>NC_136061.1:173416657-174716218 GCF_964261635.1 Lissotriton helveticus
CAGCCTCCTTAAAACACCCAAAGAAGCCCAAGAACGCATGGTTCTAGTGTCCAAATACTCCACAGCCAGCCACAAATACAAAAGAATCATTTTAAAATACTGGCCAGTCCTACAAATGGAGCCTGATTTTCAGGACATTTTTCAAACTCCTCCATTGTTTGCCTACACTCGTAGCAAGAACCTAAAGGAAATTCTTTCTAATCCCACACCCAGCACCACTGTCTACAAAGGTACACAACCTTGTCTTAATTGCAGCAACTGCAACAGCGTCATCAGAGGCAACACCATCCATCATCCTATGAAAGGACACTCAATTAAATTACAAGTCAACGCAACATGCGACTCCAAAAATCTAATTTACGCACTGAAATGCCCCTGCGGAAAAATGTACATCGGGAAAACAGAAAGAAAAATCAAAATCCGCATGAATGAGCATAAGTCAAACATCCGCACAAAACAAGAAAAATCTAACGTTGCTATGCATTTTCACGAGTGTCATCATACCGTTGCACAACTCAGATTCATAGTTCTTGAACTCATCAACAACAAAGAAGGTATAGACAATCGCAAGTTTCTCCTCAAAAGGGAACTTGAATGGATTTACCGCTTACAGACTCTGAAGCCACATGGGTTAAACGATCGTGTTGAATACAGCTGTTACCTATAAATAATTGTTATACGTTGTTAATTGTGTAACTGTCAACTCTTTGCTCTTTTCTTATTCTCTCATCTTTTTTATTTATTCTTTTATTTCACCATTCCAACATGTCTCCTTTTCTTTTTTCACTCTCCCTCAGCAGTCCTTTTTTTATGTCATTGGGCATTTCACCTCTTCAAGATGTCCTCTATACTTTTCCTACCTTCAGACCGTTCCACCCTGTAAATAGTCCTCTTTTTATGCCGCCCTTGCTGATCTCATTACGCTGTACCTCCTTTTATGTTTACCCTCCTTCTCACACCGTTTTTGTTACCTACGCGTCTAATCACAAGGGTGTATTCCCTTTGACAACTTTAGACCGACAGATTGGAACAGCGAGCGCTCCCGCGACTCTGCTGCAGTAAGTCTTGCTTGCTTAGCGTTTGAGCACCACGCTTCTTTAACGCGTTTCTAGTACCCGCCTGCCACGAAGCGGCAGTTAATGCCTCACACTCCCTTCACCTACCCTTTCGTTCATCTTTTGCTTCACGATTGCACTGAAGTCAATTTTGTTTAATTTAGTGCTCATGCACCACGCTTCTTTAACTTTTACTCGTCCTTGCACTTGCCCGTCACGACGCGATAGTTAACGTCTTCCACCTCCCGCACCCCTACTTTTTACTTACGCTGCACTTCCCTTAGTCTTGCACTTATATTCTTACTCACATATAACCACTTATTTTTATTTCACATTCATTATTGCACTATGTCACCCCAGCACACTCGTTTTTTATTATCTCCCTTCACTCGTGTTCCATCATCATTTTAGTTTATTAGTTTTTCCTTCCCCTAATTCGGGCTCGTTTTCATTCTTTCAGCTCTCCTTGACAAAGGGCGTTAACGCCCGAAATGCATTGGAGTTCGTGTCCAACAATATCGATATGTATGCATCTAACTACTACCATTGATATGACTTAATATCAGTGAGAAACTGCGACCGCATCACTTTTTGAACATTAAAACTTTACAAATCTCCTAAGAAACTTTGGAATCATTCATTTGATCCTCTTTTGGAGTGCCTCATCAGGGGATGTTCCTGCATGTTCCATGCAGACACTACTAGTTCGGATTCGTTAAAGCGTTGACGGTAACGCTACCCTGGAGTGCACCCATACCCTTTACCCATACACACAAGAGATTACGCTAGCAGTGCACCACCTCGTCCTTCCTTTTGTCATACAAATATATATTGACATAGCCAAAAGATCTCACATAGGCGAGACCTATAGGCTTTGCCAATGCTTGGTTTTCATTGAGTTAGCACATCTACGTCATTGAACGGGCTACTAACACATAAAATAATGGGATCTTAGATATTCAGGCATTGGTGAGGTTTTTGCTGGATGCTTTGCTCAAAATAGTATTAGAGGTTGATCTCTGAATTGTTCTAATAAATCTTTCGAGTTTTACTAGTTGTCTGTTTACATACTGTACATACTATAGAAAGGACCGTCTTTAAGTGGTACATATTGATGGGGTGACGCTAACATTCGAAATGCAAAGACATGTTCCACATAAGTAAATAAAGGCGCATACTTTACATTTTCCAGGAGATGTCTTTTAATCACAGCATACTGTGCACAACTCTTAAGGATTCCTTTTGGGGTTACTGCACGTCTACATTGATCCAGAAAACATTCAATTAATCTGTATGAGTCCCGACCCTACACCCTTTGCTGAAATTTGAGAGCTGTATGGCATATGGGATTGCAGTGTCCAAGAGCGATGTAACTTAGTCACTGCAAGGAGGCTAGAACAAATTGGGTAAATTAAGGCTTCTTTGTAGACAGCCCTAAAAAAATCAGTGTCTCTCGACAAACTCCTTTATTTCGAGGAACACCTTTTGTAGAGACACTGATGTGCTACTTTAAGACAGCTTTCTGTGGTATGCTCTGTCATAATGCTGTAAACCTAGAAGCAGTCTCCATGGATTTACTCACAGCCACACTGGCACATAAACTGATCTGTGATTTGTGGAAGGGCCAAATGGTCTGGAGTGAATCAGTCACATGTATTGAGTCTGACACAGGACACCTATCAGCCTTTCAATGGCACCTGCCCGATTAATGAACTGACTAGTTTTCCGCAATGCCACCATCTCTATGAATGTACCACATATAATTATATCTGTATTTCCTGGTTTCGCCAGCAACCAAATGGGAAAACCGAATAAAAAAAAAACCCACAATCTTTGCATACGGTACAATATGAACGCACAATTAAAATTAACAATGACAAAAAAAGATTTCAAAACATGCAATGAAGCAAACGTAGCATGAACACAAACTGTCAAATTTCCCATGCTGCTGTGGAAAAATTGAACCATAATTAGGCGGACAATGTACCAAAAAATCAAAGGTTTTCCGACAGACATGGAGGTAGGTACCTTAGCAAGAAGAGGAGGAGGGTAAGTTTAAGGAACACGAAAAACCAGAAAAACTTGAAACTCCTGTGGGATGATCACAAAAAACTTAGTGAAAGGATCACCCAATCCGGAAAACACTGACGGTGCTGCAACCATGTAGGTCAGTGCTCCAATAACAACTTTGGAACTTGACAGATAGGATCCCCTTCCTTAAGGGCTTGGCGGAGGGTTGCTCTCTCCAAAATAATATTCTAGGGCAGCGAGAGCCACAACATGGTGCACTATCTTGAGTCATGGCTCAAGGAGCTTGTTGGCCCACAAGGCTTTATGTATTTCTTTTCCATAGAAAGGCCCTACTGGGTGCCCGACTGGTGGCGCCCAGTGCAGGGCTCCTCTAAAGCCATTTGTAGCCAAAATCCTCCATTTCAAGAACTGGAAAGGTATCCTTAAAAAGACTTGACAATCTGACCCACTCCTGAACAACATTCATAGATTACTAATTTTTCAGGACTATACATTGAAGATCCAGTGCCAGAGCGTTTCCTTGTTGGGAGTTAAGAGGAAGTTACAAAATAAATGAATTACATACGCTCTTCTCTTCCTTTGCCAAGCTTAAATTTGTTATTGACTAGAAGGTGCACTTACTAGATGCTCTAAAGGCCAGGTAGTGATATGAAGGCAGAGTCTCATCATCACCAGTGCCAGCGGATCAGAACTGGGGGCTGAGAGCCTGTCCGCTAATGCAGCTGAAAAAACCATGAGAGGCCGACCCCACTATCGATGACCCTGCCCAAAGAGCAAGTCTGCAGCTGTTGACTAGATCAGCCCTTGACACTGCAACTAGTGTCTAAGTTCCTCCAAAAGACCCTGCCAGCATTTCTTCACTGGACTCAGACAACACTCATCTCTGTTATTGCAGAACATGAGTTTTAACCTAACCCTGTGTGTGACCTCGCAGACAGCCAATAATCTTATATAAGATGCAGTTCCCCTATCAGCGTCTTCATTGCTACTGTCCTGGGGAGACTGTTTCCCTAATTGTAATTTCTTCAGTATAATCCTGTGAAGTGGGAAGAGGTGATAGTCCTAGAAACTCCAACTCTGGAACTTCACACGATTTCCTCTGGGGGTCATTAACAGCCACCATTTTGGCTTTGATCACAAGATGATGTTCTAGTTTAGGATTTCTCTCACAGTGTTGGGGGTACAGAATTTGCTTCCTGGTGAGGGGTTATCTGTTGTTCGCCACTCCCCATCTCCCCCTGATTCCTCCATGGGGCCCAGCCGTTCTTCATTGATTCCTTTTCCGTGAGAGCCTATGCCATGCAGTCTGACTTAAGCCTTCCTCCACAAGCCCAATCCCATAAGGGACAATTGTTTGTGAATTGTACAGTCAGCAGTCGGCTGGAAGACATCCTCACCCCCTTCCTACCCTGGTCCTACTCAGCTGTTCCAGAGTCTCTCCAGGAAATAGGAGCGTACTTCTTCATGGAAATTCAAACATTTAACACACTCCATACGATGCCTTCTGTTCAGACCTTTTGCATGATATTATGGAACATTCGCAGGATGCAGACACCAACTCAGTGTAACACAATTCACACTTAGCCATAAACAAAAAAGGGGTCCATCTAGCACTGATACTAGAAACCCATTTTGTACAGTCGGTGGGAGATAGGCTTCAGAAGAGATGAAAAGGCCAGGTCTATATCACTAACTTCTCCACCAAGACTAGGGGTAGTCTGATCTGCCTTAATGCGGGGAATCCTCTCAGTGTCCTGTCCGAATAAAGAGACCCGGAGGGTAGGTTTATTTCTCCTTGAGATGTGATAAACGGTTCTCCCATAATTATCGATAGCATCTATGGTCCTACTTGGCCAAACGAGGGAACATTCCGTGTTTTGGGGGGGTTTTAATTGTGTCTTAGATACCTCTCTAGACTGCTCACACCATTCACTCCCTGTCTCTCCCACTGGTTCCGGTGCCAAAAGTCCGATACTCCAGAAGTAGTCTTTGCAAGATGGCTGGCACCTCTCTAACCCTGGGGTCAAGTTGTACTCCGTTTACTCTCTAGTATATGACTTATGTGCATGCCTGGCTAGAATAGTATGCACCTCTAAACTTTGTTTATCTCTCTCCTCACAACTTTGGTAGGGAAATATCTTATCACAACTTTCTGATCATACTGGGCATACCCGTGGCAGAACCTCTACCTCAATTCCTACCTGGTGTCTGCAATCATCAGCACTAGCAGATTCAGCCTATAGGGGGACACTGTTCGATAAAATACATGGCTATTTTGAACACAGTGAGAGGCCCGCTTTCTCCACTGAAGTAGAAAGGGTGACTTTTAAATTTGTTGTTTGGTGCAAATGCATTTACACTGTCCTGGACAAGCAGAAAGCTCTTCTGCAGGAGTTAGTTAAAGTTGAGAGGGCATTGACATAGTAAGGTAAGCGTTGAGAATCCAATTCTTATATATTCTGTAATTTAGTTACATGAGCATGGCTGCACATTGGTGGAGCGGTTGTGATGTCTAGACTCTGCATGCTATGCAGCCTGCACACATTCTGAGGGTGTCTTTTACCTTGGATTGTGAATAGAGAGGCTAAAAAATCCCCAGTGGTTTCACTTCAATACACGGATGGCGCCATTCTCTATTCCCAACAAACCATCTATGAGGCTTTTTTCTAGTTTTTATGCAGCCTTTTATCACCACCCGCAGATGGCCCATGGACTCATGTGCTAGCTTTCTTATAGTCCAACTCTTCCCACACTGTCCCTGGTTGATCAAGAGTAGTGATTCTCAAGTAAGTGATGGCCAAATGCCTTATAACCAATGGGCTTCCGGCAGAAGTTTTAAAGACTTTTACGAGCCCTTTAGCCCCTAAATTGGTAAAACTGTATGGCACAAAATTTAAAGATGGTCACCTCCTTTACACGCTTCTTGAGCCCTCATTGGTCACCATACAAAAACCTGGGAAGGATCCCATTGACCCATCCTCATACCGCTCAATTGCCATTTTAAATATGGAATATAAAGTTCTTAGTGAAAATGTTTATCAGATTGACTTGGCTGCTTTATACGGACCCAAAAGTCCATTTACAGTTTTGGGGATTACTCTATGCTGCATTACTGGTTAGGAGAGGTACCAGAAATGGCTGCATTCTCTTCTCAGCTCTGGTAATGGAGCCCCTGGCAGCTCTCAGAGGGTGGAGGGGAGTATGGAAGCCCATTCCTTCTGTTCTATACCAGAGAAATGATAGGTGACCACTTTCATATAGCCTCCGTTTGGATAACTTTTGAACCATTTTGAACCTATGGCTGAGCTGGAGTAAATCATGTTTGTTCCTGCTGACGCGTAATGCACTCCCAATGCTCATAGATTTGAGGAAGTGCCAGATACGATGGGAGGACTCCTTTTTCTATTATCTATGTACCCGTATATTCCATGGCAAGCGGGATATGCTCAATGGCAATTTGACTGTTTTTGTAACATCTCTGCAGACCCTGGTCACCTTCTGGCGGTCCCTTACCCCACCATGGGTCGCATTGCAGTCTCAAATATGGTGATGCTCTCATGCCTTCTTTACTACTTTGCCAACCTTCCAATATATCTACCTCAGAAATGGTTTAGACACCTCAACAAACTACTAGATGTGTTTATATGATATAACTCCCGCCATACGGTAACTCACTTCAAATTACATTAGAACAGGAGGGCCATAGGATCCCCCAACTTTGAATATTACTACTGGACAGCCCAGTTACATTGACTATCATGCTGACTAGCTTCCTGGACCCTCGATGGGACGTGTGTGTGTCAGGTCCCCGAGTGCTTATCTAGAGGGCTATAGGTTACCAAGAATCTCACTCCCTATGTCTCCATGATTCCGCTCTTATGCCTTCCCTACTGACGAGGACACCTGACTAGTCAGGAACTGCATTTCTGGAACCATGCCGTATACACTTCCCTGGGGGACCTCTTCCAGGATGGTCTGTGCTTCCTGTTCATGGCCCTCATAGAACAGTATGACCTCCATGAAGGCCAATTCCATCTGTACAGTTCCTTTCAATCTGTTCTGAGACATATGGGTGATTCAAGACATGAAACCAGCGACTCACCTGCTTATGCAGGCCTAAACACATTGAGCAATGGACGTAAATGTATTAGATGGCTTTCAGGAGCTCTAGGCGCCTGCACCCAGACTTTGCGGCAATCCCTGAGGGGGTCCTGGGAAGAGGAGTTTGATAAAGCCCTGCATGATTAAGAGTGGGCAGATGTATTGGAGTACCCATGGAAAACCTCCAGAAACACCCTTCTAAAGTTAAAACCATATTACATAGGGTGTGTCTCTCCCTCAAGCTCCTTAGTAGAATCTTTCAGAGAGCTTTGGACTTTTGTCCTAGATGCAGCTCCCAGGCTGCAAGATTAAAACCTGACCGCGGCGGGAAAGCTGCGGACATAAAAAATATCCCCCCGCCATCCTAATCTGATGGGGGTTATTTCTTCAGTCTGCATCGGTTAATCCGCATCCTCCGGCCCGGCGGTGGCTTCCGCCGGCCCGGATTGATTTGATTTGATTTGATTTTAGGTTTTCTAGAGCGCGCAGCTACCCTAGGGCATCCCGGCGCTAAAAAAGAGACCACGGTACTGAGGGAAGGAAGGATCAGGGAGGCGAGCTCAGGGGAAAAGTAGGGTTTTTAGGCGTTTCCTAAACCTGAGGTGGTTATGTTCTTGCCTCAGGGAGAGAGGAAGGGCGTTCCAAAGTTTAGGGGCATTATAGGAGAACAGGCGACCGCCTGTTCTAGCCTTCCTAATTCTAGGGACATTGGCGAGGGAAAGAAAGTTGGATCTTAATTGTCGAGTTGACTGTTGTTGAGTCACAAGTGTCCTCAGAATGGGAGGGCCTTCATTGTGCAAAATTCTATGAGTAATGCACAGGGTCTTGAAATTGACCCTCTCCTTTACTGGCAACCAGTGCAGGCTTCTGAGAGCTGGTTTGGCCGATTTCCTCGCTGAGGTTCCTGTGAGGATTCTAGCCGCCGCATTCTGTGCGCATTGAAGTCTATGGACGACCGAGGCTGGGGCCCCCAAATACAGGGCATTTCCATAGTCCAATCTGGAGTTCACGAGCCCCTGCAGCAGGAGTTTCCTGGACTGGGGCGGGAGTAGATGTAGAATCTTTCGAGCCATCTTTATCAGGCCGAAGCAGGTTCCCGCCGTTTTTCTCGCCTGAGTTTTGAAACTTAAATCCTGGTCAAGCCATATCCCTAAGCTCTTGACTTCAGATTTGGTAATAGGTGGTGTTCCCATGCATGGTGGCCAAGGAAGGGATGTGGGGATTTTGTTGAAGGTTCCTAAGAGGAGTATTTCAGATTTCTCCCCATTTAGTTTTAACCTTGATTCGCACATCCATTGATGCACCTTCTCCAGACAGCTGCTCAGATTGGACAAGGCGTTGTCTGATTGGTTAAGGGAGACGACAAGCTGGGTGTCATCAGCATACATTATTGATTTAATGCCAAATGGCTTGACAACATCCTCAAGGGGAGCCATGTAAACATTAAAAAGTGTGGGGCTCAGGGAAGAACCCTGAGGCACACCACACCTAAGAGACTGAGCATTGGAGATGGAATACCCGTCAGCAACTTGAAAGGACCTGTCTTTGAGAAAGGATGAGATCCAGGCCAAAGCGGAATCCGCCACTCCTATCAGACCAAGGCGCTGGACAAGGGTTGCATGGTCCACCGTGTCGAAGGCGGCACTCAGGTCGAGGAGGATCACTGCCACTGATCCTCCTACGTCCAATATGCCCCTAGCTTCTTCGACCACGGCTAACAATGCGGTGTCAGTCCCTTGTCCTGGTCTAAAGCCTGTCTGGGACATGCGGAGAAGATGGTTGGTCTCTAAAAATTCCGAAAGTTGACGATTTGCTACTCGTTCGGCTATTTTACTCATAGCTGGTAGCAATGAGATTGGTCTAAAATTGGAAAGATCAGTGGGATCTAAGTGCGGTTTTTTTATGAGAGCCTTGACTGTGGCTTTTTTCCAGTTTGCCGGGACTATACCGTTTTCAAAGGAGGCGTTGATCAACTTAGTAAAGAGGGGAGCAATAGTGGGAGCAACTAGCTTCAATTTACTAATAGGGGCTGGGTCTGATGGGGAACCACTTTTGACTTTCTGTAAAACGTTAAACGTTTCAGAGGAGATTTGGGAGAAAAAGGTTAATCTCGGGGTGTCTTGGAAGGGGGAGGAGCCAAGGAATTTTTGAGCGGTAGATGGAGCTGGAAGGGAAGACAGGATTTTAGTGATTTTTGCCGAAAAGAAATCTGCCATTTGGTTACATTTTGCGCCATCCATGTCTGGGGATGATGGAGGGTCTTGTATTTTGGTGAGGAGTTTCACTATTCGATAGGTCTCTTTCGCGGAATTAGCGGCTGAGGCTATTTGCTCCTCAAAGTAGGAGGCCTGCGCAGTTTTTAATGTGTTTTTATAAAGCCTAATATGGGTTCTATAGTCGCTTTTGTCATCTGTGTTCCAGTTCTTTCTCCACTGGCGTTCAAGCCTCTTGCCCTTCCTTCTTAATTCACGAAGTTCTCCAGTGAACCATGGTAGTTTGGACGATTTCCTACTGGAAGGGGGGGTTTTAAGAGGTAAGACTGAGTCGAGGGAGTCTTTTATCCAATTATGAAGTTGGATTTCAGCTGACGAGGGATTAGGGTCTACTAAAGGTAGAGAGGAAGTCAGCGCGTGATCCCATAAGATTGTGTCCAGTTTTTTCCAGGGACGAGAAGGGACTCGAGGAAGGGGGGTGTCAGACGATTTGCCTGGAAGTTGAAGTTTAAAAGGGACCAAAAAGTGGTCTGACCAGGGAAGGGGCAGAGGGGATTGTACAGTGAGTGTGGAAAGGTTGGAGAAGATGGGGTCCAGTAGCCGTCCTTTCGTATGGGTGGGTTCATTGTTGAGTAGATGAAGATCAAGGGAGGCCAAATCGGCTTGCAAGTCAGTGGCGAGTTTGTTGCCTTGATCATTGAAGTGGAGATTTAAGTCTGCAAGGATTGTGAAGTTTGGGGTCACACAAGCACGAGAAGAGATGGCGTCCATGAGTGAGTCTATGAAACACCCTACCTGTCCTGGAGGGCGGTAGATTAGGGCCCCAGAAACTGTCGTAGATGGCGGCAGATGAAGGGAAAACAGAACGTTTTCACTATCTAGAATGGGACTATCTTTAAGCTGGCATGAAAGATTGTCACGATAGATAATTGCAATACCCCCACCGATACCCTTTGGTCTATTTAGTGTTTTAATGAGGTATCCGGGAGGAAGTGCTTGATTGCGGAGGATGCGGATTAACCGCTATCATAATCGGCCCCTAAGTTATGAGCAGGCATGACCGTCTGAGTGGGTGGGGTGAGGGGTCGCAATTGTTAACAGAAACATATTCGGCTGTCGGACTTCTAGTAGTCCTTTATTAGAATGTGAGAGTATGGCGTTTGCCATCTCTTTCTCTCCTACCTGTACCTTTTTCTGGGATTTTGGTGTACCGGCCCCCAGGAGCACATAATAACGTCTGCAATAATCTTCAAGATAAGATTACTTATATCACAAGTACTTCCCCTAATTTCTCCATTTTGGGTGATTTTAACATCCACCTCGACGAACTGGAGGCTCCTCCCTCACAAGATCTGATGGAAGGGTTTGGGATGTTACAGCTTAAACAAATCGTCTCTGGACCTACTCACTTAGCAGGACACCTGATCGACCACTTTTTTACCAACTTGGATAATATCTGTTGGGAAGAGTCTCTTTTTGTCCCGTGGTTAGACCATGCTTTACTATCCTTTACGTGGTCGCCTCCGGACCTAACTCACCCGGTTAGATTAACGAGGAAGCTGAGTCGGATCTGGTCTAGACTCTCTTTGGACGATTAGGTTGCCATCCTGAATAAGGCCCCTCCCCCCTTCTGTGATAATCCCGTGATGGCCAATGCATCTTTTAACAGATGGTTAGAGGCTTCTTTAGATCTTACTCTCCCCAAAACAGAGGTCTGCCATCACATTGGCTCCAATAAAATGCCTTGGTACTCCATCGAACTAAACAAAGTTGCAAGTGGTCTGAAAGGAAATGGAGAAAAAAAAAATTCTAGTGATAACAAAAACGAATACAGATTGGCAGTACGGACATACAAAAACCAAATAAAAATTGCACAATCCTCTTACTACCAAGAAAAGATTGCTGCCGCCGCAAACTCCCCAAGGGAAATGTTTAAAATTTTTAAATAATTGGTCGCCCCCCCTAGTCCTCTCAATGAATCATCGGACCCCCAGAAATGCTGTGATGAGCTGGCTAATTTCTTTGCCTCCAAGGTGGCGAATATCTACTCAGCTTTTCACCCTATGGACTCTGCCGCCCCCCCCCCGATAGCACCTGCATTTCCTGCAGTGCTGGAGTGCTTCCTGTTGCTTGACCTAGTCACTGTAGAAATACTCCTTGGGAATCTTAAATCTGGCTCCCCCTCAGATGTTGCACCCCCATCTGTCCTTAAACTAGCCTCTGCGACTGTCTCCCCAGTCATTAGGGACGTTATCAACTCTTCCTTTGCTGCTGGCTTGGTTCCGCCACTGTGGAAACAGGCTAGAGTCAAGGCACTTTTAAAAAAGCCCAACCTAGATCCTGAAGACTGGTCAAACTATCGCCCCATATCCTTGTTACCTGGGCTTGGTAAAATCGCTGAGAAACACATTAATTCCGCATTATCTTCGTTCATTGAGAACAATGAAGCCTTGCACCCCACCCAGACGGGCCTTAGAAGTAGGCAGGGAACAGAGACTGCCTTGGTTACCGTGGTGGAGGAAGCCAGGAAAATAGTTGATGCAGGAGGCTGTGCTGCTGTGGTCCTGCTGGACCTCAGCGCAGCCTTCGACACTTCATCACCTGCTCATGATTTAGCGCTTGAGGGAGGTAGGAGTCACAGGGACCGCCCTTAAATGGTTGCAGTCCTTTCTTGCTGATAGAACCTTCGCCGTGTTTGAAGAAGCAGCAACCTCTAAACAGCTTCCCCTGAAATATGGCGTTCCCCAGGGATCCTCATTGAGCCCCACTATGTTTAATATCTACATGAGGCCTCTGGCCGACGTGGTTCTTCCTTGGGGAGTTCAGTTGGTCACCTACGCTGATGATACGCAGCTGGTTGTCTCTCTCTCACGAGCGGATGCGGCTGACACAGGGATAAACAATCTGCCACCCTGTCTTACAAAGGTTCTTACATGTATGGACTCCTCCTTCCTAAAGCTCAATGGTTCAAAAACTGAAATCATGTTGTTAGGATTCAAGGCCCCCCATCAACCTTGACCCTTGGTGGCCTGAGTGTCTTGGTCCTCCTCCCAGCCCTAAGAACCAAATCAAGGGCTTGGGTGTCTGGTTAGACCCTAGTTTGGGTTTTCGAGTACAGGCCCGCAAGGTTGCTGCGACATGCTATGGTCTTCTCAGACTTTTGAGGAAGGTCCTGGCCCTTCTCCCTCCCGAGGCTAGACGCCTCCTTGTCCAGTCACTTATTCTACCTCGCTTGGACTATGCGAACGTGGTTTATCTGGGTGCACCGCTAGGCACCATTAAAATCTTACAGACCGTGCAGAACTGTGCGGCCCGTCTGCTTATGGATGTCCCTAGACGTAGCTCTACTAGGTTGGCATTGCGACTTCTTCATTGGCTGCCGGTGCAGGAAAGGGTCTGGTTCAAGGCCATGTGAATGGCCCATAAGTCAACCACTGATAACGGCCCGCCCTTCCTTCGCCCTCTGTTTACTCACCATCAGATTCCCCATTCGCTCAGACCCAACCACAAAAACCTGTTGATAGTCCCTAGGGTCAAACGGACACGCATGGGTGGCCGGCGTTTCTCATTTCATGCAGCTAAATTTTGGAATCAGCTTTCCGAATGCATTTGGCTGGAATCGAACCATCTGGCCTTTAGGAAACAGTTGAAGACCTTTCTGTTTCGTTGAGTGGTGACTATATCTCCTTGGTCTAAAGCGCTGGGATGCCTCCGGGTAGACATGCGCTATACAAGTATGTACTCATTCATTCATCATTTGAAGGTTCCCCAGAGCCGGTAGCCCCTCGATCTAAGTGTTATTCACCTTTTCCCACAATACACCACTCCAGAATCCTGGGTCATAACTGTAGGAAAGTAGGATCTGCTTTCATGATTACTCCCACTTTTTGCTTGGTGTCAGTGTGTTTTTGACCTAGTCTGACTGGGATCCTACTAATCAGGAGCCCTGTCACTGTGCTTTCTCCCTAAATTGATTATGGTAAGTACTTTTGTACATTCACAATTAGCTGCTGGTGTACCCTTTCTAAGTCCCTATTATATGGTACTAAGGTACCCAGGACATTGGTACACGAGGGGTTTCCCATGGGCTGCAGCATGTATTGTGCCACCCATGGGAGTCCCCTTAAACCGTGAGTGCTGGCCTTCCATCGCAGCCTGTATGATTTGGTGCATGCACCCCTCATGACAGATATGTTTCTTATATTTGAGGTCACTACGGGGGGGTGTGGCCGTGCCAGCGACCAAGATGGCCGCCTGACTCTGAAACCCCGGAGCCGTCGTCCTCGTAAATTCGCCTGATGCCCCTTAAGCGGTGACTGAGACGCTCAGTCAAACAGGAGCAGGCGGCGTGGGCGAGTGGCTGTGGAATGTGCTGCTCACAGGGATGATTGGTGCCTGGAATGACGAGATCGGACCGACGCGCTCCCGGTTAACGTGGCCCTCGGAGGCCCTGAGACGACAGGGTTCTCGGGTGAGCCTGAGGGTGGGGCCCGGAGTGTGCGGCGCGGTCCGATGCGTGGCTCCGATGGTGGGACTGCCCGACAGAGCAGGATAATACCCATAAGCAGTAAGGAGCATGATGGGACCATCACCAGCGGTCCACGGCATTTATAAGTGAGTGCGCGCTGCGTGAAGGAATCGCCGGGCTGGGGACTCCCGGCGACCTGAGCAGCCTGAGATCCGACCGCTTTGCTCCCTCGGCAATGTGAGAGTGCTCCGACCTCTCAACAATGACTGCCTCTACTAATAAGGTAGGAGGGCGCCGCAAATAACTGCTGCATATAACAAGCATTTGCAATGCAATAGGTCTCGCATTAGGAAAGTTTGAGGTATTGGTATTGTAAATGACAATTTTTTTATTTGTGTTGGTTTTGAAAATAGCGAAATTAATAGCTTTGTCATTTACAATGCCAATAGTTTTAACTTTCGCAAACGTGACACCTATAGCATTTGTAATGCAATATGTGTTGTATTTATATGACTTAGATGTATTAATATTACAAATAACAATGGCTTTTATTTTTTTAAATAATTAATACTTAAATAAAAGTTATTGTAATTTATAATGGCAATAGCTTAAACTTTTGTAAATAACTTTTGGGAAGATTCTGTTCAGTGTATTTTATTGTGATGAAAATCCAAGAACAGAAGTGAAATATTTACATCTTTTTGTGACATTTGTAATAAAGCTTGAAACATTGAGAGAACATATTAGAACCAGTTGTTGTTGAATGGTTGCACAGAGTGATGCTGTGGCGTTCAGTGGTGCTGAGTGATGCTGTGGCGTTCAGTGGTGCTGAGTGATGCTGTGGCCTTCAGTGGTGCTGAGTGATGCTGTGGCCTTCATTGGTGCTGAGTGATGCTGTGGCCTTCAGTGGTGCTGAGTGATGATGTGGCATTCAGTGGTGCTGAGTAATGTTGTGGCGTTGAGTAATGCTGTGACGTTGAGTGATGCTGTGGCGTTGAGGGATGCTGTGCGTTGAGTGGTGCTGCGCGTTGAGTGGTGCTGTGGCATTGAGTGGTGCTGTGGCATTGTGGGGTGCTATGGCATTCAGTGGCGTTGAGTGATGCTGTGGCGTTGAGTGATGCTGTGGCGTTTAGTGGTGCTGTGGTGCTGTGGTGTTGAGTGGTGCTGTGGCGTTGAGTGGTGCTGTGGCGTTGAGTGGTGCTGAGTGATGTGACATTGAGTGATGCTGTGGCGTTGAGTGATGCTGTGGCATTGAGTGATGCTGTGGCATTGAGTGATGCTGTGGCATTGAGGGATGCTGTGCGCTGAGTGGTGCTGTGCCGTTGAGTGGTGTTGTGGCATTGAGTGGTGCTGTAGCGTTGAGGGGTGCTGAGTGATGCTGTGGCGTTGAGTGATGCTGTGGCGTTTAGTGGTGCTGTGGTGTTGAGTGGTGCTGTGGTGTTGAGTGGTGCTGTGGTGTTGAGTTGTTCTGTGGCGTTGAGTGGTGCTGTGGCGTTGAGTGGTGCTGAGTGAAGCTGTGGTGTTGAGTGATGCTGTGGCATTGAGTGATGCTGTGGCATTGAGTGATGCTGTGGCATTGAGTGATGCTGTGGCATTGAGTAATGCTGTGGCATTAAGTAATGCTGTGGCATTGAGTAATGCTGTGGCGTTGAGGGATGCTGTGCGCTGAGTGGTGCTGTGGCATTGAGTGGTGCTGTGGCATTGAGTGGTGCTGTGGCATTGAGTGGTGCTGTGGCATTGAGTGGTGATGTGGCATTGAGTGGTGCTGTGGCATTGAGTGGTGATGTGGCATTGAGTGGTGATGTGGCATTGAGTGGTGCTGTGGCATTCAGTGGTGCTGAGTGATGCTGTGGCGTTGAGTGATGCTGTGGCGTTGAGTGGTGCTGTGGCGTTGAGTGATGCTGTGGCATTGGGTGATGTGGCGTTGAGTAATGCTGTGGCGTTGCGGGATGCTGTGTCGTTGAGGGATGCTGTGCGCTGAGTGGTGCTGTGGCATTAAGTGGCATTGAGTGGTGCTGTGGTGGTTGTGTTGGAGGATAGAGTTGGAGGGTGGATTTGGAGGGTGGAGTTGGAGGGATGATTTGGAGGGTGGAGTTTGAGTTGTAGGGTGGAGTTGGAGGGTGGAGTTGGATGGTGGAGGGTGGATTTGGATGTAGGATTTTGATTTGGATGGTGTAGTTTGATGGTGTAGTTGGTTGGTGTAGTTGGATGGTGTAGTTGGAGGGTGGAGTTGGAGGGTGGATTTGGATGGTGGATTTGGATGGTGGAGTTGTAGGGTGGAGTTGGATTTTGAGGGTGGAGTTGGAGTCTGTAGTTGTAGTTTGCGGGTGGATTTGGAGAGTGGATGTTGGAGGCTGGAGTTGTAGTTGGAGGGTGGATTTGTAGGGTGGAGTTGGAGGGTGTAGTTGGATGGTGGAGTTAGAGGGTGTAGTCGGAGGGTGTATTTGGAGGGTGTAGTAGTGCTTGGATGGTGGATTTGATTGGTGGATTTTGAGGGTGGAGTTGGAGGGTTGAGTGGTTGGAGGGTAGAGTGGTGGGCGGGTAGAGTGTGGGCGCTAGAGTGTGGGCGCTAGAGTGTGGGCGCTAGAGTGAGGGCGCTAGAGTGTGGGCGCTAGAGTGTGGGCACTAGAGTGGGGGATAGGGTGGTGGTGGATAGGGTGGTGGCGCATAGAGTGGTGGCGCATAGAGTGGTAGAGTGTTGATGGAGAGAGTGGTAGAGTGGTGGCGGTAGAAGGCTCTACTGTGTGTGAGAGAGTGTGTGTGTGAGAGAGAGAGTGTGTGTGTCTGAGAGAGAGAGTGTGTGTGTGAGAGAGAGAGTGTGTGAGAGAGAGAGAGTGTGTGAGAGAGAGTGTGTGTGTGTGTGAGAGAGAGAGTGTGTGTGTGTGTGTGAGAGAGTGTGTGTGTGTGTGAGAGAGAGAGAGAGTGTGTGTGTGTGTGTGTGAGAGAGAGAGAGAGAGAGAGTGTGTGTGTGAGAGAGAGGGAGTGAATAACAAGAAGCCAGGCAGCCCGGAAGGCGTCTCAACATCCTGTCCGAGTACAAGCACCACCCTTCAGTTTCATAAATCCAAAGCAGTCTACTTCTTGATAATAACTCAAGGGAGACAGGAAGAGGTGAAATACCTTCCAGTTTGAAGCACCATTAAAGGGCTGTTAAAATCGGATGCGAAGTATACCCTTATTTGTGAATTTTAAACGCTCTGGCATTGTCAATAAAGCATTCTCAAATTGAATTGCATGGGAGAAAAAAATGGAAAGCGAGCGACAGAAATCATAGCCAAGTGGAAAGAGTCTCTGTCTAATCTGTAGTAGATTCTGCTCTCTTGCATAAAAGCGTAGGATGTGTTACGCCAGAGCCGCGGATTTTGAAACTGAGCAGCACCCTGTGATTCTGGGCAAATCACTTCATTTTTCCGTGTCTAAAAAACAAACACAAACAAGACCAAAAGAAACCAGAGGAAATTACACAAAGGGAAGGGGAAGGAAAGAGAGACGAGGGAAAGATAACGAGACAGAGAATGAAAGATGAGATGAAGGAAAAAAGAAAAGTGGTGAAGGGCGTAGCGACTAGCTAGGGAGAGAAAACATAGAAGGGGAGAAGAAAATGAGAGAAGAGAAAAGGAGGGTAGAAAGAAAGAAAACAGCAGCATGTCTTATTAACAAGACTGAGAAACAGCGGAAGATTAATGAGAGAGAGGGCTGTGAAGAGGGAGAGAGAGAGAAAGGGCGAGTGAGAGAAAAATCAGAGGTAAATTTAGCGCACTCGATTAAGAAGCAGCAGGCCAAGGGAAGATAAGTGGGCATTAATGAGAGGCCACCGGCTTGGAGGGAGAGGATATGGGAGGGGGGAAGGATGGAGAGTAAACATAAGCGAGTGTGTGAGAGAGAGTAAATGAGAGGAGGGAAGAAGAGAGCGTGAGAGAGGGGGGGAGAGACAGGAGGCGAGATCATATGGGCATTGCTGTGGGGGGTGGGTGGGCGGGGGAGCAGCAGCCTTTGTTGTCTGGTGGTGTGAGAGACAAATGTTGGTGTGCGAGGCTTCCTTTGAAGTCGGGTGGGGGGGCGGGGGAGCAGGGGAGCAAGCGAGTGGGAGGGAACGAGCATATGGGATGTGAGTGAGGCCAACGCGCGCCTGGCGAAGCTTTACGCTTCAGTAGACAACATGCATTGGGAGAAATCCGCTTGTTCAAGACGGTTGTTTCAACTACAATAGTTCAGAGCTATAAATAGCTCGACCTAAAAACATATATAACGCAAGAGGTGAGCCGCCTTGCACCTCCTCCCTCTGAAATACCTGCCGCTACTGTTGTGACCCTGTGCACTACACCGCTGAGTAAATAGGTCCACGGAGCAGACCTCCCTCTGAGCTACTGGACGGCGTTGTAGGGCCTGGGAATACTTGCTCTATACAGACGCATGAAGATCGCGCCGGCACAGAGCGTCAAGTCACAATATCGCTAGGGACCTCCAGCTCTGGTATTTAACACGCCTGACCATGTGTGACCGGCCACAATGGGACGCACTGACCCCAAACAGGGCCAGCTGAACTTTGATGCTGGGATACCCACATATGCGAGGCGACTGAGGGCGCCACAGAGACTGAACCTCAGCGACTGGAGGGCACTGCCGCAATTATGGCTGAACTGAGAGCCGGTTTTAATGCCATTGTTGCTCGCCTGGATACCCTCACCACCCGATTAGATGACATCACGGGCGCCTGGAGACCCAGGATACCCGAATTGGTGAGGCCGAGCAACAAATTTCCACCTTCGAGGACGCACAACCCAGCGTCCATAAGAGACTAGAGAGAACCGAGAACCTGCTTAAAACATTGGCAGCCAAGTCGGAGGATTTAGAGGCGCGCTCGCGCCACAATAATATTTGCATCGCAGGTGTAGCCAAATCCACGAATACCCGCCCCATGGCTAAATTTGTAGAATTCATCCTTGTGGATATTCTTGGCAGGGATGCCTTTTCAGGTACATTTGCGGTGGAGAGGGTTTATCAGACATTGGGGGTTCGCCCAGCGCCCGAAGCGACTCAGAGACTAAATATAGCCAGAATCCTCAACTATCAAGACTGATGCAGTGCTGAGGTTGGCCCGGGAGCGTAGCTCGCTCACACATCAGGGGTCAGCCATAGTGTTCTTTCCAGACTTGACATCAATGTTTCAAGAGGCGGGACGCAAGTATACGGACATCAAGTGTACCCTACAAAAGGCGAATATTAAATATGCAATGCTGTACCTGGCTCACCTCCGCATCCAAATCAGTAGCAAAGCTCACGTCTTCGACACCCCTGACGACGTTACGAAATTCTGGAAACAACATCAAAATGAAAATAGACTTCATAAGCATGGAGGGGACAGGGACGCCGGCTCCCAGCAGATTGTAACCGGTTCATGACCTTTTTCTTTTTGTATTGCTGTGGCTGCCCTCTTGCCTAGGGAGCACTGGGAAGACCTATGTGCAGCAGCCGCAACAATGATGGAACAATGTGCATAATCTGTGAGCTGTGGGCATATTATGAATGCGTACACCAACCCAAACTTTTTCAGTCCCATGACTGTTTTTCATGAAGCGGAACTTAATCTAGATATCTGGTTTACCTTTCTCTGACGGCTCCCATGGAGTGTTGCCTAGCCCCGACAGGAAGGTTTCCTACCTTATCCTTTTCTTCCTTCTCCCCCCATTCCCTCCTCTGTTCCTTTTTCTAGAGGGGATTCACCGGTGCTTTTTTGTACGTGTCCGAAGTGGGGTGATGAGTAAAATGTTCCTAGGCAGGGCTTGAAAAATCATTAAAATTTCACTAGACCTGCAGGTCTCGTAACGTGAAACATGTACTCAACCTGTTTTAAATGCACTTAACCCCTGTTTCTCAATGCAGAGCAAATGCCACAAGTTAACAAGATTTAAAAGCATTTGCATTGCTCATTTACTTTGTGAGCAATAAATATGCCTTTAAATCTTGCTATCTTGTCACATTTGCTCTGCTTTCAGAGGCAGTTTGTCTTCCTACTCGCCAGAAAGGGCAAGTAGTACCTAAAAATAGCTCGTCCTTATTGAATCTGACTCGCAAATGCGAGCGGGCGAGTGGATTTGTTGAGCCCTGCTAGGTATTAGTATTTATGTTAAAATTTGGTACAGAGTAATGTTTCTCTGCTACGTTGACCGTATAGATCTTATATATTTGTAATATATCATAGACAATGGTGCCCTGCCTACATGACCTCTCCAGGTGTGCGCAACACTGGTTTGCACTTCAAATGCATATCTTGGAATGTGAGAGGGATTTCGATCCCCAGGAAAGG
This sequence comes from Lissotriton helveticus, assembly GCF_964261635.1. Lineage (NCBI taxonomy): Eukaryota > Metazoa > Chordata > Amphibia > Caudata > Salamandridae > Lissotriton > Lissotriton helveticus. Next base: position 173,436,833 of record NC_136061.1, read on the forward strand.
TTGTCAAATTTTAGCCTACCTGACAAGCTATCCAACTGGCTTTCCTCCAGGAAGCACACTACGCACCAGCACCAGTACACGGGTTGGTGTCATCATGTGGCAGTCACCGCTTCTTTGCCTGTTATAGTACATACTCCTGCGGAGTGTGCATTTTGATCTACCGCTCGCTCCCTTTCATGGTCTCGGAAGTGGTCTCGGAAGTGGTGGCGAATGAAGAGGGCAGGTATATATTTTAGTGTCGGGTTCCCTGGGAGGAGAACCGCTTCTTTTAAATAATATATAAGCGCCAAATGGAGATACAACTGATTTCTTCCCCAAGATTTGCTATGCACATTATGTGAATTAACGCTGACAACCTACTTATGGGGGAGGCTTCAATCTTACTTTGGACCCCACGACAGATACACCGGGACCTGGACACATCACGAAGCCACATGCAACACACAACGGGACCGAGACACATCACGAAGTCACATGCAACACAGGGCATCACTGTGATACTAGGCTCTGCACTGCTGGCAGACCCCTGGCGCACGCGGCACCCAACTGGCCGAAACTACTCATTCTATTCAGCTCCACACGGGTTCTGGTCACAGATTGACTGGTACCGTACACCACGATTTTTGCGGGCAGTCCAGGCAATTGGATTACTTACCTCACACACCGTCTGATCACTCTCCCATCCTTATTATGATGGAACTATCCCAAATATCAAAACCACAAATCCTGTGGAGATTCCCTGGTGAGGCCCTGCTCGACTCAGCCTTCCCAGCCGAAGTGGGTGATGCCATTAGTAAATACTTCCAATTAAATGAGGGAATAGTGACTCTACAGTCCACATTGTGGGACGCCTTTAAGGCATATATAAGGGGGGTATGCATATCCAAACATACTGGGGTGCTGCATTCCATACGAAGAGACTTGAAGGTTGTGGAAGGGAAGCTCAGGGATATAGTTAACGCTGCACAAGCGACAGCCCCTTCCCGGACATTATATGACCGGGCAACACTGTTGACCAAATTCATTGACCTGACGGCCAGCGAAGTCAAATATTTAGGAAAGCACGCGAGGGCTCAAACATATGGTGAGGGTGAGAGACCAGGCCGAACACTCGCTAGATTACTCGGCCTTCAATACCAATCAGCATACGTCACACAGTATCATTCAGCATACGTCACAGCATTTCTACACTTATGTATATACAACACGTGATCCCCGGTGTGGCAGGCCCTTTGCGGATTATCTGCAGGAAGTGGCCATGGTCTGGATAGAAGAGGGACAACGCAACTTTTTAGCTGCTCCAATAGACGCAGACAAAATCAAACAGGCGATATGAGATCTGGCCAGTGACGGCCTAACAAAAGAATTTTATAAAGCTTACCAAGATGAACTGGCCCATCGACTATTAGAGGTATATGACGAAGCCCTACAGAGAGGATCCCTCTCCCCCTCTATGGGAAAACATCCTTTACAACGCAACTTTTACAACGCACTACCATTACGACGCAACTATTACAACGCAAGTCATTACAACGACTTGCGCTGGAGGGCGCTCTAGGATAGGGAATAGTTTAATTACTATCCAACACCTTCCCTACTATCCACGGGGACTGGAGTTGGAATAGTAAATTAAACTATTCACTATCCAGCGCCCCCCCAACGCAAGTCGTTGTAACGACTTGCGTTGTAAAAGTTGCGTCGTAATGGCATGCGTTGTAAAAGCATGCGTTGTAATGTCATACATCCCCCTCTATGCGGGAAGCCATAACTACGCTCTTGCTTAAGCCTGGTAAAACACCCCGTAGCTACACGTCCTACAGACCATTGTCCCTACATAATCATGATTATAACATCTTGGCCAAGATTCTAGCCACCGCCTATCATTGTTAGTTGACACAATTCTGTGCCCATTTAAGGCGGGCTTTGTGCCTGGCTGATCCACTGCACTTAATCTGCAGGCTATATTTGCTGTCATAAATAAACTGGAGCCTACCCTACCAGCAGAGGCCGTCCTACTTGATGCTGAGAAAGCATTTGATTCTCTGGAATGGCACTTTCTATACACGGTATTACAGAAGCTGGGAATCCCAGTGGGGTTTATCAATTTAATCAGTGGGGTTTATCAATTTAATCCGACTTCAAAATGCCACTCTAGTTGCCCGCCTGAAACTCAAAGTTGTGATAACCTCTCAGTTCCCCTTGACGCGGGGTGCCAGACAGGGGTGTTCTCTCTCTAATCCCTGTTATTCATTATAGATATAGACCCCCTGGCAAGACACATTCAGGAGAGACATCTCCATCGTGGAATATAATTTCATATAGACCCGCTTGTGGCCTCGTTTTATGCTGATGATGTGATGCTGTTTGTGAGGAAGGCAGACATTAATTTGTCCCCATTTGGTCCGATTTGGAGTATAGTCGGGACTAGCTATTAACTGGGCCAAATCTGAAGTTTTCCCCTTGACTCCGGTCACCACCCAGGTAGATATTGAATTCCTGTTTAAATGGTGCACAGAACCCCTGAAATATCTTGGTATCTTTCTGCATTGTAGTGCGCCGGAGGTCATTCGCATCGCTACGGACCGGCGATTGATCATCTGACAGCGCAGGTTGAGCGGTGGATCAAGCTTCCGCTTTCTATGGCAGGTAGAATCGCCTTAATGAAAATGGTCGTACTTCCACGTTTTTATATCTTTTTTTTAAACATCCCCATTGCGCCCACCACAAGATTTTTTGATACATTACAGACTCTACTTATCTGCCTTGTCAGGGCTGGTAGGCAGCCGCGTATCAGTTAGAACTCCGAGAGCGGAGGGTTTGGAGTCCCTGACTTTTATTTATATTATTTAGTCCCACAAATCCACTTCACATACTATTGGTATCACCCCAACGCTCGACTCCAGTATTTAGAGCCAGAATGATCCCAAAATGACGACGATATTTGCAGGCGCATATACCACTAGCTGATAACCCCTGGCTACCCCCCACAACAGAAACTCTCACTAAACATACACTGACCAGACTCAGGTTGCGGGAGGTGGGAGATTTCTTTTTTTTTTTATTAGTTTATACCATTTTGCAAACAATAATAATAGTACAGATTCATACAGCGTGATGTAAAAGCCATTAAATAGCATAGGTACTGGATTCAAAGGCAATCGATATCAAGCAATAAGTTCAACTTCAACAGTTGATTCCAATTAATTTCCATCTATGAGACCGCATTGCAACATCTAAGAGGATGTCCCAGGAGCCCGGTAAGTGGGAGCACAAGGTGGCAACATATAGCAAAGCATTAATAACATCAGCAATTTGCGTCTCTTCCTCACCCTATTGCATAACACAGGAGTAGAGCAAAAACAAAATACATCTGCAGTTTTCAGGTACAGGGGCCCTGTCAGAATAGTGGGTGTTAACTATGACGTCCGGACAATGCATTTAGGTCCTCAGTCCCCATTTCCCCTTGCATTGCAGGCTCATCAGAGTCACCCCCTTCACTACATAGCAAATAAGTCTGCAAAGGTCCCCAGATATCCTTCGGCCGAGAGGCCATCGGTAACAACTCTGCATATACAGAAGCTTGTTCCTGACAGTATACAATATCACGTATCCATTCTTTAAATTTCGGAGCCCTCCTCCATCCCCATCGGCAAGCCACTCTACATTTCGACAATAATAGAGCAATGTCTAGCAACTTTCTACTTTGTTTGGGTATGTGTGCTGTATATCCCAGTAACATCATCAAGGGGCCCCTTTCCAGTGTATTGCCCAACATTTGTTCCAATGCCTCATGTATCTGCGTCCAGTACTCACAGATAGCCGGACATTCCCACGCCAGATGTATGAAGCCTGCCCCATCTCTCTGACACCTGTCGCATCTGTAATTATCCGAGAGGTGAAATTGATATTTTTTGGCGGGAGTGTAATACACACGTTGCCGAAATTTGTAATGTATGACCTTAAATCTACAGCTAGTGGACACATTTTCCGTAACGCTACAACAGTACTTCCATTGATCATCCGATATCTTTTGGTCCAAATCTTCCGTCCAGTGGATACGAGCTGAGCTGTTTACAACGACCCTTCTTGCCCGTATTGTGCGGGATAGTCCTGATACTAGGTGTTTCCCATCAGGGGAGCTAAGAATGAGATGCAAGGGATCAAAGGTTTCCGGCTCACATGGAAAGTCCGGAAGTAACGTCCTCATTCCCTGTCATAATCGGACATATAAAAAAATCTCCAATGCTGTGGGGTGGGTATCCTGGAATAATTGTTCCAGTGTTCGAAACCTTCCATCACAAAACAAATCCCCCCCCCATGTAGTGACCCACAGCCGCTTACACACAGCGCGGAAGCCCGTTTCCTGTAGGAGGACCACTTCTGGGTGGTACGTAAGCAGAAGCCGTGGCAAATTTAAGAGTTGTATTCCCAGAAGACATGCTATACGCCTCCAAGCATCTATCGTGCAAGTAACTGTTCTAAAAGGCGTCTCCACAACATTGAGAGACCCATGCATGATGCCGCTGAGGGGGATAGGTCGAGCCACCCAGTCTTCGACGGCTATCTGGGGCATGAATTGCGTAGGCGCCATCCAATGATAAGCATAGTGAGCTTGTGCACTAAGATAATAAATCTCAAAATCAGGGATATCAAAGCCCCCTTTATCATATGGCTGTGTAAGGACTGACCATTTTAGTCGGGGCTGTCTACCACCCCACACTAATCTTATCAATTCAGCCCGTAACGTCTTAAAAAAAAGGCACCAGCTTCGTTATTGCTATACCATAATTCAATCGGAGCGTTTCCTCCCTATCCCTAGATATCTGTATACCCAAGTATCTAAGATCAGATTCACACCATTCTATAGGATAGTCTAAGGAGAATTTAGAAACAGCAGGCGTAAGCGGGAAAAACTGTGATTTTCCCCAATTAAGGTTAACACCTGAGAGCTGTCCGAACACCAAAAATTCCCTCAAGAGGGGGTTAAGGTTTTGCTCAGGTTCCCTAACATATAACGTGATGTCATCAGCGTAGAGTGATATCAAAATTTGTCGCTGATAACACTGAAATGCTCTATCGCGATGAATCTGATGTAATCTGGACGCTAATGGTTCAATCATTATTGCAAAAAGCAATGGGGAGAGCGGGCAACCCTGACGCGTACCCCTTGATATATCTATGGCCGAAGACATATGCCCATTGATTAATACCTTGGCAGACGGTCGACAGTACAGCAATTTGATCCAGGACACAAATAGTGGTGGGAAGCCCATTCGCTGCAACACTTTGAATAGATAGCTCCACTCCACAGTGTCAAATGCCTTAGAGGCATCTAAAAAAACAGCCGCAACCGGAAATTCTGGAGCCACCGTTTGTATCAAGGAGAACAAAGTGCGTAAGTTGTGAGTGGTGGCCCTGCCCGGGACAAATCCCGATTGATCAGGGAGAACTATCTTGTCCATAATTAATGTTAGGCCAATATTTTGGTGTGGCAGTTTATTAGCGACAAGGGTCTGTATGAATCAGGCTTCCTGGAAGGTTTATCGGGTTTTAACAAAGAGATGATGACCACTTCCCGCATTGAAGGGGGTAGGACCCCAATTTCCAAGGATTCCTCAAAAACTTATCGCAGGACTGGCGCCATAATATCAACATAACACTTATAAAATTCAGCAGGCAGACCATCCCATCCCGGTGCCTTCCCATTCTTCAGTGACATAATGGCCTCCCTGATCTCGTCAGTTTCTAATGGAGCACTTAGGAACTGTCAATGGACATCCCTTAACCAACAGAGTGCCACATCACCTAAGAAGTCATCTAGTTCCACTGTCTTTTCTTTGTGTAGAGTACAAAGCGGTGTAGTGTGCCTTGAATGTGTCTAAAATGCCTTCCGTATCATGTCGTAGAGTTCCCCCCTGTGTTTCTATCTCCAAAACAGTGTTGATGAATCTCGGGCATCGGGTGATCTCCGCTAAAGCTCTCCCCGGACGCTCCCCTTCTCCATACCTACGCGCCACCCAGTGTCGCCCTCTAAATTTGACTTCCCTGGCAGCCTCTTCCTCATATGCAGATAGTTTAACCCTAAACTCCCTCTGCCCCATACCAGACTCCCCCACTGCCATTCGGTCTTCTAGGCGCTTCATATCCTGTTCCAGAATCTTTAATGTACGTTGGATATCTCTCAGAACCCCAAAATTCTTGGATATACAGTATCCACGTATGGTGACCTTGAAAGCCTCCCATATATTCTCTACGCTGTCCACAGATCCCTTATTCCGTATGAAGAAATCTTTTATTTCCTCCTCCAATCCTGTCCTGAATACTAAGTCAAGCAAGGCTTTCGGTTGCAGCCTCCACCTAGGTCTCGGTCTATCATACCCAGGCATGTTGATCGTGATACTCACTGGGCAATGGTCGGAGTATGTACGTGGGAGATGCGCAGCATGCCTAAGACCCATGCCCAATCCTCTAGACAGTAAACAATAATCTAGCCTTGCCCACGTCCCGGTGTGTGAGGTAAAATGCGTCCCTTCCTTCCCCCTCGGGTGTAGCCGCCGCCACCCATCCACCAAATTCCCATCTGCCATTATGCCAGCTATCATTTCCCGCGACTTATTGTGATAGAGCATTGTACCGTCCGCCCTATCTAGTGCAGGGGCCAAGACAACATTAAAATCTCCTCCCCATATGACATGCACAGACCCTATGTTCACCATTTGTCCCCATAAGGTGGCAAAAAAATCAGGGGTATCCACATTGGGAGCATAGCAGTTTGCGAATGTCACCGTGTCTCTACCCAGCCTCCCCCATACAATAACATAACGTCCCTGAGGATCCGATATTGAACCCACCAGCGCAAAGGGAACATGTTGTTTGATTAAGATGGCAGTCCCTCCTGCATACGAAGAGTAAGAAGAGAATGCCCGGACTGACGCCCATTTAGTGGCAAATGTGTTATGTGACTTTGGATGTATATGTGTCTCCTGCAGCAATGCTCCCTGAGTCTGCTGTCTGTTCAAATACGCCGGTACTTGCCTACATTTCCATGCATCATTTAAACCCCTGACATTCCAACACAAAATCTTCAGATCTGAGTCATTTCCCTCTTCCGCCATGCTGTCTGCCTCCCCTATATCGATAATCCAGCCTCTTGGTGTGAAACATCACGTATCGAATCCGTACATTCAATGCCTTCACTGCATAACAACCTAAATTGCCATCAACATTGCAACCTCCCTTCCTCCACCCTCCCCCACCCACTGAAGTATCCCAATCATGCCAGCATCCCCCATCCCCCCCAACATCAAAGAAACACAACTTAGTGGGAGCACTCCCATTTGGGGAAACCCTCGAGGTGGCTCACGTGTTACTCGCCCCAATACAGGAGACTGTCGGTATCCAGGCCGTCTCCCTTTAGGCAGCGAGGGTGTCCGGTTTGTCTCTTGCACAGTTTCCTGCTCGGCTATAGTTCAGTTAGTTATCCACAACAGGTATGAAACAATATGTGGAGATACAGCGTCAATCCTCACGGTGCTACAGACTTTCAATCTCAGTAATCATTCCAACAGTTTATAGTACAGGAGGTACGTCATTCAACATCAGAAAGATGTGCTTCACAGGTGTCGTCTTGCTCCGAAGCCGCTTCCTTTCGCCGTTTAAGTTTCCTTAGGAAGTCCTCCACTTGTTGCGGTTTTGTATAGATCGTTTGTGTACCTTGGTATGTGATCCTTAGGCGCGCCGGGTACAACAGGGCATATTCCACTTGCGCTTGTCGCAATTTTTGCTTCACAGCGTTAAATTTTCGTCTCTCTTCCTGCACAAGTGGGGAAAAGTCAGGGTAGATGGTAAAGGCCACTCTATCATAGTTTAGTTGACGTTTCTCCCTGGCCACCCGCAGTACCGTATCCCTATCCCTATAATTAAGGAGACGTACTATGATGGGCCTAGGTGTGCTACCGGGCGGGGGTCTAGGACCAAGAGATCTGTCTGCCTGTTCAACAACAAATTGTGGGGATAGCACGTCCTTTCCAAGCACCGCTTCCAGCATCTTCTCAACATAGCCCTCCAACCTGCTAGTGTTTGTGCTCTCCGGCACACCCAAAATTCGATTATGATTTCTTCGGCTGCGGGCTTCAATGTCCTCATTTTTAGCATTTATAATTTTCATCAATTTGTCCATCTGGGACACTGCAGTTTTCATCTGCATGGTGACAACCTCCGTGTCCGAAATCCTTTGCTCCGCTTCTTTCAATCGCGTGTCATGTCCTTCCAGCTTATGAGCCATAGCGTCCATACGCGTTGTGATGGTATCCATCTTGTCCGCCATTGTCGCGAACCCTTGGCGCATCTCAGAGAGGAGTGTGCGCATGTCGCCGGTCATGTCAGCATCTATCTCGGTGGGGGATTCCCCTACATTCTGTTCCGGTTCCGTAGTTGGTGGACGCCCGCTCTTTTTGGTTTCAAACATCTGGCGCGCATCAGTCCTTCCCATCGTGCGGGGCTCAGTCGCACTACCCTTTCTTGCAGACCTTTTAGGCAACAACTACTGCTGCGGCAGCAGTTGCGGCCTCCGTCTCGTACAGTGTGAACCAAGTCAGCCGCAACCCACAACTTCCAGTACCAAAAATCACTGCACCAGGGCAGCCACCACACCAATGCAGGCTCTAAGTTCCCTTTAAGGAGCTCGCAGCCAAGTAGTACCTGGCCTCCTCAATATCCAGTCAGCTCTCCCTGGGCGCATGGTTGTTGCAGACAGGGCACCCCCTCCAATATCTTTGTCTTAGCCAGCCAGCAATCGTTCCTATGGAGATAGCCGGTCTGAGTTCCTGACGTTAAGTGTACCGGCACTTGGCGCTTTAGCCCCTTATACTTGTCTCCGAATGTGCTCCTAGAATTATTCCAGTGTAGGCTATACACCCTGCACCCAGGCAGTCATTAGGTGATCAAGCGTTCTATCAGTGAGTGCTAGGCGTTTGGGTAACCGCTCGGTACTGCTCCCCCGTCGCTGCTCCCTGCCAGCACTGTTTTCCCACTGCGGCCAGCAACCGGTGACGCTGCAATATATGCCTCTCCCGCCGCACTTCAGCAAGCCACCTTTTTGTGCCCAACTACGCGGTCTATTACTCCAACCAGTCCAGGTACTCTTCATGTATTCTGGGAATGCCGCATCTTACAGGGCTGCCCTTCAAGCCACAGCCCGTGCCTTCGCCCACCAGCCCACTCACTGTAGTAATCCTCCCGGCGCCGACCAGCCGTCAGTCCCTGCCGCGCAGCCCAACCACCTCGTTGCGGCGCGCACGTCGCTGCTCTGTCCCAGACACAGTTCCAGGGCAATCCCAGGGTCGCACCTCTCAGGTTATATTAGCGGCCAGTATTCAGCATCCGCTTCACTACAGTCCGTGAGATCAACACCGCCAGCACCACAACCGCTCCAGGAATCCGCTGCGGGTACTCTTATTTCGCTGCTATGTCAGAAACTCAGGATAATTGAAGTATAAAGGAGCCGGACTACGGGAGCCTCACAGAAGTGCGGCCATTCCGTACATACGCCACCTAGCGCCCCAGGTGGGAGATTTCTTTAAGGATTCACGACTATGCACTACAGAGGAGTTCATCCCTCATGGTGATGCCTCCTATATGGACAAATGTCTCCTACACAGGATCTGCTGCTCCCTGACTGGGGCATTCCCGGATGCGACGATGCGACTGGCCGACTTCCCCCCCCTTACACTAGTCATAACTTCGCTGTACGAAACACCCTTGGTCTCCCGATTATATCACTTATCTTTGACTCTCCGCCCTGCGGTCGGGGTCAAGACGCGTTCAGCCTGGGAGCAGGATTTAGATCTACCATTGACTGACAAGATATGGTACTATTACTCCACACAGACATGATATATATCAAATAACCACCGCCATAAACTCTTATACTTTAAGTACTTACAACAAGCATACATAACCCCATGTCTGTTAGCCAAGATGGATCCCAGCACCTCACACGCATGTGTCAGGTGTGCCGCTGCTAACGCTGATTTCTTACATCTTGCCTGGAAATGCGGGCCTATTCTGGTATACTAGGGGGAGGCTTTCCTGCACTTATCCCTAATGATTGAACATACCCTGCACCATTGATGGCACTACTGGGATATGTCCAGCCTTTGAAGAAAAGTATAAGGCGTTTTACAGCAATCGCCCTATTGATTGCGAAGCGTCAGGTTTCCCTATACTGGGGCAGAGCACAAACACCGACAGTGAAGGCCTGGCTTCGAGACCTGGTTCATTGCGACACAATGAGCGATATATATGCCACGTTGCAGGCACCATCCTTGCATCCACAGGACATTGGGCAACCACTGAAAAGTTATTTACAGACATACCCCCTGGAGGGGGACTAATAATCCTGCAGGTCTCGTAGGGGACATGCCTTGACTTGTGTGCTACACGGGAGGGTTATACTGTGGCTGTACACTGTCCTTTATCAATAGTTATTAGACTAAATGCATACTCCAAATACAAAAAGATCTCGGACATTGACTATGTTGGATAAGTCATCTTGTAGAAACAAGCGTCATTATCTTGATATGAAAAACTCTGTACCTTGTTTTATTGTTGGGTTACGTTATTTGTTATCAGTGATCAACTCTGACGGATTTGAGAATAGGTACCTTAACAGATGTTTACATGTGTTGTTATACATTACAAATCTAAATAAAGAAAAGTTAAAAAATATATATTTATATCAGAGGTCAGTCACTACACTTAAAACCTATAAGTCAACCCTATGGCAGGATCTTCAGTCCTGAGGGCAGGGTGCTTGGTTATAAGTGTAAGGGTGCCCCTGGATGAGCAGGACCCCCCTACAAACCCAGGATCAATACTCCAGGCTTTTTAAGCGTGGTGAGCCATTTTAATACATATAGTATACTTCAGTCATTACCAGATGTCTAACTATATAGAGGCTACTCCGAACCTAGTCATGTTTGGTATCAAACATGTTGGAATCTGATTCCAGTGTTGGAAGTATGATCCCATGTACTGGGGGGCCCCCTTGGGTTACCCCCTGTACTCCCGGTAACAGCCTTTCAGTGTCTTCCAGCAAGCTAGTGCTGCTGCCGACCGCAAACACGATTCTGCCCTCCTGCTGCTGAACCAAGCTCAAGTTGGTAGAACAATAGGTTTCCTGTCACAGGGAGGTGTGACCACCTCCCAGGCAGGACTTCAAGAGCATTGTACTGGGGTGAGGGTGCTTGCCAGCGCCACCAGGCAGCATTGAAGGGCACATTTGGTGCCCTCCTTGCATTCTCCAGTTTGACCCGCTCTGACGTGAAACTGGACAAAGGACATGGGAGTATCCTCCCCCCCCCTGTCCAGCCCCTCTTCTGGGAGGGACCCCCGAGTTGTTCCAACCCTTTCCTTAGGGGCTCACCTGTGTGTGGTTCCTTAGATCCGTAATGGGACAAGACTCAAGCCCGAAACTATGTTGTTCTTCCACTATCTGGATACTTGAACTTCATTGGACTGTGACTGGAACCGAAACTGCACCAAGGAAGACTCCTGCTGCTGCTGGTCTTGCTGTTCTGCAAATCATCTTTGTCGTCTGTGTCTGTGCTTCTTCCAGGTTCTTCAACAGACCTGTGGACATCAAGGACACCCAAAGTAATCTCCCTTGGATTGAAGAAGTCACTTAACTGCATCTGCAGGCACCGCAACAAAGATGACCGGTCAGCTGCTCCTGACGTTCCACTGACTTCGAAAGGGTCAGTAGTTCTGCAACTTCCTTGCGGCCTGACCTGTCCTCTCTGCAATTTTGAGGTCAGTATACCTCGCTGGAACCAAACCCCTGCGAACCACGTTGACTTGCCGTTGCCAAAGCTTGGTGGTTTTGCAATCCAGAGATCTTCGGCTACAAGAAGCTCCAGCCTCCAGCATCTCTTCCCTTCATAATCAGCATCCTCACCGCATCCTCTGCCTGTGACCCTTCCTTCTTGGTGAGCTGCTCGAAGTCCTCTTGCGACTCCTCTCCCTCTGGCATGCGAGTCCTCCTGAGGGTCTTCGACTGCTTCAGTGGGCTCCCCTGCTTGCTCGGTGCCTGCCTTGACTCTCCTGCTGTTGATGAGTCCCTTACACCTTGCTGGTGCTACATTACTACTGTTGTGTATCGATTTAGATTCCCTATGCATTTCCCGATTCATGCCCTTATATAGGTACATTTCACATTGCCCTTATACAGGCGTAGATATCCAGTCCTTATTTAGGCATAGACCATGCTACCCAAATACAGGCATGACTACTTCCATCCGTTCATCTATGTCACAACGAGTTCTCGGAAAACCAGACTCTTAAGCCGTTAAGGACTTCCCCTTGCTTGGATATTGATTTCTCCAAGAACTCATTTATTATGCATGAACATCTACTCCTTAGGGGTTCATTCATTATGTTCATATAGCTGACTTTTACGTCAATGCCGGCATTACTAAACACCTTCATGGTATAAATATACCTTCACTTGCTATAACAAAGCACTGTGTGGTTCGGTGCAGTTCGACTACCTACTTGCACGACCCAGCTCACCACAACAAGTCCAGAAGGAAGCCTCTATTGACTTCCATTGGCCGCGCAGCTGTGTTCCCACTCTGCACGCAGCCTCCTTGGGGCTCCTGGGTACTTAAATTGGGTGGTTCCTTGTGTATCCGGCTTCTCTGAGTCTTCTGCTCCAAGTCCCGCTCTCCTTTGCAGTTTGCATTCCACTTTCTTAGTAGATGGTTTTGTCTCCCGCTGGCACCACTGTATTTTGTGCTACTTACCTGGTTGCATTTGAATAATTTTGGTGTATTGTGTTGATATCTCTGGGGAGGGGATATACCAATGTGTTAGTAAGTGTTGTGTAATCAACAGAAGTATTTGTATATAAACACTGTGTGGTTCTTTTTAATTTAACTTACACTATAAGATTAAACTGGTTAAACAAGCTGCTTAACACTCCTTCAAGATAAGCCGAAGGCTGTTCTCCACAGCTACCACTTTGAGAGCGTTATGTGGTTATCAAAGACCACTGAAATCACTATAAGGGTTGCCTTGATTAGTACAAGGTGCAACACTTAAATAAGTGTGCACCATATACTAAGCCAGCCTCCTATAATAACCTGGAACTGATCTTAAGTTATCAGGGTAACCTTCAGTTCCCTTCGCTTTACCTTTTCAGTCGCCAGTGTCAACTGTTTTTCCAGGATGGATTTTCTTTTTCTATTTATTGCTGTTTTCTTCCTTAAATATACTTACCAGTATAATGTCCCCATATTGACGATCTGTCTTGTACAATTATTGTTCTTCTCCACAGTTCACAGGTTCTACAAATTGTTTAATGGAACATTCAACCAAATGATCATGTTCTATCTATCTCTACTATGTTGTTATGGCACTCGTTCAGTAATGGAAAAAAAATTACCTACTTAGTTTGGTGGTACTCTGAGGTGCGAGAAAGAGCGCCTGCTACTGGACAACTGCTAGTCTGTGATGGATGCGAGTGTGTGGTCAGTAGTGTGTGACTGTTAGTCTTCTGTGAGCATGATGTCAGTAGGATGTGATTCCTACCCTTTGAGAGGTGTAGTTAGTGGCCAATGGGAATTTGTTTTAAACAAAATAATTACAATGTAAAAAATGTGCCAACGTGTTTGATTAGATTTGGGAAAAAAAGTTAATAATAACTTAAGTGCTACTCAGAGAAGCTATAAATGGTAACTACATGCATCTAAAGTAAGTGGTGGCCTTTATCTTTCCTATTAGCCTCATAGTTGTCTTCTCGGTATACTCTTAGACGTCCCCTTGGTCCTTTCAGGCATGTAGTAGTTTGTAAAGTTACATTCAGCAAAATACCATACAAAATGTATGTTTTGAATCACCTTATTAGAAAATACATATTATGAACAAGGTGCACCCTATTGCGTTGGCAGGGAAGTAGGCGTGCCAAGAATAAAATCATATTAAAGTGGGAGTGTGTTTTATGTTAGTGCAAGTTATGTGTTATGTGATACCGGTCAGTTTATATCAAGAATTGAAGGCTTACCTAATGATCAGAACAGCGAATTGTTGGTTACTATGGACCTGAAGTCCTTGTTTACCAACATTCCTCAACGTGAGGCACTGTGAGTCATCAAGGAATATCTGGAAGTTGAAGATGGCTGTTACGGGAAACAACCTTTACAACGCAACCATTACATCGCACTACACTTACAATGCAGGCATTACATCGCAACATCCTCTACAACGCATGACACTACAACGCAAGCATTACAACGCATACCATTACTACGCATGACACTACATCGCATGTCACTACAACGCAGGCATTACAACGCATACTATTACAATGCATACCATTGGAGTTAGAATAGTAATTTTTACCCCTATACTATCCAAAACTTACTTTAAATGCAATGTAATGGTATGCGTTGTAAAGGTAGTATGCGATGTAATAGAATGTGTTGTAAAAGTAGTGTTTTAAAATGCGATGTAGTCTCATGCGATGTAATGGAATGCATTGTAGGGAATGTTGCGATGTAAAAACTGCATTGTAAGTGCATGCGTTGTAAATGCATGCGTTGTAACGTCATACATTCGCTGTAACAACTCACAGTTCATCCTTCAATGCCTTGACATAGTCCTCAGTGAGAACTTGCGGACTTGCATATGTGGGGGAGACAGGCAGGGAGTGTAGAAAGCGCATCGGTGAACACAAATCCAATGTGAGACTACGGAAACTAGTTGCCCCATTAGTTAACCATTGGATTCAGGCCCAACACACTGAAGCGGATATGCGCTGAACGATCTTGGAGAAGATCCACGTCCTTAATGGTGCTGATGTCACTGCCTTACGCAAAAAGTGAGAGGTGTTTTGGATCTACACCCTCAATAAGAAAGACAAGGGACTCAATGATAGTCTCCCTTGGGAGAATGCCATTATCTGAGTCTGAGTTTGTCGCGATTTGGGGCTACAACCACCTTTACTGTTTCTGATGCTAATAACTAGTCATCTGTAGTGAGGCTTTCTCTTTTAATTATGTCCGTTCCTTGATTATCCGTTTCCTATTTTTATATCAGGTTATATCAACCTGTTTTTTCTTATTCTTGCACTTAGTTTTTCCTACCCACTTCCCTCCCTTTTATCTTTCTCATCTCCCATTCGAAACGTTTGTTTTAGTCTTTATATTTTGCTTATTTATTATTTTTGGTTTGCATCCTTTTTGAGAGGGTACCCTGTTCCTTATTCCATTTTACCATTCAGTGTCGTAATCTCTACTATTGTTAGTTTTAGAGAGTCCCTTGGACAGTGACAAGCTTTGTTTTCGTCAGCTGCCAGCTGATCCCTGTATAGGTGTTATTACAACTCCGTTTCGCTGGCTCTAACGTTTAAAAGCCGCACCCCTTTTAAATGCTCAAGCATTGTTATTTTTAGAGACTCCCTTTGACAGTGAGAAGCCTTGCTTTCGTCATCTGCCAGGTAATCCCAGTATAGGTGTGATTTCATTCCCCCTTCGCTAGCTCTAGCATTTTAAAGCCGCGCCGTTTTCTCTATTGGGCGGCAGCTTCAATACGGCGCCTGGACCCTACGCTGAAGAAATACAGCTATACGATTGTCGGTGAGATGTTCCTTCTGTCTCGTTTTTTCCCCCGCTCTCGGGATGATTGGCATCCTAAATTTGTTTTGAGCTTCACCCCATCCAGAATGGCCGTGTTTCTAATTATGTGCATTTATTGTTTATACCCAGCGACCTCTTCTTTACTTCTCCCTCGGAGTCAACGACCTTTTCACTCTTCCTCGGCTTTCTACCGCTGCCATTTTGCCTTCTGACCAGAAAAAAATGGATGCTCCCGCCTTCCCTAAGGTGAGACGTCTCCCGTTCAAGTTCGGGGGTTTGGGTTATCTTTCTGCCTTTAGTGTTACTAGTGTTTCCACCTTTGGGCATTTCCTTTTGTTTGTCCGTTTAACATACGGATTTGTAGAACGTATTGGCGCTTGCGCTACGTTAGTCAGCCTTTTACTTATTCTTTCTACACTAGGCGGAGCATTATTTATGAAATTGTTTAGAGGGCCGTCCCCGTTCTTCTCTATATGCTGCGTTATCTTTACCTAAAACGGAGGCTCTCTCTGTTGTCTTGATTCTCGTTTTGTTACTCAGGGTAAGACTTATGTATGCTTGTTAGCTTTTCACCGTTTCTTTTTTTGCTATAGGGGAGATGTGCCATGGATTCCCTCCTTGGTCGTCACCTACCCAGTCAGTCCTTAGACAGACTTCCTTTCGTCTCTCCCCTTATCCTCCCTCCCTCCCCTCCCCTACCCTCTCCACTACTTCTTTTTTTCTCTCCTTTCTCCCCTCTCCTAATGTATTACCTATTTTGCGATGTATTTTGTAATTGTTGATCTTTTTCTGTTACAATGTTGATTTTCATGTAAAGCGCTCTGATGCCTTTGGGTTTAGCCAGCGCTATATAGGCCATTTAGACCTAGATATTTGGCCAACGCCCAGTGGAGCTACTTGATAGCTATTGAGGAGATGGGTTTTGGGACTTCCCCCTCGACCGTCACCTACCCAGCCGGTCTTTGGGCAGACTTTCCTTCGTCTTTCTGCCGTTTCTCCCTCCCATCCGGTTTTTCTGCGAACCTCTTCCCTTGACACCTGAGACCGAACTACTTTGTCTGATGCCCGATGGAGCTACCTGGTTTAGCTATAGGGGAGATGGACCGTGGATTCCCTCCTTGGTCGTCCCCTACTCAGTATGTCTTTAGACAGACTTCCTCTCGTCGCTAGGGTTGTCTCTTCCCTTATCCTCACGTTCCACCTCACCTACCCCCCACTTCTTTTCTCTCTCCTTTCTCTCATCTCCTAATGTATTGCTGATTGTTTGATGTAACGAGTAATTGTTCTTCTTTTTCTGTTATACTGTTAAACCACACTGTTGCACTTCCTTTCGTCCCTCCTGTCGTCTCCTCCCGCATCCTCCCTCTATTTATGTCTCTCCTTCTCCCCTCTCTCAATGTATTGAGACTGAATTTTTTTGTCTGATACCCGATGGAGCTACCTGGTTTAGCTATAGGGGAGATGGACCGTGGATTCCCTACTTGGTCTTCACCTACCCAGTCGGTCTTTTGACAGACTTCTCGTTGTCTCTCCGTACTGTCTCTTCCCTTATTCTCCTTTTCTCACCTCCCCTTCCCCCTCCACTACTTTTCTTTCTCCTTTCTCTCCTCTCCTAATTGTATTGTCTATTTTTTTTTCTTTTTTTTTTTATAGGATTTATTGTGTAATTGTTGAACTTTTTCTGTTACATTGTTGATTCTCATGTAAAGCGCTCCGATACCTCCGGGTCTAGCCAGCGTCATATAAAACTCTTTAAATAAATAAATAAGCTTTAATCCTCTTGTCTTTTGTCGATCTATCATCTTTCTGCTTAATTAGCTCACTTTGTGGTGTTTTTTTAATGCTTTTGGCCCCACTGGATTCTATTCATCACTTCTACCTTGCATAATCTATGGTATCTTCATTCACATTTCCATTTAGAGACACGGGCGATTGTTTTTCTTTATCTAATCAATTCTTTGATTTTCTTTAATCAATTCTTTCTGCACCTTGTTCATATCATGTTATGTATTTTATTAGCCTGTCTTTTCTTGTGCTTTTGGGTAGCATGTTATTTAAATGTACCCTTTTGGTAGCCGAGCTGTACTGGACAATGTCGGCATGCATTTTATATTTTCATCATTATGTTCATCGCATTTATCCTTTTGATTTCTTTGAATATTGTATATCTGATGATCTGTATTTATCATAGGCACGTCCCACAGCCACGTTTGGGACGCCCCCGCCCTGAGGAAGGTGTGACCCACACCGGGTCGAACACCGAAACGCGCGTCTGCGTTGTTTCCACTTTTTTGGACCATATCAAAACTACTATTTGCATTTGTGGTTATTACCATAATTGAGATGTTATCGATTGGCCTCGTATATGCTTGGTGCCACATAAACGATAGGGGATCTATCCATTTATAGACGGTTATCATTGCAATCTGCACTTGTTAAAATTGGTTAAAATTGGTACATTTGTATTTATCCTTTGTATTGTCGTTATGAGTATGTGTGAACTCCTGACCTACAGGATGTGTTGGTATGCGAGAGTATGAATTGGCTGGTGTGAAACTGCTGGTGTGAATGTATGAGTGAATGTGGCGTGGGTTTCATTATGCTTATTTATTATCTATATTTGTGAATGAATTATTAATAAAATCTTGATATGTTTCTAATTGCCTTATTGTGACATGCCTTTGTCTTTTGGCCAGCTCCCTGTGTGTATATATTAGCGACTTATAGCGCATGTTATCTATTATGGTAGAGAATTTTCGTTTTGATTAGCCAATCATGGCCCCCCTCCAAGACTTAAGAGAACAGGCGCATGATCCAACAGGATTTTAGAGCAAGTAGGTGACCCCCTCCACCTCATGGACTAGTTCAACCGAGAGGAAACAGTAGTCCAGTCGGCTGAAAGTCCCAGATGCCAGGGAATAACATAAGAATAATTTCTTTGCGGGGTTACGGTCTCTCCAGACATCGCATAACTGCATGCCACTCAAAATATCCCTCTGTGTCCCAGTTAGGCAGGGTTTTGTATGGTTGCGTGGAGGTTCACGATCCAGTGATCTGTCAATATTATCGCTGCGCCCAAATAGGGAGTCGCCATCTCAGTTGGGAAGTAGGCAGGGCAATCGGCATTGGGGCATAGATGTTTATGTTACAGATATTCCTACCCTCCAATTTACTGTGTAAGATAACATACCTCCCCTCAGGATCTATCACATGGTGCAGATATTGGAAGGTGACCCCCCGGGGACACCCATATGAGAACTCCTCGTGCAGAGCCCGAATACAAGGTGGCATAAAGTTGCCCTCCACTTTTTCTTCAAACATTCCCCCAAATATGTGTTTCTTGTAGGCATGCCATTGCTACCCTGTACCCCTTCAAATGAGTGAACACCCATCTCTCAAAGTACATTAAAAATGATCAGTTTTCTTACGGAGGCATCCATGTGGTACATGACACGCTCACACTCTCCCAACTTATCAACACTGCCCTGCGCTGCCCTTGTAGCCATTGAGACCTTATATGTAGTACCAAACCAGTTCTTGGACATGGAGGCTAGCCAATAACCCCAACCACATCATAGTTTAACACAACTCCTCCTCCTCCTCCCCCTTCCCCTCACCTTGGGCAGTACCGCTAATCCCTCCGTTCTAATGTCAAGACAAGAGCATGATTTGCAGATGCCTGCCCATTGCCCAACCAAAACCCAAAGAGAAACAAGAAACCACCCTGTCGCTGGTCTCAATCTCTTTTTCATTTTTATATCCTTTTTGTGTCATATATTTCCTATTTTTCCCCAAACGTTTGTGCTGCGCTAGTTGTAAGGCAGCTGGTGTGGTGCGAGACCGGATCCTCTAGCCCCCTATCCACGTGCAACATCTGGGAGATAAGCCCCCCGTAGACGTCATATTGTTGCACTCTGGAGGAATAACCCCTACATCCAGTACCCTGTGCAGTCATCCCCCGGATATCCTCCCAGACAGTTCCCTATTGCATCACAGAGTTGCAGCAGTTCACTTATCTGCTACAACCAGTTAGGTCAGTGTCACACCATGAATGCCCCAATCCTTAGCTGGCTGCACCCACATTTGGAGCTCTTTACCACAGGGCCTCCACTGGTTCAGTTGTCTCCAATCCCTGGCTGAATTGCACATTGTCGATGATTGTGACGACTCAGTTGAAGGTACCAAGCAGGCCCCGAATGTCTTCGGGAGTCAAGCCAGTCACTTGCTTCCCTGGCTGAGAAAATACCCATGGTATTTCTGTGGCTTTCAACCCATAGTTTGGACGGGAAGAGGAGGCTATATTTGAGATTGAATCCCGTAGACATCTTTTTACCACTAGAAAAGATTTCCCCTGGTCCTGAACTCGTTGCATATAGTCGAGGTTTAATTGAAATAGGGTGCCCCTCAAACAATACAGGCCCTCGGGTATGGAAAGTTTTCAAGATAGAGTCTTGGTCCCAGAAATTGAAAAGGCGGGCAATAATAGCTCTAGGCGGCGTACCAGGGTAAGGCGGAGGGACAGGCGCCTTGTGTGCCCTCTCGATTGTCATGAATTTTGAGAGCCTTTTGGGGGCCAGAAACCATTGTAATTGTAACAGTCTTCCAAGAATAACTCGGGCATAACATAGGTTATTCGATGTGAGCGACCCTCTAAATACTCCGCTCGGTCATCCAACTGCACCATTCGTTTCTGGAGGTCAAGGACCGTATCTCAAAGTGTGCGGATCTGCGTTTGTAGGGTATCTACGTTTTGCCCAGTTGTGGTCACCCGGTTGAATACTTTACGCAGATTACAGCGTATTAGGTTGGCCTCAATGGCTACAGAGTCAGTCTTGTGCACCATCTTATCTCTTGTAGTTTGCAGTGCAGCCAGCATATCCACCAGGGAGGGAGCCTTCTCTGCATTCCTCAGCATCTCTTCACCGCGATCAGTCACATTCAGCTCCTGCACCCCTGGGCCCTGGAGGACAGGCTGCACATAGTTCAGGATTTTGTTGGCCTGGGCCGCCTGGTTTCTCTTCTCTTGTACCATTCTGAACCCCTGCGGAGAAGCTTAATATTCTAAGGACTCTCCAGTTCTTCTCGTGGAAACTGCGGGGCGCATGTTTCTATTGCCCCACCCGAGGGGCCTTTTCTTGCGATCGGGGGCCAACAACCATCCAGGCATTTTTCTGCATTGCAACCCCTCAGGGCTCCCACACTCCAGGGGTTTCACTAGTGGCAGACGCCCTGCGTTGCTTTGGGCGCCCCCGTCACCCGAGAACTTGGTCAAAACAGTGCCAAAGGGGGGGCTCCCTGCCTGCCTCCAGGGGGTGTCCAACTTTCCGGGCTAGGGGCTCCTCCAATTTCCAAGGAAGCCCCTTCAATCAGGGCCATGCCCTTGACTTCTCATCTTACGCGGAGAATCAAGCCCAAATTGCCCAACAGGCAAGAGTGATTCCGCCCCTCCAGACGGTCAGCAGTTCTCACTAAGATTCCCCTACACACAACTGTACAAGCTCTAGCCTGAGACACAGTGGCCCATTGCTCACCTCTCCTTGCCTTCGCCGGTCCGGATCCTGCGGGTCAACCGCTCCGGAGTCCTGGCCCCAGTCTGCCGCTTCCCAGGCCTGTAGAGGCTTCTCGGGGCCCGTCAGCTGACTGCCCCGCCGAGCTAATCGCATGTCGGGGCTTGCTAATCCCTTTTGTGCAGGCCCTCAGTCCGGTCCCATCCGACAGCCTGGGCCACGTTTCTCCTGCCGGCGCCTAGCAGTTCACGTAGTATAAGTCGGACTGGGGCACACTACCCGGGCCAGCAGCGTCTTCCTTGTTGTTCCACGAGCTGCTGCTGCAAGTTACCGCAGGCCCTTAGGCAGCCCAGTCGCAGTACATTTGCGGGGGGCTCTCAATCCCGGCCCCACCCTGGTTGCTAAGGCCTGGTGGTGGCAGGCCCCTTCACCTCGCAGGGTAGTCAAACAGTCTTCAGAAGGATTTCTACCACCGTTCCAGGAAATGCCACCACCAGGAGAGCCGGGGCTGCTGCTCCGCCGGCTCCACTGTTGCAGGCCTTACTGTTGCGGGCCAACCAGCACCCTTCTGCGTCTCTTTGCCGGAGCTCGACCCTTGGCAGGCCTGCTGGAGTTACCAGTGCACAGTCGGAGCAATGCCTCTCGCGGGTTGTCATTGTCAGCGGGGCCCGGTGGTCGAACTATCATCCTGGGCTACGAATGGCAGAGCAAATGGCGCCGATTACTGCAGAGGTCGCATACTCGCTCGAGCTATCTATGCACTACTGGCAATAGGATTCATCCCCCAGTCGGTCCTAGGGGAAATCGGCAGCACTTGTAGGCGTTGATGGGGGAATTCACTGCCAGGGCACTGCAGGATATTGCCTGATTCAAACTGTGTTGATGGGAGTCAACGTAGGAGCGTCAACTCGACCATCTTGTCAGGGCACACCCCACTCCACATACTTGGTTATTCCAAATACCACAAGCGACCCAAGGTAAAAACAACTACCTTGTTACAGCTCCAGCTACCAACTGCCATCCACAGAACCACCCCATCCTCTCTATTCAAATACTACTTGAACATTCTGAGAACCCTCCATGCTGTGAGGATTCTACTACAATTCAACATTTGTGTACTCACTTTTTAGTTGTATCACTTCTTTTGCCATTTTCTGAGCAACTGCTACCTGGGAATCACAGGAACAACAGTTCTCCAGTATTAGGGGTGTCTTTCATAGATTCACATGCTTGAATATTCCCCGTCGTCGAAGTGGGAGTCCCACGGTACATAAAAATAGCAATATTGCTAATATAACATAAATGATAATATCATAGAGTAATAAAAAATAGAGAGAATACACTGTAAAACCTCTAAATGGTAACTTCCATAGGAAGACATTACAAGAGAAAAAACTCATTTGTAACATATCAGTGTCATTATGTTGGTCCAAACTGCAGCCAATCAGGCTCAAGCACCCTCTAGAACCTTCTCCTCAGAAGCTCAAGCCCTCAGATTTTCTACCGCACGTCGTGTGAAGGGAGTCTCCCTGAGCTCTGCTCAGTTTTCTTCAGAGTTTGTCTCTTCAACTTATTTTTTCCAGAATGTCAAGTAAGAAGTCTTTGTTTCGAGCTTGCTCTTCATGTGGGAAACTACGGTTGTTTGAGAAGGACCCCCACCAAAAGTGTATTTACTGCCTGTACCCTGACCACAAGGTGGATGAATGTAAATTCTGTAGAGCTCTTCCTTCTAAGACTCTCAGAGACAGGGAAGGTCGTCTTCTTATATGGTTGAAGCGCCTCCAAGATAAAGAAGATGTTCTGTCAGACGCAGTAAGTCTTCAGTCAGGCTGTTCCACTGTCCCTTCCAAGCGTGGGAGTGTTCAAGACTTGCCTTCTCCTTTTCTTCAGAAAAAGAAAAAGCTGGCTTTGCCTGTGGCACAATCTTCAAGTTCTATGCCTTCTGTGTCAACGCCCACGAGACCTGGCTCTCAGGCGTCTTGTCCAGGCTCTATCAGTATTCTGACAGTCTTGACTCCCAGGTCGTCGACGGGCTCGTCGACGACCGTTCCGTCCACAAGATTGGCTTTGCTGTCTTCGTCGACGACCTCTGTGACGACGACGTCTGCTTCCTCGTCGTCGACGACGGTGATGTCGACGTCCTCGGCGTCGACGAGAGCTACTACAATCCCGTCGACGATCCCTATTGTCTCGTCGGCGACGAAGTTGCCGTCGACGAAGAAAACCTCTTCGACGTCGAAGGATTCATCGTCGACGAAGGTCCCGTCGACGTCAGCCTCTCCGTCGACCACCTCGTCGACGTCGACCTCGTCGACGAAGAAGGCAACGATGGTTTCGACGACGAGAGCCCCGTCGACGTCGAGTGCTCCGTCGACCAGCTCCACGACGACGGCGTCGTCGTCGAAGAAAGCGACACCGGTTCCATCGACGAAGGTACCGTCGACGAAGGTACCGTCGACGACGATGCCGTCGACGAAAGTATCGTCGACGAAGATACCGTCGACGAAGACACCGTCGACGAGGCTGCCGTCTCCTCAGATCCCAGCAAAGAAGACTCCGTCGACGCACGTTCCGTCGACGACGATACCGTCGACGACGAATCCCTCAGTGGGCCCTACCTCGTCGACGATGGCGATTTCCTCAGCGGCATGTTCAGGATCCTCGTCAGGATTGGGTTCTTTTGCCACCATGCCTCTGGTACCACTGCCTTCCTTGACCTCTGGCAGGGATTCTTCTCTGCAGTTGCCACCTCCTGCTCTCCAATTACCCTCACCTTTGATGGCAACTGATCACGAGACTGGATCTATGGGGGACGATGATGACGATGAAGCTCACAGTCCATCGGAGTTAATCATAAAATGTCAAGACTCCAGTTCTGACCAGGAGGAGGTGGAGGAAGTGGTCCAACCGGATGACCAATTGGTCCAGTTTCCTATGGCATCTTTCCCAGTTTCTTTGTTTTCAAACCTCCAGCATATGCTGGATGACTACAACCGAAGGTTTCCGCCTACCCCTCAGGGTACTCCAAGCCACGCTCCTGCGGAGGACTCCGGCCCTGCCACCCATCCGCAGTCTTTGGAGCAGCCTGCTTTGCCAGAGCTTCCCCGCCCTCACCCCCCTCTTATTCCGCAACCTGGTGCGCACGGGGTGGATGAGTCGGACAGTGAAGAAGGAGAATTACACCAGGATACTGACGATGAGCAGGATCCAGATATGGTGGATTACGACGACTATCGGATACAGACACCTTCTCCGCAACAGCCAGAGGCAGGTGATTCGCCTTCCATTGATACAGCAAGCTTCCATGTGCGGATGAATAAAGCGGCGGACCGCTTTAAATTGCCAAGAGAACAGCGGCAAGAAGATTGCTTTCTCTACGATTTCAAAAACAAACCATACAAACAAATTCACACCATACCAATCATAGAATTTGTATGGAAAGAAGGGATGAGGATTATGAATTCTCCAAACTCCTTGCCGGCACAAGTCCCTCGCCTGGAAAGGAAGTACAAGGCTCCTGCAGGTTCTCCTGCTTGTTTGCTGTCGCATCCCAAACCAGACTCGGTTGTCACACAGGCGGCACAGCGACGATCCCGTAATCCGGCGACTCCTCTCACTACTCCACCGGATAGAGAGGGTCGACGTTTGGACGCCATTGGGAAGAAATTTTCCACCATGTCCTCTACGTCTGTACGCGCTGGAAATGCATTGGCCATTCTAGGTCGTTTCGACAGGCAAATGTGGTCTGACATTTCCGCATTCGTTTCACTAATTCCAGAAGCGTCCAGAGCGGAAGCCCAGCAAGTTCTCCAGGATGGCATGAGGGCGTCAGAGGAAATGATTGACTGTGCGATTGATGTGGCGAGTACGGGATTTCGCATCCTCGCCAGTGCTGCGGCTCTCCGCCGCCAGGGCTGGCTTAAATCCACTTCTTTCCGACAAGAAGTCCAGTCGAAGATACTCGACATGCCCTATGACGGTGAATCTCTTTTTGGCGCTCACATTGACGAGGCGCTTGAGTCAATTAAAAAGGACACCGATACAGCAAAATCGCTAGTCTCTTTACAATTTAAGAAGCAGCCCTTTCGTGGCGCCCGTGGAAGAGGTTCGTCTTCCACAACTTTTCGAGGAGGACACACTCAGTACCGCCAATTCAACCAAGGCAATCAACGTTACTCCTCCCAGCAGTCTACTCGCCAAAATCAGTCAAGACCCTATAAAGGAAAACCTACTTATAGGGGTGCCAACAACAAACGCCAGTGACTCTCATGTCACACAAGGAGTTGGAGGGAGAATCTCGCAGTTTTATTCCCAATGGTCTCTGATAACATCGTACCAATGGGTATTGGACATTGTTCGCAAGGGTCATGCCTTGGAGTTCACAGAGATTCCTCCTCATTCTCCGCCATCAGGCCCGCCACCTCCCCATTTGCTAGAATTGCAACATCAAGTTCGTCTTCTCATACTAAAAGGTGCAGTCGAAGTGGTTCCTATATCACAACAAGGGACAGGTTTCTACTCACGTTTTTTCCTCATTGCCAAGAAGACGGGAGAGTGGCGGCCTATACTGGATTTGAGGGCGCTCAATTTCTTTCTAAAACAGCAGTCTTTCCGCATGCTCACATTGTCAGAAGTCTTGCGGCTTCTCTGCAGCGGAGATTTTCTGTCCACGATAGATCTGCTAGACGCCTATTTTCATGTGCCGATTCTGCAACAACATCGCCAATTCCTGAGGTTCAAGGTGGGCACTGTCCATTACCAATTCAAGGTGCTGCCTTTCGGCCTGCGTTCAGCGCCTCGTGTTTTCACGAAGGTCCTGGCCCCAGTCATGGCTTATCTACGTCTTCAAGGAGTGCAGATTTTTCCTTATCTGGACGATTGCCCCCTGAAATCTCCGTCTCCTCTTCAGCTGGCTCACGACACAAGTCTCTGCCTGCGGACTTTCGAGTCACTGGGGTTGACCATCAACGTGGACAAGTCACACTTAACACCATCACAAAGGAGGAACTTCCTGGGTGCCATTCTCGACACGGAATTATCAAAAGCCTTCGTTTCCCAAGAACGACAGGTGAAAATAGTACGTCTGGTCACCCTCATCCGTTCAAAACAGTCAGTTTCTGTGCGCATGTTGAAGTCCTTTCTGGGGATGGCGTCGTCCTGCATCGCTCTACTCCCGAATTGCAGGCTCCGCACTCGCCCTATTCAGGAGGAACTAGACCTGCAATGGCGCCAAGTGTCAGGATCCTTCAACGATCTAGTGAGAGTCTCGTCTCGCATGAAAGACAGTCTCCTTTGGTGGAGAGAACCATCCAACCTAAACGAAGGAGTTTCCTTTCTGGCCCTTCCTCCGGATCTAACACTGACCACAGATGCATCCATGGAGGGTTGGGGAGCTCATCTCCTAGACCTTTCAATCAAAGGAAAGTGGACTCCGTCACAACGAACATGGCATATCAACAGATTGGAGCTGCTGGCGATCTTCCTTGCTCTCAGATCTTTTCTGCCAGTAGTGCAAGGAGAGTCCGTGCTGGTTCAAACGGACAACACAACCAGCATGCACTACATGAACAAACAGGGCGGCACAAGATCTCAGCCCTTGTCTCGGCTAGCTCAGAAGATCTGGAACTGGGCTCTTCGCCATCGAATCTCCCTGACGGCGGTCCATCTGCCGGGGGTTTCAAACATACTAGCGGATTCGTTGAGCAGGTCCACATCATCGACCCACGAGTGGGAGCTTCATCAAGAGACTCTGGACATGGTGTTCCGCCGATGGGGTCGTCCCCTGATGGACCTTTTTGCCACTCCACTGAATCGGAAGTGCCCCGCCTTTGCGAGCTGGCATCCTCATCCGGGGTCCAGCGGCAACGCCCTTCTCATGGACTGGAGCGGCCTGTTCGCCTATGCATTTCCTCCCATACCATTGGTGCCGAGGACGTTGTGGAAGATGCGCAGGCAACCCTGCCACTTGATACTGATCGCACCTCGTTGGCCCAGACAGGCTTGGTTCTCAGAACTTCTTCTGTTGTCCCAATGCACGCCCATTCGTCTACATCCACGTCCAGACCTTCTGTCCATGGACGAGGGCCAAGTCTGCCATCCAGACCCGACCACTCTTCAGTTATGGGCATGGAACCTGAATACCTCGAATTCGCGAACTTAGAGATGCCCCAAGAATGCAGAGAGATTCTAGCTTCTGCTAGAGCTTCCTCAACTGTTCAAACGTACAAACTAAAGTGGAAACGGTTTTGCCATTGGTGCGCAGAAGCAAATGTCCATCCACTCACTTCTGCCCCGGAAAAGCTGTTGCCTTTCTTTCTAAGCCTTGCTCAGTCTGGCCTCTCTCATGCCACCTTGAGGGTCTTTCTGGCAGCTATTTCACGTTTCAGGCATGATGGCTCAACCTCTCTCTGCTCATCCAGAATTATCAGACAATTCTTTAAAGGTCTCTTCAGGAAGTTTCCTCCTATCAGACGCCCGCCTCCGGCATGGCAACTCAACGTGGTATTGTCACAGCTCATGAAGCCTCCTTTTGAGCCAATCCACAGAGCAGACAACAAATTTCTTACCTGGAAGGTCGTTTTGCTTTTGGCCCTAACATCTTCTCGCCGTGTGAGCGATCTTCATGCTTTCACAATCAAGCCTCCTTATTTGCAATTCAAAACCGATGGAGTATCTCTTCGTACCAATCCCTCTTTTTTGCCAAAAGTGCCTACAGATTTCCATCTGAACGAACCTGTCTTCTTGAAGACTTTCTTCCCGAATCCACAGTCACCGGCAGAACAACGCCTTCATTCCTTAGACATCAGCCGTTGTCTAAAGTTTTACATTTCAAGAACTGCCCCTTTCCGCAAATCAGATCAACTTTTTGTAGCATATGGAAGAATGCGAAGGGGACATTCAGTGACAAAACAAACACTTGCAAGATGGCTCTCAGCAGCCATATCCTACTGTCACCAACAAGCTGGCAAGCCTTTACAGTGTCCTGTGAAGGCGCATTCGACGAGAGCGATGGCGTCTTCCACCGCCTTGTTTGCCGGAGTGCCTCTACACCAGATTTGCCGGGCGGCAACGTGGTCGAATAGGCACACCTTTACCAGACATTACTGTTTGGATTCCATCAATGAGGCGGATACCGCAGTGGGGCAAGCAGTGCTTCGCCATCTCTTTAAATAAGGTGAGCCTCTGTTCCCTCCTCCTTTTTCTTCTGTGATTGCTATATGCTCTTAAGCTATGTGTTTACTTCTTGTGAAGATGCTTGCAATCCCAGTGCTAAGGAGTTACTGCTATCTATTCTATTCAAGCATGTGAATCTATGAAAGACACCCCTAATACTGGAGAAGAACTATCGTTACTTACCTGTAAACAGGTGGTTCTCCAGTATTGGTGTCTTTCATAGATTCACATGCGACCCACCCTTCCTCCCCTCAGAGGCTCTCTTCTCCTCATACGCTATTATTA
Source organism: Lissotriton helveticus (assembly GCF_964261635.1). Classification (NCBI taxonomy): domain Eukaryota; kingdom Metazoa; phylum Chordata; class Amphibia; order Caudata; family Salamandridae; genus Lissotriton; species Lissotriton helveticus. The sequence continues at coordinate 173,465,433 of NC_136061.1, forward strand.
CTAGTGCTAAGAAAATCTGAGGGCTTGAGCTTCTGAGGAGAAGGTTCTAGAGGGTGCTTGAGCCTGATTGGCTGCAGTTTGGACCAACATAATGACACTGATATGTTACAAATGAGTTTTTTCTCTTGTAATGTCTTCCTATGGAAGTTACCATTTAGAGGTTTTACAGTGTATTATCTCTATTTTTTATTACTCTATGATATTATCATTTATGTTATATTAGCAATATTGCTATTTTTATGTACCGTGGGACTCCCACTTCGACGACGGGGAATATTCAAGCATGTGAATCTATGAAAGACACCAATACTGGAGAACCACCTGTTTACAGGTAAGTAACGATAGTTCTTGTCAGTATATATTTTTCAGGCTCCTTTAAATTATAATCACCCCCTGCTGTTATGGAGATTCAGTTCTTGTTTTAGGTTTAGCCTAGAATAATTTTAGGTAGTTCACGTTCATGCTCATTTAAAGGAACAGCAGCAAGACACTGATGTAGGGCCAACAAAGCTGTTTCTTCCTGAATGTCACTAAGAACTATTGAAGAACCAGCACAGCACCAAAGTTGCCCTATAATTTCATTCCTTACTGTTCATTTGTATTTATTTCAGAACACCTAGTAGCAACTCTAAAGAGGGTGTAACATGCATAATGGTGTATATATATATATACTAGCAAAAAACACTTCCCCCATGTAGTACGATCATCCAGTAAGGCTTGCAACAGATCTTTGGCCAAACACAAATATGAGATAGCACATACAATCTCAGACTGCAATCTAGATCTACTTTGTATGACAGAAACCTGGGCAGACGCTGCCTCCGACCCTGACTGTGTTACCACTACTCCGGCCGGATATCGGGCATTCACGGTCAATAGACCATTAAAACGAGGAGGTGGAGTTGCAATCTTTCTGAGGGAACATCTCCCAGCTAGATTTCACTCCACCTCCACGCCTTTCTACGAGGCTCTTCACTTTGCCATTGAGCTTAGCCCAAGGCGGATGTTCAGAGGCATCCTACTGTATCGGCCTCCTAGCGCCAGAAGTACCTTCACTTCAAACCTAGACAGCCGTATAGAACCTCCCCTGCAAAATAATGAATTTACCATACTCGGAGATTTCAATTTCTATCTTGAAGATAGGGGCAATAGGGAGACAGACGCACTGATCAATATCCTGGGGGTAGTTGGTCTTACGCAATTGGTGCAGACCCCTACTCACGAGGCAGGACATACACTAGATGGTATTTTTACATCATCGCACGGCCTCATCTGCACAGGGACCATGCCTCTGACATGGTCAGATCACTCGCTCATTAAATTCGACCTCCCAATCACCTCCTTTGGACCCGGTGGGACCTCCAAGACCCCAGCCGCGACCAGAAGAGACTGGGGTAAAAAGGATAAAACAATCCTTTGCACTTATTTGTACATCTCTCGCCCACAGTTACATGTTCACCCCGACTTAACAGTCACTAAATATACTGATTGGCTAAATTATGCTTTCAAGGATTTGGTACTTATAAAAACAAAAAACACAGGGAATAGGGCGACCCCTTCAGCCCCCTGGTTTTCCGACACTTTACAGAAGGAAAAACAGAAATGTTGTTGATTAGAAAGGTGATGAAGTGCAAATTATCACTCACCTGAGAAGAGAGTTTACAAAACAGCCCTGTTACAGTACAAAAACCATTTTACCAAAACAGATTGAGGAAGCTAAACATTCCCCTAAAGCACTCTTTACAGTAGTGAACAAACTCGCCACTCCCAAGACCACAAGGGTTAAGGGCAATCAAAAAGCGTGTTATTTTAGCTGCTTTTAAAATTAAAGTGCTGAACATTTTTAAACATTTTGAGAACACACCAGCTCACTCCCCTACCACCCAACCGCCTACCCATGACCAGGGCATTAATACTTTCCTTAGTTTCTCGCCTGTCTCTTCGGAAACCGTGGATAAATACAGTCACGAAGCAAAGTCGGGGTCCCCTTCTGACCCTTGCCTGCCAGCACTTCTGAAAGAAGTCGCAGACCTGGTGAGTCCTGGGTTAACAGAAATTTTCAATTCGATGTTTATTTCTGGCAACTTTCCATCCATGTGGAAGGACAATTCAATCCTTCAGCTGTTAAAAAAAACCCTCTCTAGACGCTTCCGACCCAAATAACTACTGTCCCATAGGCCGATTACCGTTGCCTGCTAAAATAATCGACAAACTTATGAATATCCAACTCACTCAATTCATTTACGAAAACAACTTGCTGGATCACTCACAGTTTGGTTTCCGCCAAGAACATAGTACTGAAACTGCACTCATTAAGGCTACAGAGGAGATCAGAGCGGTGATGGATCGAGGAGGTACGGCTGCTCTTACACTCCTTGATCTGTCAGCCGCTTTTATACCATTGATCATTCTCTCTTGCATCAGCGTTTCGAGAACCTAGGGGGCACTGCACTGGCCCTACTGTCCTCCTTTCTCAAGGATAGGAGGTTAACAGTTTAGGTCGATGAGTATCACTCTGAACCTTATACCCTCACTTGCGGAGTGCCACAGATCTCATCCCTGAGCCCGTCGTTATTTAATATATATGTATCCCAACTGGCCCCTTTGATCCGGAACTTTGGTTTCAATCTCATGCCTTATGCTGACGACACCCAGATTGTGGTGGCGCCATATAAAAATCAGATCCCCCTTACTCAGCAATCTCAGAATTGTATGTGTGCCATTAATCGATGGATGAGCACACACTGTCTTAAACTTAACTCTGATAAAACAGAGATTCAGATCTTTGGCAATATGCAACCAAACTGGGGTAATCTGTGGTGGCCAGCAGTGACGGGAGAGCCACCAAAACCTGTGGTTAAGGCCAAGAACCTGGGAGTGTGGCTTGACAATAAACTTTCACTCACCCAGCACACAAATGCAACCATCTCTTCTGCCCACTTCCTCATCAAGAAAGTGAGGAAGATTCTTCCTTACATTCCTACAGATACCAGGAAAACCGTAGTTACATCATTGATTCAGTCTAAAATGGATTATTGTAACGGGCTGTTTGTAAACATGCAGAAGGAATGCCTAAAAAAGCTTCAGAACTTACAAAATTCAGCTACCTGATTATTGTCTAACATCCCCAGGTATAAATCTGTTTCCAAAGATATTCGTAGTCTGCATTGGCTCCCAGTTGCACAACAGATAAAATTCAAGGCGCTCTGCCTGGCTCACAAAGCACTAAACCACACCGGTCCTATCTTCTTGCAAAACCTCCTCGTCTGGTTTGAACCGACCAGACATCTTCGCTCTTCAGGAGCCAAACTCCTCCGGGTGCCAAAAATTCAAACTTCACTCTGGGGTGGCCGCAGCTTTTGCTTTGGCACCTCCAAACTTTGGAACTCTCTTCCGAGTGAGCTCAGAAGTGCGAGCTCCCTCGCCTCCTTCAGAAAAGTATTGAAAACCTGGCTGTTCCAGAACCAGACACTAGAGCAGGTCCACTTTTGTCCTCAGCGCCAAGACACCTCCGGGTATATGTGCGCTTTATAAATCACAGTAACATTAACATACCATTCTCAAAGGAAGACGCTTAGTAAATACTGTATGCTTATCTTGAGTTGTTCTATGAGAATAAACCACTTCCAATTCATTCGTTTTTTGAGCAATACAAAAGAGAATTCTGTCTCTCTTAGAGGAGCCTTTGTCCCCACTGCACTTATGGGATTATGTTCACAAACTGCAATTTGCGGTACTACAGTAATACTACTAAAGTATTACAAAATGTTATTCGTAAACCAACAAGTGTAAATCACCCCCTCCCATTCTTCTGTCTTTTCAATGGGGACATCCTCCCACATGTAAGCTCACTACTTAGGGCCTGATTTTGATGTGGTTAAGAAATCTTCCACCATCTATTCGGTTAGGAAATGGTTCCCGACCGACTCGGATCGGGAGAGTACGACCGACCGAGTATGATGCTTCCAGATGATTCAAAATATGATTTGGTTGGACTCCCATTGACTTCTGTAGAAGCCTATGTTCCTAACCACCTCATAATCTGGCCCTTGGTCTGGAACACATGTTCCCGATACGATTTAGAAAGATCAAATGCCGTTAGGAGGCACTCTTAACCGCATCGCAATCGGGCCCCAGATGGGAATGCTTTCCTAACCGGATCGGAATCAGGCCCTCAGTAGTAAATGTGGGACAGTCGAGGGGGAGTGGCTTAAAAAAGAGGGTCATTGTGAGAAGTTGGCCAGGTATATGATGTTCACTATTCTAGTGAACACCTTGCACCAGTCCAAACAACCCTTATGGTGATGGTTGTAAGTCAACCTTACAGACCAGCTATCCTAGTGGTAGCGTGGACAGAACAGTCTTAGGCTAAAAGACTCTTGAGGGCGTGTAAAGCCAGCTGTTTTACCATATGTACCCCCTTGAATACCAAATGAAAGGACACCACACAGGATATATATAAAATATATATGTATTTATTTACTAACACACTCCTCTGAACTCTTTATAAGATCATAGGCTAAAGCATATAACAAGTTACTCTTACAAATACTTTAAATCGCACAATTTACAGTTAGGCCCTAGGGGCGTGTAAAACTATATACTAAGTAAGTGGTATAAGAACCACGACTGGAGAAAAGGAAAGGCCTAGGGCCTAGAGAATCGCTGGGGCTACACTATCTGACCCTTAAGTTAGGAGTAGGAGGCCCACAGGCGGCGCGTGTAGTGTCTTTACACACACGCGAAAGTCAATGTTAAGTCAATGGGAACTTAGAGTTTGGAAAAAGAAGGATTTAGGACACTTCCTGTCTAGCTAGAAGGAAACAACTAAAAACCTAGACACTTGGATAGTCATTACCCTTGGGAGCACCGAAGTACTGGCGCTACCTCACCCACAGGAAGCGGGTGCATAGGTGTGAAGATGTTTCGCCGTTGAAGTCTATGGAGCCTGTGAAGAAAGATGCTGCAGGCGACCAGGAGGAAGTTGTCCGGGTGGATCCAAGGGTGGATCGAGGATGAAGAAGACCTGAAAGCAGAGGGGACAGAGTCTGGATCACTAGCCAGTGACCGGGTGAAATCAGGAAGGAACCAGACGACGTCGAGGAGCAATCAGGTGCTGTCGTGAAGCTTGTCTCTTCAGCCACGCGGACCAGGAGGCGTCGAGGACGACCAGATGCTGGAGAGGAGGTGTCCCACGAAGGTTCTTGCAGGTGGAGGAGTCGACTGCCGGATTGGAGTCAACAAGCCTTGGCAAAGGCAACACACACAGGATTCAAAGAAGGCTTCTGATGCAGACCAGCAAGGTCTGAGGGGCCTCACCTTTGTAGGGAGGCAAGGGCCAGTCTGGAGCAACCAGACCAGCGAGTTGGTTCAAAAGGATTGTCGTCACAGAGGCTACTAGCCAACGGGCCAGCAACCGGACAACGCGTCGAGCAGAACACAAGCAGAAGGGCCCCACGCAATACTCGTGGAGTGTGGAGGGCTGATCTTCGGTGCAGGTGGAGCTCGGATTCGGGGCTTTTCAATCCCCAGTGCACAGCTGCGAGGATACCTCAGGAGCTGCACAGTTAGCAAGTCGTGGACTTTTCAAGATGTCCGGTCCCACGTGTCTCGTCGCCTCCACGGATCTCACCTATACTGCAGACGTGAAGAGAGGGTCAGAGAGGTCTGGAAGACTGGGTCTTGTCAGGCTCTCTGCTCAGGTTCCGGCGGGAACGTCGACAAAGCAAGCCGTTGATTTCGCTGGATGGTGCCTGGTTGCCCAGGGTGGTCACTCCTTGGCCACAAGGGAGATTCTTCAGTCTTCAGCTTCAGCAGAATGTCGAAGGTCCAGAGTTTCGTTCAAGTTTCAGTTCAGGATCAAATCTAAAGTCCTGGGGTTCAGCTCCTACCTTTATACAACTAAAAGGGGCTGGATTACTTTCTAGGTCCCTCCTATGGGTGGGACCAGGAAGGGGGGGGTTACACCCCCTTTCCTATGTCCAGTTTCGCGCTGGGGCTGGAGTGCCCCAGCACCGGTTTCAACTGGACTATGCATGGAGCACCTAGTGTGCCCCAGGCAGTGCCTTAATCTATTCAGCCCTCCCTGTCCCAATACACAAAGTCCTGTCTGGGGTGGTGTTCGCACATCTCCATGCAGGAAACCTATTGTCCAAACCTCCGTGACTGAAAGGACTCCCAGCAGCAGGAGGTCAGACTTGTGTCTGTGACCGCAGCGTCCATTTTGTGACGCTTGGGCTCTGAGTAACTTTAACCGGGATAGTCAGCAACAACATGTCTTCTCCCTCTAGAAGGGTGGAATGCTACCCCCGTCGCCAGAATTGGCAAGGGGTTGTATTCCAAAGCGTATGACACCTTATACGACATGTTTAGATAACGCCAAACCGAAATTAGCATTCAACCGCGAGGATTATAATGCACTTAAGAGTATATGGTATGGCGATATCATAGAACAGCTGTAAGGACATGGTTCCGAAAGCTGCAGACAGGCTCAGCTCATGCTAGAGCACCATCTCACACATAACCAAGCACTCTGCCTCCAGGATTGTTAAGGCCTGCCATAGGAGTGACTTATAGGTTACTGTGTGTCTATATTTAAGGGTAGATATAGGAATACTATACCTAAGCAAGGGGTGATTACACGACCTTGCCCCAGCTGAGTGATCAGCCAGTTGTGTCAGTTTGGATGGCCAGCCAGGGGTGGCATAATACATGCTGCAGCCCCTGGTAGGCCTTGGGTGCACCTATGCGCTGGGTACCTATGGTACACTATACAGGGACTCACAAGGGTGACCCAATATCCAATTGGAGATGTACCTAGAGTAAATGGAGTCCATTTTACAGTGAGAGCAGATAGCCTGGGGTCCTGATTAGCAGGTTCCCAGGCCAACTAAGTCGAAAACCAGCTAAACACAAGGCAAAAAATCTGGGGTAACCATAGTCAGGTATCCACCTTCCTACAGTCATACTTACTAAATGGTAGGGGTTTAGAGAGGAGTAAGGAGGAGTTTAGATAAGATTAGGGAGGGACATGCCCCCACCTGCAAAAGAGTAAGTCAATTGTTATTTACAACCAGCACTAAAGTTACAACAGCCAAAAAGGGACTCAAAACAGTAGTAACTTTATTGTTTATGGGGATGGAGATGTGAAAGTCTATACTTTTAAATAATGTTACTCTTGGATTTTGTCAATAGCCAAAAGGAGTAAAGTTACCCAAAAGTGTAAGAGTAAACTTACATCTGTAAATTACTTACAGGTGTAAGATACCTTTGCAAATAGCCCCTGTGGACTAATTGTTTGCATAGGAGGTCACCGTGAGACTAATTAAGTCACAACATTGGTCCTTATCTTCTGTAATTTGTACTATCTAAGTCATTCATATCCAGAATAGTAGCTGTCGTACCTGCTCTGCAGTGAAATTGTTTAAATGTGGCTATGGTGTATAACCTGCTAATACATGCCATGTGCGTCCTAGAAGGCACAATGGAATCTATTGGGCTCCACAATATATCGGAATCCCCTTTCAAACCATAATACATATTCTTGATAGCTAAGATAGCTAAGAGTGATTTCCTGGAGGGCGTGGCTTGCAAGCTACGAAGGCGGACGGAGCCTGCTAGAGCTCCGGTGCCGCCGGGGCTTAACCATCCTGACAGGAGCTTCTGGGGGGCCCAATCGAGCCGTGGCAGGCGGCTTGGGAGCCACAGAGACACTCGGAACCCCTGGTCCAAGTTTGGTGGAGTAACGAGGGAGAACGGCCGGAGTTTGCACCTGAGGCGTTTGCGGCCTCCCTCCTAGTGGGCAGCCGGGGACTGGAGTTCAGAGCGGACCAGGGAGACCTCGGGTAAGACAAAACGGATGTGTCGCACCTGGACCGGGGTGAGCAGTTGAGCGCCCGGAGCCTCAACCGGACTGCCCGGGTGCCCAGCGTTGGAGGAATTGCCGGGGGACCGCAACGTCCAGTCTGCGGGGGGCGCCTGGGAGCGGCGCGACCTGCACGCATCGCGGAGCGGGACTGGCGGACCCTGTACGCTGGACGGCACCTCCAAAGCAACGCCGCTGAAGGTAGGGAAGCGGGGGTGACGATAACTGGATCGAATTTGTGTGGCGCCCCCCCCCCGCTCCCTTTATCTCCCCATTCTTTTCTCCCGGTTGCCTGCCGAGGCGGGCTGCACACCTGGGTGCTTCTGGGTTTGTCTCCTGCTATGGACCGGGTCACTGTGCAGACACGGAGGCGGCCTAGAAAGGATCTGAGTGGCCAACAGTTGCCATCTTCTGGACTCTTATTATACACAGCACCACAGCAACCGATCAGGAAGACGCTGAATCACGACTGTGTTCACTGTTGTGGCTTATATTCTAGATTTATTTCTTAAGCCTGATGCTTTCAAGAACTGTGTGCAATCCTTTTCTTCCAGTCTTCTGTATGACCCACAAAGACACCAGGTCATTTTCTTTTAAACTGCGCTGGCACCCTAAGCACTGTGGCACATCGGACATCGAAGCGAAGGGCTGCCCGGAGCGTAGGCCCTGTAGGAGGTCCCCCTGGGTGAGCGGCGGTGGGCACGAGTATTGGCAGGAACACCCGGCGATATCGGCGGCGGATTGTGGGGCAATCTCCCGGCACGGCTGAACGTATCCGATCTGCGAAGGCCATGGGGCGAAAAACTGTCAAACCACCGGACAGCCGAGAAGGCCCAAATATGGATGTGGCCTCCCAGGCGACTGCGGAGGGGGAGACCTTCCTGGGGACGTCTGGCCAAAACCCCGGAGGGGACCAACAAATGGACAAACTGGACCTAATTTTAAAGGAGATCAGAGACTCTAGGACGGCGATGGAATCGCAATTAGGTACCCTGACTTCCAACCTCTCCTTACTGAAAGCTGACCATACTAAACTGGCCGACAAAGTCAAAGACCAGTGAATGGCGATAGCAGATATGACACCGACGGTTGCGGACCACGCGGCCTCCGTCCAACAGCTGAAGCAACAGGTAGTGTCCCTGATGGACCGCGTGGAAGACGCGGAAGGCCGAAATCGGCGGAATAACATTCGCGTCGTTGGCCTGCCGGAACGCAGTGAGGGGGCCCACGCGACGGAATTTATGGAACAGTGGTTTCGCGACTATGTGGCCCTGAGGGACTGTCATCATTGTTCTGTGTGGAGAGGGCGCACCGGGTCCCCACTGGGCAGCCCAAACCTGGCCGGCCGCCACGCCCACTGATCATTCGGATACTCAATTATAGAGACCGGGACACCTTGCTGCAAAAGGCCCGAGAAAAATCCCTCATAGAGTTCGAAAATCGGCGTATATCCCTGTATCCAGAGTATACTAATGTGGTACAGAAGCAACGATCATCGTACTTCGAGATTAAGAAGAGACTCCAGAAGGCCAAGCTACGGTATGCTCTACTATTTCCGGCCCGCCTCAAGATAGTGTACGATAAGAAGACACACTTCTTCGAAAGCCCCACTGACGTGGAGGAATGGCTTGAGGTGATGGACATTGAGGGTGACCAGACCATGACCCCAGGAGCAATGGCGGATGCGCCCCAACGAAACTCGGAACAAGCGGATGCAGCCTCCCTCGCCTCGGGTATGGGGCCGGGACACAGGAGGCCCTCACGTGAACAGCAGGAAGACGGACAGGGGGGAGCCATCGCCCTGGTGGGCAACTTCAGGGAAGAACGGGATACTATTAATACGGACACGGATGATAGTACGATTCACTCGGACTCTGAACACAGTATGGTACTGTTCCCGACGGTGACGCCCAGAGCTGCGGATGAACTGCTGGACAATGGACGCGAGTGATCACTGGCGGAGATAGAAACGGCATACCCTGAAGATCACTGATATCCTTTTTCTGTTACCTGCCGGATGGCAGCACACACACGGGTGGGAGGAGGTCAGGATTGCGTGAGAGGCTAACATTATTAAGTACTGTACACCTGTGAGGGACGAGACAGAGTATATGTGCCTCGCAAAGGAGACGCTGGTAAAGACAAGGGCACTGTAAAGTGGGTCCCGAGAGAACTTGACTCTGGAGTGGGATCCCCCGGAGGATACTTGGAATTGTTATCCTGATATTTACGCCCCTGGCGGCGCCGTTGAGCCGGCGGCACCGAACTGAATGACTACTTGGGTCAGATCTGTGCTTGGCCACCCCCCCACTGGCGTATGCACACATATCTGGTTGGTTCTGTTGCAGTTTATCTTGTTCGGCTCAGCAATGTTTTCAAGCTGTGCCTGGTTAGTTTTGTTCTGGGGAGGGTTGAAGTACGTCTCCTGGCAGGCAATCGCGTCGTGCGCTCTGAGGTGCATGGCGCCCTATAGTGATCATACCTGGGTCCGGTTATGGCTGACACTTTAGCGAGGTATAGGCTGACAACCTGGAATGTGCGTGGGCTGGGGGCCATCCAGAAAAGACACCGAATCCATGCATTTTTATTACGTAATCACGCTCAAATTACCTTCATGCAGGAATCGCACTTGACAATGTCCGAAGCAAACACCTTACGGAAGAAATGGAGGGGAACAGTAATTTCCACTTCCTACTCCGCCTTCTCCAGGGGGGCCACTATTTGGGTACGCCATGGTACCCTTTTGTAGAATTAGATCGGAGGGTGGATGAGCAGGGGAGGTATGTCCTGGTGAATGGTGTAGGAGAGTGGGGTCTGCAATCCCATGGCCACCCTAGATTTTTGCTTTTTGCTTCACTGGTTTACGACTTTCCCTGGCTGTGGGCCTGCTAATCAGACCCACAGCCTAGCTATTCTCTCTCTAAATTACAACCATGTACCCTAGGTGCATTTACCAATTGGTACTGGGCTACCTTATCAGTCCCTGTACAGTATACCTTGGGTATCCAGGGCATAGGTGTACCCAGGGCCTACCAGGGGGCTGCAGCAGGTATTATGCCACCCCTGGCTGGCCACCCAAATCTGACACAACTGGCTGCACGACAGCTGGGGCAAGGTGGTGTAATCACCCTTTGCTTTAGATATAGTATTCCTATATCTAACCCTAAAATGGACACATATATTCCTATCAGTCACTCCTATGGCAGGCCTTATCAATCCTGAAGGCAGAGTGCTTGGAATTATGTGAGATGGTGCTCTGGCATGAGCTGAGCCCGTTTGCAGCTTGCGGAAGCAAGTCCTTATAGCTGTTCCATGATAACGCTATACCATATACTCTTAAGTGCATTATAATCCTCGGGGTTAAATGCTAACTTTGGCATAGCATTATCAAAACATGTCGAGTAAGGTGGCATACGAATTGGAATACTAACCCCTCGCCAATTCTGGCGACGGGGTTAGCATTCCACCCTTCTAGAGGGACACGACATGTATGTAACTGTAAACCCCGGTTAAAGTTAACTCGAGCCTCAGCATCACAAAATGGATGCTGCCACCACAGACACAAGTCTGACCTCCTGCTGCTGGGAGTCCTTCCAGCAAGGGAGACTCAGACAAAGGGTTTCCTGCCTTGGGAGGTGCTAGCACCACCCCAGACAGGATTTTGTGTATTAGGTAGGCCAAGGCTGAAAGGAATGAGACATGCCTGGGGCACACAAGGTGCCCTGTGCATACACAGGTTCCAACCAGTTGCTGGGGCACTCCAGCCCCAGCTCTGGCGGGAAACTAGACAAAGGATAGGGGGTGTAACCACCCCCCTTCCTGGTCCCACCCAGGGAAGGGACCTAGTCATAGTGCAGCCCCGTTTAGCTGAATAAAGGTAGGAGCTGGTCCCATTCCAAATTAGATTACTCTTGACAACTTCCACGAAGAACTCTTGACCTTCGACCTCCTGAACATCAGAAGACTGAAGAATCTCCCCTATGGTCAGGGAGTGACCATCCCGCTTCGCAGGCACCATCAAGCTCCTGTGCGGTTTGCTGCAAAGTCCTTCCATCCTGGAATCCGACGACCCAGCTCGACAAGACCCGGACCTCCAGACCTCTCTGACCTCTACCCACATCCACAGCACAGCTGGGACCCGTGGGTGCGACGAGCAACGTGGAGACGGCCATCTTGAAGAAACCTGCACAGCGCTTCCAGCACGACCCCTGAGGGTTCCTCGAGTGAGTGCATTGGGGACTGAGAAGCCCCACACCGACGCAGCTCCTGCACCAAAGACCAGCCCCCCAGCATCCCTGTGATCTGCGTGGGGCCCTTTTGCCTGGTTGCTGCCCTTCCTGTTGTCTGGTCACTTGCCGGCTGGCTAGTGACCTCTGAGACGACGACCTGAAGATTTCGACACTGCTAGTCTGGTCCCCCAGACTGGCCCTTGCTTCCTTGTAAAAGAGAAGCACCCCGGACCCTCCTGGTCCACACCAGACGCCATCTTTGTTCCACCGTGTGGCTTGCATTAGCCAAGGCCTGTTGTCCAGATCGACGATCCGACACCGCCAACAGCAGCAGACTACGTGGGACAGCTCGTGCCTCCAGCCTGGTTGTGAAGAACAGCTCCTGGTCCACGCAGCTACAGAGAGAAGCGACCCTTCACCTGAACGCGGCGACAGCATCTGGTTCCCTCCTGGTTCCAGCACCATCACTGGCTAGTGACCAAGACTCTGTCCCCTTCCTTTTCAGGACTTCCTTTTTCCTAGTTCCATCCTTGGAACCACCGGACTCCTCCATCTGGCTGCCTGCCAGCAACTTCTTGTTTCAGGCATCATCGGGATCAACACAGCAAACCCGACGCAACTTCAGACCTATGCACCCGCAACCTGTGGGTTAGGTAACTAAAGCTTCTAGGTGCTGAAGTCTGAGTCCACTATTCTAGTGTCCAGGTCCACTGTTGTTTTCCTTCCATCCAGCCGGGTTCGTCCGGAATCCGTAACTTTGTAAACTGTAGCATCCATAGACGTTGGTACGCATCCCGCGGGAGAGTTTCCACTCTGCACGTAAGTCCCGTGGGCCTCCTGCTCCTTACTTACCTAGTTTGTAGCGTAGTCCCACCGATCCTCCAGCCTATGGATCTCCTTACAGTATTTTCCTTCCTCGCATTCCATTGTTTTGAGTATATGGTTTGTCGTGCCCCTAAGGCACTTGTGTAGATATTGTGCGAACTCGTATTTCTTTGGTAGTATTGTCATGTGCTTAGCCCTCAAACCTCATAAAGAGTTCAGAGGTGTTGTTATTAATAAATATATCGTTTATTTTCATAACAACCTGTGTGGTGTCCTTTCATCTGGTATTCAAGGGGTTATATTGTGGTAAAACAGCTGGCTTCACATGCCAAAAGAGTTTAGCCTAAAGACTGCTTTTGTCCACGCTACTAGGATAGCTGGTCTATCAGGTTGACTTACAACCAATCACCATAAGGGTTGTTTGGACTGATACAAGGTGATCACTAGAATTAGTGAGCATCATATATCAGGCCAACTTCTCACAAAGGGTACACTAGACGGCACCCTGGTCCTGGGTAGTGTTTATGCCCCGAATTTTGATCAGGACACATTCCTCGCTGGGGTTGGTCGGGCATTGGCAGACTGGGTGGGCGTCCCCTGGATCCTGGGAGGGGATTGGAATATGGTACTGGATGTGGGGCTGGATAGATCACCCCCCCCCCCCCTACAACTGAATGGAATACATAGAACGACGGACATGTTTCGAACATGGCTGGCGGGATGGGGACTGACAGACGTGTGGCGTGCATTACACCCAACCCACAAAGAATACTCTTACTACTCACCAGTACATAACTTACACACGCGACTGGACAGATTCCTGTGCTCCACCTCTCTGTTGTCCAAGTGCTCCTCATCCGAGTATCTGGCTAAAACCTTTTCGGATCACAGACCACACACATTAGACCTGCAATGGAGTAGGGTGCCGACCCCGGTGCCGACCTGGTGGCTCGACCCGCAGCTCCTGGAGGATGGCCCCTTCCGCAGGACACTGTCAGAGGCCCTAGATAACTACTTCCGGGAGAACTGGGACACGGCAACTTCCAACCTGGTGGTGTGGGATGCCATGAAAGCGGTAAAGCGGGGGGCGGCCATTGGACAACTGGTGGGAGCCCGGCAGGAAATTCACAAAAAATTGTGCGGGGTCGAAGATCGGTTGAAAACCCTTGAGAGGGAGGCGAGCGTGGATCCTACCCGTAAGGGGGATCTGTAGACTAGCAATATTGAACACGCGGAGCTATTGGAAACGTTACGGGTCCTGGACCATAAAGAGTATCTACGGCGGCAGCAGGCTGAATCGGACAGATCCGGGGCCCTGCTAGCCCGCCTGGTGCGGGACCGCCCTGATACCACGGTTATCACACACATTCGAGACGGGTCGGGCAGACTAGTACACACACAGTCGGAGATTAACATGGCATTCCGTGATCACCTGCAGGCCTTATACGCCCCTTTCCCCGAGACCGCTGCTGACGAGATCAGCGACTTCCTGCGAGATCTGCCTCTTCCGACCCTGACCGGGGATGAGCGGGAGGGGATGGCCGGACCCATCACTCAGCAAGAAATACGAATAGCACTCCGTTCCCTTAACCATGGCAAGAAGCCGGGGATGGATGGACTCCCGGCGGAGTTCTACCAGACTTAATCTTTCACCCTGGTACCTGTTTTAGAGACAGTCTACAAGACATCGTATGAGTCTGGGCATCTACCTGAATCGACGATGCAGGCCCTGGTTACCTCCATCCCTAAACCTGGTTAGGACGCTTTGGAACTGACCAACTATAGACCCCTCTCGATGCTATCCACAGAGTATAAGATACTCAGTAAGGCCATTGCTCTAAGAATACAGGCCCGACTCCCTGCTCTGATTCACCCGGACCAGTGTGGTTTCCTCCGCGGAAGGAGTACTTCCCAAAACACGCGGAGACTCCATTCTTTAATGGCGGCCACGCCGCAGGAAATGCCCAGGGCTGGTTGTGTCGCACTGGATCTCCGGCAGGCGTTCGATTCCCTGGCATGGCCGTTTATGTTCGAGGTGTTGCGGCGCTTCGGCTTCCCGGAATCCCTGCTTAAAATGATACGACTGCTATATACAAATCCCACTGCCAGGGCACGTACCGGCAGGTACATCTCGGACAGCTACCCCATACACAGGGGCACCCGCCAAGGTTGCCCATTGTCGCCCCTTTTATTTGTGTTGACGCTGGAGCCCTTGGCTATCGCTCTCAGAACGCACGCAGAGAGGGTGGGCATCTCCATAAGAGGGACCCACAACCTGATCTCGATCTATGCGGACGATATCCTGCTGTACTTCCGAGACTTGGAAGGGGATCATGCGCCGATAGCGGCCATACTTGACCGCTTCGGAGCCGTGTCGGGACTAGCCGTTAACCCGGCAAAATCTACAGGGTTTTACTTCAGGGCACTACAGCACCCCCCACATATTCATTTTGGCGGACACCTGATTCCAATTGCGCAGTCCACATTTAAATACCTGGGTATTAATGTCTACAGATTGCCTGAGGACCAGATAGAGGGCAACATACGTAGAGCCATTAATGGTCTGCACGGTAGTGTGGGATTCTGGACGTCATTACCCTTAACAGTCATGGGTAGAATTGCCGTCTCTAGGATGGTGATGCTCCCTCGTATACTTTACTATTTCGTCAACCTACCAGTCCTTATCCCTCGTCAAGATTTTAATACGCTCCTAACCACGCTGGTCTGGGGAACCGGAAGGAGAAGAATTAGTGTCCGGAAACTACAACTGAGTACCAGGCGGGGAGGCCTAGGGGTACCGGACTTTCGGGGGTACTACTACGCGAGCCAGCTTCAGTGGCTGGCGAGATGGCTTGCAGGTAGGGATCTCCACAAGATTGACCTCACGTCTGATAGGCTGGCACGGGGCGAACTGCACTCTATGCTTCTGCCTGGAGCCAGGATCCCTCTGGAATGCCACCCTCTCTTGCACACGGCCCTACTGTGCTGGCGAAAAGCACTGGCGTACACGTCAGAGGCCTTACCGTACGCTGATAACATACCTCTACTAGGCGTGCCGACGCCGCAAGGGCGACTGACACGAGGCAGATTGCAACCCTGGACTGATGCAGGGGTAGCCTCAGTGGGTGATCTTTTTGGGGACGACGCACTGTTAGATCACGACTCCTTTTTGCAAATCACGGGGGTACCCCCGAGGCTCTACATCCTACATGCCACAGTGTCACATTACTTGTGAACTCATTGGGCCCCACAGCGAGTTAAACCTGCACAGCACGAACTGGTACACCTTCTTTATTATATGGGTAATGGGGGGCGCCTGGTACACTGGCTCTACACTGGGATTAGGGAACATGCTACAATATCTCTCGACTCACTCCGGGACTCCTGGACATTAGACTCCGGCGAGGTACTGACAGAGAGGGCTTGGAAGGCTGTCCTAGAACACCCTAGGAAGGTATCTCGGAACGTTAAGTTTGAGTTCATACAAGCCATGGTGTTACACAGGGCATATCTTACCCCCCACAGACTACATAAAATGTTTCCGGACTCCCCCCACTGCTGTCCTCGGTGCAGAGCCGACGAAGCCGGCCTTATCCATATGCTGTGGGCGTGCCCACGTCTGCGGTGCTACTGGGAGGGGATATGTCAGGTCCTTAGTACAATCACGGCCCTCCCGGTCCCGGTGGAAGTACTTCCTTGCCTGATTGGTCACCGGAAACGCCCTAAATCCCACAAGGCCCAGGTGAAGTTCCTAGACTTATCCTTGCTGTTGGCAATCAGGGTCCTGACTATGAGGTGGAAGTCTGCCAGACCTCCAGACCTAGAGGTATGGTGTTCTGACTTACTCAGATGGGGTAGAGCAGAGGGAATGGTTTTGCGTAGGGAGGAAGAGAGAGGACAACGGAAATACCCGATTGCGTTGGAGTGGGAACAGATGCTACTGGAGGTGGAGGAAATAGAGGGAGAGCAGGAGCCACTTCATGCGGGCGGCCCCTAGGTGAGACAGAGCGGAGAGCGAGGTGGAATGGAGGTGTAGCGACCTAGCCTAGATAGCGTGCAGGTCGGTCAGCTGAGCATAACTACACTAGTTGAGATGTTAATGAATAAGGCCTGGATAGTATACCGGATGCTTGAATGGACCAGGAGACGTACGAAAAGGGGTGGAGGGAGAGGGGTGGGCGGGGAAAGGTCAGACCGAGATGTTCATGGACTATTGTTACATATATCAGCCGAATGCACAATAATGTAAGAGACACTATGTGGGAGGTGAATGGACTGTACTGTTTTACGGTTAAGAAAGTGCATGACTTATCTGATATGTTAGTAACAAACCTTTACAGCTACTTTGATGGCCTGGAGTTACAAGTTGAGGGAGTTAAAAGAAAAGACTGTACACTGATAGAATACGTGATTGTATGTTCTGTTGATCTGCAGTCGCTAATAAAGAGTTTTTTTTTTAAAAAGAGTGATTTCCTGGTGATCGTACGTTATTTCATCCTTGGAGGTTGTTCCTATTCTTACCTTGCAGAAAAACATTGTAATATGATTTGTTTTCTGTTCATCTGATAGATGAGCACTCTCTCTTTATAAAATGGTTCAAAAATGTCCTCTTCTCTAGGCTCCTCTAATTTGGCTATGTTCTTCACCTGCTTATCCTCCAGCACCTAGATACCCTGCTTCATGACATTCAAACTGCACAAATATCATCATACACCTTGAAAGAATTGGTGCAGGCGTATATGTAGCAGTGTGTCCAGTAGCAGCCTCAACTTGTTGAAACTCTCGCCATTACTATATTATTTCAAAAGGATAAGCTAGGTTAGCCGTGGCCACTAGAATTACTTCACCCCCGGTATTGCGGACATATTTTAACAGACCTCTAACATTTGCCCCTATATGTGTAGCCTGTCTGACATTTTAACATTAAATTAGGTTGCAATTCAAAACAAACCTGATCAAACCACAGGGAACTTCTATTTAGTTAATCTTCAAAACAGAGCAGAATAGGGAGCTCCTATTTGAACTGAGAGGAAAACACTATTAAAGTGGATTTCTCCACATTATTAATAAGTGGCGAGTGTTTATGTGTGGCCCCTGAGGGTACTCTGATAACCACGCTCAGGTTGAGTCCCATGATAAGTTTGTCCAAGTTAACAGTGGATGCTGTTTGGCAGTTAGGCAAGCAAAGCTATGTACTAGTTTGAGGGAAAGGAATGGACTATTACTTACAGATCTTCCAAAGCTTACCTGGAGGTAAGGCGCATTGGGCAATATTTAGATCCTGCGAGAATACATGTCAATTCATTGTGGATAGCTGGTACTCTCTCTCTAACAGATGCATACACATTGATCTCCACATAGTCCTATTTTTAAAAGGATTTATTAAATATTAAAGCCTTATGCTGGTAAAAAAAGATAAGAAAAAGCGTAATTGCTGATATAAAAAATAAAATGGTGATTAACATGAAGGCACAGCAGGTAAATAATTTGAAAATTGACAGCATAGTATATCGGAGTCTGATGTAGTCACTTTCATAGTTTTGGCTAATGACTACATTAACCGTAAAATCTTACCAAAAATAAGAGCTTCCAAGATGATTTATATAGATAACAACTCGTTCCTCGTAATTTTCCAGTCCCCAGCCTGCCCTCTTCCAGGCTGTCTCTTCTTTCTCCTATGTTGCTTTTCCCGAGAAAGCAAAATAGTAGGTGAGAAAGTGCAACTTTGGCAGACTGTGTGTTGTAGAGGCTCTTTCTGGAATGCCTCCCTCCTCATATGGTTTTCAAACACTCTTTATATAATATTTTCAACCATATTTTGCTAAACATTTACCTTGAGATATAAGATGAGAATAGAAGTTTGCAAATTCACCCTCCAAATGTATCCAAATCCACCATGTTTTTCTCTAGATGTCACACTTCATGAATTAATAACACACACGAGCTACTAACACACTAGAAATAATTAAACATTTCCTAGCTAACGTAACAGAAAGTTTAAATTCTATTAAGGACTCAGAGGCGAGGATTATGTCTTCTTTCTTCACTTGATTTACATAGCAGCAACAAGAAACAACAAAAGACTAAGTTTTCCATGATTCATAGGGAAGGAGTAGTCGAATCAAAATACATGAATCAACCAATAAAAACTCGGGAACAGTGTCCAATCAGGCAAATCCTGTAACTCTCTAGTCCATTGCCAGTGTCCTTTCCTCCTCTTTCGGAGCGCGGAGACAGCCCAATCTTCCTCTTCAGTAGTCCTGTTTATTGGAATCCGAACCTGAAAGAATCAGAGAGGTATTACCAGATGCAGAAATAACTCACCCTGCAAGATAAGCATGATGTGAGAACATACAAGAACATTCTGCATAAGGCACATAGGCAATTTAAAGACAAAGGTACTTACTATCGTATTGGGGAGGGACCACCTCCAGGAGCACTGGGCGGGATAATCCTCGCCTCCGAGTCCTTAATAGAATTGAAACTTTCTGTTACGTTAGCTAGGAAATTTTTCATTCTATGTCAGGACTGGAGGCGAGGATTATGCTTGCCCACAACCAACTGAGCCATATCAACTATCGGCTTAAAGTAGAACCTCTTAAAGGTAGAATCAGAGGACCAAAAGGCTGCGTTGAGTATATCCTCCAGGCGGGCACCCAAGCCAAACGCCTTGTAAGCCATGGCACCTCTTGCCGAGTGTGCCCCAAAATGGCGGAGCCTGATACCAGCCTCTTGCATCACCCATCGGACCCATCTCGTGATGGTCGGGGAAGAAACTGCCTTGAAAGGTTTACAAAGTGCAATCAGGAGTTGTCTTTCTCCCGGTTGACGGAGTTCTCCCGTCATCTCCTCATAAGCCTTGAGGCAGTGCACCACACAGAGTTTAGGGGAATCAGGAAACTCTGGATAAGAAATGACCATGGTGTGGCACTTGGTGCGTCTGAGTAAGGTGAAAGTAACCCCGTTAGGGGTGAACACACGCCCAGAGATCTCCAGGGCCCGAACATCCGAAACCCTTCTACAAGAAACCAGTCACAAAAGGATTGCCAATTTTGCAGAAAGTTCCTTCCTGGACAGGAACCGGTTAGGCTGCCAGGATAGAAAAAGATTCAGAACCAAATTAACGTCCCATAATGCCAAATAGCGTAGTTCCGGGGGCAAGGAGAGTCGGATACCTCGCAAAACTCTGCAGACCGTGCGATGTTCCCCCACCGGAGATCCATTAACCGGAAAATGACTAGAGGAGATGGCAGTTCTGAAGGTGTTAATTGACCAGTAGGCCAGGCCGACAGAGGCAAGGTGTGCCAGAAAATTCACAACGTGGACCACATCTGCGACCAAGGGATCGACACCCCTTCGCACACACCAACGGGACCATTTGCCTGACGCGGATTTGTACCTCTTGACAGTACTGTCCGCCCAAGCCTTGGAGGTAAGGATCTCAGCTTCTCGCGAAAGGCCTGGGGTGATCAGGACCAGTTGTTCCGCAGATTGTCTGCGAACTTGAGCGGTCGTCCGTGTTATCATCCCGAATGGAGGGAATGCATACCCCCGCTCCAGACTCCAGTCTTTGAGAAAAGCGTCCTAGGCCACAGCCAAGGGATCGGGCTTCCAGCTGAAGAATCTCGGAAGTTGTTGGTCTAACCTGGAGGCAAATAGATCCACCGTGAACGGACCCCAAAGCTCTTGAAGAGACACAAATATCTCCTGATCCAGCTTCCAAAGGCTGGAATCCCTGAAATGACTGTTCTGAAAGTCCGCTATCACATTGTCTCGACCTGGGAGGTACTCCGCCGTCACCGAGATCTGACTGTCTAGGCAATACTGCCAGAAGCTCGTTGCGAGGTCCGAGAGGGCTGTTGAGCTGGTGCCCCCCATATGGTTTATATAGGGTACTGCTGAAACATTGTCCATCTTCAGTAGTAAGCAAGACTGTACGGACTCTTTCGTCCAGCACCTCATGGCGAACGAACCCGCTAGGAGTTCTAAACAGTTTATATGCAACTGCTGTTCTTTAGGAGACCACAACCCTCCCGTAGACAGATCTCCGCATCACGCACCCCAACTGAGCCTGCTGGCATTGGACTCGATAACGAGGTCCGGAGCTGACCCGAAGATCGCCCTGCTGTTCCAGGCTTCCATATGTTCTAACCACCAGAGGATCTCTGCCCTCGCATCTTCGGATAAATCCACTTTGTGAGAATAAGGGTAACCTTTCCACAGAAAGTGTGCTTTGAGGCGCTGAAGGGCCCTGTAGTGAAGCGGACCCAGAAAGATGGCCTGAATTGAGGTCGATAAAAGACCTACCACCCGAGCGAGCTGTCGAAGGGACACCTGTTGTTTGGCCAGGACCCGCCGTAACTCGTGGCGAATTTTGCCACCTTTTTGGCCGGCAGACTGAGTGTGGAGGACGTGGGGTCGATGACGAACCCCAAGAATGTAGCCGACTGGGTTGGAAGTAACAACAATTTCTTCTCGTTGATCACAAATCCGACGTCCTGGAGCAGAGTTACTGCCATCCGAAAATGTTCCGTCAGCTGACGGGGACACAAGGCCATCAGAAGAAGATCGTCTAAGTACACGATCATTCTGACTCCTCGAGCTCTCAGGAATTCCACCACCGGTTTGAGGACCTTGGTAAAACACCAGGGTGTTGAAGAGAGTCTGAAAGGAAGGCTTGTAAACTCGTAATCCCGACTGTGAGAAGTTGGCCTGATATATAGTGCTCACTATTCTAGTGATCACTTTGTATCATACCAAACAACCCTTATTGATGATTGGTTGTAAGTCAACCTTATTAGACCAGCTATCCTAGTAGCATGGACACGAGCAGTCTTCAGGCTAAACTCTAGAGGGCGTGTTAAGCCAGCTGTTTTACCATCACATATACCCCTTGAACACCAAGTGAAAGGACACCACACAAGTTGTTATGAAAATAAAGGATATTTATTTATAACAAGACTACCCTGAACTCTTTATGAGTCAGGGAGCTAAGCACAATACAAAACTCTTACGAAAATACTTTAAGTTGCACAATTTACACAAATGCCCGAGGGGCACGAAAAAACATATACACAAAAAGTGGAATACGAAATACTAGCAGGTAAGTAACAAGATCCAGAGGCTTCAGGATCGCTAGGACTACACTACTGAACCTTAAGATTACGAGCAGGAGGCCTAGGGAGATCGGGTGCAGAGTGTGCACTCTCACGCGGGATGCGGGAAGAAGTCTATGGATGCCAGCGTTTCTAAATTTACTGTTTCCGGACGAATCCGACTAGGTAGACTAAAAACGACAAAGGATCTGGACACTTGAATAGTGAACCTGTGCTGGAGTACCGAAATACTCAAGTTACCTAGCCCTGGGGCCGCGGCTGCATAGGGTTCAAAAGACGTCGGGAATCCTCGTTGAAGTCTATGGAGCCTGAAAGAAGAAGTTGCTGGCAGGCGACCAGTGAAGAAGTTCGGTGTGATCCAAGGCTGGATCAGTGAAGGAGACGAACTGAAAGCAAAGGGGACTTAGTTCTTAATCACTAGCCAGTGATTATGTGGGCACCAGGATGGCACCGGATGAAGTCACCTCGACCAGGTGAGTGGGCGACGCTGGACTCTGCTGTCCCTCGGACCAGGAGGCGTTGTCGGCGACCAGGCTGGAGGTGCGAGCTGTCCCACGAAGGTGTCTGCTGTCGGCGATGCTGGAACCAGGATTGGAGCAACAAACCTTGGCAAAGGCAAGCCCACGCGGTGGAGTCAAAATGGCGTCTGGAGTGGACCAGGAGGGTCCAGGGCACTTCTTGTTGGACAAGAAGCAAGGGCCAGTCTAGGGGACCTAGACCAGATGTGAAAACGTTGTGGTACGTCGTCAAGAGGGTCACTAGCCAATGGGCAAGTGACCGGACAACATGGCAAGCAGCAAAGAAGCAGAAGGGCCCCACGCAGACCTCGTGGATGCTGGGGGGCTGGACTTCGGTGCTGGAGCTGCTTAGGGTTAGGGCTTCTCAAACCCCAGTGCACTTACTCGAGGGTCTCTCGGGGGTCGTGCTGGTGAAGCGTCGTGCAGGTCTTGAAGATGGCCGGTCCCACGGGTCTCGTCACACCCACAAATCTCAGCTGGGCTGGATGATGTAGGTAGAGGTCAGAGATGGCAGGGAATCCGGGTCTCGTCGAGCTGGGCAGTCTTGATCCGGAGGATGGACTGGCAGCAAACCGCAAGAGCTTCGATGGTGCCTGCTGGTGCAGGGTGGCTACTCCTTAGCCACAAGGGAGAGTCTTCAGAAAAAGTCAAGAGTTCCTTTCATGGAAAGTAGTTCAAGATTCAGAATTATCTAATTTGGGAAGGGGGCCTGCTCCTACCTTTATCCTAAGAAAAGGGGCTGGCACGCAACTATGTCCTGCCCTATGGGTGGGACCAGGAGGGGGGTGGTTACACCCCTCTCCTTTGTCCGGTCTCTCCCCAGCTCAGGGGCTGGTGGGCCCCAGGAACTGGTTTGAGCCGGCATATGCACAGTGAGCACCGGGTGCCACTTGCAGTCACCTTCCTTTCAGCCCTGCCTACCTGGGATACACAAAATCCTGTCTGGGATGGTGCTAGCACCGCCCCTGACAGGAAACCCTTTGTCCAGGCCTCCCTTGCTGGAAGGACTCCCAGCAGCAGGAGGGCAGACTTGTGTCTCGGTGGCAGCATCCATTTTTGGAGCTGAGGCTGTGTCTGACTTTAACCGGGGTTCACAGTTACATACATGTCGTGTCCCTCTAGAAGGGTGGAATGCTAACCCCGTCGCCAGAATTGGCGAGGGGTTAGTATTCCAATTCGTATGACACCTTACTCGACATGTTTTGATAATGCTATACCAAAGTTAACATTTAACCGCGAGGATTATAATGCACTTAAGAGTATATGGTATAGCGTTATCATGGAACAGCTATTTGGACTTGGTTCCGCAAGCTGCAAACGGGCTCAGCTCATGCCAGAGCACCATCTCACGTAATTCCAAGCACTCTGCCTTCAGGATTGATAAGGCCTGCCATAGGAGTGACTGATAGGAATATATGTGTCCATTTTAGGGTTAGATATAGGAATACTATATCTAAAGCAAAGGGTGTTTACACCACCTTGCCCCAGCTGTCGTGCAGCCAGTTGTGTCTGTTTGGGTGGCCAGCCAGGGGTGGCATAATACATGCTTCAGCCCCTGGTAGGCCCTGGGTACACCTAAGCCCTGGATACCTAAGGTATGCTGTACAGGGACTGATAAGGTGGCCCAGTACCAATTGGTAAAATGCACCTAAGGTACATGGTTGTAATTTTAGAGAGAGAACAGCTAGGCTGTGGGTCTGATTAGCAGGCCCACAGCCAGGGAAAGTCGTAAACCAGTGAAGCAAAAAGCAAAAATCTGGGGTGACCATGGGATTGCAGACCCCACTCTCCTACATAACCCCCCCCCCCAAACTTAGGGACATTAAACTAACCTTGACCAGGTGAGTCTTCTTGCTCTAAGTGGAAGTACCTGGAGAGACCATCTGCATTACCATGGTCAGTTCCTGGGCGGTGCTCCACTGTAAAGTCCATCCCCTGTAGGGAAATGGACCACCTAAGAAGTTTGGGGTTTTCACCCTTCATTTGATTTAGCCATAAAAGGGGCTTATGGTCGGTCTGAACTTTGAAGTGAGTACCAAACAAGTATGGCCTCAACTTCTTCAGGGCCCAAACCACAGCAAAGGCCTCCCTCTCAATAGCTGACCAACGTTTCTCTCTAGGGGTCAGCCTTCTACTTATAAAAGCAATGGGCTGGTCATGACCATCAATATTCAGCTGAGATAGAACAGCTCCCACACCCAACTCAGAAGCATCTGTTTGGACAATGAAAGGTTTGGAGTAGTCTGGACTCTTGAGAATAGGTGCAGTGCACATGGCCTGCTTTAGGTCATCGAATGCCTTCTGACAGCTAACTGTCCACTGAACTTTCTTTGGTATTTTCTTACTTGTCAGGTCATTAAGTGGAGTCACAATGGTTCCATAATTTCTGACAAACTTCCTGTAATAACCAGACAGGCCCAAGAAAGCTCTGACCTGTGTCTGGGTGGTTGGAGGAGCCCAGTCCTTTATGGCCTGTATCTTGCTCTCCAGAGGTTGAACTTTGCCTCCACCTACAAGGTGGCCCAAGTATACAACTTGACGCTGCCCTATCTGGAACTTAGTAGCCTTGATAGTGAGGCCTGCCTTTTGCAGGGCCTCTAAAACTTTGCTCAGGTGGATCAGGTGATCCTTTCAGGTGGAGCTAAAGACAGCAATATCATCTAGATATGCTGCACAAAAGTCATCCAACCCAGTGAGAACTTGGTTCACCAACCTTTGAAAAGTGGCAGGGGCATTTTTCAAACCAAAGGGCATCACCACAAATTGGTAATGACCTCCTGGGGTAGAAAATGCTGTCTTGGCCTTGGCATCCTCGGCTAACCTGATTTGCCAATAACCAGCTTTTAGGTCAAATGTACTTAAGAAAGTTGCAGAAGCCAACTTATCTATCAGTTCATCTGCCCTGGGTATTGGATGGGCATCTGTCTTAGTAACAGCATTGAGACCCCTGTAGTCTACGCAAAACCTCGTCTCTCTCTTACCATCCTGGGTGTGAGGTTTAGGCACTAGAACTACAGGACTAGCCCAAGGGCTCTCTGAGGGTTCAATGACTCCCAATTCCAACATCTTTTGTACTTCAGTTTTTATGCAGTCCCTGACGTGGTCAGGTTGCCTGTAGATTTTACTCTTTATAGGCAGACTGTCTCCAGTGTCCACCTCATGTGTGCACCAGTTTGTCTGACTGGGGGTCAGAGAAAACATTTGTCTGAAGGATTGAAGGACTTGCCTACAATCCTGTTGCTGATGCTCAGAGAGGCTGTCAGAAAAGACTACACCATCCACTGACCCATCATCAGGGTCCTGAGTGAGCAGGTCTGGGAGAGGGTCACTCTCTTCCTCCTGTCCCTCATCTGTGGCCATGAGCAAGCCCATGTCCTCCCTGTCAACAAATGCTTTGAGCCTATTCACATGAAGTACTCTGTGAGGGCTCCTGGGAGTTCCCATGTCCACCAAATAGGTGACTTCTCCCTTTTGTTCAATGATGATGTGGGGTCCAGACCATTTGTCTTGGAGAGCTGCTGGGGCCACTGGCTCCAACACCCACACCTTCTGTCCTGCATGTTATACAGTTAGGACAGCCTTTTGGTCATGCCAAGCTTTTTGAAGTTCCTGGCTGGCCTCAAGGTTTTTAGATGCCTTCTCCATGTACTCTGCCATCCTGGAGCGGAGACCAAGTACATAGTCCACTATGTCAAGCTTAGGCTTTTTGAGAGGTAACTCCCATCCTTCCTTCACAAGACATAGGGGCCCTCTTACAGGATGTCCAAACAAAAGCTCAAAAGGGCTGTAACCAACCCCCTTCTGTGGGACCTCTCTGTAAGCAAACAGAAGGCACGGTAAAAGGATGTCCCACCTTCGCCTAAGCTTTTCTGGTAACCCTTTTATCATCCCTTTGAGGGTCTTGTTGAATCTTCCAACAAGCCCATTGCATTGTGGGTGATAGGGTGTGGTGAATTTGTAATTGACACCACATTCCTTCCACATAGCAGTCAAGTATCCTGACATGAAGTTTGCACCTCTGTCAGAGATCACCTCCTTAGGGAACCCCACTCTGGAGAAAACTCCAACCAGGGCCCTTGCCACAACAGGAGCTGTAGTGGTTCTAAGGGGAATAGCTTTTGGATACCTGGTGGCATGATCCACTACCACCAGTATAAATCTGTGCCCAGATGCTGTTGGGGGGTCCATTGGTCCAACAATGTCAATCCCCACTCTTTCAAAGGGAACCCCCACCACAGGTAGTGGTATAAGGGGGGCCTTTGTTGGGCCACCTGATTTGCCACTGGCTTGGCAGGTGACACATGAACGACAAAAGTTCTTAGTGTCCTCAGACATATGGGGCCAGTGAACGTGTGGGGCAAGCCTGTCCCAAGTCTTATTCTGGCCTAAGTGACCTGCAAGGGAAATTTCATGGGCCAAGGTGAGAAGGAAAGCTCTCAGAGACAAGGGGATGACCAGCCTCCTGGTAGCACCAGGCTTGGGGTCTCTTGCCTCAGAGTAAAGGAGTCCATCGTCACAGTACACTTTATGGGCACCTGTGGCATTCCCTGCAGCCTCAGCAGCAGCCTGCTCTCTGAGGGGTTCAAGAGAGGAACAGTCTAACTGTTCCTGTCTCAAGTCTGCCCTGGAAGGGCCCCCTGTCCCAAGAAACTCAACCTGTTCAGGCTCAAGTTCTTCTAGGACAGTTCCTTCTGGGGTCTTGGGGTCAGTCTCCTGAGAGAGCTGATCCATCACCTGAGGCAGGGGGGAAAAGTCAATCTTACCCCTACTGCTCTTTCTCTTGGGTAGTGTCTGGTCCATTGTTCCAGGATCCAGCACTAGTTCAGCTGGGCATTTCTTGGCCTGTGACCTAGTCACAGCAAGGACATGTGCTGACAAACCTAACATTTCCACAGGAGTCCTATACTCCACATCTGACCTTAAGGAGGATTCCAAGTCATTGCCCAAAAGACAGTCCACAGGGAGGTCTGAACTAACAACAACCCTTTTGAGGCTATTTACCCCTCCCCAGGAAAAGTTAACAAGTGCCATACTATGGGAGGTAGTGGCCTTGCTAGCATTGGTCACCAGGTAGTCTGCTCCCAGTATTACCTGGTCAGGGTCCACAAAGTTAGGTGTCACCATGGTGACACTGGCACAAGTGTCCCTGTAGGCCTGAGCCATTTTCCCATTAATCAAAGGCGTCTGCCTGTACTTGCCCAGAGTACTGGGACTTATTGTAGGGGTCATATCCATGTCCCCAGTACAAACAAGAACAGCCTGAGTAGGTGTTCTGACTAAGTCAGAGACCGCCTCAGTTCCCAGGGTTAACCCCACTATAGCCTTAGGAGGATTACTACCACTACTAACTGTACTAGGGGGTGCAGGTGCCTTAGGGGCAGTAGTGGTAGGAGTTGGGCCTTTCTTGGTGCACTCACTAAACCAGTGAGTATTACTTTTGCAGTACTGGCACCATGGTTTCTTCTGACCATTCTTCTTCTTCTGGGAATTCTGGGACCCACCCTCCTTAGATTGTTGGGGCCCTGTTGAAGACTTTTGGTCATTTTGCTTATTCTCATTACCCTTGGGATCTGCTTTCTTCTGGCCACCACCCTGGTTCTGGTGCTTGACCCTTGTCCTGACCCATATGTCTGTCTTCTTTCCCAATTCTTGGGGAGAGGTCAGATCTGAGTCAATAAGGTGCTGATGCAACAACTGATTCTGACAATTACTTAAGATTTGTTCTCTCATAATTAGATTATACAATCCTGTGTAGTCAGTAACTTTACTTCCCAGTAACCAGCCTTCAAAAGCCTTAGTGGCACAATCTACAAAGTAAGCCCAATCTTGAGACTGAATTTTCTGGGTGTCTCTGAACAGCAACCTGTACTGTTCAGTGGTTAAGCCAAACCCATCAATCAGTGTATTTTTCAAGACTTGGTAATTGTTAGCATCCTCAGCTCTAGTAGTGAGGAGCTTATCTCTACCTTTACCTTCAAAGGAGAGCCACAAAATAGCTGCCCACTGACTTTGGGGGATGCACTAGACAGTGCAGGCCCTCTCCAAAGCAGTCATCCATTTGTGGATGTCATCCCCTTGTTTAAAGGGGGGCACTATTTTACTCAGGTGTCTAGTATCAAAACTCCTGTCTTTATCCTTAGGGATATTGCTGCCACCAGGGGGGACTACCCCACTTAACTGTTGCTCTCTAGCAAAGGCAAGCTTCTCCTTGGCAAGGGCAAGTTCTTCCCTCTGAATCCTCAGATTAGCCTGTTTCATCCTTGCTTCATGTTCTCTTCTCTGAGGGGAAGTCAGTCTCCTCTGGGGAGAGATCATTCTCCTCTGAGCAGAGGCATGAGAGTGCACAGATCTATTGGAGTCCCTAGAATGAGACCTATCTCTTCTAACTCCAAAGTTAGGCCTGCTTAGGGTCAATACTGGGGGTCCCCCAGATCCTTCCCTATGTAGGTCTAAGTTGGCCCTAGTAAGTCTGACTAGCTCAGGACCATTGTCTGCCTCATCCCCAGAGACTTCCTCTTCCTCCTCCTCTTCTACATCTTCTGTTTCAGGGAGGTTGGAGTCTGGGTCACCACGAGTACCTTCTAAGGGGGGCATGCTCCCATCTTTCTGAGAAGCTTTTCTAGCATCATAAGTCTCTAAGAGACCTAACAGGAAAGGAGTGGTAGGGTTAGAACCCTGTTTTAGTTTCCTGGAGGTACACAATTGTCTCATCTCCTGGAAGCTAAGGCCTGCATATCTGGAAGTGACATGTGGAGGGTCAACAACCACAAGGGGAGTCTCTGAAGACTCTCCATGGGTAGACATGCTTCTAGTGTGGTGTAAGTGATGCACCTACCTACACTATGGGTTTACCTACTGATCCCTTGCTAAGAGTTGTAGTCAAGGTGTGCTAAGCCCTGTTACACTACAACAGCTGGTTCAGTAGAACTCAGAGTATTCTAAGTTAAGTTTTATGTACCTGGGTACTTATGTGATCTTTCAATTGATATTCTTAGGATACGTGCGAGGTAAAACAACAGCAAGCTCAAATCCCAACCGCTGCACACCAATGTGAGAAGTTGGCCTGATAAATAGTGCTCACTATTCTAGTGATCTCTTTGTATCATACATTCTTGTTGATAGGAGTGCTAAAGGCAGGGCGTCAGGCCATTTAAGACCAGAGCTTGCTTGGATTTTGGCCAATTTTAGTTTTAATGTGCCGTTGTAGCACTCTACTAGTCCAGCTGATTGGGGGTGATTTGCAGCGTGGAATTTCTGTTGGATGCCTAGCCCTTCACATACTTTCTTCATCACTCGACCCACATATTCACTCCTATTGTCACTCCAGACCATTCTCGGCATCCCAAACCTAGGGAAAAATTCTTTGACACGGGCTTTAGCTGTGGATAAGGCAGTGTTGTCCTTCAGGGGGTATGCTTCCACCCATCTTGAAAAGGCACAAACAACAACGAGTACGTATTTCAAATTGTTGCACCTTTCCATGTGGATGAAATCTAGCTGCAAAGCCTCGAACGGATACGTTGGAGGCGCAAAATGACCAGCTGGAGTTGGGGTTCCCCTACCAGGATTGTATTTCACACACACCATGTAATTCTTGACTACATTCTCTGCGCATTTTGGGATTCTAGCATTTTGCCATACTGGAGCCAACAACTTACAAATCCCTTATACACTTATGTGAGCCATTCCATGGGCCATTGTAACCACTGCAAGCACATACGCATCGGGTAACAACCATCGCTGATGCTCTGACAATTCAACCCAACAACCATTCGCATCCATTTTACCCGTACTCTCTCTCCACACATTCAACTCTTTCTCTGTAGCTTCTGCTTGAATAGACTTCACACTCTCTATCGTGTCTTCACACATTCCAATGTCACCAACCCATCTCGCAGGACGTGCAACATACATTCGGCTCATCACATCCCGCGCTGTTTCTTTTGCGACATCATCAGCAAATGCATTTCCACGACCAACATCATCAGTCACCTTCTTGTGTGCACTGCATTTTACAATTGCAACTTAAATGTTAAATGTCGTATACTTGTAAACAATACAATTGTCGTACAATTGCAACTTGCAGGGGCAACGTAAATGACTCGAGAAGCTCATTCACCAACTGACCATGCTGTATCTTAGCTCCATGCGAAGTCAGGAACCCACGTTCTTTCCACAATCGTCCAAAACTATGGGCCACACCGAATGCATACTGGCTGTCAGTATATATGGTCACTTTCATTCCTTTTGCTAACACACACGCTCTTGTAAGTGCAATCAATTCTGCTGCTTGAGCTGAATTATGTGGCATACGTGCAGCTTCAACAATCGTATGCAAAGTCGTAACAGCATATGCAGCAGTCGTATCACCATTCGGAAGCTTGAAGCATGAACCATCCACCCATAAGGTACCATCACACTTCACAAGAGGAGTGTCCTGAAGGTCTACTCTCCCTTTTGTTTCTTCTTCTGTTCTGAGAAAACAATTATGCTGTTCAGAAGCATCTGTCTCTGTTACAATTGGCAACAATGTAGCTGGATTCAATGTGTTGCATCTTTTTATGTGCACATGACTCGCTAACAGTGTTAACTCATAACCTGACAATCGAGCACTAGTTAAGTGCTGTGTCTTGGTCCGGTTTAACAACGTGTCCACTGCATGTGGAACCATCACAACCAATGTATTATTCATCACTAAACCAGCAGACTGCCGAATAGAAATAGCTGCTGCCGCTGTGGCTCTTAAGCAACTTGGCAATGCTTTAGCTACCGGGTCCAGAGTTGACGAAAAATACGCGCATCGACGCTGCTTGTTTCCGAACAACTGTGTCAACACTGACAATGCACAACCTTCTTTCTCATGGACATACGATGTAAAGGGCTTACTGTAGTCGGGGGTACCCAACACAGGAGCCGAACATAATGCATTGCGCAATTCGGAAAAACTTTTCTGACACTCTTCAGACCATGGGAGGGGATGCGGTGTATCTTTACAAGTTAATGCCACCAAAGGTTTGGCCCAAAAAAAAAATTTCGGTATCCATTGTCTGCAATATGATGTAATACCCAAGAAAGCACGCACTTCTCTCTGTGTGCCTGAATTCTTTCTGGGGTCAGTTTCCTTCCCTCCTTCGATAAGAGATGACCTAAGTAGGTCACTTCTTGTCGACAATATTGCAATTTGGAAAGAGACACTTTGTGATGTAAATCAGACAAATGATGCAACAACGACAACGTGGCTTCTTTACAGATTTTCTCAGGATCTGCAGCAACAAGTAAATCATCAACATATTGAATAAGTGTAGCGCCATCAGGTAAAACAATTGTGTCAAGCTGTGCTTTTAAGGCTTGACTATATATCGATGGACTTTCACAGTAGCCCTGGGGAGCGCGTTTGAAGCGGAAGCTTCGACCTCCTAAACTGAAGCCGAAAATATCCCTACTCTCCTCGGCAATCGGGATGCTGAAGAACGCGTTCTTCAAGTCAATCACCGAGAACCAAGTCGTGGAAGCTGGAATCATAGTCAATAGGGCAGTGATATCAGGAACGACTGGAAATTGTGGCACAACTATTTTGTTCACTTCTCTAAGATCAATCACAAATCTGTAAACGGGTGGCTGAGAAGGGTCAGTACGCTTCAAAACAGGCAGAACAGGACTATTGCAAACGTTGCCTCTTGTCACTTCAATTACATCTTTTTCAGTCAAATCATAAATGATCGCTAGCAACGCTTTTTCACCTTCACTAGATATTTTATATTGGGGAATTCGTGGCATTCTAGCATTGGCTTTCAATGTCACAACATATGGCGGTATTTCCAAAAGACCCACATCATTAGGACCAGTAGCCCAAAGAATATCCGGAAGAAGCGACAACTCTGTTGGAAGTTTATCCTTTGACAAATACATTGGGGAGACCACTTTCTTACCTAGTGTAAGTTGCACTCCTGAGGGAGAACAATACAATGTCGCATACAATCTTTTCAACAGATCCAATCCTAACAAATTTTCACCACAACCTGTGCTCAGAATAAGGGGTGCTTCTAGTTCACAAGGTCCAACAGAAAGGGACATAGGACTAGAAATCGGGTTCCTAACCGGGGCGCCAGAAAAACCTACTGAAACATTCATTTCACCAGACAAAGGTGCGCCAGGGAGTTTAGAGTGCATAATAGAACTCTTTGTAGCACCAGTATCCTACAGAAACGGCTCTGACACACCTGATGTAATCACCTCAACATAAGGTCCACTCTGATCTACTGGAACTGAAACAACTCCCTCTCTCTGTCTATGGCTGTCCTAGCAATCATTACCTTCTATATTCTCATCTTCTGCATAGTAGTCATCAGCATAGTACTGAGGCGTCCTACCAGACGCGTTATTCTGCTGATCAAAACTATTCATTGAATTCTGAGGTGGAAATGAGCGCGCATTCTGGGGGAAATTTCCACGTCCTCTACCTCTAGGCGCTTGTGGAGTACCTCGACCTCGTGCGCTAGAAACACCATTCATACGCTGTAGCAGAGCAGGGCAACTACTTTTAAAATGGCCCTCCTCTTTACAATATGCACACTGATTAGGGCCTACAGGATATTCGGTCCTTTGCATGTTTCTCTGAAACTGCTGAGGCTGCTGATAGTTACTCTGACCACCACGAGGCGGGTACGCCTGCTGTAAAAGAACCTTTGTTTTTAACTCTTTTGTTTTCTTGTCCGCTCTATCTTTCTCATCTTTATCTCGATTATCTATGCTGAGGAGGAAACGGCCCAAGAACATTCTGAATCCTATAATTTCTTACATAACTCAGGTAACAAATTGTGCACAAACTTGTCAACGAACAACCGTTGACCACCTTCTGTACTCATATCTCGACCACTGTGGTCGATAAACGTTTCTTCGAACCTGGTGAAGAAATCAGACACGGTCTCATCTTTCTTCTGCTTACACGCAGACAATTTGTCCCAATTCACCCGCATCGCAGGCATCAAAGTCTTCATGTAAGTAATGATCCTACCAGGGAGGTCTGCCACTAAAGGTTCGGGTTTAGCACCACCAACTTGTCTGCCATAGGCCGCAGCAATATTAACCCATGTATCACCTAACTCCTGATCATGATCCGCATGACAAATCTTTCCCCATAAAGGCTGTGGAACAACATTTCCAAACAACATGTCTATATCCGCTAAATTCATAATGCATGAGCCTGCAGTCTGTGACAATTCCTTGTAATACCCTGCAGGATTTTTACGGGGGTCAGGTAAAGTCTGTTTAAGGGCCAATACTTCAGCTCGGGTCCAAGGCACATGTACCCAAACACGCTGAAAGTGTGCTGGAACAGCATCGATATTATTAGCAACATCAGCCTGAGTTGCTTCCTTCCATACGGGAGGGACCTCTCTCATGGGATACGGTCGCGCTTTCCTCCTAACAGAGGAATCATGCTCAAACAACGACCGAGAAACATCCTCACTCCTAAACGACAACAATGTCGCAACTGCTTTTTCAACATCAGAACCCACAATTGTGCCTTTTGCAAACTCATACCGTACACGACACAGCTCAGGTGGGTTGCATTCTAAATCATTTTCCTCCAATTCCTCACAAAGGAAAGTACACATTTTCTCAAACGTATCTCTGTTTCGGCTCTTCCCACTGGTGGAAGACATCCATAACAGATTCTAGCTCATATCTCGTAGGGTCTGTAACCCATCTATGTGCCAAATAATTCAATGTTTCCCGCTCTCTGGAGTCGGGCATTTGATTACGCAACTGTTTGCTCGTTGAATCAGGGGTCATATTTGTTGCCCCAAAAAGAGGATACAGAAGACTAGCAACAGTGTTAGTCATTCTCTGTCGAACAGAAGGAGAAGTTGACGAAAGAACAGGAGTAAAAGCAGAGTGAGGCAAGGCAGATGCAGATGCAGACGTAGTAGCAGTAGGAATATCAGAAGAGGTAGTCGATGTAGTAGGCAAAGTTGTAAGAAGTACAGGGGGAGCAGGTAGCAAAGTCAGCGGCCCTTGAGGAGGCTGAGCCGTAGCAGTAGGAGCCAGCTGAATAGGAGCTGGCTGTTGTGGAAGAACCTGGGGCACAACAACCGGAGGTTGCACAACTGAAGGTTGCGGAGGTGCAGTAGCACTCTGCGCATAGGGGGGTGGCGAACTCAATAAGTGAGACATTAAAGGATCTTTCTCAAGTTCTTTTGCTGCATCTTGCTGAAGAGGCGGCAAAACTGGGTAACATTTATCGATCGCCATTTTACGTTGCCTGTGCAACTGTTCACTCGCTTGTTCTTCCTCGTCATCTTTATATTGCATAGCAGCTTGCATTATCGAAATACCCTTTTCTCTTTTATTCTTTTTAGCTAATTTAATTTCTTTCTGTTTGGCTTCCTTTCGCCATAGGCGGAAAGAGTCAAACATCGCCGGCCGGGCTTTCTTCTTAAAAAGTCTAACCTCTAGATTATCTAATATCTCTGTGTCAAAACTACCATATTGGGGCCATTTTAAAACACCATCCTTTCTGGTGTATTGGATCCATACTTCATTATATGTGATGGGACCTACGCCATGTTTCACATAGAGCTCATAAGTTGGAGTTCCAATCGGAGGAACCGGACAAGAGTCCTCCAAACGGGAATCCCTATTACAACCAAGACAAAACAAGTTTCCAAGTCTGCTAAGACCAGGCATCTTCGCTCTCTAGTCTAGCTTCAAACTTCAAAGGATTATCGAATACGATAGCCTCGTGAATACACGAGTCCCTCGGCTTTGGTACTTGCAAGTCCCAAATCAAAGATCCCAAGGGGATACCCAAACTAAGAACCAAACTAAGGACTGGGAGACGCTCCACTTATACTTAACTGAGGTATCGATGACATCACCAGAAGACTCGTCTATCGTTTCGCTCTACAAATCATCAAGGGTCCAAAACAGGGCGATAGTCAGGGCAGCAGTCCTTCGTAGCCGTCGGGAAGCGGGGAACCTCGCAGCAAAGACTTTCGGACCACGTCGACATGCAGGGGTCGATGAAGTGGCGGCCTTCCTCCAGAATTTTCACACGAAGCTCCTCCCGAACCTCTGGCTTGGACCGGTACCGCTGATATCGCCCCACGTTGGGCGCCAACTGAAGTACTGGGTTTTCGGAACCCAGCGGTGCCAGGGACACACCCTATGACTTCGGGTACTTCCTGTTTCAGACTACAGAAACTCAGAGTCTTCTAGGTGAAGTCAAAGATCGCGTTTATTGGCTGCAACCAAGTAACAGGCGTCCTAGAAGTGCAACACGGTGTATATTCTCAGGAGACTGCTCAATCTTACAAAGCCAGCCTTCTCTTTTTATACAAAATATTATGCTTAAGGCAAACATTCCTTATTTTACAGTTGACCATTCACACATTTTCAATACAAAGAAAAAGCAGAGTCATGATGACAAGCCCATATTTCAGTTTGTTCAGCCCACAATCAATTACCCGGCAAGGCCCAGTATTTTCATCAGATATCGACGAAACCCCAATAAAAACGGGCGCCTCCTCCTCGTAAAGCAAGTCATAAAGAAAGAAACAGAGGCAGGTGTGTGTAAGATTAGGAAGGGTTTGTGTGCGATGCAGGGTTTATGGCATGTTGTGCCTTGATACTATCTCGACCGGCCACTGGGAGAGGGACTGCCCAAACAGGTTTGGCCTTGGGCAGTGGAGTCAGCTTGCCCAGGTCGTGCAGGAGTCAGCAAAGGTGTACGTGTCCTTCAGGCTCGTTTTTGGCCTTAGTCACTGGCCTATGTAAAGGGCAATCACAAAATGTCTGCCATTCACAAAATGGAACCCGAGGGTTCTGGGCGAAAAACTCAGAATACAGGGTGATTTCGTCACTCGAATATGACGAAAATGCTTGTGCATAGTCCACTAGTCATTCTCGGCCTGCTGATATCAAATTCGTCATGATACGAATATGTTTATGACACAGGTCCAAAATTTTTAGTACCACAAGAGTAACTTGTTATGTGCTTTTGCCTCGGATCTTATAAAGAGTTCAGGGGAGTGTGTTAGTAAATAAATACATATATATTTTATATATATCCTATGTGGTGTCCTTTCATTTGGTATTCAAGGGGTTACATATGGTAAAACAGCTGGCTTTACACGCCCTCAAGTGTCTTTTAGCCTAAGACTGTTCTGTCCACGCTACCACTAGGATAGCTGGTCTATAAGGTTGATTTACAACCATCACCATAAGGGTTGTTTGGACTGGTGCAAGGTGTTCACTAGAATAGTGAACATCATATACCTGGCCAACTTCTCACAATGACCCTCTTTTTTAAGCCACTCCCCCTCGACTGTCCCACATTTACTACTGAGGGCCTGATTCCGATCCGGTTAGGAAAGCATTCCCATCTAGGGCCCGATTACGATGCGGTTAAGAGGGCCTCCTAGCGGCATTTGCTCCTTCTAAATCGGATCGGGTAAATGTGTTCCTGACCAAGGGCCAGATTATGAGGTGGTTAGGAACACAGGCTTCTACAGAAGTCAATGGGAGCCCAACCAAATCATATTTTGAATCATCTGGATGCATCATACGCGGTCGGTCGTACTCTCCCGATCCGAGTCGGTCGGGAACCATTTCATAACCGAATAGATGGGGGAAGATTTCTTAACCACATCAGAATCAGGCCCTAAGTAGCGAGCTTACATGTGGGAGGATGTCCCCATTGAAAAGACAGAAGAATGGAGGGGGTGATTTACACTTGTTGGTTTGTGAATAACATTTCGTAATACTTTAGTAGTATTACTGTAGTACCACAAATTTCAGTTTGTGAACATAATCCCATAAGTGCATTGGGACAAAGGCTCCTCTAAGAGAGACAGAATTCTCTTTTGTATTGCTCAAAAAACCAATGTGAGAAGTTGGCCTGATGTGCAGTGTTCACTATTCTAGTGATCACTATATATCAGTCCAAACAACCCTTATTGATGATTGGTTGTAAGTCAACCTTATAGACCAGCTATCCTAGTAGCATGGATACGAGCAGTCTAAGGCTAAGACTCTAGAGGGCGTGTTAAGCCAGCTGTTTTACCATCACATTACCCCTTGAACACCCAGTGAAAGGTCACCACACAAGTGTTATGAAAATAAACAATGTATTTATTAGAATCACAACAACCCTGTACTCTTTATGAGGACAGGGTGCTAGGCACACAACAAAACTCTTACGAAAATACTTAAGTTAGCACGTTATACACAAATGCCCGAGGGGCACGAAAAACCATATATTCTAAAAGTGGAATGCGAAATTACTAGCAGGTAAGTACAGTACTAATAGGCTTTGGAATCGCTAGGACTTGACTATGGAATCGTTAGATTACTTCTAGGAGGCCTAGGGGACTCGGGTGCAGAGTGTGCACTCTCACGCGGGATGCGGGACAAAGTCTATGGAAGCTAGTAAAGGCAAAGTTAGTGTTCACGGGCGAACCCGACCTGGTAGGAAGAAAACGACAGTGGATCCTGACCCTAGGATAGTGAGGCTATGCTGGGACACCGAAGTGCCGAAGTTACCTAGCCCAAGGGCTGCAGCTGCATAGGTCTGAAAAGACGTCGGGGATCTCGTTGCCGGACCAGGAGCCTGGAAGAAGGAAGTTGCTGGCAGGCGACCAGTGAAGGAAAGTTCGTTGGATCCAAGCCTGGATCGAGGAAGAAGAAACCTGAAAGCAGAGGGGACCAAGTTCTTGAATCACTAGCCAGTGATTAAGTGGGCACCAGGATGGCACCGGGCGAAGTCACCTCGACTAGGTGAGTGGGCGACGCTGGCTCTGCAGATCTCACGGACCAGGAGGCGTTGTCGGCGACCAGGATGGAGAGGCGAGCTGTCCCACGATGGATGAAGCTGTCGGCGTCGAAGTTACCCAGGATTGGGCAACAAGCCTTGGCTAATTCAAGCCCACGCGGTGGACTCAAAATGGCGTCTTGAGTGGACCAGGAGGGTCCGGGGTGCTCCTCTTTTGGAAGGGAGCAAGGGCCAGCCTGGAGCAACCAGACCAGCAGCAGAAATGTCGTCGGGCGTCGTTCAGAAGGCCACAAGCCAGCGGGCTAGTAGCCAAACAACGCGGTGAGCAGCAAAAAGCAGAAGGGCCCCACGCAGATCGTGGAGATGCTGGGAGGCTGCACTTCGGTGCTGGAGCTGCTCAGGGTCGGGGCTTCTCGGACCCCAAAGCACTCACCAGGAAATTACTCGGCGGGCTTGCTGGAAAGAAGTCGTGCAGTCTTGAAGATGGCCGGTCCCTCGAGGTCTCGTCACACCCACGAATCTCAGCGTGACTGATGATGCAGGTAGAGGTCAGAGGTGCCAGGGAAGCCGGTTCTCGTCGAGCTGGGCAGTCTTGATCCGGAGGAGAGACTTGCAGCAGACCGCAGTGTTCTTAAGATGGTGCCTGCGGATGCAGGGTGACTACTCCTTAGTCACAAGGGAGAAATCTTAGGAAGAAGTCTTGAGTTCCTTTCGTGGAAAGTAGTTTCAGGATTCAAAGATGATCTGATTTGGAAGGGGGCCAGTTCCTACCTTTATCCTGTTAAAAGGGGCTGGCACGCGACTAAGTCCTGCCCTAGGGGTGGGACTAGGAGGGGTTACACCCACTTCCTTGGCGGGCTTTTCCCCAGCACAGGGTCTGGAGTGACCCTGGAACTGGTTCCAGCCAGCCTATGCACAGTGAGCACCGGGGTGCCACGTGCAGTCACCTTCCTCTAAAGCTCTGCCTACCTACAATACACAAAACCCTGTCTGGGACGGTGCTGGCACCGCCCCTGGCAGGAAACCCTTTGTCCTTATCTCCTGCTCTGGGAGGACTCCCAGCAGCAGGAGGGCAGACTTGTGTCTCGGTGGCAGCATCCATTTTGTGGAGCTGAGGCTCTGTTTGACTTTAACCGGGGTTAGGGGTTACATACATGTCGTGTCCCTCTAGAAGGGTGGAATGCTAACCCCGTCGCCAGAATTGGCGAGGGGTTAGTATTCCAATTCGTATGACACCTTACTCGACATGCTTTGATAAAGCGATACCAGAGTTGGCATATAACCGCGAGGATTATAATGCACTTAAGAGTATATGGTATGCGATATCATGGAAACGGCTAAGGGATGGATCCCGAAAGCCGCAGACAGGCTCAGCTCATGCCAGAGCACCATCTCACACGATTCCAAGCACTCTGCCTTAAGGATTGTTAAGGCCTGCCATAGGAGTGACTGATAGGGGATCTGTGTGTCCATTTTAGGGTTAGATATAGGTATACTATATCTAAAGCAAAGGGTGAGTACACCACCTTGCCCCAGCTGTCGTGCAGCCAGTTGTGTCAGTTTTGGATGGCCAGCCAGGGGTGGCATAATACATGCTGCAGCCCCTGGTAGGCCCTGGGTACACCTATGCCCTGGGTACCTAAGGTACACTGTACAGGGACTGATAAGGTGACTCAGTATCCAATTTAGATATGTACCTAAGGTACATGGAATCCATTTTACAGAGAGAGCAGTAGGCCTGGGGCCCTGAATAGCAGGGTCCCAGGTCAACTAAGTCAGAAAACCAGCAAAACACCAGGCAAAAAGTTGGGGGCAACCATAGTCAGGGATCTACCTTCCTACATAACCCCCCCCCAAACGAAAGGAGATAAGGCTAGCCTTGCCAGGTAAGCCTATATTGCCTGAGTGGCCATATAAGGAAGTACCAGCACTGGCATGGTTACCCCCTATCTCATGGTCCACTAAGCAATCCCTCACCCTAAGGGTGTCTGAGGGTCTCCACCATAGGGAATCTCTACCTGTGGTGTGTTTTGTCAAAGAAAAAGGCTGGTGCTGAGATGGAGTACTGAAGTGAGGCTCCACTAATTTTGGGCTCAGCTTCCTCCAATCACCATCCACCAAAGAGGCCTTTCTTTCCAAGACTGAGTTGTTTTGGGCTCTCAGGGTCAACCTCTGGCTACCTACAGCTGGAGGTTGGGTCCCTCTGTTTGGCTTACTGGAGGGACAGGTCAGGTCTGGGGCCCTCAGGTCCCAAGTTTGGCTGTGCCCAGCAGTGTCCATCTGGGGGAGGTCCCTAACTAATTTTAAGGGGGATCCCTCAGGAGTGTGTTTTATTTTCACTTGGCTAGTACTACTAGCTTCAGTGCCCTTAATCTGTTGATTGGGAGATTCTTTTGGACAGGGGGCCCTTTGGGGTCCACCACTGGCCTCCCTGACCTCTACAGCCCTGGGCTGACTGAGGCAGGGTAGAGAGGGGCAGGTTACCTGCTCCAGACTGGGTCCCATCTTGGAAGGGTCCACTGACATCAGGGGTTCTGCCAGGCTAGGCCTGACTACCTCTGTGGCAGTTTCTTCACAAGTGGTCAGATCAGTTCCCTGAGGAGGCTGATCTTTTCCTAAAGTCTGGTGGGAGGGAGATTTCTCTTCCTCCTCAATGCTCTCTGTCTGAGTGGAGTGATCCATAGTTTCAGGCTTCACAACACTATCATCTGTCTGAGTTTGAGCTGTGGCCATCACAACTCTCCCAACCTTTTCAGGAGGGGGCTCAGTTTGGGTGTGGGCTGTTACCATGACAGCCTTGACAACCTGTTCTGGGAAGGAAGTTGTCTGAGATTGGGTTGTGACTGGCACAACCCTCCTGACCTGTTCAGGGAGGACATCTTGGACTGGGGCTGTGGCTATCACTGCCCCACTAACCTTACCATGGGTATTTACCATTTTAGAATGGGTTTCTTGCTCTACTTCAGCCCAGGCTGAGAGCTCCAAATCATTCCCCAGTATGCAATCTACAGGCAAATTTGGTGACACTGCCACTCTCTTGTGGCCAGTGACACCTCCCCAGCTGAGATTGACCACTGCCATGGGATGATCTCTCTGTACTCCATCAATATTGGTCACCTGGTATGTGGCACCAGGTAAAAGTTGCCTTGAGGGGACTAGACTCTCAGTCACCATAGTGATGCTAGCCCCTGTATCTCTATAGGCCTCAACTTTTATACCATTGATGAGGAGCTCCTGTCTGTACTTGCCCAAAGTGTTGGGACAAGTTGTGAAGTTGGCAAACCCCATGCCAGTCTCACAGACAAGAGTATCTAAGTTTGGGGACCTGGTTAGGCCAGAGTCCCCAGGAACTCCCAAAGTAAATGCACCCAAATTCTTGGGGGCACTCCCACCACCTGGGGGATTACTACTAGTAGTAACAGGAGGCTTGGGAATGTTACTTGGGGGTATGTTTTCCTTATTGTTATTCTTTGGGCAACTGCTGTCAGTTTTTAAATGACCCACCTGTTTACAGGGATAACAATAAGGTTTCTTCTGGTTGTTGGAAGGATTTTGGGACCCACCCCCCTCAGAGGATTTTTGGGGCCCTGATGTGGTTTGATCTGTAGATTTATTCCCACCCTTCTCTTGAGGCTTGGTTGATTCCTTTTTCTGGTCACCACCTTGGTTCTTGGGCCTAATCCTGGTTCTGACCCATTTGTCTGCCCTCTTACCCAATTCTTGTGGAGAGGTCAGATCAGAGTCTACCAGGTGCTGGTGTAATAACTGGTTCTGACAATTATTTAAGACTTGCTCTCTCATAATAAGATTATACAATCCTGTGAAGTCAGTAACCTTGCTACCCAGTAGCCAGCCTTCCAAAGCCTTAGTGGCACAATCAACAAAGTCAGACCAGTCCTGAGACTGAGTTTTCTGGGTGTCTCTGAACAGCAACCTGTACTGCTCAGTGGTTAAACCAAACCCATCAACCAGTGTATTCTTCAGGACCTGGTAATTGTTAGCATCCTCCACTCTTGTAGTGAGGAGCTTATCTCTACCTTTACCATCAAAGGAGAGCCACAGTATAGCTGCCCACTGACTCTGGGGAATGCACTGCACAGTGCAGGCCCTCTCCAGAGCAGCCATCCATTTCTGGATGTCATCCCCTTGCTTAAAGGGGGGCACTATTTTAGTCAGGTGTTTAGTATCTAAACCCTTCTCTCTATCTCTTGGGAGATTGCTGCCACCAGTGGGAGCTAGCCCACTCATCTGCTGCTCTCTAGCAAAGGCAAGCTTCTCTTTGGCCAGGGCAAGTTCTTCCCTTTCAATCCTCAGTTCAGCTTGTCTCATTCTAGCTTCATGCTCTTTTCTCTGAGGGGAAGCAAATCTCCTCTGTGAAGAGGCATTAGAGTGCAGAGATCTATTGGAGTCCCTAGAAAGAGATCTATCTCTCCTAACTCCAAGGTTAGGCCCACTTCGGGTTAGTACTGGGGGTCCCCCAGATCCTAGCCCAAGCAAGTCTAAGTTGGTCCTGGTTAGCCTTCTGACTACCTCAAGACCTTTGTCTACCTCATCCCCAGAGAGTTCCTCCTGATCCTCCTCCTCCTCAACTGCAGTAGCAGTGTTGGGGAGGTCTGGATCCCCAGAGGTCCCTTCTAAGGCTGGCATGTTCTCATGTAACTGAGAAAGCTTTCTG
This sequence comes from Lissotriton helveticus, assembly GCF_964261635.1. Lineage (NCBI taxonomy): Eukaryota > Metazoa > Chordata > Amphibia > Caudata > Salamandridae > Lissotriton > Lissotriton helveticus. The sequence continues at coordinate 173,508,435 of NC_136061.1, forward strand.
GCATCATATGTCTCTAAGAGACCTATCAGAAAGGGAATGGTGGGGTTAGACCCCTGCTTCAGTTTTCTGGAGACACAGATTTGTCCCATCTCCTGGAAACTGAGAGCTGCATATCTTGAAGTGACCTGTGGAGGGTCAACACTGACCAGGGGAGTCTCAGTAGAATCTCCCTGGGTAGACATGCTTTTCTAGTGAGGTGTAAGTGGTGCACTTACCTACACTATATGTTTGCCTACTGATCCCTTGCTAGAGTTGTAGTTTAGGGTGTGCTAGGCCCTAGGAGCTACAACAGCTGGTTCAGTAGAACTCAGAGTATTCTAAGCTAAGTTATATGTACCTTTAGTACTTATGTGATCTTTCACAAGATATTCTTAGGGCATGTGTGGTAAAACAACAGCAAGCTCAAATCCCAACCGCTGCTCACCAATGTGAGAAGTTGGCCTGATGTGCAGTGTTCACTATTCTAGTGATCACTATATATCAGTCCAAACAACCCTTATTGATGATTGGTTGTAAGTCAACCTTATAGACCAGCTATCCTAGTAGCATGGATACGAGCAGTCTAAGGCTAAGACTCTAGAGGGCGTGTTAAGCCAGCTGTTTTACCATCACATTACCCCTTGAACACCCAGTGAAAGGACACCACACAAGTGTTATGAAAATAAACAATGTATTTATTAGAATCACAACAACCCTGTACTCTTTATGAGGACAGGGTGCTAGGCACACAACAAAACTCTTACGAAAATACTTAAGTTAGCACGTTATACACAAATGCCCGAGGGGCACGAAAAACCATATATTCTAAAAGTGGAATGCGAAATTACTAGCAGGTAAGTACAGTACTAATAGGCTTTGGAATCGCTAGGACTTGACTATGGAATCGTTAGATTACTTCTAGGAGGCCTAGGGGACTCGGGTGCAGAGTGTGCACTCTCACGCGGGATGCGGGACAAAGTCTATGGAAGCTAGTAAAGTCAAAGTTAGTGTTCACGGGCGAACCCGACCTGGTAGGAAGAAAACGACAGTGGATCCTGACCCTAGGATAGTGAGGCTATGCTGGGACACCGAAGTGCCGAAGTTACCTAGCCCAGGGGCTGCAGCTGCATAGGTCTGAAAAGACGTCGGGGATCTCGTTGCCGGACCAGGAGCCTGGAAGAAGGAAGTTGCTGGCAGGCGACCAGTGAAGGAAAGTTCGTTGGATCCAAGCCTGGATCGAGGAAGAAGAAACCTGAAAGCAGAGGGGACCAAGTTCTTGAATCACTAGCCAGTGATTAAGTGGGCACCAGGATGGCACCGGGCGAAGTCACCTCGACTAGGTGAGTGGGCGACGCTGGCTCTGCAGATCTCACGGACCAGGAGGCGTTGTCGGCGACCAGGATGGAGAGGCGAGCTGTCCCACGATGGATGAAGCTGTCGGCGTCGAAGTTACCCAGGATTGGGCAACAAGCCTTGGCTAATTCAAGCCCACGCGGTGGACTCAAAATGGCGTCTTGAGTGGACCAGGAGGGTCCGGGGTGCTCCTCTTTTGGAAGGGAGCAAGGGCCAGCCTGGAGCAACCAGACCAGCAGCAGAAATGTCGTCGGGCGTCGTTCAGAAGGCCACAAGCCAGCGGGCTAGTAGCCAAACAACGCGGTGAGCAGCAAAAAGCAGAAGGGCCCCACGCAGATCGTGGAGATGCTGGGAGGCTGCACTTCGGTGCTGGAGCTGCTCAGGGTCGGGGCTTCTCGGACCCCAAAGCACTCACCAGGAAATTACTCGGCGGGCTTGCTGGAAAGAAGTCGTGCAGTCTTGAAGATGGCCGGTCCCTCGAGGTCTCGTCACACCCACGAATCTCAGCGTGACTGATGATGCAGGTAGAGGTCAGAGGTGCCAGGGAAGCCGGTTCTCGTCGAGCTGGGCAGTCTTGATCCGGAGGAGAGACTTGCAGCAGACCGCAGTGTTCTTAAGATGGTGCCTGCGGATGCAGGGTGGCTACTCCTTAGTCACAAGGGAGAAATCTTAGGAAGAAGTCTTGAGTTCCTTTCGTGGAAAGTAGTTTCAGGATTCAAAGATGATCTGATTTGGAAGGGGGCCAGTTCCTACCTTTATCCTGTAAAAAGGGTCTGGCACGCGACTAAGTCCTGCCCTAGGGGTGGGACTAGGAGGGGGGTGGTTACACCCACTTCCTTGGCGGGCTTTTCCCCAGCACAGGGTCTGGAGTGACCCTGGAACTGGTTCCAGCCAGCCTATGCACAGTGAGCACCGGGGTGCCACGTGCAGTCACCTTCCTCTAAAGCCCTGCCTACCTACAATACACAAAACCCTGTCTGGGACGGTGCTGGCACCGCCCCTGGCAGGAAACCCTTTGTCCTTATCTCCTGCTCTGGGAGGACTCCCAGCAGCAGGAGGGCAGACTTGTGTCTCGGTGGCAGCATCCATTTTGTGGAGCTGAGGCTCTGTTTGACTTTAACCGGGGTTAGGGGTTACATACATGTCGTGTCCCTCTAGAAGGGTGGAATGCTAACCCCGTCGCCAGAATTGGCGAGGGGTTAGTATTCCAATTCGTATGACACCTTACTCGACATGCTTTGATAAAGCGATACCAGAGTTGGCATATAACCGCGAGGATTATAATGCACTTAAGAGTATATGGTATGCGATATCATGGAAACGGCTAAGGGATGGATCCCGAAAGCCGCAGACAGGCTCAGCTCATGCCAGAGCACCATCTCACACGATTCCAAGCACTCTGCCTTCAGGATTGTTAAGGCCTGCCATAGGAGTGACTGATAGGGGATCTGTGTGTCCATTTTAGGGTTAGATATAGGTATACTATATCTAAAGCAAAGGGTGAGTACACCACCTTGCCCCAGCTGTCGTGCAGCCAGTTGTGTCAGTTTTGGATGGCCAGCCAGGGGTGGCATAATACATGCTGCAGCCCCTGGTAGGCCCTGGGTACACCTATGCCCTGGGTACCTAAGGTACACTGTACAGGGACTGATAAGGTGACTCAGTATCCAATTTAGATATGTACCTAAGGTACATGGAATCCATTTTACAGAGAGAGCAGTAGGCCTGGGGCCCTGAATAGCAGGGTCCCAGGTCAACTAAGTCAGAAAACCAGCAAAACACCAGGCAAAAAGTTGGGGGCAACCATAGTCCGGGATCTACCTTCCTACAACCAATGAATTGGAAGTGGTTTATTCTCATAGAACAACTCAAGATAAGCATACAGTATTTACTAAGCGTCTTCCTTTGAGAATGGTATGTTAATGTTAATGTTACTGTGATTTATAAAGCGCACATATACCCGGAGGTGTCTTGGCGCTGAGGACAAAAGTGGGCCTGCTCTCGTGTCTGGTTCTGGAACAGCCAGGTTTTCAATCCTTTTCTGAAGGAGGCGAGGGAGCTCGCACTTCTGAGCTCACTCGGAAGAGAGTTCCAAAGTTTGGAGGTGCCAAAGCAAAAGCTGCGGCCACCCCAGAGTGAAGTTTGTATTTTTGGCACCCGCAGGAGTTTGGCTCCTGAAGAGCGAAGATGTCTGGTCGGTTCATACCAGACGAGGAGATTTTGCAAGAAGATCGGACCGGTGTGGTTTAGTGCTTTGTGAGCCAGGCACAGTGCCTTGAATTGTATCTGTTGTGCAACTGGGAGCCAATGCAGACTACGAATATCTTTGGAAACAGATTTATACCTGGGGATGTTAGACAATAATCACGTAGCTGAATTTTGTAAGTTCTGAAGCTTTTTTAGGCATTCCTTCTGCATGTTTACAAACAGCCCGTTACAATAATCCAATTTAGACCGAATCAATGATGTAACTTTGGTTTTCCTGGTATCTGTAGGAATGTAAGGAAGAATCTTCCTCATTTTTTTGATGAGGAAGTGGGCAGAAGAGATGGTTGCATTTGTGTGCTGGGTGAGTGAAAGTTTGTCAAGCCACACTCGCAGGTTCTTGGCCTTAACCACAGGTTTTGGTGGCTCTCCCGTCTCTGCTGGCAACCACAGATTACCCCAGTTTGGTTGCATATTGCCAAAGATCTGAATCTCTGTTTTATCAGAGTTAAGTTTAAGACAGTGTGTGCTCATCCATCGATTAATGGCACACATACAATTCTGAGATTGCTGAGTAAGGGGGATCTGATTTTTATATGGCACCACCACAATCTGGGTGTCGTCAGCATAAGGCATGAGATTGAAACCAAAGTTCCGGATCAAAGGGGCCAGTTGGGATACATATACATTAAACGACGTTGTTGGTGTCGCCGCACTCTTCGTCGACGACATCGTCGAAACCATCGTCAACGATACATATCCCATGGGTGTTGAACTTGTCGACACAGAGCCCTGTGCTAGAACCAGCAACGAGGAAACTACCGTCGATGAGCCCGTCGACGGGGTGAGAAATGAAGAAGACGTTCACGGAGGGCGGATATGACGAGCTATTGGGGGATGTGCTTTGGCGAATGGTCGAGTCCAGTTGACCTATGAAAATCAATTATTGTCAATGACCGATGCCGTTTGTAGACCAGCGGACGAGATAGGGAACCTACGTAGTCACTTTGAGTACATCAGTGGTTTATGTAAGGCAGTATTTGATTGGTGAGTGTTTGGTTTAAATAAATGGGTGTCGGGATAGACCATTGCATTCCGGATTTATCGGGCCGGGAGCTTGTCAAGGTTCTTAGATGCACGAAATCGGTAAAGTGGTAGTGAGGGGCCAGGGGCTATTTAAGATAGAATTTTAGAGGACGAGAGCAACTTTTAACTGTCCCTCCATTCCTTTTTGCCAGTTTTTTTTATTTTTTGTGATACTACAGGGTGATGACATATAGAACTAGGAGCATTTGGGACTTTCTATGGAGTGTTGTTGGAGGAAGTGTTGAGGAATATTTGTGAATTCAGGATTGTGATAGGTAAGATATATTGTTATTCCATTACATTGGGATTTGGGGATAGATGTAAGGTTAAGGTTATTAGGTGGATGAATTCATAAAAAACATGCACAATATATTTTTTCATTTTTGAATCTGGGTTTGAATTTGAATCTGGATCATTTGAGATATTGTTGAGGAATATCTGTGGACTCATGATAACGATTGGTAAGACAATTAGTCATTTTTGTCATGTGGGTACTGGAAATAGACACCACGCTAAGGTTGGGAAATGGACAATTTGAAAATATGTGTAATATGTTTTTCACAGTTTCGATTAGGGACTAAAGTGCATGCAACAGGAATCTGTGAAGGTCTCAGAATATCATACCTGATTTCTGGTATACATGAAATATGTCATGATGATGGTGACACCAACATTTATAAAGGTGAGCTCAGGATACAGTCACAGTCGGATGATACAAGAGTGGGTTTAAATACTCCTTGTCGGAATATAAGGGCTACAAGTTCAAAGGTTTATGTGGAAGATAGGGCCAAGAGAAATTAGAATAATTTGAATTTCGATGGTTTCCATGTCTAAATAATTGTCTATAATTTCTAAGGAATTTCAAATTGTTGACCATAGTAGGGTTTTTAGATTGTTCCATAGGCAGGGAGGTCTCTTCTGCTATGTCCATTACGAACTACTTTAATTGGACAACAACATGTATCAAATGGAGAAATGATGTTTATTGAGTTTTTCAAATGTGATATGACTTTGTGACGCTATATGTTTTTTCCTTATTTACAGCCCTGATGATGTCCTGGATGGGGACGAAACGCGTTGGCTGTTATCTGTTAATTATTGTATAGAAAATGATGATTCTTCTGGAAGCTGACTGACATCAACATAAGCTTCAGAATAAAGAAAACGAACTTCAATATTTTTGCCTGAAAGACTACTTTTTGGAATTAATGTAATCTGTTTGTGTAAAGATAATAGGAAATAGAAATCTGATAAATTCAAGTTGTAATTTCAACGCTCCCTCCATGTTGAGGTTTTTTCTAACATGAGATTGTGCATGTGAAATTGTGCTGCGGCAGTCATAGCAGCTAATTACTCTAATGTTGTTCTGATGACGATTGCGTGCTGATGTTTATATTGCATCCTTCACCTTCTTAGCTCTGTCAAGTATTGTAAGGAAATGGAATAACATGAAAAAGACCAATAAAGATATTTAAAAAAAAAAAAAAGACTGTCTTTAGGAGCTTTTACTTTAAATTGTTGCATAACATTGCATCTCTTGTGGTAAATGAGCTTTGAAGTAGCACAATTCTTGCCTCCGGTCCTTACATAGATTATAAAATATCCTCACTGTTGTAACAGAAAGGTTCAATTCTATGAAGGACACGGAGGAAAGGATTATCCTACCCGGGTCGTGGATTGACTATTACCCCCTACCCGGTCTCTGTTGAGGATTAGTAATGGCAGTAAGTAATATCGTTTTATGAATTCATGCGATTTAGTGATGACTTTGTCAACGCATTACTTATAGATAAGATCATTGTGCATGTTCTAATTGGATTGTTAAGCATGAGTTTGAGTCCTCAGAATGGTTTATCAACATTGTCTTTTTTTGCAGACAATGAGTCGGGCCAACAGGGATAAAGAATAACTTCTGGCTAATGTCACGCAAAGAAAGAGGAAGAGATCACAGAGACTAGGGACAATAAAAGGGACTTATGTACTCTGATTTGTTGAACTTATGATCTTTTTCTGTCCCAAGTGTTCATGGGAAATGTAGTAATGATTTTACATGTCTGCTGTTAAATTTAAGCGAAGAAAGAAAGCATAATCCTTGCCTCCATGTCCTTAATAGAATTTAAACTATTTTAGCAAAGCTAGGAAATTTGATATGTATAACTACACAAAATGTAAAACGAGCATTTGTTGCTATATTGTAGTAAAACATGTGTCAAATGTGAGGGTACATTTCACCCTTAAAAAATCACCGCCAAAAATAGCACAGTGAACAGTAGGCGCTCACGCTGCATCATTCCCATTGTTTCTGTGCATTTGAGATAAACTTTTACAGCACGCATAATTGGAGTAAATTTTCGCTACAAATAGTGGGTAATTAACGCAATTTGGCACAATAGCACAATTTCGGGAATTTCGCATAACAAGAGTACACCAAAATTATAGCAAGTATGACGGTGTAGTACAAATTTTGCCCAGCCTACAATCAACCAACTGACACAATGACTTTAATGTTCAGCCCAGTGATTGTGTTTTAAGAAAATAAAGTATTTTTTGTTACGCGGCAATACTGAATATCTAATTTAGTATACCAAACAGTGATCCTGGTTGTGATTCTACCTTGTGGCACTACACCCGATATAGGGCCAGATGTAGGAAGCCTAATACCGGTCGGTAACGGCTGAAATTACAGAATTTCGGCCGTTACCGACCGGTATTAGGCTTTTCAGATGTAGGGGCCTAATTTAAGGATTCGGTAATTTACCGAATCGGTAATTTAAGGAATCGGTAAATTACCGAATTCTTAAATACCGATTCGGTAAATTACCGAATCCTTAATGTAGGAAGCACTCAAGTGAGTGCTTTTCACTTGTAATGATTCATTATTCACCACCAACTACAAGTTGATGGTAAATATCGAAAACCCTAAAAAAATCAATTTTGTGCTTTTTTCAACTGTGCCATGTGGCAGACATACATGCCCTTAGGGCATGTATGTGTGCCACATGTGCACCCATGCACTATACAGGGCTGCAACAGGGTGTCAATGTGACACCATGCCACCCTTGTAAGTCTACCCCCTTTTACCGATTTGGTATTTACCGAATCTGTAATTCTCATTCGTTGGGGATAAGCTCCTGGACGCCCTCGGGCCTATCACTAAAATTCTGGATATGGCCGAGGAAGCCAAAGCATCTGGCTCCATTATATCCCCAGAAACCTTGTCGGGCTGGGCGCAGAGGGTAGTGATTTTTTTGGGCAACGCTAACTGTGCCCTCTCCACTGAGCGCTGCCGGTCCCTCCTGATTAAGATCGATCCGAAGTTAGGTGACTTAGCGGATTCGGAGGCCGGCGCCGTCGCTCAGGGCGGTTTGTTTGGGGAACCTTTCATAAAGAAACTGGACAAATTCGTAAACACGTTTACGTCCTTGGACAGAGCCCAGTCTACGATAAAGAAGGTCTTCCCTAGTGTTTTACGAGGGGCCGGTTGAGGTAGGGCCCGCCTGACCGATCGCCAGAACTACCAGAATAATCAGAGAGGCTCTGGCCAATACCAAGATCAGTACAAGTTCAGAAACTTTTTCCCACACGAGGACATCGGGGGAAAAGGCAGAGGCTTCAGAGCAGGAGCATCTAACTCTAATTCCGGTGAGTGTATATGTATGTATGTATAAACCATTTTATAGCGCGCTCCGTTACTTGAGAGTATCCTGGCGCGATAGGGGAAAAACAGAAAACAGAACAACAAGAGGGCGTTTTAAATTGTACTCATGAATAAGTGTGTTTTTAGATTTTTCTTAAATAGGGCCACAGTTTGCATAGAGCGCAAGTGGAGAGGGAGAGCGTTCCAGGCCCGAGCCACGGTCACAGAGATCGATTGGCCACCGAGCCTGGCTCGTTTAAAACGGGGAAGAGACAGTTTAAACAGAGTGGATGATCTAAGGGTACGAGCGGGGGTATAACAAGTGAATCTTTTTCTTAGATAGTAGGGGCCTTGATCATGAATAGCTCTGAACGCAAGCACCAGGGATTTGAACAGAATGCGCTGCGCAACAGGGAGCCAATGGAGGGTGCGCATCTCAGTGCGTACACTCTTCCATCTAGGGATGTTGAGTAGCAGACGGACAGCCGCATTCTGGATGATTTGCAAGCGTTTCACCAAGTAGGCCGGAATGCCACTGAACAGTGCATTCGCGTAGTCCAGCCTTGCCAGTATGAGAGCCCGAGCAACTGTCTCCTTAGCCTCCCTGGGGAGCAGTGGAAAAAATTTGCGGAGCATTCTCAGCGTGGCAAAGCAGGTGCCTGTCAATTTTTTAATATGGTCCTCAAATCTAAGATCCTCTGCAAACCAGATGCCAAGGTTTTTTGCCGGTCTCCCCATCTCTTTCGGGCTAAGAATGTTGGGGGGCCACAATGTGTTCTTAAACGAGGAGGGAAAGGAACCATAAAAAAGCACCTCGGATTTGTCCTCATTGCATTTCAGCTGGGCCCGGGTGAGCCAGCGAAATACAGAGGACAAACATAGATGCACTGCCGATACATCCAGATTGTTGTCTGGCCAGGTAAACTGCAGTTGGGTGTCATCTGCATACCCTATAATCTTAGCCCCATACTGTTCCGCTAGATAAACCAGGGGAGTGATGTAAACATTAAACAGTAGGGGACTAAGAGTAGAACCCAGGGGGACCCCCGTGAGAAGTGGTTTGGGCTCGGATGTATATGGGGGCATCCAAACCTGCTGCGACCTGTCAGAAAGGAAAGAAGACAGCCAGGCCAGCACAACTCCCCCAATACCAATAGCAGACAGCCTGGCGAGGAGAAGGTCATAGGGAACGGTATCGAATGCGGCAGAGAGGTCCAATAAAATTAGGACCGCTCTGCCGCCTCCGTCTAGACAGTCCCGAATCGCCTCAGTCATCTCCACCAGTGCTGTCTCAGTGCTATATGCGGCCCTGAAGCCCGATTGGGCAGGGTGGAGGGCATTGGAGGTTTCTACGAAGTTCTCCAGTTGTTGAAAAAACACTTTCTCACAGATTTTCGTGAGTGCTGGCAAAAGGGATATGGGACGATAGTTCCCGGGGACCGTAGCGTCCAGTCCCGGTTTTTTCAGAAGCGGCAAGAGTTTGGCTCGTTTCCAGCTTAGAGGCACCTCACCTGAGACCAGGGAGAGATTCACTATCTGCGTGATCTCGGTGCAGACCGTTTCTGCCACTTCCGAAAGCACACGGGCTGGGCACGGATCGGCGGGAGAGCCAGATTTCAGGGTTTGAAGGAGAGGCAGAATAACGCACTCACCAACTTGCACAAAGTTCGAAAGCTGTTGTCCAGAACCAGGGCATAATGTGGAACACATGTCGGCCACTGAGCCGTCAGCGGGCAAAGCCGCTAGTAGGTCCTGCTGGATCTTCGCTATTTTGCTGATGAAAAAGGTGGATAGATCCTCGCACCATTGCGCAGAGGATGGGAGAGTAGCTGCATCAGCAACCGGCATGACAAAGCTTTTGACAATAGCGAAGATTTCTCTGCTATTGTTATCTGCTTTCGCAATACGCCCTGCGTAATAGTTCCCTTTCGCTACCTTAATGGCTGCGTAATAGTCCTTTTGTGCAGAACGTAGGGCGGATTTAGCCTCAGAACTATAACTAAGCCTCCACGCTCGTTCCAATTTTTTACAACCAAGTTTCATCACCCTCAACTCAGGAGAGAACCAGGGTTGAGAGGGAGAGCGTCGTGATCTGGACACAGTAGTGAGTGTTCTCCCTTCTTCCCCTCAAAAAATAGGGGGGCGGTTGGCAAGCTGTTACCAGGCGAGCCATTACTCAGGATGCTTGGGTGCTTCAAACAGTGAAGGCATTTCATATATAGAGTTTACCGGGTTCCCGGTTCAGAAGGTGGCCGAGACCCATTCAGTTTTCAACCCAGGATGCAATCCTTGTGAACGAGGAGGTAACATCACTCCTTCACAAGGGCGCCATCGTCCTCTCGGAACCTCACCCCCAAGGGTTTTTGAGCAATATTTTCTTGGTCGACAAAACCGATCGCGGCAAGAGGCCGGTAATAAACTTGAGCGAATTCAACGAATAGCTGGTTTACCGCCATTTCAAAATGAAGGTGATTCACCTCCTGCGCGATGTCCTCTGTCCTTGCGATTAGCTGGTCCGCCTGGACCTCAAGGACGCGTAATTGGGGATCCCGATTTTTGCACCTCATCGCCGTTTTCTCCAGTTTGCTTGGCGTCGTCGGTGTAGGAGAGAGGGGTCTGCAATCCCATGGCCACCCCAGATTTTTGCTTTTTGCTTCACTGGTTTACGACTTTCCCTGGCTGTGGTCCTGCTAATCAGACCCACAGCCAGCTGTTCTCTCTCTAAAATTACAACAATGTACCTTAGGTGCATTTTACCAATTGGTACTGGGCCACCTTATCAGTCCCTGTACAGCATACCTTAGGTATCCAGGGCATAGGTGTACCCAGGGCCTACCAGGGGCTGAAGCATGTATTATGCCACCCCTGGCTGGCCACCCAAACAGACACAACAGGCTGCACGACAGCTGGGGCAAGGTGGTGTAAACACCCTTTGCTTTAGATATAGTATTCCTATATCTAACTCTAAAATGGACACATATATTCCTATCAGTCACTCCTATGGCAGGCCTTATCAATCCTGAAGGCAGAGTGCTTGGAATTACGTGAGGTGGTGCTCTGGCATGAGCTGAGCCCGTTTGCAGCTTGCGGAACCAAGTCCAAATAGCTGTTCCATGATAACGCTATACCATATACTCTTAAGTGCATTATAATCCTCGCGGTTAAATGCTAACTTTGGTATAGCATTATCAAAACATGTCGAGTAAGGTGTCATACGAATTGGAATACTAACCCCTCGCCAATTCTGGCGACGGGGTTAGCATTCCACCCTTCTAGAGGGACACGACATGTATGTAACTGTGAACCCCGGTTAAAGTCAGACACAGCCTCAGCTCCACAAAATGGATGCTGCCACCGAGACACAAGTCTGCCCTCCTGCTGCTGGGAGTCCTTCCAGCAACGGAGGCCTGGACAAAGGGTTTCCTGTCAGGGGCGGTGCTAGCACCATCCCAGACAGGATTTTGTGCATCCCAGGTAGGCAGGGCTGAAAGGAAGGTGACTGCAAGTGGCACCCCGGTGCTCACTGTGCATATGCCGGCTCAAACCAGTTCCTGGGGCCCACCAGCCCCTGAGCTGGGGAGAGACCGGACAAAGGAGAGGGGTGTAACCACCCCCCTCCTGGTCCCACCCATAGGGCAGGACCTAGTCGCGTGCCAGCCCCTTTTCTTAGGATAAAGGTAGGAGCAGGCCCCCTTCCCAAATTAGATAATTCTGAATCTTGAACTACTTTCCACGAAAGTAACTCTTGACTTTTTCTGAAGACTCTCCCTTGTGGCTAAGGAGTAGCCACCCTGCACCAGCAGGCACCATCGAAGCTCTTGCGGTTTGCTGCCAGTTCATCCTCCGGATCAAGACTGCCCAGCTCGACGAGACCCGGATTCCCTGCCATCTCTGACCTCTACCTACATCATCCAGCCCAGCTGAGATTCGTGGGTGTGACGAGACCCGTGGGACCGGCCATCTTCAAGACCTGCACGACGCTTCACCAGCACGACCCCCGAGAGACCCTCGAGTAAGTGCACTGGGGTTTGAGAAGCCCTAACCCTAAGCAGCTCCAGCACCGAAGTCCAGCCCCCCAGCATCCACGAGGTCTGCGTGGGGCCCTTCTGCTTCTTTGCTGCTTGCCACGTTGTCCGGTCACTTGCCCGTTGGCTAGTGACCCTCTTGACGACGTACCACGACGTTTTCACCACTGGTCTAGGTCCCCTAGACTGGCCCTTGCTTCTTGTCCAACAAGAAGTGCCCTGGACCCTCCTGGTCTACTCCAGACGCCATTTTCATTTTGACTCCACCGCGTGGGCTTCCCTTTGCCAAGGTTTGTTGCTCCAATCCTGGTTCCAGCATCGCCGACAGCAGACACCTTCGTGGGACAGCTCGCACCTCCAGCCTGGTCGCCGACAACGCCTCCTGGTCCGCGGGACAGCAGAGTCCAGCGTCACCCACTCACCTGGTCGAGGTGACTTCATCCGGTGCCATCCTGGTGCCCACATAATCACTGGCTAGTGATTAAGAACTAAGTTCCCTCTGCTTTCAGGTCGTCTCCTTCACTGATCCAGCCTTGGATCACACCGAACTTCTTCACTGGTCGCCTGCCAGCAACTTCTTCTTTCAGGCTCCATAGACTTCAACGAGGATTCCCGACGTCTTTTGAACCCTATGCAGCCGCGGCCCCTGGGCTAGGTAACTTGAGTATTCCGGTACTCCAGCACAGGTTCACTATCCAAGTGTCCAGATCCTTTGTCGTTTTTAGTCTATCTAGTCGGATTCGTCCGGAAACAGTAACTTAAGAAACGCTAGCATCCATAGACTTCTTCCCGCATCCCGCGTGAGAGTGCACACTCTGCACCCGATCTCCCTAGGCCTCCTGCTCGTAATCTTAAGGTTCAGTAGTGTAGTCCTAGCGATCCTGAAGCCTCTGGATCTTGTTACTTACCTGCTAGTATTTCGCATTCCACTTGGATAGTGAACCTGTGCTGGAGTACCGGAATACTCAAGCTACCTAGCCCAGGGGCCGCGGCTGCATAGGGTTCAAAAGACGTCGGGAATCCTCGTTGAAGTCTATGGAGCCTGAAAGAAGAAGTTGCTGGCAGGCGACCAGTGAAGAAGTTCGGTGTGATCCAAGGCTGTATCAGTGAAGGAGACGACCTGAAAGCAGAGGGGACTTAGTTCTTAATCACTAGCCAGTGATTATGTGGGCACCAGGATGGCACCGGATGAAGTCACCTCGACCAGGTGAGTGGGCGACGCTGGACTCTGCAGTCACACGGGCTAGGAGGCGTTGTCGGCGTCCAGGCTGGAGGTGCGAGCTGTCCCACGAGGCTGTCGGCTGTCGGCGATGCTGGACTCAGGATTTGAGCAACAAACCTTGGCAAAGGCAAGCCCACGCGGTGGAGTCAAGATGGCGTCTGGAGTGGACCAGGAATGTCCGGGGTGCTCCTCTCTTGGAAGGGAGCAAGGGCCAGTCTGGAGCAACCAGACCAGCGGTGAAATCGTCGTGGTACGTCGTCAAGAGGGTCACTAGCCAACGGGCAAGTGACCGGACAACGTGGCAAGCAGCGAAGAAGCAGAAGGGCCCCACACAGATCTCGTGGATGCTGGGAGGCTGGACTTCGGTGCTGGAGCTGCTTAGGGTTAGGGCTTCTCAAACCCCAGTGCACTTACTCGAGGGTCTCTCGGGGGTCGTGCTGGAGAAGCGTCGTGCAGGTCTTGAAGATGGCCGGTCCCACGGGTCTCGTCACACCTACGAATCTCAGCTGGGCTGGATGATGTAGGTAGAGGTCAGAGATGGCAGGGAATCCGGGTCTCGTCGAGCTGGGCAGTCTTGATCCGGAGTATGGACTTACAGCAAACCGCAGGAGCTTCGATGGTGCCTGCTGGTGCAGGGTGGCTACTCCTTAGCCACAAGGGAGAGTCTTCAGAAGAGTCAAGAGTTCCTTTCGTGGAAAGTAGTTTCAAGATTCAGAATTATCTAATTTGGGAAGGGAGCCTGCTCCTACCTTTAGTCTAAGAAAAGGGGCTGGCACGCGACTAGGTCCTGCCCTAGGGGTGGGACCAGGAGGGGGGTGGTTACACCCCTCTCCTTTGTCCGGTCTCTCCCCAGCTCAGGGGCTGGTGTGCCCCAGGAACTGGTTTGAGCCGGCATATGCACAGTGAGCACCGGGGTGCCACTTGCAGTCACCTTCCTTTCAGCCCTGCCTACCTGGGATACACAAAATCCTGTCTGGGATGGTGCTAGCACCGCCCCTGACAGGAAACCCTTTGTCCAGGCCTCCGTTGCTGGAAGGACTCCCAGCAGCAGGAGGGCAGACTTGTGTCTCGGTGGCAGCATCCATTTTGTGGAGCTGAGGCTATGTCTGACTTTAACCGGGGTTCACAGTTACATACATGTCGTGTCCCTCTAGAAGGGTGGAATGCTAACCCCATCGCCAGAATTGGCGAGGGGTTAGTATTCCAATTCGTTTGACACCTTACTCGACATGTTTTGATAATGCTATACCAAAGTTAGCATTTAACCGCGAGGATTATAATGCACTTAAGAGTATATGGTATAGCGTTATCATGGAACAGCTATTTGGACTTGGTTCCGCAAGCTGCAAACGGGCTCAGCTCATACCAGAGCACCATCTCACATAATTCCAAGCACTCTGCCTTCAGGATTGATAAGGCCTGCCATAGGAGTGACTGATAGGAATATATGTGTCCATTTTAGGGTTAGATATAGGAATACTATATCTAAAGCAAAGGGTGTTTACACCACCTTGCCCCAGCTGTCGTGCAGCCAGTTGTGTCTGTTTGGGTGGCCAGCCAGGGGTGGCATAATACATGCTTCAGCCCCTGGTAGGCCCTGGGTACACCTATGCCCTGGATACCTAAGGTATGCTGTACAGGGACTGATAAGGTGGCCCAGTACCAATTGGTAAGATGCACCTAAGGTACATGATTGTAATTTAGAGAGAGAACAGCTAGGCTGTGGGTCTGATTAGCAGGCCCACAGCCAGGGAAAGTCGTAAATCAGTGAAGCAAAAAGCAAAAATCTGGGGTGGCCATGGGATTGCAGACCCCACTCTCCTACATAACCCCCCCCCCTCAAACTTAGGGACATTAAACTAACCCTGACCAGGTGAGTCTTCTTGCTCTAAGTGGAAGTACCTGGAGAGACCATCTGCATTACCATGGTCAGTTCCTGGGCGGTGCTCCACTGTAAAGTCCATCCCCTGTAGGGAAATGGACCACCTAAGAAGTTTGGGGTTTTCACCCTTCATTTGATTTAGCCATAAAAGGGGCTTATGGTCGGTCTGAACTTTGAAGTGAGTACCAAGCAAGTATGGCCTCAACTTCTTCAGGGCCCAAACCACAGCAAAGGCCTCCCTCTCAATAGCTGACCAACGTTTCTCTCTAGGGGTCAGCCTTCTGCTTATAAAAGCAATGGGCTGGTCATGACCATCAATATTCAGCTGAGATAGAACAGCTCCCACACCCAACTCAGAAGCATCTGTTTGGACAATGAATGGCTTGGAGTAGTCTGGACTCTTGAGAATAGGTGCAGTGCACATGGCCTGCTTTAGGTCATCGAATGCCTTCTGACAGCTAACTGTCCACTGAACTGTCTTTGGCATTTTCTTACTTGTCAGGTCATTAAGTGGAGTCACAATGGTTCCATAATTTCTGACAAATTTCCTGTAATAACCAGACAGGCCCAAGAAAGCTCTGACCTGTGTCTGGGTGGTTGGAGGAGCCCAGTCCTTTATGGCCTGTATCTTGCTCTCCAGAGGTTGAACTTGGCCTCCACCTACAAGGTGGCCCAAGTATACAACTTGACTCTGCCCTATCTGGCACTTAGTAGCCTTGATAGTGAGGCCTGCCTTTTGCAGGGCCTCTAAAAGTTTCCTCAGGTGGATCAGGTGATCCTCCCAGGTGGAGCTAAAGACAGCAATATCATCTAGATATGCTGCACAAAAGTCATCCAACCCAGTGAGAACTTGGTTCACCAACCTTTGAAAAGTGGCAGGGGCATTTTTCAAACCAAAGGGCATCACCACAAATTGGTTATGACCTCCTGGGGTAGAAAATGCTGTCTTGGCCTTGGCATCCTCAGCCAACCTGATTTGCCAATAACCAGCTGTCAGGTCAAATGTACTCAAGAACTTGGCAGAAGCCAATCTGTCAATGAGTTCATCTGCTCTTGGTATTGGATGGGCATCTGTCTTAGTGACAGCATTGAGACCCCTGTAGTCTACGCAAAACCTCATCTCTCTCTTACCATCCTGGGTGTGAGGTTTAGGCACTAGAACTACAGGACTAGCCCAATGGCTCTCTGAGGGTTCAATGACTCCCAATTCCAACATCTTTTGTACTTCAGTTTTTATGCAGTCCCTGACGTGGTCAGGTTGCCTGTAGATTTTACTCTTTATAGGCAGACTGTCTCCAGTGTCCACCTCATGTGTGCACCAGTTTGTCTGACTGGGGGTCAGAGAAAACATTTGTCTGAAGGATTGAAGGACTTGCCTACAATCCTGTTGCTGATGCTCAGAGAGGCTGTCAGAAAAGACTACACCATCCACTGACCCATCATCAGGGTTCTGAGTGAGCAGGTCTGGGAGAGGGTCACTCTCTTCCTCCTGTCCCTCATCTGTGGCCATGAGCAAGCCCATGTCCTCCCTGTCAACAAATGCTTTGAGCCTATTCACATGAAGTACTCTGTGAGGACTCCTGGGAGTTCCCATGTCCACCAAATAGGTGACTTCTCCCTTTTGTTCAATGATGATGTGGGGTCCAGACCATTTGTCTTGGAGAGCTGCTGGGGCCACTGGCCCCAACACCCACACCTTCTGTCCTGCATGGTAAACAGTTAGGACAGCCTTTTGGTCATGCCAAGCTTTTTGAAGTTCCTGGCTGGCCTCAAGGTTTTTAGATGCCTTCTCCATGTACTCTGCCATCCTGGAGCGGAGACCAAGCACATAGTCCACTATGTCAAGTTTAGGCTTTTTGCGAGGTAACTCCCATCCTTCCTTCACAAGACATAGGGGTCCTCGTACAGGATGTCCAAACAAAAGCTCAAAAGGGCTGTAACCCACCCCCTTCTGTGGGACCTCTCTGTAAGCAAACAGAAGGCAGGGTAAAAGGATGTCCCATCTTTGCCTAAGCTTTTCTGTTAACCCTTTTATCATCCCTTTGAGGGTCTTGTTGAATCTTTCAACAAGCCCATTGCATTGTGGGTGATAGGGTGTGGTGAATTTGTAATTGACACCACATTCCTTCCACATAGCAGTCAAGTATCCTGACATGAAGTTTGCCCCTCTGTCAGAGATCACCTCCTTAGGGAACCCCACTCTGGAGAAAACTCCAACCAGGGCCCTTGCCACAACAGGAGCTGTAGTGGTTCTAAGGGGAATAGCTTCTAGATACCTGGTGGCATGATCCACTACCACCAGTATAAATCTGTGCCCAGATGCTGTTGGGGGGTCCATTGGTCCAACAATGTCAATCCCCACTCTTTCAAAGGGAACCCCCACCACAAGTAGTGGTATAAGGGGGGCCTTTGTTGTGCCACCTGATTTGCCACTGGCTTGGCAGGTGACACATGAACGACAAAAGTTCTTAGTGTCCTCAGACATATGGGGCCAGTGAAAGTGTGGGGCAAGCCTGTCCCAAGTCTTATTCTGGCCTAAGTGACCTGCAAGGGGAATTTCATGGGCCAAGGTGAGAAGGAAACCTCTCAGAGACAAGGGGATGACCAGCCTCCTGGTAGCACCAGGCTTGGGGTCTCTTGCCTCAGAGTAAAGGAGTCCATCGTCCCAATACACTTTATGGGCACCTGTGGCATTCCCTGCAGCCTCAGCAGCAGCCTGCTGTCTGAGGGGTTCAAGAGAGGAACAGTCTAACTGTGCCTGCCTCAAGTCTGCCCTGGAAGGGCCCCCTGTCCCAAGAAACTCAACCTGTTCAGGCTCAAGCTCTTCTAGGACAGTTCCTTCTGGGGTCTTGGGGTCAGTCTCCTGAGAGAGCTGATCCATCACCTGAGGCAGGGGGGAAGAGTCAATCTTACCCCTACTGCTCTTTCTCTTGGGTAGTGTCTGGTCCATTGTTCCAGGATCCAGCACTAGTTCAGCTGGGCATTTCTTGGCCTGTGACCTAGTCACAGCAAGGACATGTGCTGACAAACCTAACATTTCCACATGAGTCCTATACTCCACATCTGACCATAAGGAGGATTCCAAATCATTGCCCAAAAGACAGTCCACAGGGAGGTCTGAACTAACAACAACCCTTTTGAGGCCATTTACCCCTCCCCAGGAGAAGTTAACAAGTGCCATACTATGGGAGGTAGTGGCATTGCTAGCATTGGTCACCAGGTAGTCTGTTTCCAGTATTACCTGGTCAGGGTCCACAAAGTTAGGTGTCACCATGGTGACACTGGCACAAGTGTCCCTGTAGGCCTGAGCCATTTTTCCATTAATCAAAGGCGTCTGCCTGTACTTGCCCAGAGTACTGGGACTTATTGTAGGGGTCATATTCATGTCCCCAGTACAAACAAGAACAGCCTGAGTAGGTGTTCTGACTAAGTCAGAGCCCGCCTCAGTTCCCAGGGTTAACCCCACTATAGCCTTGGGAGGATTACTACCACTACTAACTGAACTAGGGGGTGCAGGTGCCTTAGGGGCAGTAGTGGTAGGAGTTGGGCCTTTCTTGGTGCACTCACTAAACCAGTGAGTATTACTTTTGCAGTACTGGCACCATGGTTTCTTCTGACCATTCTTCTTCTTTTGGGAATTCTGGGACCCACCCTCTTTAGATTGTTGGGGCCCTGTTGAAGACTTCTGGTCATTTTGCTTATTCTCATTACCCTTGGGATCTGCTTTCTTCTGGCCACCACCCTGGTTCTGGTTCTGCTGCTTGACCCTTGTCCTGACCCATCTGTCTGCCTTCTTTCCCAATTCTTGGGGAGAGGTCAGATCTGAGTCAATAAGGTGCTGATGCAACAACTGATTCTGACAATTACTTAAGATTTGTTCTCTCATAATTAGATTATACAATCCTGTGTAATCAGTAACTTTACTTCCCAGTAACCAGCCTTCAAAAGCCTTAGTGACACAATCTACAAAGTCAGCCCAATCTTGAGACTGAATTTTCTGGGTGTCTCTGAACAGCAACCTGTACTGTTCAATGGTTAAGCCAAACCCATCAATCGTGTATTCTTCAAGACTTGGTAATTGTTAGCATCCTCAGCTCTAGTAGTGAGGAGCTTATCTCTACCTTTACCTTCAAAGGAGAGCCACAAAATAGCTTCCCACTGACTCTGGGGGATGCACTGGACAGTGCAGGCCCTTTCCAAAGCAGTCATCCATTTGTGGATGTCATCCCCTTGTTTAAAGGGTGGCACTATTTTACTCAGGTGTCTAGTATCAAAACTCCTGTCTTTATCGTTAGGGATATTGCTGCCACCAGTGGGGACTACCCCACTTAACTGTTGCTCTCTAGCAAAGGCAAGCTTCTCCTTGGCAAGGGCAAGTTCTTCCCTCTGAATCCTCAGATTAGCCTGTTTCATCCTTGCTTCATGTTCTCTTCTCTGAGGGGAAGTCAGTCTCCTCTGGGGAGAGATCATTCTCCTCTGAGCAGAGGCATGAGAGTGCACAGATCTATTGGAGTCCCTAGAATGAGACCTATCTCTTCTAACTCCAAAGTTAGGCCTGCTTAGGGTCAGTACTGGGGGTCCCCCAGATCCTTCCCTATGTAGGTCTAAGTTGGCCCTAGTAAGCCTGACTAGCTCAGGACCATTGTCTGCCTCATCCCCAGAGACTTCCTCTTCCTCCTCCTCCTCCTCCTCCTCTTCTACATCTTCTGTTTCAGGGGGGTTGGAGTCTGGGTCACCACGAGTACCTTCTAAGGGGGGCATGCTCCCATCTGTCTGAGAAGCTTTTCTAGCATCGTAAGTCTCTAAGAGACCTAACAGAAAAGGAGTGGTAGGGTTAGAACCCTGTTTTAGTTTCCTGGAGGTCCACAATTGTCTCTTCTCCTGGAAGCTAAGGCCGGCATATCTGGAAGTGACCTGTGTAGGGTCAACAGCCACAAGGGGAGTCTCTGAAGACTCTCCATGGGTAGACATGCTTCTAGTGTGGTGTAAGTGATGCACCTACCTACACTATGGGTTTACCTACTGATCCCTTGCTAAGAGTTGTAGTCAGGGTGTGCTAAGCCCTGTTACACTACAACAGCTGGTTCAGTAGAACTCAGAGTATTCTAAGTTAAGTTATATGTACCTGGGTACTTATGTGATCTTTCAATTGATATTCTTAGGATACGTGCGAGGTAAAACAACAGCAAGCTCAAATCCCAACCGCTGCACACCAATGTGAGAAGTTGGCCTGATATATAGTGCTTACTATTCTAGTGATCACTGTGTATCATACCAAACAACCCTTATTGATGATTGGTTGTAAGTCAACCTTTCAGACCAGCTATCCTAGTAGCATGGACACGAGCAGTCTTCAGGCTAAACTCTAGAGGGCGTGTTAAGCCAGCTGTTTTACCATCACGTATACCCCTTGAACACCAAGTGAAAGGACACCACACAAGTTGTTATGAAAATAAAGGATATTTATTTATAACAAGTCTACCCTGAACTCTTTATGAGTCAGGGAGCTAAGCACAATACAAAACGCTTATGAAAATACTTTAAGTTGCACAATTTACACAAATGCCCGAGGGGCACGAAAAACCATATACACAAAAAGTGGAATGCGAAATGCTAGCAGGTAAGTAACAAGATCCAGAGGCTTCAGGATCGCTAGGACTACACTACTGAACCTTAAGATTACGAGCAGGAGGTCTAGGGAGTTCGGGTGCTGAGTGTGCACTCTCACGCATGATGCGGGAAGAAGTCTATGGATGCTAGCGTTTCTTAAGTTACTGTTTCCGGACGAATCCGACTAGATAGACTAAAAACGACAAAGGATCTGGACACTTGGATAGTGAACCTGTGCTGGAGTACCGGAATACTCAAGTTACCTAGCCCAGGGTCCGCGGCTGCATAGGGTTCAAAAGACGTCGGGAATCCTCGTTGAAGTCAATGGAGACTGAAAGAAGAAGTTGCTGGCAGGCGACCAGTGAAGAAGTTCGGTGTGATCCAAGGCTAGATCAGTGAAGGAGACGACCTGACAGCAGAGGGGACTTAGTTCTTAATCACTAGCCAGTGATTATGTGGGCACCAGGATGGCACCGGATGAAGTCACCTCAACCAGGTGAGTGGGCGACGCTGGACTCTGCAGTCACACAGGCTAGGAGGCGTTGTCGGCGTCCAGGCTGGAGGTGCGAGCTGTCCCACGAGGCTGTTGGCTGTCGGCGATGCTGGACTCAGGATTTGAGCAACAAACCTTGGCAAAGGCAAGCCCACGCGGTGGAGTCAAGATGGCGTCTGGAGTGGACCAGGAGGGTCCGGGGTGCTCCTCTCTTGGAAGGGAGCAAGGGCCAGTCTGGAGCAACCAGACCTGCGGTGAAATCGTCGTGGTACGTCATCAAGAGGGTCACTAGCCAACGGGCAAGTGACCGGACAACGTGGCAAGCAGCGAAGAAGCAGAAGGGCCCCACGCAGATCTCGTGGATGCTGGGAGGCTGGACTTCGGTGCTGGAGCTGCTTAGGGTTAGGGCTTCTCAAACCCCAGTGCACTTACTCGAGGGTCTCTCGGGGGTCGTGCTGGAGAAGTGTCGTGCAGGTCTTGAAGATGGCCGGTCCCACGGGTCTCGTCACACCCACGAATCTCAGCTGGGCTGGATGATGTAGGTAGAGGTCAGAGATGGCAGGGAATCCGGGTCTCGTCGAGCTGGGCAGTCTTGATCCGGAGGATGGACTTACAGCAAACCGCAGGAGCTTCGATGGTGCCTGCTGGTGCAGGGTGGCTACTCCTTAGCCACAAGGGAGAGTCTTCAGAAGAGTCAAGAGTTCCTTTCGTGGAAAGTAGTTTCAAGATTCAGAATTATCTAATTTGGGAAGGGGGCCTGCTCCTACCTTTATTCTAAGAAAAGGGGCTGGCACGCGACTAGGTCCTGCCCTAGGGGTGGGACCAGGAGGGGGGTGGTTACACCCCTCTCCTTTGTCCGGTCTCTCCCCAGCTCAGGGGCTGGTGTGCCCCAGGAACTGGTTTGAGCCGGCATATGCACAGTGAGCACCGGGGTGCCACTTGCAGTCACCTTCCTTTCAGCCCTGCCTACCTGGGATACACAAAATCCTGTCTGGGATGGTGCTAGCACCGCCCCTGACAGGAAACCCTTTGTCCAGGCCTCCGTTGCTGGAAGGACTCCCAGCAGCAGGAGGGCAGACTTGTGTCTCGGTGGCAGCATCCATTTTGTGGAGCTGAGGCTATGTCTGACTTTAACCGGGGTTCACAGTTACATACATGTCGTGTCCCTCTAGAAGGGTGGAATGCTAACCCCGTCGCCAGAATTGGCGAGGGGTTAGTATTCCAATTCGTATGACACCTTACTCGACATGTTTTGATAATGCTATACCAAAGTTAGCATTTAACCGCGAGGATTATAATGCACTTAAGAGTATATGGTATAGCGTTATCATGGAACAGCTATTTGGACTTGGTTCCGCAAGCTGCAAACGGGCTCAGCTCATGCCAGAGCACCATCTCACATAATTTCAAGCACTCTGCCTTCAGGATTGATAAGGCCTGCCATAGGAGTGACTGATAGGAATATATGTGTCCATTTTAGGGTTAGATATAGGAATACTATATCTAAAGCAAAGGGCGTTTACACCACCTTGCCCCAGCTGTCGTGCAGCCAGTTGTGTCTGTTTGGGTGGCCAGCCAGGGGTGGCATAATACATGCTTCAGCCCCTGGTAGGCCCTGGGTACACCTATGCCCTGGATACCTAAGGTATGCTGTACAGGGACTGATAAGGTGGCCCAGTACCAATTGGTAAAATGCACCTAAGGTACATGATTGTAATTTAGAGAGAGAACAGCTAGGCTGTGGGTCTGATTAGCAGGCCCACAGCCAGGGAAAGTCGTAAATCAGTGAAGCAAAAAGCAAAAATCTGGGGTGGCCATGGGATTGCAGACCCCACTCTCCTACACTAAGTTCTGTGAAAGATAATCCTAAGAATAGTGCTCTAGTTAAGGGTATAGTAGATATGATTAGGGAAGATACTTCCTATAAGACTATCCCGAGAGATGAGACACTAGCATATATTGGATGGAACGTGAACGGATATGGAGTTACTCTGAGTGAAAAACAGCGATGTAAAAGATCCTCCCCGATTTGGATTGTACCCCATCAGGGTCACCTATGTCTGCAAGGTAATGGCAAGAATCCCAGAGCTCAGTTAGGGAAGAGCATCTGCACTGAGACATTTGTTTTTGCGTCTCAGACTTCCCCTTCGTTCTTAGCAGCTAAGGGTACCTATTTCATCTGCCATGATAGAGCCTATACATGGTTGCCCCCTGACTTTTCGGGCACATGTTTTGTTTCGTTCCTGTTGCCTCCCACCTACACAGCTGCGGCAGATTACCACAAGACCAGGATAGTTAGAGGTGTCTTCAGTAAAGAAGATACTGCAGGACAAGAATTTGGAGACTTCATGAAGGGTTTTCTGCCGTTTTGGGGACCCATGGTTAACAGCAGGAACATAAGGCAATTGACGAGGGTGGTTGAATCCACCGTAGATGAAACTGCCGGTGCCCTTAGTAACTTGACTGCTGAGCTCCAGTCGGATCGCCTTATGACCCTTCAGAACAGGGTCGCGTTAGACGTCATACTTGCAGACCGAGGTGGGGTATGTAGAGTGATCCAATCGAGTTGCTGTGTTTTCCTTCCAGATAACGCTCCAACAGTGTACCAGACCATCTCCAAACTACATAAGATCTCTGAATCTATTCATGTGGATAAATGAGATTGGTCGTTGATGGGATGGTTCTGGGAACTGATATCCGCCTGGGGATGGAAGATTCTGATGGTCATTGGGATGATCCTAGCCATTCTTTTCCTGTTCTGTCTATGCATACAGTGTGCTCCTACTATATGTGGCCTCTGTGCTGGATCGTGTGTAAGGAAACCTGTATCGAGGGACGAGCTAAGCAATAGGATGATGCTACAGCAACATATCAATGATTTTAGGAATACAAACCTGGACTCAGATTAGCATGAGTATAGGTTATTGCCTATGTAAGGGCAAAAGGAGGGTCTGTGGTACTGAAAATTTTGGACCTGTGTCATAAACATATTCGTATCATGACGAATTTGATATCAGCAGGCCGAGAATGACTAGTGGACTATGCACAAGCATTTTCGTCATATTCGAATGACGAAATCACCCTGTATTCTGAGTTTTTCGCCCAGAACCCTCGGGTTCCATTTTGTGAATGGCAGCCATTTTGTTATTGCCCTTTACATAGGCCAGTGACTAAGGCCAAAAACGATCCTGAAGGACACGTACACCTTTGCTGACTCCTGCACGACCTGGGCAAGCTGACGCCACTGCCCAAGGCCAAACCTGTTTGGGTAGTCCCTCTCCCAGTGGCCGGTCAAGATAGTATCAAGGCACAACATGCCATAAACCCTGCATCGCACACAAACCCTTCCAAATCTTACACACACCTGCCTCTGTTTCTTTCTTTATGACTTGCTTTACGAGGAGGAGGCGCCCGTTTTTATTGGGATATCGTCGATATCTGATGAAAATACTGGGCCTTGCCGGGTAATTGATTGTGGGCTGAACAAACTGAAATATGGGCTTGTCATCATGACTCTGCTTTTTCTTTGTATTGAAAATATGTGAATGGTCAACTGTAAAATAAGGAATGTTTGCCTGAAGCATAATATTTTGTATAAAAAGAGAAGGCTGGCTTTGTAAGATTGAGCAGTCTCCTGAGAATATACACCGTGTTGTACTTCTAGGACACCTGTTACTTGGTTGCAGCCAATAAACGCGAAATTTGACTTCACCTAGAAGATTCTGAGTTTCTGTAGTCTGAAACAAACCTTCGAACCTATTCACAGAGCGAGCCTTACATTTTTATCTTGGAATGTGGTGCTTCTTCTGGCCCTCACTTCAGCCAGGAGGGTAGGAGAACTTCAGGCTCTCACAATTCGAGATCCTTTTTTACAGTTCAAAGAAGACACAATGGTTCTGAGGACTAATCCAAAAGTTCCGACTGACTTTCATTTAAATGAGCCATTGGTGTTAAAACGTTTCTTTCCTCAACCTTCTACAGCAGCAGAAAGAACTTTGCATTCATTAGACGTCCAAAGATGTCTCAAGTTTTATCTCAAAGAAACAAAGAACTTTCGGAAATCTTCACAACTCTTTGTTGCTTTCAGTGCACCAAGAAAAGGTTTCCCTTTATCATAACATGGGATTGCCAGATGGATTTCCAGTGCTATTACTTACTGTCATCAAGCTGCGGGAAAACCTTTGCACACAAGGGTTCGTGCACATTCGACAAGAGCTGTGGCCACATCCACAGCATTATTTGCAGGAGTGCCTATACAGGACATCTGCAGAACAGCGACATGGTCATCCACGTACTCATTTACCAGGCACTACTGCTTGGAAGCAGCTGCAGAAACGGAAGCAGCGGTGGGAGATGCGGTGCTGAGAAACATCATCCAGTAACGGTGAGCTTTCTTTACATCCCTCCATCCTTCTATCTTGTGCACAAAGTCACATTTATGATATTGTACTGAGATTTATACTGTACAAAATGTATTGCATACTGGTTGGAATGTAAGAAGCAAATGTGGTTTGTGATATAACTACTCACTATTCTAATACAGGCATGTGAATCTATGAAAGTTCCAATACTGGTGTAAGAAAACAAATTACTTACCTGTAACTGTAGTTCTCCAGTATTGGAAGCTTTCATAGATTCACATGCACCCACCCTCCTCCCCTGAGAAGCTCACCTCGGGTTTAGCATGGCAAGTGTTTATTATGCACAGGTGCGCGAAAATATGAGGGGCAAGAGGTTCTCTCAGGGTGTTCTAAAGGGTGAGGACAGCTGATTGGTTCAGGGAAAAGTTTGGGCCTTTTTTATATAACAAAGGCTATGGGTTACAAAACGAAAATGGGCCTAGGCCTTTTTTCAGTTTGTTTTATGACTATACATTGCTTTTTCATGTACCGGAGACTCCCGTCTCGACGACGGGGAATAATACAGGCATGTGAATCTATGAAAGCTTCCAATACAGGAGAACTACAGTTACAGGTAAGTAACTGGTTCTCTTCAAAAGGTCATCTATTACTTCCTTTAGTCCTTGCTTTCCTTCCCTTGATATTTTACATTGAAGTATATGTGGCAGTATGGCATTGGCTTTCAGTCTAATATGTACAGAGTCAATGTTCATGCGACCTGTATCTTTTGGTCCTTTTGCCCATAAATTAGGATCAATATCTCGCAACTCTGATGGTAGGGTGTTGTGAATGACGTAAAATTGTTTAGTGAAAGCATCCTTCCTACACATCAGATAAACACCATCCGGTATACAATATATTTTGGCATACATCATGTTAGGCGCTTTCAGCCCTAACACATTCAATGAGCATTTATCTGTCAATATAAATGACATACTTCCCATAAGTAGACCTGTAGTAAAATCTAATTCATCTGATATTGGGCTTCTTACAATAACCCACCCACTCCTCTCCCTTTCTGAGAGACACAGGGGTGCAATCAGGATATAGATGCCTTGGTGGCACCAGTGTCTAAAAGAAACCTAGGGCCAGATGTAGGAAGCCTAATACCGGTCGGTAACGGTAAATTACCGAATTTCGGCCGTTACCGACCGGTATTAGGCTTTTCAGATGTAGGGGCCTAATTTAAGGAACAAAAAACAGAAATGGTAACAGGGTCCAAGAGGAAAAGAAGTTTAAAGACCTAATAGCACCCTA
This sequence comes from Lissotriton helveticus, assembly GCF_964261635.1. Lineage (NCBI taxonomy): Eukaryota > Metazoa > Chordata > Amphibia > Caudata > Salamandridae > Lissotriton > Lissotriton helveticus. Next base: position 173,535,584 of record NC_136061.1, read on the forward strand.
GCCCCTAATCTAATTAGCAAAAAAACACAATGGGGGTACTAATGATCTGTACAGGCTAGTGAAATTAATGCTTTTTTAAGGATATAGTGTGTGTGCGTAAACTACTGAATAGGGAGAAGAAGACCCATCAGCCCACTCAGTGGCGGAGCTTCATCATCTGGGATTTTTTCTATGTATACTGGTATCCACCAGGTTCCTTACTAATGAAAATCGTAAGGAAACTACTGGTTTCAGATCCACCAGTGATGAACAGCCAAAAGAGTGTTATGTTTGGGGCTGTGGGGAGAAAAAGTGTTGCAGTGCTCAAACGGATGTGTGATTATATAAAGTGATGTTTAAAATTGACTATCATGATGCCTAACAACAAACTTTATTAAGAGGGCCACCATAATGGCAAAGTTAAAAGCAGAGTGTAGATAGTGTTTCGAACAAATACTACTATCCGATGGTAAATACACTGGTCTACATGTTTCAGCCACTAATGGCTTTCTTCAGGACCTATTGTTATGATGACACTACTGCAACCGTGAAAACAAAAGTAAACTAAATTGTCCGAAGGACCATGCACAAAAACATGTGACCTACCATGGAGTGATGCTAAATGGTAGGCAATGAAGTCATGGTTAAAGGAAATCTTCTCCTAAAACAAAAAAACAAATGCATGCAGACACACAGTCAGGAAAATGAAAGCAATAGATACATGATTATTAGCATGTACCAACCTAAGAGCGATTGCTCAGTACAAATTAATGTTTAAATCACTCACCCAAAATCTGCTTGGGAGTGGCCTCACCTCGCCTGGCACTCGCTCAGGAAAAGAGGCCCCGCTCTGAAGAGATGGAAGGCAAAACATACCATTGTATCAAAATTGTAATGGTACAGAAGCCATCTCCTCATATCAACTCTGATGTCTAGGGGGTAATAATAAAAACAGTGGTCTCCGCTAGCCCCGTTGGGCGATCATCAATACTAGTTAATAAAGCGATGATTGTATGGAAATTAAATTTACTGATGTTGTCCAAAAATATCTGCTATTTGGAAAACAGGGGACCCCTACAATAATAGGTTTGCTATATGTAGGGAAACAACACTTTGGAAAAAAGTACACTTATAGCAAACAATCAATTAATAAGTGCCAGCTCTCTCAAACAAAGAACAGTTGCACAACATACGACCATAAATGTATTATTATAAATATAGCACCACATTTTATATTGATATACCAAACTTTTTATTTGAAATAGATAATTGTATCAAACATTCTTATTTCATTAAATATATTCATTTTCAAATTTGATAATACATTCGGTGCAGACAATTTAAGTGATAAACAGTTTACATAAATACAAAAAAAGCACACAAAACATAAACATATACTACAGTAAGTTACACTGGACCGGTCAATATTCTATTGTAGTAGGCAAAGCGGTTGGTTTTGACTACGCGCGTTTCGGCATTCTGCCTTTATCAGGTGACCGTCATTCGCACATAAACAGGACAAAAACTAGGAAAAAATACAAATATATATATATATATATATATATATATATATGTACATATTAGAAAATGGCCGTATCATGATAATTTACATAACCTATATACAACATATCAACAAGAGAGACAAGGTCACTATTTACAAAAAATTACATACTATAATACACTATTTACAAACAAGCAGCTCAATTGATATAATCCTCATTATGTATCAAATTTGATAAATATAGACAGATTTTATCAGATGTATGTACTTCCATTTTCCTGATGTTCAACCTGACATATGCATGTCAAATTAATATTGGACACCAGGATATAGTCGTAACATGTATAGACTGATGTCATAATATGGGCTATATTGTCATTTCTCTTCCGACCATTATCATCAGACAGGATATGAAAACAAAGGACCACTAGTCCAGAATCAGACAGTAGGATGGGCAGTGAAAACTAACCACTATTAATGATGGTAACTGGTATATAGACCTAATTAGAACTGACTCTGCTTTTTATACCTTCTTATTGGAGGTTATCATATTCTAAATATACTTACATAATTATTATATCAGGTTGATTAGAGTTGGTGATTGTGTCTTCTATGATATCATCGTCAGGCTATTGATTCTATTAATAATTTTTGTCAAACGTACAGACGATCCTGGGTATAATAGAAATGGATGAAAAGCAATGCTTATTTAGTGTATATAATTGACCTATGTAGAGTCTAACATCCATTGTTCTAATGGTCTTCACTGTACAGAGCTCACATATTTTATATGAGAAATGTCCACAAGGGACTATAGATGGATATGGATTCATTATGAATAGTTCCTGTCGTTAAACGCAACACTCTAGTGTACTGTTTTACTCCAAGGGATATAGATATTTACCATATTGCAAACAGATTGTATCCTGGGTCTGAAATAACCAAGACACAGGTCAGGGTACTCGATTGGGTAAGGTCGTGGATGGTATGAGTTGAAAGATAGTTCAAATACACCTACATCAAAAACAAGAATATAGATATATACTAGTCTATTTATCAACATCAAAGGACCAGTTGTGCAGTCTGAAACACTAAATATTCTATATTAGTGATTTACCTCAGTATCGATAAAAGCATGTCATAAATTCATAATCCAAAAACGGGAGGAATGCTGGCAAGTTCGAGTATTAGCAACGGCATTATCCAAACAGGATTTAAAAATAGACAGACTTATTAGCGGGGAGTACAACTTCTCTGTGTTTTTAACTCCATAAGGATAATCAGAATATATGGTACCTTGGATGGCAACGAATTCCTTGTAGTACGCAAAGATGAGCTGCAATGTCGGACCATATACTTTAGGCAATTTCTGATAATCCTAGGGAACCGGAACATAGGAAGAGAATAAAGGGAGAGCTAGTATCGGCCATTATATTCTTAAGACTAATGTCCCGAAAGATGTCACCCCGCCTTAAAGAGCCTTACCGTCATTTAGGCCTTCATCATCAGCAGCCAAAACTCCCGGTGGTGTGCTGTGTAGCGTCTACCCAGCGATAGCAAGAGTAGAGACTCCTTATCCGGTATATATACCAGTTGCGTTCCCGCCTAGTAGAAGCATAATTGTTTACACCTGACTAAAGCCGGACGCAGTCACGGTGACATCATCAATGTGCGATATTACGGCATGGAAATAGAGAGCGGACTTACCAAAGGAAAGGCCGATATTTGGGGCATAGAGATAAACAGACTCCCCGAAACAATTCCATATTGGAAGGGGTAGTATCGTAATTTATTAATATATGGCGATGTATCTTACCCGCATTAGTGCTAATAAAATTGATGTCTTATATATTATTAGGTGTTTAGGACGAAACTACATACACAAAGAAGTTTTTATAACGCATGATGACGATAAAGGTAATGGCCTCCAAATATAGCAGTTGCCAGGATAGAATAGCTTTCAGATGGATCACTGTATATGTCTGATCATAATAAATATATGATTATTGATCAATAACAATATTGAATATGTCTAATCATAATAAATATATGATTATTAATCCATAACAATATCGGATATAAAGATTAAATGTGTGGTACTAGGTGAAAAAAACACACACTACCTCCGATATTCTAGGACAGAATATAGTCCTATTCATATGAGCTATGAGATGCTGCTCTTGCCATGATTACTATTATCTGAATCTGCCGTTCTAATAATGATGATACCTTTTTCTAACTTAGTCTTGACTATATTCTGTCCTAGAATATCGGAGGTAGTGTGTGTTTTTTTCACCTAGTACCACACATATTTAATCTTTATATCCGATATTGTTATGGATTAATAATCATATATTTATTATGATTAGACATATTCGATATTGTTATTGATCACTAATCCTATATTTATTATGATCAGGCATATACAGTGATCCATCTGAAAGCTATTCTATCCTGGCAACTGCTATATTTGGAGGCCATTACCTTTATCGTCATCATGCGTTATAAAAACTTCTTTGTGTATGTGGTTTCGTCCTAAACACCTAATAATATATAGGACATCAATTTTATTAGCACTAATGCGGGTAAGATACATCGCCATATATTGATAAATTACGATACTACCCCTTCCAATATGGAATTGTTTCGGGGAGTCTGTTCTTTATCTCTATGCCCCAAATATCGGCCTTGCCTTTGGTAAGTCCGCTCTCTATTTCCATGCCATAATATCGCACATTGATGATGTCACCGTGACTGCGTCCGGCTTTAGTCAGGTGTAAACAATTATGCTTCTACTAGGCGGGAACGCAACTGGTATATATACCGGATAAGGAGTCTCTACTCTTGCTATCGCTGGGTAGACGCTACACAGCACACCACCAGGAGTTTTGGCTGCTGATGATGAAGGCCTAAATGACGGTAAGGCTCTTTAAGGCGGGGTGACTTCTTTCGAGACATTAGTCTTAAGAATATAATGGCCGATACTAGCTCTCCCTTTATTCTCTTCCTATGTTCCGGTTCCCTAGGATTATCAGAAATTGCCTAAAGTATATGGTCCGAAATTGCAGCTCATTTTTGCGTACTATAAGGAATTCGTTGCCATCCAAGGTACCATATATTCTGATTATCCTTATGGAGTTAAAAACACAGAGAAGTTGTACTCCCCGCTAATAAGTCTGTCTATTTTTAAATCCTGTTAGGATACTGCCGTTGCTAATGCTCGAACTTGCCAGCATTCCTCCCGTTTTTGGATTATGAATTTATGACATGCTTTTATCGATACTGAGGTAAATCACTAATATAGAATATTTAGTGTTTCAGACTGCACAACTGGTCCTTTGATGTTGATAAATAGACTAGTATATATCTATATTCTTGTTTTTGATGTAGGTGTATTTGAACTATCTTTCAACTCATACCATCCACGACCTTACCCCATCGAGTACCCTGACCTGTGTCTTGGTTATTTCAGACCCAGGATACAATCTGTTTGCAATATGGTAAATATCTATATCCCTTGGAGTAAAACAGTACACTAGAGTGTTGCGTTTAACGACAGGAACTATTCATAATGAATCCATATCCATCTATAGTCCCTTGTGGACATTTCCCATATAAAATATGTGAGCTCTGTACAGTGAAGACCATTAGAACAATGGATGTTAGACTCTACATAGGTCAATTATATACACTAAATAAGCATTGCTTTTCATCCATTTCTATTATACCCAGGATCGTCTGTACGTTTGACAAAAATTATTAATAGAATCAATAGCCTGACGATGATACCATAGAAGACCCAATCACTAACTCTAATCAACCTGATATAATAATTATGTAAGTATATTTAGAATATGATAACCTCTAATAAGAAGGTATAAAAAGCAGAGTCAGTTCTAATTAGGTCTATATACCAGTTACCATCATTAATAGTGGTTAGTTTTCACTGCCCATCCTACTGTCTGATTCTGGACTAGTGGTCCTTTGTTTTCATATCCTGTCTGATGATAATGGTCGGAAGAGAAATGACAATATAGCCCATATTATGACATCAGTCTATACATGTTACGACTATATCCTGGTGTCCAATATTAATTTGACATGCATATGTCAGGTTGAACATCAGGAAAATGGAAGTACATACATCTGGTAAAATCTGTCTATGATATTTATCAAATTTGATACATAATGAGGATTATATCAATTGAGCTGCTTGTTTGTAAATAGTGTATTATAGTATGTAATTTTTTGTAAATAGTGACCTTGTCTCTCTTGTTGATATGTTGTATATAGGTTATGTAAATTATCATGATACGGCCATTTTCTAATATATATATATATTTATATATATATATATATATATATATATTTGTATTTTTTCCTGGTTTTTGTCCTGTTTATGTGCGAATGACGGTCACCTGATGAAGGCAGAATGCCGAAACGTGCGTAGTCAAAACCAACCGCTTTGCCTACTACAATAGAATATTGACCGGTCCAGTGTGACTTACTGTAGTACATGTTTATGTTTTGTGTGCTTTTTTTGTATTTATGTAAACTGTTTATCACTTAAATTATCTGCACCAAATGTATTATCAAATTTGAAAATGAATATATTTAATGAAATAAGAATGCTTGATACAATTATCTATTTCAAATAAAAAGTTTTGTATATCAATATAAAATGTGCTATATTTATAATAATACATTTATGGTCGTATGTTGTGCAACTGTTCTTTGTTTGAGAGAGCTGGCACTTATTAATTGATTGTTTGCTATAAGTGTACTTTTTTCCAAATTGTCCAAAAATATCTGTTAATTTATGAGAAAAAGTCGCTTAGGTCATGGGTGAAGATGAAACTTGAAAAATGCGCCCATAGGGACCAACCATGCAGGCTTCACAACTTAATCCCGAAAATAGAACTAATAAATAGGGGTTGTCCAAAGGACATGTCAAGTCCATGTTTAAAAAGTAATTCTATTATTATATTTACAACGTGCACACATGGCGGCAAGTGGGACTCACATATGTATTTTATGAATCAAGCTTCCAATGCTGCAAGCGATCCAACCATAAAGGAAAAAGTGAGACAGCGAGCATAACAGGACCTTGGAACATACTCTAAATCAAGCGCTGTTAACATTGAAAAGCACTGCGGAAATCAACACTCGCTCGTGAAAAGGTGAGACATAGAGCAAGCTTTTGATCAAAAGAACGCTAGCAAAGGCAACCTGAGCCGAGCAGAAAACCCTCCAAACGATGAAAATGCTAAGGAGGAGCGCCACGCTGCAGCAAAAGATATCGGACCCACCTGTCCATCGGTACCTCCAACCCCTACTGAGCCGAGGGGAAGGTAGCATACCAGACGGCATGGCCTGGTTAAATTGTACTCTCGCGGACCAGAAGGAAAGCGTTACCGCTAATATCTGATTGGTTGGCCGGCGGGCCAATAGCGAGCTACGCCTGCCGGTCCAGTAGTTGCTCCAACACGCTGCTTTTGCGGTAATGTGTAAGCGAGGCATGAAAGGAGACCAAAACAGGGGGGAGGGGGGAGAGAGAGAGAGAAAAGAAAGAAAGGAGGCATCCGGTTGGGTTGCAGGCTTGTGTCCTAGCTCCCTATTGGCTGTCCAGAAGGTCAATTGAGACACAGCAAACGCCGTGTCCGAAAATACCTCCGTTAGTTGAGTGAGAGTACTCAGATGATGACATCAGGGCTTCCAGTCACGCCTGAACTATAAACTCGTGTAGCCGTGTGATGTGCCTAGCAAACTAATACGTGGGTTCACGTGCAGTGGAAAGTAGCCCACGTACGAGTGTACATGTAGTTGGAAAACAAATCACACCGGTGGCATACGCAATCCCGAACGGTGTGACAAGGCCGAAAATACGGTTGCACGTACATTCAGACTGCCATTATGGTGGCCCTCTTAATAAAGTTTGTTGTTAGGCACCATGATAGTCAATTTTAAACATCACTTTATATAATCACACATCCTTTTGAGCACTGCAACACTTTTTCTCCCCACAGCCCCAAACATAACACTCTTTTGGCTGTACATCACTGGTGGATCTGAAACCAGTAGTTTCCTTACGATTTTCATTAGTAAGGAACCTGGTGGATACCAGTATACATAGAAAAAATCCCAGATGATGAAGCTCCGCCACTGGGTGGGCTGATGGGTCTTCTTCTCCCTATTCAGTAGTTTACTCACACACACTATATCCTTAAGAAAGCATTAATTTCACTAGCCTGTACAGACCATTAGTACCCCCCTTGTGTTTTTTTGCCTAATTTAAGGATTCAGTAATTTACCGAATCGGTAATTTAAGGAATCGGTAAATTACCGAATTCTTAAATACCGATTGGGTAAATTACCGAATCCTTAATGTAGGAAGCACTCAAGTGAGTGCTTTTCACCTGTAAGGATTCGTTATTTATCACCAACTACAAGTTGGTGGTAAATATCGAAAACCCTAAAAAAAGCAATTTTGTGCTTTTTTCATCTGTGCCATGTGGCAGAGGCATGTATGTGTGCCACATGTGCACCCATGCACTATACAGGGGTGCAACAGGGTGTCAATGTGACACCCTGCCACCCTTGTAAGTCTACCCCCTTTTACCGATTCAGTATTTACCGAACCGGTAATTCTCATTCATTCCTATTGGCCTCCAGGCCCGTAGGAATGAATGGGGAATACCGAATTGGTAAATACTGAATCGGTATTTACTGAATTTTACTGATTTGGTAAAATTTACCGAATCATTATCTACATATCATTTACCGATTCTAAAATACCGAATCGGTAAAATTCGGTATTTTAGAATCGGTAAATGATATTTACCTACATCTGGCCCCTAGCTTCTTGTCCAGCAACAGTTATTTTGACGTATGGACCCAAAGGATTCACCAGTATCATAATTCACTCCCCTTTCTCTCCCAGGCATCCTTATTACATCCTTCAGGTAAAATCAGCATCCTTTGTTTTATTCTGGGTGTACTAAGCATAGTTGACCAGTCATCTACTCCTACCCCTTCCTCTTCTTCTTATATTCTGTGTTCCAGTGCCCTGTCCTTGGCTCTGCAAAGATGGGCACTCTTCCTATTTCCTTCTTGGAAACAATAGGCGCAAGTATTGTAGCCTAATCCCATCCTCTGATGCACCGGAGCCGAAGCGGCTCGACCAACACCCTCCTCCACATCCGCCGCTCTTCATTAAGCTTCTGTGATCTACCTTGTTCTGGGAATGTTTGTTGCATAAGTGCCTTTGTCTTCAGTTCTTTTAACTTCTTGTTACTCCTTCCCTTCTCTTCATATCTTTTCTTTTCGTAATAGCTGGCCATTGTCACTAGTTCTGTCGGTTTCCTTTTAAGCAGCCCAAGTGCTTTCATATGTTTGCATGGCCTCGCCTAATTCTGGTATCAAATTACTGACACTTCTTTGCCCTCTTTCAGTTTACATGCCATTATCCTATCCCACACTACCTTTTCTCTCTGCAGTATTTCTTGCATCTTTCTAATCAAATTATGTGGCAGTTGGGATATGTTTTGGTGTGGCAAATTGCCTGCTCACCAATTTTGGTCATCCTTCAGTGGTTGTTGCCAGTTTATATTAAAGGCAGGATAATCTTGGTTCCTTAATTCAAATGTCTCTCTGTACCAAATAACCAAACAGCATCTCTACATCTTTCAATGTCATTGGGCCAATATTTGTAGCCTGTCCAAGGCATAAAATCCCACTGGATATTTATGTGTTTCGGGCATTTCCTTCTTCACTGCCATTAGTACTGTCTTAGTCCAGGGGGTGTGGACAAGCTTTGCTACAGGATTACCTGCACACGAGGTGCAGGCTGTATGAGATGTATTTCCTTCATAGGCAGGACTTTGTCATGCCCGTCTTTCTCATTCTCACTGTCAGTATCAGAGGTATATGAAAGAAACTGATGGTGAAAAGTGTTCATTTCTGTTGTGCGTCTAAGCAATTCCAACACTACCCGTTGCTACTCATAGCATTGATTAAGCCAATCCCTGTACTCACAGTCGGTCAGTGTGGTGTTAGAAGAACTTCTTCAAAACTGTTGTAAAAGGCCCGGATGAGTCTCACTTCTCTGTGTCCATTCCTCTACTCTCCCATACAGTTAATTTAGTCGGGAACCCATACTCAAGAGGGTATCGTTTTTTTAATAAGGGCATATCTTTGAAATTGTGATAAGCTTTTTTCTTAATTTGAGGCCCGTTGCCCATCCATGTGTATGCCATGTTTCTTATTATCTCTGTCTCATTCTCATCTAGTTGAGCTCTAGTAATGTTTCAGGAATCCATTTCCCATGACAACCTCTTAGTCTGGTAGTTCTTCCCCCTTTCGGGAATTCTTTTGGGGCCACTCTGTAAATGAGGACCACCTTCGTGGAGGGAATGGGGAGGAGGAGGGTCCTCATGTTGCACTGGGAGGAGTAGGATTTGGGGTACTAGATACAGACTGTGATATGTGGGTAGTGAGTACATCCCTAGGGGAGTCAAATTGGTCATTACTGATAGTGGTACCCGAGGAGGTTGTTATACAGGTACCAGTGCTAGGGGCACATTAGGCATGGGCAGTGGCTGCTGCACAATAATATACGGGGGTGGTTGGTCAAGCAACTTGTCCAAAAATGGGTCTCCCTCCTCATGTTCTTGTTTGTCTTTTTGGGATACAAAACATCTATCTGTTTCCATACGAAATTCTCTATCTAATTGTTCTATAACTTCTCCTATGTGGTTTTATTCTGTTCTCTTTTCCTTTCTTTCTTTTGCTTCATTGCTAAAGTGCGTGCATAGCTCTCCCACATTTTAAAGACCTCCATCATAGCAGGATGAACCTTTTTTTCATCAAACAATCTTGTAAATATTTCAGTTTAGCTAGGTCAAAAGTTCCATTTATAAGGAATCGTAACTTCAGTTTATTCAGTATATTTAAGTCCATAATCTGTTGTATAGGGAGTATGGACTGCTTCATCTAATCTATTCCCTGAACTCATACAACAACAACATCTTGAGATGCATGTCTTTATCTTACCAATATTCAAATATCAATAATACTAATCATAATATAACAGAATAATCTCGCCAATATTTCAGCCTGAGATTGACGCCCGGCCACTGGTCCTCAGACAAGACTCCTACTCCCAATAGATCACTTCAGGGACCTCTGCCGGGAGAAATCCTGTTTTTGGGAGGCATGTTTGGGACTTCAGATTACAGCTGCTGAGAAACGTCTCTTTAGTGCAGGATGCCCGAACAATTAGTCGGTCCCAGAATGCACCTCAACAACCAGTCTGAAAGCTTTTGGATGTACCTCGGAGAAGTCCCATTGTTGATCGCAAGTCGAGGAAATTAAAATTCTATCTCCCCGCTCTAATACAAGAAAGCCAGTAGTCCCAGGAATTTGAAAAGATACGAAAGGTTACTACACTCAAGCGGGTGTCCCAATTCTCAGCACAAGAATGGCCATGGACGGTGTACAAAGATCTAGAAAGGTATTTGTACATGTTGAACAGGTTGTGTATGTGCACAAAAAGGAACATAACTTTTTAGGATTGTTGGTTAAGGCAATAACATTTCAAAGAACTGTGAAGTGCAAACATCAGAAGCAGATACAGGTATGCCTCAATAGGACAAAAAAACCAAACAGGCAAAATATGTGGCAGCACCAGGTGGGCAAAGGTACGAACAAACAAGTCTTGTTTGGGCACACATATGGAAATATATAGAAAAACACCAAAGCTCATAATACAAAATATCGGCCAAATACATAATGGAAGAAAATAAGTTTTCACTCCATCGTCACTAGTGATTCCCCACACCATAAGTTTCAGCAAACCCTTCTGAACCAGTTGGTGGGGATTCTATGAGGGATCCAGAAAGAGAACTGGAAACAAGGATAGGCGGATTGGAAAATTCCAAGTAAGTACAATCAGAACCGAAAACCGTACTTGATACCTCCAGAAGGGAGTGATTACCACCACATTCGCCTGTTGTTGCCAAACTTGGGAGGAGAGTCACATTATCATCGAGAACTGAGGTAACGGGTGGGTGGCCCCTCTTCGTGTCCTAGTGTTGTTGGAAGGCATCTATCGCCTGAGTCAAGTATTTAGGTTCTAGAGACTGAGGTCCCAAAGATATTGGAATTGCTAGTCTGCCACTTGATTGGCCGTGCCCAAGAAATGTACGCAATGACTGAGATCTGATTCTCCAAACAATACTCCCAAAAGCTTCTTGCCAGATCTGGGAGAGACTTGGATCGCTTCCCCGAGGTGGTGAATATACCTGACTGCCACAACATTGTCCATTTCGAGGAAGACATTGCTTTGGATTGGTTCCTTTGTCCAACATTTGACCTTAAAAGAGCTGGCCAGGAGTTCCTGACAATTGATGTGAAGGGAGCTCTCGTTTTCTGACCATTTTTCTCTGGTGGAGAATACCCCACCTTGTGCTCCCCAACCCATGCTGCTGGCATCGGCCTCGATTACTAGGTCCTGTTGGGATCCGAAAATGGCTTGGCCGTTCCTCGCCTCCAAGTGGGCTAATCATCAGCAGATTTCTGCTCTCGCCCCCTCTGTTAGAGGGACACAGTTAGAGTACATCAAGCCTTTCTGAAAGTAAGAAATCTTGAGCCGCGGAAGGGCCCTGTAGTGTAAGGGACTGGGAAAGATGGATTGGTTGGAAGCGGACAGAAGTCCCCCACTCTGGCAGTCAGCAAGACAACTTGTGTCTGATCTTGGTCACCTGCTGGGAGGGGAGGCTCAGAGTGGTCCCGATTGAATCCACTACAAACTTGAGGAAGACAATGTATTGTATCGGGTATGGAACTAATTTGTTCTTGTTGATGGGAAAACCCAGAGACTGCAGGCCTCGAAAAATCATAAAATGTTTACTAGACCTGCAGGTCTAGTGACCTAAATAATCTACTCAAACTATTTGTAATGCTCTTGACCCATAAACTGGTTTCAAATTATGTGATTGTGGGCAAATAATTTAATTATTTAAGCTGCCATTTGCTTCAATATCACATATGAGAGCACCATCAAATGTGCGAGTTAAGCATGTCAGCCGTACAAAAAACTCTTTTGTTTGATTCAATAAACAAACTTCATTTCCAAATACAATACAAGTCTCGCTACATATATGATACACATGACCCCTGACTGCCTCTTACTTCATTAACAGCATTTTTATCAGGGTGGGTGCAGGAATGTTTAATGTTTAAAAACGTTTAATAAATACATAACTAAAGCATAAAATGATAGAACACTATCATTTGTAATCAGCAGATTTTAAATTGAAATGGTCACAAACTTTCTCACTGACATGTACTTTTACTGATAAAACTATATAGTGTACAAACAATGTTTGGAAAGAAAGTTTCTGCAAATATGTGTCACTTGCACATCACCAAGCGAAGTATTCTAGTTTGTTTTGCTCTGATTTAACTCCGTTTGCACCACACTTCTAAATTACAAAAAAAATTAGCTTTTGTAATTTCTGATATATTTTGAAATATTTGTAATATTAATTTACAGGCTGTTTATTTGAATGTTATATGTTAGAGAAAAATAAATGCCAAAGGCCAGACAGCTCACTGGGCAATAACCTTTCCAGCCTGAGTGTACTTGCCTTATAGGACTAGTAGGTGCTAAAAATAGCTCAACTTGATAACATTTTACTCGCAAAATTGCAAGTGGGTGATTAGATTTTTTGAGGCGTTGTTGGACACTGTGGCAGTACCTAGGGACAAAGGTTCTAGGGGCCCATAGGTCTCAAAAAGACTGGGGGCCGTAGGTAGGCTGCTTGGACGGTCTCCTCTGAGAGAGCAAACTCACTGACTACACAGCATGGGAGGCTGGAAGGGGCTCTGGATCTGCTAGGGGTCCCACTGGAGCTGCGTATCACCCATGGGTGAGACTGGCCCTGGTTCCTATCCCCTATTCCAACAATAAGGACCCGTTCATAAACAATAGCGTTGCCTGCTGTGTCAAGAGGTGTGTGGTGGGGGAGCCAACGTCCTGCTGGTACAAACATATAAGTAATCCCATAGGTGTCTACACAGCAACTAACTTGGAAGTACTAACACATCTTGTGGGCGGTTGGAGGGAGCGGTAAGCACAGCACATTGTCGGAGCGTTTCTTGCACAGCAGTGGCCATTGAAAGAAGCTGTGCACATTCCGCCCCCTATGCCTAGCGCACAGCAATTAGCCATAGGCCGTCTCCGCTCCAATGCCCATCAAGATGCTCTGTCCCGTGGACTGACTGAGGGAACGCCCAAGAGTGCTGGACTGTCCACTGGGACAAACCAGCCTGACCTCTCAGCCAAATTGGACTTGGTGCTGGCAGCGGTGGAGAAAATAGGTACAACGCTGGAACAGACACGCACCTCCCTGGTGGGTAGGATGGATAGCATAACCTCTGACTACACGCTTTTAAGAGCTGACCAACACAAATTGGTAGATCGGGTCTGTAGTTCTGGAAGAGGAAGACAGTGTTTACCTATTTCCCGCAGTATCGTATCCCTATCCCGGAAGTTCAATAGGCGGGACAGAAAAGGGCGAGGGCAGGCTCTTGCGGGAGGCCCGCGGGCAAGAACTCTATGGGCCCTCTCCACTACAAACTGCGGTGAGAGTGATCCCGGGGGGAGCAATTCTCTCATCCAGGTCTCCATGTAGCCCTCCGAATCTTGGCCTTCTGTTCCCTCTGGCAGACTAATCAGCCATACATTGTTATGGCGAGACCGCCCTTCTGCATCTTCCACTTTCTCCGCGAAGGTGCAAACCCGATCCATCAGGACATTGATGCCTTCTTAGAAGATATCGTCCGGTATCTATGTCGTTGATCGAGCCATAGTTCTTCGAGCCAGACGATCCTGTATTGTTTTCTTGGTGCGGAAAGAGGCACAAGCTGGACAGTCTTTGACCTCAGGCGAAAGGCAGAGGTTACACACCTCGTGAAGATCAGCATGTGGAAACTTGGATCCACATTGAGGACACTTTGAAAGGAGTCCTTTCCATGAGCCAAAGTGCCGGATGGCGCAGATAGCCTCGAAGGCCTACGTTGACGACCGGAATCGAAGAGTTTATGTTTGTAGAGATGCGCGTTGAATGGAAAACACAATCAAAAACAATACTGAAGAATGGGTAAAGGATTGCGCGTCGAAAGGTAGATCGGTAACAACACCGAACGGGAGCGCGACAAACACATCTGAGTCCGATGGCGGAAAAAAACAATCTGAAGATGGAGTCGATGCCCATGTGCACTATTGTCCACAGGAGGGGTCACTTATCTCTTGACTTCCAAAGACTTCTTCCAAGACAACAACAAAGTGCAAACATTTGGGCCCAACACCAGATGGCGTTCTATGCATAGTGTGTGATCAGCAGCTCATATGCCTCGAACACAGTGTTCTGGTTAACATTTACAACAGATTTGCTTCGCAGAACCAGGACTCTTACCATAACTGCCCTTAAAGACTTTTTGGCAAGGGCTGAGGATGCTAGATACTTAATGCTTGCAAGGGACTACTGACAAACCACTTGAGGTGATGTCAAAATGCGGAGGATGAGGGAGGGGGAATCCCTGGATTGAGTCACGTTGGTTTTAGAAATACGAAGGTAGCACTCCAAGTAGCTTCACTTACTCTTAAGTATAGCTGTAGTGAAGGCAGGGCCCTACTTGTGCACATTGCTATGTTAGCATAGGCTTATTAGAAGTTTAAACGCCATTTTACCTTTCTTCTGCTTTTGCACATGACACTGCATATAACTGTTGTTGTAAGTTGGGCTGCGTGAATTACTTCACATGAGAATGGCTTGTTTTCAACGTCCCTAGACCTGCATCTCGACCTTAGTCTGTACAGTGAGTGCTGAAGCCTTCAAGGTTATCATAACAATGTTCGCTGTCATAAGGGCTGATCGGCCCACGCTTAGACACAACATACATGCAGCTGCAGCTAACTGAAATTCTGGCGCCTTTAATATTGCACTGCAGGCATGATCTTGGCACTTGGAGAAAATCCGTTTCCAGAGAAAGAGCGTTTGCAGATCATGATGTGATTCACCTCTACTGATCTTGGAGGTATGGGGTTCCCCATCCAAGCCTAAGAGGCCTTCTATATTATATAAAACATAGTTCCTAGCTAGGGTGTAGTGTAGTTCCTATATTCCCAATAGGCTCTGCGCATTGGAATAATATCTCCTACAGATATAACGTAGGACTTAGGTCAGTAGGTCCCTATCAAATATACTAAACTTAATAGTGATTGCCAGATAGCTCAGAGGTCACTAGAACTTTCTCGAATACACGAGAAGGGATTCGTTTCTGACAACCGCATAAACATGACAACTTTGTTTCCCTAGGACTGGAATAAAATTTCACTAAGTCAATCGTGCATGCTTCGTTTCAACAGAGGGTGCATATAAAATAGAGAGATGGGCGTTTCAATAAAAGGGTTAATTGAACAGTCTTTTTTCTCATGCAAGAGAGGTGAACTGCTACAATCGTACGGCAGAATGCAAAGTATAATGCGTACAGTGTAAACAGTAATATGAAATAATACTGTAAGAGCATTGTATGGTTTCTAAGCCATTTAAAAATACATACATAAATAACACAGACTAAAATACTCAACTGGTGCTTCTAAAAGACGCCTACCCCAATGTACCTAACCTAAGTCTATTACGAGGGAAGAAGTAAGTATGATCTATAGAATGGGTTTAGTTTTACCAAGAATCTACCAAAGGTTTCTCTAGGTTCTAATCCGCTCCATACCTTAGAATGAAGGAGGTCTGGAATCTCTGTCTCGGCACTCGATTTCCCAACACCCTGCAAGGGTAGTCAGAAACACTGAAGCTGGATTTCTCAGCAGAAGAGGGCAGCTTCCTGATCAGTGCATCAGCTGGAGAGTCGGCTTCCTTCGGCACTTGCTGTAGCGAGCTGCATTGGGCAAGTAGGTCATCGAACTGCACCGAACCACCGTGCCATAGCAAGTGAAGGTATATTTATACCTTGAAGGTGTTTAGGAATGCCATGTTTGACGTAAAGTCAGGTATATGAACATCATGAATGAACCCCTAGGGAATAGTTGTTCATTGTAAAGTAACTGAGTTCTTGGAGAAATCAATATTCAAGCAAGGGGAAGTCCCTAACGGCTTAAGTAGCCATGGCTGTATTTAGGTAGCATGGTCTATGCCTAAATAAGGGCTTGATTTCTTTTTTTTAAATATTTCTTTTTATTGAAAACAAAGCAAGGCATGTACAAAACATAGGAATGCAATGACTCTACGAGGGCTGAGCATCATTTCATCAAACATTACAATAAACAATACATTGACGGGGGAAGTGGGGGAGGAGAAGAGAACACAGTAATCCTACGAAAATTATCAATAACAATAAGGGGTCAGGGGGAAAGCGGGACATCAAGGACCGCAGCTACAGGTGGTACGCATATGTCCCCTCTATATTGGTTCCAAGGGCCCCAAACCTTATGCCATTTCCGGGGGCGACCCCGAGCCAAGTACACCGTTTTCTCCCGGAACATGCACCAATCCATGTTTTCTACCCACACATCAAGAGTAGGAGGCCTCTGGGACCCCCACAACTGTGCCATGTTCCGTTTGGCAATCATGGCCCCTAGAGTCACCCATTGAGTCTGTGCCGCATTATGATCAGTGGGATCAACATTCGACAAGCAGCGTCTGGCCTCCGGTAAGAGAGCCACGCCCGTGACCTCCTGTATCACCTCATGGACCCTACTCCAATAGTCAAACACTTCCCGACATTCCCAGATGATATGAAGGAACATCCCCAAATTACCGCAACCCCGCTCACACAGACCCTCCTCAGAAAAGCCCATCCGGACCAGACGGGGACCCGTGACATATACCCTATGTAATATTTTGAGCTGGACTAATCTCAGTCGTGCTGGAATCGCGACCTCCTTCGGTGAGATCGCCGACTGCCAGTCTTCATCGTCAAGCTCAAGGCCGTCACGGGTCCACTGATCACGCAGTTGCAATAGAAGGTCCGCCCTGCGATTAATCAGTTTCTTATACACCAGGGAAATGGTACTATCAGGCATATGGCCATCCAAGATACGATCCTCTAACGGGGTAGACTACGGTATCTCCTCCCCCTCCGGGAAAACGGACGTTAGCGCATGCCGAACCTGAGAATAACAGAAGTACTCCGTCCCTCCCAATTCAAACTCGGTTTGCAAGGCCGTGAACGATTTCACCTGTCCATTCACCCATAGGTCTCCCACCTTGGAGATGCCAATGAGATCACACTTGTCGAACCCTTTAGTGTTCCACAGTTTACCAAACTTGTCAAAGCCGAAAAGCGGGGTAGCCAAAGTCAGACGGTCCTTCCACCCTAACGAACTGGTAGCGTCGAGCCAGATCCGCACAGCCGTCTTGGTTGGCCCCATCAAAGTCTTCACTACAGATTTAGAGTACAAGGCTCTATAATAAGTGCCACCAGGAAGTATCCACCTATCCATGGCGAAACCAGGGTTTAACTCAGGGCCGTACATACCGTGATTGATGGCTCCCAACAGCGAAGCCCAATAATATCTCTTAATATCAGGGAGAGCGATGCCCCCATCATACCACGGGAGCGTTAATTTAGCCAACGCAATACGCGGTCTTCCATCCCACAACAGCTTCCGCTGTAGATCCTCCACCAAACTAAAGTAACTAGCTGGGACGATATCAAGCATGTTATGAAGGGCATACAGAAAACGAGGGACTGACATCATTTTGAAGAGGGCCGCCCGCCCAAGCATTGACAATGGGAGTTTCCGCCAGCCCGCAACATCTAGCCTTAGCCGAGTCAAAGGAGGGAGAAGGTTCCTCTCGTATCGAACCACGGGGTCCATCGAAACATAAATTCCGAGATATTTGAACCCCTCTTGTGCTATTTGGATAGGGCAGTTACGCGGTAGGATCGGTATCTCGCCACTTAGAACGTACAGATAGGATTTCTCCCAGTTAATGACCAAGCCAGAGTTTCTACCAAAGGAAGTCAGAACATCACAGAGCACTATTAAAGATTTCCTGGGGGAGGTCAAATACAACAAAATATCGTCTGCATATAATGAGATACGATCTTCAAACTGCGGAGACCAATTAATACCCTTCATCGAAGGCTCCCAGCGGATCCAAGCCGTGAGAGGCTCGAGGGTCAAAGCGAATAAAAGAGGAGACAGCGGGCAACCCTGGCGAGTACCCCCGCCCAAGACAAAATGGCTCCGAGACCCGACCATTCACCACAATCTGGGCAAGAGGGTCTGCATAAAGAAGACGCACCCAGCTAATGAAATCTGAACTGAAACCAAATTTAGCCAGCACCGCCCACAAATACGGCCATTCAACAGTATCAAACGTCATCGTGGCATCTAATGACGCCAAAATGTCCGGTTCACGCAGCGTTGAGGCCCTCGCAAGTGCCCCGTGCAAGCGCCTAAGGTTCAACGCCGCATTGCTGTGCGGGATAAAGCCAGATTGGTCTGGGTGAACCAGATCGCTAATAACCTTTATCAGTCTATTAGCCAACAACTTAGCAAGAATCTTAGGTTCAGAATTTAACAATGAGATCGGCCGATACGAAGCACACCTATTCCTCGGTTTTCCTTCCTTATGGATTACTACGATCGATGCCAATCTCAGATCACGGGGGAGGAGACCACGATCCCGGGACTCCAGGAACATGTCTCTCAAATACGGAGCAATCCTATCCGAGCGAAGCTTGTAAAGCTCAATCGGGAGACCGTTGGGACCCATCGCCTCACCAGAGTTCAGGGAGCGCATTGCTAACGCTACCTCATCTGCAGTGATCTTACCATCCATAAGGTCCCGGTCCGCCTCAGACAGGCACTGGAAATCAATAGCATAAGTCCTCCTCCGGTCTATCCGAAACGGAAGAGTACACAGAGCGGAAATGATCAGCGAAGCATGCCACTATCTCTTGCGGGTCGGTGACCAGAGCCCCATCCTCTATCTCGATTTCTGGTACCACATGACTAGCCCTGTCTTTTCTGTCCAGCCATGCAATTAATTTGCCAGCCTTGTCCCCAACGTCATAGAGACGCTCCTGTTGTTCCCGACTAAGGGCCTTCGCACCATCCGTTACCAACGTTCTATAGTCCAGCTGCTTCAGGTGCAGGACATGCAGTCTAGAGCGGGTAATCTCTCGCTCTAATTCCAATTCCAAATCAGCTATCTCCGTCTCTATCCTCACCACATTCTCTTCCTTCTGTTTTTTAACACCAGCAATTAAAGAGAGAGCTTGACCCCTAATTACTGTCTTGAAAGCCTCCCACAGCGATATAGAGGAAGAAACCGAACCCTCATTCTCTCTGAAATAATGTTCCAATGCCTTAACTTGTGCACTGCGAGTCTTGGGATTACGAAGATACCAAGGGTTAATAGGGGCTATCCTCCCCTCAGAACCCGGCGCCAGTTCAAACCAAAACCAAAGCGGGGAGTGATCGGAGATACCCCGAGCCATATGTCTGACCTCCGCAACATAGGATGCGTGTGCAGCTGGCAGTAACACATAGTCTATCCTGGAGAGACTACCATGGGCGCCAGAATGAAAAGTATACTGCTGTTGAGTGGTGTGTAGCAACCTCCAGCAGTCCACCAGGCCCATCGTGTCAATGAAGTCAGGCAGCCAGCCATGACCCCCCCTGAGATCCATAGGTGGGTGCCTAGCCAACACACCAGATACCACTGCATTAAAATCACCACTCAGAATCAGAAACCCCCCAGGGAGATCGAGTAGAACCCGTCCCAGGTCAGCAAAGGTAGTAGACTGCAAGCCAGGAGGAACATAAACAGACACCAGGGAAAGTATGCGGCCCTCCCACCGTCCCGATAAAGCCACATAGCGCTCGTTGACTCCGCTCCGAACGGAAGAGAGTTCCTAAGGAGGATTCCAACCCCCCGGGATCCGAATGAAAACCCAGCATGAGCCACCAAACGATATCCCACTCCCCCTCAGAGTCCAGCACATCAATAAAAATGTCTTGCGATATAGCGCCTTGCTGAAAAAAGAAACTGAAAACCAACGCCCCCCACCACCCCCTCCCAAACAACCTGTTGCAATACCCCCTACCCTGCACCCCTGCTTCCGACTATAGAGCCACCCCAACTCGCAGTGTGCCTGTCACCCCAACATCCAAACTAAACTACAAAAAGTTAAGCTGAGGAGGAGAGAGACCCTTCGTTAGCCCCCATTCCATCTGTGTGAAACTGCACATAGAGATTAGAACCACCACATTAGAAAATATCCTAGCGACCGCAGGAACCAGACAATTGATACTTATTCCTGTTCCATATTTCCACCCTCAGCCCCAGCAGATTGTTTCTCCAGATCTTGCTGGGCCGGCAAAGTGTCCAACCAATCGGCCACCACTTCGGGCTTGTCAAAGAAATAGGTCCGTTCGTTATGCTCGATCCTCATCTTGGCCGGGAAAAGCATGGCATATTTTAGACCCATGTCCCGAAGTCGCCTCTTCACCCCAGAAAACCGAGTCTCTGTTTTTGAACCGCTTGAGTGAAGTCCGGATAAAAACTGATAGATGAGTTCTCGAACTTCAAGGGCCCACCAGCTCGGGAGGTCTGAAGAATAGCGTCTCTGTCTCGAAAGTTAAAGATCCGCGCTATAATAGGCCTTGGCGGTGCGCCCACTTTCGGTCTTCCACCAGGGACCCTGTGGGCTCGCTCCACGGTAAAGAACCTACTCAGTCCCTTGGGCTTTAGCTGGTTGATGATAAGGTCTTCAACAAAAAGGTCAGCCGCTTGATCCTCCGCCTTTTCCGGAACTCCAATTATACGGACATTATTCCTTCGGGCCCTCCCATCAAAGTCCTCCAGGCGACGGACAACAATGTCATTCGAGGACCTCAGATTTCTGACCTCGGTTTGCAACTCGACGACGTCATCCGTTAGACTTGATGTCTTAATATCTAACGATTTGACCTTCTCATTTGTCTTTGTAAGGTCCGTGCAAATCAGATTCACATCAATAGCCACCGTGTCCAACTTATGTGCCAGGGTCTCCATCTGCTTCCCGAGGGATGATCTAATGCTGTCAATGGCGGCCAGAACGTCCTGTAACGTCGGTTCGGTTGCCGGTGCTGAGGAATCCTTCGCCTCCTCCTGCGACCTACCCGGTCCACTGGGCGACCCTTTAACTTGGGCATATCGACCCATGACATTGGACTGGGTATATCCACCCCTTCTAGTGGTTTTCAACTTCTGCTTGTCCCCTCCGGTTTGCTCGCCATTTCAGGACAATCCCAAGTCGAGAGAGGGGGGAACAAGTCTCCGGTCTAGCAGGCAATAGATAGAATCTATCTTTCAGGATATTTGCCAAATGTCTCAAATCTGCTCAGATGTAAAAAAAAGGGGGAAAATGGAGAGTACAATGCGGCTCTTGGGCTACGCACTCAAATTAGCCCGAAAAAGGACGGCGTGCCCCCTAGGCTAGAGTCTGAAACATCGTATATTGTCCAAAACGCTCAAGCACCATCCGGGGTATAAGCCGTCGCCACAATGAGGCGTCTTCCGATTCAAAGATCAGTCCAAGTGCCAAAACCGAAAGTGAAAGTAAGACTGGACCGGCCGCCTCCGCGTACCTGTGCCGATGTTGTTCAATTACACCTTGGGCACCCTGCCAACTCAAGCGCCGGGCATCCACGAGACGTGGGCCGCAGACTTCTCCACACCACAACTCCGGCCCCTGAGGTCCGATCGGGACGCGGTTTTTAGCTTTCACTGGTCCCGTGGTTCATCTACTCGGAGATGTCAACAGCAAACATGATCAGTGACAGGATATATGCGGGAGGGTACGAGGGTCTCGGGAGCCCCTTGCTCACGTGGCCATCTTGGATCAAGGGCTTGATTTCTTATGCCTATATAAGTGCAATGTGAATTGTACCTAGAAAAGGGCATGAATCGGGAAAATCCATTCGGAATCTAAAACGCCATACAACACCCACTCCACTTTCTTATGTATGACTTTTACTGAATACCAAGTTCTAAACATGTATAAACGTATCTAAAAACTATCTATACAACAAGTGTTTAAAATCCACCCAAAATACATAAAAAATGCATTGGTACTGGTTGTAGACGAAAAGAGCATTTGTGCTGTACGCATGTAAGCAATGTTTCATTCAAAGCATAAAGTTTGACATTCTAAAATGCTATCTGAATGAATCACGAAAATACATTTATGAAATGGCTCGTAAACACAGAAAAGAGAAAAAGGTGCCAAATCCATTTCATGTCATATTACATATAACTGTTGGTATTTGTCAAATATTGTCTCTGGAAGTTTTTCAAAGAATTCTAGTTCTCTATGAATAGTTCTACTTTAAGCAGATTACTTGTGCCAAAAACGATAAAAAAATACAAATTTGGAAAAATAATAATCATAGACAAAAAACGTTCCAAAGTTAAAACTTTGTTTTGAAAAAATGAAGGTCGAATTCAGAGTCTCTCAGAACACTGTGTGCCAAATCAAAAGTCAGTGTTGGTATTTGGAGAAAACATCAAATCTTCTAAGTCTGTAAAAAATGTGTCTACCATTGTAGGTGAAATTTGGATTACCTCGTTAAGAAGATCAACCCCACATAGATGTGAAGCATCGCCGTCAGCATTTGTCGCATTAGCAATGTTCAAATTGGAGGGTACCTGTGTGCCTGTTGTTTCTCGTACCTCAGCAGTATCATTTTACGTCTGTGAGATCTCAATGAATGCAGTCATCAGAATTGGCAGCCGCTGGGGACAACACAGTGCATGGGCCGTTACTTGTTCTAGCAAAGTATCAACTTCCGTTGGCGTGACTGATGGGCGTGTCAGACAGGTGTCTAGCATGCATTCTTCTCCGCATAGCAGGCATTGTAGAACAGGTAAGATGCATTCTTGCCAAATTGGTCTGTATGATAGAAACTATGTGGTATTCAATTCTCTTAGACGAGGTAGTCCCAAAATGTGGACGATTCGCTCACGACACTTCAACGGTAGAGTTGTCTCCATGGAGAACTGGATGTCGCTTGTGGAATGACTTGCCATATCGCAGCAGTAGGAGCAAAAATAGTATCCCTGCAGCGAGTCCCAAAATGAGAGGCAATCCGCCAAACACAGAGTGCACGAAGTTTGGAAATATTCTTAGGACTGCTTCAAAAGGTGCTAACAGTCCAGAAAATACTGTCTTAAATACATGTACAATACCACTCGTATTAGACATGTTGAAGATACGGCTTAACATTTCTGAGAAATGTATAGGGCAGTTTGTAGTTAAGAGGGCATGTATCGCTGCAGAAGTCCTTGCGACTTGCAGATCATACGTTTCTTTGGCCGAGGTCAGTGGCACAGTTTTTTGCAAAAGAATGGCTTTCATTCTGCTTAAAGTATCAATTCATATAGAAGAGATGTACAGTGAAGGCCATAAAGCCAACTCCCGGTCTGTCTTGGTTTTGGAAACAATACTTGCATACAGCAAGTGACCCTGGCTGACACAGTTACTGTGAGAAGTTATCCTCGTATATGATGTCCACTATTCTAGTGGGCACCTTGCACCAGTCCAAACTACCCTTATTGATGGTAGGTTATACAGTAAACCTCATAGAAAGCTATCCTAGTGGTAGCTGTGGAGAGCAGCCTTCAGGCTAAGACTTGGAGGCGAGTTAAGCAAGTTGTTTTTACCAATTATAATCTCTTCAGTACCAAATGAAAGCACATCACACAAGGAATATATCAAATATATATGTATTTACTCTAAACACAACCCCTCTGCACTCTTTATGAGGTCAGAGGTAAAAGTACAATACAAGGAACTTAATTAGCATACGATAAGTTGCACAGTATACGTTATGCCCTAGGGGCCTCACGAACCATATACTAAAATAGTGGAATAAGAACCACGTCTGGGATAGAAAGCAGGCCTGGGGCCTGTGGAATCGCTGGGGCTTCAAGGAGCAACGAAAGGTTATGATGTAGGAGGCCCACGGGAGACATGTGCAGTGTCTAAACACAGCCACGGTTACCATTGACTTTCTATGGAGAACGAACAAGTTACAAATTTACAATTTAAGGACACTTCTGGGTGTACTTCTAAGTAGAACCCTTTTAGACTAGAACACTTCGAGATTCAAGACCCACTGGAGCACCGGAGTACTCGTGTTACCTCACCCACGGAAGCCGGGTGCATAGGTGTCTTTTGGTGTAGGGTTTCGTCGTCTGTTCCAATGGAGAGCTGCGAAGAAGTACTGCAGGCGACCAAAGGAAAACTGTCCGGGTAGATCCAAGGGTGAATCGAAGATCTGAAGAACCTGAAAGCAGAAGGGACAGAGTCTGGGTCACTTGCCAGTGACCAGGAGGGCGATGGGAAGCTGCCAGCCAATGTCGGGTGATCTCAGGTGAAAAGGTGAAGCTTGTCTCTTCAGCCACGTGGTCCAGAAGGCGTCGACGACGACCAGGAGCTGGATTCGAGCTGTCCCACGAAGGAGCTAGTTGACTGCGGTGTCTGATTCCAGATTGGACCCAACAAGCCTTGGTAAACGCAATCCACGCAGAATGTTAGGTTGGCTTTGGTGCAGACCAGCAATGTCTGAGGAACTTCTCCTTTGCAGGCAAGTTGGAGCAAGCCTGGAGCAATCAGGAAAGCAAATTAAATCAAAGGAAAGTATTCGTGGGGGCTCACTAGCCAACGGACTAGGAACCGCAAAGACGTGTTGAGCTGAAATGCACAAAGCAGGCTCACGGGACACTCGTGAAGTGACCCTCTGAGCTTCGGTGCAAAAGGTGCTCGGGGCTGGGGCTTCAAGCACCCCAATGCACAACTTCGGGATACCTCGGGAAGTAGGTGCAGCTTGCAAAATACAGGATGTCCAGGAGTTCCGATCCCACGTCTCTCGTGTCAGCTACGGGTCTCAGCTTTTCTGGGAGCTCGGGTCAGCTTCAGCGATGTCTGGAAGTCCGTGTCCTGTGTCGCAGATACTTCGGGAGTCTCGAAAATGCAGACCGGCAAAGATGCAGTTGGTGCCTGTTTGAACAGGGTGGTCACTCCTTGACCACAAGGGAGATTTCTTCCGTCTTCCAGTTGATATGGAATGTCGAAGGTCCAAGATATATGTTGCAGAGTTTCGTCCAGGGTAATCTAACGTCCTAGGGACTGGGATCCTATTCTTATAGCAAGATTAGGGATTGGGTTAACTCTAAGGTCCCTCCTATGGGTGGACCTGGGGAGGGGGTGGTTACACCCCTTCCCCTTTGTCCAGTTTCACGCCAGAGCTGGGGCTGAGTGCCCCAGCAACCGGTTTGAACTAGGAAATGCATGGAGCACCTTCTGTGCCCCAGGCAGTGTCTGAAAAGCATTCAGTGAATGCAACCCACCCTGCCCCAATACACTAAAGCCTGGCTGGGGAGGTGCCAGGGCCTCCCTGGACAGGAAACCTATTGTCCAGGCCTCCCCTGCCGGAGTTTCTTCCAGTAGCAGGAGGGCAGACTCTGTGGCAGCAGCATCCATTCTCCCTCTAGAAGGATGGAATGTTACCCCCACCACCAGGACTGGTGGGGGGGGGTAGTATTCCAAAGTGTTTGACACCTTACACAACATGTTTTGATAAAGCCAAACTAAAGTTAGCGTTAACCGCGAGGATTATAATGCACTTAAGAGTATATGGTATGGCTATATCATAGAACAGCTATAGGGCGATGGTTCCGAAAGCTGCAGAGTGGCTCAGCTCATGCTAGGGCACCCTCTCACACAAAACCAAGCACTCTGCCTCCAGGATTGTCAAGGCCTGCCATAGGAGTGACTTATAGGTTAATATGTGTCTATATATAGATATAGGTGTACTATATCTAAGTAAGGGGTGATTACACCACCTAACCCAGGCTGTAATTACAGACCTGTGGTGTCCGTTTGGAAAGCCAGCCAGAGGTGGCATAATCCATGCTGCAGCCCCTGGTAGGCCTTGGGTGCACCTATGCCCTGGGTACCTAGGGTACACTACACAGGGGCTCACAAGGGTGACCCAGTAACCAATCTGGTATGTACCTAAAGTACATGGTATCAATTTAAAGAGAGAACAGCTAGGCTGTTGGCCTGATTAGCAGGGCCACAGCCATACTAATGACGAAAAATCAGTGAATCACAGCAATAAGTGGGGGTAACCATAGGAAGCAGATCCCACTCTTCTACAGTTACTAGATATGGTATTCCTGGCAACATGCCACAGCAGCTGTGATCGTTCAACATAATGTAACTTTCATTTGAAAGTTGTCCAAAAAGTGGATCAATCACCGCAGCCGGAGAACCTTGCAGGTAGCAGGATAAGTTGTTAGAGGAACCATCGCAGGCCCCTTGTAGGCTTATACCCTGACAAAGGAGGGAACCTCTTAGTGCGTTTTCACAGTTTGTCCCGCTAAGAAACACTTTACGACCCCCACTCCAACATCTGTAAGTGTAGGGTAATTCCCAGGATGTCTTGATGTATTCTTTACCCAACCTTTCATATGTAACTGCTGGTATGTGTTTTAGGCAATATTGAAAAATTGAAAATTGTAACAGGCAGAGTGATTGTTCAATGTATAATCCATTCTGTATCTGGCTTTTCAGCTACAGTAAATGACAATCTTTCCAGTTTTTCAGTGCTCAGCACCGTATAGTCTGCTCCCCTTTGTGCCAATTTGATCTGTTTATTAGTGAGATTAAATTCTGAAATCAGTGACGTAGTAGTGATTAAATGCCAAGGCACATAGCCTGACGAAGGTTTTGCAACGTCCAGCCTAATAGCATGATAGGACGCAATTGTGACTGATCATGTTGCAACATGACCAAGTTCTGTTCTATGATGTCTATGGCAGAAGACACTATGCTGTCCGAAGAATATATCCTGGATGACAGAGTCGTTAACCCATTGTCAACCACAGAGAGAGTTTTCTCTAAATTAATTTGATCAATTTCTCGTATTCTTTCTGCAGTCACTGATTGCGTAATCTTCCATATTTCATTATATGCAGCATATAAACCGGCATATATAAAAAGTTTATGACGCGGTGTTCTTAGTCCTAGCAAGAATTCCCTAAAATCAGTGTCATCTTTAAGTAAAGATAAGTGTTGTTTAACATCCTTAAGTGTAGATCTTGGTAGCCATTCAAGGCATAATTTCCCTACACTTTATGTTGTTAGTATTCCTGGATGCTGTCTCTGAACATATCTTGGATCTGGCCTAGTGAATTTGAACCCCCGTGTCTTATTCAGGAATCTATCTTGACAGTTGTTTGTGTCTGTGGGCCAGATTAACTATTTTTTCCAATCTGAATCTGTTCTGTTGTGAAGCAAAATAGTATGTACGTCGACCTCCCCTTCTGAAGTGTTATCACTAATTTGTGTAGGTGCAGGTATGGACGGTTTGTTTAGGTCTTTTATCTTGGCTAACCCAAGGCAAGATGTCTGTTGGACAGTGTCATTCAAAAACATAATTTGCTCTGGGATGATGCTGGCTCTAAATAAAGCTTCTATCCCCTGCACTTGTCAATCTTTTGCGCCCCAGACAGTTTTTGTCTCAATGTTGTCTTTCCAAAAGTCGAAACCTAGTGTAGACAGCTGAGCATAAAAGGCTGCAGAATAATTTTTTTTCGTATTTGTTAAAATACTTTTCAATCCGGTCTTGTTAACATTTTTAAAGTAAAATGATTCTGGATTGGATACATTAAACCCTGAAAAGTGTGGAAATTTTCCATTAAATGTTTTTGAGCTACCCTTTGGTGGCGTAGGACAATGTTCCCATTGGTTATACATTAATACATTTCCAGGGTTTTCAGATTTGTGCAAGAAATTATGACCATAATGATGATAACAATACATTTGTTCATAATCTGATGAACATTCTAAATATTAATGATTTGTAAATACAGCAGACATTTCCAAGTCTGACATCATATTATTAACAGTCTCAAAGTCCCAATCATCAGAAAAGGTACTAGATGAAACAAAGTCATTCAAGGAAATCTTGAAATGGTGTGGAATCTTCAACAGGTCTGCAGGGCCAAAAATGTCATAATCAGTTCTGTCCCAAGCGATACCCCCAGGTATAGGAAAGGCTGTGATGTTCACTGATAACAAGTCTCTTTGTTCATGATGAGTTGATTTGTGTGGCTTGTGGAGTAAGTTGATGTTCTTACTTGCTGTGTCCTTTTGTACAGATCTTCCATTTATCAGCATTCCCAAAGTTATTACCAGAGTCAAACAAAGTAGAAGAAAAAGCACACCCAACACAATCCAAAGTTCAATCCTTGGTAAAACCCAAGTAAGGCTTTTCCAGGTAACGAAAAAGGTCTGTTGCTTGTTCTTTAAAAGTTCTATTTACTGGCGTTGTTTCAGGCTCACTGGGATCCCCAGAAAACGTATCAAAGTTAATGAAATAGCCAGAGGCAGTTCTGTCAATTGTTGGGATTGCATCAGGATTTGTTGAAATCACTGGAACCACAGGATTGCTTGTTACATTTGTGTAGTCAGATGCTACTTCATTGTAGACAGGTGTTTCTTACCACTTGGATAGTAGCCAGAGCTGGGCGTCTGGTACATTGGCGGAGTCCACTTGGCCTACTTCTTATGATCGGCCACATGATGTGGTTTGACCAGGTCAATGGACACGAAGCTGTTCTCCTTTTTACCAGCAAGGGGCGGCAGTAATACTGTTCTTGAACCGTGGATTGCTAGGACAGGTACTGGTTGTCTGAAAGAAGGCCCAAATTTCTTCTTGTCCGCAATCTTCTCTCTGACTAGATCCCCAAGCTTTGGGATCCAGTCAGGCCTTCCTGGGACGGTCTGTCTCTCTTCAGTGGTTGTTGGCTTCAGGATCACGTTACTTTGTTTCTTTTCTATTCTTTTTTTTTCTCCTCATTTGACCTCCGTAGCTACTGCCACCTCTCGACCTGACCCGCCATTGGCGCAGATAGCTTTTGGTGGATACTTAGTCTCAGCTGATATATTCTAAACAGGGATTGCCCGTTTATACTCAACTTGAGCTGACCCAGAGGTGTTAATCATTGGAAGATGTCCTAAATCCAGGTTTAACCAGTTTAAATCCATGATCTACACTCTACCCGTGGGGTTCGGGGGTCATCCAACCAATTCCAAAGCCGCCCAGGATCAGTCCTACCCCTAGAAATATTAACCCTCTGGTCAATGGCTCGATAGTATTTAACAGAATTCCACCAATCATTCCAATAGGAGGCGTTGCCTGTCGCCACAACAGGCATATCTCCCTCCTTGCAAACAATATCAATTTGCATTGGGACCCAGACTGAGGTTGTATCACACCCGGCATAGCAACCACACTAAAAAATATGAGAATTGGGCTTACCTCCATTTTTGCACCCAGAACCCTGGAAATGGTCTTACCGACATCCAACCAAAATTTGTGTATTCTGGGACAGGACATGAATATATGGACATCATCCGCACTCTGAAAACCGCACCTCCAGCAGCTTGCTCACCTCCTCCCTTCACTTTAGAGTCCAAAACACCTTGGGTGCTTTGACTTTTCCCCTCCTGTGCTGAGGGGTCTGTAAATTCCATTGTCCATGACGAGTTCAGCTCGTCATGAGCACACGAGCAGTGTACTGCATGACGAGCTCAGCTCGTCATGAGCATGGAAGGGGTTAAGCGGGGTCCAGTATATCCTATGGAGTGTGAAGAAATGATTTCTTCTGAGAGCAGCAGATTTAATCACTGAATAAAGCATGTCAATAGATACTTGCCATAACTCCTTCCATTCTTCTCCTGGCAAGTAATTCTCCCAGACCCGGTACGGCTTGTCCATTCTTCTTTCTGCTGCAGCCAGATGATAGGTATACCATAGGGCAACTTCTTTCTTCCTCTGGGATTGATTTTGCAAATCATACTCCATATCGTCATCCAGACTACATGACCAACTTTGAGATTTGCACCATGACAAAAGTTGGTAGTACTTAAATCTGGACAAAGCTCCAGCAGTGGTTACACGTTACTTTGTTTCATTCTTATTTCATTTAAGTCATGTAAAACAGACCAAACGGTCTTTGATATCAAAGGGTTTTTGGTCAATCACTGAAGTCTGACAATCAAGGTCCGCTACTATCATTCTGGTCCCAAAAAGGACTTCATATGGAGTGATACCCCCTAGAGAACTTCTTGGAAGATTGTTAAGACTACGTTGGACACTTATTAGATGTTTGAACCACCCGTGACACGAACCTAATACCGTAGCTGTTATAGATTGCTTTATGTCCCGTTTTTTTCTCTCCACAAACAAATTTCTCTCAGGATAGAATGGACTAGAGAACTGCAATGCAACGCCCAGATTGGCGATGGCCTCCTTGTAAGCCCGAGAGCTAAACACAGGACCCTGGTCAGAATGTAGTGTGCCGACTGCGTATGTGCCAATAAAGACTCACAAATCTATAAGAGTTCGAACGTCAGCCGAGCACTGAGGCCACATCCAAATGAACATTATCTTAATAATTGTGGGACCGCATTTGTCCACAAGGACGTCTGCATGTAGAAAAGTCTAATTCTGTCAATGGTGTCTGTACTGGGCTGAAAGTAAGACTGGACCGGCCGCCTCCGCGTACCTGTGCCGATGTTGTTCAATTACACCTTGGGCACCCTGCCAACTCAAGCGCCGGGCATCCACGAGACGTGGGCCGCAGACTTCTCCACACCACAACTCCGGCCCCCGAGGTCCGATCGGGACGCAGTTTTTAGCTTTCACTGGTCCCGTGGTTCATCTACTCGGAGATGTCAACAGCAAACAGGATCAGTGACAGGATATATGCGGGAGGGTACGAGGGTCTCAGGAGCCCCTTGCTCACGTGGCCATCTTGGATCAAGGGCTTGATTTCTTATGCCTATATAAGTGCAATGTGAATTGTACCTAGAAAAGGGCATGAATCTGGAAAATCCATTCGGAATCTAAAACGCCATACAACACCCACTCCACTTTCTTATGTATGACGTTTACTGAATACCAAGTTCTAAACATGTGTAAACGTATCTAAAAACTATCTATACAACAAGTGTTTAAAATCCACCCAAAATACATAAAAAATGCATTGGTACTGGTTGTAGACGAAAAGAGCATTTGTGCTGTACGCATGTAAGCAATGTTTCATTCAAAGCATAAAGTTTGACATTCTAAAATGCTATCTGAATGAATCACGAAAATACATTTATGAAATGGCTCGTAAACACAGAAAAGAGAAAAAGGTGCCAAATCCATTTCATGTCATATTACATATAACTGTTGGTATTTGTCAAATATTGTCTCTGGAAGTTTTTCAAAGAATTCTAGTTCTCTATGAATAGTTCTACTTTAAGCAGATTACTTGTGCCAAAAACGATAAAAAATACAAATTTGGAAAAATAATAATCATAGACAAAAAACGTTCCAAAGTTAAAACTTTGTTTTGAAAAAATGAAGGTCGAATTCAGAGTCTCTCAGAACACTGTGTGCCAAATCAAAAGTCAGTGTTGGTATTTGGAGAAAACATCAAATCTTCTAAGTCTGTAAAAAATGTGTCTACCATTGTAGGTGAAATTTGGATTACCTCGTTAAGAAGATCAACCCCACATAGATGTGAAGCATCGCCGTCAGCATTTGTCGCATTAGCAATGTTCAAATTGGAGGGTACCTGTGTGCCTGTTGTTTCTCGTACCTCAGCAGTATCATTTTACGTCTGTGAGATCTCAATGAATGCAGTCATCAGAATTGGCAGCCGCTGGGGACAACACAGTGCATGGGCCGTTACTTGTTCTAGCAAAGTATCAACTTCCGTTGGCGTGACTGATGGGCGTGTTAGACAGGTGTCTAGCATGCATTCTTCTCCGCATAGCAGGCATTGTAGAACAGGTAAGATGCAATCTTGCCAAATTGGTCTGTATGATAGAAACTATGTGGTATTCAATTCTCTTAGACGAGGTAGTCCCAAAATTTGGACGATTCGCTCACGACACTTCAACAGTAGAGTTGTCTCCATAGAGAACTGGATGTCGCTTGTGGAATGACTTGCCATATCGCAGCAGTAGGAGCAAAAATAGTATCCCTGCAGCGAGTCCCAAAATGAGAGGCAATCCGCCAAACACAGAGTGCACGAAGTTTGGAAATATTCTTAGGACTGCTTCAAAAGGTGCTAACAGTCCAGAAAATACTGTCTTAAATACATGTACAATACCACTCGTATTAGACATGTTGAAGATACGGCTTAACATTTCTGAGAAATGTATAGGGCAGTTTGTAGTTAAGAGGGCATGTATCGCTGCAGAAGTCCTTGCGACTTGCAGATCATACGTTTCTTTGGCCGAGGTCAGTGGCACAGTTTTTTGCAAAAGAATGGCTTTCATTCTGCTTAAAGTATCAATTCATATAGAAGAGATGTTCAGTGAAGGCCATAAAGCCAACTCCCGGTCTGTCTTGGTTTTGGAAACAATACTTGCATACAGCAAGTGACCCTGGCTGACACAGTTACTGTGAGAAGTTATCCTCGTATATGATGTCCACTATTCTAGTGGGCACCTTGCACCAGTCCAAACTACCCTTATTGATGGTAGGTTATACAGTCAACCTCATAGAAAGCTATCCTAGTGGTAGCTGTGGAGAGCAGCCTTCAGGCTAAGACTTGGAGGCGAGTTAAGCAAGTTGTTTTACCAATTATAATCTCTTCAGTACCAAATGAAAGCACATCACACAAGGAATATATCAAATATATATGTATTTATTCTAAACACAACCCCTCTGCACTCTTTATGAGGTCAGAGGTAAAAGTACAATACAAGGAACTTAATTAGCATACGATAAGTTGCACAGTATACGTTATGCCCTAGGGGCCTCACGAACCATATACTAAAATAGTGGAATAAGAACCACGTCTGGGATAGAAAGCAGGCCTGGGGCCTGTGGAATCGCTGGGGCTTCAAGGAGCAACGAAAGGTTATGATGTAGGAGGCCCACGGGAGACATGTGCAGTGTCTAAACACAGCCACGGTTACCATTGACTTTCTATGGAGAACGAACAAGTTACAAATTTACAATTTAAGGACACTTCTGGGTGTACTTCTAAGTAGAACCCTTTTAGACTAGAACACTTCGAGATTCAAGACCCACTGGAGCACCAGAGTACTCGTGTTACCTCACCCACGGAAGCCGGGTGCATAGGTGTCTTTTGGTGTAGGGTTTCGTCGTCGGTTCCAATGGAGAGCTGCGAAGAAGTACTGCAGGCGACCAGAGGAAAACTGTCCGGGTAGATCCAAGGGTGAATCGAAGATCTGAAGAACCTGAAAGCAGAAGGGACAGAGTCTGGGTCACTTGCCAGTGACCAGGAGGGCGATGGGAAGCTGCCAGCCAATGTCGGGTGATCTCAGGTGAAAAGGTGAAGCTTGTCTCTTCAGCCACGTGGTCCAGAAGGCGTCGACGACGACCAGGAGCTGGATTCGAGCTGTCCCACGAAGGAGCTAGTTGACTGCGGTGTCTGATTCCAGATTGGACCCAACAAGCCTTGGCAAACGCAATCTACGCAGAATGTTAGGTTGGCTTTGGTGCAGACCAGCAATGTCTGAGGAACTTCTCCTTTGCAGGCAAGTTGGAGCAAGCCTGGAGCAATCAGGAAAGCAAACTAAATCAAAGGAAAGTATTCGTGGGGGCTCACTAGCCAACGGACTAGGAACCGCAAAGACGTGTCGAGCTGAAATGCACAAAGCAGGCCCACGGGACACTCGTGAAGTGACCCTCTGAGCTTCGGTGCAAAAGGTGCTCGGGGCTGGGGCTTCAAGCACCCCAATGCACAACTTCGGGATACCTCGGGAAGTAGGTGCAGCTTGCAAAATACAGGATGTCCAGGAGTCTCTCGTGTCAGCTACGGGTCTCAGCTTTTCTGGGAGCTCGGGTCAGCTTCAGCGATGTCTGGAAGTCCGTGTCCTGTGTCGCAGATACTTCGGGATCCGGCGGGAGTCTCGAAAATGCAGACCGGCAAAGATGCAGTTGGTGCCTGTTTGAACAGGGTGGTCACTCCTTGACCACAAGGGAGATTTCTTCCGTCTTCCAGTTGATATGGAATGTCGAAGGTCCAAGATATATGTTGCAGAGTTTCGTCCAGGGTAATCTAACGTCCTAGGGACTGGGATCCTATTCTTATAGCAAGATTAGGGATTGGGTTAACTCTAAGGTCCCTCCTATGGGTAGACCTGGGGAGGGGGTGGTTACACCCCTTCCCCTTTGTCCAGTTTCACGCCAGAGCTGGGGCTGAGTGCCCCAGCAACCGGTTTGAACTAGGAAATGCATGGAGCACCTTCTGTGCCCCAGGCAGTGTCTGAAAAGCATTCAGTGAATGCAACCCACCCTGCCCCAATACACTAAAGCCTGTCTGGGGAGGTGCCAGGGCCTCCCTGGACAGGAAACCTATTGTCCAGGCCTCCCCTGCCGGAGTTTTTTCCAGTAGCAGGAGGGCAGACTCTGTGGCAGCAGCATCCATTCTCCCTCTAGAAGGATGGAATGTTACCCCCACCACCAGGACTGGTGGGGGGGGGGTAGTATTCCAAAGTGTTTTACACCTTACACAACATGTTTTGATAAAGCCAAACTAAAGTTAGCGTTAACCGCGAGGATTATAATGCACTTAAGAGTATATGGTATGGCTATATCATAGAACAGCTATAGGGCGATGGTTCCGAAAGCTGCAGAGTGGCTCAGCTCATGCTAGGGCACCCTCTCACACAAAACCAAGCACTCTGCCTCCAGGATTGTCAAGGCCTGCCATAGGAGTGACTTATAGGTTAATATGTGTCTATATATAGATATAGGTGTACTATATCTAAGTAAGGGGTGATTACACCACCTAACCCAGGCTGTAATTACAGACCTGTGGTGTCCGTTTGGAAAGCCAGCCAGAGGTGGCATAATCCATGCTGCAGCCCCTGGTAGGCCTTGGGTGCACCTATGCCCTGGGTACCTAGGGTACACTACACAGGGGCTCACAAGGGTGACCCAGTAACCAATCTGGTATGTACCTAAAGTACATGGTATCAATTTAAAGAGAGAACAGCTAGGCTGTTGGCCTGATTAGCAGGGCCACAGCCATACTAATGACGAAAAATCAGTGAATCACAGCAATAAGTGGGGGTAACCATAGGAAGCAGATCCCACTCTTCTACAGTTACTAGATATGGTATTCCTGGCAACATGCCACAGCAGCTGTGATCGTTCAACATAATGTAACTTTCATTTGAAAGTTGTCCAAAAAGTGGATCAATCACCGCAGCCGGAGAACCTTGCAGGTAGCAGGATAAGTTGTTAGAGGAACCATCGCAGGCCCCTTGTAGGCTTATACCCTGACAAAGGAGGGAACCTCTTAGTGCGTTTTCACAGTTTGTCCCGCTAAGAAACACTTTACGACCCCCACTCCAACATCTGTAAGTGTAGGGTAATTCCCAGGATGTCTTGATGTATTCTTTACCCAACCTTTCATATGTAACTGCTGGTATGTGTTTTAGGCAATATTGAAAAATGGAAAATTGTAACAGGCAGAGTGATTGTTCCATGTATAATCCATTCTGTATCTGGCTTTTCAGCTACAGTAAATGACAATCTTTCCAGTTTTTCAGTGCTCAGCACCGTATAGTCTGCTCCCCTTTGTGCCAATTTGATCTGTTTATTAGTGAGATTAAATTCTGAAAACAGTGACGTAGTAGTGATTAAATGCCAAGGCACATAGCCTGACGAAGGTTTTGCAACGTCCAGCCTAATAGCAGTAAGTAAGCTTTATTTCGATACAGTACATATCCTAAAAGCAATACAAAGCATCAAATAAAACAATACAATTTACATAATATAAAACACCTTCAGGTTTGATAATAAAAGCAATAAAAGCAATAAGAGCGAGAGCGCAAATAAGGGTAGCATTAACATTTGAACACCCATACGGAATATAGTTCATCAAGGGGCACTTTACTGAAGCAGCAGCTTCCTTGAGGTTCTTATACGCCAGGCCCAACCTAAAAATTTTGCCATACAACATGCAAAAAATGGGCGGGCATCTGAGCATAGTATGCGTAGGGCTTCTGAGTGTGATCTTGTTCCTAGGCTCCTACACAATGGTTTTAGCCATTTCCATCTAGGTGCTGCATAAGCCTTACACTCAAACAGTAAGTGGGCGATGGACTCAACCCTTGAAGCACAGAACGGGCAATGTGGAAGCGTTTGAAGTGGAGGTTTCCAGGTAGAGGTAAACGAGCCTAGGGGGAGCACACCCACTCTAAATTTAAAATACAGTGATCTGTCTCCAGAATTATGAATCAGGTCCAGATAGGGTTCCCTATAGGGGATCTCTTTGACCAACAAGAACTTGGCGACAGATTTGCAATGGTTGGAATTGTGTATTCTCTTATTGTGTACCCATAGCCAATACACCCTCTTCAGGAACTGCTTGGGGGGTGCGGTTTTGTTGACCCAGGCGTCACCCAAATCCAGCTCATAAAGCAGGCGTTTGACTTCCCTAAACCAGGGTATCTTACTGCAACCTGGAAGCGACAGAAGGTCTTTTAGGGCGTCAGCGTAGCTACACAATTCGGGGACGTTCCAGATCCGGGACCAGAGAAGCAAAGGTCGTAAATTAGCTTGCTCACAGATTGGGCGAGTGCCTGTATCTAACAGTAGTGGGATTGTAGGAGTACTATGGGGCAACCTCATCAAATCCTTGTGGAAATTATTTTCAAGGTGGGCCAGGGTATCAACTTTCTGTAAGCCCCACAGTTCAGCCCCATACAGGGCGGCACTCACAACCCGCGCTCTGTAGATATCTATCAATGCCCCGATTGGTTTTAAGGATGAGGCTCGCTGTTCCTTAAGCAAGGCTCCTGTGGCCCTTTTGTGAGTCAGGAATACCTTTTGGTGGTGTGCCTTCCAGCTCATGGTATCACAGAGCCGTATTCCGAGGTAATCAAATTCCCTGACTCTTTCAAGGGGGATAGAGTCTAAGGCAGGAGGGGTAACGGATTTCTTAGGAGGGTTAAGGACAAGGAATTTAGTCTTGCCTATATTTATTGCCAATCCCCTAGAATCACAAAAAGATTTAAAACTTGTGAGCAATTTCTGAATGCCCGCAGGTGTTTTGGATATCAGAAGGGTGTCGTCCGCAAACAGGAGAGTTGGAACTTTTCTGCCCGCCAGGGTGGGTGCATCTGCTGGATGTTCCAAGAGATGCTCCACCACTCCGTTTACATAAAGAGAAAACAGAGTGGGGGCAAGCACACACCCCTGGCGGACACCCCTGTCTACTGGGATACGAGATGTTTTTTCTCCCTGGACACCCCATCTGATCTGGGCGAAATTGTCTTCGTGGAATTTTCTGAGCAAAAGCAGCAAGTAGGGTGGTAGGCCTAGTCCATCGAGGACATTCCAAAGTAGTGCCCGTGGGACCAGGTCGAAGGCAGTACGCAAGTCTATAAAGACTAGGTACAAACTGCCCCCTCCCAGTACCACCACCTTCCAATATATCATTAGGAGACGGAATGTCTGCTCGATGGTGCCTGTCCCTGATCTGAATCCTGCCTGAAAATCAGACAGAATTTTTCCCTCGTCAACCCACTGCAGAATCCTACCCAGAACCACCTTGCCTGCCACCTTTTGGGTTGAATCCAGCAAACTGATGGGACGGTAGTTGGCTGGATCGTCCCTGCTGCCTTTCTTAAATATTGGCAAAACTTCAGCGCCCCTCCAAGAGTCAGGAAAGGAGCCTCCCATCAAGACCTCGTTTAGCAGTGAAGCAATTAATCTGCTCCATACTGCTGGATGGGACTTCAAAAGGTCGCCTGGGATTCCATCGGGGCCCGGTGCCTTGTTAGAAGCAATACCACCAATTGCCCTTTCAACTTCCTGGTTAGTGAAGGGGTCAACGATGACAGGGGAGAAGACTGTTGGGCTGTTCAAGAGGCCCGGGCCCGGGCATGCAAGGGATATCCCATGAGTCTCAGAGTATAGTTTGGAAAAGTGAGCAAACCAAACGTCACCGGGAATGTTGCAGGTTATCTGCTGGTCAATGGGCTTGTCCCTTGCTCTTAAAAGATCCCAAAAACCCTTCGAGTCCTTCCTTTTACTTGCCTCAGTTAACTCACACCAAAAATAATATTCATAATTCTCCTTGGCCTCAGTCACCGTTTTTTTATAGAATTTCCTTGCGGATTTGATAATGACTGGATCCCTATTCTTTACTGCAGTGATGAGATCCCCCCTAGCAGCTCTACATTTGGCGGAATACCATTTAGCTCTAGCTTTGTTGGCACCATTAGCTACAGACCTGGTCTTGGGTTGAGGAATAACAAACAAATCACTCAAGGATACTACGGTCTCTATGAATAATGGTAGCACTTTAGTGTTCGGTGGGCATAAAGTGTCAAGCCGGGATACCACCACAGACAAGATGGTCCCAGCTTGCATCAGTCTAGCCTCGTCTTCTTTAACTTTAGCCCACTTCAATCGTCTGCCACAGTTCGTTGGTACAATGTTATGGGATGATTTCCAGATGTGGGAAGGCTTGACCTGGTTCTTCATCTACCACGGGGAAGACAAGGTTAGGGAGAGGGGGTTGTGGTCGCTGTCGGAAGACGTGATGACCTCCATGTCATGGTGAAGAGGCCAGAGATTATAGTTCAACATGATAAAATCTATTCTGGAGGTATGGCCCGTCCTATTATATGTGTGGGCACCCCCAGGATCCGATTTGGATCGACCATTCGTTGAGCGCAAGTTGTGTTCCATGCAAAGTGCAGTGATGTCTATCGCACTTTGCGTCCATTTTGGAATTGGGTCGAGAGTCAAAATCGGTATTCCTCTTTTAGTGTCCTCATCGAAAGACTCCAAAATGTCCTCCCTTGCCAGTGGTTCAAAGCATCAGTTAAAGTCGCCTGCAAGGAGGACGTAGGAGTTAATATTGCAAGCAGCCAGATCTTTACTTAGGCCTGTTGATGGCAAGCTGGATGACCCATTTCTAGCACCTCTCAAGTACAGATTAAAAACCTCTAGCATCCTTCCCCCATCACAATGAATTGAAATCCTCTGTAGGTCAGGAGATTGGGTGGGCCTATGACTCACCTTTAGGCCCAGAGCAATACTGACCCATATCAAGAGGCCGCCAGATGGGCGACCCTTAGATCCGCTTTGCTGGTGAGCTGGGACAAAGTAGGTTGTGAACCCTACCCTATGTTTAGGTTCCTGAGACCAGGTTTCTTGCAGAATGCAGATGTTAAAAGGCTCTAAGAACGCATTCCATTCCGGGTTATCGAGGTTGCGAGCAAGCCCTGCCACATTCCAGCTTACAATCTTTAACAGTGATACCTCTAAGGAGGAATGGTTGATGGAATGGGTAAGTGCAAATGGAGAGGACACAGCCAATGACGGTGGCCTATCTAAGGGCTCATTTTTAGAGTTGTTAGGAGCCATAGTATCCTCCAGTGGGTAAGCCGGTGCTGGGGTGAGCCGGGGTAATGAAGACAGTGGAATATGGGAGGGGACCAACTGGGACTCCCTACCATAATGACAAGGCTCACCTAGGATGGTCGAATCAGCCAATGCAACCTTGCTCATGTCTGTCATCCCACCCTCTAGCAGTGGAATGTTAGGTGTTCCTATTAAGTCAGAAGGGCGTTCGATGGCTAAGGATTCCTTAGAGACAGAGGGGGATTCACAAGGCCTTCCGGCTTGTGGTGATATTACAATCCCCCCTGTGTGGTGATCAGGGTGCTTAAGGAGTCAATCTACTTCCTCTAGGCCTCCAAATCTATTAGAGGTAGGGAAGCCGTTCCAGTGTGAGTAGGGATCCACATTCTTAAAATGGCCTTTCCTTGGTTGGTGGTGGACTAGTGACCAATTATTAATTTGGTTGTGAGTGGGGCGTGGAGGATAAAAAAAGGACAATGGCCTGGGGATAACAGAGGAACCCTCGCTACAGGGCCATGAACATATATGCTGCGCCGTGTGGGGGTCATCG
The DNA here is from genome assembly GCF_964261635.1 of Lissotriton helveticus. Taxonomy (NCBI): domain Eukaryota; kingdom Metazoa; phylum Chordata; class Amphibia; order Caudata; family Salamandridae; genus Lissotriton; species Lissotriton helveticus. The sequence goes on from NC_136061.1 coordinate 173,576,120, forward strand.
AATGTTACGACTATACAGTCCCCAGGAATAGATTTCCTAGTTGGGCCCACCCATGACGTTCTGCGCACCATCAAGACTCTACTTCTATGGCCATTAGGGATGGGTCTATTGACATTCAGCCAATGCATTATTTTGTTGTTCAGGGACCAGTGGTTCTCATGTTGGTCGATACCTATCTGGGGAACTCCCGTCAGGACAACCACAAAATCATTGGCCTCCGGTGGAAGGTCAATGTAACCCCCTCTAAAGTTGTTCTTAACTGAGAAGTCCTGGGTGTGCTGGCTGGCCGGTTTACTAAGTTGTGGTTTGGTGGTGGCTCCAGGTTTGTGGTTAACCGGAGGGTGTGTAGGGGCACGTTTGGGGGCCCTAGGGTTTGAAATGGTTGAAATTTTATCCACAGCCACAGTCCTTGGTTTAGGGACCGGGCGTGTAGTACGTGGAATAGTAGGAGGAGGTTGGGGGACTTGCGGTGTGGGAGCTGGAAGTGTTAAATCAGCGTCAGGGACACCCTTATTCTCAAGACTTCTCAGACCGAGAGTGGCAAGAGCAATAATGCTCTTTTCCATCTCAAGTAGGTTATTTTCGATCCGCGAGAGTCTGAGATCTAGGGGAGAGAGGAGATGTTTTAGGGTTTCCCACACCAGCTCTATGAATTCTCTGTCATTCTTACCCAACCCATCCGCCTGCAAGCCCTCAGCCTCTACAGTCACATTGGCTGATACAGCGGTAGAACCGACCCCCCCTTCCATCATTTTAGGCTGTACCTCCGGAGCCTGACCACCTTGGATTAGAGTGGTCCGGCCTTCGGGCAATACCAGATCGTGTGAAGCAACGATCTTCGCCTTCTTCCGGGAGTAAGCGGAACGGGAACGATGTTTTGGTTTGGTTTGGGATACACTGGGGGCGTTGAATATCACTGGGGGTGGAAGGTTAGAAATAGGATTCTCGGGACAGACAATGGCAGGTACACTCGTATCGCTAGGTTTGGGTGATAGTGTAGGTTGCGAAGTAAGGGTGTGTGGGAGCAGGGTTGGATGAACTTCGGCCTGAGTAATTACACAACGGGGTATGGTTGTTCGCTCTGGAGTGACCGCGGCAGCTGTGGGGCCTAGGGAGGATCTTTTAGAGGTAGCAATAACCTCCGACAGTCTTCTAGCCGCTACCAACTCTAAGGATACACGAGCTTGAAGTTTCGATATTTCCTGATCTATGGCGAAGTTGGTACGGGAAATAAAATCATCCATGGGGCCACTGATTGGATGACCACCTTTAGAGGTTTTACTCCTAGTTAGCCTAGAACACATGTCGTAACAAAAGTGAGGAAAACAATGAGATTATGAATAGGCAGGTAGAAGTAAATCACAGACCTAAGTGGGTACTTGGTGAAGTAGGAAGGGCGAAAGAGAGAGGGCCAGGCCAGTCCTCCTAGGCCTCAAACGGTCCCGCCCTTGTCCCGGGCTTCTCCCGGCGCCCCCGCGCGCTCCCGCGCAGCGGGAAGATACTTCCTCTATATAGCGATTATCTTCGGTTCAAAGCAATTGGCCACCGAGAGGGCGGGGCCGGCAGGGAGAGCAGCCCAGCTGTACACGGGCGGGCGGGGACTCCTGGTCCTTGGAGTCCGCCGCTGTTGCTCGCAGCCCTGCCGGTCACAACAGAAGAGGCCCCTTGCTAGAATTCACAAGCCGCTACAAACCGCGAAGCGGGACCCGCGGAGCGGGTCCGGCGAGGCGTGGCGGCAGTGGCGGCAGTAGCAGTAGTAGCAGTAGTAGCAGGCTGTCAGCAGGTGTAAGAGTTGCGTGGATGATCCGTTGGAGGGCACAGCGTTTTTGGAGACAGTCCGAATTATATCTGTGCACAGAAGGCTCAGGAGGTATGGGGCAGCGCGTTCCGCGTTCCGAACGCCAAGACTTGAAACGCTGGTGCAATATGCCTCACCTCGTCACACCACCACAGCGCCGTATCCCGCTGCTGTCCGGTTATCCTGCGATGTCCCCGTGATGTCCAGCGACCCCCCGGCTCACACCAGCAGTTACCGACTATCCGCGGCGATCAGTTTAGGCAGTTTGGGCGGCTTAGGCAGCTTGGCAGGGCCGGTGAAATGGCGATGGCGTTTTTGCTTGCTGCCGCTGTCGTTCTTTCCGTTACTGCTCTCTCTCTGCTCACTCGCAGCTCACTAGCGCCCTCTCGTGTCCTCCTAATAGCATGATAGAACGCAATTGTGACTGACCATGTTGCAACATGACCAAGTTCTGTTCTATGATGTCTATGGCAGAAGACACTATGCTGTCCGAAGAATATATCCTGGATGACAGAGTCGTTTACCCATTGTCAACCACAGAGAGAGTTTTCTCTAAATTAATACGATCAATTTCTCGTATTCTTTCTGCAGTCACTGATTGCGTAATCTTCCATATTTCATTATATGCAGCATATAAACCGGCATATATAAAAAGTTTATGACGCGGTGTTCTTAGTCCTAGCAAGAATTCCCTAAAATCAGTGTCATCTTTAAGTAAAGATAAGTGTTGTTTAACATCCTTAAGTGTAGATCTTGGTAGCCATTCAAGGCATAATTTCCCTACACTTTATGTTGTTAGTATTCCTGGATGCTGTCTCTGAACATATCTTGGATCTGGCCTAGTGAATTTGAACCCCCGTGTCTTATTAAGGAATCTATCTTGACAGTTGTTTGTGTCTGTGGGCCAGATTAACTATTTTTTCCAATCTGAATCTGTTCTGTTGTGAAGCAAAATAGTATGTACGTCGACCTCCCCTTCTGAAGTGTTATCACTAATTTGTGTAGGTGCAGGTATGGACGGTTTGTTTAGGTCTTTTATCTTGGCTAACCCAAGGCAAGATGTCTGTTGGACAGTGTCATTCAAAAACATAATTTGCTCTGGGATGATGCTGGCTCTAAATAAAGCTTCTATCCCCTGCACTTGTCAATCTTTTGTGCCCCAGACAGTTTTTGTCTCAATGTTGTCTTTCCAAAAGTCGAAACCTAGTGTAGACAGCTGAGCATAAAAGGCTGCAGAATAATTTTTTTTCGTATTTGTTAAAATACTTTTCAATCCGGTCTTGTTAACATTTTTAAAGTAAAATGATTCTGGATTGGATACATTAAACCCTGAAAAGTGTGGAAATTTTCCATTAAATGTTTTTGAGCTACCCTTTGGTGGCGTAGGACAATGTTCCCATTGGTTATACATTAATACATTTCCAGGGTTTGCAGATTTGTGCAAGAAATGATGACCATAATGATGATAACAATACATTTGTTCATAATCTGATGAACATTCTAAATATTAATGATTTGTAAATACAGCAGACATTTCTAAGTCTGACATCATATTATTAACAGTCTCAAAGTCCCAATCATCAGAAAAGGTACTAGATGAAACAAAGTCATTCAAGGAAATCTTGAAATGGTGTGGAATCTTCAACAGGTCTGCAGGGCCAAAAATGCCATAATCAGTTCTGTCCCAAGCGATACCCCCAGGTATAGGAAAGGCTGTGATGTTCACTGATAACAAGTCTCTTTGTTCATGATGAGATGATTTGTGTGGCTTGTGGAGTAAGTTGATGTTCTTACTTGCTGTGTCCTTTTGTACAGATCTTCCATTTATCAGCATTCCCAAAGTTATTACCAGAGTCAAACAAAGTAGAAGAAAAAGCACACCCAACACAATCCAAAGTTCAATCCTTGGTAAAACCCAAGTAAGGCTTTTCCAGGTAACGAAAAAGGTCTGTTGCTTGTTCTTTAAAAGTTCTATTTACTGGCGTTGTTTCAGGCTCACTGGGATCCCCAGAAAACGTATCAAAGTTAATGAAATAGCCAGAGGCAGTTCTGTCAATTGTTGGGATTGCATCAGGATTTGTTGAAATCACTGGAACCACAGGATCGCTTGTTACATTTGTGTAGTCAGATGCTACTTCATTGTAGACAGGTGTTTCTTACCACTTGGATAGTAGCCAGAGCTGGGCGTCTGGTACATTGGCGGAGTCCACTTGGCTTACTTCTTATGATCGGCCACATGATGTGGTTTGACCAGGTCAATGGACACGAAGCTGTTCTCCTTTTTACCAGCAAGGGGCGGCAGTAATACTGTTCTTGAACCGTGGATTGCTAGGACAGGTACTGGTTGTCTGAAAGAAGGCCCAAATTTCTTCTTGTCCGCAATCTTCTCTCTGACTAGATCCCCAAGCTTTGGGATCCAGTCAGGCCTTCCTGGGACGGTCGGTTTCTCTTCAGTGGTTGTTGGCTTCAGGATCACGTTACTTTGTTTCTTTTCTATTCTTTTTTTTTCTCCTCATTTGACCTCCGTAGCTACTGCCACCTCTCGACCTGACCCGCCATTGGCGCAGATAGCTTTTGGTGGATACTTAGTCTCAGCTGATATATTCTAAACGGGGATTGCCCGTTTATACTCAACTTGAGCTGACCCAGAGGTGTTAATCATTGGAAGATGTCCTAAATCCAGGTTTAACCAGTTTAAATCCATGATCTACACTCTACCCGTGGGGTTCGGGGGTCATCCAACCAATTCCAAAGCCGCCCAGGATCAGTCCTACCCCTAGAAATATTAACCCTCTGGTCTATGGCTCGATAGTATTTAACAGAATTCCACCAATCATTCCAATAGGAGGCGTTGCCTGTCGCCACAACAGGCATATCTCCCTCCTTGCAAACAATATCAATTTGCATTGGTACCCAGACTGAGGTTGTATCACACCCGGCATAGCAACCACACTAAAAAATATGAGAATTGGGCTTCCCTCCATTTTTGCACCCAGAACCCTGGAAATGGTCTTACCGACATCCAACCAAAATTTGTGTATTCTGGGACAGGACATGAATATATGGACATCATCCGCACTCTGAAAACCGCACCTCCAGCAGCTTGCTCACCTCCTCCCTTCACTTTAGAGTCCATAACACCTTGGGTGCTTTGACTTTTCCCCTCCTGTGCTGAGGGGTCTGTAAATTCCATTGTTCATGACGAGTTCAGCTCGTCATGAGCACACGAGCAGTGTACTGCATGACGAGCTCAGCTCGTCATGAGCATGGAAGGGGTTAAGCGGGGTCCAGTATATCCTATGGAGTGTGAAGAAATGATTTCTTCTGAGAGCAGCAGATTTAATCACTGAATAAAGCATGTCAATAGATACTTGCCATAACTCCTTCCATTCTTCTCCTGGCAAGTAATTCTCCCAGACCCGGTACGGCTTGTCCATTCTTCTTTCTGCTGCAGCCAGATGATAGGTATACCATAGGGCAACTTCTTTCTTCCTCTGGGATTGATTTTGCAAATCATACTCCATATCGTCATCCAGACTACATGACCAACTTTGAGATTTGCACCATGACAAAAGTTGGTAGTACTTAAATCTGGACAAAGCTCCAGCAGTGGTTACACGTTACTTTGTTTCATTCTTATTTCATTTAAGTCATGTAAAACAGACCAAACGGTCTTTGATATCAAAGGGTTTTTGGTCAATCACTGAAGTATGACAATCAAGGTCCGCTACTATCATTCTGGTCCCAAAAAGGACTTCATATGGAGTGATACCCCCTAGAGAACTTCTTGGAAGATTGTTAAGACTACGTTGGACACTTATTAGATGTTTGAACCACCCGTGACACGAACCTAATACCGTAGCTGTTATAGATTGCTTTATGTCCCGTTTTTTGCTCTCCACAAACAAATTTCTCTCAGGATAGAATGGACTAGAGAACTGCAATGCAACGCCCAGATTGGCGATGGCCTCCTTGTAAGCCCGAGAGCTAAACACAGGACCCTGGTCAGAATGTAGTGTGCCGACTGCGTATGTGCAAATAAAGACTCACAAATCTATAAGAGTTCGAACGTCAGCCGAGCACTGAGGCCACATCCAAATGAACATTATCTTAATAATTGTGGGACCGCATTTGTCCACAAGGACGTCTGCATGTAGAAAAGTCTAATTCTGTCAATGGTGTCTGTACTGGGCTGGCTATGCTATAGTCTGGTATCTGATGGCGTTCTGTGCTGCGATCTCTATTGCAGTCTATTCCTATACGCCCAGGCGTCAGAGAGGCCCATCGCGTCCAAGAATCCCTTCAGCTGAGATCCCCTTCCTCTGTTTGGCCTACTTGGGTAGCGGTCCTTAGTACCATCCACAATTGAGCTAAAGTCGCCACCCAGAATCAATTCACCCTTGGATAATCGTAGTAGAAAAGCGCGAAGCGCTGGGAAAGCCAGAGCCTGGAGGGACGGAGGAATATACGCTGACACAATATTAAAGCGTTTCCCTTCCCACTGGCAAGCTATTGTAGCAAATCGCCCTTGACCATCTGCCCATGACTGATGAATTACCAGTGGGAACTGCTTGCGCACCAAGATCCCTACTCCTCGTGAGCCTGAGGGGAATTCGGAGTGTACTGCCAATTTGTAACCCCAGCGGTTCATCGCCCTACATGCCACTCCTACCAGGTGTGTCTCCTGCAGCAGTGCCACCACTGGTGCTTTATGCCGTAAGTAATGCAACACCAGCCCCCTTTTAATTTTATCCCCCAGGCCGTGCACGTTACAAGTGATCATTGCAAAAAACACAGTTGATGGACAGAATATAGAACAATGTCATACATTCATCCCAGTACAAGGATCTGGGCCTAAATCCATCGTTTTTTTGCACTCCACACCACCCTGGGTTAGACACTGGCTATATGCAAATCAGCTCTGACCCTGTGCCTCATGGGAACAGTCCAGTCCGAACTAGCAAGCCATGTCTTTCCCAGACCGGAATCAAGCATCCAAGGACCGGTTTCTGGCTATCAGCCTTCATCAGCCTGGATAGCTTGACTCCAGTGGTGTGGAGAGCATGGGACTCATGTCTGAGCATACCCAGCCCACTCGGGGTGAAAATTGCAAAAAACACAGTTGATGGACAGAATTTAGAACAGTGTCATACATTCATCCCAGTACAAGGATCTGGGCCTAAATCCATCTTTTTTTGCACTCCACACCACCCTGGGTTAGACACTGGCTATATGCAAATCAGCTCTGACCCTGTGCCTCATGGGAACAGTCCAGTCCGAACTACCAAGCCATGTCTTTCCCAGACCGGAATCAAGCATCCAAGGACCGGTTTCTGGCTATCAGCCTTCATCAGCCTGGATAGCTTGACTCCAGTGGTGTGGAGAGCATGGGACTCACGTCAGTACAAGGATCAGCGTCAGGGTAGATACTATGGATCTTGAGGGGTCCCCCCTATTCATTCCCGTGCCGGGCATTGTAGTGTCTGTGGCCATGTGGGTAGTAACAATACCTTGCGATCCCTATGTCGCTTGTCCTTAAAGCAGCGAGCTGCCTATACCTCATCGTGCCTGGTCCTGAAAACAAAAACAACATAACGAGAACAATACTGAAAACCCCTGTTGCCCTACCCGCCCCCTCCCTGCCTCCCTGCTCGACAGATTCAAAACTACCCGCCTCCCCAACTTAGCAGAGCGCTTAATGCCCATCCCAATACTTCAACGTGTGGGGGGGGGAAGAGAACTGTGCCCCTGCTTCACCGTAGGCCAGTGTATCATTAACTTTAGCAATCAAAAGTCCTCCAGTATGGTATAGAGCCAGTAGTGTAAATGTAAATGTAAATGTAGTAGTGGTGTGGCGAAGTTCAGTATGCGATGTCCCACCAATTTCACATCAGTTCGTGCACTGTACCCAGCATACATAGTACATGCAAGTAACAAAGGTAGGCCCCCCAACAGTATTCCGTCTCATCACTGCAGAGGAGCGCACAGCATATCGGACACCGTTCTTAAGTGGTCAAAGTCTGGCAGCAAGTCTCATCTGCCGCCACAAACCAAGTTGAATCTTCTGACGGTTCCAGGGAGAGATCCCTCACTCCTGCTCCATTGCACCCTGCTGTTCGTCCTGCCGTGGGCCTCGGCGGCCACCGCGGTCCGGCATCCCCGCCTTACGCCTCCCATCCAGCCATTCCTGTGCCTCCTCAGGTCTGGAAAAGAACCATGTCTTATCCTCCGACTCCACTCTCAGTTTAGCAGGATATAACAGAGTATTTCATTTCTCTTTCTCGGAGCTCCTTTTTCACCTCAAAGAACCCTCGCCGTTGCTTTGTGACCGCCGCCGTATAGTCTGGGAAGATCATGATTGCAGCGTTGTCAATACGGATCGGAGGGGCCTGTCGAGCTGCCTGCAGGATTGCGTCGCGATCTCTGAAGTTGAAAATGCGTGCCAAAATCGGTTGTAGAGGGGCCCCCGGCCTGGGCCTGCCGCCTGGGACTCGGTGCGCGCGCTCTACTGAAAAGAAGTTGGATAATCCCTTCGGTTGTAGATGGGTGGTCACTAAATCCTCCACAAAGAGGTCAAGGGCCTGTCCCCCTGTCGCCTCTGGGACGCCAATAAGGCGGATGTTATTCCGTCTCGACCACCCCTCCTGATCCTCGAGGCGGGCCATCAGGAGTTTGTTGTCTCCCTCCAACTGTCTCATCTGTTGTTTGAGAGTGGAGGTGTCAGAGGTCAGGGCGGCCATCGTTGTTTGCACTTCAGATACTTTAGTGGACATTTTGTTAAAGTCAGCTGGGATCAGTGCCAGATCAGTTGCAAGAGTCCCGATCCTAGGGGGGGGGGCTCTCCCTCCGCCACCTCCCGGGCCGTAATTGCTTTGTTTGCGCCCAGCGGGCCCTACCGTCCACTGCGGGTGACAGGCCTAGGTCCGGTGATCTCGTTCATAGGCTCCTAAAATGGCGGTCTACGTAGCTCCTTCCCTGCCGTTTCGGCTCTGGGTTCCCGGCCAGTATGTTTCGCCATCAGTCTGTGCGGGCTCCGCAGCCCTGGCTCCGCTGCTCAGTCTCTTCTAGGGTGGGGGTGCGACTCAGAGGGGAGAGGGGTCCGCGCCTTCCCCAGCGCCTCAACCGCACTTCCCTGTGCCGGACTCCTGGTCCCGCTCTCCGGCCGCTGTGCCCACTCGAGGTCCCAGTGTCTCAGCCTTCAGAGGCCGCCAGCTGTCTCACGCCGCCACAGCCTTCCAGACGTGCAGATTTTCACGGGAGGACTCCCGGTAGACGCCCGCTGTTCTCCGCTTGCTTTCTTCGTGTCTCTGAGAGTTTATTGATGGTCGGATCAGTATTCGGATTGATGAGGCCCGGGTTTGAAGCTCAGAGCTTCCCTAGGCTGCGTCCATTTTCTCCGGCTGCTAGCCATGCCCGTCACTGTCATTTTTGATTCCTCATTGCAAACTCAGGAGTACTTGCAGTATGAATTCGTTCATCCGGCTCCTCAGTCTATTTTCCCCTGGAGTATTTCCATTGTATCATGTACGCAACTGCCGACGGTTTCAAAGCATGCTTATTCAGCGGCCTGCGCAATAGTGGTTGGTACTAAGGTGAATGTAGAGTTCAAGTCAGATGTCGTGCATACACAGACATTAGGGGACTGTACAGCCCCAAGGAGAGCTACGTGCACTGGTGCTTGCACTGGAGTACGCTGACCCTTGTGTGACTACTCTAATCGTTAGTGACTCTTACTACTGTGTTCAGTCTTACAATGACAATCTATTCTTTTGGACTCGGAATGAATATGGTGATTCCAAAGGTAGCACAATCAAACACAAAATGCTATGGGTTTGAGTGGCCGAGCTTAAAAAACGGCTGCCGCTCGTGTTTGTAATTCATACTCTTGTTCATCAGCGCGTCGGGGTACCCGCTGTTGGTAACAATATTGCTGACGAAGCAGCAAAGACAGCAGTAGCGACATATGTAGTAGCAGCAGTTACATGTTCCAAAAGTAAGATTGATGATGACATCTTGGCAGCCATTGCTGCAACAGAGAAGGGAGGTAATTACCCGAGAAGTTTTCCTTCCAGATACTCTTATTATTTAAGTCCTGATAAAGTTCCCTATGTGAGAATTAACGATGTAGGTGACATGTTGATTCCCAACGCGGACCGCAGGCCCTCCTTGATAACTGCCGCTCACGAGGGTATGGCCTCGGCTCATGCCGGCGTTTCTGCGACAGTATCCCTTCTATAACAGCGTTACTGGTGGTGCGGATTATACAAACAGACGCGTGATTATGTCCTTCATTGTGACATTTGCCAGCAGATTAAACCTTCTACTACTGCACGCTGGCCCAGACGCAGTTGTACATCTCTAATAAACCGCTTGGGTGTGTTTATTTAGATCACTGCGGTCCTTTCTCCTCTGATACTGCGTATAAGTACATCTTAGTTGCAGTGGATTTGTGCACACGCTTTGTTTGGGTGTGGCTGGAATGGAGTGCTGATTCCCGAACTGTCATAAGGGATTTGCGTGCCTTTGAAGGAATTTCTGCATGTGATACCTTTCATTCAGACCAGGGTCCAGCGTTCGCCTCTTAAGGCGTACAAGCATGCCATGCGTTCATTGGGGGTCCAAGTCAAATTTTCTTCTCCATACAGACCTGAGGGTTATAGTGTTGTAGAGCAGAAGAACCGTGACTTAAAGCAATCCTTGACAGCTAGGGTCTTAGGTACTGGTAGGAACTGGCTGGCCCATCTCTATAGCATTTAATGTGCACTTAATAATCTCCCTAGAAGGTCTCTGGGTGGGCGGATCCCATACTAAATGCTCTTTGGCATCAAAATGTTTGTTCCGGACCATGAGGGTCTAGACATGGCGGTGTCTGCCGCACCCTTTGACGTAGATGCAGTAGTTACAGAATCTAGAAAAGACTAGAGACAGTTTTGCAAAGAAACACTTACCCTCCACAACTGATGCTGCGCTTCAGATTCCGGTAGTTGGCTGGCTACCCCGAGTCGGTGACCTGGTCCGTGAAAAGGTGGAGAACAAGGTGACCTCATTCCAAACTATATTTGGTGTGATACTGGCATTTGTTCATTCTATTTTTTCCAGCCTCTTTGGTGGTTTACCATTAATTCTTGCCCTGGCTGCCGATGTGCTGCTAATTTGCTTGCTCAGAAATGGCTGTTCAATCTGTGTCACAAGACAATCTGCCCCGGCGGCTTCAGCTTCGCAACCGGATGCATGAATACTATGGAACGCTACCTCTGGCGACATTGAGTGCAGTTTATGGATTATCATTCCGATTCTCCTACTTTACATACGTGCAGCCTGTCTTCCATTGCCTGGATTACTGTTTTGAATGGGCTCTGGATTTGTGTCTCTGTAATACGGTGTCTCCGAACCCGGATTATGACCAGCTAATGAGCCCCTTAGTTGCTCATGAGTTGCAATATTCTGGCATCGGGATTCTGGCCTTTGCAGCCATGCATTGAGTCCTAGGGAATTGAGATGTATGTGCACCGACACATGACTTCCTGGCACGCTGTTTTATCGAAAATGACCTGAGTTGTCCTCCAATGGTGCTAGAGGCTCCGGCTATTGAAGAACATGTATGTTCCTTCCCATTAATTAATTGGATGGCTGAATTGTTCTCGGATGATAACAATGACTTCCTATTGGAGGCTGTTGCAACGTACTGTGCCTATATGCTGTTGGATTGAAGTGACATGTTTTCGCCTTCAAAACGCGTACTTGGACTCTTGATTTTTCATTTATATTTTTTTTCTCATTTCTTCTGTTGGACACTATACGGTCCCTACTTGTTTTTCAGATTTTTCCAGTTATTAATTCAGAAATGTACTCCCAATTATCCAGTTTGGCAAATTTTTGAACTTGGCTCTGTCTCACTCGAACTTGAACTCTGCATTCCTACCTTGCCTCCCATTTGTGTGTGTTCCGATCAAGGGAGGGTGTAGTAAAGGCAGGGCCCTACTTGTGCACATTGCTATATTAGCATAGGCTTATTAGAAGTTTAAATGCCGTTTTAACTTTCTGCTGCTTTTGCACACAACACTGCATAGAACTGTTGTTGTAAGTTAGGCTGCGTGAATGACTTCACATGAGAATGGCTTGTTTTCAGCGTCCCTAGACTTGCATCTCGACCTTAGTCTGCACAGTGAGTGCTGAAGCCTCCAAGGTTATCATAACAATGTTAGCTGTTATTCGGGCTATCGGCCCACGCTTAGTCACAACATACACACAACTGGCGCCTTTAATATTGCACTGCAAGCATGATCTTGGCACTTGTAGAAAATCAGTTTCCAGAGAAAAAGCTTTTGCAGATCCTCATGTGATTCACCTCTACTGATCTTGGAGGTATGGGGTTCCCCATTCAAGCCTAAGAGACCTTCTATATTATATGAAACATAGTTCCTAGCTAGGGAGGGTTGTACATAAGGCACTATAGATCCTATTTCCACTATCATTATATGATTGCTCCCTTTGTATTTTATGGAATTGTAACAATGCTGATCATATTATTTTTAGTCATATGCCTGATTAAGTTAGCAAAAATACTGCATCTTAGAGCACGCCGTTAAAATAAACATTCTAAACTTTTCTGTGTCTCTATTTACTCACATTGTGGACTGGTATAAGAATAAAAAACGAAAGAGTGTTCTTGATTTCCACCATTCCTGAGAGTAACCTAAGTCACATGTTCTGGGTTGTCTAATCATTGGTACCTTTGCTATAGGACGAAGAGCTAATGAGGCACTGATGCTAGTCAGTTAGGGGTTCTAGGTACTGAGGTGAGTTTTTTGGTCCACCACAATTGACTGAGGTCCAGGGTCTCTGTGCACGATTCTGTGTGTGAGCAGAATCCCTGCAACATAGCCTACAAGTGTGTAGTGGGCACTCAACTACAGACAAGGAATATATATATATATATATATATATATATATATATATATATATATATATATATATTACCTACTGGCGGTCGCCAGTAGGTAGTTACAGTTAGGATCGTTTTCCATAGGAAATCCGCAACATTCTATTGGGAATAACTTTGGCGCCGAATGAGGGATCTGCCTGTAATTTTCCCTAACTTTGCCTCGCTGCGCTCCGCTCCTTCCCTGAAAGTTTCGGGGGGATCCGTCAAGCGGGGGCCGAGATAAAAGGGGGGTCCCAAAACGTGTTTTCCCCATGTTAATTTCTATAGGGCGGTTGGACTCACTTTTAGCCTGAACGGCTGAATGGATTTCCACCAAACTTGGCAAAATTGTAGGGACTGGTACCCCGATGTGCCTTTGCTATGTCTCAAGATATATGCTCCAGTGGTTTTTACGAAAATTTACTTTGAAAAAATATATATTGGGCTACATTGGGCTATATATATGTTAGAAACCAAATGTAGCCCAATGTAGCCCAAAGATGGCCACCAGAGACAAAAAAAAAAAATGTAGCCCAAATATCAGCCAGATGTAGCCCAACTATAGCCCAATGACAGAATGTCCCAGAGTGTTCTAAAGAACAACTAGAGCGCTAACAGTCTTACTTATGACAAAAGTATGGCACACCTGAAGTCATCTTTTTTTTTTAAACTCTTTATTCATGACTGTCACAAGGTGTTATACATTACTGTACATTACCACATGTGTTTACATACATCAGTCTTTTCCGTTTCCATCATCGGTTACTGTACCTAGCATATCTGTGCTAGGATGAGCTGTTTTCCTCATTCAAGCTCGGATTTATCTCATTTGTGATCTTGAAACATCAGTATCTTGACTTACAAAACTGCCAAACCCCAACTACCCATTTTCCCCCCCTCCCACCTCCCGTCTCCTGGTCGTCCTCTCTAGTACACTCTACATTTCAGTCCAATGTGTCTCAAGCTATCCGGAAATAGATAGGTGTGCTAGGCCCGGTCTGGCCCTTGTGGATGGTGCCGACATTCGTGAGTCCCAGCCGCCCTCCACTATATGTAAATGTTCACCCCACCTGGTCTTCCGGAATATCTAGGTCCACCTTTTCCAGCTCAATCATCATTGAGTCCCAGTCCTGCGCGATAGGGTATTTGCGAAGGCCCTTGTTCTCCTCCTCCCGCAACGCCGCAGATTCGGCTTTGTCCCATTTCAGCAAGTCAGTCCGCCACATGTCTACCTTCGGGGCCCTGGGCGACTTCCATCGCATAGTGAGCACCCTGATTGCCAGTACGAGTGCCAGATCCGTGAATTTCAGTTGTGCTTTGCGTGTCTTGGGTCTTTTTCTATTCCCTATCAAGCAGGGTAATGCTCCCTCAGGGATCCGGAGTGTAGTTATGGAGTGTATCGTGTGTTTAATCGTCCCCCAGTAAGTATGTAATTTCGGGCATGTCCAGAGCATGTGAAGGATATGTGCCTCTTCTTGTTGACATCTCGGGCAACAATGTGCGGCGGTAGGGAACATCCTATGAAGCCTCTGGGGTGTAAGATATGCTCTATGGAGAATCATGGCCTGTATGAACTGAAACTTAACATTCCTAGACACTCTTCTATGATGCCCCAAAATTATTTTCCACTCCCTGTCTGTTATGTTTTCCCCGGAGTCCTCAGTCCAAATCTCTCTAAGTGTGGTGATCGGCGACGTCACATGTTCTCTGATTCCGACATACAGCCATTTCACCAGGTGTCCCCCCGTGCCCATGTAATGTAGGAGGTGCACTAATTCGTGTTGTTCTGGTTTCGTGCGTTGTGGGGCCCAAGCTCGCCGCACGAAGTGCGTCACTGAGGCGTGTACCATGTATAGTCGCGGAGTCGCCCCCGTGGTCTGCACAAATGAAGCGTGATCCAGCATGGTTTCATCTCGAAACAGGTCTCCCACTCGGTCCACCCCGGCCTCCGTCCAGGGCCGTAGTCTGCGTGATGTCAGGGTCCCCTGTGGTGTCGGGAGTCCCAGTAGGGGTATGTTGTCTGCATATGGAGAGGTCCCAGCCGTGTATGACAGTGCTTTCCTCCAGCAGGTCAGAGCTACATGCAGGAGAGGGTGGCAGTCTCTGGGGATCTTAGCAGTGGGCAGTAGGAGGGAGTGTAATTCTCCGCGTGCTAGTTTATCCGCCGTGTAAGCGATCTCATGGAGATCTCTGCCCGCCACCCATCGGGTCAACCATTGGAGCTGGCTGGCATAGTAATAACTCCGCAGGTCTGGTACACCTAGGCCTCCCTGTCTGGTGTGTAGTTGCAGTTTTTTAAGGCTGATTCGTCTTCTCCCCGAGCCCTATATAAGGGTGATCAGTAATGTATTGAGCGCGGTGAAAATTTGTCGCGGGAGCAGGACCGGCAGGTTTACAAAGAAATACAATATGCGGGGGAGCAGGACCATCTTTGAGATCGCCACACGTCCCATTACCGATAGGGGTAGGGACGTCCAGAAGCCTATACTACTTCGTAGGCCAGTAATGGTCTTCCGGATATTACCGTCTATTTGGGCCGCCGGGTCCCTGTATACATTAATTCCGAGATATTTAAACGTGGTCGGTGCCACTTGGATTTCATGGGCGCCGAACTGTATGTGGGGGGGTTGTTGACCATCCCGAAAAAAGAACCCCAGAGACTTTCCCGGATTTATAGCCAATCCAGATATGGACTCAAATCGTCTGAAGATAGACGCCAGGTGGGAGTGGTCCCCTCGTAGGTTCCGGAGGAACACTAAGATATCGTCTGCATATATAGAGACCATGTGGTCCGTACCCTCCACTGGTATGCCCTCCTCTCTAGCTCTATTACGGAGTGCAATAGCCAGGGGCTCCACTGTCAGAACAAACAACAATGGCGACAGTGGGCAGCCCTGTCGGGTGCCCCGGTGGACTGCGTAGCTGTCAGATGTGTGTCTGCCCGTGCGCGTCCTGGCGGTCGGGCCCGTGTACAATAGGCGGATCCATTTTATGAGGGGCTCCGGGAATCCAAATCGATGCAGGACTTCGAACATGAAGTTCCACATCAGGGAATCAAACGCCTGGCGGAGGTCCAGGGCTATACAGCCAGCGTGTGGTAAGTTATTAGGGGTAGTTGTCATAAGGGCATGGAGGCGTCTCGAATTTTGGAAGGTACTTCTCTCTGGGAGAAAGCCACATAGATCAGTATGTATCAGGCCAGGGAGGTGGTGCTGGATCCGCATGGCGATAGCCTTACTAAGGATCTTATATTCCGTGGAGAGCATGGAGAGGGGCCTGTAGTTCCCCGCCTCTAGGGCGTCCCTACCGGGTTTCGGGATAGAAATCACCAAGGCCTGCATGGTGGTAGCCGGGAGATGGCCGTTCTCGTAAGCAGTGTTGTATATTTTCTCCAGTACGGGGGTCAGCACATCAGCATATGTTTGATAGAACTCCCCTGGCAGGCCATCCATGCCCGGGGTCTTTCCTCGGTTAAGTGTGTGAATTGCTATCTTTATTTCGTGTTGTGTGATAGGCCCGGCTAGGGCCGCTTGGATTCCCGGGGCCAGCCTTGGGAGCAGAAGCTCTCCCAGGAAGTCCGCCATGTCGTCTCCAGCCTCTACAGGAGGAGGAGCATAGAGGTTCTCCAGGTGAATCTTAAATGTTTGGTTAATTCCTAGTTGTGTATGTACTTGTTCGCCTGCTGCGTTTCGAATAGCCGCTATTGTAGGGCTCTCTGGGGCATCCCTGACCAGCCGGGCAAGCAGAGCACCAGATCTGTCCGCCTCCGCCTGTTGGCGTTTCAGGTATGTCCCCTGATCTATCACCCTCAAGGTTTCCAGTAGTTCTGCATGCTCAATGTTGCACATCTGCAGATCAGCTTTCCTGTCGGGGTCCTGCCCTGCCGCATTTTCAAGGTCTCGCAAGCGCTCTTCCATGTCGCATAATTTGCCATGGATTTCCTGTCTGGCTCCCACTAGCCGGCCTATAGCAGCCCCCCGGATCACAGCCTTCATTGCATCCCATACGATTAGGTTCGAGGATGCCGAGTCCCAGTTTGTGGCAAAGTAGTCAGTCAAGGTGTCAGCTAAGTGTGCCCTAAATGGGCCATCCTCGAGCAGCGTGGGAATAAGTCTCCATGTAGGGACTGGCGAGGGTACCTTTCCCCAGTGTAGATCAAGTGTTAGTGGTCGGTGGTCTGAAAACGTTTTAGCTAGGTAATCTGATGTGACGCATCTAGTCGTGATGGAGTTGGAGCACACAAATCTATCCAATCGGGTATGTAGGTCGTGGACGGGGGAGTAGCATGAGTATTCTCTGTGTGTTGGGTGCAGTGCGCGCCAGGTGTCAGCCAACCGCCACCCTTGGAGCCAAGTCCCGAAAGAGTCTGATAGTTTATGTATTCCCGCCGCCTGAAGTGGGGGGTGTGATCTGTCGAGGGTCACATCTAAGATCATGTTCCAGTCACCCCCTAATATCCAGGGGACATCCACCCAGTCCGTCAATGCCCGGCCCACTGCAGCAAGGAATCTATCTTGGTCAAAGTTCGGGGCATAGATGCTGCCCAGGACCACCACCTCCCCGTCCAGAGTACCTCTCACCAATACATAGCGCCCTTGGTCGTCCGTGCGCCTTTCTAGTTCTACAAACGGAGTGCCGTGGCGTACCCATATTGTGGCTCCCCTGGAAAAGGCAGAATATGTCGTGGAAAATACAGTACCCCTCCACTTTTTCCGTAGTAGGAGGGACTCGGAGTGTGTCATGTGTGATTCCTGGAGGAACGCTATATGTGCCTGTTGTCTGAGCAGGAAAGCATGCATTCTGTGTCTCTTCTGCACAGCCCCCAGTCCCCTCACATTCCAGGTGACCAACCTATACTTTCCCTTAATGTCAGCCATAATCATCTGTAGGTGTCGCAAAGAGTGTTCCCATAAGTTCAAGCAAGTGATTCTTCGTCGTCAACCAGGAGACAGTTCCCTCCCTATCCCAAACCCCAACTGTGGAGGCGCAGCCTCTAAACCCTGCTGTGCCAAACCATAAACTTTCAAACAGATGTAAACAGGTAACGTTGTATACGCTAGTGGGGGGTCGATCAAGCAGGTGCCGTGTCCATTGAGCCATACCCGGTCAAGCCGTCGGCTCAACGGCGCCGCCGGGAGAGTTCTGTCATATTTGCGCAGTATAAGCAGCCACGTCTCGTGGGGGGGGGGAAAGGCAGAGGAATAGGGGAGGGGAGGGGAGGGGGGGGAGAACTCTGGCCACCGTCTAATGCTGTCGGTAGGATGCAATCAGGTGTCCCAGGGGCACAGGAGGTATACGAACCTCACCCCACTAGTCCCGGACAGATGCCACTCCTCCCCCCCCCCAGGTCCAGGCCATTTAGTGTTATCCAGCAAGGGAAGGGCCCCAAATATATCCAGGACAAACCTAAAGTCCCTCCTCCCCACCTCCGCCACCCCCCAGTCTATACAAAAAGGATATCATGTTGTGTTCCAGCCACAGGGCAGAGCCACAGGAAGTGTCATTCTTGGGCATTATCCATAAGTTCGTCCGCAGCTCTGGGTGTCACTTTCGGGAATAGGACCATACTGTTGTCCGAGTCCGAGTGGACTGTGCTATCCTCAGTGTCCGAGGGGATCTTCTCTTGGTCCTCTCTGAAGGAGCTCACCGCCGCCACTGCATCATTTTGTTCCTGCTTCTGTTGGTGGACAGTAGGTTTGCGCTGTTTCGGGTGATTGCGTCGGGCGTTCTTCCCGGTCCCTCCCCGAGTCGAGCTTTCGCTGGACCCAATATCCGTAGAGTTTTGTGTCTGGTCCAGATGGTCCTCGATCTCCATCGTTTCCATCCATTCCTCCACATCAGCAGGGCTTTCGAAAAAATTTGATTTTTGGTCATGGATCACTTTCAGGCGCGCCGGGAATAATAAGGCGTAGCGTAGTTTTGCCCGTTGGAGTCTCTGTTTTGCTTCATAGTAGGATGACCGCTGTTTCTGCACATGAGTGGTGTAGTCCGGGTACAGTGATATGCGTTTGTTCTCCCACTGTATGACCGATTTTATTCTGGCCTGGCTTAGCAGCATGTCTCTATCCCTATAATTTAGGATCTTGACAATAAGCGGCCGTGGTGTTTGTCCCGGTTTCGGTTGGCCAGTTGGGATCCTGTGAGCTCTCTCTACACAGAAGAACGGTGACAAACCTTCAGAGGCGACATTATCCCGGAACCAATGTTCCATGAACTCCGTTGCACGGGATCCCTCGCTTCTCTCCGGCAGGCCAATAACGCGGATGTTATTGCGTCTATTACACCCTTCCGCATCCTCCACGCGGTCCATCAGGGTCTGTACTTGACGTTGGATCAAGCGTATGGAGTACGTATGTTCCGCCACCGCCGGTGTAATTTCAGCTATCGTCAGGCCCTGATCCTTGACTCTATCCGCTAATTTCTCATGATCTGCTTTAAGCAAGGAAAGGTTGGTGGTGAGGGTGCCCATCTGCGTCTCCATCATCGTCCTGGAGTCTCTGATCTCTTTAAGTATGAGGTCTAACTTGTCTCCCTGCTGGTTCTCCGGGGCGGTGGAAGTCGAGGGCAGCAGTGCAGGGCCCCCCGGGTCCGCGTCCAAAGTGGGTCCTGTGCCCGCTCCCTCCTTGCCCTCCACAGTCTTCACGCCTTTACGCACCATGGTAATCTGCGGGTGTCCGGGTGGCAGAAGGGGTACGAATCAGGCCAAGTTTCGGCCGCTCGGCGTGTGTTGTACCTTCTGGAAGTGTCCCCTTCGGCCTCTCTTATCCCTCCCTCCCAGGGTCAGTTTCCAGTGGGGTCTCAGTGTATCCTCAGAGGGGGGGGGGGCGCCGTATCCCACCCGGTCCAGGTCAGATGGGCACTCAGTCTGTCTCTATAATCAACTCTCGTTAGGCGAAAGGTGTCTCCCTCCGACAAGCGGGGTCCAGCGGTCCAAGGTCGACAGCAGGATCAAGTGGCCGCCTTCCCGTACCGGCTCCCAATCATGAAGAGGCAGGGGTCGACCCAGGAGGGCCCGTCAATGGCGTATGGTTGGCGGCACCCCGGGGGTTCCACTCCAGGTCCCGTCGACGCCCCAGTCTCCGATCCACTCCGTGGAGGTAGGGCCTGTGCCACTTCGGCTCCGCCGCTTCCCAGTCTATCCCCCGGGGCACCACGGCAGGGTCTGGTCGCGGGCTCCTGGGTCCCCGCCCGCCACAGCTCGTCCCCGCCCACGATCAGGGCCGCATTCGCACCCGAGGCCCCGGTGCTCCGCACAGCGCCAGGCCCCAGGGGCTCCCTCCTCTTGCCCCCAGGCTCCTCACCTCAATTCACTGCAGGGTGTCGATGGGCCAGGCGGGGAGAGCCCCAGTCATGTCATGTAATATGTGACGTCATCAGCAGTGCATTGCACGCGCAAGTTATAGTGAGTCCAACTAACTATAACGTGGGAATTTCAATGGTTTTATGCGAGTAAAATTTCCACCTAACTATAACTGGTGTGAAACCTATGGTTTTTTCAGTGAATATATATATATATATATATATATATATATATATATATATATATATATATATATATATATACACATACACACCTTTAAACAGGTTAATTGCAGATCCATATTACATTATATCCTAGTGGACATACTTCTCTGGCGTCACATGATCGACATGAGGGTAACTGAAATATTAGACAGTGAGCATAACCCCCTGATACTAGAACTGGACCACATGTTCATCTCCCCCCTGCGCCAATTAAAGGAGAGACTAATGAATCCAATTGTTCTCAGTAATAACAGAAGTGGCCTGATTCAGAGGAATGAAGACACCCTTGCACAGATTTATACTATTGTTATACAATCATTAGACGACATCTACAAGCACGCAGATGAGGCACAACCAATTCTAAATATATTTATTGGACTAATGGGAAAGATTTTAAGAAAATCTACAGGGCTGGTAAGAGTAACAACAAAGTAGAATGGTTCAACACTGCTAGGCAGTAAGATTGGAGTTGATGAGCGCCATAACAAAGGGCTGCTAGGGTACTGTGGCCTTTAAAAGGAAACACTATTAAGCAGCCCAAATTGAGGCATAATGGAATTGGGGAGAGGGGTATGGAGAGACCCAACTACTGTGGCAAAAATTAAAGATAGTAAACTGTTCTGGCACATACTAACAAAGGTGTCTAGGAGTCAAATTATAGAAGACTTCCACATTCCACCCCAGACCTGGGTAAATCACCTTAGTTCACTGTTTGCTAAACAGGCTGACACTGGGTTATGGGTTAGCAATTTAGCTTGTACAGACATGCACAGAGAGACATGGAATGCAGACCTGATTACCTTTAGCATTGAGGAAACTACTCAGTAGGTAATACTTTTATTTGATTTATAGTGAAAATCATAAAAGGGTGGAGGTTACCACCATTTGGTCATCTTTACATCTTTAAAACAACACAAAATCAGCTTCAGGTCAAGATAAAACAAAAAGAATAGGAAAAGCAAAGAGAATATAAAATTACACAAGTTTTTCAGGAAGGTAGTCTAAGATGAAAATTTTAATTTAAAAAGGTGTTGCGAGTTGAATCAGGGGACACTTTTGTAACATTAAAATTACACAGACTTTTCAAAAAGTGGTGTAAGGGGGAGAGTAAAACTAGGGGAAGCAAAGTGGGTTGGATCAGGGTACACTTTTATGACATGAAATGAAGTGGTGTAGGATGGAAACAAGAGAGTCCGTTGGGAAAATAGAAGTGAGTCTATGGCCGGCTGTGTCCAGGCCTGTTATCCTGAGTTCTCTTTGGGTGCTGCCTTGTTTCCCAACTCTTGAGCTGCATGCTCCAGAAATTTTATAGTGTTGCAAGATAGTTTTATCCGAGTCCCACTGAGGCATATGATGACAGCCGCCCTGCAGGTTCTCACCTGGGCGACTCTTAGGAGTGGTAGCAGAAGCACTTTCCTTAGTTTCTGAAGTGCGGGGCATATACATATTAGATGCAATAATGACTCTGCGCCGTTGTTACAGAGGCGGCAGTCGAAAGTTGACCACGACTGTAGCCATTTGGGAGTGAGATCTTTACTCACAAAGCAGCCCAACCTTAACAAGCTTAATTTCCTCTTGTAATGGTCCCTGAAGCAGTCTTGCAAATATGGATGGGGCTTCATGTGGATGTATGATGGCAGAACAATCCAGGCATGGCTTTTACCTGCCACTGCAGCTTTGTCCATTAATAGTGACGCTTGTTTGATTGCATTATTAGTTCGCAGTTTGAAAGCGGTGTAAGTCATGGGTGCAAGCCAGGATTCTTCCAGTGCTAATGATTGAAGCGCTTGCCTGAGGGACTTATATATAGACTTGGGAAGTCCTGCCTGATTTTCTACTTCCAGCCAGCACAGATGAGCCAGGGAGTGATCTTCTGCATCCCTCATTCGCCAGTAGTATTTGACGAGGGCTCCTTGTCTTGCCGGGAGCTGATTTGTGAGACCGTATTCCAAACGAATTTGAGATTGCAAAATATAGCGCGGGATTGAAAAAAGATTTTTAAAGAGGCGAGATTGGTCAAGGTTTAGCGCTGTGGAGTCCCGGGTTGCCATCATCTCCGAACCATATGTGAGGGATGGCAAGAATTTGACGGCTATGATCTTTAAAACGTGAGCGGTGGAGTTTCCGCGTAGCTGTTTTTGGACTGTTTTAAAGGCGAATTGTAGCTGTTTGACTTTTGATTTCGCCTGTTCCAAGGTCTGTTTATATTTTAATTGATAATCCAGTGAGATGCCCAGGTATTTGTATTGGTCTACCTGAGTTAGTGTGCTGGAGTTTATCTTCCAGACAAATTTTTTTCTTTTCTTGCGAGAGCCAGAGAAACATAAAACATTTGTTTTTTTAAGGTTTATTGTCAGTTGTGCGTTCGAGAGGTATGACACAAGGTTAGAGATCATACGTTGTAGGCCGAGAGGAGTTTGCGACAAAAGCACAATGTCGTCTGCGTATTGTAGACTCATGATGGGTAAGTTACCCAATTTTGGTGGATCTCCCTGAATAGAGCGTAGATCGCTTTCTAGGTCCGCGGGGTAAATGTTGAAAAGGCAGGGGGCCAATACGCAGCCTTGTTTTAAGCCGTTTAGTGTGCTGAATTTCTTTGTCAGACATCGGCCGTCTCCTTTTTTTACTTGGACCCAGGTCTTTGAATACAGTTCTATGATTGCTCCCATTAGCTTTGGCGGCGCGCCCCAGGCTTTCATTTTGGCCCAGAGTTTAGATCTTGGCACTTTATCAAAGGCCGCTTTTAAGTCCAAAAAAACAAGTGTACAGCGAATTAGAGTTGTCGATTGCCCTTTTTGCTAGTAGGGTTATTGCAGATAAGTTGGTGAGGGTGCCCATTCCTGGCCGAAAGCCTGTTTGAGTCAGGGGGATTAGCCCTATGCTGCTTACCCAAGCCTCCAATTCTACCAGTAAATTTGACGCATAGATCTTTGCCTCCACATCTATTAAGGCTATTAGCCTGTAGTTGTTGGGGTCAGAGCGAGACCCAGATTTATATATTGGGTGTAAAATGCTGCCCCTCCACGATTCGGGAATGTTCCCGGTCTTTACGCTGTAACAAAATAAAGGGAGTAATTGACTGGCCCAGAACATGGGTTCTTTCCTGAATAGGACGTTGGGGAGACCATTTGGGCCAGGAGCTCCATCTGCTCTCAATGATTTTATGGTGTTAAGGACCTGTGTTAGTGTCATCAGGTCAGTGTCAGCTGTGATTTTTGTTGTTGATGGTTCGCAAGTAGCTTTGGGGTCAGCAGGCTTTGGGTCTGTCATTCTCAGACTTGAAAGGGCACACTCCGGGAGAGGCACAACTTTATTGTCAAGTGAGGTATCAAGTGTGAAATTGTATAATAAATCGATGTGGCTACACCAAAGCTGGTCAGTCATGTCGGAGTTGAACTGCCGATGTTTACCGTTGAGCATGAAGTTTATTTTTGCCCAAAATTATTTTGAGTTCTGCATCTTACTGGCATGGAGTATAGTACACGCTAGTTTTTCCCTATGCATTCTCTTGGCCAGATTGGTCTCTTTTTAGCTCTTTTTTTAGGACTGCAATTGTTTTCAGAGTTTGTTGTGAAAGGTGAGGATCCTTTTTTCGTTCAGCCCTGAGAAATGCATTCATTTGCCTTTTTAGTTGTCGCAGCTTTGGGGTGTACCATTTCCCTCCTCCGTTTCTTATGGCTTTTTGTCCTCTGTGGTTGGATTGAAAATTCTTGTTCAAGTCTGCTACAAAGGACTCCCAGGTCTTTATTATGTCCTTTGATATGTCAGATAGTGAAAGCAGTGCATGGCATGACGCCATTAGATTATCGAGGTTTTCTTCATTCCAGTTTAGCCGTTGTAAGTTAAAGATTTGGGTGTTCAAGGATAGAGGCAGCGCTTGCTCAGACTTTTTTACTTCAATTGTCAAGGAGAAGGTCTGTGGGAAATGATCGCTTTCCCCACGTTCCTGGATATGGAAGTCTCTGATGTGAAAGAATAGGTCGGGGTCCGCCAGAGTATAGTCTATGGTTGATCCTGAATTTTTGGAGACCCTTGTTAGGGCAGCTGGTGTGTCCAGATTACCCCTTCCGTTTAAGGTGTGCAATTGGAGGGCTTCCAACTCCATGGCACATTTCCTTCCTATTGCACTTTGTCTGCAAAGGTTGCCCTGGCGGGGGACAATGTGGGTGGGGAGGCTTCCCTCCTGACGATGAATTAGATTCATATTAAAATCTCCTGTTATAAGCATGTTTTCGCTTGGATAGGTAGACTTTAACGCCTTGATTGTAGTAACTAGTTGTTTTATCCTCTTCCCCTTATGTTTTCCACCCGGGTGCATATAGAGGTTCACAATCAAGAGGCCCATATTTGGGGAAACTTCAATTTTAACGCATTGCATCCATGTAGACTCTAGGTCGATGTGACTAAGTTGCCATAGAAGGTCCGTTGATATGAAAATGGAAAGGCCTCCTTTCGCCCTGCAGGAGCGGGTCTCCTTTTGTGCTGGTGTAAAAAATTCTTTATATCCCACAAGAGGCGTGTTTGTTGTCTGCCAGGTTTCCTGGAGCATTAGAATTTTAAATTGCGTGATAAACTCTATAAAGTCTTCTTCCTCCAGCTTCGCTTTTAGACCATAGACATTCCATGAACAGAACGTGCAGCCCTGCTCTTTCCCAACCATTGCTCTACTGTTGGTTCAGTCTGTGTTCCTATGGATTGATGCCGGAGGGGCATGTTGGTGACTTTTGGGCGGGTCATTCACCTGACGAGCAATCGTGATTGTGATTTGCCTGAGTTGGTGGCCTTCTTCTTCTATACTGCCTCTTAACTCAGGTCCTTTAGCGTTTTTTTAGGAGGCCTCGTTTTAGATTTTGTTTCCGCAACGGACTGGGATATCGAGCTGGCTCCACTTTTTTTTAGATCAATACCCCACAAGGCAAAATCCTCCCAGTGGGTCAGGATTTGTTCTGTGACGATGTGATCAGTCCAGGTTGTTATCGTGGAATCGGAGCCTGGTTGGAAAGGGTTTGGTTTAAACTCTACTAATTCCAAGTCGCATGATTTTAAATGACTCAGGCCTGGTAATTCCTCTAGGAGTTTTAGGATTGCCCCTCTGTTCAAGATATCATGGGTCCCTCTTGAGCAGTATTTCGGAATTAGCTCAATTTTGTTGCTTAGAATGTGCCGCTTTTGAATTATTGGTCGTCTGATTTCTTTGATGATTGGGGTAGACTTTCCTTCCAGGTCCATCTTTGGCTCTAAGGTGTGCTGGTTAGCTGGCTGTGCACTGCTTGTGGTTGCTTGTTCGTTGAGGTCTAGGGCTGGTGGAACTTGTGTTTCTCCCTCCAGCAGGTCTCGTGAATTTAGTTCCTTGATCTTTGCGGGTTTATCTATGCCAACTTGTCTTTTGTTTTCTGATACTTGAATGGATAAGATGGTATCCTTTGAACTTTTTCTTCGCTTGATGTTTGTGGTTATGACGTGCTCGTCAATTGGTGACTTGCGGTTTGGCTTTTCTCTGGGTGGGTTGAAGATGCTAAACGCCTTTATTGCGTTCTGAATTGAATTTGTGCCATTTGTGGCTCTTTTTGGGGTGGTTATTTCCTTATCAAGGGATAAGCCTTTTAAGGTTGACCCTTGCTCTGAAGTTGTTCTAATTTGAGGTGGGACACCCTCTGACTGCTCTTTATCTTCGCAGTTGCTGAGGTCGTTGTTGGTGTTTTTGGGGGGCTTTGATAATGCGCCTCGCCTGTGTGCTTTTGCTTTTCTAGCTTTCCTTTGGCGCTTCCTTTCCCTTTTAGTAAGCGCATGTACCTGAACAGTAAGATTGGGACTGTGTTCCGCAATTTGTAGGGACGCCTGAGTTGAATCTGCTTCCCCTCCTTGGTCGGCTAGAGAGTGTTCGTGTGCTCTTGCTGGCGTCGTGATATCATTAGAGGTGGTGGAATCTGATTGGTCTTGGGTTTCCAAGCTTGCTTTGCCGCTGCAAACCTCACGCGGCCTACCTGGGCCCTCTTTGGCGTGCTGTTGACTTGTTGAATGTCTTATAGTTGTAGTTGTTGCCTTAGATGAGTCCATTGTGGGTTCCGTTACAGCCCCCAATATCTGCGTCATCAGGCTTGGTACTGTGGCCAGTTTGTCTATTATATTTGAACAGTGGCAAGTATAGAAGGTGGAGTCCTTGTTGAGTTGCACCTTCGTGATCATATTGTTTAGATCTTTTAGGTTTGATTCAATGCCCTGAACGTGAAGGGCCAGAAGGTTAAGCAGGTCGACTTGCGTGTCCAATTTGTCCGCATGGTAGGACATTGCGACGCCTATGGATTCCATGGTCTTTAATAGTTGCGGCCAGATGGAGGCCGTTTGGGTGGTCACTAGTGTTTCCCCATGTGTGTGGGTAAGCTTGGGTGAGGTGAAAGGATGCTCAGAAGGATTTAGTTGATTGCGATGCTCGCACGGTTGCGCACTCCTTGGCGATGACCTTTTAACATTGCCTTCCTCCTTACCAGGCGTTTGGTCATATTGAGCAGCGAGCTGGCGCATACTCCGTTCCATTTCTATGCTCTCGCTTGCGGTTACGTTTTCTTCCTGTGGGTTCGATAACTCGCTGTGTTGGATGGCATCGGTTTCTTCCGTTACTAGTCCGACAGGTTGGGGGTGATGCTTTTTATCAAGTGCCGATATGGGCTGCCTACTCGATTTACTGGGAGACTTTACTGGTGACAGCGAGATTTGAATGCAGTTTACGGTTTGTGTTTGTGAGGGGCATTCCTCGATTATGGTCGGGGTCGTTTTCTGGATGGATTGTGGGCTTTGCTCTAAAAAGACCGAGTCATAGCTTGCGTCCGGGGTCCAATGGACTAAGGCACGAGCCGGTGATATGTGAGCTATTTGTTGGGACTTGGGAATTGGGTATCCCCTGGTTTGGTCTGAGCCATTGGCTAGTTGTCGGGTAATTTGGTCACACGCCCCGGGAGGGCCAGATCCCCCACTCCCAGAGATCCTTCTTGTTTTGGTATTAGAGGCATTGCGAGGTTCGCTATAACACCTTATGTGAAGTGATGGTGGTGCTGGCGATATAACGCCTTTATTTGTGCCCTCCTTGAGTACTTTGCGCTGAGTACTGTTGAAATTGGAGCTAGTATCAAATTGGCGAAGTTCTGATCCATTCCCTGTAGAGAGTCTTTGACAGACTTTTAGAAAGTCTGTAATCAGTGCCCGTTTACTTGATTTGGAGTGCGCCGCTTGACCTTGCACTTTATGGTTCAGTGATGGCGTAGCATAGTGTTCCGATAATTCATTATTCTTGGCTAGGGGGCTACAAGCTTTGCTGACCTTGTGAAGCCCCTTGGCTCCCGCATCGGGGCTCTGCAATCCAGATTTATCATGTTGGAGTATCGAGCCCGGAGGGGATTTTGCGAGGTTTACTGAACTGATGCTTTGTCCCACCGGGACCTGCTTCTTGGGGCTCTTGCCCCCACCTATGGCGGGCCCGTCCTCTGCCTCGTTGATAGTGCCCGGAGGGTCCCCCTTGGCCTTTTTTGTCTTTGCCTGTGGTTTTTCAGCTGGGTTTTCCTCTCCTCGTATCTTCCCGGATCTCATGATCAAGATACTTCGAGTGTGAGCGATGTGATTGTTCCTTTCGTTTGGGGGGGAACCTGGGCTGAGGGTTCCGTCGGTGTGTTGTCGATGGGTCGGAACTATCCTACTTTTATCTCTTATCTTTTTTTGATGGTTGGTTTTTGCAAATTGGTTTACTAACTGGATCGCTGGACTACTAATTAGGGTTTTGTGACTGTCGCTGTGGCTGCAGTGGTAGGTGGTGGTGAGGGCGGGCGGATGACAAAACCAATCGGTTGATAAGCGCCTGCAGTCCCCCACGAGATTCAATTTGCACCCACCCTTGGCGTTTGTATTGATGGTTTATTGGCAGGGCAGTTTTGATTATGAAGTGAGGTGCAGGCTTGATCCGTTTTAGTCAGTGCGGGGTGAGGGGCAACAAGCGGAGCGCACAGGGGGACCGCAGGCTGAAAAACCTAGTAAGACAGCCTCCCTCGATCTACTCCCCGGGCTCTTACTTAGCTACCGCCTCTAACGGCGGCTGCGCTTGTGTCGTCCTCTCCTCCCCCCGCCTCCTACCTCAAGGCCGAGCCGCCGTTGCACCGCAGGGGTGAAGCTCCAATGCGCCTCTGCTCAATCCTTCAGTCTGGAGTGCTGAGACCTCGGTGCGAGGGAGCTGGGCCGCTTCACGCTTCACGGCTCGGCTTTGGATCCGGTGCTGCTGAAGAAAGGAAGGGATCGGCGGGGTACAGCGGGAACCGGCAGAAACCCTATGAACGCCGACTTTTGACCCCCCTTCTCTTGTGGCTTCTCTGCTACCGGCTACCGTGCTCCTCTGCTGCCACTCCTCTGCACAGAGAGAAACACTGCCCGAGCGGACATGCGCACACGGAGCGTCTTCGCTGTATTTTTGCGGAAACTAAGATATCCCTCACCGCTTTACAAAGGGATAAAATGCCAGGTTTAGACAAAATCCCAAGTGATCTCTCTCTCTCAGAACCTGAAATATGGAGTGGCATTCTCAACCAAAGCTTAAAGGGTGCAGAGGTACCAGATTCCTGGCTGGGTGCAGATGTAGTTACAGTACACAAGAAGGGAGGTAAAAGTGAATCAGCAAATTATAGGCCCATCAGCCTAATCAATATTTAACAGAAATTATTCTGTAGGCATTTGCTAGTGGGACATCAAGACTGGATTAGGGAGGGTCAGATTTTGTCACCTTTACAGGCTGGGTTCAGAGAGAACATGAGCAGTATCCACCAACTATTCAGGTTCCTAACGATACTATGAAATACGTAGTCATCAAAAGAGAACACATATGTAGTGATCGTGGACTTACATGCTGCATTTGATCTCATTCCCAGATAAAAAATGTTGGCAGCTCTATAGCAATTAGGGGTTCTGAGCTACTACCTACTAACAATAATTAGGCTTCACTGGGACAATTATACCAAGATAAGATGGGGAGAAATGGCGCATTGACTGAGTGTCCTAGGGCAAACAGAGGGGTGTGGCAAGGTTGCGTGATGGCACAGACTGTTCACCCTTGTATAGTATAGGTTGATTGAGACTCTGGTCAATTGTAATGGGGATCCCCCAAAGATTGCTGATCATGCAGTTATGTCGCTACTATTTGCAGATGAAACCCTGCTTGTATACAAGACCCCAATGGGGCTTAAAAATCTATTGGACCATTTTTAGTATCCTATAGGATATCCGCTGAGACAAAACTCATGACTATCAACCCGCACAAGTGACTGGGAAATGGGAGACACTCTTTTGGAGCAAGTAACACAATTTAAATAATTGTGGGTAAGGTTCACAAACACATTATCAGGGGTCCTGCAAATATCTAAGAGCCAGCTAACACTCCAAAATGTAAGCTCCGCCTTAGTCAAGAAGGTGAAAATTTCAAAATACAGGCCAGCTGCGCCAGCCATTGAAATTGATCTGGCCAAGGTGCAGAGATATCGGGCTTACATAATGTAGGGAATGTTGAAAAAAGAGAATATCTTAATTGTCATCAGTTCTCAAACTACCCTCCAATGCGCTATTAATCCCCATTCGGCTAGACCTTGGTCACAGAAACATAATGCATGTGGCAACATTCAGACCTTCCGCTTATTGGATCAGAGTTTGGTCTAATAAATCACCACTCCCCCTGAGACAATCAGTTCTTGATGTGACTGCACTTGATACTAAAGGCTGCATACACTGGTTAAAACATGTTAGGAAATAGCTGTTCAGACTGGAAATGAGCGAACTCTGGTACAATTCTGATTGCATACAGAACACCTTGGTCACAGAAACAGAACGCATGTGGCAACATTCAGACCTTCCGCTTATTGGATCAGAGTTTGGTCTAATAAATCACCACTCCCCCTGAGACAATCAGTTCTTGATGTGACTGCACTTGATACTAAAGGCTGCATACACTGGTTTAAACATGTTAGGAAATAGCTGTTCAGACTGGAAATGAGCGAACTCTGGTACAATTCTGATTGCATACAGAACAATACTCCTATGCGCCTTAAAACGATACTGGGACTAGATCAGTGGACTTTGGCTAAATCACACTACTGCTGGGGAGATAACAGGGAGGTTTCTGGATTTTAAAGATAATATGCACCTTGGGGAATTCTTGAATCGAATTGAACCCCCTCAAGCAAAATCCTTGTACCTGGAATTTAGATACAACATTTTGCCATTAAATGGTTTTTGCAGTAACTGGAACGGCAGTACCACCTCTCCAAATTTTCCATCGTGCTCGACTAGCCTGTATACAGAACACCACTTTCAATTCTTCTGTCCTAGGTACACTGATATCAGGAAAACCTTGTAATCCTGATCTGTAGCACTTTATCCGCAAGATACTTGAGGGCTATTAGAATTCTTAGAAGTGATAGTTCAGAATGGCTAATCTTTGCACTGTCTAAATACCGGTTATATGCCTTGCGGGTGAGATGCAATAAATTGTAACTACTGGCTAGGTTAATGAACAGTTTTTTATGTTAATAAATTGTATCCCAATTTTTTTTTTAAATGTACCTGTTTATAGAGCAGTAATCTATAGCACTATATATTAGAAGTTTTTTAACTCATGATCTACTCAATTGATGTCCCTTCTCCGAAACCGTCCAGCTACAGAAGTACTGTTAGGAAATGTAATGCATGAAAAACACTGCTTTTTCTTAATAGTTTATGAGGGAGTTGCTAATCAAATGTGTGATTATTAAAAACTCCTGCTCACACATCACAGAGTATACTGCATATGACATTTAATATTTTGAACTATTGCGGTCGTTAAAGCCTAAAAGTATGTGCTGATAAAAACTAAAAGGGTAGCGCTATTGGAGCTACATTGCACATACTCATTTTATAGTTGCATCGTTTTAGAATATTTGTTTCTGAATTACAAACCCATGCCAAAGGTGCATTATTTATTATCAATTAAAAGAATGTATGGTGATGCAGGTGTATAACTCATCTGGTGTGGTTTTATTTTTATTTATGTCTGTGCTTTTCTTTCTCCCTAAAACCAAATAAAAAATATTACTATTACAATTACAACACCCTTCAAACAATGCTGCACCACAAGCTTGAGTTCCCAGCCAGGCATTGCTGAACACAGCAAAATTCGCAGAACACCGAGATCGTCACCCAAACTGATATGGTGGCCTTTTGAAAAAGTCGAGAGCCCACCGATTTTGAGAATGATTCTGGATATGCTTCAGATGATTTTGCAACTCAATCTATAGTCACCAACCGCTGTAGTCTGTGTTGTGCTTACCAGTGGCTTCGTCACAGGAACCCGATTCCACTGTAGTTTTATGTTTGGATCACCATGGAAACATTTCTTTTCATCCTATGGCTAACAATGATCATCGTTCTACTGCTACTAAATAGTAATTTCATCCCTAGAAGAACATTTGGATCCCTATTGTTTGTGAACTTCAGTCACATTCTTCCATCCACAGAAATCGCAGAGATCTTTACGCTGCCAAAATCACAGCTTATCCTGTGCCCAAAGGCATAGCTTGGGAGAAGGACCTGTATCAGATTCACTGACACATTGCAATTACCATATGTAGTTAAAGTTTCAATGTAGGACATTTTGATTCATGGCTCTGTCGCAGATGAATGAGATACAGAGACTGGCAAATGTATGATGTCTGACTTGCAGGGATATCGTACTTTGAATGATGAAGATCCTTATCTGAATTCAACTTTGTAGGAGAGTGGGGTCTGCAATCCTATGGTCACCCCAGATTTTTGCTTTTAGCTTCACTGGTTTACGACTTTCCCTGCCTGTGGGCCTGCTAATCAGACCCACAGCCTAGCTGTTCTCTCTCTAAATTGACAAGCATGTACTTTAGGTGCATTTACCAATTGGTACTGGGCCACCTTATCAGTCCCTGTACACAGGGCATAGGTGTACCCAGGGCCTACCAGGGGCTGAAGCATGTATTATGCCACCCCTGGCTGGCCATCTAAATCTGACACAACTGGCTGCATGACAGTTGAGGCAAGGTGGTGTAAACACCCTTAGCTGTAGATATAGTATACCTATATCTAACCCTAAAATGGACACATATATTCCTATCAGTCACTCCTATGGAAGGCCTTATCGATCCTGAAGGCAGAGTGCTTGGAATTATGCGAGATGGTGCTCTGGCATGAGCTGAGCCCGTTTGCAGCTTGCGGAACCAAGTCCTAATAGCTGTTCCATGATAACTCTATACCATATACTCTTAAGTGCATTATCTACCTCGCGGTAAAATGCTAACTCTGGTATAACATTATCAAAACATGTCGAGTAAGGTGTCATACGATTTGGAATACTACCCCCTCGCCAATTCTGGCGACGGGGGTAGCATTCCACCCTTCTAGAGGGACACGACATGTATGTAACTGTGAACCCCGGTTAAAAGTTAACTCCAGCCTCAGCATCACAAAATGGATGCTGCCACCACAGACACAAGTCTGACCTCCTGCTGCTGGGAGTCCTTCCAGCGAGGATGGCTTGGACAAAGGGTTTCCTGCCTTGGGAGGTGCTAGCACCACCCCAGACAGGATTTTGTGTATTGAGGTAGGGAGGCCTGAAAGGAATGAGACATGCCTGGGGCACACAAGGTGCCCTGTGCATACACCGGTTCAAACCAGTTGCTGGGGCATCCCAGCCCCAGCTCTGGCGGGAAACCGGACAAAGGATAGGGGTTGTAACCACCCCCCTTCCTGGTCCCACCCAGGGGAGGGACCTAGTCAGTAGTGCAGCCCCCTTTAGGAGAATAAAGGTAGGAGCTGGTCCCATTCCAAATTAGATTATCCTGAACTATTCATCAAGAAGAAACACTGGCCTTCGACGTTCTGCTCCACAGAAGACTGAAGAATCTCCCTTGCGGACAAGGAGTGTCCACCCTGCAACTGCAGGCACCATCAAGCGTCCAGCGGCTTCACTTTGTCGTCTTCCCTTGAGGATCCAGACTTCAGAGCCCGACGAGACCCGGATTCCCAGACCTCTCCGACCTCAACCTGCATCTACAGCAAAGCTGAGACCCGTGGGTGCGACGAGACACGTGGGACCGGCCATCTTGAACGAACCTGCACTTCGCTTCCAGCACGACTCCCGAGGTAAACTCGACCAAGTGCTTTGGGGATTGAGACGCCCCAGCCCCGAGCAGCCCCTGCACCGAAGATCAGCCCTCCAGCATCCACGAGATCTGCGTGGGGCCCTTCTGCTTGGTTCCTGCTCAACGCGTTGTCTAGTCACTTGCCGGCTAGCTAGTGGCCTCCTAGACAACGAATCTGTGAATTTCCACTGCTGATCTGGTTGCTCCAGATTGGCCCTTGCTCCCTTCCAAAAGAGGGGCACCCCGGACTCTCCTAGTCCGCACCAGACGCTTTCTTCACTCACCGCTTGGGTTGCCTTTGCCAAGGCCTGTTGCCTCCAATCCCGGATCCAACACCGCCGACAGCGAGAGCCTGCGTGGGACAGCTCGTGCCTCCATCCTGGTCGTCGAAGGCACCTCCTGGTCCACGTGGCTGCAGAGTCAAGCGTCCACTCTTCACCTGATCGCGACGACGACATCTGGTTCCACTCCAGTCACTGGCTAGTGACTGTGAACATTGTCCCCTCTGTTTTCAGGTCTCCTTCTTCAACAATCCACCCTTGGATTGCACCGGACATCTTCCTCCTGGTCGCCTGCAGTATCTTTTCTTTCAGGCTCCATTGACTTCAACACGAGAACCCGACGCACTTTGACACCTATGCATCCGCGGCTCGTGGGTGAGGTAACGAGAGCATTTCGGTGCTCAAGGGTAGTTTAACTGTCCTAGTGTCCAGTTCCACAGTCGTTTTAGTCCTATCTATTCAGGATTGTCCGTACTCACCTTTTCTTTGAACTGTACTGTCCATAGACGTTGTTACGCATCTCGCGTGTGAGTTCACACTCTGCACACGCGTTTCGTGGGCCTCCTATTACTTACCTGAAGTTAGTGTAGCGTGGTCCCATCGATCCTACAGCCTCTGGACAGCTCCATTCCGATTATCGACTTTCACATTCCACTTACTTAGTATATGGTTTGTCGTGCCCCTAGGGCACCATTGTAATTTTGTGCAACTTGTAGTATTTTTCGTAAGAGATTGTCATGTGCTTAGCCCTCTGACCTCATAAAGAGTTCAGAGGTGTTGTTATTAATAAATATACAGTTTATTTTCATAACCTGTGTGGTGTCCTTTCACTTGGTATTCAAGGGGTTATATTGTGGTAAAACAGCTGGCTTCACATGCCAAAAGAGTTTAGCCTAAGACTGCTTTGTCCATGCTACCATTAGGATAGCTGGTCTATAAGGTTGACTTACAACCAATCACCATAAGGGTTGTTTGGACTGATACAAGGTGATCACTAGAACTAGTGAGCATCATATATCAGGCCAACTTCTCACATTGGTGTGCAGCGGTTGGGATTTGAGCTTGCTGTTGTTTTTACCACATATAATCTTGAAACATCATTTAAAAAAATCACATAAGGTACCTAGGTACATATAACAAGCTTAGAAATACTCTGAGTTCTACTGAACCAGCTGTTGTAGTAGAAAGGGCCTAGCACACCCTGACTACAACTCTTAGCAAGGGATCAGTAGGAAAACCCATAGTGTAGGTAGGTGCATCACTTACACCTCACTAGAAGCATGTCTACCCATGGAGAGTCTTCAGAGACTCCCCAAGCTGACCATCTGCTACCAACATACCTCTCACCTCCTGAGGCGGAAGCCGGGAGTTCTCTTTATTTTTCTTTGCTTGTGAGATTTCGCTCGTGTAATTTTAACATTGCATTTTATTGTGTGCCTTTGCAGCTCGTGCTCGCGCTTGTGTTAGAAGCGTGTAGGAGCACAGCGCTGCTTGTTATTTGATCTCCCAGCGCTTGTAAGCGCTTCGCTTCCCCCCCCTCCCTTGCCTGGGACTCTGAGACCGCCCTCGGCTGAGCATTGACGCCGAGGGCTGGGATCTCATTTTGGCCGCCATCTTGGGGGTAGGACTACTCACCCTCGCGCTCTAGTAGCGCTACAAAAGGGACCCGGATCACATAGCCGGTGATTACCATCTGCTACCAACATACCTCTCACCTCCTGAGGCGGAAGCCGGGAGTTCTCTTTACTTTTCTTTTGCTTGTGAGATTTCGCTCGTGTAATTTTAACATTGCATTTTATTGTGTGCCTTTGCAGCTCGTGCTCGCGCTTGTGTTAGAAGCGTGTAGGAGCACAGCGCTGCTTGTTATTTGATCTCCCAGCGCTTGTAAGCGCTTCGCTTCCCCCCCCTCCCTTGCCTGGGACTCTGAGACCGCCCTCGGCTGTGCATTGACGCCGAGGGCTGGGATCTCATTTTGGCCGCCATCTTGGGGGTAGGACTACTCACCCTCGCGCTCTAGTAGCGCTACAAAAGGGACCCGGATCACATAGCCGGTGATTACCATCTGCTACCAACATACCTCTCACCTCCTGAGGCGGAAGCCGGGAGTTCTCTTTACTTTTCTTTTGCTTGTGAGATTTCGCTCGTGTAATTTTAACATTGCATTTTATTGTGTGCCTTTGCAGCTCGTGCTCGCGCTTGTGTTAGAAGCGTGTAGGAGCACAGCGCTGCTTGTTATTTGATCTCCCAGCGCTTGTAAGCGCTTCGCTTCCCCCCCCTCCCTTGCCTGGGACTCTGAGACCGCCCTCGGCTGAGCATTGACGCCGAGGGCTGGGATCTCATTTTGGCCGCCATCTTGGGGGTAGGACTACTCACCCTCGCGCTCTAGCAGCGCTACAAAAAGCTCACCCCCTCCTCCGCGCAGCGGACGCGATCAGCGGCCGCGCCGGATCTGCGCCGGAGTCGTGCCAGAGTCCTGCCCGTCTGCGCCCGTCAGCGTCCCGGAGGCGTTGGGCGTGGCAGGTACTTCTGGCCACTATGCTTTCTTACTCCGCTCAGGAGCTCATTTCGCTACGCAATTGGAATGAGTCGTGTATGTCAGTCTTTCCAAGCCGACATAGGGGTAAGCATAAGTGCCCTGTTTGTCTTTGGCACCCTGTCCGCTCCCTCCTTTCCCTTGATCCTGTTAAGGAGAGTGGCTTTAAACATCACTGCCTACTCCTTAATACGAGGTCGTTGCATCGCCACACCCAAGAGATCTTTGATCTCTTATCAACAACTAGTCCCACCTGTTTGATGCTCACGGAGACATGGACCAATGATTCTTCCCATCCGGACATGGTGGCTGCCATTCCCACTGACTATACCATCTACCGGCAGGATAGAGACAAGGGCAGAGGAGGAGGAGTTGCCTTAGTTGTGAAGAACACTTTTCCGTGCACGGTCATGCATACTCACACCATCGAAGGGGCTGACTCTTTAGCTTTTACCATCTCTTTATCGCCGCAACAAGCACTGAAGGGCCTGATTGTCTACAGAGCTCCTGGCCCTGTGGGCTCTTTTCTTGACGATCTTCAACAGGTCATGTCGGTCTTTGTCCTGAGGTCGGAGCAATGCATACTTGCGGGAGATTTTAACTTCCATATGGACGACCACAATGACCAAAATGCCATCAAACTGTTGGATATTGCATCCACCCTTGGTCTTTCCCCTTATCTTATTGGTCCGACCCACGATAAAGGCCATACACTTGATCAGGTTTTTTCCACCATACCTATCATGAATGTAACACTCTTGCCAATCGTTTGGTCTGACCATTTTTTGGCCCATTTTGAAATATCTTCTACCTTGGCTTCTCCCGCTAGCGCCACGAGACAGCAGGGCAGCAGTTATAGAGCACTTCATCGGGTGACCACAGATATGCTCACACATGCTCTGATTGATCACCCTGTGGCCTGTACTGGGGACCTGGAGAAAGATCTGGAGAACCTGCAATCCTGGCTTCTTGCCAGACTAAATGAGTTCGCTCCCTTACAGTCACCCAGGTCCGCTGCCCGTCGGGTTTCTGCCCCCTGGTTCACGGAGGAACTAGCCAATGCCCGTAGGCAATGTAAAGTGGTGGAACGGGCCTGGAGAGTCCAGTATGAGCCTGAGGCTAAACAACAGTATAAAACCACGTTGAAGTCATACCATGAACTTGTCCTTCAGAGCAAGAAACGCTATCTTGCCAAAAGGATTGATGATGCCGCTAATTCCTGCAAGGAGATTTTCTCCATCGTGCGCGAATTCACTAGCCCCCGGTCCATCTCTACTCAGGGTGCTCCAGCAGAGACCTGGGCTAACACTATTGCCAATTTTTTTACCACCAAAATTAGGCAAATCCAGGTTTCTTTTCCGCTGAGAGCCCCAGATGATGTGTCTGCAATGCCGATTGAGACAGCGCCTCTGTCTCCCTCAGGCCCAGTCCTGCTTGACTTTCCCCCTCTCTCGGTTGCTACATCTTTAGCCTTGATGAGGAACCTCAAGTCGGGCTCACCTCTTGATCCGTGCCCGGCAAAATTTTTGGCAAAAATGGCAGATGCCATAAACCCTATAGCCAATCCCATTCTTAATCTCTCCCTGAGCGAGGGCTTTTTGCCTCAGACCTGGAAGCAAGCTATGGTCATCCCTCTGATTAAGAAGCCCAATCTTGACCCAGAGGTGCCTTCCAACTACAGGCCAATCTCGCTCCTTCCAGCACTGACTAAGATCTTGGAGAAACACGTGCACAGCGTGCTTTCCAACTTTCTGGAGTCTAATGATTTATTTCATGAATCCCAATCGGGATTCCGCTCCAACTTAAGCACCGAGACGGCGCTTTTGGAAGTCTCGGAGATCGTAAAAGAGGTGCTGGACATGGGAGGTAGGGTGTTGTTAGTTATGCTAGATCTGTCGGCGGCGTTCGACACCGTCCCCCATGAGGATCTCCTCACTAGGCTCCGTGACATCGGGCTAGGGGGGACGGTGCTCGATTGGTTTTCTTCCTTTCTGGCCAACCGCCGCCAGACGGTCTGGGTCCCACCCAGATCCGCCGAGATGCCGCCACTGGGAGTCGGAGTGCCTCAGGGCTCTATTTTGAGCCCCACTCTCTTTAACATCTTGATGACCCCTTTGGCGACATTGGCGGAGTCCTATGGGGCCCGGATCGTCTCTTATGCTGACGACACTCAGCTCCTCTTCACCTGTCGCAAGGGTGAAGAGTTCGATGGTGAAGGGATTCGCGAGTGCCTTGGGGCTGTTTTTAGCTGGTTTTCACAAAACAGCCTTAAGTGCAACTCGGACAAGTCCGAAATACTATTCTTCGGATGCCCATCAGAACCAGATTGGCGAGGTTGGTGGCCGGCTGACATGTTCCCTCCCACACAGTCCTCTAAGTGGGCAAAAAACCTGGGAATTAAAATCGACAATGAGCTCTCGCTCAAATCCCAGGTCTCCACCCTCACGGGAACATGTTTTGGGATACTTAGAATGTTACGTAAGTTTTTTCCCCTTCTGTCGGAGCAACATCGGAGGATTACTGTTCAGGCCCTTATAGGGTCCAGATTGGACTACGCCAATGTCTTATATCTTGGCTTGCCTGAATATCTCCTCCAGCGCCTACAGATTACCCAGAACGCCGCGGCGCGTGCCATCTTTGGCCTTCATCGTCGCACCAGCGCCTCTACCCTTCTTGCATCCCTCCACTGGCTTCCGGTGCGGAAGAGGATACTGTTCAAGGCCATGACTCTTGCCCATAAGGCCTTACATGGCAATGGCGCTAAGTATCTTCAGAGGAGGCTGGACTTCTATCGACCCGCACGATCCCTCAGGTCAGAAGCCTTGGCTCTGGCGCGGGTACCACGTATTAAAAAGGCTCGGCTAGGCGGCCGGTCTTTCAGTTTCCTCGCTCCTCAGCTGTGGAACTCGCTACCGTTGTTCCTGCGAAACACCTCAAATTTGCTTGTTTTCAGGAAAGACCTGAAAACCTGGTTGTTTGCTGGATAATCTTTTCTCTCTTTGGGCCCCTTTCTGTTACTGTTATGTTTCATGCTCTCCTCTATGGTTTGGAGCTTAAAGCGCCGGGACACTCCCTTGGAGTAGCCGTTGCGCTATAAAAGTCCTATTTTAACATAACAAGTGGTTAGTGACCCTCCACAGGTCCTTTCCAGATATGCAGCTCTCCGTTTCCAGGAGATGAGACAATTGTGTACCTCCAGGAAATTGAAACAGGGTTCTAACCTTACCACTCCCTTTCTGTTAGGTCTCTTAGAGACATATGATGCTAGAAAGGCTTCTAATACAGATGGGAGCATGCCAGCCTTAGAGGGTACCCTTGGAGATCCAGACCTCCCTGAAACAGAAAATGTAGAAGAGGAGGAGGAAGAAGAGGAACCATCTGGGGATGAGGCAGACAATGGTCCTGAGTTAGTCAGCAGACTTACAAGAGCCAACTTAGACCTACATAGGGAAGGATCTGGGGGACCCCCAGTACTGACCCTGAGCAGGCCTAACCTTGGAATTAGAAGAGATAGATCTCATTCTAGGGACTCCAATACATCTGTGCACTCTCATGCCTCTGCTCAGAGGAGAAGGACTTCTCCCCAGAGGAGAATGACTTCCCCTCAGAGAAAGAGAGCATGAAGCAAGGATGAGACAAGCTAATCTGAGGATCCAGAGGGAAGAACTTGCCCTTGCCAAAGAAAAGCTCGCATTTGCAAGAGAGCAACAGTTGAGTGGGGTAGTCCCCACTGGTGGCAGCAATATCCCTAAGGATAAAGACAGGAGTTTTGATAATAGACACCCGAGTAAAATAGTGCCCCCCTATAAGACAGGGGATGATATCCACAAGTGGATGACTGCTTTGGAGAGAGCCTGCAAAGTACAGCAGGTACCCCAGAGTCAGTGGGCAGCTATATTGTGGCTCTCCTTTGAAGGTAAAGGTAGAGACAAGCTCCTCACTGTTAGAGATGAGGATGCTAATGATTACCAAGTCTTGAAACTTGCTCTGATTGATGGGTTTGGCTTAACCACTGAACAGTACAGGTTGATGTTCAGGGATACCCAGAAAACTCAGGCTCAAGATTGGACTGACTTTGTAGATTGTGCCACTAAGGCTCTGGAGGGCTGGTTACTGGGAAGTAAAGTTACTGATTACACAGGATTGTATAATCTAATTATGAGAGAGCAAAATCTTAAATAATTGTCAGAACCAGTTGTTGCATCAGCACTTGATTGACTCAGATCTGACCTCTCCCCAAGAATTGGGAAAGAAGGCAGACAGATGGGTCAGGACAAGGGTCAAGCAGCAGAACCAGAACCAGGGTGATGGCCAGAAGAAAGCAGACCAGAAGGATAATGAGAATAAGCAAAATGACCAGAAGTCTTCAACAGGGCCCCAACAACCTAAGGAGGGTGGGTCCCAAACTTCCCAAAAGAAGAAGAATGATGGTCCTAAGAAACCATGGTGCCAAGACTGTAAAAGTAAGACTCACTGGTTTAGTGAGTGCACCAAGAAAGGCCAAACTCCTACCACTACTGTCCCTAAGACACCTGCACCCCCTAGTACAGTTAGTAGTGGTAGTGTACCTCCCAAGGCTATAGTTGGGTTAACCCTGGGAACTGAGGTGGGTTCTGACTTAGTTAGAATTCCTACTCAGGCAGTTCTTGTTTGTACTGGGGACATGGATATGACCCCTACTGTAAGTCCTAGTACTCTTGGCAAATACAGGCAAACGCCTTTAATCAATGGAAAAATGGCTCAGGCCTACAGGGACACATGTGCCAGTGGCACTATGGTGACACCAACATTTGTGGACCCTGACCAGATCATGCTAGGTTCAGATTACCTAGTGATCAATGCTAGCAATGTCACTACCAATCACAGTATGGCAGTTGTTAATTTCTCCTGGGGAGGGGTAACTGGCCTCAAAAAGGTTTAAGTTAGTTCAGACCTCCCAGTAGATTGTCTTTTGGGCAATGATTTGGAATCCTCACTGTGGTCAGATGTGGAATACAACACTCATGTAGAAATGCTAGGTCTCTCCTCACATGTGCTTGCTGTGACTAGGTCACAGGCCAAGAAATGCCCAGCTGAACTAGTACTGGCTGCTGGAAGAATGGACCAGACACTACCCAAGAGAAAGAGCAGTAGGGGTAAGGTTGACCCTTCCCCCCTGCCTCAGGTTGAGGATCAGCTCTCTCAGGAGGCTGACCCCAAGACCCCAGAAGGAACTGTCCTAGAAGAGCTTGAGCCTGAACAGGTTGAGTTTCTTGGGACAGGGGGACCTTCCAGGGCAGACTTGAGACAGGCACAGTTAGACTGTTCCGCTCTTGAACCCCTCAGACAGCAGGCTGCTGCTGAGGCTGCAGGGAATGCTACAGGTGCCCATAAAGTTTATTGGGAAGATGGACTCCTATACTCTGAGGCAAGAGACCCCAAGCCTGGTGCTACCAGGAGGCTGGTCATCCCCTTGTCTCTTAGAGGTTTCCTTCTCACCTTAGCCCATGAGATTCCCCTTGCAGGTCACTTAGGCCAGAACAAGACTTGGGACAGGCTTGCCCCACACGTTTACTGGCCTCATATGTCTGAGGACACTATAGAGTTTTGTCGCTCATGTGTCACCTGCCAAGCCAGTGGCAAATCAGGTGGCACAACAAAGGCCCCCCTTATACCACTACCTGTGGTGGGGGTTCCCTTTGAAAGAGTAGGGATTGACATTGTTGGACCAATGGATCCCCCAACAGCATCTGGGCACAAATTTATACTGGTGGTAGTGGATCATGCCACCAGGTATCCAGAAGCTATTCCCCTTAGGACCACTACAGCTCCTGTTGTGGCCAGGGCCCTACTTGGAGTTTTCTCCAGAGTGGGGTTCCCTAAGGAGGTTGTCTCTGACAGAGGTGCAAACTTCATGTCAGGATACTTGACTGCTATGTGGAAGGAATGTGGTGTCAATTATAAATTCACCACACCCTATCACCCACAATGCAATGAGCTTGTTGAGAGATTCAACAAGACCCTCAAAGGGATGATAAAAGGATTACCTGAAAAGCTCATTCGAAGATGGGATATCCTTTTACCCTGCCTCCTGTTTGCTTACAGAGAGGTCCCACAGAAGGGGGTTGGTTACAGTTCTTTTGAGCTTCTGTTTGGACATCCTGTAAGAGGACCCCTATGTCTTGTGAAGGAAGGATGGGAGTTACCTCTCAAAAAGCCTAAACTTGACATAGTGGACTATGTACTTGGTCTCCGCTCCAGGATGGCAGAGTACATGGAGAAGGCATCTAAAAACCTTGAGGCCAGCCAAGAACTTCAAAAAGCTTGGCATGACCAAAAGGCAGTCCTAACTGTGTTTAATGCAGGACAGAAGGTGTGGGTGTTGGAGCCAGTGGCCCCAGCAGCTCTCCAAGACAAATGGTCTGGACCCCATACCATCATTGAACAAAAGGGAGAAGTCACCTACTTGGTGGACATGGGAACTCCCAGGAGCCCTCACAGAGTACTTCATGTGAATAGGCTCAAAGCATTTGTCAACAGGGAGGACATGGGCTTGCTCATGGCCACAGATGAGGGGCAGGAGGAAGAGAGTGACCCTCTCCCAGACCTGCTCACTCAGAACCCTGATGATGGGTCAGTAGATGGTGTAGTCTTTTCTGACAGCCTCTCTGCCCATCAACAAGAGAATTGTAAGCAGGTCCTTCAATCCTTCAGACAAATGTTTTCT
The DNA here is from genome assembly GCF_964261635.1 of Lissotriton helveticus. Classification (NCBI taxonomy): domain Eukaryota; kingdom Metazoa; phylum Chordata; class Amphibia; order Caudata; family Salamandridae; genus Lissotriton; species Lissotriton helveticus. The sequence goes on from NC_136061.1 coordinate 173,619,055, forward strand.
CTGACCCCCAGTCAGACAAACTGGTGCACACATGAGGTGGACACTGGAGACAGTCTGCCTATAAAGAGTAAAATCTACAGGCAACCTGACCACGTCAGGGACTGCATAAAAACAGAAGTACAAAAGATGTTGGAATTGGGAGTCATTGAACCCTCAGAGAGCCCTTGGGCTAGTCCTGTAGTTCTAGTGCCAAAACCTCACACCCAAGATGGTAAGAGAGAGATGAGGTTTTGTGTAGACTACAGGGGTCTCAATGCTGTCACTAAGACAGATGCCCATCCAATACCCAGGGCAGATGAACTGATAGACAAGTTGGTTTCTGCAACTTTCTTAAGTACATTTGACCTCACAGCTGGTTATTGGCAAATCAGGTTAGCTGAGGATGCCAAGGCCAAGACAGCATTTTCTACCCCAGGAGGCCATTACCAATTTGTGATGATGCCCTTTGGTTTGAAAAATGCACCTGCCACTTTTCAAAGGTTGGTGAACCAAGTTCTCACTGGGTTGGATGACTTTTGTGCAGCATATCTAGATGATATTGCTGTCTTTAGCTCCACCTGGGAGGATCAACTGATCCACCTGAGGAAAGTTTTGGAGGCCCTGCAAAAGGCAGGCCTCACTATCAAGGCTACTAAGTGCCAGATAGGGCAGAGTCAGGTTGTGTACCTGGGCCACCTTGTGGGTGGAGGCCAGGTTCAACCATTGGAGAGCAAGATACAGGCCATAAAGGACTGGGCTCCTTCAACCACCCAGACACAGGTCAGAGCTTTCTTGGGCCTGTCTGGTTACTATAGGGAGTTTGTCAAAAATTATGGGTCCATTGTGACACCACTTAATGACCTGACAAGCAAGAAAATGCCATAGAAAGTTCAGTGGACAGTTAGCTGTCAGAAGGCATTTGATGACCTAAAGCAGGCCATGTGTACTGCACCTATTCTCAAGAGTCCTGACTACTCCAAAACCTTCATTGTCCAAACAGATGCATCTGAGTTGGGTGTGGGAGCTGTTCTTTCTCAACTGAATATTGATGGTCATGACCAGCCCATTGCTTTTATAAGCAGAAGGCTGACCCCTAGAGAGAAACGTTGGTCAGCTATTGAGAGGGAGGCCTTTGCTGTGGTTTGGGCCCTGAAGAAGTTGAGGCCATACTTGTTTGGAACTCACTTCAAGATTCAGACCGACCATAAGCCCCTCTTTTGGCTAAATCAGATGAAGGGTGAAAACCCCAAACTTCTTAGGTCGTCCATTTCCCTACAGGGGATGGACTTTACAGTGGAGCACAGACCAGGGACTGACCATGGCAATGCAGATGGTCTCTCCAGGTATTTCCACTTAGAACAGGAAGACTCACCTGGTCAAGGTTAGTTTAATGTCCCTAAGTTTGGGGGGGGGGTTATGTAGGAGAGTGGGGTCTGCAATCCTATGGTCACCCCAGATTTTTGCTTTTTGCTTCACTGGTTTACGACTTTCCCTGGCTGTGGGCCTGCTAATCAGACCCACAGCCTAGCTGTTCTCTCTCTAAATTGACAAGCATGTACTTTAGGTGCATTTACCAATTGGTACTGGGCCACCTTATCAGTCCCTGTACACAGGGCATAGGTGTACCCAGGGCCTACCAGGGGCTGAAGCATGTATTATGCCACCCCTGGCTGGCCATCTAAATCTGACACAACTGACTGCATGACAGCTGGGGCAAGGTGGTGTAAACACCCTTTGCTGTAGATATAGTATACCTATATCTAACCCTAAAATGGACACATATATTCCTATCAGTCACTCCTATGGAAGGCCTTATCAACCCTGAAGGCAGAGTGCTTGGAATTATGTGAGATGGTGCTCTGGCATGAGCTGAGCCCGTTTGCAGCTCGCGGAACCAAGTCCTAATAGCTGTTCCATGATAACGCTATACCATATACTCTTAAGTGCATTATCTACCTCGCGGTAAAATGCTAACTCTGGTATAACATTATCAAAACATGTCGAGTAAGGTGTCATACGATTTGGAATACTACCCGCACACCAATTCTGGCGACGGGGGTAGCATTCCACCCTTCTAGAGGGACACGACATGTATGTAACTGTGAACCCCGGTTAAAGTTAACTCGAGCCTCAGCATCACAAAATGGATGCTGCCACCACAGACACAAGTCTGACCTCCTGCTGCTGGGAGTCCTTCCAGCGAGGATGGCTTGGACAAAGGGTTTCCTTCCTTGGGAGGTGCTAGCACCACCCCAGACCGGATTTTGTGTATTGAGGTAGGGAGGCCTGAAAGGAATGAGACATGCCTGAGGCACACAAGGTGCCCTGTGCATACACCGGTTCAAACCAGTTGCTGGGGCATCCCAGCCCCAGCTCTGGCGGGAAACCGGACAAAGGATAGGGGGTGTAACCACCCCCCTTCCTGGTCCCACCCAGGGGAGGGACCTAGTCAGTAGTGCAGCCCCCTTTAGGAGAATAAAGGTAGGAGCTGGTCCCATTCCAAATTAGATTATCCTGAACTATTCATCAAGAAGAAACTCTGGCCTTCGACGTTCTGCTCCACAGAAGACTGAAGAATCTCCCTTGTGGACAAGGAGTGTCCACCCTGCAACTGCAGGCACCATCAAGCGTCCAGCGGCTTCACTTTGTCGTCTTCCCTCGAGGATCCAGACTTCAGAGCCCGACGAGACCCGGATTCCCAGACCTCTCCGACCTCAACCTGCATCTACAGCAAAGCTGAGACCCGTGGGTGCGACGAGACACGTGGGACCGGCCATCTTGAACGAACCTGCACTTCGCTTCCAGCACTACTCCCGAGGTAAACTCGACCAAGTGCTTTGGGGATTGAGACGCCCCAGCCCCGAGCAGCCCCTGCACCGAAGATCAGCCCTCCAGCATCCACGAGATCTGCGTGGGGCCCTTCTGCTTGGTTCCTGCTCGACGCGTTGTCTGGTCACTTGCCGGCTGGCTAGTGGCCTCCTAGACGACGAACCTGTGAATTTCCACTGCTGATCTGGTTGCTCCAGATTGGCCCTTGCTCCCTTCCAAAAGAGGGGCACCCTGGACTCTCCTAGTCCGCACCAGACGCTTTCTTCACTCACCACGTGGGTTGCCTTTGCCAAGGCCTGTTGCCTCCAATCCCGGATCCAACACCGCCGACAGTGAGAGCCTGCGTGGGACAGCTCGTGCCTCCATCCTGGTCGTCGAAGACACCTCCTGGTCCACGTGGCTGCAGAGTCAAGCGTCCACTCTTCACCTGATCGCGATGACGACATCTGGTTCCTTCCTGGTTCCACTCCAGTCACTGGCTAGTGACTGTGAACATTGTCCCCTCTGCTTTCAGGTCTCCTTCTTCAACAATCCACCCTTGGATTGCACCGGACATCTTCCTCCTGGTCGCCTGCAGCATCTTTTCTTTCAGGCTCCATTGACTTCAACGCGAGAACCCGACGCACTTTGACACCTATGCACCCGCGGCCCGTGGGTGAAGTAACGAGAGCATTTCGGTGCTCAAGGGTAGTTTAACTGTCCTAGTGTCCAGTTCCACAGTCGTTTTAGTCCTATCTAGTCAGGATTGTCCGTACTCACCTTTTCTTTCAACTGTACTGTCCATAGACGTTGTTACGCATCTCGCGTGTGAGTTCACACTCTGCACACGGGTTCCGTGGGCCTCCTATTACTTACCTGAAGTTAGTGTAGCGTGGTCCCATCGATCCTACAGCCTCTGGACAGCTCCATTCCGCTTATCGACTTTCACATTCCACTTACTAAGTATATGGTTTGTCGTGCCCTTAGGGCACCATTGTAATTTTGTGCAACTTGTCGTATTTTTCGTAAGAGATTGTCATGTGCTTAGCCCTCTGACCTCAAAGAGTTCAGAGGTGTTGTTATTAATAAATATACAGTTTATTTTCATAACAACCTGTGTGGTGTCCTTTCACTTGGTATTCAAGGGGTTATATTGTGGTAAAACAGCTGGCTTCTCATGCCAAAAGAGTTTAGCCTAAGACTGCTTTGTCCATGCTACCATTAGGATAGCTGGTCTATAATGTTGACTTGCAACCAATCACCATAAGGGTTGTTTGGACTGATACAAGGTGATCACTAGAACTAGTGAGCATCATATATCAGGCCAACTTCTCACAAACTTATTAACCAGAAATTAATTGCTATCACCATTTTCAACAATATTGCATACATAGGACTAGCTATCATTGAAAGATGTACAACTACACCCAATGGGCACATTGTGAGGCACTGCTTCCTGAGTCACTCTACCTTCTTAAAGAACGGCCCATTCCTAAAAGTTAGTGGAGATCTTACCTCCAGATTGGTGTGACAAGATCTCTCTCTCTCTTTGACCATGTCCCTTGTGTTCGTAGGTGGTCAATATGATCACCACATCCTAGAAGTGAAGGGTCTGTCACTACAGTGTGTATAGGTATGTCGTTTTGAAAATAACCTCCTTTTAAAAAGTAGGGATCTTTGCACCACTAAGAGAATGACTGGATAGCTTGTTCGGTTAATGGTATCTTGTTTTCCCAACATCCCGATGTCTGGCTCCACTGATTCTCCAGGCATTGCTATAACAGACTCCTGGAGAGCCTGGCAATGGGTGTCAGAAAGATGCATGATTCCATCGATCCCAGCAATGAGGAATCTTGTCACACTTGCATTTGGAGTTTGCTATAGACTGCCCTATTTGTGCTGAATAGATAGGAGTTTCTTCTCTGAAGGAAACACTTTTGCAACAGTGGTGTCTAATGTTACTTCTAAATAGTGAATCTATTGTACCAGAACGATTGTGGATTACTGAAAATTGATTTTCAAGCATAGTTTCCGTAAGATGTTTGTAATCTTTGCTGTATGTGTGGTATAGGCATCCTGCAAGTCTATAGTAAACATTTAACCTCCTTGAAGATAGGTTTGGTGTAAAACCCACTTTTTTTTAAATCAGTTTTTATTGATTTTCAATTAATAAAACAGACCTGTACAATATAACGCATTGAATGTCCCCAGTATTAGGGGTAAGTCGCACATACAGGACACTGCGAGAGAGTTACAGAGGTAGAGAGAACAGGAGTACATTGCAAGTAAGGACTACTTCTCAGGCCCAATGGGTACAATCCGTTAATTAATTCAATAAGCGTTCACTGGCCAACAGTTTCGAACAAGGGAAGAAGAGTACAACAATTGGGGACAAAGAAAAACATAATGCAGGGTGAGCATTTAAAACTGGAACACCATTGTTGTCCACCAAGCCTGCCCTCCTGTCACACTTATGTTTGCATTGTAGATAGTAGTGATTCGGTAATTGGTCAGGGAAATGCCTAGACAAAGATTAAGTGTACAAAACTGTTGGTGGCATTGCGTCGCAGTCCTACCAAGCCAAGTTTCAGTACATTTATATATGCTCAGTGATCGACCCATCACCTAGGGTCACCTCATCCAATTCGGCACTGTGGATGCTTCGCATATCTGACAATATTGAGTTCCAGCTATAGGCCATCGGGATTCTGCGAAGTCCCAACGCGTCCTCTCGGTGTAGTGCAATGCTCTCTGCCTTGGCTCATTTCAGTAAGGAGAGCCGCCAGGCTTAGCCATCGGTTGCTTGGCCTAGGTAGCGAGATATAACCTTAAGTTTCTTATTCCTGCTATAAAGGTATAGGATGTACTTCTCCCCTTTAAAGGGGATGTTGCGTTCTGTGCATTGGGGGAGGGCTTCTGCTACTGTCGTGTTCCAGTACCCGCTGAGGGAAGGGCAGTTCCACAGCATGTGTAAAAGATCCACGTTGACCAGTTGGCAAGGAGGACAGGCTGCATCTGAGCATTGGAAGGATCTTAATTTTAGCTGGGGTGAGGTATGCTCTGTGTGTGATATAATATTGAATCTGTCAGCAGCACTGGTTGCGAAGAACACATATAGGGCTCTCCAGGACTGCCGCCCATTCAGGGCCTGTAAGTGGGCATTCTAGGTCCTCTTCCCAGTGGAGCTTTAATGGTTCCAATGTAATTGCAGCATGTTGTTTGAGGGAGGCAGCAAACTATAGTGTTAGGTGCCTACCGCTGCCCAATACGTGTAAGTATTGAACTGTTAAGTGTGTGGGAGTTCAATGGTCATGTTGCCCCAAAGGGCCATGAGGGCGGAAGACTGCATTCTTGCCGACTAAAACTGTCATTTTTTTATTGCACGGAAACGCGATATTTTGCACTGCTATTTTGCACAGAATGAAATGTTTGGTGATTTTATATATAGTTGCGCTGCGCTTTGTAAACAGTCAGGGAATACTGTGACTGCCGTATTTTAGATATATTTTTAAGCTGATCAAGTAGTGCCGCTCTCCGTCCACCATGGCTCGCCCCAGTGCCGATTGAGTGGAGAGAGCTGGCCACTACACTCACTTGGGGAGCAGAGCGTTCTCGGCCACCATTTTGAAGCGGTGAGCGCTCTTGCCACTGCAACCACTTCACGGGGAGGAGTACTTTAACTCCCCGGATGCACACAGCCCGTCTGCGCACGTCCGCACCCGGGAAGCGCTCAGTGCCAGCCGTGCTGCCGGCTTTAGATCAGGAATGGCAACTTCGTACTCTTATTGCAGAGGTTAGCTCCTTGATGCACTTTACCGGAGTCAGAAATGTTCAGGACCGCTGCTGGGAGGCTACCAGGGCACCGGGGATCAGACTTGTCCGAATTGTAAACTGAAACTAACTGATATAAAAGTCAAGTGTCTCTTTGACAAGGCTACTATGGATAGTCAGAACGGACCTCAGGTGGGAACAAGGAGGGATCTCAATAAGCATAAGACAAAAAACACCTCAAGGACTATCATAAGCATTGTTAAATGCACCGTCACTGATTAAACACAAGCACGAATTTGGCCTTTTTGTTCATTTCAATGACCCAGACCTTATTTTTGTCACGGAAACCTGGACTGAAGAATCCTCAGGCCCTGTCAATAGCAGTCCCACCCGGATTTGCAATAGCTAGGAAAGACAGTGTTGGCAGAAAGGGAGGGGGCTGGCGATAATTTATAAAGATTATTTAAAGCATGTTTTAAAACGATTGCCACAGTTTCACATGTAGAGGTGCTCTCTTTTAAGATAGCAGCCAGTCATGTCCTCTGGTTCAGTAGGCTATTAGTCTACAGGCCGCCGGGGCCCAAAAATCATTTTCTGCAAACCATGGGCGACCTCTTGGAATATAAAGTAAACTCTCAAAACTTCACCATTTTAGGTGATTTCAATTTTCATTTAGACATTGTGTCAGACAAAGACTCACAGGCCTTGATGGACCTAGTGGCAGGCGCAGGTCTAGAACAGATGGTAATAGGACATACTCATAGTGTGGGCCATCTCCTGGATGCTGTTTTTTCCGATTGTCCTCTGCTTAAATTCAACAGCAACCTGCAACTGCCATGGTCTGACTATTTGGCAGTTATGCCCACCCTCGATCTATCGCCTGCAACATGCTCTAAACATGGGCAAGCAAGCAGCGCAAAAAGTTACTCGTGGCAGCGGTTCGATAAAAACGCTTTCACTGATCAACTAAACCAAAGCAAACCATGTCTTTCTGTAGATCCTGAAGCAGCATCTGTACAATATCATAACTGGATTTCAACAGCAGCTCATATAACTATCTCACAGAGAACCTGTAAAGCTAGCAGGACCGCACCTATGGAACCGTGGTTTTCCAAAGAACTAAGATCATTAAGGAGACTCTGTCGCAGCCAAGAAAGATGCTGGTGCAAACGTTATGATCTTAAGGAAATAGAAAAATATAAGTCAAGACTAGCACAATATAAGAGTTGATTAAAAACACTAAAATCAGATATTACTCAGAAACAATTGAAGGGGCACAGAACAAATCTAAGGAGCTATTTGCTACAGTTTTGAAACTTAGCCATTTACGTAGACCAGTCAAACCATAGCAGATAAAGCGTTCTGTGATAATTTGGCCTCATACTTTTATGGAAAAGTCTGCTATTTAGAATACATTCACGACCCATTCGGTCAACGCTCTAACTGCTCAGGCCCCATAAACTGCGACGGAAAAGTCATGTTCTGACTTGACCCGCGACTGCATTTTACACGGTCTTTTAAACTTTACATTAATGTCGCATGAACTAACCGCCAAGATTCTGGGAGCAACTAGGTCAGGATCCCCACTGGACCCTTGCCCTCCGAAAATAAGCCATATGTTAGTCGAGACACTTGTATGCCCTCACACGGAGATCTAAATACCGCCATTGAAACTGCAACTTTTCCCTTGCTATGGAAAAAGACATCCATTCTACCTCTATTAAAAAAGTCCAATCTAGACAAAACTAATGTAGGAAACTACCGTCCCTTCTCCCGCCTACCCTTACCGGCTAAGATCCTGGAAGAACATATCAATCAGGAACTAGGTGCCTTTATTGAGAATAACCACGTCCTAGATCCTACTCAGTATGGTTTAGACGACAACATAGTACTGAACTTGCCATGCTTACCGCAACCGAGGAAATCAAAATGGCAGTTGACAAAGGAGGATCGGCAGCTTTGATACTGCTAGATCTGTCAGCTGCCTTTGACACAGTGGACCACAGCATTTTAATTGGTCGACTTTGTGAGGCAGGAGTTGGTGGCTCGGCCCTCCTTAAGTCATTCCTGCATGGTAGAGAACAATTTGTTGACATAGGAGGTTTTAAATCAAAATGCTTTAGACTCCTATGTGGGGTGCCTCAGGGCTCATCTTTGAGCCCCACCCTTTTCAACATGTATGTTGCTCCCCTGGCTCGTATGATCAAAAATCATGGTTTTGAATTGGTATCATACGCTGATGACACACAGATTATTATATCAATCTCAAGCCAAAAGCAGGACACAGCATTACAATTCAAGGATTGCACGAGAAGTGTCAGTGAATGGATGGCCAAAACTGCCTTAAGTTAAACACAAATAAAACTGAGGTTTTACTTTTTGGAAAGGATACAACATTCTGGTCCTCCGACTGGTGGCCATCAGAATTGGAAGCTGTCCCAGCAGCCAAGGCTAAAAATCTTGGAGTTAATATGGACCCCACCCTCTCCTTGTTATTGTTATTGTTAAGAGGTATTTATTGAGCGCACTGTCACCATGAGTTTCCTGGCGCTGACTGGGATCCTAAAGTTAGACGGAGGGAGTTTAGTGGCAGTGGGAAAAGAGCAGTGTTTTTAAAGATTTCCTAAAAGAGAGGAGGGAGCAAGAGGTCTTAAGTGAAAGTGGGAGAGAGTTTCACAGCTTAGGGGCAAGATAAGAGAAGCTGCGACCACCAGATGTGGTGAGTTTGACGCGGGGGACGACTAGGAGCTGGAGGTGGGTGGACCTCAGAGTACGAGAGGGACGGTAAGGAGTGATCAGGGACTTCAAAAAGGCAGGGGAAGGACCGGTGAGAGCCTTGAAGACCAGGCAGTGGACCTTAAAAGCTGTTCTTTCCTTCTCCAGCATAAAAAAATGCTTACTTCATCTATCTACTTCACCTTGAAAATCCTAAGGAAAGTGCTCCCCTTCATTCCAACAAACCTACAGAAAACTGTAGTGTCAGCCTTAGTGTTATCAAAGCTCGATTACTGCAATGGGCTTCTGGTAGGAGTAAATAAATCGGTTCTAGCTAAGCTACAGGTACTCCAGAACTCCGCTGCAAAATTGATATTCGGATTAGCCAAACATACATCAGCAAAATATGCTCTTAACACGCTACACTGGCTACCTATGGAAAAGCGCATAATGTTTAAGGCCTTGTGCATTGCCTTTACGGCATTACAAAAGTCAGGTCCCAGCTACCTGATGAAGCGTTTTAAATGGCATATCCCTGGACGAACACTTCGGTCGACCTCACTGAAGTCAATTGCCGAGCCCACGTTCCGTCTTCGGAGATGGGGTGGAAAAAGCTTCTTTAGCATTACTACAAGATGGTGGAATAAGCTACCACTTATATATATAAACTTTATTGTTTAGTTAATTAAACATAACATAACATAAGCATAACAAGAAAGCAAGTGGTAAAAAAAAATAAAAAAATTGTCCTTTACAATAAAAACAAGTAAAAATTCTTCAGAATACGTTTTAAATGCAAAATTTAAAAAAGGATATGTTTTTTTTTTTGCCCCCCTTTCGAAGGCCAACAAGAACTTTTATCAGATTGCACATCAGTAAGACAATTAATAATATAGAAAACCTTATTGTTATAAAATTTCATATTGCTTTCAAGCGCTTTTCAAAGGCTGTCAAGAACTTTATCAGCTTGCAGTTGATTATCGGGGCTGTTGAATCCAGAGCACCAATAATGGCAGACCTGCAGGTACGTAGCCTCTTGACCCTAAAAATGTTCTTTAAAAAGAACGTGCGCTCCCGGTTCAGATTCTTACAGAGGCATATGATGTGGATTATATTTTCTTTTGTGGTGCCGCGTAGCCGGCAGGCGTCTGAATCTAAACGTTTCCAGGCCGGTTCGTCAGCCAGAGTTGGTAATTTTCCGAATCTCAGCGCCATCAGCCTTTTTTTATTGAAGATTGAATATGTTGTTTCTAGATAGGCAGCCGGGGTGAGTTTTTTATAGCTGTTAATCACAGTCCAGGAATGGGAACGGTCTGAAAAGATCGCTTTATCAGTAATTAGTGAATGAAATTTGGCCGCCTTATTTAGTGTCTGTTTAAAGGAAGTGAATGGCAGGTTTTTGGCCCACAAGTTGGCGGTACATGTTTGCTCTAAAGCACAAGTCAGATGTTTGTTAGCTGCTGAGTTTTGTTGGCTTTCTAATTCCTGCCATAAGAATCTGTTCTTAGTGTTATTTGTGGAATTCATTTTAATTCGGTACCATACTCTGATGCTTGTGTAGAGTCTTCCCAATGACTCATTCATTAGGCCAAATTCTAGGCGCGTCTGAGCAGGTGAAGCTGAGCTTGGGAGTTGTAAAACCTTCTTATAGATTTTTGTGATAAGATTGTTTAAAATGATAGCGTCCTTGCCCTGCATTGCTACGCTAGCATATGATAGGGTAGGATACTTTGGTGGCCATCACTGTCAATAGGGGTGTAAACGAAGGGCCTTCCAGTTTTTTTGAGTGTACTTAGTGCAAATGTTAAAGCTCCAGCTCTTAGCTTCATGTAGCTTTTTTGGGCGTTTAAGGTGAGTTTGTCGTCTATATAGTATCCTAGATATTTATAATTTGATACTCTTTTCAGTTGTTTTCCTTCAAGCATGATATTAAGATGCGCTGAGTGACGGTTGGTTATTAACATTGTTTTTGTCTTCCACAGATTGAGAGCAAGGTTGTTTGCCGCAAGAAATTTTGACATTACTGCTAGTAGTCTAGACAGGCCCACTTTAGTTAGACTCAGAAGCACAATGTCATCAGCATAAGCCATATGAGTAAGTTGGAGGTTGCCAAGTTTCGGTGCATGAGCATTACAGTTGTTTAGTTTGCCCAAAAGGTCAGAAATGAATAGGTTAAATAGTTGTGGTGCTAAAACGCAACCCTGTTTTAATCCGATCGATGTATAGACTTTTCTTGATAGTTGTGACCCGTCCCCTAGCTTGATTTGTGTCCAGGTGTCTGAGTAGAATGAGAGTAGGCCTCTAAGTATATTCTCCGGTATGGCCCATGCTATCAGCTTCGTCCATAATAGCTTGCGATCAACGCTATCAAGTGCCGCCTGCAGGTCAAAAAAGCAAAGGTTCAGCTCCTGTTTAGCGCGTTGGTATTTTTCTGCTATCATAGTTATTGACAATATGTTCAACGTAGTTCCGATTCCAGCTCTAAATCCAGTTTGATTGATTGGAATCATTGCTTTATCTTCTGCCCAGTTTACCAGGTCTTTTAGAAGTAGAGAAACGAAATATTTAGCTTCTATGTCCTGGAGTGTTATTAGATGATAGTTTAGAGGGTTAGCTCTGTCTCCTCCTTTATATATAGGCGTGATGATAGAGCCTTTCCAGCTTTCGGGAATGCGATTACAATTTTGAACATCTGCGAAAAGTTTTTCGAGAGGTGGACACCAAAATTCAGGTGAGTTTTTGAAGGCAATTTGCGGGATACCGTTCGGGCCCGGTGCTCTGTTACTTTTACCCTTTCTGATGATAGTAATTATCTCTTCAGCCGAGTAGCAGCCGTCTGTGGTCTCAAGGTGTGCGGTATTCCTTGGGACCATTGTTGTTAGGTGGCTACGGCGTTGTTCTTCGCTGCTGTTTATATGGGGATCCGCTGGAAGGAATTGCTGCCCAAGTGCCTTCGTTGGGTTTTCTTTAAATTTTGTCATCAGAAATGTTGCCCATTCAGTTTCTTGGATGTTCGATGTTAATACATTTTGCGGTCTTATTAGCTGGTTTAAAATTGTCCAAAATGTATTTGAATCCTGTAGCTTAGAGCTGGCCAGCAAATTGATCCAGAACTCGTCGTTCGTCTCCTTTTTATGCTCCCAAATCCTTTTTTTATATAACTTTCTTTGAGCAAGAAAAGTTTCCAAATAGCTCCGATCGTTAGTGTTCAGTTGCAGGTTTTTTTTTTACTTCTGCGTAAGACCCTTCTTGTAGCTCCAGCGGTAGTTTCTTTGTTGGATACTTTGTCTTAGCCCCTGTTTTAAATGGTTTCATTTTAGTCTTTAATTTCTCTAGAAAAAGAGACCAGGCTTGTATCTTATCCGTTGTTGCGCTACCCAGCTCTTGCAGTGTGGCCTCTATTATTGAGATCCACTTAATTTTATTGGAGCTATTCCAGTATATTCGTTGTTGGTTAATTGTGCCTAGTTGGCCCTCTAGGGAATACACAGGTTGCAGTATTTCCGCAAAAAAGTTGAGTTTAAGGTGTTGCATGGCGTGATCACTCATTGGTGTGTATTCAATGTAGAAGGTGAGTAATGGAGGGATCAATGGTAGACTTACAATGGTAAAGTCCAGTATTGATTGATTATAAGGTCCATAGTAAGTTTTTTTCGGTGGTCTGTCTTCCACTGTCCTGCCGTTCAATACTCGCATGCCTAGGTACTCTAGCTCCGTTACTAAGTTTATGGCTAAGATGTCCTTTCGACTCCTTGTCGCTCCATATGACTGCTGAGGGACATTCCAGCGTCTTCCTCTGGTGTGTGTATCAGGTTGGAATTGAAATCTCCAGTTAATATTATGTTCCAAGTTGGCTCTGTACTTCGTAAATGTAATATTTCCTTGCATAACAGATCATTTTTTATCTTTTTTGCTTGAAGATTTGGTTGAATATAGTAATTAATCAGAATTGTGGTTTTATGGCCGTATGGATTTTGTCCTGATAATTTGATTAGCTGGATGCTTGGGTCTGGAGATTTAAGTTGTTCTGTATCGATTTTTAAAGCAGTAGATACATAAACTGAAATACCTCCAATTGCTCGACCATAGGTTTTGCATTTTTTCGCAGGTACCGTGTAGTGAATGAATCCGGCCAGTGCAATGTCTTCCTGCAGCCAAGTCTCCTGCAGGGCTATTATGTCGGCGTTGTCCCAATCGTTCAAAGCAAGTCCGTCCTCAGCAATCTTTTTGCGCCGGCTATATTCCATGAGATTATATGTATATTGTTATTTACTGCTTTATTTCTGTCTGGACTGTTCGGTCAATTTGTACGTTTATTATTTAACATACTGGGAAGCCATTTCCAAGCGTCAGATGGTGTTAACGAATTCCCCGCTCTCTGTGTCAGGTGCTTCACGTATGGTATCTGCCTCACTTCTGCCTTTGGCGTTGTGTAAAATAGAATAGACTGTTTTTTTCGGGGCAAGATCCACCAGACTCCTAGTAAGATGCGGCCAGCTGTTTTTCTTTAGAGGAAGCGGGTATCTTGGGGTAATTGGCTGCGATAATTGGATACCCCACGTTTGAAAAATATCCGATTTCCCTAGTATTAATTGCACTAGAGCGGCGGTTTTCCAGTTTTTCATAGGTTGTTCGTTCGTTGTTTCATTAGAGCTACTTAGGAATTGAACCTGAGCTAAGTCAGATGATTTAATGGCGCTCATATCCTTAATTTCCGCCATCAGTTATAATATATTGCTCCTATTTAGGATATCGTGTCTGCCTTGAGTCAAGTACTCCGGGGTGAAAATAATTTGGAAACTAGTGTCGTCTAACTTAATGCTGTCTGGCATTGGCTTTGTTGCCGCCTCATGGGTTGACTGTGTATTTTCATTGTTCACAGCGCAGAAGCTCAGTTTTGACTGGACCAGATTGCGCTGAGTGTCTGATGTTGAATTATGAAAGATTGTCCCGGAATTTTGAGCAGTATCTTGTATTCCCCTATGATGAGCTGTTTTTGGATTATTAGCTTTCCAGCCCGGCTTTTCCGCTTCGCTCTGTATGGCCTTTTGCAGTTGACTGCTAGCGCATTCTTGTGCCTCTTTATTTCCCTCGTGATGTGCTCCAGGTTGAGCGTTTTGGGGTATTAATTTTGGTGTTGTGTTGATCGAGTAAGTGTGCCATGGCACGTTTTTTGATACCAGGCCTGGCGCCATGTCTTGAGATATTGACCCGTTCAGGATGGTTTTAGGCTGCTCAGTATCCTCTTTATCGATAGTATTGATGTTATCTCTTGTCAGGGGTATTTTATGTTCTATCCCTTTTGCCGGCAAGCTAATCAGTTTTACAACGGCATTTTGCTTGGTTATTGACATCAGTGGGCTGTTTGTCGGACTTCCTGGTAAACGTGGGGCCTTGGGTTCCTTTATTGGTGACGTATTATTGGTAAGGTGCCTACTGGCTCCTGCTATTGTATCTTGACTAGTTCCCATTGAGCCGGCCTCTGTCGTTTTTAGTGTGTGTTGATTTAAAAATATTGGATACATACTGGGACGTGGGTGAATGTCGTCTTCAGTTTTTTTGTTTCTCGCTTTCCGTTCTTTTTTCCTTTGTCTTTTCGTTAATCCCTTCGCTGCTAGGCCTTTTCCCCTCCTGTGCTAAGCCTTTTTTTGGCGATTTGGGGTAGTGCGCGCTTAGGCCCCTGTAACTTTTTGACCACATAAGGTATCCACGCCAAATTTGCGTCCTTTTCTTCCAACATCATGTGGATTCTAAAGGTACCCAGGGCTTGTGGATTCCCTTGGAGGGGTCCCAGAAATTAACCAAAATATAGTGACATTTTTGTTTTTTTCAGAAAAATGGGAAAAACGGGCTGCAAATGAAAGCCACTGGGGTTTTCCCTGCAAATGGTATCAAAAAAGGATTTGTGGGGCTGAAATCTCCATTTACTCAGCTTTTAGGGAATGACAGTCTTTTGTCAGAGAACCAACATTGTTTACACAGTTTTGGCATTTTTCTGGGACATAGCCTATTTTTGCTATTTTTAGAGCTTTTCACCACCTTCCAGTTAATGGTAGAAATGAGTATGAAAGCAATAAGGGATCCTGGAAAGCTATACATTTTCGAAAAGTAGACACAATTCTGAATTCAGAAAGGGGTCATTTGTCTGAATCCATGAAGGTTTCTTTATATAAACTAACAGTTAAATATTGGAATAATTGAAAATTTGTTGAAAAAAACAGCCTTTTGTCTCAACGTTTTCACCTATAACTTCTTGTAATTTTGACAGCTCTTGGAAAGCAATGTACCATTACATTCGTTAGACCTTCCTGGTTGTGGGGATATATAGGACTTGTAGTTTCTCCAAGAACCCGATTAACCCAGATCCAAAAACTGAGCAGCAACTTGCAATGATTTTTTTTTATTTACTGGGTATAGAGCACTTATTCTTGGAAAATGTATATGTGAAAAAATCGGTATGAAAGACACCTATGTATTTCTGAATTGGGTACAAATTATAGAGTCTAGAAACAGTATATAATTGCACATTTTCAAAATTGGGAATACTCATACTAGCATGAGAATTATTGGTCATTTTTGAAAAAGATTTTTTTTTTAGACAATGTCTTTCATTGGGAAGGGAGAAATGCATGAAAACTCAATTGGTAATAACAGTTGATTTACAAATCTGAATTACCCTAAGTCTCCCGATAAAAACGGTACCTCACTTGTGTGGGTCGGCCTTGTGCCTGCGACAGGAAACGGCGCAAAATGCAACGTGGTCACACCTCAATTTTGCAGTTAAAAATTGACCCTTTTATGGGAAAGTGCCTACCTGTAGTTTTTGCACCCTAGCTCTGCCGGCACCTAGGGAAACCTAGCAAACCTATACATTTTTGAAAAGTAGACACCCAGGGGAATTCAGGATGGGGTGACTCGACTGCCTACCACCAGGTTTTGTTACCCAGAATCCCTTGCAAAGCTAAGAATTTGACAAAAAAACAAATTTTCCTCACATTTCTGTGGTGGAGAGTTCTGGAATCTGCGTGGATCAACAAATTTCCACCCACCCAGCGTTCCCCCAGGTCTCCTGAAAAAAATGGTACCTCACTTGCGTGGGTAGGCATAGTGGCTGCGACATGAAACAGCGCAAAACGCAACGTGGTCGCACCTCAATTTCCCAGTGAAATCTTACCATTTTTGGACAAAGAGACTACCTTTTGTTTTTGAGCCCTAGCTCTGCCAGCACCTAGGGAAACCTAGCAATCCTATACATTTTTGAAAACTAGACACCCAGGGGGATTCAGGATGGGGTGACTCGACTGCTTACCACCAGGTTTTGTTACCCAGAATCCCTTGCAAAGCTAAGAATTTGACAAACAAAAAACACATTTTCCTCACATTTCTGTGGTGGAACGTTCTGGAATCTGCGTGGATCAACAAATTTCCACCCACCCAGCGTTCCCCCAGGTCTCCTGAAAAAAATGGTACCTCACTTGCGTGGGTAGGCATAGTGGCTGCGACATGAAACAGCGCAAAACGCAACGTGGTCGCACCTCAATTTCCCAGTGAAATCTTGCCCTTTTTGGACAAAGAGACTACCTTTTGTTTTTGAGCCCTAGCTCTGCCAGCACCTAGAGAAACCTAGCAAACCTATACATTTTTGAAAACTAGACACCCAGGGCAATTCAGGATGGGGTGACTCGACTGCTTACCACCAGGTTTTGTTACCCAGAGTCCCTTGCAAAGCTAAGAATTTGACAAACAAAAACACATTTTCCTCACATTTCTGTGGTGGAAAGTTCTGGAATCTGCGTGGATCAACAAATTTCCACCCACCCAGCGTTCCCCCAGGTCTCCCGAAAAAAATGGTACCTCACTTGCGTGGGTAGGCATAGTGGCTGCGACATGAAACAGCGCAAAACGCAACGTGGTCGCACCTCAATTTCCCAGTGAAATCTTGCCCTTTTTGGACAAAGAGACTACCTTTTGTTTTTGAGCCCTAGCTCTGCCAGCACCTAGGGAAACCTAGCAAACCTATACATTTTTGATAACTAGACACCCAGGGGGATTCAGGATGGGTTAACTCGACTGCTTACCACCAGGTTTTGTTACCCAGATTCCCTTGCAAAGCTAAGAATTTGACAAACAAAAACACATTTTCCTCACATTTCTGTGGTGGAAAGTTCTGGAATCTGCGTGGATCAACAAATTTCCACCCACCCAGCATTCCCCCAGGTCTCCCAAAAAAAATGGTACCTCACTTGCGTGGGTAGGCATAGTGGCTGCAACAGGAAAAGGTTCAAATCGTACGGTGGTGAATTTACAATACCCTATAGCAAAACTACCTTAATTTTTTGGGGGGTGCACCTGAGTTTGTGGCCCGGGGCTCAGTGGCCATCTTTTGAAACTACCAAACCCAAACAGTTCTGAAAACTAGACACCCGGGGGAGTCCAGGGAGGTATGGCATGCGTGGGTCCCCCAATGTTTTCCTAAACAGAAATCCCTTCAAACCTTAAATTTAGGTTAAAAAAACACGTTTTCATACATTTTTGGGTGGGATCTCCCTGCCGGCACAAATGTCCTACCACCCAGCGTTCCCCTTGATCTCCCGAGTAAAATGATACCTCACTTGTGTGGGTGGGCCAAAGCCCTGTGACTAAGGTTGGGGTGCTTAATTTGTCAAACCTATATACTAGATTTTTTTGAAATTCATTTTTAGCCTGTTCTGCTTTGGGGCACCCACACAAGTGAGGTATCATTTTACTCTGGAGAACAAGGGGAACGCTGGGTGGTAGGACATTTTTGCCGGCACGGAGATCCCACGCAAAAAAGTTTGGAAAACTGTTTTTTTTACCTAATTTTAAGGTTTGCAAGGAATTCTGGGTAGGAATACATTGGGGGACCCACGCATGCCATACCTCCCTGGACTCCCCCGGGTGTCTAGATTTCAGAACTGTTTGGGTTTGGTAGTTTCCAAAGATGGCCGCCGAGCTCCGGGTCAAAAACTCAGGTGCCCCCCCCCCCCAAAATCAAGGTAGTTTTGCTATAGGGTACGATTTGGACCTTTTCCTGTTGCAGCCACTATGCCTACCCACGCAAGTGAGGTACCATTTTTATCGGGAGACCTTGGGGAACGCTGGGTGGGAGGTAATTTGTGTGAGCCCAGTGATGCCACGCTTTCCCACACACAAAAAGTGCAAAAAAACTGATTTTTTCAGCTAGAATTGAGGTTTGCAAGGGATTCTGGGTAAAGGAACGTTGGAGGATCCACGCAAGCCATACCTCCTTGGAAGCCCCCGGGTGTCTACTTTTCAGAAATGTGTGGGTTTGGTAGGTTTCCCTAGATGGACGTCTAGCACGGGGCCAAAAACCCAGGTAACCCCTCTTGCAAAAGCTGGTGGATTTGACAATGGTGACAATGTCATAGTGGCTGCAACAGGAAAAGGTCCAAATCGTACGGTGGAGAATTAAGTTTTCAATTTGAGAGCGTGCGATTCAAGGGACAATATTACATGGAAATTGTGACAGACAATTTCAAGTTTGCAGGAGATTGTGGCTAAAAATCAACAATAGAATTCACCAGAAAGACATGAGCATATACTTCCATGGTTTAACAATAATATCTAAATGTAGTAAGTTATTTATAGCTATAATGTACACCTTAACAGAGTTACTCAAAAGTCAAACATTCAAGCACGGCTATCTATTCCTCAAAGACACACACATACAGGTTGGATTTGGCACGAGGGCGAGTGATGGTTCAGTACATAAAATTTTATTAACAAGATATTTCAAAAAATGAAATGCTCGGTTAATAAATAAATGCATAAAAACCGAACCAGTGACTCGCAACTCGTGAGCTGTAAAGCCACGACAAGGCACCAACCGTTTTACAGGCCATTCACGCACCATTCATACCGGATACAAACCAGACCATTGACACCATCCGGAAGGAACAGCAACACATTACGACAATCACAATAAGGGACAAGGTACACCCTACTTCAGAAAGAGATAAAAGACAAATATTACTGCACAGCCATCTATTCCGCAAGCACACACACATACTGGTTGGATTTGGCACGAGGGTGAGTGATGATTCAGTACATACAATTGTATTCGCAAGTAATTTCACAAAAATGAAATACACTGCGTATAATTGAAAGTATGATAAACTGAACCACTGACTCACAGCTCGTGAGCTGTAAAGCCACGTCAAGGCACCAACCTCTTTACAGGCCATTCATACACCTTTCGTATGTGTGACACATACAAAACATTCACACCGCCAGCCGCGGACCCATCACATTTCAACACTCACACCAGCAGACAGCGCCATTCAAGGGCCCATCACTTTCACACGCCCACATTTCTGACATTGCAATAACACAAAATGATGGACTGCGTGGAGTGTCACTCAACTAGCAGTGTGTGTAGTGAACAACAGAAAGTAACTACTCACACACCGCCAGGCGAGCGCCAGTCCACCCACACCACCATTCAAGCACCAGACCATGCACACCGCCAGCCAAACACCACTCAGCGCACACCGACAGCCAAGTACCACTCCACACACACCACCAGCCAAGCACCACTCCACGCACACTGCAAGCCAAGCGCCACTCCACACACACCGCCAGCCAAGCACCACTCCGTGCACAGACAGCCAAGTACCACTCCACACACACCATCCAGCCAAGCGCCACTCCACACACACCGCCAGCAAAGCGCCACTCCACGCACACCACCATCCAAGCACCAGACCATGCACACCGCCAGCCAAACACCACTCAGCGCACACTGACAGCCAAGTACCACTCCACACACACCACCAGCCAAGCACCACTCCACGCACACCGCAAACCAAGCGCCACTCCGTGCAGACAGTCAAGTACCACTCCACGCACACCACCAGCCAAGCGCCACTCAACACACACCACTAGCCAAGCACCACTCCACGCACACCACCAGCCAAGCACCACTCCACGCACGCCACCAGCCAAGGACAAATCCAAACACAACACCAGGCAAGCGCAAGAGCACGCACACCGCCAACCAAACACCAGACCACGCACACCGCCAGCCAAGCACCAGTCCACAGACACCGCCAGACAAGCACCAGTCCACAGACACCGGCAGCCAAGCGCCAAACCATGCACACCGTCAGACAATGGACACTACACGCAAACCAACATCTTACTTTAGTTTTTTTTTTAAATAAAAGAAAAACAAAAACAAATTGCAAATTGATACAAATCTACTAACTCAACAACTAAATCTAAAAAGACTACACAAATGCAAACTTTGAAACTGAACAATAAGACCAACCAGTTCACTTTACCACTCATTGATACTCCCAAAAATTCTTTTGCGTGTGGTACAATCTAAAACAAGCAGGTACACACAGCCCGGGGTTTGACGGGCAGTCGGGGCAGTACATACGAACCTCCTTCCGCAAACCTCTTCGCCAACAGACTCTACATCTCCGACTGGGAAAGTCTTTTGAGATTGTAGGAGGAATTGTATCAGGAAAGTGGCGATCTTTCAATCTGGCAACATTCTCCACCACTCCAACTCTAGGAACACTTGCCTGTTCCACTAAAACAAGGCTGCCTATTACAGACTCCTGAAATTTTACAAAAGTCATCTTTGACTGGGGACAATATTTCTGGAACACAACAAAAGCATTAAAGGTTGCCAAGTGGAAAAGATGGATAGCCAACTTCTTGTACCAAATGTAAGCCTTACGAAGAGCAGCATACGGTTCCAACCTCTGATCTACTCTGTCAACACCACCCATGTACTTATTGTAGTGCATTATGCACACAGGTTTGCGCACTTCTGCAACCTGACCCCAAAAGGCACCGGTTCAGTGCTTTCATCATGTATTGTAGTCAACATGTAGACATCTCTCCTGTCTGAAAACTTCACAGCTAGAAGCTCCTCACAACGCAATGCACTGCACTGTCCCCGAGGAAGCTTTCGACAAACAAGTTCTTTTGGGAAACCTTTACGGTTTGAGCGGATTGTGCCACAAGCAACAGTGTCCACTTTGGCCAATTCCCTGAACAACCGCACACCAGTGTAGAAGTTATCGACATACAAATGATGGCCTTTGTTAAAAAATCCACGACAAAGTTCCCACACAATTTTCTCAGTCACTCCAAAAGTCGACGGACAACCAGGGGGTTAATCCTGGATTCCTTACCAGTGTACACTGACATATCCAGTCTCACTGTCACACAGCATATACAGTTTGATTCCATAGCGTGCCCTCTTACTAGGAATGTATTGCCGAAATACCAAGCGGCCCTTGAACAACAGCAAAGACTCATCCACTGCAATTTCTTTCCCAGGATAAAAGATCTCAGAAAATCGATCAACAAAATGATCAATGACAGGCCGAATCTTGAAAAGACGGTCACAATCAGGGTGATCTCGTGGCAAAGCAAGACTATTGTCAACAAAATGCATCATCCGAAGCAGAAGCAAATACCTATCACGACTCATGACTGCCTGAAATATAGCTGTTGCCATCAAGGGACTAGTAGACCAATATGAAGCCATTGATGGTTTCCTAAGCAAGCCCATCAAAAAAGTTAAACCCAAAAACCTTTTCATCTCCTTCAAATTTATGGGAGTCCACCGGGTAGCTCTAGCGTGGGGCTTATGGCTGGCACTGTTCACCCTCAAAAAATTTTCAGCATACAAATTAGTCTGCTCTTCAATCTCTGCCAAAAACACATCATCCATAAACAACTTGAAAAAATCAATAGGCAAAACGTTTTCAGTGCTCACCCTACACCCTGGAACACCAGTAAATTCAGGCAATGCCGGCTGCACCATGCCTGGTACAACCCAGAGGTCAGAACTTTCATCGTCAAGTTTTGCAGACGCAGGCTGCCGCCCAGCTGCCTCTTGTCTCACTACACCAACTGGAAGTCTAGCAGCCCCAGGCTGCAGCCCAGATGTCTCTTGCCGCACTATTGGCACAGCAATGTCCTCCGCAACCACAGGCACATCATCCACACCAAAAGTAGCTTCATCAGCACTCAGAGTGTCTTCATCATCAGATGAAGCCATGTGTAGAGAAAACTCACTAGCGGAATCTTCACCTCCCACCTCAGAATCAGAGTCAGTCTCTGGACCATGGTCAGAGGAAGAATCGAAAAGCATTCCATCAACTTGCTGAGCAGTAATCCGGCGGCTAGTCATTATCCTTACAAATAAAGGAGTCTGCACAAACAACTCATCAACCCCAACACTGCGCAAAGCAAGATAAAAAATGTAAGCCTTTTTCACAAAAAACAATATTTAGAAAAAATATACAATTCCCTAACAAGACACAACTACACTCACCAGCACCTACTCTGCCAAGACACAGCAAATAGGCAACGATATCCCACTAGAAAGAAGAAAAAAAAACTTACATCTACAGAAGGACACATTAAAAACAAATGCAAAACATGTTTTACAATCACAACAAACAGAAACCAAACATACTCTTATTACTACACACTTTGCAAAATAAACAATTGCATTACAATTGAACAAAAAAGAGGTCTCTTACCAAACACATGCAACTACAAAAACAGCAGAACAACAGAACCACCAGTAACGGAACCGCACACTGCAACAATCTAAAGAGAAAAAAAAACAATACACATTAGAAGAAACAAAAACAACACACATTACAACAGGCTATGTCACAAGGTATGTCACAAATGGGGTGTCTGTCCCCAAGGGGGGGGAGATTATAAATCATTAAAAACGTGGGCCCCCTGGAAGCAACCCTACGGAGGGCAGAGAGGCCAAATAAAGACACGGCAGAACATACTTTAGAAAACCAATGGGCCCAAGGAAGCAACCCTTGGCCA
This sequence comes from Lissotriton helveticus, assembly GCF_964261635.1. Classification (NCBI taxonomy): domain Eukaryota; kingdom Metazoa; phylum Chordata; class Amphibia; order Caudata; family Salamandridae; genus Lissotriton; species Lissotriton helveticus. Next base: position 173,642,188 of record NC_136061.1, read on the forward strand.
AGGGGTTGCTTCCTATAAAAAAAAAAAAAAACTGGAGTCTAGTGGGCTTTCCTATCCCGCCTGGGTCCAGAAACGGTAAAAAAAACCAGCCGATCTGCCCCCAGGGGGGCAGAACAGTCTACAATATTTATAATGCCCCCTGGAGGCGATCCTTGCCCAAGGGGTCGCTTCCTTTATAAATATAATAAAATCCCTGGTTTCTAGTGGGCTTTTCTACCCCCCCTGGGTCCAGATTTGCCCCAACAAACGGCTGATCTGCCCCCAGGGGGGGCAGACAAGTCTAAGAAAAATAAGGGCCACTAGGAAGCGACCCTTCCCCAAGGGGTCCCTTCCTTTTCAATTGTAAACAAATCCCTGGTGACTAGTGGGCTTTTCTGCCCCCCCTGGGTCCAGATGGGGCCCAAAAAACGGCAGATCTGCCCCCGGGGGGGGGGGGGGGGGGGGGGGGGGCAGAAAAGTCTGAAAAATATTATGGCCCAAAAAGGAAGCGACCCTTGCCCAAGGGGTCGCTTCCTTTATAAATATAATTCAATCCCTGGTGTCTAGTGGGCTTTTCTGCCCCCCCCTGGGTCCAGATGGGGCCCAAAAAACGGCAGATCTGCCCCGGGGGGGGGGGGGGGGGGCAGAAAAGTCTGAAAAATATTATGGCCCAAAAAGGAAGCGACCCTTGCCCAAGCGGTCGCTTCCTGCACAAATAAATATTGCCAAACTAGAGGAAACACAGTTTCCTCCCCCCCGATGCCTCAAGGCACCGAAAAACGCCCCCCCGCCCCACCGGAGCACCGAACACCCACCTCTGTGCTGGACGCGCTGGAATGAAATGGATTCCAGCGCGTCCAGCGCTTCCTGATGACGTCGGCGCGCGCTGTGGTCACCAGGAAGCGTGGGGGGGCCAGGGGGTGCCGCTGCCACCCCAGGACAAAGCACCACGATCGATGCCCCAGGGGGGGAGCGCCAGCGCTCCCCCAGGGCTGTACTGATGACAGAGCGGTTCCGTCATCAGCACAGCCCAACCGATGCTGATGACGGAACCGCTCCGTCATCAGCATCTGTGTTTTGTAGGCTCAGCAGTAGTAGGCTCCGTCGTTGATTTTTCCATGATATTATCGCTACTTATATTATTCACGTACTTAGATGGCTGTTCTTTGATAATTTTTTCTACGCAGGACTTATTGCTGCCTGTTGATCTTCGGGTATGGCGGTGTTTGGGCGGTCTGTGTCTCTTTCACGGCTAATAGCTCGTTTGTTTAGATTAATGATCTGTTCTAGGACCATTGGGAGGGTGCTCATTTTGTCAAGAATTGGGCCACAAGGACAAGATGGTTGTAATTCGGTGGTAGCAGCTTGGGCTCTTTTAATTAAGGTGTTAAGGTTATCTAATTTTGTATTTATCCCAGCTATATAGGAGGCAATTATGTTCATTAGATCAATTTGGATGTCCAACTTGTCGGATTGCATTATTAGCGTAGCTGTAGCTGTTTGTAATGCTTGCAGGAGGGGAGCTACGAGTTTCAGGGATTCTTCGCCTTTGCACGAGTTCATGTCTGCTTCGCTTATTGAAGGTTTATTATGCTGCATCATGTTTTCTACTGGAGCATGTTTTCCGACAGGGACCGTTACTCCGACAGAGTGTGTTGTTACTCAGATCTGGCGAGTGTAAGGCCTCATCCTCCATGAGCTTTACGGACTCTGCGTTATGCTCTTCCTGATTCAACCATTGGTCAAGGCCTATCAGCCAAAAGATTTCGCTCTTTAGATTTGTCGTGTAGTTGGCTAGTATTAGACCATAGTTGCGATAGCTCGTCAAGGCTGGAGTGGAATAATTGAGTGTGATTTTGTTGTATTATATCCCTTGTTTCCGTACTTGGTATAGGAGGTTCTCTTTTTTGCTTGTCTTGAGGCTTTTGTTGTTTGGAGGAATCTAGGTCTTCCTTGTGGGTAGTGTGCATTAATGCTGATGTGGTAAAACAAGTTTTGCTGTTAGGCGGGTTTTTGTTGTAAACGCCGTTTATTAGGTGATCTTGAGCTTTAGTGGCAAGGCAGTTTTCGCTAGATTGAGCAATTGAATTCATATGCGAAGGCATGCACACTTCGTCTACCGTCTGATCGTTAACTTCAGGTTCTTTTGCTGGGTCCAGTGGAGTTAATAATCCCACAACATCTGCTGTTGAGGAAAACAGGAAGTGGAGTCGTAAATCCTGTAAGAATTTTTATTCGCTATTGACTTTGCAAAGAGAGTAGCAATTGGTGAAATTAAGGGTTTTTTAAAGGTGTTATTAGCCTTGTTTGCAGTTGTTTTTTCAAGTCTTCTCCGTTTAGCTGTACCCTTTAGTGTTGTTGATTTCTCGCCAGGGGCTTTTCTTATTTTGCCGGACCTCATGTTTATGCTGGAGCTAGCTGCGGCTAGCGGCTCCACGACTCCGCAGTACCGCGGCTAACCCAGCAGCTTTCACCCTCTATATATATATTTTTTGGTTTGTCAATTCTCCCCGACGCTATAGGCTTGCGGCCTGTGGCTGCGGCAGTGTTGTTCTCGCAGCGCTGAAGTCAGCGCTCACACCTGCACGGGACCTGCCTCCTCTGGTCTCCTCTCTCAATCTCGCACTCGAGCGGACCGGTCTCGGGCCGTAGCTCCCGGGTTCAGAGAAAGCGTAGAGAATGCATGACCCCTGATATGACCAAAGATTTGAGCATCCACTCCACTTGCTGCCTTTAGTCCCCGGTGCTCCAAGTATCTATTCCACCTCGACCTACTTCCCGCTCGCCCTCCCAAGCCTGTCTGCCCCCACAGAGGTAGGACAGCTGCCGTCAGGCAAGTAGCGAAGTGTCGTGGCGATATGTGTGTAGTAGTGAGTGCTCTCTCTTACGTTATGACGGCGGTTGTAGGACTGTTTTAACCGGGTGTAAGATGGAGCTCTGTCCCGCTTGCGTAGGCTGGTAAACCGCTGTTAGTCTGTTAGTTAGTTGGTTTTATTAGTTTGTCTGTTTGTTGTTTTGATCACTTTTGTCAGGTAAGCTTCTCCTTAGCTACGGGGGATATGGTGAAGCGGGCTTGGCTGGACTCTGCACCTCCTCCTCCTTAGGCTGATCTTCAATCCGGCCTCTGCCTCTACCTCCGCTTTTGCCACCAGCAGGCGCCTGACCCCTCGTGGCACTAGGGGAGGGGAACCCTTGAGAACCCCGATTTGTAATCTCGGGGCGGCGTGTATTGTTTGGCGGGCGATGGCGGTGAGCACTGTCTCCCTCACAGCTGCCACTGCCGTAAATCTCCGCGGCCGCGGGCAACGCCACTCAGTGAATCAGTGCGCTCCCCGCGACGCCCCTGCTCTCACCGGTTCTCAGCAGCTGCTGCGGGAGCAGGTCTCGCGCTCGTCACTCGATGGCTGTCATTCGCGGCTCTCGGCGGTTGTGGCTTCACTGTAACCCGCTGTGGGTGTCGTTGCTCATCGCTCGTCAGCTGCCGCTATGGCAGTCTCTTCGGCCAGCTCTCGGAGTCGGCGTCTGCGGGGGAGGAGGCGGAGGCGGCTGCGGCTTTCCCTGCCGCGGGTTTAACTGTGGCTCTCAGACCGCTCTCACTCCGCTCCTGACCGCTGTGGTCTCGCTCCGTTCTGCACCACTCCTCTGCTGCTCACTGCTAACTCTCTGCTCTAAGCTACCACTCGATTTGAGAAATGCCTCTGATCTGCTATTCTTCAGGAAGGGTCTAAAGACATGGCTCTTTACTCTGTAACCCTTCGTAAGGTCTGGGAATATGAGTCAGTGTCCACCATTGGTTGATTCTTCAAGCGCCTTAACGCCTCTGGGTAGATGTGCGCTATATAAGATCACTTGAATGTCTTTATTGTTTAAGTTATTTAAAACCATAACAATATCATAATACAAATATAATGTCCCTGTAAAATTGTTATTAAAAAAATAATATTTTAAAAACATGAACAAGCATATTAATTATATAATTCCAATAGAGCAACAGCAGTGTCCTTCTCATGATGTCAATTTAAAATTTGTCTCATAATACAGTAAGAATTTCATTATTTTACAAGTCAGCTGAGGGTCTGTTGTGCCGAGTCCTTTAATTATTGCACCTCTACAAGTTCGAATACCTCTGCCATTAAAGGCCTTTTTCAGTAGTCGCATACGTTGCATTTTTAAGTTGGGACAGACGCATATTAGGTAGATGATGTCTTGCCAGGCATCACCACATAAACCACAAGATTTGACGCCACTATATTTCCACGACGGTTGTTCCGCTAGGCTTGGTAATACCCCAAATCTTGTTGCCATTAACTTGAGTTTCAAGTGAGGCGAGTATGTTGCTCCGAGGTATTCCGCCGGTCGAAGTGATGTATATGATTGGAGCACCATCCATCTGTGCGATCTTTATGCTAAGGTGGCTTAGTCTGCCAATAATGATTGCAGTTTTGACGCCTTGTTTGCTAAGCTACGGAAGGTTTGGAATGACGGGTTCTTTGTCCATAGCTCCTTCGTCTCAGTGTCATCTAATGCCTTTTTTAAAAATTTACCGTAGCTTGAGTTTGGGTCCTCCTGGGCTTGCCACAAGGCATCATTTAGCAGATTAGATAGATTCTGCCATAATTTATACCATGTTTTGATTACTGCGTATTTTCTCCCAATTTCCTGCTTGATCTGGCCAAATTCAAGATGGACCTGTGCCGGGGCTGCTGACTGGGGTAATCTGAACACTTTTTTATATGCCTTTATTTGTAATAAGTCTAAGATTTTACCATCTTTTCCATTTAGCACTATGCTTCCATACGTGATTGATAATAGTAGTTCTGCATCCATCACAGAGATTAGAGGTGTAAATGAGGGGCCATATAGCTTCTTCGCGATCGCGCAAAAGGCATAAATATTTCCGTTTCCTTTTTTTTCAAGATATTGTTTCTGCGATTGAAAATTCAGACTTGTGTCGATATATACCCCCAGGTACTTATAGGTTTTTACTGTTCCAAGGCGCTTTTCCCCTAATTTGAATTGAAACTGATGTCGTGTGCAGTTCGTGAATGACATAGTTTTTGTTTTTGTCTCGTTAATCTCCAGTGCGTTGGCGTTGGCAAATAGCAATAGTTCATTAAGTGCTCTTTGTAGGCCTACTCGGGTCAGGCTAAACAAAACGATGTCATCTGCATAAGAGATGCGTTATGGGCAATATCCCCAGACGCGGTGGGTGTGCATTTGCTTGATCCAATCGAGGTGAGAGGTCAGCCATAAACAGATTGAATAAATAGGGGGCTAATACGCAGCCTTGTTTTAATCCGATCTCAGTTGGTATTTTTTTTGATAATTTAGTTCCGTTCGCCAGTTTTACACGGACCCACATATTTGTGTAGAGTTGTATGATGGGGCGTAGTATTGTTTCCAGAAGCCCCAGGTTGTGTAATTTAGTCCATATAACCCACGTTTCACTCGATCGAATGCCGATTTAAAGTCTATAAAACACACTTGTAGTGGTCTTCGCTGGCGTTTGCATTTATCGGATATCGTTGCAAGAGCTAAAATATTTGTTGTGGTGCCCCAACCTTTACGAAATCCAGTTTGGTTTACAGGAATCAGGCCATTTGTAGTAGACCATTCAACCAAGTCTTCCAGGATTAGTGTGGCAAAGTATTTCGCTTCCACGTCCATGAGTGCAATTAACCAGTAATTTGCCGGATCTGCCGGGTCTCCACCCTAGTGGATCGGATTAATGATTGACACCTTCCAGCTTGTGGGGAGGGTATTTGTTATGGTGATTTCATTGTAAAGACCTTGAGCGATTTTGCCCAGTAGTCTGGATCCGTCCTGAAATTGCCCTGAGGGTTGCCATTTGGACCTGGGGTGCCATCATTGCGACCCTTTTTTATTATTCTTGCAATATCTTCTGCTGAATGGCATTGACATTCCTGGGTTATGGTGGTCCCAAGGTCTAACGATCCTGAAAGATTCTTCACAGTGAGTACTGCGATTAAAGCCTTGCTACTCAAAGTAATTAACTGATTCACGGTTGTTATTTGGTCCTCAAATATTTTAGTTAGATGGGATGCCCATGCCTTCTCTGATACCGATGCGTTGTTAATCACATTTTTTGATCTTATCAATTTGTTGACTTGTTCCCAAAACAGCCTATTGTTTACTTGTTTGGCACTGAAAAGTAATTTCGTCCAGAGGCTTTCCTGTTGTACTTTATGATCCTTCCAAATTTTGATTTTATACTGCCTCTTGGCCATCTTTATATCCTGCCATGTATGTTTAGGGATTTTCTGTGTATTGTTTTGCCTCACCATCTTTCTTAATTCTTTTCTTAACAAGTAGGCTGTCCTAGACATATTTGTTTTGGGCTTAAGCCTCCTAGTCTCTGAAAAATGGATTTTTGGTGCCTTAAGCAATAGCGTTTCCGCAAAGATATACCAGCATTCTACTGTGTTTTTTGCCTGTTGTATTCTTGGCTTTGACTATTTCTTTTGCTAAAGCTGATAGTTCAGGTAGGGTTTCTGTTGACCATCGAATTCTTTTAAGGTTTGTTGTGGTGAAATGACCCAATTCAGCGGGCGCTGCACGATGTTTATGGTAACCTATTTCCAGTTCAAATACCTGATATGCATGATCACTTCGGGTGAAATATTTGATCTTATATTTCGTCACGCATGCAAGTAAGGGAAGAGTTGTAATTCTATGTCAGGACCGGAGGCTTCAGATTATGCTTTTGTACCTTCTTCGCTGTTTTATTACAAAAGTCACAGCAGCCAAAAAACAAATCAAATAACAACAGCCCTACCTTAGAACAAAGGATAAGGGCAAACAGAAAAACAATGTCCATCGACTACAACTCCCATGAGTATTACTAGGCAGTCCATAATATAGTCCCTTGTCAGTCTCCACTGCAGTTAGACAGGACGTCCCCTTCATGACCACTTCCTCTTTCTTCGCTGCTTCGCAGCCAGTTAAGTGGTTTTCTGCCCTCTCTCCTCATTTCTGTTATTTGGGGTTTGTTGGGTCTTTATTTGAAAATTATCGTGTGTTGCTATATTGGGGGGCTTGTTGTGTGCTCCGTTTCCTTTACAGAGCCCATTTCGGTCGCGGGAGCCTTTTCTGCCCCTACACAACTTTGCCATTATGTCGGCCGCCTCCGGCCGCTAGATGGCGCTGTGGCGTCTCGTTCTCCTCGGCGCGGTTTTTCTGTCGGGGAATCGCGCTGAGGAGAACGCTTCTGTCAAGAGCTCCCTGTCGCCTCACCCTGACGCTCGGCTGAGCCTGTATTGCCCCACAAGCATTTTCAACGCCCCGGTGGGGGTCTGTATAGAGGCGTGACCGCGCTGCCGCCTGCGGGCGTTCCAGGGCACTTTTTCTTGATTCTGCTTCCATCTCGAGCCTAGCGCGCGGGGAGGTGACTTAGGCCCGGTCCTTTCAGGAGGGCCTGCGCGCTAGTGGGGTGAGTGCCCCCCAGAATTCCCGGTTCCACTGGGCACCCAGTTTAGGCAGCATCGCTCTGCCCACATATTTGTTCTGGTTTTAACCAGCAGCCCTACTCCCCAGTTGATCCTTGCCCGTTTTTCCCTGCTTACAGGGACCCTAGGTGGGTGCTGGTCAGCTAGAGGGATGGGGGATGAGTACTACGAAGAGGAGGAGTCACAGGGCTACCTCAATGACGACGAGTTCTACCAGGCTGTAGATAGCTCGATTTATAGGTGCGTCTCCGAAATTGTGGGTCCTATGGAGGAACGCCTATCAGCTCGTATTAGTTAGGAGTGCGAGAGGGTGACCCAGGCGCACCTAGGGGTTTCTGCTGGTTCTTCTGTCCCGACGGGGTCTACTCCTCCGGCCCCTAAGAAACCATGTAGGGAGATGGTGTCGGGTGATTCGCATGGCGTGGACAAGGACGCCTTCGAGAGGTTGTGTGATGCATTCCTAGCTAAGGCGATGGATCCCGCCCCTGCGTCTTCCCCGGCCCCGGGCCCCTCGGGGTCCGCTGGTCCAGCTCCTTTGTCTCCTGTACCTACCTCCCCGGCGGATACTGATGATGAGGATGGGTCGGAGCGTTCTTGGCGCCCTTTGGGCTCCGCCGCCGAGCTCCCTCGGGACACCTCAGGGATGTTGGACCCGGATGAAATCATGCATCCGCGGTCCGCTGCCTGGGCACCCGGGGAGAAGGTGGCGAAGTTCGTCGCTGGCCGCCTCCGCAAGCCCCTGGAAAAGGAGGCAAGGAGCTGTTTGCGTGGGGAATGCCCTAGGCCTACACTAGAGGGAAAGGTGGCCCTGACCCCGGAGTTGGACCCAAAAATGGCCACGTTCTTGGCTAAATTCGTTAAGGACCCCCGCAAGGGCATTGACCGTTCCTGGCGGGCTTGCCAAGATAAGCTTTTGGATGCCATAGGCCCCATTACGAAGATTCTAGACATGGCGGAAGAGGCCAAGGAGTCCGGGGCGGCTATCTCCCCTGAGGTCCTCTCCAACTGGGCGCAAAGAGTAGTGATCTTCCTGGGGAACGCGAATTGCGCGTTGTCTACTAAACGTAGAAGGTCCCTCTTAATTAAATTGGACCCTAAGTTGGGTGACCTGGCCTCTTCTGAAGCAGGAGCAGTGGCCCAGGGTGGTCTCTTTGGGGAGCCGTTTATAAAAGAACTGGGGAAGTTTGTAAATACCTTCACGTCCCTGGATAGAGCCCAGTCGAATATTAAAAAGGTCTTCCACCAACGTTTCTCCAGGGGGGGCGGTCGCGGAGGGGGCCGCGCGACCGGCCGTGGTGGTCAACAGACGACCAACAGGAATCAAGGCTCCGGACGGGGACAGTATAACTCCTCCCAGAACTACAATACCTTCTACCCCACCAGAGGACAACGTTTCCGTGGCCGTGGTGGATTCAAGAATGCTGCCGGAAACACCTCTAACGGTGAGTGTCATTTCGGCGGACGAGGTCCGCGTGGGGGGAAGATTAGCTTTGTTTCCAGACTCCTGGGCCGCACTCACAGCGAACGCTTGGGTTTTGCAAACAATACGGGGTTTCCATGTGGAATTCTACGACCAGCGCCGCCAAGACAGGCCTCCAACCCCTATTGTTTTCTCTCGTGCGGACGCACTTCTGGTAGACGAGGAGGTGTCGGACCTGCTGCGCAAGGGCGCCATTTTGCCCTTCAGTTTGACACCCAGTGGGGTTTTTGAGCAATTTGTTCCTGGTGGACAAAGCGGACGGGGGGGAAGCGTCCGGTGATCAACCTCAAGGAGTTCAACGGGTGGTTGGTCTACCGGCATTTCAAGATGGAGGGTATCCATCTTCGAAGGGACGTCTTGCTGCCCAACGATTGGATGGTGCGTTTGGACCTCAAGGATGCTTACTTGGTGGTTCCCATTCATCCCCCGCACCGGCGCTTTCTGCAGTTCCGGTGGGGGGGGGGTCAGGTGTTTGAGTTTACCGCCCTTCCTTTCGGAATTTCTTCAGCCCCGTGGTGTTTCACCCAGCTCCTCCGGTCGGCGGTGGAATTTTTGCGGAGCCAGGGTATCCGGTGATAGTCTATTTGGACGACATCCTGGTGATGGCGCAGTGCCCAGTACAGTTGGGTCTTCAGCTCTGCCAGACGATTTCCTTACTCCAAGATTTGGGATTTGTGATCAACAGCGAGAAGTCTGTTCTGATTCCGTCTCAGACGGTGGTGTTCCTCGGGTTTACTGTGGATTCCGTACGCTGTACCCTGAGTCTCCCTTCCAAGAAGTTGGGAAAAATCCGACACATTCTCCGCCAGACGGTCTTGCGATCGCACACCTCTCTCCGTCAGATTGCCCGGGTGGTGGGCCTACTGTTGTCCTCCATCCAGGCAATCTTTCCGGGGCCCCTGCATTATCGTGCTCTGCAGCGCCTCAAAGCGCACCATCTCCGGAGAGGCCTGACGTATGATCAGGTTGTCCCCCTGTTGGACGAAGTGAAGGAGGAGATGCGCTGGTGGCTTGCTCACATGGAGGCCTGGAATGGGCGAGCGATTTTCGGACCCGTTCCCGACTTGGTGATAGAGTCCGACGCCAGACGGGCCGGCTGGGGCGCCCGCTGTGGGGAGTTTTCCACAGGCGGCGCCTGGTCATCCGGGGAGCAGGAGCTCCATATCAATTGTCTGGAATTGCTGGCCGGGTCCTTTGAGGTTCGGTGCTGGAACAAGGACACGGTTCGTTCCTGCGTCTTACTGCGCATGGACAATATCTCGGCGGTGCGCTACGTCAATCATCTGGGGGGTCCTCATTCCAAGGCCCTTTCGGACTTGGCGAAGGACTTCTGGAATTATTGCCTGGCGCATCAAGTGTCAGTGACGGCCGAATACCTGCCAGGTCGAGACAATCAGGTGGCGGATTGGCATTCCCGGTACCTGCGGGATTCCAGTCAGTGGAAACTGGATCCTCAGGTGTTCAAATGCCTGAATACCGCCTGGGGCCCGTTCTCGGAGGACCTATTTGCGTCTCGTCTGGATTTCCGGCTCCCGCGCTTCTTCAGTTGGAGGCCGGACCCCCCTAGCGGAGGCCACGGACGCTTTCCTCCAAGACTGGAGTGGGGAGAAGTCTTACGGGTTTCCTCCTTTCTCAATGATACTGAGGGCGGCTGCCCACCTTCGCCGCCAGCAGGCAGACGTGGTTCTGGTGACTCCATGGTGGAGGTCTCAAGTGTGGTTTCCGGTTCTACTGGAACTTTCTTGGGATTCTCCAATCCTACTCCCCCGATTTCCACGGCTTCTTCTGACTGCGGACGGGGAGCCCCATCATCTGCTCACTCAGAGCTCCCTCCATCTCATGGCGTGGAGGCTTTCGGGCGAGATTGGTCGCTCCCGGGCCTTTCGAGACTTGCTGAGTTTCCTCTCGAAGGCCTGGGCAGACAGCACCGCAAAACGTTATCGCTCTGCCTGGAATAGATGGTCACGTTGGTGTCTTCGACGGGACTTGGATCCCGTGGTCGCGGGTGTCGTTCCGGCGTTGAACTATTTGGTGGAATCGGCTTCGGCCGGGCTAGCCTACCGTACTATCAATGCAATGCGGTCGGCGATCTCGGCAGGCCACCAGCCGATTGCGGGTGTGCCGCTGGGGGAGCACCCTTTTGTGTGTCGCCTCCTACGGGGAATTCGCCTTTCCCTGCCCCCAGAACCGCGTTATTCGGTTCTTTGGGATGTCAATCTGGTTCTGAACCTTTTTTTGTCATGGCCTCAGAATAGGTACCTGTCTCTGAAGGAACTTTCAGCGAAATGAATGATGCTCCTGTCTGGTGTCGTGCAGACGTGTGTCAGATGTACGCGCCCTGGATGTCGCAGCAAGGGTTTTTTCCCCTGATGGGGTGGTTTTCACGCTGGGGCGTCGCACGAAGTGTGGCTCACGTACGATTTCCTATCCATGCTTCGAGGACACGCCCAAGTTGTGTGTAGTCCAGTGTTTGAAGGCTTATGAGGACTTAACCTTGGAACTTCGCCCTCCGGGCGAACAACAGTTGCTAATCGCGCTGCGAAAGCCACACAAGGCTGTCTCTTCTCCCACCATCGCCAGATGGGTAATGCAGGAAGCAGGTATTGACACGAAACAGTTTGGTGCTCATTCAGCTAGAGGGGCCATGGCCTCGAAGGCGTTCTCTTTAGGAGCTCGATTGGAGGATTTGATGCGAGCGGCAGATTGGTCTTCGGACTCCACGTTTAAGAGGTTTTACTTTAAACCTGTGATTGACATTGCTCATTTGGTGGTGAGTAAGCTTTAAACTAGCATAATCTGAAGCCTCCGGTCCTGACATAGAATCGAAATTTGCCTAGCAGTGTAACGGTAAGTTTCAATTCTATTAAGGACACGGAGGCGAGGATTATCCCCCCCGTTTTCCTGCGGAGATCTCCCGCCCGTACTGCAGTAAGTACTCCGGTTTTCCAGTCTTATGTTGATGTGACTTGACAATGTTGCATTGTGTGTGCTTTGGATGCCCTTTCACTGCTGACGCTGTGGCCTTTTTTTCTTGATAGGAAATGATGGTGCCAAGCAGGATCAGTAATGACATAACTTGCCTCGCGCGAAGAACGAGGAAGTGGTCATGAAGGGGACGTCCTGTCTAACTGCAGTGGAGACTGACAAGGGACTATATTATGGACTGCCTAGTAATACTCATGGGAGTTGTAGTCGATGGACATTGTTTTTCTGTTTGCCCTTATCCTTTGTTCTCAGGTAGGGCTGTTGTTATTTGATTTGTTTTTTGGCTGCTGTGACTTTTGTAATAAAACAGCGAAGAAGGTACAAAAGCATAATCCTCGCCTCCGTGTCCTTAATAGAATTAAAACTTACCGTTACACTGCTAGGCAAATTTCGGTTGTATAGTCTAAAATTGACTGCCCGTGAATACCCTGATAGGTCCAGCACGGTGGATTGTCCCCTTTTGTTCTACCATTTAGGACTCGCAGGCCTAGATGTTCTAGTGTCTGGACCAACTGTTGCCCCTTTAAGTCCTGTCTCTTTACTAATACAGAGGCTTGTGGAGGAACGGACCATTGCTCGTTGTCTGATATCAGCTGATCATCATCATCTGGTGTATGGATTAAATATGAATTAAAATAGTCAGTTATAATTATCTCCCATTCTGGATTATGGAATCTGATGGAAGCGACTAGTGACGTTAATGTTTCTGATTATACCTTTTTTTCCTTGCATTTGGATGACTGTAAAGATTTATTAAGATTACTGTTGTATTCTTTTTTTGACCCTGTTCCATTTTTATTACTTGTAGATCAGGTGTAGTACTCAGTAATTGTTCTGTATGGATATTTAGCGCGGTTGATATATAAGTTGCCAAACCGCCCTTCGGCCTTCCATAATTGTGTGTTCTGGTTGCTTTTACTTGGTGGAGTGTATAGTTGGCTACATCCTTACACCACATCATCCATGTTTCTTGCAGGGTGATGATGTCATAGTGCTCCCAATATGCTGGGGCTGTGTCTTCCTCTAATTCCTTTTTGGCACCCGCAATGTTCCAAGATAAAAATGTTATGGTACTCTTGAGGGTGCTTTTGCCTTTTAAGCAGGTCATTCCATATTCCTAACATTTAAGGCTGTGGCCATCCAGTTCCATTTACTGCCATCTTGTTGTGGAATAGGACTCACTGTAGCGTCTCTGGCCGTGTTTGTTTTCCCTCTTGCGTTATGGAGTACTGAGTACGTTCTGTTCTTCCCTTTTTTTCTTTGTCTCTGCTAGTAGGGGTGAGGGATATCGTCTCTTTATTGGTCTTGTCATTGTGATACCCCAACTTTCAAACGGTTCTCTGGCGTTCATTATTAGTGTTACAATGTCTTCATTTTTCCAGGTTGATAATGTTTTTTCCATACTACTATTCTCATCAGTCTCGAGAAATTCAATAGACAACAGATCAGAGGTAGTCAAATGCTTCACTGAAGGAACTTCAGCTATTAGTTTTAATAAATTCCCTCGATTGAGAAGGTCTTGTTGCCCCTGCGAAATATAATGGGGGGGGTCAATATGATGTTTATTACAACTATTTTCTCGATTATTGCTCAGATATTTGACTCTTGATTCGGTGCATCGGAGTACCTCTCTTTGAGTGGTTCCATATCTGTCACCTTCACGCTTGTTGATTGTAATTATAATGTTTTCATTGGGTACCTCTTCTTCCGAAAGTATTCTGTGCTCCATCTCAGTAATTCCCTTTATTTGCACTGGGATATTCTGGTCCTCAGTTGCTTGAGTCGTTGAGGTAAGGCCTGATACTTCCCTTTGAATGCTTCCATATCTATCTCCAGTTTGTGTATTGATTTTAATGCTCAGTTTTTCCTTCAATTCCTCTTTTTTTTGGGAAATTTCTATACTCTGGTTCTACTGTACCATTTCTTTCCACGGTATTACTCTTGCAACCCAAAGGTCGCTTTTCTTGCGTTTGTTCTACTGTCAGTCTTTGTATCTTTCCTGAGAGATCACCTAGTGGATTATTGCTTCTGTTTATGCGGTTATCCTTTTTTTCCATCTCCTGTGGGCGATCTCTTTGGTCCATCTCTGAGCTACCCGTTGCTTTTGGTAGATTATTTCTGCTAGTGGTCGTAGACTTTGCGATGGTTCTTTTCGATGGACATACTATTTGATGTTGATTTATCTGCATTATATCACATGAATCGTCTGTTTGTATGCTATGACTTAATGATGTCCATTGGGTAAGATGGAGTAGTTTCTGTCCTGTAACTCCAGTTCTGTAGTAGGGGTATCTGTTATAGTCATAATCTAGTGAATAGTCCCGCCCATGTGCGTGGACCCCGGAGCAATCAAAAATAATCTCTTACAGTGTCGAAAAATGCAGACCTGCACAGACACTTAAGAGAGAATTAAAGACAGATAATGCAGCCTATAACACAGGCTACACTGTCCAGTACTTCAACTAGAAATTCCACCAAAAAAATCCACAAAACAGCAAAGCCTGTACAGATTTTCCTTGCTTCAGCAGCAAAAACCCTCTGGAATGATAGAGAGGAGGATCTTGACAGACATGCCCCAGAGGCTGCCATTATGTGGCTCAGAACAGGATACTGTGCCTTTAAGAGAACTTTCCAGAACTTCACAGTATCCCAGAATGCACTGCAGGTCCCTTTTACTTTCAGTTCTTTTTGAAGGCGTAACACGCCAGACCTGTAGCATTCCTTACATGAATATCTCTCTCCACCGGGGAGGAGGGCGGGCGCTTATGACTATAACAGAGATACCCCTACTACAGAACTGGAGTTACAGGACAGAAACTACTCCTTCTGTAGTAGGGGATCTCTGTGTATAGTCATAATCTAGTGAATAGAATGGCAAGCCCATCCCCACACCAAAGCGGCGGTGGAGAAACGAGAAATAACACCACTATTGTGCGAACAGATTTCGCAGCGAAGCCTGTCCAACCTGAGCGTCTGCTCTGGCATCAGTGTCCAGACAGTAATGCTTAGCAAAGGTATGAACCGACTACCAAGTGGCCACCTTGCAGATTTCTGCAATTGGAACATTACGGAGCAAAGCAGTCGTGGCAGCTTTGCCCCTGGTGGAATGAGCCTTAGGCTTACCCCTAAGGTCTTATTAGCTTTTTGGTAACACAATTGTATGCAGGACACAATCCACCTCGAGATGGACTGCTTAGAGGTAGCAAGACCTGTCCTGACTGATCCATAATTGATAAACAATTGGTCCGACCTACGAATATCTTTGGTTTTATCCAGATAAAATGTCAACACCCTCCGCACATCCAGGGAATGTAAAGACCGTTCCGCTGGAGATGAAGGATTCTGAAAAAACGTAGGCAAAGTTATAGTCTGGTTGACATGAAAATCAGAAATAACCTTGGGAAGAAACTTAGGGTGAGTACGCATAACAACCTTAGCAGCATGAAATACAATATAAGGTTCTTGGCAACACAACGCATGAATTTCACTCACCCTGCGGGCCGAAGTAATGGCCACGAGGAACGCCGCCTTCCTGGACAGGTGCTGCAACGAAGCCTTATGAATAGGTTCAAAAGGCTCCTTCATCAACCTGGACAGCACCACATTCAGTTCCCATGAAGGCGAAGGAAGCCTGACAGGAGGAAACACTTTCTTCAAGCCTTCCAAAAAGTCTTTGATCACAGGGATCTAGAAGAAGGAAGTCTGTGAAGGGCATTTCCTGTAGGCAGTCAATGCAGCCAGATGGACCTTAATGAAATGAACATTAAGGCCAGACTGCGCCAGATGTAGAAGATATGGAAGGATGACATCTTCCTTACACATCGTTGGGTCATAGTTCTTGGACTTGCACCAGATACAAAACCTCTTCCACTTGTAAGCATAAGAAGTCCTAGTGGAAGGTCGCTTAGCCTCCTTCAGTATGTCCATGCAATCTTCCAGGAGATTAAGATGGCCATACTGCACTATCTCAGGAGCCATGCCGCCAAACTCAAAGACGAGAGGTTGGGGTGCAACATCAGCCCCCCAAACTTCGTGAGAAGTTCCGGCCTGCACGGCAACTTCATGTGAGGAAGGAGAGACCGGTGAAGCAGGTCCGTGAACCACCACTGCCTGGGCCATTCCGGGGCAATCAGTATCATCCGCGCCCTGGACTGGGACAGCTTGATGAGAACCGTCGGAATCAGGGGAATGGGTGGAAAAGCGTACAGAAAGCTGTTCGACCAGTTGATCCATAACGCATTCCCCAGCATCCCCGGCTGGTAGTACCTGGAGGCGAAGTCTCCGCATTTGCTGTTTTCTGCGGTGGCGAACAGATCTACGTCTGGAGTTCCCCACCTTGCGAAGACTTCTCCTAGTACTTCGTCGTTTATGACCCATTCGTGGTTTTCCTGAATCAGTCTGCTCAGTGTGTCTGCCTGAACATTCTGCACACCTGGCAGATGGGTGGCCGTTATCGTCAGCCCTCGGGCCAGAAGCCAATGCCAGATCGCCTGCGCCTCCTGCGACAGGGTGCGTGATCTCGAGCCCCCCTGCTTGTTGAGGTAATACATCGTGGTCGTATTGTCCGTCTGTACAAGCAGAGAGTTGGTCTGGAAGTACGGATGAAAGGCCTTCAGTGCCAAGTGAACAGCTCTGAGTTCCAGGAAATTGATGTGGTATGTGGACTCAGTCGGGGACCACGTCCCTTGAATCTGTAAGTCTCCGTAGTGCGCTCCCCAGCCCTGGAGAGACGCATCCGTCACGATAGTCTGAGTGGGAATGTCCTTGTGGAAGGGAATCCCTCTGAGGAGATTCTCCGCTGAACACCACCACTTCAGAGACTGAAGAGCATGCAGAGACAGTCGTATCTTGTCGTCCCAGGATCCTCTCCTCTGGTCCCACTGATCCTTCAAGCACTCCTGCAGCGGTCTCATGTTCAGCCGCGCATGTGGCGTCAGGAAGATACAAGAGGCCATCGATCCCAGTAGAGAAGACACCGTCCTCACTGCTGTAGAAGGAGTGAACAGAAGAGCCTGAGCCTTCCGACGAAGCGATAATCGTCGCTCCTCCGAAGGAGACACGCTTGCTGACCTCTTATCGATGGTGGCCCCCAGGTACTGAATGCACTGGACCGGAGTCGGGACAGACTTTGACATGTTGATGTGCAACCCCAGCTTGTTCAAGAGAACGCACGTCTTCTGGAAGTGCGCTTGAGCTTCCGAGAAGGAGGAGGCCTTGATCAGCCAATCGTCCAGGTACGGGTAGACAAACACCTTGTTCTTCCTCAGGTGTGCCGCTACCACTGCCATGCACTTCGAGAAAGTCCTGGGCGCAGACTTCCGCCCGAACGGAAGTACTGTGTACTGATAGTGATTGGTGCCGACTTGAAATCGCAGGAACTTCCTGTGTTTGTGTGCAATGGGCACATGGAAGTACGCATCCTGTAGGTCTATTGCACATAGCCAGTCTCCCTGTTGCAACTGAGGATAAATCTGATGCAACGACAGCATGCGAAACTTCTCTCTGCGAATCCATTTGTTCGCCTATCGCAAGTCCAGAATGGGCCTGAACTCGTTCTTGTCCTTCTTGCGGACCAGAAAGAACCGGGAGTACAGACCTCTTCCTCTTTGAGACAGAGGTACGTCTTCTATCGCCCTTTTCCTTAACAGGATATCGGCCTCCGCCTGGAGCTTGCGCAGTTGATACTGCGAGCTGACCGGAGGAATCGATGGAGGAGGGCTGATGAACCGAAGACTGTATCCATTGCAAACAATATTCAGCACCCACTTGTCCTGAGTAATTTTTCTCCACTCTGCCAGAAAAAGTTGAACGCTTCCCCCCACCGGAGCGGGTAACGGATGAAGGGGAAGTAACCGCTGAGGGCCGAGACCCAGCCGGGCCTTTGTTAGCTGTAGAGGACTGTTGTCCACCTCTACCCTTCTGGCGCTTTTGGAAGGGTCTACGGAACTGCTGCTGTTGTTGCTGCTGCTGTCCCGAAGACTGGCCTCGTCCTTTCCCCTGTGCACCGAACCATTTCTGGAACGGGCGGTAGGACTTCTTTTCTTTGGCTTTTCCAAGCCCACAGCCGTCAGGGTCTCTGCCTCCGCCTTCATGCGGGCCATCTCATCATCGGCATGTTTTCCGAACAGAGTTTCTCCGGAAAAGGGCAACTTGGCCACCCGCTGCTGGGCCTCCGGCTTGAGTGACGTGAGCCTGAGCCAAGCATGGCGACGCTGGTTGAGCCCGTGACAGTAACCATGGGCTGCCAACAGTGAAATATCCGCAGCCGTGCTGATGACCTGGTTTGACACCTGCATCCCTTCCTTAAGTATTTCTAGGAAGTCCTCCTTCTTGTCACGTGGCAGAAGGTCCGTGAACGGTTCCAGGGAGTCCCACAGGGCACGGCTGTACCGCCCCAGCAGAGCTGAGTCGCTCGAGGCTTTCATGGTCGTGGAGGAAGTTCCACAAGCCTTCCGCCCAGCCGAATCAATCCATCGGCTTTCCTTATCAGGCGGCACGGTGGAGGACGGGGAGGTAGAGTGTAACTTCCTGGCCGCCGTAACTATAACCGAGTCGGGCACTGGGTCCATCCTCAGGAAGGCTGGGTCCAAATCCGGTGCTCTATACTTCTTCAGAAGTCGGGAGGGAGCGGCCTTCACCACCGCAGGCGTCAGAAACAGCTCGTCCGCAGGTTCGACCAGTCCAGGCACCAATGGCAGCAGAGGGCGAGACAGATGCTTCTTGTGAAGTGTCTCGAATATCACGGACGTCGTAGGTGTAGGACCCGTCACCGTGATGCCCAATTTCGTAGCCCCCCTCAGGAGAACCTCCTGGAACGTGCTGATGTCGTCCACCAGAGACACCCTTGTCCCCGGGGAATCCGACAAGGTCGGTGAATAGGATCGAGTCCTGGAGGAGTCCGTGCGTGACCTGGACCCTCGCCTCCTATGGCAGCGCCGAGATCTAGTGGAGGATCTGCGCCGACTCCTAGGTCTACCTCTCCGTCCGGAGCGCGATCTTGACTTCCTAGGCCTCGGGCGATCCGCCGGTTCCACCGGCGTGGCGTCTGAGGTTTGGCCGGGGCCTGCGGCTTAGGAGTCCCCTTGGGAGGTGTCGGAAACCTGGGCAACGAAAACGACCTCGGTGGAACCGGAGGAGGCTTCTCGGTTTGCGGAGGCAAAGGCGGAGGGGTAGGAACCCTCGGATGGGGACCCCTCAGCAAGGGCGGCGGAGGCGTAACCTGCGAAGGCGTATACACCTCGGAATACACCGAGCCCGGTGATCCACCACCAGCCTGTGGCGTCGGAGAGCCTCCCATGGCATCAGGCCTCTTCTCCCGCTTCTTCGACGTCGAAGAACGGTGACCAGATGGCGAGCGTCGGCCCCTCGACGTCGAGCGTCTCTTCCTCGACGTCGACCGTCGTTCATGCCTCGACGTCGATTTCGTACGCCTCGACGTCGATCTTTCGTGTCTCGACGACGACCTCTTGCGCCTCGACGACGACCTCTTGCGCCTCGACGGCGACCTCGACCTCCTCGACGGCGACCTCTTCCTCGACGGCGATCTCTTCCGTCTCGACGTCGGACCACTCCTCGACGACGAGGATCCCCTCGACGACGAGGATCCCCTCGACGACGAGGATCCTCTCGACGACGATGTTCTCCTCTTCGCCGATGGCGAACGGCGGTGTCGCTTCGACGGCGAGCGCTGACGCCGGGCCCTTCGACGTCGATCACTCGACGTCGAGACCGACGAGGATGACGACGAAATCGTCACTGGAGACGTCGACGGCGGTCTGTGCACATCTCTCGACGTCGAGCGCCGACGGCGCTTTGCCCCAGAGCCCTGAGGGGACGGGGAACAGACCGCAGTCATTCCTCTCGACGTCGTGGTCTCTGCAATCGATCCAGACGGAGAGTGGGCACGTTTGCTGGTCTTCCTGCCCCTGGGGAGCCCCCCAGAGGCCTCAGCATGGGTAGAAGGAGCCCCTCCAGACCCACCTTGTGCCTTCAGCCTTCTTTCCTCGAGTCCCTGAAGCCTGATCTTCTTTCTTTCCTTCAGGGTCCTTCCAGGGAAGCCCTGACAAATCTCACACTCCTCAGGAACATGGGAAGAGGGAAGGCAGAGGATACGCACCTCATGTGAATCCGATTTGGCCTTCTTCCTGGAGCACTCCGGGCATTTGTCAAATAATGCAGGCATATTTGACATAAAAAAGGAGCAAAACCCAAGAAGAACAGCACTAAAGTACTTTAGAAGCACTCAAAACGAAATAATTAGTGAAAAAACACCAATAAACCCTTGAAAAGGGCCTTGAAAAGGGAGAGCTCAATGCTCCAGGGTCCTGCTTGCAGGAGCCGGAAAAAAGAACTGAAAGTAAAAGGGACCTGCAGTGCATTCTGGGATACTGTGAAGTTCTGGAAAGTTCTCTTAAAGGCACAGTATCCTGTTCTGAGCCACATAATGGCCGCCTATGGGGCTTGTCTGTCCAGATCCTCCTCTCTATCATTCCAGAGGGTTTTTGCTGCTGAAGCAAGGAAAATCTGTACAGGCTTTGCTGTTTTGTGGATTTTTTTGGTGGAATTTCTAGTTGAAGTACTGGACAGTGTAGCCTGTGTTATAGGCTGCATTATCTGTCTTTAATTCTCTCTTAAGTGTCTGTGCAAGTCTGCATTTTTCGACACTGTAAGAGATTATTTTTGATTGCTCCGGGTTCCACGCACATGGGCGGGACTATTCACTAGATTATGACTATAACAGAGATCCCCTACTACAGAACTCCTTGTTGACACTCTTCCTCTACTGTAGTTCTTTGATTTATTTGTATAGCTTGCATTTCTGGGTCTACGTCGACTTTTTTGGTTTCAAAGGTAGGGAACCATTTCCTACTGGTAGTAGGAAATGTTTTTTTCTCTGTCTCTTTGTTTGCCGGCCTTTCTCTGTCTTGTTTTGCCCTTCTTGTAACAGCTGCTCACTGTGTCCATGAGTTGCATTTTTTACTATGATCATGGGCCCATCACTTCTCATCTTTGGTATATCCTTCCCAGCGTTACCCTTATTATGATTATGACTTTCGATACCAGTACAACTCATTGGAGTTTCTGCCATGCTCGATACTTTTGTGACACCGGTAATTGCGCTTTGAGGGTTTGCTACTGCAATTTATAAATCCTTTAAACAAAAAAGAAAAGAATTTAAAAAAAGGGGGGCTACCAGGAGTGAGCGGGTGAGTAGGAAGGGGCAATGGCGTAGTCCCTCCTCGACTAGGGTGGCATATGGTATCAGGGTTCCGTCCCAGTAGAGGTCTGGTAGGTCTTGGATGTTTGCTTCATCCCAGTTGTGCAGTTCAGCTGCTGTAGTGACTCCAAGACCCCGAGGCGTTCCTTGGAGTAGAATGGCGGGAGCATATGGTGCAGTGTTGCTGATAATGTATAAGCATCTTCGATAGCACCTATACGCCACTTTGAGTTGTAAAGATTCTGTTGCAATGGGTTTCAAGCAAGAATGGAATAAGTGAAGTAGGGAGGCAAGCGATAGCGGCCGGTATGATGTTGTCGGTACATTGGCGGGAGGCCAACCATCGGGCTACCCGCTGCAGTTGTGCCGCAAGGTAGTAATGCTCCATGTAAGGTGCCGTGAGACCACCAGAGCCTGCAGGTAGGAAAATGCTACTTACCAGTATGCATCTGTTCTTGGCATGTAGAGCTGCAGAGTTACACACTGTGCATAGATCGCCATCTGGTGGTGGGCCCGGATGATTACACTTTGTTGTCTTGGAAGAGTCTTTGGGCCAGATGTAGGAAGCCTAATTCCGGTCGGTAACGGCCGAAATTACCGACTGGAATTAGGCTTTTCAGATGTAAGTGGCTACATTTCAGATTCGGTAATTTACCGAATCGGTAATTTAAGGAATCGGTAAATTACTGATTCCTTAAAATACCGAATCGGTAAATTACCAAATCTGAAATGTAGAGAGCACTCAAGTGAGTGCTTCTTACATTTAAGGATTTGTTATTTACCACCAACTAATAGTTGGTGGTAAATACAGAATACCTTATAAAAAGCAATTTTGTGCTTTTTATTCAATGCCATGTGGCAGACATACATACCCTTAGGGCATGTATGTGTGTCACATGTGCACACAAGCACGATTCAGGGGTGCAACAGGGTTCGGGATTCTAGAATGGGTAAATGTACTTTACCTACATCTGGCCCTTTGTTTTGTAGGTGACTCCTCCTATAGAACGTAGTGCGCATGGGCATCGACTCCATCTTCAGATTGTTTTTCGCCATTAGGGAAATGATGGAGTACGAGTACAGAAAAAGATGTCCATGTTTATTGTATCTAATGAAGATATTACTGGAACAGATATAGGTAGCAGGGGAGGCGGGTGGGCGTGTGCAACTCTGCAGCTCTACATGCCAAGAACAGATGAATACTGGTAAGTAGCATTTTCCGTTGGAGGCATATGAGCTGCAGATTGCACACTGTGCATAGATTGCATAGCAGTACTCCACCTTAGCGGCGACCACCAGTATCTGTTGCAGTCATTTGAAATAATGTCTTACAGAGTACAGCCTGGCCCACACTAGCTTGTTGTTTTGCTAGCACATCTACACAGTAGTGATTTGTGAACGTGTGCGGTGTAGACCATGTAACTGCTTTGCATATATCATCTAAGGGAATATTTCCTAAGAATGCCATAGATGCCCCTAGTTTACGGGTAGAATGAGCTCTAGGGGGAATGGATAGAGTACGTTTTGCTTTTTGGTAGCAAATTTTAATGTATTTGACAATCCACCTTGCAATCCCAGCTTTCGAAATGGGATTACCTTTATGTGGAGGAGAAAAGGACACAAACAATTGTTTTGTTTTATGAAACGGTTTTGCCCCATCAATATAGTAGAGGAGAGCTCTTTTGACATCTAATGTATGTAGAGCTCTTTCAGCAACCGTTTGGGGTTGAGAGAAGAAAAAACTAGTTACTTACCTGTACACTATTCTCCAGTATTATCTTTCATAGATGCACATGCTTGTGTCTTCCCTGTCGTCATGGTGGGAGTCTCACGGTAACAGAATGACTATAGCAGTATCATAGAGTGAAACACTGCATAGAAAATCCCATAGGGGACCATAATATTTGGTAGCCAAACCTCCTCATTGTTTGGACCAAAACTCAGCCAATCAGCTGCCAGCCCTGACATCACACTCAACAGCAGAGCCATCATACCTCAGATGTCCAGCCCCGAGTGAGAGCCAAGAATATATCTAGAGAAAAGAGGTCTACCTGAGTAATGGGGAGGTGGGAGGGCCGCAGGCGAATCTATGAAAGATAATACTGGAGAACCATAGTGTACAGGTAAGGAACTAGTTTTTTCTCCAGTATGGAATCTTTCATCGATTCACATGCTTGTATCAGAATAGCGAGCAGTACTTATTATAGGAGCATTGCTCAGGATAGAACCTCACAGCCTTTGTGGGCTATGCTCCTATTTTAGAATATCAACAATCAAAAGAATAGAATAACTTTCAAAATTGTACACAAGGTATATACATTGACCAGACAGAATAAATACAGTAAGAGCATAACTGAGTCAGATAATGGTTGTTGGAGCTTGAACAAGTGGCAGGCGCTGTGCTGAAGTCACTGTCTTCTTTTAGGCTGTTGAGACTTGCCTCTTGCTGATGGTTTTCCTTTTGTCTGCTGCGGATACGAGGAACCTGAGGATCGAAACTGCCGACCACTTGAGAACTGGCGATATCCCTGCTGATTGTAAGGCTGATACCTGCCAGATTGATATGTTGGTCTTTGAGTATACTGTTCTCTCGACCCTCTCCTTCGAAAGGACTGAAACCTGCCCTGTTGCAGAGAGCCCAGTGCCCGTGCCATATCAGTGTCAGCCTTGATGCCTTGAAGAGCTTTATTTATGTGCTTTCCGAACAGATTTTCTCAGTTGAACGGCATGTCATTTATTTTCGCTTGGACTTCTGGTCTAAACAAAGTGGCTTTAAGCCATCCCTGTCTTCACAGCGCCACCGCCGCTGCCATCTGTCGAAAAGAAAGCGAAGACATATCCATTGCTATATCTATGGACTCAAAAGCCGCTCTGGAACCTTCCTGGATTATGGCGGCTGCCTCTTCTTTTTTATCCTCTGGTAAATGTGACAAAGGAGCTGTATCCGACCACATTTGGCAATTGTATCTACTGAGGAGAGCTAACGCATTTGCATCTCTAATCGCTGCTGCCGCTAACATAGCGAAACGCTTTACTGCTTCATCCATGCGTCTTACTTCCTTATCTGGAGGAGCTTCAGTTGTTGAGACTGGATTTTTCGAATTGCGTTGCGCTGCCTGCATCACCACCGACTCCGGCCGTGGGTGTCCAATTAAACATGCAGGAGGAGATTCCGGTGCCCGATACTTCCTCTCTATCCTAGGCACCGAGGCTGCGACGGAGGTTGGGTTCTTCATCAATTTCAATCCTTCTTCCCAAATGAAATCTAATTGTGATTGACCGAACAGATTTGCAGCCTTTATAAAGTTCCATGGGCGAAACATGCCGTGGGTCACTGTATGACTATGCCAATACTAATTAAGAATATAAGCACAAGAAAAAGTATAACTGGAACCAACCCCAATATAAATTATGCAATTAGTGCACGTGATTGACTAAAATGAAGTGTTGTATACTCTGAAGCATCTAAAAGTTTGAATTCCTTATCAGGGGGAGGAGCATCCCCTGTTGTTTGCCAATTAGCTCTTTTCCTAGCATTTGAGACAACCAATGAGTCTAAAGGCAATTGACCTTTGATGTATGCTGGGTCAGTTGGAGCAGCCTTATACTTCTTTTCTAGTCTGGGATTAATGACTCTAGCTCTGACGGTGTCTTTGAATACTTCTGATGCATGTTTTACCACTCCCTTAAGCATTGGTAATGTGGTTGTGGTTTTATGTTATAAGGAAATCTTCCTCTACTTGATCTGTGTGTAGATCTACCCCATGAAAGGTGGCTACCCTATGGATGAGTTGCGAAAACCCTATAGTATCATCTGGAGGAGATGGCCTAGAAGGGTATGCATCATCTTGCGGCAGATCTGGTGCATCTGGCGCATTATACTCCTCCCATGAATCGTCTGATGGACCAGGAATATTGTCTGGGACATCTGTGTAATCTATGGGTTGCTCATCTTCTGCTCCCTCTGAGTAATTATCATCATCCTCATTATCTACTGGTGCAGGGCTGTGCGTGGTAGATGGCGAGTGTGCAGGGGAAATGTCTAAATCTGGTAGTTCTGTTAGTGGTGAAGGAATTCCTATGGGAGAAGTTTGTGCATATTTTTGAGGGGAACTGGAGGTGTCTTGGGAGGGTCCAGTTTCCTTTTTTCAGGCACTGTAATTACATGTCAAGTTTTTGGATTTATACGAAGAGTTTTCTGTTTTGGATCTGGGCAAAAAAGCTCTTTGGTAGAAGTATCCTTTTTCGGCGCCGACTTGTCTTGTTTGGGGCCGAGATGTTTAGAAGGTTTTACAGTGTCTATTACAGTCTATGGAGTAGATTTTGGTTTCGGTTCTGAAGACTTTTGGTCCGAATCTCTCTTGGAGTCGTGTTGTTTGGTTGCTTTTGGATCCGGATTTTTCGGGTCGACAGCTTTAGGTGCTGAAGTGTGTTACGGTGCCGAAGTGGACTTTGGGTCAACTTATTTCTGTACCGGAGTCGGCTTCGGTTCAATAGTCTTGAGAACTATTTTCGGTGCTGAGCTTGTTTTTGGCTCGACCGCTTTCGGCGTCGATGGTTGCTTCGGTGCCAGAGTTAGTTTTGGTTTAATGACCTTTTGCTTGTCGGGACAGACAGGCTGACTCGAGCCCGGGTTGCCTAGAGGCTTTTTTGTATTCTTCGCTGCGGAGCCGGAAGGCGGGGCGTCGGATGTTTTTGGTCGGTGTGCACCTGGACCCGAAGGTGGAGGTGGAACCGAAGCCTGGCCCGGAATGGGGGTGTGAACAGGGTCGACGCTTGTACTCACGACCTGTTGACCCGCTGGAAGAAGATCATCATCGTCTGAATGTCCTTCGGCTCCGGAAGCTCAATCCTCTGCTTCGGAATCGACCTCATCCTGCTGCTGTTCTTCGGACTCTAGATTGAAAGGAGCCTCGTCTATGATGAGATCTGGTGTCGATGATGAGGACTGTGCCATGACCCTTCGAGCTCGACGGTCTCTGATAGTTTTCTTCGACCGGAACGAAACGCAGGCCTGGCAATCTCGGGTCTCGTGCTCTGGTGACAAGCACAGATTGCACACCTCATGTAGGTCAGTGTGGGGAAATTTGTGTCCACACTTTCCATGGGCCAAAGGCCTAATGTCGCAGTTGGGCCCAACGGCCCCGACGAACGCTGGAATCGAGAAGCGCAAGCTTTTTTTTGACGCAGGTAACAGGAATTACGATCGAATACGATACCGATAGTATGATGGATGACTGGAAGTCGAAAGGAGATCGGTAACGGGACCGAACGATACACACATCCGAGCCCGATGGCGGAAAAAAACAATCTGAAGATGGAGTCGATGCCCATGCGCACTACGCTCTATAGGAGGAGTCACCTACCAAACAAGGACACTTACAAGACAACAACAAAGTGTAATCATCCGGGCCCACCACCAGATGGTGATCTATGCACAGTGTGTAATCTGCAGCTCAAATACCTCGAACAGTAAAGTTTTTTTGGGCTACGCGGTGACAGGAGTTGCCCTAAATACAAACCCAAATTGTTTTCTCCAGAGTATTAAAGAAGGGAGGGAGGTAATAGAGGGGCAGATTTGAGAAGTAGTATAGGAACCGTGGAAGGATTACCATTTTGGTGAGGGCATCCTACCGGAGACAAAGGGATGTTGCCCCAGAAGGAAATTTGGGCGCAAATAGCAGTCAATATCTTACCTATGTTGCCGTTGAACAGGTCTACTGCCTGTTGCTAAATGCGAATGCCTAGATAGCGGAAGGTGTCAGCATTTCCACAGAACGCAGTCTCCATTGAGGATACACATAGGATCCTGGCAGGAAAAAAAAGGGATATAAGCAGGATTACGCAGTGTTAACACGTAGCCGCGATATATCAGCAAACACCTTTAGGGTGTGTACTAGTGAGGAAGGGATAGAGCAAATATCTCACGTACATCAGGATGTCCTACACATCTAGCGGGATTCCCGTCTCCTATGGGAATTCCTACATCTACCTGGGTACGGATCTCTTCCGCTAGGTGCTCCATAGTTAGAGAAAAAAAGTGGGGATAAGGGGCAGCCCTGTATGGTTCCCTGGCCCACTGAGATAGGTTTGGATATATATACAGGTCTGTCTTCACTCAAATAGTCGGATGCTTCTAAAGCAGTTTCATCATGCTTATGAATACGGCCCCAAGGCCATATTTGGCCAACATAGCGATCAGGTATTCCCACTTG
The DNA here is from genome assembly GCF_964261635.1 of Lissotriton helveticus. Taxonomy (NCBI): domain Eukaryota; kingdom Metazoa; phylum Chordata; class Amphibia; order Caudata; family Salamandridae; genus Lissotriton; species Lissotriton helveticus. The sequence goes on from NC_136061.1 coordinate 173,669,530, forward strand.
AGGGAATATCAGGCTTTCCCAAATATCCCAAATATGGCCAGCAGAGTGGCGCGTATGTCGCCACCCTAAAGAAGCGTCGGAGATTGAGGGAAATGCTACGAGAGGGGACAAACCCATTCTGGTCCGAGAACTAGTGTATGGATGAGGGGCGCCAGGCGGTCGTCCAGTATTTTCGGCAGAACTTTGTAGCCCATATTCAGTATGGCTAAGGGTCTATAGGAGCTTAGGTTTGTAGGGTCTGTGTCAGGTTTCAATAAGGAGACTAAACTGGCTGCACGCATAGACGCAGGAAAAGTCGATTCTTTTAATGCAGAGGTGTAAAGGGTGTGTAAGTATGGGATCAACGTGGGGGCGTATGCCTATAAAATTCCGCTGGGAACCCATCAGGCACAGGTGTTTTACCTGTTGCCAATGCCGCAAATGCGTTGCTTATTTCATCAGCGGTAATTGGGGATTCAAGCTCCAAGTATTGATCAGGGGTTCACGTGGGCAGTTCCACTGATTCTAAAAAGCCACTTAGTTGTCTGTGGTCACTGAGGCCAGAGGATTTGTAAAGGGCTGTGTAGTTTCGGATCATAGCCGTGTGAACGTCATGCTGTGTATAGTGCATGTGGCCCATGCTATCGCATATGGCATGAATGGGCTGATGAGGTTGCTCCTGGCGCAATAGCCAAGCTAGCAGTCTACCCGCTCTGTCCTATGTAGCGTGTGTACGCGCCGAATGTGCCAGGTAATTGCGACATCGCAGTCTGTCTAGCAATTCGCAATGTTCGTTCCGCTATTCCTCAATGCGTCTGGTGGTCCAGTGGTGTGTGTCTGAGTTAGTTTTGTCAAATTAAACAACAAGAGAGTATGTACAACAACAACAATTATATATAAGCAAAAAAGAGGTTCCTTTTCCAGGAAATAGCAATCGAAAGTGGCTACCGGCGCATACCAGTGCTACATGCAAATAAATCTACTGTGTCAGTCGGAGGGGAAATGGTGTGCAACCCAGATGAAAAGAAGAACCCTCAGGCACCCTCCGCAGATGGGTAGCCGTTTGTCTTCATTGGGTTCTCAAGTTAGTGCATGTGAAAAACATCATACTAAAGAAAGGTGCAAATTAAAATGAGTATAGACCACACCCTCAACCAACATTTTTAATAGAGGGGTGATTCGAACTCAATTAAAAACAATTTGCAAGAACGGACATCGAGAGTTAAGCAAATTTGAGCTCCCTGTCCTAAAATACGGTCGACATGTTACAGCTATCCGAGCCGTGGATGAGACGTTCCTAGGTGGAAATACGGGGAGTCGCCAGCCTAATAGTGCTGCAGTGAAGATATCCATCTCCACGGTCTTATGGAGTCTTCATTTGGGGAGTTTTGAACCCGTAAAGAAGAGTCTCAGACCTCATTATACGTGAGATTATCATGGAATTACGTCTAAATTCCGTACACCTCGTTGAATAGAGGTTTGCACAAGACATAGATCCTCAAGTGGGTATCAATGTTTCTTTTGTGAATATCCACCCACCGTGAGTAGGCACTTTAGGGCGTGTACTGCCCGGTTGGGTGAGTTTACTATTTTGGTCCTGAGGAATGCTGGGTCGAAAATGACCAGATAGCTGAAACATGTCGACCGTATTTTAGGACAGGGAGCTCAAATTTGCTTAACTCTCGATGTCCGTTCTTGCACATTGTTTTTAATTGAGTTCGAATCACCCCTATATTAAAAATGTTGGTTGAGGGTGTGGTCTATACTAATTTTAATTTGCACCTTTCTTTAGTATGATGTTTTTCACATGCACTAACTTGAGAACCCAATGAAGACAAACGGCTACCCATCTGCGGAGGGTGCCTGAGGGTTCTTCTTTTCATCTGGGTTGCACACCATTTCCCCTCCGACTGACACAGTAGATTTATTTCCATGTAGCACTGGTATGCGCCGGTAGCCACTTTCGATTGCTATTTCCTGGAAAATGAACCTCTTTTTTGCTTATATATAATTGTTGTTGTTGTACATACTCTCTTGTTGTTTAATTTGGTTCTACCGTGGGAGCGGGAGAGTATTTGTACTAGCCCTCTCTCTCTAGTTGTTGATACATGAGTTAGTTTTGTGTCGGAGAAGCTTGCGTTCAATGGTGCCGAGTGAGTCGTTTAGTTATTTGCGAATGTTCCATGTGAGCCCGAGACAGTGCCCTCTGATCGTTACCTTTAAAGCTTCCCAGTCTAGCAGTGGGGAGCCAGTAGAGTTGTTAAGGGCAAAGTATTCTGTAATCGCGGTTCCGAGGGATCCCCGGAAAGTCTGATTCTCCAATGTTGCTTGTTGGAGACGCCAGCTGGGGACCGATGGAGGCCCCAAATCCCAGTTAAGCTGCAATAGTTGTGGGTTATGGTCGTAATACGTGCAACCCACGTATTAAATTCCTTTAATCAGAGGAAGCAGGGAGGAAAACCCTTCCACGCGATCTAATCGCACATGAAGTCCATGTACTGGAGAGTAGAAGGAGTATGTGCGTGTTTTGGGGTTGTGATTGCGTCATACATCTATTAGGGACCAGTGGGTAAGCCATGTGACCAGCGCTTGTGCGTTGTTGCCGCAAGTGTGCTCGTCGGGGGCTAGAAGGAACGGTCCAGCGATACATCTAGGACGGAGTTGTAGTTGAAGTCGATACCTATTAGCCAGGGTATGCCACTCCAGCGCGCAAGTACCCTTAACAATTAACAGAAAAAGAGCGCTGTTCTACATTAGGGGCATAGACAGAGCCGATAAGAAGGGTCTGGCCGTTTAGCTTACCCCCGATAAATACTTATCTGCTCTCTGTGCCGGTCTCTACTTCTTCTACTTCACAGGGAACTCCTGCTTTCACCCACATTAAGGTACCTCTAGCTTGGGAAGAGTAGTTGGTGCTATATACATGCCCCCTCCAGCGGCGGTGTAGACGGTCTGCCTATAGACTGGTTTGAGGAGTTTTCTGTAGTAGGGCAATGTTAGTGGATCTGCGCAGTACGAATAAATTGAATATCTACGCACCCGGGGATTCCCCGCTGTAAAGTCTACATCATAACCCTTTGTTTCTTTAGCCATTTGTTTGTTGATCTTCGAATCGTTCTGAACTCTTGTTTTGGGACTTTTGTTTGCACCAGAAAGCAGCCAAAATAAACCCTTGATGTAATTGAGAATATTTCTTCAGTGGTAAAGTAGGTGAAGGCGATTTTAACTTGGGACACTATTTTGTACAATATTCGAGAACCACTTGTCTTATGCGTGTTGTGCGACTCTTGGATATGGGTTAAAACGCCCCTCTGCCCTCCCTCTCCAGCTTATAGGAGGGAACAAGAAACTCATTGTTTTTGTTAAGGCTTTCCTGTCATGGCCAATGTTTCTTGGCCTCCTCTGCGTAAGGAGGACCTTCTGGTCTGATAGGGCTGCTTTTGATGATGTTCTTGCCGTTGTTGGTGAGACTGCCATTGAGGGGTTTGAACCCTCTGTGGACAGTATCTTCCATCATAAGGCTTGTAGCATTTTCTATATTCTTTCCTTTTCTCTAGACCTACAGCCTTCAATGTGTCTAGCACTGATTTCATGCAGGCCATCTCATCGTCTGCTTGAGAACCGAAGACAATTGGCTGAAAAGGCAAGATTTATTATCATTTGTTGTGCTTTTTAATCCTATTAATCTAAACCAGGCACTGCACATGAGGCATGATTCATGGCAATATGCATGGGCAGACAGGTCAAAAGCATCAGCTGCTGCCGAAATATCTTGGTTTGAAACCATCATGCACGGATGCTGCCGATATATCTTGGTTTGAAACCATCATGCCCTATTGCAAGATTTCTTGAAAATCTGGTCTGTATTCTCTTGGCAGCTTATTAACAAATCCCTTAAGTGAGTTCCAAAGAAATCTGTTGTAACGACTCAGCAAAGCAGTGCACTTGCAGTTTCATTTCAGCTACATATCTTTCTTCCTGTTGAGTCCATAAATTTACTGTCCTTTTCGGGATGAACAGTGGACATAGGAACAACCGTATGTGCCTTTTCGCAGCTGAAAATCATCGAATCTGGGGGTGCATCCAATCTTAAATCTGAGGCCATATTTCTTGAGCAATCAGGAAGGGGCAGACTTTTCAGAACATGGTGTTAAGAAGAACTGCATGACGTGTTTTTACAGACTTGAAACCAAGGGTAATTAAGGCCTTGAAGAAGTTCTGTGATCTTAGTGAAGGAGTAGCAGCTAAATTGACTTCCGGCGCAACATCCCTTGCGGATGAGTACATCCTAGCAGAGTCTGAAGAATGCATTACTGTTCTTTTTATGCAACAGAGCAAGTCTACTGTATGTCTCTATGATGGTGAAGCACAGGACGGAAGTTTTGACGTCTCAGGGTAGATGTCGATGCTGGTGGTTTCGACATCGATAGTGGTTGTATTGTCGTTGACAGAGGTCTCTGCGTCGACTTACTGTAATCTCTCAACATAGATGAAAAAGTACCTTGCCTAGAAGGTGAGCAACTTGTTGCAGTACCTGTATTTTATGTCATAGGTTTTGGCATTGATTGGGAATTACTGTGACTGACTTTCTGTGCTCCTTGGAGCTACCTCATAGGTAGTCTGTAGAGAGTGGAGAGTGCACACAAGTAGATGGTATACGACCCCTCCCTTCCTGACGTCCTGAGGCTGAATCCTGATGCACCTCTTGTATCCCAAGCTGTCCGATCCTCTGCCTGCCCCTCAGGGTTCTACTTTACATTTTTTGTAGTATTCACAAACTTCTGGACGATGATCTTCCGGAAGCCAATACTATGAAGAGGCTGTGAGGGTCTGTCTAGGGAGCTTCACAAACAGTGTGTCAGAAAAAAAAACATTCCTGTCAGAAAATGTTGAAAAATCTCTCTAGTTCTAAAGTACGTCGAGTGATGTTTAAATCAGATTTTTTTTAAAAACGTTTTGGGAAATATAGCCAAAACAACAGAGCTCAGTGCTCCAGGACCCTGATAATAAAAGCTGAAAAAACCTACTGACTTCTCACCCCGAGTGCACGATGGGACACTGGAGCAAGGGTGAGGACTTAAAGGCACAGTGCAAGTTTAATGATCTAGCTGCATAGTATTAAAATTAACCAGCACTTCCTTTATTTTTCCATTTAAAAAAAGAAGTGACATTTTTCTAAACACTTTATCCTATCAGTATTTTGTAAATGAAACACCCATTTTTTTCTGTGGAGATATATATATATATATACACGTCAAAAAAGGAAGCAAGAAACTCTGGTTAGTTTTCCATCAAAACTAGTTAGTTCCCAAGTTTAGGTGGAGAGCAGCTCCTTTATATGGAGAACCCTACAACATTACCGACACTCTGGCTTAGTCAGTCTCTAGCTTGGTGTGGATAGCACAGTGCTAATCCTATGCTTAAAAAATATGCTGGAGAAAAACAGACATTGGAGGTGTGTAGGTTAAGTGTTGGTGGTGTTGTAAGGTACTCCGTATAAAGAAAATGCCCTCCAGCTAAACTTGGGAACTGCCAAGAGTTCCTAGTTTCATTTTTTGCATATTTTAAGTGGCACTTGAAGCCTGAGATGATACTGTTATGTATTACACACACACCCATATCTCTCTCTCTATATATATATATATATATATATATATATATATATATATATATATATATATATATTTGTTTTTGCAAAGTGCTTTGGAAACCAGAGCATGGGCAAGACAAATCAGTGCTTATGACTTTTGATGGGGATCCCCTGGAAAATAATGTATGTTATCTAAAGTCACACTGTGACCTGAACCTCTGCTAACTCTGGTGTGCAATTAGGACGTTACCTGTATCCTTCCTACACTGACATGTTGATTCCTTGAATTAAAAAAGAATGTAAAGAATGTAGATCTGGATAATGCATTAATGGAGTATTATAGATATTTTCAAGCAAACACCAAAGCATTTCAAAGGGCTTTCCAAGCATACGTCGTTATCCAAGTACATATTTCACACACTCCCTAAAAAAATCCCACATAAAACATAAAACCTTGTTTTTAGTCATAGATTTTATTTTTGTACTGTTTTATTTTTAATCTCACAACAATATTGAACTGATTTCCATTTGTGTTACTGGTCAGCACATCTTGTCGGTTCCATTGCTGTCACCACTATTTGGATGTGCTTGCAGCTGTTCTAGTTACCACAAAAGATCAGCAATAGGGTCCTTCTAGTTTTTTTCAACCAAGCACAATGCACCTCACAACTTCCAGAATCTGGCAACACCCTTGCAAATACGTGCCTACAGATTGAGGATATAGGTTTACTTGTTGTATATACTGTTCTAATATTGAGATCTGAGGAATGTAGCGAGTGAGGGGTTAATTAACAATATGGGTAGAAGAAAGAATTTGCGGTTAAGTGAGGAAACACGGAGCAGAAAAGTGGGGAAAAATGAGCAGAGACTAGCCGGCAGAACTGAGAGAAGTAAAAGATCAAACTCTTGAAATGGTTAAACTCAGAAATTATGCTTGGGCAAAAGTATTGTAATGACTGTGGTAAACATATGAGGGAACTTTAGAATACAGGAGTTCAGCCAGAATTTGTGGAATGTCTTGTGCACATACAATCCAGAAATAGGGAGCAGGAGGGAATAAAGTGACAGAAATGAGGCCCTACACAGACTGAACCTGAGGAAAAGAAAAAATGTAGTACCGTAAAGAGGGAACAGTGATGAGGGAGCAAGGGGGGGGGGGAGTAGAATATTTACAAATTGAAGGTATGTAAATTTATGGAGGGGAACAAGTACAGAAAATAACTGGAAAGAATACTGAGCTTCTAGTAAAGGAGAGAGCACAAAAAGTAAACTGGAAGGAAAACAAAAAATTCAAAGAATAGTAACCAAGGCAAAATGCAAAAAGGGTTAGTAAAGAGTATATAAAGCAGAGTGGGAAAGCAGCCCAATAGCTATGAACCAAAACATGTTGCGATCATTGGTGCTAGTGAAAAAATTTAATTACAGAGGACTCCTCAATTATGTTGGCATTTTGGTATCAATGCGTCATCCCTTTTCTTGGATTACACTGGTAAGTGCACGAAAATATATAGCAGCATTGTTTTCTAAGCCCCTTGAAACACCTACAGCCAAGACATTACACCCCAGGACAACACAACAAAAGCTCTTCCACCTTGGAAGTATCACATCTTAATGGTAGAGAGCTATATGAAAACCAAGGAGTAGAATCGGGGTTTGTTGTTGTATATACATGCTGAGAGGTGGATAGTCAAGCAATGACGTACCTCGTCTGATCTGTAGACCACCAAGGATCCCATTGCGAACCAGCATGGAGTGTCAGGCAGTTGAGAAGAGAACCGAAAAAGCAAGTGATATACAGAAATTAATGTTGTATCTTTCACAGTGACTTCGCTTCGCCCTTTATTAGCTGCACTCAACTGACACCTCCACAAGTTTAGCCTTAAGCTTAAAAACCTAGTTGCCTTTAGTCAGCTCTGGTCACACCAGTCTAATGTGTTAAGTGAGCGTGCCCTGCAAAGTAAATGAGAAGATAAGGAACGGTCGGTTTATGGAATGGCACATCTGCAACGAAAAAAAATGTAATCCCTGGTTGGGACAGAGCAAACACATAGCGGCACTCCACATAGCCTCGCCATCAGTTGCAGGCATTGAGAACGGTCAGAATTTGGAAATATAAGGTCACAAGATAGACTGCGCAAAAACAGTGTTACGATGTCCAGGGCCAAGAATGACAAAACCAACATATCCTCCTTTCATGTGCAACTTTCTGTTAAGGAGGGCACGGTAAGGCCCTTCATCCATTTTCCCTTCTGCAGCAAAATAGGCATTTTTGTACATTATAAAACGAACAGTATAGCCTTTTAATTTCGCCCCAAATCTTCAGAATAGATTTTCCTAGTGCAGTCATACCACAGCTGAAGAACTCTCTAGAGCAGGAAGATGCTGACGTATGAGGTCACCTCCTCTCGATAACTCCAGGTTAGAGTACCACAACTTGCCACCAACCAACAGTGTATTTCATCTCACTGTGGAAGTGATGAGAGCCCAAGATCTTTCAACTATATCAGAGGTGGAACATCTGCTTCAAGCAACCTTTTTGTCTCGCTGCAAGGGACAAGGATGGGCTTTGAGAGGTTAGGCCATGAACATCAAGCTCAGGTCACTACTTCTTGAATTTCAGCTCGATGCTGTAGCAATTGGCTTCTTCAGCTGTTGACTCATAAGTTCTCTAGCTCGCGACACCTGAATCTGATCATAGCAAGAATTGCAGACGAGAACAGGATCGTACAGCTGCTGATCAGGGATTGAAAGCTTCAGATGGCAACAACTGGCACAGAATACATTTCCACAGTTCCTGTCGCCAAAGAAAAGGAAAGGGAGATTAAAAGCAAGACAAGTAACGTGCACCAAAAATAATCAAGACATACAGCTTACTAGCCAAAAGCAAAACAAGGTATTTCATGGGTAAGAAATGCACATTGTTATTTTTTTTTTTACATTATATAACTGAATCATTTGCAGAATTTGTATTTCGGTATAGCGCAGTGCTGATTTTCTCCTCTAAACAATTAACAAGGAGGCCTTAGACCCAATACCACACTAGTTATGTCAGTGGGAACCGATTATGTGTGGTGTATCTATCAGGAGAAAAAACCTCCTAATTTCTCAATAGTGAATGAATTCACAAACAATTACAAAAGGATGATAAGCACACACTTATTTCCGAGCATAAATAAATTTACTAAGATTATTATTCTCATGAAGCAAAGAACAAGAAATTTCATGGAGATATATTACAAATTGTTTTGTTAATTCTTTATTTATTTTTTTCTTCACAGTATAGCCAACGCGTTGTGTCCCTTCACGGGATTTCTTCAGTGCTCAGTCACGTAATGCTTTTTTACAGTGGCACATAGTCTCCAAAATTTAAAAACATAAAATTCTTGTTCTGCTTGGTTATTAACCGCATGCGTGCGGGCGGAATTCCGCCCGTACGCTGAGATTTGCGAAAGCACACTTTACGTGACGAGCTGGGCTCGTCATCAGCGTAGCAGGAGGCTACCTCATGACGAGCCCAGCTCGTCATCAGCGTCGAAGGGGTTAAATGAGTGGTCGAGTACAAAGCTTCTAAATCAAGCTATTTATTTTTTCAGTTATTCGGGCCAATGTCGGCCACCGCACCAAAGAAATGCAGTCAGGGCAACCGTCCGCTCCCCTCCGAGTGGTCTCTGGAAATGATATTAAACCTAATATATCTCCATGAAATGACCTTCTGTTTGTTTCCTTCTCATGAAAGAATCTATACAGGGTCGTCGGACTATGCACATGTTGTCTCAACATTAGGTTTCTTGCTACAATTCTGTATGGCAATTGTTTTCCCTTTCTTTGTTTGGTCTTGCTTTGTTTTTGAAAATCTAATAAAAATTCTTTTGAACTAAAAAAAAAAACCTACTCTCTGCACAGACACCTTCAAAAAGCATGCTGCCCAACAGCATGCTTGAAAAGCATCCATGCCAATGCACCTCTGACTAGACTCTATACTTTACCGGTCCTATAAAGTTCAAGCATGACCAGCAACTCCTGTTATCCGAAAAAATCTTTAAAACATTGATGTTTTCAGCTAGTTGAGGCAGTGAAAAGAAAAATGCTACTTACCAGTATGCATCTGTTCTTGGCATGTAGGACTGCAGAACCACACACTATTGCATTAGATCACCATCTGGTGGTGGGCCCGGATGATTACACTTTGTTGTTGTCTTGGAAGAGTCTTTGTCTGTTGGATGACTCCTCCCTTAGACCGTAGTGCGCATGGGCATCGACTCCATCTTCAGATTGTTTTCGCTACTGGGCAAATGGTGGAGTTGTATGAGTACATATAGAGATGACCATGTATTGTGTATCTAAATAAGATAATACTGGAACAGACACCGGTAGCCGGGGAGGCGGGTGGGCGTGTGTGGTTCTGCAGCCCTACATGCCAAGAACAGATGCATACTGGTAAGTAGCATTTTCTGTTTGAGGCATATGGGCTGCATACCACACACTATTGCAATGTCGACGACGATGCCAATGGTATTTTGATTAATTTATGGATTCGAAAAGAGATCGGTAACGGGACCAAACGATAAACACATCCGAGCCCGATGACGGGAAAAAAAAAATCTGAAGATGGAGTTGAAATCTGAAGATGGAGTTGATGCCCATGCGCACCACGGTCTAAGGGAGGAGTCATCCAACAGACAAAGAGTCTTCCAAGACAACAAAGTGTAATCATCCGGGCCCACCACCAGATGGTGATCTAATGCAATAGTGTGTGGTCTGCAGCCCATATGCCTCAAACCTAATATTTAAACCGTCATATTCTGAGACCTGCAAATGATAAATCACTGTAGCTTGGACGCAAGCAGCACTCAAGTTCTGCCACACAGTGACTGCATTTGAAAATACTTAAAAACAGTTTTGAAATGTTACAAAGCAAATTTACAACATAATATCATTGAAGATAAGTAAAGGTAAAACACCAGTGGACCATAGTATTGCACCAATGGAAAAATAGGGGCCCCCTACAATGTACTGAGTTAGCTACTCGTAGGGAATGTAATCTATGTAGAGAAGGAATGTAGCAAACTCTGAGAATATATCTAGACCCTAAACCAACATGTAATGATACATACTATACAGCATCAAAATAAATATATACTGAAACAGTGATATATCAAAAATTCTTGAATCTTTTCATTTTAATTGTAGTATATTTTCTTATTTTTTTTCTTCTTTCTTATTCATTTTGTATCTTCAATAAAAACATTTGTGAATTTAATAAATGACATTCAGGTTCTGTAAATAGGAAATGTTACAAATAGAACAGTGCAAAAACAATTAATGTGAACAAAAACACTACATAGACAAAATATCATAAAAAAAGAGGTGATATACGATATAACCAGTCGTTGGTAGATTGGATGAAGGCAATGCGGTTGAATGGAACTACGCGCGTTTCGGCCAAAAGGCCTTCGTCAGGTGACCGTCATTCGTACATTACATATATACAAAAGTTTCCTCTGCTTGTGCAGTGTTGACATCATCAACTAGGACCCTAATGTAGTCTGTCATCTATATCGATCTTACTCTCGCGAGTCCGTAGATGATCAAAACTTTTTTAGGTTAACTTACGTCATCAAGACGCGCTGTGGTAATTGGTATCAGCTGTCAGGCATTAAGTAGTAGGTTACGAGGACGCGCCAACCTATATAAAGCTAGAATTTTTACAACTCGTTTCGACCGCTACCATCGGAGGTAACAAACGAGCAGACCCCCCCGTCTTTGAACGCTTTATCCAGGGAATGAAGGTATGTTTTAAAATAGAGTAAAACAACTCTGGTTGGACAGTATTATCGTTTCAAAGTAGGGATAAACATTGATTAAATTTTCTCTACTTCATGTTCATGTTGCAGGTTGCCTGACCTACATGATCATCTATCCGGCGTATTTATTCATAGAACTACAGAACCTGAATGTCATTTATTAAATTCACAAATGTTTTTATTGAAGATACAAAATGAATAAGAAAGAAGAAAAAAAATAAGAAAATATACTACAATTAAAATAAAAAGATTCAAGAATTTTTGATATATCACTGTTTCAGTATATATTTATTTTGATGCTGTATAGTATGTATCATTACATGTTGGTTTAGGGTCTAGATATATTCTCAGAGTTTGCTACATTCCTTCTCTCCATAGTATTGCACCATACATAAATTATGCATGCATTTAATATTACCTGCAATGGTGTCTACGTTTAGCCAACCAGAATTCACAATCGCAGTTAAAGCAATGTGAGGCCATGTGGTCAGGAACCCATCTTGTAACCTGTCGAAAAAAGAAAAGGAAAAAAAACCCAAACATCAATATCCACAAAAGGGTGTTCGGTTAAAGCAGAGGGCATTAATACAAGGCAACTGCCCAGTTAGTAGACATAAGTCTATTTATTTATTTATAAAGTTTTATATAGTCTAAGTAACAGTTAACCTACTCCACGGGTACTCATAGTACGGCCCGCGGGCCGGCAGCGGCCCAGCAAGCCTTCCGTGGCGGCCCGCGGACCATGAGACATCGTACCCATGTTTAAAAAATAATAATTCCAAGAGTGTCTGCAAACACTGCCGTTTTCAGAGACACTCTGAGAGACTCTGCTGCTCTGTGCTGCGGGGTGATTCATTCCAGGAGGCCAGAGTGGGGCTGCAGGGGCGCTAAAAGGTGAACAAAGCCCCATTCACATGCAAATAGTCTTTTAAAGACATGTGAAGTGCTCGGGTGGGGCTGTGTGTCTGTGTGCCCTGGGGAAGCTGTCTCAGCCCGGTGACAAACAGGCAGGGTGAGATGACAGAGGGAGAGGGAGGGAAAGGGAGACCGTGACATGGAGACAGAGAAAGGGAGATAGACAGAGGGAGGAGGGCGACAGAGGGAGGGAGACAGAGTGAGGGAAGGGAAGGGAGTGACGGGAGGGAAGGGGAGTGAGGGAGGGAAGGTGAGTGAAGAAGTGAGGGAGGGAAGGGGAGTGAGGGAGGGAAGGGGAGGGAGGGAGGGAAAGGGAGGGAGGGAAGGGGAGTGAGGGAGGGACGGGGAGGGAGGGAGTGAGGGAAGGGAGAAAGGGAAGGGGAGTGAGGGAGAGAGCGAGGGAGGGGAGTGAGGAAAGGGAGTGAGGACAGGGGAGTGAGGGAGGGAGTGTGGGAAGGGAGTGAGAGAAGGGAGTGAAGGAGGGAAGGGGAGTGAGGGAGGGAGAGAGGAAAGGAGTGAGGGAAGGTGAGTGAGGGAAGGGAGAGAGGGAGTGAGGGAAGGTGAGTGAGGGAGGGGAGTGAGGGAAGGTGAGTGAGGGAAGGTGAGTGAGGGAAGGGGAGTGAGGGAGGGAGAGAGGGAGTGAGGGAAGGTGAGTGAGGGAGGGGAGTGAGGGAAGGTGAGTGAGGGAAGGTGAGTGAGGGAAGGGGAGTGAGGGAGTGAGTGAGTGAGTGAAGGGGAGTGAGGGAGTGAGTGAGGAAAGGAGTGAGGGAGTGAGGGAAGGTGAGTGAGGGAGGGGAGTGAGGGAAGGTGAGTGAGGGAAGGGGAGTGAGGGAAGGGGAGGGAGGGAGAGGGAAGGGGAGTGAGGGAGAGGGAAGGGGAGGGAGGGAGAGGGAAGGGGAGTGAGGGAGAGGGAAGGGGAGTGAGGGAAGGGGAGTGAGGAAGGGGAGGGAGGGAGTGAGGGAAGGGGTGAGGAAGGAGGGTGAGGGAAGGGGAGTGAGGAGGGGAGTGAGGGAAGGGGAGTGAGGGAGAGAGGAAAGGAGTGAGGGAAGGTGAGTGAGGGAGTGAGGGAGTGAGGGAAGGGAGAGAGGGAGTGAGGGAAGGTGAGTGAGGGAGGGGAGTGAGGGAAGGGGAGTGAGGGAGGGAGTGAGTGAGTGAGTGAAGGGGAGTGAGGGAGTGAGTGAGGGAAGGTGAGTGAGGGAGTGAGGGAAGGGAGAGAGGGAATGCGGGAAGGTGAGTGAGGGAGGGGAGTGAGGGAAGGGGAGTGAGGGAGAGGGAAGGGGAGGGAGGGAGAGAGGGAGGGAGAGGGAAGGGGAGTGAGGGAAGGGGAGTGAGGGAGAGGAGTGAGGGAGAGAGGAGTGAGGGAGAGAGGAGAGAGGAGTGAGGGAGAGAGGAAAGGGGAGTGAGGGAGAGTGAGGGAAGGGGAGTGAGGGAGAGTGAGGGAAGGGGAGTGAGGGAGAGTGAGGGAAGGGGAGTGAGGGAAGGGAGTGAGGGAAGGGGGGTGAGGGAAGGAGTGAGGGAAGGAGAGTGAGGGTGAGGGAAGGAGAGTGAGGGTCAGGGAGGGAAGGATAGGAAAGGAGTGGGAAGGAGAGGAAAGGAGTGGGAAGGAGAGGGAAGGAGAGGGAGAGGAAAGGAGAGGGAGAGGGAGGGAGAAGGAAGGAGAGGAAGGGAGAGGGAAGGAGAGAGGGAGTGAGATAGTGAGTGAGACAGAGGGAGACAATGAGGGAGAGAGGGAGAGAGAGGGATGGAGGGAGGGAGACAGATATATATATATATATATATATATATATACCAGGTCTGGTAGCTCAGTGGACGAAGGCGTCCTCTGCAGGGACCTGTGTTCAACCTCATGGTCACAGTTTTTTTTGTTGCTCTAGCCCCGCCCCCTCCCCCAATGACCCCGCCCCCACCTGTGCGGCCCTCTGACACAAACCACACTGTAAATTTGGCCCCTGAGAGAAAGTTTGTGAGTACCCATGACCTACTCAATACCTTTGGAATTCCCACTGAAGAACAGAATAAACTAACTGGTCTGCAAGTTAGGTTATCTTTTTCCAAACAAGTTATAATTAAAGTAAACATCCTCGAGTTAAGACTGATAAGATCAGGTTAATGAAATTACATTTCAGATTTCAAAGGTTTGTGTGCTTTGACCTTGTCAAGTATCTTAGGATGATGGACCATGTGACAGGATTGGGTCCTTAACCTGCCACTCACGTTCTTGAGGTCCAAAGGTGTGAATTCCCTCAAGGATAAATGGAGAGATTGCTTTTCAGAAAGTATACAGTTATTGTAATAGTTCAGTTATAAATTCCAGTGGATAGTTAATCATTATTTCTAAAATGTGCTCTGGCCAGTACCTGAAAATACCGGCTAGGTGGGCATTAATAAACAAGACTCTTACTATGTAAATAGTTGTACAGCCTTTATAAAGTTCCATGGGTGAAACACGCCGTGGGTCACTGTATGACTATGCCAATATTAATTAAGAATATAAGCACAAGAAAAAGTATAACTGGAACCAACCCCAATATAAATTATGCAATTAGTGCACGTGATTGACTAAAATGAAGTGTTGTATACTCTGGTCCAGTCAAGGCTAAAATGAACAAGCAACTTACTTTTGGTAACGCTCTTTCTGGTACAGACTATCTAGCTGCAGATTACTCACCTGAATATTCCTCAGGCGTCAGACTAGATCTGGAAGATTTTTCAGCAGTACCTCTGTGGAAAAAATAGGTGCCGCTGTGTGGCTCTACACAGACACCGTTCGTTCCATTCCGGAAATGACATTCAGAGCCTATGTAGGTGCCACACCAGTGCGCTGACGTCAGCTGCTTTCGAGCGTGGCCGCACTCTGACCCCCATAGCGATACTGATTGAAAGCAGTTTGCAGATTCCTAGACTTGGGATCTTATTAACATGTGTAGTCCAATGACAGAATGGGGAGTTTGGGAGGGCCAGTGAGGATTCTTCACCTTCTGAATAAATATCAAAGCAGTAACTATTTGGAAGTGGGTCTGTGAGTGGACTCAAACCAGAAAGTCCTGAAGAGAGTGAGCAAAATGCCCTTCCTGGCGACCTTGACAGCATAGACAATAGTGCTTTGTGAACGTATGGAGAGACATGCATGTCGCTGCCTGGCACACATAAACGAGGACTCTACAAGCCAACGCAACTCCTTATGGAAGCTACTTTTTGGCTAATGCTTTGCAGATCCTAATGCAGAGCAAGATCCAGCGGAAGGATGTTCTCGTCTGCACTGCCTTGACTATTTTCGCTCCAGCGAACCCCATACATAGCTGATTGCCCACCCGGTGTTCTTTGGTACGATGAATGTAAAAAATGAGCACTCTCTTATCAAAGCGATTGAGCCTCTCCTCCTCCAAAGAGGGGTGTGGTGGAGCGTACAGTGGCTGCAGAGTGATGATTTGTTTTGCTTTACCAGTACTCATGTTTCACAGGGAAATCTGTAGAGCATAATGTGGAGCATAATGGGAGTTGCTGGACCCCAGTTCTTATTTTGTGTTGCCCCCATGTTTTTAGCTTTAATTGCGCCGAGGAGCGCCTCAGACCATGCCCCCTTTGCTCGGATGCAGGGCTATAAAGCCTGACTCTTAGAGCAGCTGTGCCAAAGGTGTACGAAAAGCAAGCTGGTCTGCGCCCGTCAATCAATCAATCAATCAATCAGGAGTTTGTTAAAGCGCGACTACTCACCCGTAAGGGTCTCAAGGCGCTAGGGGTGGGGGGGGAAGGGGGGGTGCAGGTTCCATTCCATCAAGGAGGGGGTCTGTCGAAGAGCCAGGTTTTGAGGTTTCTTGCGAAGATGGGGAGCGATGTTGTCTGTCTGAGGTGGAGCGGAAGGGCGTTCCATGCTTTGGCCGCGAGGAAGGAGAAGGAGCGGCCTCCCGATCTGGTCTTTCTGGTGCAGGGGACCACGGCGTAGGAAAGCTGGGCTGATCGTAGAGTCCTTTGGGGTGCGTGGAATTTGAATCTGCTGTTCAGGTATGCTGGTCCGATGCCGTGGAGGGCCTTGTGTGCGTGGGTGAGCATATTAAAGGTGATTCTCGCCTCGACGGGGAGCCAGTGGAGTGTGCGCAGGTGCTGGGAGATGTGGCAGTGTTTTGGCAGGTTGAGGACCAGTCTTGCGGCGGCGTTCTGGATGTTCTGTAGCTTGCGGATGAGGTTTTTGTTTATTCCGGCGTAGAGTGCGTTGCCGTAGTCGAGTCTGCTGGTGTCCAGGGCGTGAGTGACTGTCTTTCGGTGTTCGAGGGGGATCCATTTGAAGGTCTTACGAACGAGGCGGAGGGTGTGGAAGCAGGAAGATGAGACAGTTGACCTGGCGGTCCATTTTGAGCTCGGAGTCCAGGATGATTCCCAGGTTGCGTGCGTGGTCTGTGGGGGTTGGCGGGCTTCCGAGGGCGGTGGGCCACCAGGTGTCGCTCCAGGCATCGGGGTTTGGGCCCATGATGAGTACTTCTGTTTTGTTGGTGTTTAGTTGTAGGCAGCTGTTTTTCAACCATTTGGCGACGGCTTCCATGCCTTCTCGAAAGTTGTGTCTGGCGGTGTTGGGCTCGTTGGATAGGGAGAGGATGAGCTGGGTGTCGTCTGCATATGACATGATGTTGAGTCCGTAGGTTCTGACGATGGGGGCAAGTGGAGCCATGTAGACGTTGAAGAGCGTCGGGCTGAGGGAGGAGCCCTGGGGGACTCCGCAGGTGATAGGTGTGGGGTCCGAGAGGAAAGGGGGGAGTCTGACCCGCTGCGTCCTGCCGGAGAGGAAGGAGCAGATCCAGTCGAGGGCCTTGTCCTGGATTCCTGCATCATAGAGTCTGCGTATTAGGGTGCGGTGGGAGACTGTGTCGAACGCCGCTGATAGGTCGAGGAGGATGAGGGCTACTGTTTCTCCTTTGTCCAGTAAGGTGCGGATGTCGTCTGTTGCGGCGAGGAGGGCGGTTTCCGTACTGTGGTTTTTTCTGAAGCCGGATTGGGAGGAGTCGAGGATGTTGTGTTCTTCAATTAATGTGGCGAGTTGGCTGTTGATGGCTTTCTCGATGACTTTCGCTGGGAACGGGAGCAGGGAGATGGGTCTGTAGTTTTTGAGGTCGGTGGGGTCCGCTGAGGGTTTCTTTAGGAGGGGGTTGACCTCGGCGTCTTTCCAGTCGTCGGGGAACGAGGCGGTCGCCAGGGAGCGGTTGATGGTTTGGCGGAGCATGGGTGCGATGGTGTTGGCGGCTCTGTTGAAGATGTGGTGGGGGCAGGGGTCCATGGGGGCCCCTGAGTGGATTGACTTCATTGTCTTCAGTGTGTCTTCGGTGGTGAGGGCTGTCCAGTCATCAATCGCTGGTTTCCGGGTGTCGGGGGTGGTTGGTGAGGGTTCAGTGTGTTGGTTGTCTTCGTCGAAGTTGTCGTAGATGCTCTTGATTTTGTGGTGGAAAAAGATGCTGAGTTTGTCGCAGAGGTCTTGTGAGGGAGGGATGTCGGTAGACTCGCTGGTGGGTTGGGCGAACTCCTTGATGATGCTGAAGAGTTCCTTGCTGTTGTGTGCGTGGGTGGAGATTCTGTCTTCAATCGCTTTTTCCCTCGTTTCTCTGATGAGTTGATGGTGGGCGTTGGTGGCGGCTCTGAAGTTGTTGTGGCCTTCTGTGGATTTGGTGTTTCTCCAGGCCTTTTCGAGGCAGCCTGGACTCTCGAAGTTCGGTGGTAAACCATCTGGCTTTCTTGGCACGGGTATTGTTTTTCTTGAGGGGGGCTATGGTGTTGGTGCTGTCCGAGATCCATCTATGCAGGGTTCGGGCTGCGGTGTTGGGGTCGTCGTTTTCCGCGATGGTTGGGGTGGAGTTGTTGAGTGAGGAGGTGAGCTGGTCATCGGTGATTTTGGTCCAGTTTCTTTGTGGAAGCAGGTGCTGGTGTCTGTGGATGGTGGGTGTTCTGAAGGTGAAGTGGACGCAACGATGGTCGGTCCATGGGAGTTCGGTGGTGTGGCTGAAGGTGATGGAATTTCCTGTAGTGAAGAGGGGGTCGAGGGTGTGTCCTGCTGAGTGCGTGGGCTCGGTCACGATCTGGCGGAGTCTAATGGTGTGGAGGTTGTCCAGGAGGGATGTGGTGTTGGGGTCCAGTTGATTGTCGAGGTGGAAGTTGAGGTCTCCCAGCAGGGTGTAGTTGGTGGATGCAATGGCCTGCGGGGAGATAATGTCCGTGATGGAGTTGGCGAAGGGTCCACGGGGTCCAGGGGGTCGGTAGATGAGGGTTCCTCGGAGGGCGGCGGTGGGGCTGGCCAGTATCTTGAAGTGAAGGTGTTCCATCAGTTCTGTGGACTCGTCAGGGAGTGTGCTCAGGCGGAGGCTGGATTTGTGGACGATGGCGATTCCTCCTCCTGGGTGGATGGGGCGGTCCTTCCTGGAGATCTTGTATCCTTGAGGGATGGCGATGGCGATGTCCGGTCCCGAGGTGGTGTTGGTCCAGGTTTCGGTGAAGAATGCTACGTCTGGGGTTGTGCTGTCGAGGAGGTCCCAGATTTCTGTGGCGTGTTTGTGGAGGGATCGGACGTTGAGGAGGATGCATTGCAGGGTCTTCGGTTCGGTTGTGTTCTTGTGGGCGGGTTGTGCTGGATCCGTGTTCTTGGCGGTGCTGCAGGTGTGCCGGCAGCGGTGACAGCTGATGGGTCCATGGGTGTCGGCTGGTGATGCTAGCTTGCAGTTGTTGCAGCCTGGGTTGAGTGCGTGGAGTGCTGCTGGGTCGTAGCGTTGGCGGGACGGAGGTCCAGGGTTCCTGGTGCTGGTCGCGGACGGGTCGCAGACGGGCGCAGACGTGCTTGCCTTTGACGCGCCTTCGGTGCACCAGCGGCGCGCCCGCAGCCCGCGGCCGCGCAGCGGCTGCCATTAAGTAGGGGTCGGGGAGTGCTGGACAGCTGGGAGGCGGGAGCGGGGAGGGGAGCTGGATTGGGCCGGTCGTGCTGGGGGGGGAGGGGCCGCGGGGGCAGCAGCGGCGGGGAAAGGTAAAGGGAGGAAAGAAGGGATAAAGAAAAGAGGGAAAATAAGCAGAAATAAGGCACAAAAGAGCAGAGATGCAGAAAAGAGCAGAAGGGTGAAAGATAGAAAGGGTAAAAAAACGAGTGAAAACGAGTGAAGGAGCAGAGGGAGAGAAAGGGAAAACGGGCAGAAATAAGGCACAAAAGAGCAGCGGTGCAGAAAGGTGAAAGATAGAAAGGGTAAAAAAACGAGTGAAAACGAGTGAAGGAGCAGAGGGAGAGAAAGGGAAAATGGGCAGAAATAAGGCGCAAAAGAGCAGAGGTGCAGAAAGGTGAAAGATAGAAAGGGGAGAAAAACGAGTGAAGGAGCAGAAAGAAAGAAAGGAGACAGAGGTCCACTGGACCACCAGGGATGAGGCGCAGGGAAACCTGCGGGTGGAGGAGGGCCTCGATCACCTACACTCAAGAGTGCAGGGGCAGGGGCACCTCTCTTAATGGTGGAGCTGCGAGGGTGGGAGAGCAATTTCACTGACAATGAGTCAGTGGTCTTGCTCGCCTGTCCCCGCAGTGGCCGCCATTAAGTAGGGGTCGGGGAGGGCTGGACAGCTGGGAGGCGGGAGCGGGGAGGGGAGCTGGATTGGGCCGGTCGTGCTGGGGGGGGGGAAGGGCCGCGGGGGCAGCAGCGGCGGGGAAAGGTAAAGGGAGGAAAGAAGGGATAAAGAAAAGAGGGAAAATAAGCAGAAATAAGGCACAAAAGAGCAGAGATGCAGAAAAGAGCAGAAAGGTGAAAGATAGAAAGGGTAAAACAACGAGTGAAAACGAGTGAAGGAGCAGAGGGAGAGAAAGGGAAAACGGGCAGAAATAAGGCACAAAAGAGCGCCCGTCCGCACACAGCGCCACCCACACTGCCAGTTCTGGAACAGAGGGGCCCTCTCGCCTGACCTTCTCACAGGAGACCTTGCTTGACCTCAAAGGTAAGAATGAAGCCATCAAGTGTATCACAGTTCTTCCTCTCTTGGTCCTCATTAAACTTCGGGTGCCCTGGCTGCGGGGTTAGGCCAAGTAGTCACCCTTTGGAGCACTACTCAGACTAGCATTCGGCAATAACAGTCTTGCCGTATCCTGTGTACTCCTCAACTCTTCATCTTTATAAACCTGAATTTGCCATCTCCTACAGTGCTATAAGTTACCCGCTCTGTGACTCAGTTCTCTTTACAGCTCATCAATCTTTCAGAGGCATGCTCCGCTATTGTCCACCGGGTTCCCGCCGCACAGGTGTTAAGTACCCTCAGGGAAGATGAACTTGCTTGCCAATATTTCACTGTTCTGGGGGGATCTGCATCTTCTTGAATAATTGCTAAGGACGTGCCTTGAACAAGTAAAATTGAACTGGTCATCATCAAGACAAATAACATTTGACAGAGCAGCCAAAAAGGAATTCTGAAATAAATATACATGTGGGTATCAAAGGATGTTTTTTTTTTTTTAAATCAAAAGGCCAAAAACCCAGTCTTGTGCATTTAGTTAATAAAGTTTCGTTATAAAACTTGTGGGAAATGTGAAAATAAGAAAAAATAAGGAAAGAGAAAGACAGGTTAATCAAAAATGCACTCATATTCTCACCAGCTGTTACGTGAGTGTATTCACCATGTCACGCATCAAGAAATAAGGAAAGTAGAAACCCGGATAAATATTCATCCATGGTGTCTACATGCGACTTAATTAACATAGAGCCCTTAAAGGATCATATACAAATCATATAAAGAAAGGGAACTTTACTTATCTGAGCTCACCCTCCAATATGAAGGCTACTCAATATACAGTCAGTTGACACGAGAAAACAAAGGCTCAGGATGACTCACGAGTCCTAGATGTTTAAAAAGTAAAAAAGGAAACCGTAACGAAAACGAAAACGGGGAAATTTCAACCTATATCAAACTAACCAGTCTGTAAAGTACTGAATGCAAAAGCCAGCAGGGGACAGCAAAGAAATTCTAGATCCCCCAATCAGCAGCCGGTGCAAACTCACTGTATGTGTAGAATTTTTTTCCTCCGTTTTTTGGGACGTGATTTTTTCTGTAAAATGTAATAACATTTTCCACTGTGTTGCTTTGTATAAGTACATACCTGAACCTTTGTTAGTAGTATAATCTACTACAAATTATGACCTATTTTGGCCATCCTCAGCTGGTGCCACTCCTATGTATTTGGCAGGTAATACCCTTGATGGTATTTTTACCAACAATTCATGTCTAGTGGACGTGGACACTCATACTTTGTTGGTCCGATCATAGGCCTGTCTTTTTAAAACTCCTTCGTACTCTGTCAGCCCAGTCCCAGCATCTCAGTCTTGGATTCTATCACGGGCTTGGCACAGAGTCCAAGTGAATGAATTCTCCTAACTTCTTATGGACACTGCACATATGGTCACTGAAAATGCGGAACTGGCAGTCGAAAATTACACCCACTGTATAGAAGTCGCTTCCCTGACCTTAGCACCTGAAAAAAGGATACAATTAAGAAACTCTGTACTACTGCTCCATGGTTTTCGGAGGAATTGAGGATCTTGAAACAGGCCTGTAGAAGGCAAGAAAGATTTTGGCGCACTAATTATTGCAGCAGTGAAAAGGCCAAATAGAACATCTGTCCAATTACAAATCCACTATTCGCAAAACTAAAACTATTTTTTCACTAATAAAATCGAATCAAATCCGCTCCAAACTCATCTAAGACACTAGTCTCTACAACAGAAAAACGGTCTCTTCCTCCCGGCCTGCTGTTTGTAACCAAAACTTCTAGAATTCAGTAGCCAAGGTTTTCCGCCTAAAAGTGGATGCTGTTTGTAATACTTTTTCATCTATTTTCAACAAGATAGGACTAAATAACATCTCCTTCAATCTTCCAAGTAATACTGATTTTAGCCGCGTTGTACCCCCTTCTCACACTGTGGTAATTAAGCTTCTTAAAGCTGCCAAATCAGGTTCTCCTGATGACCCTTGTTCCCCAGGACCAGCCATCCTTGCTGCTGAACTCATCGGTCCACAGTAGGGTGAGATCTTTAGCATGTCTAACATTTACGTGATCCCGCTAGCTAAACTTATCAGATCATTTGGCTTTGATATTCCATCTTATGCAGACGATACTCAAATTGTCATCTCACTTGCTTCTGGTAGCAGGGCAGTGGCTAAAAAATTCTGTAGCTGCATGAGAGCAGTAGGCAGCTGGATTGCTGAAAACGGCCTTAAACTGAATGCCTCCATAACAGATGTCTTGGTACTTGGAGCCCAGCCATCATTCTGGTCGCCCGATTGGTAACCTTTTGAGCTTGGATCAATCCCCCCCCCA
Source organism: Lissotriton helveticus (assembly GCF_964261635.1). NCBI lineage: Eukaryota > Metazoa > Chordata > Amphibia > Caudata > Salamandridae > Lissotriton > Lissotriton helveticus. The sequence goes on from NC_136061.1 coordinate 173,692,130, forward strand.
CCCCCCCCCCCGACTCCTGGTAGGTGCATCAGGAACCTAGCGGTTTTGCTGAATAACAAGCTCTCCTATGTTGATCAAGCAAATGCCATCACTTATTCTGCATTCTTCACTTTTAGGAAAGATTAAACAAATTCTTACCTGCTGACCTCCAAAAAAACAGAGGTCACTTCTCTACTTACTTCTAAAATAGATACTGCAATGGGCATGTGTTGAACAAATTGCAAACATTACAAAATGCGGCAGCATGGCTGCTTGGCAAGATCCCCAAACGTCAATCGGTGTCCCATTAATTTGCTAAGCTCCATTGATTGCAGGTTAAACGTATGAGTTACTTACCTTCGGTAACGATGTATCTGGTAGAGATGATTCTAGCCGCAGATTACTTAACGTACAATTACCCTCAGGAGTGAGACTGGATCCAGAAAACTTTTCTGCCACAGCATCCCTGCGCGCCGGGGGGACGGCACCACGCGACTCCGCCCTGACGTCATCCGCGTTCGTGACGTCAGCGAGGATACATAAGTTCCACCCCAGCGCGCCTACGTCAGTTTTCTTCGGATAATTTTTCCGCACCACAACGCAGAGCCATCCCAAATAAAACTGTGAGAATACTGGAACAGTGTGCAAAGACCCAGCTATACAGAAGGGAAAGAAACGAATGGTGAGGAACAGCACCATCCAGAATAGTGCCAGGTACCAAGGCACTAAGTCATGAAATGAAAGAATAGAGTGCAGCTACTGCAAGCAAGCTCGCAACCAACATAAGGAGTAGTTTCTGTCCTGTAACTCCAGTTCTGTAGTTGGGGTATCTCGGTTATAGTCATAATCTAGTGAATAGTCCCGCCCATGTGCGTGGACCCCGGAGCAATCAAAAATAATCTCTTAAGTTGTCAAAACATGCAGAACTGCAAAGACACTTAAGAGAGAATTTAAAGACAGATACACTGTCCAGTACTTCAACTAGAAATTCCACCAAAACTCCACAAACAGCACAGCCTGTCCAGGTTTCTCCACAGGGAAAAACCTTGCCTTTACCAGTAAAACCCTCTGGAATGATAGAGAGGAAGGAGTAGACAGACGAGCCCCATAGGCTGCCATTATGTGGCTCAGAAAAGGATACTGTGCCTTTAAGAGAACTTTCCAGAACTCACAGTATCCCAGAATGCACTGCAGGTCCCTTTTACTTTCAGTTCTTTTTGAAGGTGTAACACGCCAGACCTGTAGCATTCCGAACATGAATATCTCTCTCCACCGGGGAGGAGGGCGGGCGCTTATGACTATAACAGAGATACCCCTACTACAGAATTGGAGTTACAGGACAGAAACTACTCCTTCTGTAGTAGGGGATCTCTGTGTATAGTCATAATCTAGTGAATAGAATGGCAACCCCATCCCCACACCAAATCGGCGGTGGAGAAAAAATGAAATAACACCACTACTGTGCAAACAGATTTCGCAGCGAAGCCTGCCCAACCTGAGCGTCTGTCCTGGCATCAGTGTCCAGACAGTAATGCTTAGCAAAGGTATGGACCGACTTCCAAGTGGCCGCCTTGCAGATTTCTGCAATTGGAACATTACGTAGCAAAGCAGTCGTGGCAGCTTTGCCCCTGGTGGAATGAGCCTTAGGTTTACCCCCTAAGGTCTTATTAGCCTTTTGGTAACACAACTGTATACAGAACACAATCCACCTCGAGATGGACTGTTTAGAGGTAGCAAGACCGGTCCTGACTGATCCATAATTGATAAACAATTGGTCTGACCTACAAATATCCTTGGTTTTATCCAGATAAAATTTCAACACCCTCCTAACATCCAGGGAATGCAGAGACCTTTCCGCTGGAGATGAAGGATTCTGAAAAAACGTAGGTAAAGTTATGGTCTGGTTAACATAGAAATCAGATATAACCTTTGGAAGAAATTTAGTGTGAGTACGCATAACAACCTTAGCAGCATGAAATACAGTATAAGGTTCTTGGCAACAACGCCTGAATTTCGCTCACCCTGTGGGCCGATGTAATGGCCACGAGGAACGCCGCCTTCCAGGATAGGTGCTGCAACGAAGCCTTATGAATAGGTTCAAAAGGCTCCTTCATCAATCTGGACAGCACCACGGGGGGGCGGAGCTAGCCGCGCTTGGAAATGGCCGCGCTGAAGGCGAGCTCTCCAGATCAAGCCACTATCCTCCAGTAAATCCAGGGTTTCACCAAGCCAAAACCAACCACTTATGCCTGCCTGCTGAGCGGATTGTCTCCGCAACCGATTGATGCTATCCTTGTAAAAATCGGTGAACTTTGGCGCGAGGGCTCCGGCGCGGACCGGGAGCGGAGTGGTGCCTTCCCTGATCGTACGTGATCAGGTACATGCTATGCGAGCCCGCTGCTGCACGGAGGCGCTACAGGCCGCGCTGAACCGAGGGAGCGACGGAGGCCTGCAGTCGCTTATGCCCGGGCGCCGGCTGGGGATCCAAGTGACGCACCCGCACTGCTTTGGCGGGGAGTAGCGCTGAGCTGGCGGCACCGGGACAGAGGTGAGGGAACGCTACCGCGCCTGCTGCGCTCGAGCGCGCCTTCCCTCCCCGGCTACGCGGGTGGTGCCTGTGATCTACGCACACCGCACCATTGACAGTCCTGACCATCCGTTCTGTAGTGGGGCCACGCTGGGATCCCATATACAGGAATCAATCGAGACCTGCTTGGCTCACCATCTCCTTACCCCGCCACGCGGACTCTCCACTGGGCCTACCGCCCGCCGGCAAGACGTTCTGTGAGGGCCTAATTGAGTAGGCCGGTGGCGGCTCCTCTCCAACGCTTTACCTCCTCTCCAGCTTGAAAAACCTGTGAAAGGACGGCTCCTGCTGTGAAGGCGCTCTGACCCTAACCTGTGTCCCAACTGATCACTGTTTCGAGCCAAACCGAAAACTGCCCCTGCTTCTTCACCACAACCCTATTGCTGACACGTGCGAGACAGAGGATATCCTGTTGAGATCTATACCCTCTATCCTCATCGGCACCATCATGGGTAAACCAGAGAAAACGCAAACGAAAATTCAATTTGATAATCAGCGGAAACTGCCCGCGCCGTCCACTGACCGACATACGCCAAACCGCGACGCTGCGCCCTCTTCCACGGCTCAGACCACAATGGATGTCCAGGCTATGTTCACCACCATCCAATCTACCCTGACTAACATAGACGGAAAGATTGATACGCTAACCTATCGGGTAGACTGCATGTCGGAACGCTTGGATAAACAGACTGAGCGCATGGACATGGCGGAACGCCGAATTTCCGAAACCGAGGACGCAACGCACCAGCTTGAACTAAAACACAAGAAAGTGGATGCCCTGATGCAAAGCCTGGCGGCTAAAACGGAGGACTTAGAAGCACGTTCGCGACGCTGCAACCTGCGCATTTTGGGCATTGTGGAATCGACTTGTATAAACAACATGGAGGCATATGTCGAAACCCTCCCAACCACCATTCTGGGCAGAGACATCTTCTCCGCGGTATTCATTGTGGAGAGAGCACATCGCACCTTGGCACCAAAACCGGCGGTTGGAGCTAAACCACGCCCTATCATTGCCAAATTGCTGAACTATAGAGACAGGGACGCTGCGCTCCGGAAAGCGCGCAAACTTGGAACTCTCACACATGAAGGCATGCAAATCTCCATATACCCGGACTTTACTTCGCAGGTCCAGGAGGCTAGGAAACAGTATATGGACATTAAACGGAAGCTGCGAGATAATGACGTCCCTTACGCAATGCTCTATCCGGCGCGCTTAAAAGTGACTCTGGACGGGAAAAGCGTGATCTGCAACACACCGCGTGAGGTGGTGAAATATTTGCAAGCAAATCACCCACATGTACTGAGACGCAAATCGCCACATGGCCAACCACACGAACAAGACCCCCCCTCAGATGCGGAATGACTGCCGTTGGTTTGCGATTGGTAATCTGCACACCGCCATTGCCTTCTGGAAGAGGATATGATTACCCACCAAAGCCTCCTAGCGTATCCTTGTTCTGTTAATAACACACACTACTTTAGGCGTCATCTTTATGGATTATCACCTGAAATGGTTCTTTATATCTGGGGGTGGACAGTGGTACACTATTATGTATTGCATGTGTTGGTGGGAGCACCGAAACCCACCTATCAATGACTCGCATTATGGCGAGTGGCTTGATCGCCCGGCATATGTATGCTGGGTTACTGGCGGTCTGCGACCGCCCCCCGTGTGATCCACACAAAATGCCCTGTTAGGGGTCCCAAGTTCAAAAGTGCCCTGATGTGGTGGGTACTTGCCTGGTTATTTTTTTGTTGTGGGCAGACTGTTCAGGGTACAGGCTTTGTCATGATTGGGATGGCGAAGTGGGTGGGGGTGGGGTTCTACTATGGTTACTGATGTCACAGTATGCTTATGTCACAACAGTGCTTGGGGTTCTGAGAAATCTTGCAGCAGTCTAAAAGACACAATGCACTCACGTGTACGTTGGAGATGCTCGAATGGATATGGGTAGTCGATTGAAGTTGCTGACATGGAATGTTAGAGGCCTTAATAGTCCAAAAAAAATCAGGCAGATCTTTGCTTATCTGGACCGTCATGCCATAAATCTAGCACTCCTACAAGAAACACACCTCCTCCCTGGTAAAGCTAAGACACTGGGATTGCGCTGGGCCGAGCACTCTGTCTCTGCCACATACTCCTATGCCCGCGGTATGACGGTCCTGATACGTAAAGGGGTTCAGTTTCGCCTGGAATGCACAGACATAGACCAAAATGGCAGGTTTGTTATTGTCACTGCCACGCTGCGTGGAACTAGAGTGGGAATTGTAAATGTATACGGGCCAAATGTCGATGACCCTGCTTTTTTTCAGCTTCTGTTTTCCAAATTGCGTGACCATCCCCCGGTAGAATGGCTCTGGGGTGGAGATTTAAATGTTGCCCTTGACCCTACATTGGACCGCTTAGGTCTTTGATAGCGACTCCTGCTCCACTAGCAGACCTCTAAACTGCGGGGTACCCCAAGGCTCCTCCCTAAGCCCCACGCTGTTCAATGTGTACATGAGGCCGCTGGCTGAGGTCGTCCGACAATACGGTATCAAGATCATCTCGTATGCGGACGACACTCAGCTGGTGGTTTCTCTAGCACAGAAGAACAGCAGGCTCCCCCAGTCCAACCTAGCAGCTTGCATGGAGGACGTCAGGAGATAGATGACAGCATCCTCATTAAAACTCAATGGCGATAAGACCGAGATAATGCTCCTTGGCCCCCCCATTCTCACTCCCCTGGACCAGCTATGGCCTCCCAGTTTGGGTCCTCCTCCATCCCCGAAGGAGGACATTAAAAGTCTGGGAGTCTGGCTGGACAAAACCCTCACCTTTAACACTCAGGCAACCAAAACAGCAGCAACTTGCTTCGGGATTATCCGAATGTTGAGAAAAATCCTGCCTATTCTGCCCATGGAAGCTAAACAGGTTGCCATTCAGGGCCTCATTCAATCTCGGCTCGACTTCAACAATGCCCTTTACTTAGGAGCCCCTGACTACGTGCTGCAGAAACTTCAGCGCACACAGAACTGTGCAGCTCGCACGCTACTCCAAATCCCACGCAGAGAATCAGCTAAGCCAGGGATTAGGTCACTTCAATGGCTCCCGGTTAGGGATAGAATAAAATTTAAGACCCTGTGCATATCGCACCAAGCCTTCCATAGAGCCAGACCTGAGATTAACCACACACTTCTCACTCCCTATTGTCCCGGTAAGTCACTTCGCTCAGAGAATGCATTCCTTGCTGCAGTTCCCAGAGTCAAAAGGTCCAGAGCAGGAGGCAGGTCCTTCACGCTCAACGCTGCTAAATTATGGAACTCCCTTCCCTTCTCACTTAGGTCCAACCCTATCCTCTCATCCTTCCGTAAAGAGCTAAAAACATACCTTTTCAGAAATTAGCCCCCCACCTGAATCTCTCCCCTCTTCCCTCAGAGCTCTGTTACTTTTACTTAGCGCTTGGACGCCCTCGGGCAGCAGCCGCGCTTTACAAAACCCCTTCACTTCACTCACTTCACATGACACTATTGAACACCATAAACGCGCAGCGGGCGCTCTCCTCCATGGTATTGCCGAATTTAACCTGCATGATGCCTGGAGGGACCGTCACCCGACACTGCGAGCGAGCACACACTCATCTACAGCGCATGCCAGCTGGTCACGGATTGACTATTGGTTGCTATCCGAACGTGCCTCCACATGGGCCATCGACATCACACACCTCCCTAAAACGCTATCGGACCACAATCCGGTGGTCTTGTCCCTGGCAGTCCCAACATACATCCCCCCCATTCACGTGGCGATTCAACGCTGCAGCGCTCGTTGACTCTCTATATGAAGAAACAATACATAAGGCGATATAAACAGCAAGTCTGTGGATAGTGCTGGCACTCTGTGGGAGGCTTTTAAAGCGACACTTCGCGGGGTGTGTATCTCCACCACTGTGGGGATTCTGAAAGACATCAGGACACAATTACAGAACTGTGAGAATGACATTCGCCAGCTGGAGATGGAATATGACTCCACGCAAGATGCAGGGAAATTAGCAGATATACGTGAGGCAATTACACGATATAATGAACTCGCAGACGACGAAATAAAATACACGTCTAAGAGACGTAGGGCGCGCAGGCTAGGAGAGGGTGGTCGCCCGGGTCGTGTATTAGCACAGAAGATACACACGCAACATAAGCAGCAACTGATTACGCAACTAAAAGATGAAAAGGGACAACTCCACTTTGACACTCCTAATATCTTAAGCACGTTTGCCGCCACATATACAGACTTCTACACCTCCCAACACACTGCCACAGACTCTGATATAATGGAATACATCGCAGATGTAGCGCTGGTGTGGCTATCGGACTCGCACCGTGAATCCTTATCACTACCCATAACAGGAGGAAACCCTTACAGCTATCAAATCCCTGCCAAATGGAAAAGCCCCGGGCCCTGATGGGTATACGGCTGAATTTTATAAAGCATATGCGGAGGACATTATTCCCCACCTCCTAGAAATGTACGATGAGGCACATACTAATGGCACTCTCCCGCAAACACTGAGAGAAGCCATTATAGTAACGTTACTCAAGCCTGATAAAGACGCCACTAGGGCAGACTCCTATCGTCCCTTGTCATTAATAAACACGGACGTGAAGATACTGGCAAAAATAATTGCCACAAGATTACAACCTCTCATGCCCACGATTGTGCTACCTGATCAATCGGGCTTCATCCCTGACAGATCTACCGCACACAACCTACGCACATAGCTGCCAAGGTTTCGTATTGCTAATGTGTGACATTTTCATAATTTCAATGTAATTATGAGTGACATTCAATGATTATGAGTGACACTTTCTAGCGAGCAAAATCAAAGCTATGAAGACGAGGGAAACATAGAAATTACAACTATTTGAGCAATAAGAAACTATAAGATCATCTTAAAACTGCTTCAAAAGAGCCCCAGGAATAAAAGGGGACTGTGAGACTGACTGACCCAAACAGGGTGTGAGAGGCCCCAGTGCGCATGATCTCAGTTGCCAGTTAATAAATTATCACAATTAGTCAGTGGTTTCAATATGTAGCTGCCTGGTGTTCTGGAGGGCACTAGAATATTCTTCACATTGAAGCCTCAACTTTCAAAGTAAAGCACACGAGTGTCCTGATTAAATGCACCCCCAGCAGCGCTGACAGAATACACCCCCAGCAGTGTCAGCATCTAGTGCTCTGCTGTCAGCACGAGACTTGTGCCTGCTGCGCCGATCACATGAGCTAAGCACTTCAAGCCCCCTGCTGGTTTGCATCAACAACCCAGTGGCCTGTTCTATTGTCTCGTGATTGCTGACAGACTTAGAAGTACTAGAGCAATCACGAGACAATAGAACAGGCCACAAGGTTGTTGATGCAAACCAGACGAGAAAACACTGCTTGGCTCAAGCGTTCACACTATAGATAAACATGCCACTAGAATACATCTATCGCTTGTAGGATTCAGTTTAAGGCCCTTTGCGTTGCCTACAAAATTATCAAGGGATCTCCTGCCTTGATTCTTGCCAACCTCCTGTCCCGTTATATCCCTGGCCGTGCTCTAAGATCTTCTGACCTACAGCTTGCCGTGGTTCCCCGGTTTAAGCGATGCCGGGCCGGCGGCCGCTCCTTTCAAGTGCGAGCCGCCGCGTTATGGAATTCCCTCCCCTTTGAGATACGTGCACTCGGGGACTTGTTCTCCTTCCGGCGGGCTGTAAAAACGTTCTTGTTTCCTTAGCCCCTTGTTCTTTTTCCCTTGCCTTGTTGTGTTGTGTTGCTACCTGACGGGCGCCAGGACGCTCCTTTGCTGGAGCATCTGTGCGCCTAATAAATCAACTTAACATAACATAACATAACATTATTGAGGATCAACTCACCAGCTTGATGGACGGAGTCTTCCGGGGTCAGGTTCCTATGCCAGCTATTCCAGGACACCCCTGCGCTAGGTTGTTGACTCTTTGGCAGCTTAGCTGCTGGCCTTTCGTATTTCACCAGCGCTGTCTGTGTGTGTCCTGAAAACCGTTCGTTTTATTTCCTTTGCAGCATGATAGAAGCACTGGCTGAGGCGGGTTCAAGGGCAGGCAGCCCTCGGTCTCTGGAGTGACAGAGACCCACAGGCACGAAGAGGTCCGACCAACCTTGGTGGGGGTGGGGGGGGGCGGGTGCTGGGGGGAGACACAGCAGCAGGGCATCATGATAGGCACTGGTGGCGGTGCGAGCAGTGGGGGCCTCAAGACCTAAAACGAAAGTTACAAACATAACTTCCGCGCGCTCGCACTGCCTATTTAATGTCCTAAGTTCCTGCCTCGGGCGGGAAATCTACAATGTTGCAAATGCGGCCGTGGTGAGAGCTCAGCTGAGCCAGGCTGGGCGGCCGGCGCATCCTGGAAGATGACAAGTTATACATTTTAATTAAACAGCAGTGCAGTAGCTGCCCTGCACTGAGTGACAAGTTACAAATTAATCACTCTCGTCGTCTCGGCTCACCGCCGGTCTCTCTAGCAATGTGAACGCAGCACCGGGCGTTTTATTGGGGCGCTGCGCACCGCAGACAGTCTGGTCAGCAGCGTGGGTTGGCAAGTGGCATACATGCGTGACAATACATTTCAGTGCGGTGTTGCGGACCACCACACTGAAATGCGTGAGCGTCACACCTGTTGCGTGACACTTGGCAGGCATGTGCGCACGATATTCGCGCTAATGTACCAATTAAATCTGGATCTCAGGGCAGTGGCGGTGTTATTAGATGCAGCCAAGGCCTTCGATTCGGTAGAGTGGAGGTACATGTTTCTGATACTGCGGCAGATAGGCCTATCCTTGCGTATGCTAACTTGGATTAAACTGTTGTACACGAACCCCACGGCCCGTGTAAGGGTTAACCGATATATCTCGGAGCCGATACCCATACAACGGGGCACCAGACAGGGATGTCCTCTCTCCCCACTACTCTTCTCAATAGTGCTAGAGCCACTACTCTGTAAGATACGCCAAAAATATGCACACACTGCGCTGGGATTCCGCCTCCGACCCATAAGCATCTCGCTCTACGCGGACGATATGGTTCTATACCTCCGAGACCTGGACACCAATCTATCTCCTGTGCTCCGGGAGTATGTGAAATTTGGCAGACAGTCTGGCCTTACTATCAACTGGTCAAAATCTGCCGTCATTCCATTGACCGATTGCACTGGCCCTTCGCAACTAGACTTCCCTATTGTATGGCAGGATGACCCAATTAAATATCTGGGTATATGGGTGCACAGAGACATGGAACTAGTCATTTGACATAACTATGGCACTGCGGTTGACCACATAGAAACACAGATACAGATCTGGAAAACACTCCCACTGTCCCTGGCTGACAGGATCTCCTTGCTGAAAATGGTAGTGCTCCCAAAGCTGTTATACTTATTTGTTAACATACCAATCACTCCTCCCGCATCGGTCTTTGCGAGACTTTGCACAGCGTTTATACAGCTTATCTGGGCAGGGAAGCAGGCCAGGATCAGTCTACGTACCCTCACTCTTCCATACAGCGCAGGCGGCTTTGCGGTACCAGATGCCTACATCTACTACTTATGTGCACAAGCGCAATTTGCATACTACTGGCACCACCCGGTGCGGTACTTGCCACATCTAGCAGTCGAGGAAGGGGACGCTTACCCGATACCGCTCACAAGCATTCTCTCACACAATAGGCCACACCTAGCTGCACGGGAGATAAACACAATCCGCACCACGACTCACGCCTGGGAACGGCTCAGCACATTATCACATAAATCCCCTATCTATGCACCAAGTCTCCCATTAGCGTGGCACTCCAGCCTCTCAGTCACGAGAGAACAGAACAACATGTCAATACTAGCGCAGGTGGGCTTCTTGACTATGGGCGACCTCTATCCCAATGGATCATTCATCACACAGGATGATTTGGCATATATTACAAACCAGACTCTCCTCTTTCGTTTCCTCTACCCTAGACTACGGGCTGCGGCCCGAGAGTTATATCCCTCCTTCCCCGATGAACCCCCAACTCTCCACTCTCTGCAATTACTAATCACCACACCCACGCGGGCTCACATTCTATCCAAACTATACAGACAAGCACAGGATGAAATAGGCGCTGACACGACCCCGATGAGAGATAAATGGTCTGCACTACTAGATGCCCCCCTCACGCATGAAGACTGGACGGCTGCCTGCTCACTAACCACACTTCTCACCCCTAACGGAAATCTGCGTCTTATTCATTATAAATATCTACACCAGGTATACCACACCCCCCTTAAGTTGTTTAAAATCAAACTACGTGATGATGCAAAATGTAAACGATGTAATGTGCATGATGCGGATTTTGCGCACCTGGCTTGGTGTTGTGCGAAGGTGCAACAGTACTGGGTGAATGTAACTGCCCATTTGACGAAGTTGTTAATGTGTGAGGTCTCATGTGATCCCAGGGTGTGCTTACTAGGCTTGGATGTTCCACTTAGGGCGAAAGGGAAAAAGCTTATGGCTATATTACTGCTACTGGCAAAGCGTAGACTTTCTATACATTGGGACAGCGAGCGTGCCCCATCGATCAAAGACTGGCTTGTGGACGCTGCCTATTGCAGGGATAATTTTCTGATATACGCAGAAGAGCTGCCGTCCAATTCCAAACCCTCAGATATATGGGACCTGCTCTCTGATTACCTGCGTGCCAACCCGGACCTACTTAAACAGGCTACTGACACCGTGCACCACTCCTAACTCTTGACTTCTACCCTCCCTACCGTTTGGGCTTTGATGTGTATCTGTGTTCTGTATAACGCCGACATGGCTTAATGATATTTGTAGACCCCAGATCTTGGATATAATACTGTGTACGCATCTTATATAATGAATGTGACTGAAATGTGACATATATTTGTTGTTCTTGTTACATGAAAAACTGATAAAAAAAATGTTTTTAAAATCTGGACAGCACCACGTTCAATTCCCATGAAGGCGAAGGAAGCCGGACTGGAGGGAACACTTTCTTCAAGCCTTCCAAAAAATCTTTGATCACAGGGATCTGGAAGAAGGAAGTCTGTGAAGGGCATTTCCTGTAGGCAGTCAGCGCAGCGAGATGAACCTAAATGGAATGGACATTAAGGCCAGACTGCGCCAAATGTAGAAGATACGGAAGGATAACATCTTCCTTACACGTCGTTGGGTCATAGTTCTTGGACTTGCACCAGATGCAAAATCTCTTCCACTTGTAAGCATAGGAAGTCCTAGTGGAAGGTCGCTTAGCCTCCTTCAGTATGTCCATACAATCTTCTGGTAGGTTCAAATGGCCATATTGCACTATCTCAGGAGCCATGCCGCCAAACTCAAAGACGAGAGGTTGGGGTGCACCATCTGCCCCCCGAACGTCGTGAGAAGGTCCGGCCGGCACGGCAGCCGTATGTGAGGAAGGAGAGACCGGTGAAGCAGGTCTGTGAACCACCACTGCCTGGGCCATTTCGGGGCAATCAGGATCATCCGCGCCCTGGACTGGGACAGCTTGATGAGCACCGCCGGAATCAGGGGAATGGGTGGAAAAGCGTACAGAAAGCTGTTCGACCAGTTGATCCATAACGCATTCCCCAGCGTCCCCTGCTGGTAGTACCTGGAGGCGAAGTCTCGGCATTTGCTGTTTTCGGCGGTGGCGAACAGATCTATGTCTGGAGTCCCCCACCTTGCGAACACTTCTCCTAGTACTTAGTCGTTTATGACCCATTCGTGGTTTTCCTGAATCAGTCTGCTCAGTGCGTCTGCCTGAACATTCTGCACACCTGGCAGATGGGTAGCCGTTATCGTCAGTCCTCTGGCTAGAAGACAGTGCCAGATCACCTGCGCCTCCTTTGACAGAGTGCGCAATCTCTAACCCCCCTGCTTGTTGAGGTAATACATCGTGGTCATATTGTCCGTCTGTACAAGCAGAGAGTTGGTCTGGAAGGACGGATGAAAGGCCTTCAGTGCCAAGTGAACAGCTCTGAGTTCCAGGAAATTGATGTGATACGTGGACTCCGTCGGGGACCACGTTCCTTGTATCTGTAAGTCTCCGGAGTGCGCCCCCTAGCCGTGGAGAGACGCATCCGTCACGATAGTCTGTGTGGGAATGTCCTTGTGGAAGGGAACCCCTCTGAGGAGATTCTCCGCTGAACACCACCACTTCAGAGACCGTAGAGCATGCAGAGACAGTCGTATCTTCTCATCCCTAGATCCTTTCCTCTGATCCCACTGATCCTCCAAGCACTCCTGCAATGTTCTCATGTGCAGGCGTGCGTGTGGCGTGAGGAAGATACAAGAGGCCATCGACCCCAGTAGAGAAGACACCATCCTCACTGTTGTAGATGGAGCGGTCATAAGAGTCTGAGCCTTCCGAAGGAGTGATAATCTTCTCTCGTCCGAAGGAGACACGCTTGCTGACAGCGTATTGATGGAGGCTCCCAAGTACTGTATGCACTGGACCGGAGTCGGGACAGACTTGGACATGTTGATGTGCAACCCCAACTTGTTCAAGAGAACGCACGTCTTCTGGAAGTGCGCTTGAGCTTCCGAGAAGGAGGAGGCCTTGATCAACCAATCGTCCAGGTACGGGTAGACAAACACCTTGTTCTTCCTCAGGTGTGCGGCTACCACTGCCATGCACTTCGAGAATGTTCTGGGCGCAGACTTCAGCCCGAATGGCAGTACTGTGTACGGATAATGATTGGCGCCGACTTGGAATCGCAGGAACTTCCTGTGTTTGTGTGCAATGGGCACATGGAAGTACGCATCCTGTAGGTCTATAGCACAGAGCCAGTCTCCCTGTTGCAGCTGAGGATAAATCTGATGCAACGACAGCATGCGAAATTTCTCTCTGCGAATCCACTTGTTTGCTTGTCGCAAATCCAGAATGGGCCTGAACTCGTTCTTGTCCTTCTTGCGTACCAGAAAGAACCGGGAGTACAGACCTCTTCCCCTTTGAGACAGAGGTACGTCTTCTATCGCCCTTTTCCTTAACAGGATATCGGCCTCCGCCTGGAGCTCGCGCAGCTGAAACTGCGAGCTGACCGGAGGAATTGCTGGAGGCGGGCTGGTGAATCGAAGACTGTATCCATTGCAAACAATATTCAGCACCCACTTGTCCTCAGTAATTTTTCTCCACTCTGCCAGAAAAAATTGAACGCTTCCCCCCCACTGGAGCTGGTAACGGATGTAGGGGAAGTAACCGCTCAGGGCCGAGACCCAGCCGGGCCTTTGTTCGCTGCTGCGGACTGCTGGCGCTTCTGGAAGGGCCTTCGGAACTGCTGCTGCTGTCCAGACGACTACCCACGCCCTCTGCCCTGCGCTCCAAACCATCTCTGGAATCTGGTCTTCTTCTCCTTGGGCTTCTCCAACCCGACAGGCGTCAGGGTCTCGGCCTCCGCCTTCATGCGGGCCATCTCGTCATCCGCATGCTTGCCAAACAGGGTTTCCCCCGAGAAAGGCAGATTGGCCACCCGCTGCTAAGCCTCTGGCTTGAGCGATGTAAGGCGAAGCCAAGCGTGGCGTCGCTGATTGACACCATAACAGTATCCATGTGCCGCCATGAGAGACACATCAGCCACAGCGCTGATGAGTTGGATCGACACCAGCATCCCCTCCTTCAGAATCTCTTGAAAGTCCTCTTTCTTCTCTCGAGGAGCTCTGCGAATTGCTGGAGGAACTCCCATAGGGCACGATCGTATCGCCCTAGCAAAGCCGTGGCACTAGCAGCCTTCATTGCAGTAGATGCCGTCGCACAGACCTTTCTGCCTGCTGAGTCCATCCAGCGGCTCTTCTTATCAGGAGGGAAGGTGGAAGACGGGGTGGTGGCATGCTGCTTCCTAGCCGCCGTCACTATGACAGAGTCAGGTGTTGGATCCATCCGAAGGAAAGCCAGGTCCGAATCCGGGGCCCGGTACTTTTTTTTTTTTTAAACCTTTATTAGCGTCAAAAGGATATACAAGTCTAGGCCTACAACCAAATCGGCCGGCCTCAATACGTAAAGCAATCAGGAGTTCCAAGGCAAACATTACAGAGTCAAGCAGCAAGAAGCAGAGGCAATACAATCGTAAAAAGGGAGAATATACCTAGGAACCAGAGAGCCAAGACACAGGAGCAAAAAAGGTTAATTTTATAATATGGGGATAAGGCGTATGACAGGCTCACTTTCAATATAGAGACGTCCGAGGTCCCAGAACCAGCCTCAGCGACAATAAGGGGGTATGGGGCCGCAATACAGGAGAGGCAACACAATTCACACAGGAAGATCGGGATAATTTAGACATAATCGACACTTGAGCATTATCATCGTTACATGCCCACCACCCAAACCACAGCTAAGCCAGAACAGAGGGATCGGAGAAACATTACATCAAAACTAACCCGTCATAGTGACCTCTAGGAAAATGGAGGGAGGGGGACGGGGGCGAGGAAAAGAGGGGGAAGAGGGGGGAAAGAGGGGGAGGGGAGGAGGACAAGACGGAACAATGAGAAAAAGAAATGAAATACAAAAACGAAAGAAAGAAGACACGCCGACACAGGCGTCCCGTGGCGGGAGTACAGGAGAAAACAGGAGTATCAGCACCAGTGAGGGTACAGCAATCGAAAAGAAAAGCAACCGAACCATAAAAGGAGGGTTAACGACGCCACACACCCCACCCCGAACACACCACGGGAGGCAGGGACAGACGCGGCATTACTATAAAGAGATACAAAAGGGCCATAGAACCATAAAACAAACAACAAGTAGAACCCAACCCACCCATCCCACCCTGCACCCCTGTAGAAGGCTAGGGCCTACCCTTCAGACAGCGTGCCTGTCGCCCTAAACCAGAACCCGAAATATAGCAAGAAAGAAAGAGAGAAGAACGAGACAAAAAGAAACAGAAACAGAAATAAAGAAAACAGGAGGGAGGAGCATAAGAACAGAAATCAATATGGTCGGCCGCCGCCCTCCGCCCAACCAGACAATCGCAGCAAAAACAGACCAGGACGACACCCCATCAAGCGCCATAAAACTTACAGAGGAGGGGACCACCCACCGCTCTATGGATACAAACAACTGCGCCACTAAGTCGTATACAAATAATCAACCAGGAGTCGTGCATATCACCCCCATCCCTTCCGAACCACAAATCCCACCCACCACATGACAGTGTAAAATGAGATACTCAATACAAGACCAGCACACAATCGAAAAAAATGTTGACTACCATGTAGACATGGGGGGTAAATCGGTCCGCAAGTGAGCAAAAGTCCGAGCAGAGAGTTTAAATGCATCAGCAATCGCAGCACAGGTGATGAATAACAGGAGTTCAGTTTCGCCGCTTGGGAAGGCGAGGGGGTCTCTGTAGTAAACAAAGGCGAAGCCAGCGGAGCACGTGCAGGCGGCAGTCCACCAATATTTCTAGGCATCCGAGCCGAACAGGGTCGCGGCACAATGTCCAAGTCCCCGGGGTCAGAACCTCGAAAAACAGGGAGCTCCAAAGTCACCGGCACACAAAATGATCTTCGATCAGCGGCAGCAACACTTGCAGCAATCGAGGGGGGCGAGACAATGGAGTCACTGAAACAAGAGGGCGGCAAGAAGAAACGGCTGCTCAAAATGGCGGCAGATCGTGGCGGACTCACAGGGACATCGGGGGCCTGGGATGCCCGCAGGGATCTCAGAGCTTCCAGGATATCTCTGACCGTAAGCTCACGCTCACCAGACCGGACCCCCGCGCAATTAGGCAACCCAAGCCCGCCGCCACAAGGCGATTCATGTTTCAGAGGGTCGCCGCCATTTCGCAAAGTCAGCCCAGTCGCCGCCCTCCGCGACCCCCCAAAAACAGTTAAAAAATGTAGGACTTCACAGAGCTCCGGGGGGTTCCCAGCAATGGCAGCCTTAGTGCCGAAAGGATGTCCGCCCAATGCGGGTCTCCGCCTACACCAGCACCGGCGCCCCCAACAAGCGGAGTCCGGGCGCAGAGGTCCAGGGCCGCCGGTCAAAGCAGCGGCGGGGGGAGGACCCCTTCACAGAATCAGTCCCCGGTGCATCTCACCCACATCAGCCGCGAGGTCACCAGGGCAGGCCCGGATCAGGATCGCCGGGAGTTTCGCACAACGGCTCTCATCATTGGTTCACTCTCTCGACCGGGGCCGACAGTCGTCGGACCCCACAGGCTAGGTCCCGGTCTAGGTTCCACGGAGGCCCCGGTCTTGCGGAGGGCACAACTTCGGAGCCGCTGCACGTCGGAACCTCCGGGCCAAATGGTGAGTACAAGCGAGGTGTTCCGTTTCCGATTCTCCGATATTGTGTCGTCTCCGGACAGGATATTATACAGGATACATGATCAGGCCGGAGGGCTGCGGGAGCCGAGCTAAAAGGCGACCATTACGCTCGCGAGCTTGGCTCCTCCTTCGGCCCGGTACTTCTTAAGGAGCCTGGAGGGAGCAGCCTTTGTCACCGCGGGAGTGAGAAACAACTCCTCTGCGGGCTCTACCAATCCTGGTACTAGAGGCAGCAATGGTCGAGACAGGTGCTTTTTATGGAGCGTCTCGAAAATCACGGACGTCGTGGGCGTAGGCACAGTCACCGTGATGCCCAACTTCGCTGCCCCCCTCAGCAGAACATCTTGGAACGTGACGATGTCGTCCACGGGCGACACCCTCGTCCCAGGGGATTCCGACAGAGTCGGTGAGTAGTCCCTGGTCCCAGAAGAGTCCGTGTGGGACCGTGATCTGCGCCTCCTGTGGCGTCGTCTTGATCTCGTCGACGACCTGTGACCCCCCCAACCGGAGCGAGAGCGTGATCTCCTTGGCTTCGTATGCTCCACAGGCCTCACAGGAGTAGGCGACTTCGGCCTGACTGGGGGCCACGGCCGAGGGGTGGCCTTAGGAGGTGTCAGATATCGTGGCAGTGAAGCTGTCCTCGGAGGAACCGGAGGCGGTCCACCAGCTGGGAGCCGAGGGGCAGGGTGAGGATGAGGCGGAGGTTGAGGATGAGGTTGAGGATGAGGAGGGAGCGGCGGCGGTGTGGGAGTCCGCGACGGAGGCTCCTTGGGCAAGGGAGGCGGAGGTGGAGTCGCCCTCGGCTTAGGAGGGGTATACACCTCAGAGTACACCGATCCAGGTGACTTTCCTTCCTTCCCAGGCAGAGGCGATGGAGAATACCCTATCGGCACATGCCGCCGACTAGAATGACTCCTGGCGCCAGAACTCCTTCTGCGCCTCTTTGGCATCGAAGAACGTCGTCCCGACAGTGACCGTCGGCCCCTCGCCGGCGAGCGCCTCCTCCTCGACCGCGACCCTCGCCTTAACCGCGACCTTCGTCTCGACGCCGAGCGTCTCCTTGACGCCGACCGCCTGCGAGACTTCGGCGTCATCCTCGACGTAAAGGATCTCCTCGACGCCGACCTCCACTTCTTCGCGAACGGCGGTGTTGTCTCGACGGCGAGCGCCGACGCCGGGCCACCTCTCTACGTCGATAACTCGACGAAGAAAGAGTCACCGGCGATCTCGACGGCGGTCTATTCAGTTCCCTCGACGCCGGGCGTCGACGCCGCTTCGACCCAGAGCCCTGGGGAGACGGGGAACAGACTGCAGTCATCCCTCTCGACGCCGTTGTCGGTGCAATCGACTCGGACGGAGAATGGGGACGTTTGCTGGCCTTCCTGGCCCTGGGGAGCCCCCACAGAGGCCTCAGCATGGGCAGAGGAAGTCTGCCCTGACCCACCTTGTGCCTTCAGTCTTCCAGACCTTGGAGCCTGATCTTCATCCTATCTCTCAGGGTCCTGCTGGAGAAGCCCTGGCAAATGTCACACTCCTCTGGGACATGAGATGAGGGAAGGCAGATGATGCACACCTCGTGTGGGTCAGACCTGGCCTTCTTCCTCGAACACTCTGGGCATTTGAAACACACAAGGAAGAGAGCAACAAGTACTTCAAATGAAATACACTCAAACACTTGAAAAACTACAAAAATCACTAAATAAACCCTTAGAAAGAGAGCTCAATGCTCCAGAGTCCTGCTAGCAGGAGCCGGAAAAAAGAACTGAAAGTAAAAGGGACCTGCAGTGCATTCTGGGATACTGTGAGAGTTCTGGAAAGTTCTCTTAAATGCACAGTATCCTTTTCTGAGCCACATAATGGCAGCCTATGGGGCTTGTCTGTCCACTCCTTCCTCTCTATCATTCCAGAGGGTTTTACTGGTAAAGGCAAGGTTTTTCTCTGTGGAGAAACCTGGACAGGCTGTGCTGTTTGTGGAGTTTTGGTGGACTTTCTAGTTGAAGTACTGGACAGTGTAGCCTGTGGATATAGGCTGCATTATCTGTCTTTAAATTCTCTCTTAAGTGTCTGTGCAGTTCTGCATGTTTTGACAACTTAAGAGATTATTTTTGATTGCTCCGGGGTCCACGCACATGGGCGGGACTATTCACTAGATCATAAGTAAACACAGAGATCCCCTACTACAGAACAGCCTCCCTGGAGGTAGAAAGCATGTGAAAAAGAAAGGGCACAGCAGACGAAGAAGGCTGCAACCACCGCCCAGAGCCAGAAGGGTTTGAGGCCAGCATGTTTGAGGCCAACAAGTCATCCCCCAACAACACCAGCAGGGGGGGGGGGGGGGGGGGGGGGGGGAGATATCTCCCAAAAGGAAGTATAAAACAACACACCCTACATTGGAGACCAAATGCATGGGCGCAGAAGTACCCAAGTGTAGGAGAGTAGGGTCTGCAATCCTATGATCACCCAGATTTTTGCTTTTTGCTGCACTGGTTTACGACTTTCCCTGGCTGTGGGCCTGCTAATCAGACCCACAGCCTAGCTGTTCTCTCTATCCAAATTGTACTCAGGTACTGAATTGGCACTGGGCCCTCTCCAAGTCCCTGTACCCAGGGCTGAGGTGCACCCAGAAGTCCCCCAGGGGCTGAAGCATGTATTGTGCCACCCCTGGACTGACTAACTAAACTGACACAACTGGCTGCACGACAGCTGGGGCAAGGTGGTGTACTCACCCTTTGCTTTAGATATAGTATACCTATATCTAACCCTAAAATGGACACACAGATCTCCTATCAGTCACTCCTATGGCAGGCCTTAACAATCCTGAAGGCAGAGTGCTTGGAATCGTGTGAGATGGTGCTCTGGCATGAGCTGAGCCTGTCTGCGGCTTTCGGGATCCATCCCTTAGCCGTTTTCCATGATATCGCATACCATATACTCAAGTGCATTATAATCCTCGCGGTTATATGCCAACTCTGGTATCGCTTTATCAAAACATGTCGAGTAAGGTGTCATACGAATTGGAATACTAACCCCTCGCCAATTCTGGCGACGGGGTTAGCATTCCACCCTTCTAGAGGGACACGACATGTATGTAACCCCTAACCCCGGTTAAAGTCCAACAGAGCCTCAGCTCCACAAAATGGATGCTGCCACCGAGACACAAGTCTGCCCTCCTGCTGCTGGGAGTCCTCCCAGAGCAGGAGATAAGGACAAAGGGTTTCCTGCCAGGGGCGGTGCCAGCACCGTCCCAGACAGGATTTTGTGTATCCTAGGTAGGCAGGGCTTCAGAGGAAGGTGACTGCAAGTGGCACCCCGGTGCTCACTATGCATAGGCCGGCTTGAACCAGTTCCAGGGACACTCCAGACCCTGAGCTGGGGAAATCCCGCCAAGGAAGTGGGTGTAACCACCCCCCTCCTGGTCCCACCCATAGGGCAGGACCTAGTCGCGTGCCAGCCCCCTTTTCTCAGATAAAGGTAGGAGCAGGCCCCTTCCAAATTAGATCATCTTTGGAATCAAGACACGACTTTCTGCGAAAGGACTTCAAGATTTCCTTCTTCAAGATTCTCCCTTGTGACTAAGGAGTAGTCACCCTGCATCCGCAGGCACCATCGCAAGAACACTGCGGTCTGCTGTAAGTCCTTCCTCCGGAATCCGACTGCCCAGCTCGACAAGACCCGGCTTCCCTGGCACCTCCGACCTCTACTCACCTCTACAGCCAAGCTGAGAACCGTGAGTGCGACGAGACCTCAAGGGACCGACTATTGCCAAGACTGCACGACTTCTGCACAGCAAGCCCGCCGAGTAATTTCCTGGCGAGTGCTTTGGGGTCCGAGAAGCCCCGACCCTGAGCAGCTCCAGCACCGACGAGCAGCCCCCCAGCATCTCCACGATCGGCGTGGGGCCCTTCTGCTTTTTGCTGCTCACCGCGTTGTTTGGCTACTAGCCCGCTGGCTTGTGGCCTTCTGAACGACGCCCGACGACATCACTGCTGCTAGTCTGGTTGCTCCAGACTGGCTCTTGCTCCCTTCCAGAAGAGGAGCACCCCGGACCCTCCTGGTCCACTCAAGACGCCATTTTGAGTCCACCGCGTGGGCTTGAATTAGCCAAGGCTTTGTTGCCCAATCCTGGGTTCTTCGATGCAGACAGCTTCATCCATCGTGGGACAGCTCGCCTCTCCATCCTGGTCGCCGACAACGCCTCCTGGTCCGTGAGATCTGCAGAGCACAGCGTCGCCCACTCACCTAGTCGAGGTGACTACCATCCGGTGCCCTCCTGGTGCCCACTGACTACTGGCTAGTAGTCACGAACTTGGTCCCCTCTGCTTTCAGGTGCCATCCATCTTCCAGATCCAGGCTTGGATCACTTCGAACTCTCTTCACTGGTCGCCTGCCAGCATCTTTCTTCCAGGCTCCTGGTTCGTCTACGAGGATTCCCGACGTCTTTTGAGACCTATGCAGCTGCAGCCCCTGGGCTAGGTAACTTCGGCATTTCGGTGCCCCAGCATAGCCTCACTATCCAAGGGTCAGGATCCACTGTCGTTTTCTCCCTACCAGGTCGGGTTCGCCCGTGAACACTAACTTTAGCGTTACTAGCTTCCATAGACTTTGTCCCGCATCCCGCGTGAGAGTGCACACTCTGCACCCGAGTCCCCTAGGCCTCCTAGAAGTAATCTAACGATTCCATAGTCAAGTCCTAGCGATTCCAAAGCCTATTAGTACTGTACTTATCTGCTAGTAATTTCGCATTCCACTTTTAGAGTATATGGTTTTTCGTGCCCCTCGGGCATTTGTGTATACCGTGCTAACTTAAGTATTTTCGTAAGAGTTTTGTTGTGTGCCTAGCACCCTGTCCTCATAAAGAGTACAGGGCTGTTCTGATTCTAATAAATACATTGTTTATTTTCATAACACTTGTGTGGTGTCCTTTCACTGGGTGTTCAAGGGGTAATGTGATGGTAAAACAGCTGGCTTAACACGCCCTCTAGAGTCTTAGCCTTAGACTGCTCGTATCCATGCTACTAGGATAGCTGGTCTATAAGGTTGACTTACAACCAATCATCAATAAGGGTTGTTTGGACTGATATATAGTGATCACTAGAATAGTGAACACTGCACATCAGGCCAACTTCTCACACCAAGCATTCGCCCACCTATCACCAGAAAGGAAGGAATGGAGCAACAACAACAAGGCGAGCATCCCCCTAGGGAGGGAGTAAGAAAAAGGCACTCGCAGAAGACCGTAGCCCTGAACCAGGCGAGTGCAGAAGACTGAGAAGGGTCCTCGCAGAAACGGGGAGGAAGGGCGGGTAGTGAAGCAATCTGTAGCTAGAATCGTCTCTACCCGATACATCATTACCGAAGGTACGTAACTCGTACATCTGATAGAGACTACTAGCCGCAGATTCCTTTTACGTAGAATAGATACCCTAGCCATACCCAAAAGGGGAGGAGGGTTCTGCGAGAAGACCTCTCCAGCTCAGACGAGCCCAAGACCCCTCAACAGGGGACCCGCTACGGGGACAGGGAAAATAGCCCCGTCCACTGCAGCAGGGATGAGGCACAGGCCCTAAGCTGAAGAGAACCTCAACATCGTGGAAGAACACCTGCCCCACAGGGGATGTGTTAGAACGACAAAATAGGCAACCCAGCCTTCACCAACAGGAGAAAGCAATACAAAGGGGGTGGGGAGCAGAACACCCCAATCCCACTCAACGTACCAGGGACCTCCACCAGAAGCCCCAAGGTACAGGCAGCGCAGAGGAAGAGCCACCTACAGACTCCCAAGGAGAAGAGGCCGAAATACGACGAGCCCTCCACCGGGAAACATACCAAGTGAAGAGGGCCGCCGAGCCCATCACAGCTTGAAGCCAAAAGACAAGCAATAAAGCAGGCAGAAGAATAGGAATGGAAGCTCAGCATGGCCCCGCAGGACAAAAAAAAAGGAGCTCCAGGGCCCACGCTATGGTCACCGGCCACAGAACAGAAGAGCAGGCTGGGGCAGCCAACCGCTGACAACCCACATAAATAAACGCCCGGACCACGTCGGGCACAGAACAAGAGCAAGGCTAGTAACCAGTCCCGAACGACCTCTAAAGGGGGGCCGCACCGGACAGAACCAATCCACAAAACAGTGCGATTAGCTAGAAGATAAGAGGAGAAACAAGTAGAACGGACCAATCTGTCTACACAGGAAACTATGCCCTCAGAAAAACCAGACAGAGGGTCAAACCAAACGGCAGGTGAGGGCAAAACCACGCAGCACAACGCCGCAGATGGGCAAGCCACGTCCAGTTAGGACCAAAGACCGCACCACAGTAATACAGCAACACCAGGAAGGACGATGAACCCGCCAGGGGGAGTCCACACCCTCCCAGCATAAGACAGAGCTATACAATAGTTACATATACCCCACTTAGGGTAGGGCACGACCCAAGAAAGCATGGGAATCACTCTTAGGGAAAAAACAATCGCATCAGAGGACAAAATCACAGATCTGCAGCAGAAACTACAGAAGGCTTAGAAGTCAGCCAGAAAACACATTTGTACCAAAAAAAGGGAGCTGACATAGCAGCCAACTGAAGAGCGGGGCCAACCAAGAACCCAGGGTATCCCTCACAGAAAGTGTAACAGCCCTCCAAAAACCAAATATCAGGAGCAAGTAGGATAACATCTCCCACCGAGCCCCAGAGGATCAGCAAACCAACCTACTGAGAAAGAGGAAGAGAAGGACAGAGCCCCGCAAGAAGACGCTGAATGGCGGAGCCTACATGAGTATTAAACAGGACCCCGTCAAAAGGGAGGTCGACCAGACGCTCTCTAATATTTTCAGGGAAAAGAACATCGCGTAGCCAAGCATGGCGACGGGAGAGCCACAGAAGTGGCCATAGCACGGCCCACAGCATCGGCAACATCCAACGCCGCATAAAGAATAAACGCTGCCAACTCTCTACCATCCAACACATGGCCCCACAGATCAGCACGGGCCACCTCATGAGACATGAGAAAGAAGTGACTGCACAGAATCCCACAGGCTAGAAGTAGCCCAGGACAGCACACACAAAGTGTTAAGCGCCCTCAAGGCAGCACTGGCAGAAGTCAAGACATTACATCCCCATGAATTTAACCATCCGGGCCACCCGAGACGGAGGTAACACCACCACAGGCAAACACGGAAAGGCATTGTGCAGTAGAGCACCTAGAGTAGAAGGGTGGAAAGAAAGACAGACCGGATCATGCAGATCAGGACGATGATGGTGCAGTAGTGCCTGAGGGACCGGATCGCCTGTGGCAGGGTGCCCCCAAACCTCCATAAGCGAATTAGGGAGCGACGCTTTATAGGGAAGGAACAACTCCCGTCCACCAGAGCCCTGGTGGAGAATCTCCCAGAGGTTGTCTGTAGGAAATGGAGTGACAGGTTTACCCATCCTCAGAATATCAGCAGCCGTGGAAATAGGCTGAACAAAGGCAACACTGGCCTCAGTAGGGCGCTGCAGAGGTGAAAGTAATTCCTCCGTGGGTGACTGTTGCAGACTGAGCCGCCCATCCCCGAGTCCAGGGGAAAATAGCCAGCTCCGGCATATAGGAGGATCCACAGAGGAATGGGGAACCTGAGGGGCCCAAGGGGAGGGAGGTGATGCCAGTGGAGAAGCCAGCCACGAGCCACGGAAAGAAGGGTTCGAGGATTTAGGCCGTGGGGACGGCAAAGAGCCTTCCCTGGAAGATGCTGGTGAAAAGGCAACTACACGGCGCCCTGTCTCCGGGGAGGAACACACCAGCAGGTGACGGACCTCAGGAGAAGAAGGGACCTCAGGAGACTAATCCAGAACCTGGCTCCGGCGCGGCTCCGTGGAGTCCGCCATCGGCACCTGATCAGCATCGACCGACGCCAGAGTGGGCCCAAGTGGCATCGGGCCGACTCCTGCCACCACGTGCTCTACAGGAGAATGGAGCGAGGCCGACGCCGAACCGGCAAAGGCACGGCGCCAAAGCAGCGGCGGCTCGATCTCAGACGGGGCAGCCGCCCGCGACCAGGACCGAGAGGGACTCTAGAAGGCGCCCCAGGCCCCGGCCTCCAACCGCGACTCCACCGGAGCCAGGGAGGAAGGCTCCCGGCACGAAACAACGCCGACTTGACCTCTGGTGAGGCAGCCGCCTGCTCAGAGGATCGAGGGGGACTCAGGGACAAGCCCGGAGTCCCAGCGATCGCCTGCGCCACCACAGGGAGCCCCGTAGGGATTTGCGGCAAGGCAGGGACGCTAGGCGCTGATGAGGGAAGCCCCGAAGGGCTACACTTAGACCTCGCCACCCTCCTACGACCTGAAGCTGAAACCTTCTGCGCCGGGGCCGGAGCTGCCGCAGAATTCCCTGCGCAAGGCAAGGGATTCGTAGACGTCACAGGAGGTGGAGGAAGGGCCAAACAAGCCTGCAGCGCAGCAGTGTAGGCTGTCATTTCTGCTCTAGTCACCTCTGTGCCGGGAAACGGCAGGTAGGGAGGCGACAGGTGGGGGCACCGGTCCCGGGGAGAGCCGGCACCCACCGCGGAAGGAGGACAAGGCCTCGGAGACATACTGAAAGACCTACCAGCCGGTGAGCCACGCCCAAAGGGCCGCGGCGAAAGGAGATTCCGCAGACGAAACCAGCAGTTCCTTGCCTCCGAGGTAGGGGACGGACGCTGGGACGACACCGACCTGGACAAGCGCGCCGACAGCAACTTTATCCGGCGCTCCCGCCATGATTTAGGCTTAAGGTGTTGGCAGGCGGCGCAACTCTCCAAGTCGTGGTGCTCACCCAGGCACCCCATGCAAATCGGGTGAGGGTCCGTCGCCGACATGGGACATGCACAGGAGGTACACATCTTGAAGCCCTAAAGCATTCGCACACTGTTCCACTAAACGCCAAAGCGTAAAAAGGGAATGGAAGGCCTGAAAACAGGCCAGGTAAGTAATCCGGATTCGCGTTGTACGCGAAAAGAGAAAAACCTGAGGTGGGACTTATGTATCCTCGCTGACGTCATGAACGCGGACGACGTCAGGGTGGAGTCACGTGGTGCCATCCCCGCAGTGCGTAGGGATGCTGTGGCAGAAAAGTTTCCGGATCCAGTCTCACGCCTGGGGGTATTTCTATGTTAAGGAATCTGCGGCTAGTAGTCTCTATCAGATAGAGGATACAATTTAAAGTTGTATGCACAGTATATGAGGCCCTGCAGGGCACTGGTAATGTCTTCCTGCAAAAATGCTTTTCAAGGGTATTCCCCTTCTCGCACTCTTAGATTTGCATCTGCCAGACTGGTCTCAGTACCCAGATTTAAACTTGTTAACTGGAGAGGTAGAAGTTTCATGCTAAGAGCCTCTAAGGCTTGGAATGATCTTTCTAGGCTCATTAAAGCTCAACCCAGTCTTTTGGCCTTTAGGAAGGCTCTCCAGACTTGGCTTTGCATCTCCCAATATATCTGCTGTTTTATTCTTTTTGATCTCAGCTAGTGCCAAGACGCCCCTGAGGGTATACGAGCATTTTATAAAAATGTATAAACTAACCTGGTTTGACTGACGTACTGCATCACAACTTTCTGCTGAACCATATGGATGGAGTAATATAAAGAGCCTGAAGCTCACTCACATGCTGTGCCGAGATGATGGGGTTTAGGAACAGTTTTGATGGTAAGGAGCCATGAAGGACAGCTGTGAAACAGATCGAATGGAGTGCACAGCAGATTAAAGTCCCTTTGCGGCATTACAAGAAAGGAAACAAAAGGAGGGGCGGGGGGAGAGGCGTGCTGCAGCCCTTTAAAAAATAATTTCACAACCAAAGACTTAAACAACGAAGGCTGATCTAGCAATCGTAAGAAGGCCGAAAGAGAACTCGTAACTGTGCCCAAAGCCAAACCTTGCTGGGCAAGAGAGAGGCAAAAACAGAATTGTCAAATAACTTGGCATTGAGGGGTTCAATCTGGTGGGTGCAGCACCAAGTCGCAAATGAACACCTCGCTGCCAAGATGACAACCACTTTTGGAGGAAAGTCAATGGCGTTCAATCGGGTCAATGGATACACAATCTCCATGTATAAAGGTGTTGATGTTAAAGGCTTAGGTGCAGAACCACGCCTTTCTGCTGCAACAGCAGGACCTCACAGAGGGGCAGCCTCAACGGAGGATATATGCTCAATATGGAGCCACTAGGATGCCTTGGGCCCGGTCGGTCCTAATCTTCTTGAGAACATCGAGCAGGAATCACAGAAAGGCATACAGGAATCTCAGATTCCCCTCAAGGCGCCATAGGTGTCCAAGTAATAGATAGCCTTGGAAACTTCAACATGCAGAAGTGCGGACATTACGAGTTCCCAAGGTGGTGAACAGATCGGGTGAAAGTTCTCCCCATTCGCAGAAGAGACCTAATTTCACCTCCGGGTGTAACTGCCATTCGTAATCAGCTTGGTGTCGACAGCATAGCTCGTCTGCACTGGCATTAAAGGAACCTGAAAATCCAACTAAAAAATGAGAACCTCACTGTAACGTATGGGCTAGTCCTTTTGAGAAAAGCAAAAGCTTTGTGTAGTATAACCCTCACCCACCAGAGTTACTCGTTGGTGGCATACTTCATAATTGGGTTCCTCCTGCTCCGTGGCGGAATGGGGCATGCTG
This sequence comes from Lissotriton helveticus, assembly GCF_964261635.1. Taxonomy (NCBI): domain Eukaryota; kingdom Metazoa; phylum Chordata; class Amphibia; order Caudata; family Salamandridae; genus Lissotriton; species Lissotriton helveticus. The sequence continues at coordinate 173,719,631 of NC_136061.1, forward strand.
CTACTTATGAGTTACACTGAGCACTGAATAGTATCAGGCCACAACTTTTTTTAAATACATAATTTAATTGATTTTTCATTGCAGTACATATTGTAGAAGAGTTATAGTACATTTGTGCATTTAGTAGTCATAGCGTACATTCTAGAAAGCATGACATATCTACTTTTCGCACAGATCGAACATTCAGTGATATAAATGGGGAATGTGAGAATCTATGAATGATATTGCTTTTTAAAACAGAGAACAGTTCGGAGCAGTACACTCAACTCGACCTCTCTCCCACCCATAAAAAAAACATTTCCATTAAAACTTTGCTTGAAGATGCCGGTCTGAGCGGTCCATGCCGCTGTTTGTGAGGATGGGCCGCAATAGGCACAATATGGTATCAGACCACTAATAATGGATGATAGGAGGTAGGGGTACGGAGTGAGGGGTCATGGCCAAATGCAAGGAAGGAAAGTAGGGCAATTAAACCACAGAAAACTTCTGTCTTATCGTTCCCAGATTTCAATCACATGGACTGTAGGATTTACTAAAACAAGATTACCAGCCAGCCAGGTATTTTTAACACAAATAACCTATCCACCTCTTAACTTCTATCGTTAGCCGTCTGATACTATTCTGTGCTCCTGTAACTGACCGGTAGCAGCACGCCCCACTCCGCAGTGGAATGGGAGGAACCCAGTGATGTTATTGTGTGAATCTGTTTCGAAAAGGGGATGCAGCAAGTTCTGATGACATTGCGGATGCTCAAGATGTGAAGATCAAAGCAGGAGGTTGGGGGTGGGAGTGCCTTGGCTGGATTTGGGCGTGACTTCGTACTTCGTACTAGATCAGAGCTGCATCGCAAAGAACAATTGGATCTGCCTACTCTCTGCCTACTCTCCGGCGGCAAAGTTGGCATTGACGTGCCCAGGAATGGCATAGGTCTGAAGAGGAGCTGGGGGTAAGATGGCTCGGATGTCTTAGCTGACGCAGATGGTGAACCCATTGGCGGTATCACAGGTGGAAGATCTGTTAGTTCCTTGGAGCACAAAGGCACACCAAAGGAAAGTGGCAGGGATCAAGTCAAGTCAAGTCAATAGCACTTTATTTCGATTAATAAAAATCATAAAAGCGATCACACAATAATATTACACACAAAATTGATAAAAAATACATAAAAAGAGATATAATCTTACATGGTATACGGTATTGTACATGATAAAAAGACATAAAATCGAGTGCTGGTGATGCGGTCAACCACAGATAAAAAATCTCATAATTCATTAACAGAGGGATATAATCTGTACGTTGAAAAAAAAGGGGTATAATCAGATCTCCAATTGCATAAGGGCATACCTCCTATTCTTATTACGTACAGCAGCCACCAGAAAGCTTGCAACCCCAAACATCACCCTCGGTGTACTTAACATTTGTAAGAACATCAGTGCTGGTTTAACCTGTGTGAATCCCGCTTCTCTAAGTATAGGCAGTAAATGTCGCTTCCTGATATCCGAAAAGTACTGGCAAAACATGATAAAGTGCAAAAGGCTTTGGGGGGAGACACTATCACAGCTACAAGGAGGTGTAAGGTCTGGTTTCCCCCACACACAAGAGATACCCAAAGTGTATTGAACAATGCTCAGTCTAAATCTGATCAGGAGATGTCTATGCTGTGGGATGGAAACAATTCTGAGGTATGGTTCTATTTGTGAAGTAGTTTTCAGAACATAATTTGCTCTCACAAGGGGTTTACACATTTCCAGCTGTTCTCGTTCTTGCTCTACCATCCTCAAAAAGTTTGTCTTCACCCACTTCAAATCATTTTTTTGCAACAAGTGCGGGGAATGAAAAAGCTCTGGTCGTCCCAGTTTGGCAAAGACATCTCTTATATAGCATAGCCAGGGTATTTTATTTGCTTTATCAAGTGCCATTACATCTTTTAGGATGGCATGGTTCAGTGAGATCTCCTTGTTGGTCCATGTCTTAACCCAACACGCTATAGGGGCTAAGTGAATAAGGTCGGAGATGAAGCTCAGTCCCAACTCGGTATGAATAGTATAAACAGGCGTTGATTGGGGAACTGCTAAGAGATTCCTTAAAAACTTATTCTCAATTTTTTGCAGTTTTTCCTGTTGCAAATATCCCCATAATGAAGCCCCACACAGTGCAATAGATATACATTTTGATTTATAGATGGATAAGAGTGCCTCCATAGGCCTGGATCCTAACCGCTTAACAAAGTCCATTAAAGCAGATGATGATCTGGCAACTGCAAGGCATTTAGCATTAATTTGGGGGGCCCAGCTTCCCTTTAGATCAAAAATTACACCAAGGTACGTAAACACGGGGACAATTGACAAGGCAACACCATTACAAGAGAAAGACTGTATTCTATATGTATTTGGGCGCTTTCCAACCACCATGACGTGGGACTTTTTACTGTTCACACTCAGATCTAACGATTCCATGAAGCCACCAAAGGAATCTAAAAGTCTCTGCAGCCCCAGTCCTGTACGTGCCAACAATACCGCATCGTCGGCATAGAGCAGGACCGGGACTGCAGAGTTTCCCACCAGCGGAATGTCCTGAGTGGCTTTTATCAAATGTTTGTCAATGGAATTTATATAAAGTGTGAAAAGTAGAGGGGCCAAGATGCACCCTTGCCTTACGCCCCGCTTAGAGTCGAAATAACGGGTGCATCCTCCTTCCCTGTTTACACGAATGTTGGCCTTCAGTCCTTGGTGGAGAGTATCCAAAAAATTCACTAAACAAGGGTCAATTCCCAAGTTTTTCAGAATTGCCCACAGTTTCCCCCTATCAGGGATCCAAAGAGCTGGTAATGGCAGGGTGGAACTTTTTGATCTGGTGAGGTGTGGCTGAGTGCCCCGCTAACTCAGGTTGTGTTCGAACCAGCTGCGAATTCAGTTCCAAAGTTGGCAGACTTTGGGAGTGAGATTGAGAGGGATGTGCCTGTTTGGCTGAATGTGAGTGGCACAAGAGAGAGGATTCCTGCTTTGAATGCGTACCTACAACCTTGGAGCGAGATGAAGATAGACCTCTAGAGCGGTGCTGTGGACTCCGGGAACGGGATGGAGATTGCGGCTAGAAAGCAGAGCATGCTTTGGAACAGTTCTGACAAGGAGTTTGCTTGTGCTTGGCGTGGTAGAGTTTTGGCACACGTCCACAGATGGTCTTTGGGCTCGACATCCAGATAAGAGTAGCCACCATAAGATTGTTAACAAAGGTTAGTAACTTGTTCTTCTGATGAATTAATCTGACCTCAGATTCCTCACCTTGTAAATAGCTATACTAGCAGTAAATCCAGAGGCGATGGGTTTGTAAGCTAGTTCAGACTAAAATGTCCTGCTGGACTGATGGAGGCAAAAGACTCCTTTTGACTGACTTAGCTATTCAGGCAGTAGTGCTTCCTGAGCATACATACTGTATATACAATATTATGTTGATGTTTAGACTGGAGGATCAGGAGAGATTCTTGCAATTTGGTATGGTTTCCATGACTACGGTATGTCTTTTTGCCACGCACATGCATCTAACTAAGTAAAATAATTTGATGTAATTCTTTAATCCTCCCATATGGATTATACATCTTTTCGAATTATGAAAATTTAGAAGAATTCTGTTTTTATATTTTTTGTAAACGGATTATGAATACATGCATACTAAGCGCGAGAGACTACTTGTTAGTGACGGGTAGTCTGTTCTCCATATTGAAGAGTGAGCAGTGCTATTTTACACACCGGTTAAGGCAGGGCATTGCTTTGGCGTCTCTAACTAAATGTAGCGGTATTCAGAGATTAATTTGTACCCCAGTAAGTCTTTAAATGATTTACCACTAATACATTTGAACAAGAGAGACCATTTTAGTGGACTAGATTCAATCTCGGTTTATTTTAAGGAAACTTTGCAAAAACAAATGAGGCCGACTACCAAGTTGTAACCGAGAAGCACTCTTACATTTGAATTGGAGGGACTATCTTTCGATTATTTTCCTTAGGGAATCTTTACAAAAACTGATGTGGCATATTGCAGACTTCAACAGTAGTTTGGCCATATATTACAACACTGGAATTGTAGCTACCTGGTAAGTTGACGATTGGGAGATTTTACACTTTGATTCAATTTAGTCTGTAGTGTACATAATTTCTAAATTCAGGTTTCATTTTTGGAGGTATCGACTTGATTTATACGTGTTGATACACGATTATCAGATATTGGATATTTTACTAAACGTGAAATCGTTCTTGTAGCAAGAGAGTTTTTTTATACTTGCACTTGTAAATTTTGGATGTAACGGAGATATGTGTATCTCCGGTTTTAATCTGTTATACACATACTTTTCTGTCACTTCAGGGTTTAGTTTGCCTACGGTCTGGTTGAATGGTGGATATATATATATCTGGTGCATGTTTACACTCAAACACAGGGTTGTTGACACTGATGTGTTGGTTTTCTAATTGGTTGTTTTAGGCATATATAGCTTAAGAGTTTTTATTTACTGTGACTGGTTGTCCTTTCAGTGCCAACCAACATACGTGCTAATGTATTCTATGTGAATGCCTTAGGTACCCTCACATGGACAGATATACATTACAACTTTCCTTTTCAGATTGTGTCCTTGGTTGCTCTAAAATTATTATATGTCCTGATGATGACCTGTTAAATTTTAATGGTCGAAACGCTGTTGACAATTCTCTGGCTAACTGGTATCAAGCATTGATTGCATTATGTTCTCGTCATAACATGGACAATTCTCATTATATTGTCTTTGCCCTTTTTTGCCACTGTTTTTCTTTTTACACTGTGTATTGGGGTTGTTTTGTATGAATAACAATGTGAGCTCAAATTGTTAATGTGTATATGGTTGTATGTTTTGCAAATATCTTTCAATAACTAAAGAAACAAATTCTTACTTTAAAGCAATCTGTTGTGGAGACTTTTCATTTCATATTTTTGTTAAATTCTTTTTTGTTCAATTTCTATTTGTTAAATTGTTTATGCTGTTGTGAATTAACTTGTTACCTGACCCATTGTTGCTGTAATATTGTTTAAATGCCCCAGGTTCTGAGTAGTAGGGCTGCCCCCGTTGGGTGCAACTATATATCCAGGACAGGCACTCTACATTCCAGTGCAGTTACAGCAGCAGCTTTGATGGAATGAGCCCGTAAGCCTTCTTGGGGCTGTTTCTTAGCCAGTGACTATCAGATCTTAATGCAGAGAACAGTCTATCAGATGGTCTTATTGCGCTTCTTGGCCCTCTTTGTCCCGGAGAACCGGATTGTCCATCCAATGTTTTTTGCGCAATCTTTGTAAAAGATTAATTCTCTCTTAGGCTCCAAACGATGGAGCCTCTCTTGACAGGGATGATTTGACGAAATGAAGGTTGGAGGGGTGATAGCCTGCCAAACATGAAATGGAGTGACCACTTTTGCCCCAGAAAGAAAGCTCAGGTCCTCAACACCAACTTATTTGGGAAGATTTTAATAGAAGGTGAGTTGACAGAAAGAGCCTGCAGCATGCTCACGAGCCTAGCCGGTATTATGGAAATGACAAACACAGCTTAACATCAAAAGCCTCAGGGACAACTGTGCAGCGTCACAAATGGGGCACATATCAAAAATGTGAGTAGTTAAGTTCAAGTCCCACTGTGGCATCACGAAGGGCATTGGGTGGAAATAAATGTTGCAAACCTTTTAAAAATCTCATCACAATAGGTGATTTAAATAAAGAAGGCTGATCCGGCAACTGCAAACGAGCCGACAAATAGTCCCCAAAGCAAGCCCTTGCTGGCCAAGTAACAAAACAAACAACAAAACTTCAGACAACTTGGCTTGTAGTGGATCAAATGGGTGGGTGCTGCCGCAAGCTACACGTTTGTACCAACACCTGTTATACACCGATTTTGTTGATGGACGCGGGCTATCAAGGTGCTCTCAACCACCTCAGGAGGAAGATCAAATGACGTCAACTGCCGCCGCTCAAACTCCATGCATGGAAATGCAAATTGTGCAGGCTGGGATGCAGCACCCTGCCATGCTTCTGCGACAGAAGATCCTCCCGAACAGCAGCTTTATCAGAGGACCAAGGCTTATGTCCAGGAGTCCCAGGTACCACACTCTTCCGGACCAATCTGGTGATACCATGATGACTTGGGCCCGTCGTCCCTGACCATCTTCGAAACTAAGGGCAGGAGAGGCAGCAGTGGGAAGATATACAGGGATCCCAAGCCTCACTTTAGGCAGAATGTATCGGAGAGAGAACCTTCTTGGCCACTCCAACGAGCAAAAGGGCGGACATAGCCCATTCTCAGCGGTGGCAAAAATATTGAGCCATTACTCTTCTCACTGATGAAATGCCCTGCATCACCTATAAGTGTAACTGCCATTTTTGATTCGCTAAGTGTTGTTGGCAGAGTTGGTCTATCCTGGCATTAAAAGATCCTGTGAGGCGGTTTACCACCAAAGAAATTCCCTGGTGATCCGGCCACTTTTAGAGGCCTAGTGCCTACTGTGACAGCATTCCAGACCCCATTCTGTTTGTTGCAGTGACCACTTGCACCAGCCTTCCTCTAAAGGTAGGCACGAAGGCTTTCAACGTCAAACAAATCACCCTAAACTCTAAAACTGATGTGGAGTAGAGCCTCTACCGGAGATGATGCCTCTGATTTTCACCTCGCCCAGATGGCGTGCCCAACTAGGAAGCGATGCATACATCATAAGAGTCAAATGTAGGTGGGGTAAGAAGAGGACCTGCCACCAATTTGCATTCCAGCAGCCACCATTGCAGGCATTTTGCCATCTCCTCCAAATTATGGATACAGTGTAATAGGGCTTCAGGTCCCATTGCAGAGCCTACATGTTATCTGGCATGTTTGATCAGCAGGATGCAGGAGGCCAACAATCCAGGCAGCCTCAGTCTCATCCGCACTGCGAACCATGACAAAGTCTAAAACATCGGGCTCATAGCCTGAATGCCTGGATTGTCAACTCAAGGAGAAAGGCCCTAAATTGTACCGTATCCAGAATGGCTCCAATGAAAGAAGTGTCAGTGAAGTCAGATGTATGTAAAGGATTTATAAAGCGCAGAAATCACCCCCGGAGGAGTATCTCCGCGCTGTCTTAACGGGAAAGTCAGACGAACATGTGCAGATAGAAATTACACTCTGAATAATGCAGTTTCAGGAGTTTACTAAAGCGTAAAAGATTGGAGCATTTATGCAGGTTCACAGGTAGGGTGTTACAAAATTTCGAGGCCAGATGGACAACAGTTTTGCCGCCTGTCCTAAGGTTCTTAAACCGAGGAACCACTAACAGCCATTTCCCTTCCGATCTAAGATGACGATTCAGACAATAGACTTCCAATTTATCCGCCAGGTAGCTGGGGCTTGTGCCATATAGAACTTTATGGGTGAGACAACCAAGCTTAAAATTAATTCTCTGGCGGATAGGGAGCCAGTGAAGCTGTTTTAATAAAGGTCCTACCGAGGTACGAGGAGGTTTTTTAGGGCAGGTGAGCGGCCACATTTTGAACAATCTGCAGTCTGCTGAGAAGAGACTCATTAGCAGATGCCATCAGGGCATTGCAGTAGTCCAAGCGGCCAATAATCAATGCCTGAATCAAGGTTCTTCGCACAGAGAGTGGCAACCAGTGAAACACTCTTCGCCAGAGGCTTAAGGGATGATAACAGGTCCCCGTCGTAGCCATAACTTGGTCCTTCATGGATAGCATAACATCTACGCAAACCCCCACTTTTTTTGCCACTGAGGTTGGAGAAGGGGCTGATCCCAATGTAGCAGGCCACCACCTAGGGAACCAGATGGCCTGAGCTGTGCCAAACAACAGGATTTCTGAGAAAGGAGTAAAAGCGTGCTCCCTGCTAACCTTGGTAAGGGGGGGCCGCATAGATATTAAACTAAGTCAGGCTTAGACAAGAGCCCTGAGCCACCCCCTTAGCAAGTTTCAAGGTTTGGGAACGGAAAGGACACAAGTTGATGGTCTGAGTGCGCTGGTCAAGGAAACTGATGAGCCATTTGAGTGCCTGTCCCTGCAGCCTGGCCTCTCAGATGAAAAATCCGTTTCTGATGAGACTATGTTGAAGGCCGCTGTCAGATCCAATAAGACCAGTGTTGGGTCTAAACCCAGATTGTGAAGGATCCAAAATAGTGTGGTTATCAAGGTAGTCCATTAGCTGAGTGTTGACATAGCTCTTCAACATTTTACTCATCAGCGGGAGGAACGAAATGGGACGGTAGTTTGAGAGCGTGTCAGCAGGAAGCTGATCTTTTTTCTTTACAGCAATCTTCACCCAGAGAATGGTTGGAAAACAGTTCTCATGGCCAGTATGATTTTATTGGATCAACTTTTTTTTGGCAAACTTCACTTTGCTGCAGATCCTTGGTTTGATGCTCAATAGTCTCAATGTTGAACCTCTTGTTGTCAGTCAGAAATGGAAGGGCCCTCAAAAGCATTCTCAGTGTGTTGTGTCTCCTGTTTGAGACCTTCATATTGAGTCTTGCATGTGGGCTTGTTGGTAATTCTAGGCGTCCATTACTATCCAGAGTTTGAGCAGATTTCAGATGGAGATATTCTCTGCTTCACCCCCTCCGGGTTAACCATGTAGGAGGTGAGACTCCAGTTTGGTGCCTTACCAATTCTTCCAATAATGCCCAAGGAATATCAGGTGAGGCCTGTATTCAAATTTGCAAACACAAGGAGATGATGGATGAAGTGCTGAAACTTTTCAGACACTCACCCCCAGTCACAGATCTGTGTTTAATCCGACATCGTTCTTTAGCTCACTTCGCCACCCCAGTTCATATCCAGGCATATGCAAATCAGTCTGACACTGTGCCTCATGGGAACAGTCCAGCACGAACTGCCAAGCCAGGTCTTCCCTGGACCGGAAACAAGCATCCTGGGACCGGTTTTGGGGTAACTACCCTCATCAGCCAGGCTAGCTTGTATCCAGTGGCAAAGTGAGCAAGGGACCCATGTCTGGACATACCCTGACAACTTAGGGCAAACAAGCAAACACAAGGAGATGGACGGTGCGCTGAAACATTTCAGACACTGGGTCTGAACTGGGGTAGCAAAGTTAGCAAAAGAACGATGATGGATTCAACCCAGATCTGTGGCTGGGGGTGAGTGTATGAAAAGTTTAAATGCTCAGTCCATCATCTTCTTGTGTTTCATTTGTATTTCAATTTGAGCATAATGAATCCACCTTCGAGTTTAACATTAGTTTTGCACCAAAACGCAATACAGGAGAGCAAATTCTCTCATTCTGTGCCCCCGGCAAATAAAGGTTATAAATGCAAAGCATTTCTTTTACTTCCGAAAAAAAATAACAGTTTAACAGAATACACAGTAGACAAAGCAAACAGTAAAACTGCACTAGAATACGCCCTACACTACATACCATGCTATTAGAAATTACCTCTGTATCTTTTTTGTCCACTGGTTCCCAGCTTGCCTCAGAAAGTCTGTCTTCACTATGGTCAGAGAAGAAGTCCTCAGTGTCACTGCCATCAGACTCTTTTAGACAAGTCTACAGAGTGGGGAAAAAGGTAGTTATGAATTTTAACACAATCCAAAGCATAAAACAATCTAGACGTAGAATGTATGTGCCATAGATTTATTTAAATGCCCTTAGACTTACAACTTTCCTATGCATGATCCGGAATATTGGCTCTGAAAGTTGTTTTTATTTCACTGAAACCTTTATATAATTCAGTAATAAACCAACTAGTATCAGTGATACAGCATCAGAGCGAAAAAGTTACTTACCTTCAGTAATGCTCTTTTTGGTGAATACTGTAGGAAACTGACTGTTTGCTATATCAATAAATAGATATACCATGTACAGAGTTCAGGGCTTCCCTTACTAGTAAATAGGGGGTTGGTATGCAATCCCAAAGTGCACTACTAGGGGGCAGTGTGGTCGAGCAGCACAGGCTTAACACAGAGGAGTACAAGACATTTGCAAAATACACACAATGATTAATAAATGACCACACGACTCAAGGAGATCCACACCAATTTGTAAAAATACCAAGTACCTTTATATAGGATTTGGCATCAGAGGAGGATTATGTTACTTACCCTGTAAGCATCTGTTCTTGACATGTAATGCTGTAGATTCACATGCTGTGCATAAGTCTATAAGTCCAATGGAAAAAAGGGGACCCCTACAATATACTGAGTTTGCTATTCGTAGGGAATGTAATCTATGTAGAGAAAGAACGTGGCAAACTCTAAAGATGTATGCTGACCCTAAACAAACATGTATTTGTATATACTATACAGCATCAAACAAATAATTACTGAAACAGTAATATATCCTCAAAAATGTTTACATTATTTTTATTTCAGTTATGGTATATTTTCTTTTATGTCTCTTATTGATTTTATATCTTCAAGTAAAAACATGTATAAATCTTGTAAATAACAATCAAATTCCATAAATAAGACATGTTACAAATGAAACAGTGCAGGAAAAATATGACACAAAACTAAACAAAAAAAAAAAGTGATATACGATATAACCAGTCGTTGGAAAATTGGATGAAGGCAATGCGGTTGAATGGAACTACGCGCGTTTCGGCTTAAAGGCCTTCGTCAGGTGACCGTCATTCGTACATTACATATATACAAAAATGTAATAAAGACCTACACAAACAAACAAAAAATAATATATGTATAAGTGAAATGCACATCAATTATAATCTACTTCAACGATTCATGATATTAGCTGTACAGTAATTCATGGGTCTGTAACTTATCATTTAAAAATACATATATATACAATTTTCATGTCTTAGTGTAACCACTTACTATCTCCAGTACTATACCATCTGTTAATCATAACAAACAACGATACATTTCTACTCCAGTTTATATTTACATAGCTTTCATTATCGAAAAACTATTATCCATTATATTTATCATTAAGACATATTTTTTTAAAGAGATTTATTTCATTTCATGTTTAATTCATTTCCAATCATCTTTACATTGAACGGCTCAGTTACTAACAGTTCCAGTTTACGGAGAGAATTTACGAGAAAGACAAAAAGTGGATAGCTCTAAATATAGATAAAGCATAGGTTATATCTACAGATAGCAAGTAATGCTAAAGAAACAAAAGGCAACCATTATTACTTACATGAAATGGGGAATTTTGTACACACACACGGAAAGTCTTGTCACTATGGGAGCTGCTTTGTTTTAATGGCGTCAACTTTATAGCACACTGAAAAATAGGCACATAATCTTATTAGATCACTAGTTATTCTTTATACGGTACTATAAAAAGTAGTGCCCTGATTTTGTAAATGTACCTGGTAAATTTATGTAGATGCCCTTAAGAGCAGGTAATTTCGTATGGGGCTCAGAGGTTTGAATAGAGATATATCCATATATTTTCATGAAAATTTCTTCCTATTTGCATGACTCTATATTAACCTATAGTCGGGGACAAGAGGGATAGCGTTTATGCATCGCAATGCAATTGTCTAAATTGGTTAAGGCATGTTAGACATTAATGCATGGCACTTTATATGATATTAAATTCTAGAGGGTCATATACAGATGGTTGTATATGAAAAAAGAGTATGATGAAGATACATTTTAAACTATCATTAGCAAGGCTTTAAAAATACAGTAATCCCACGAGTGTGTTTCCAAAACCTCATTGAACTCATACCTCAAATATCCGCTTGATTAAAGTTTATTTTTTCAATCCATGTGATCTATTTGTTGTTGATTTAGTATGAGACCGCGTGGTAAGGACATCTATTTCCTTTTTTGTATGTAATCTAAAAGGACAACAAACTCTATTATAGTAGACCGATTGTGGTCAGTAGTTTGCTTTAGCAGTCGCCTCATATAATAATTACCTTAAAGAAGTTCTGTAGGTCAAAGCGCCTTGGGCGATCATATAAAACAGGCAACCTATAACATAAATTTGAAGCAAAGAAAACATTGTTAATGTTTATCCTTGCTTACAATCCATAATATTGTCCAAAACAGGGTTTATTGCGCTCGACCTAAACACATACCTTAGTTCCAGAGTTGGTGCATTCCAAATGGGGTCTGCTCGTTGTTACCTCCGATAATAGCGGTCAAAACGAGTTCTTTCAGTTCTCACTATTTATGGCTTAGCCACCTTCGTAACCTACTCTTGATGCCTTACAGCTGATTTTAATTACTTATTTTTTCTGTACATGGCTTAATGCTTGTGACCCCAATTTAAAATTTACAGAAAAAATAAGTAATTAAAATCAGCTGTAAGGCATCAAGAGTAGGTTACAGAAATCGAATTCTTAGATTTAAACATTAAACACCTTGAAGGCAAATTAATCATGGACCTTTTTACCAAACCTACTGCCCGCAATACACTACTTCATTACAGTAGCTTCCACCCCTCGTCGCAAAAAGACAGCATTCCCTTCAGTCAATTTCTTAGACTGAGGAGGAATTGTACCAGATTGATCGACTATGATGAGAGGGCTACTGTGATGAAGGAGAAATTCAAAGACCGTGGCTATCCACACAGGTTGATACGCGAATCATATAAGAGAGCCAGATACTATGATCGCCAGCATCTCCTCACAGGCACTAATAACAAACGGGATGCTAGTTTGGTATTTGTAACGAGGCATTCTTTGTTGAACAACCAGGTCCGCCATATTCTATATTCAAACTGGCATATCCTTAATGTTAACAAAATCGGCAATGAAATTATCAACAAACCTCTTTTTGCCTATAAAAAGAATAAAAATATAAAGGATATAATTGTCAGATCTAGGATGTCAACAATGAAAACAAAAAGTCAAAGAAGCATTGTCACTGGGGCTCCAGTGACAGGAAACCATAGATGTGGAACCTGTAAAATGTGTCCACAAGTAATTGAGACTACAGAATTTACTTTTAACAACACAACTATCCCTCTGTTGCATATGACAAACTGTAAAACCACCAATATTATTTACTTATTAATTTGTCCATGCAATAAAGGATATGTTGGGGAATCCTCACGTTCCGTGTGTACTAGAATTACTGAACACAAATCAGCAATTCGTACGCGTAAAGTGAATGCCCCTTTAGTGTCACATTATCTTGACAATGATCATAAACCTGAAGAAATCCAGTGGGTAGTTCGAGAAAAAATTGTGGCAAAATCAGGTATTAACACAGACAAAATTCGCCGAAAACGCGAAGTTTTTGGGATATTTACTCTGGACACTGTAAGATCGGGCCTTAATTCTGAAATTCCTTGGCAGCAAGCGATCATATAATCTTCTTCCTGTTACAATTCTATGCATAGACACGTCTCCATAATAAACTATTGTCATGAATATGACTTACAATAATTTTCATCTATTTTTGTTGGTCACTTGGTGACATTTTGGTGGTAAACAACACAACTTATTGTATTATGGAAAATATCTCGAAACATCTGTGAGCAAGTCTACTATTATTTAGATTACTGCAATTACCTTTATCCTCGTAGAGCTGCATTAATAGTCCAGTTCATAAATCACAATAAACACCGCGAATAAAGACTACTATATATCCTTTTAGCTATTGAGTAGGATACTATCCATTTTCGTAAGTCTTTCTTCCTTTACGTTTGAAATATGAACATCGCGAATAAAGACTTCTATTTAGTCTGTTAATTATATCTAATATACACGCAAGTGTTGCATGAATAGTCTTGTCTTTAATATCCTTTTATCTACTGTACAAACAACTATTTACTTTCGGAAGTCTTTCTTCCGTTTTGTGTAAAGTATGAATATCGTGAATAAGGACTACAATTTAGTCCGTTAACTATATCTATCATACCTCCACTAGTATGGAGAGGATTATATCCGGTTTGGCCTGTATACGTCATTGGGACGCGCCAAGTTAAATAAAATCAGCTGTAAGGCATCAAGAGTAGGTTACGAAGGCGCGCTAAGCTATAAATAGTGAGAACTGAAAGAACTCGTTTCGACCGCTATTATCGGAGGTAACAACGAGCAGACCCCATTTGGAATGCACCAACTCTGGAACTAAGGTATGTGTTTAGGTCGAGCGCAACAAACCCTGTTTTGGACAATATTATGGATTGTAAGCAAGGATAAACATTAACAATGTTTTCTTTGCTTCAAATTTATGTTATAGGTTGCCTGTTTTATATGATCGCCCAAGTGGCGCTTTGACCTACAGAACTTCTTTAAGGTAATTATTATATGAGGCGACTGCTAAAGCAAACTACTGACCACAATCGGTCTACTATAATAGAGTTTGTTGTCCTTTTAGATTACATACAAAAAAGGAAATAGATGTCCTTACCTCGCGGTCTCATACTAAATCAACAACAAATAGATCACATGGATTGAAAAAATAAACTTTAATCAAGCGGATATTTGAGGTATGAGTTCAATGAGGTTTTGGAAACACACTCGTGGGATTACTGTATTTTTAAAGCCTTGCTAATGGTAGTTTAAAATGTATCTTCATCATACTCTTTTTTCATATACAACCATCTGTATATGACCCTCTAGAATTTAATATCATATAAAGTGCCATGCATTAATGTCTAACATGCCTTAACCAATTTAGACAATTGCATTGCGATGCATAAACGCTATCCCTCTTGTCCCCGACTATAGGTTAATATAGAGTCATGCAAATAGGAAGAAATTTTCATGAAAATATATGGATATATCTCTATTCAAACCTCTGAGCCCCATACGAAATTACCAGCTCTTAAGGGCATCTACATAAATTTACCAGGTACATTTACAAAATCAGGGCACTACTTTTTATAGTACCGTATAAAGAATAACTAGTGATCTAATAAGATTATGTGCCTGTTTTTCAGTGTGCTATAAAGTTGACGCCATTAAAACAAAGCAGCTCCCATAGTGACAAGATTTTCCGTGTGTGTGTACAAAATTCCCCATTTCATGTAAGTAATAATGGTTGCCTTTTGTTTCTTTAGCATTACTTGCTATCTGTAGATATAACCTATGCTTTATCTATATTTAGAGCTATCCACTTTTTGTCTTTCTCGTAAATTCTCTCCGTAAACTGGAACTGTTAGTAACTGAGCCGTTCAATGTAAAGATGATTGGAAATGAATTAAACATGAAATTAAATAAATCTCTTATAAAAAATATGTCTTAATGATAAATATAATGGATAATAGTTTTTCGATAATGAAAGCTATGTAAATATAAACTGGAGTAGAAATGTATCGTTGTTTGTTATGATTAATAGATGGTATAGTACTGGAGATAGTAAGTGGTTACACTAAGACATGAAAATTGTATATATATATGTATTTTTAAATGATAAGTTACAGACCCATGAATTACTGTACAGCTAATATCATGAATCGTTGAAGTAGATTATAATTGATGTGCATTTCACTTATACATATATTATTTTTTGTTTGTTTGTGTAGGTCTTTATTACATTTTTGTATATATGTAATGTACGAATGACGGTCACCTGACGAAGGCCTTTAGGCCGAAACGCGCGTAGTTCCATTCAACCGCATTGCCTTCATCCAATTTTCCAACGACTGGTTATATCGTATATCACCTTTTTTTGTTTAGTTTTGTGTCTTTACATATTTTTCCTGCACTGTTTCATTTGTAACATGTCTTATTTATGGAATTTGATTGTTATTTACAAGATTTATACATGTTTTTACTTGAAGATATAAAATCAATAAGAGACATAAAAGA
This sequence comes from Lissotriton helveticus, assembly GCF_964261635.1. Taxonomy (NCBI): domain Eukaryota; kingdom Metazoa; phylum Chordata; class Amphibia; order Caudata; family Salamandridae; genus Lissotriton; species Lissotriton helveticus. Next base: position 173,735,377 of record NC_136061.1, read on the forward strand.
AAATATACCATAACTGAAATAAAAATAATTTAAAAAAAAATTTGGGATATATTACTGTTTCAGTAATTATTTGTTTGATGCTGTATAGTATATACAAATACATGTTTATTTAGGGTCAGCATACATCTTTAGAGTTTTCCACGTTCTTTCTCTACATAAGTCTATAAGTCCGCCATACCGTGTTAAGCTTGGGTGATTACAAGTTTTTGTTCGAAGAATGCTTTTGCACTATAAGGATGTCTAGCTCTGTTTTTCGAGAACAAAATAGAGCTAATCTATGGAAAAATCACAAAGGCCGCGAAACTCATGAGTAACGTCACTAGCACTCATCCCCTGTTACCAAGGCAAAAAAATAGTTCACTCACTGTGTTTCCGGAGGTTAGCCAATCTGATGTCACCTCTTTGATTGGTAAAATTAAATCAGGATCCCCTACGGATTTTCTGCCTGCGAAAATGGTCGCCTCTTTAGGTAATCTGCTTTTGCCTGGAATTCAAACCGTAATTAATCTCTCCCTTAAGGAAGGACAAGTGCCTCAAGAATGGAAGAAAGCGGTAGTGAACCCTATTCGGAAGAACGTAGCCCTGCCATGGTCAGACCTCTCCAATCTCCGCCCTATCTCCCTTCTGCCATATTTAAGCAAGATGACCGAGAAGCATGTGAACACCCACCTGTCCAATTTTATCGAGGCAGCGGGAGGCCTTGACCACTCTCAATCTGGGTTTAGACCCAACTACAGCACCGAATCAGTCCTCCTCTCCATGATCGATAACATCAGGATGACACAGAATAGAGGGGGTTCTATGATTCTGGTACTGTTAGATCTGTCCGCTGCCTTTGACACGGTGTCACATGATATTCTTCTCGGTCGTCTCCAGAAGGTGGGGATAGGCGGCCTGGCACTGTCCTGGCTTGAGAGTTTTCTCTCGGGCCGCTCACAAAGTGTCCGACTGGGCTCCCATCATTCCATCTCTAGGGAGCTCACCAAGGGGGTCCCACAAGGCTCATGCCTAAGCCCTACACTATTTAATGTGTATGTGATACTACAGTATCGTATGCTGACGATACTCAGCTTCTGTTCCCATTCCAAACCCTTACACCGGCAATTAAACATTCATTTGCCGCAGGTATGAGAGCAGTGTCCGATTGGATGACCTCCAATTGCCTACAATGTAATGTGGGCAAAACGGAGGTCATGCTCTTTGGGGAGGCCCCCCTCCTGTGGTCACCTGAATGGTGGCCACCGGACTTAGGACCAGCTCCCTGCCCTAAACTGGTAGTGAAGAACCTAGGGGTACGACTTGACCAGGCGTTGCTACTAAAGGAGCACGCAAATCAGGTAACTGGGTCCTGCCTTCGGGTTATCGGACTCCTGAGGCGCGTGTTCCCTTTTTTGTTCAGACGCTTGTGGTCAGTAGGTTAGACTACTGCAACGGGCTTTTTATATCTGCCAAAGAAGAGCAGCTTAGCAGACTCCAGGTAGCTCAAAATACGGCTGCCAGACTGGTTCTTAATGCTCCAGCCAGGTCTCCTTCACGCCCCCTCCTGGGCAAACTTCACTGGCTGCCCATTCGTCAGCGGGTTAAGTTTAAAATCTGCTGCGTGATACATAAAAGCCTCTTTGGCTCGGGTCCCAAAAACTTGACATACAAATGTAACCTTTATAAGCCTGGCCGTCTCCTGCGCTCTAGTAACCAACTGTTGCTCCAGATCCCACATGTCAAGAAGGCAAGACAGGGTGGTCGAGCACTGTCATATAAGGGCCCCACCCATTGGATTACGCTGCCCCTTACCTTGCGGCAAAACACCAACCTCCAGGCCTTCAGGGAATCTCTAAAGACATACCTGTTCTTGACGTTAATAAAATTTGCGCACCTTGTGATTTTGGCTTAGGCACCTTAGAAGAACATAAGCGCGGAGATACCCCTCAGGGGGTAGAGTCCTGCGCTATATAAGCAAATAAATAAATAAATAGCTCCTCCTCTAGGATATACTGTGTATGGGCATCGACTCCATTGATAAGATTGTTTTCCCGGAAGTAGGATGAGAGTGGAGGTATGTAATGGTAATGTGATGTCCATGCAAGTATAGTAAATAAAATGTATTTAAAATAGTAAACTGCGACCTACACAGGTGGGAGGGGAGGTGGGTGGGCGCATGTGAAAATACAACACTATATGCCAAGAACAGATGATCACAGGGTGAGTAACAAACCGTTCAAGGCATGTGTGGCTGTAGATACACATGCTGTGCATAGGCTCTAAAGCGGTCTGTTTACCCAAACAGTGGCTAGCCGGTGGGGCTCGCAGTTGTTTGAAATAGGGTATGTAGTAGAGATTGTCCAACATTAGCTTGTTGACATGCTGAAACATCCACACATTGTTTTGTGAAAGTGTGTGGTGTGAACCATTTTGCTGCTTTGCAGATGTGAGCAATAGGTATTTTTACTAAAAGCAATAGAAGCTGCTATTTTTGGAGTTGAGTGAGCCCCAGGGGGAACAGGTAAAAGTCTTTTTGCTTTAGCATACAAAGTTTGAGTACACTTAACAATCCACCTGGAAATGTCATCCTTTGAAATTGGCTATCCAATATGTGGAGGCGAAAAAGCAACGAACTGCTTAGTTTTTCTAAATGTTTTAGTTCTGTCAGTATAATACATTAAGGCTCTTTTTACATCTAAAGTATGTAGAGCCTGTTTGCCACTGAAACAGGTCGTGGAAAGAAGACCGGTAAATCTATAGTTTGATTAATATTGGACTGTAATTGTATTGTAATTACATTTATATATTGCTTCCTACCCCTGACCAGGCATTAAAGCGCTTTTGGGCGAGTAGCAAGCTACTTCGGAACCCAAAAAGGATTAATGGTTGATTAGTATAAAAAATGTGAGTTATTTTGAGTGGTGGATGGACATGCGACTATTAGTTGGATTGAAAATGATAATGGATGGAAGGGGGAATAGAAGAGGGAAGAGTCTAGAGAAGGTATTGGGCGACCTTAGTAGTACGATGAGCTTTGGGACGAGTATTAGGAGAGATGGAGGGAAGAATCTCTAGAAATGGATTAGGGAGATCATAGTAGTAAAATACGTTTTGGTAAGAGTCAAAGGAGGGATAGGTGAGGGAAGAATTTAGAAGGGTTGTTTGGGAGATCACAGTACTAAAACGAGGTTTTGGGCGATCCAGGATGGAAGAGTCTAGAAAGGGTTATTTTGCAGATCATAGTAGAAGAAAGAGGTTTGAGATGAGTCAGAGTGGAGGTAGAGGATATATTGAGAGAGGTATAGGGTGAAACGAACAAGTTACTTACCTTCGGTAACGATATATCTGTAAGAAACAGTAGTTAGTATTAGGATCCAGACTGACGCCTGGGGATATTCTAAGGTAAGGAATCTAATACTAACCTGTTTCTTTCAGATACAGCACTGTAACAACCCAAACAAACCAGCAAGATAGGATGGAGTCCATCTAGCAAACCTTACTTTAAACCCCACTTCAACAAGGGAGTCAGGACAAGACAGAAGCAGCTACAAAAACAAGTTGTGTCACCAAACATAACATGCTTCAACCTCCGAAGGACATTTCAATTGGATCAGCTATTTGGTGTCGGAAGTGCAGGAAATATAATTGTGTGCTCTATTCTGTATCGCAATGCTGTGGTGAAGGGGTCTTAAATGTTCTCCTGACAAGCTACAAGTTCACTCTTTCAACCTCTGACTAATATGCAAGCATTCACAATGCTATTTCTCTCCCAAATAATGACACATGTGAATTACTCAGCATATGAGCCCAGAGAGAAGGGAGTAAGGCCTAAGCAAGTACACTTAAAGCTGACCAACAACCAACCAATGAAGTAAGCCATATCCTTCTATGGAAACTGCCATGTGGACTAGCAACTGGCTGTGAAAGGACATTTTTGTAATGGTGAGAATGGACTGGCCCATACTCCATTCACTCACCAAAGCAGACATCATGTAGGGCTTGAGAAGGAAATATCTGACATAGTTTATGTATGCTAGTTGAAAGTAGACTATAAGCTCTGTGTAACATTAGGTTATTTCTTGTAAACTATCACAGAACTGAGACATGATTGACTTTGCGTGAGGACTGGACCGAATTATAACCTGTAAGAGCTATGACCAGCAACAGGGAGAACACTGCTGATCAGACCATCCCCACACTTGCTCAGTACCCATCTATCGGGCTTCTGTTCTGGAAATACTAATGTGAAAAGGTACAAAACAAAATATTAACGTGCATGACGTCAATACAGCCACCAAATGATAAGAAATGGGGTCCTGCAGTCACCTAGTCCTATTCTCTTGCCTGGCAGATTGTGCTCCTTTCTCTTCCCACAGGTCCCGACACCTTCTCTGCTCAAAAGATATGAACCTCTCAACTGTTCTGATCTCATGTGCTCGCAGCACTTCCCAAATGTCCCTACCTTTTCCCAATGTGCGTCACCATATTTAAATTTCGATGTTTCTGCTATATAATAAAAAAATAAATATTTTGTCTGAATACCACTGATTTTGGCAGGCCACGCTTTCTGCTGGTGAAGTAGTGCAGCTGACTATACACCTGCATTTCCGAATAAAAATCCTGAGATTTTCAGTTTGGTAACATTGGCTGTCTTCAACTGCATCAGCACTGCACAATCCATGAAAACCGTCCAGCCCCGTTCCTTGGGTTCCGAATCTACTGCAAATCATTAAAGACATTCTATAATATTGCCTAGTCACTTCGGTGATCCAACAAGTGGCCAATACTATAAGAAGGCCATCACACCATAAAGCCATTAGAAAACTAGGGACATTATAAGCCTGCATAAGCGAATTTCAAAATAAAGCCCCTTCAGAGGTGACCTCAGAGGATAGGAATATGAGCAGGGAAAGCTTGGAAAGTAATAGTTGCAGCACATGAATGTATGAGGCATTTGGGGCTACATGTGGAAAGCAAGTTGAGCAAGATTAGGACATTGGAGCCTTTGTAGTATATCTTTTTGCCAAGAGGTATAGAATGAAGAACACACCGTTTTCGCCACCAGATACCCAAAAAATATCTGAAGTTACAAATCTATAAAGAGCTAGCATGAATTATCATCACTTCCATGTAGCAGGCACACATTTTGTTGTTGAATCACAAAAACCCAGGATGTGAGTCCAGGTAAGGTTTCATTTATTGCCCTTGAGCCACGCTATGGGGCTCAAGAGCAATACAACTCTCAAGTCAAACCAACCAAACCACGCAAGGCCACCTTTGTGGCCCCCTTGGCTTGATAAATCCAGCAAGAGCGACGCAACTCAAGTTAAATTGATCAAACCACGCATGGCCATAGACCCCTCCCCACCCCCATTGTGGACAAGATCAATACTTATAGTGTGCTTTGGGTATCATTGTATGCTTACTACCCTTGGATTTGATGACTTATCGCATTCCATTTTATTTGTTCGAAATTATTTTTTCAGGCAAATATCTTCATATAATTTATGGAGTGAAATGATGGATTGTGTATTACTGTAGTGATTCCCACCCTGCTCACCTACGTTTTCTCTTCATTTTTTCTTTCATAATTTCGGTGCATGATATATCCCTATTACTTTATATAGTGCGAGACAGTTTTTATCCCCTGGTGGAAATAGCAAAATCCTATATTTCAAGCAATATAAATTGTATTTTGTTTTTAACTTTCTTTTATGGATTTAAATAATCCGAATAAAGATTTATTTGATTTGGTTTTAACACAAACACATGCAGTAAAGACACACTACCAAAGACATGAAATACATGGTCCTCCCCTCAATCATAATGTCCCTGCTGCCCTCGTAGGACGTTTGTGGGCAATCTTCTTGTCCTGAATCTGATGACGCCCTGCTGGCTGTCGCATTCTAACACATCCTGAAACTATCATGTTGTCATTTGTTCTTGGATATGCGGTCCCGCCTAATGGGAGTTTTGGGAGGGTGGACAGAATTACCTCCCACCTCTATCCCTCCCCCCCCTGAATCTTCGGGAAGGTGGTAGGGTCCTGGGGCAGAGTGACCGGATGGTGGGCACATGCGCGAGGCTTTACTCAACAATATAGTGATGTTTTATGTGCTCGAGTGCTATTTTAGTGATTTTGGGCACGTGGGCTGGTAAGGGACAGTTTAGTCTTTCCCATCTTCCCTCCCTAATTTTAAGTGGGGGGTGGGGAGGTTGGTGTTTTCGGGGAGGGGTGTTCTCTTGCTCTGGAGGTTTTTTGGTGGCCGGCTGGTGGTTTGGTGATCCAGATTCTCAAAGATAGCTTTAATTATTGATAGAGGTTGTTAATGAGCAGGCTCATTGGTGGTTGGTTGCACAAGTTAAAAGTTATTTCAAGACAAGTTGGTCATGTTGAGACCCAGTCAAGGATGAGGTGGGGGAGTGGGAGGAGTTTCTGAATGCAATAAGAAGGCGACTTTGGTGTAAGCATGATGGTTGGATGCAGGGATTTGAGTGAGGAGAGTTGTGATTGGGTGATTAGTTTCTAAAGGGCTATTTAGGAGAGGGGGAGAGGATGGATAGTTATTAAGATGTATATTGAGTTTTGATGGTTAGCATGTAAGGCGTAGCACCAAGTTTATATGTATTAAAGGCTTGTGTACCTGTTTCACTAAAGCAGCCTTTGTCTACTCTATCTGTTGTCAGTTGTTCTTGGATGGACTTTACTACTGAAAGGGGGGCCAAAGGGAGAAGTGATGGGTGTGCTTGTGGCTGCTCGGATTTTTACCTGCAACCAATAGGCTGCCGCGGTCTGTCAACCAATGGGAGCCTGGCCTGCCTGCAGGGATCCATTTTGTGCAAAAAAATCGACTACAATCACCTTGTTGGTTGTAGTGGGAGCCGCGCCCGCCTCTAGGCACTGCGCGGAGAGAAGCGGCCTTCTCCCTTAACGTTCAACCATGGAGCAGAGAGGAAACGCCACAGGACAGAGAGGCCAGACAGAGAGGAGATAACTGGGGGCAGGGAGGAGACAGCGGGAGACAGCGGGGGGCATGGAGGAGACAGCGGGGGGCATGGAGGAGACAGCGGGGGGGCATGGAGGAGACAGCGGGGGGGCATGGAGGAGACAGCGGGGGGGGCATGGAGGAGACAGCGGGGGGCATGGAGGAGACAGCGGGGAGCAGGGAGGAGACAGCACGGGGCAGGGAGGAGACACACCAGAGCAAACAGGCAGGCAGGCAATGAAGAGACAGTGCAGGGTAGGACAGCGTGGGGCAGAGAGGTGACAGCGGGGTGTAGGACAGTGCGGGACAGAGAGGAGACGCCTTGGGACAGAGAGGAGACAGTGCGGGGCAGAGAGGCCAGGCAGAGAGGAGACACCGCGGGGCAGAGAGCCGACACCGCGGGGCATAGAGGAGACAGCGCGGTTCAAAGTTACAGGTCTGTGGCAGCGGATCGCACCTTGGCAGTGTATCTCCAGAGGGGTTTGATTTCATCCAAGGAGAAGAGACGCCACAACGTGGCTCATGATGACACGTCTGTGGCCTTCCGACTCTTCTTGATACAACTTTCACAGCTCGTGAGGAGAACACAAGGCTCGTACCTCACACGGCACAATTTGAATGAGGCTCAGAGTCAACCCCCGGGGGGTGTCCGCTGCCTCTTCAGAGACTTGAAGCTCTTGAAGGAAGCAGGGAGATCTTGCCGTGTATAGAAAAGGCAGAGGCGGCCCCAGTGGATTGGACAGCACATCGGTGACCCTCCAGCAGCCTCACCGGGCTGCATCCGAGGCCCCCGGCCCCGAGAGAAACAACCACACGTCTGTCGATCCTCTCCTAGAGGATCATGAGCCCCGACAGAAGGGACCACGTGGCTATCGAGCCTGCCCAAGCGGGGCTGGAGCCCCTGACCCCGAAAGAGGAGACGTTGCGTCTGTCCAGCCTCCCCCACCGAGGGGCAAGCCTAGGAATAAAGAGCTACTTACTCTCTGTGTGCTTTAGTAAGTGCCCCCCATAGTGTGCCTCCGAGAGGGGCTGTGGTGGGCGCCTCCCGGGACGGGTGCAGTGACACAGGGCAGTCAGTGTATGTGCACAGCAGTCCAGTATGTTAAACGACGGTAGTGAAAAATGTGCCTCTGTGTAAAATATATGGAGTAATATGTATTATGACGTCCCTTGTCTGCCTGCTTCAAACACACCAAAACAACGTTTTATGTCTTTTTTATTTCTGTGGTCGAATATCTACTCTGGGCAGTGAAATATAGGTCTTTACAATACACCGCTAAAACAATGTCTCCTTGGCTAGTAACTATTCAGGCTTTTGCGTTGTTTTACTTGAATGTACATCTGTTTTTCTTTTGTAGATCGCGGGTGCACTGCCAGTCTGAAAAGTGCTTAGGAAGGAAGGATCAAATACCCCCTGCTGGCAGTTGTTGTACTCCTTGTTATAGTAGGCCTCGTGGCGCAAATAAGAGGTGAGTGAGTTGCTGCCTCTTTACTTCAGACGAGCGACACCTCCTGGCCGTTACACATTCTTTAAATATATGAAATATACTTGTTTAAACATAGGACGACATTTGTAAATATTCATCTGAAAGACTCGGACCCAGCTGTGCCAACATTTTCAATGGCGAGCCTAATCCATGAGCACCAGAGAGCAGCAATACTCCCATTCCACTTCAGAGCAGCATAGGGATTAAAAGAACAAACCCCTCCAGAAAAACACGTTGTTTCGTTAAACGATACTGCAAACTTGCTACAGAGGGTTTCGTACCAAACAATATCGGCATACACATGAAATTAAAAAAATGACCCACATGAATACAGATGACAAGCATGCACGCACTTATGTTGTTTGTGCATGCACAGCTGTGTCTGAAGACCTGCAGTTCCCCCAGGGGACAAGCAGGGATCCACTTCTGTCATTACAGCTGATCGCAGCAAAAAGACAGAAGTGGATGTATGCTTGTGCTCCGGGGGGACTGACATGAAAAAAAAAACTAGTGTGCTGCGCCTTGCGCTGGCAGCCGGGGGGAGGGAGAGAGGAGGTGGCATGCGCCTGCTTCCCTTACGGGAACTAGCGCTGGCACCATATGTTTGCTATTTAATTACAAACATATGGTGTCAGTGCTCGAGCCCGCAAGAGAATAGCCGCACGTGCACACGTTGCCATTGAAGGCAATGGAACGCGTGCACTGTTTTGGCTTAAAAGGGGACCCATGGCAAAAGGTCTACTCCTACGCAACGCATGCGCCCTGCGTAGGCAAGAAATAAAAAGGGTCGCTTTCTGACCCGAGCACTACCTTTCTGCCAAATTTGGTGCAATTCCGTTCAGTAGTTTCGGCTGTAGCCTTGCACAAAGTTTCCTATGGGAAATTGATTTTCGGACTCTTATTTTTTGATTTTCTCAAAAACTACTTAACGGATTTACACCATTTAAAAAAAAGGTCGCTTTCTGAACCAAGCTCTACCTTTTTGCCAAATTTGGGGTAATTCCGTTCAGCAGTTTGGACTGTAGCTCGTCGCACAATTTCCTATGGAAATTAACATGGAGAAAACACGTTTGGGACCCCACTTTTTTCCCAGCCCCCACTTTACGAATCACCTCCAAACTTTCAGGATAAGAGCTGACCTGGATAGACTTTTTTATGCGAGAATTTTGCAAAGATTCGTCAAACAACGCCAAAGTTATTATCAAATCCAAAAATGCTTTTTCTTTTTAAATTAGGTTTTTAATTATAACTACCTACTGGCGACCGACTGTAGGTTATATATACATATATTTCATTTTTATAGGGCCTGACCCACTCCTTTATCACAAATGGAAGCCAGAAATGATTGCTTTATAGATGCTGACAGGTGAATCGTCGACTAATGGGTGGGTAGATTCAGGACTAACGGAAAAAAATATGCTGTAAATTGTGCATTTCACAGCATATAAGCGTAGAAACTAAATATATATAATTGTTGTAGTCACCTATCGGTAACTACGGTAAAGTTTTAGACTTGGAGATATAACATTCAACCTAATAATTGTATGCACCGAGTAATTATCATGGTATTTCTTACACGACGTTTATAAGAACACCACAGAACAGAGAAGTGTGGGGGTGTGGTTTTTTTTTTTTACTGCTGGGGTTTGGGACAGGGCACCAAATAAATCACCTGCAAATAAGAGATACGACAAGTCTGCCTCATTCATAACACTCCTATACAAAAAAACAGAACACGATGAGAGGGGCACCAGACACTAGTTTTAATTCTTTCTAAAACGGGCAGTTTTCTTATGGGTCTATCGAATTTTAATTATACAGAGTGTGACTCAAACAATTAAAAGAAAAATAGTACAAAAATATAGGTTAGGCCCTCACCAGATGGCCTGAATGTTTATGCATGTTGGAGAGAAGGAATTTGACCGGTGGAAAGTAATATAGAAGAAAAAAGGACCAACTCTCCCCTGAACCAAAGCCACTTCCTTTCCTCTTCATTGCCTTTTCCTTTAGCTTGTGAATACTTTCGTCACCATCCACGGATATGGAAGGGAGAGATTGCTTTTACAAGAAACTCTGAGTTAGTTGGATGAATGGTTTTTCTAGGGTCAGTGCTTGAATCTCACTGATGTGTCTTAGTGAACAGATGGCTATTAAGACTGCTGCTTTTCAAGATGAGTATTACAGTTGGCATGAACGTAGCGGCTCAAATGGAGGGCCCATGAGGCTTGTTAGCACAATGTTTAAACTCCATGCTGGGACTGGTGGGAGTTTTACTCTAAAGTCCTTCCATAAAAGCTTTAATGGCTGATATTTTGAAAAAAGACAAATGTCTATTTTGTGTAAATGCTGCGCAATAGCAGCAAAGTGTAGACGTATTGCAGTGTATGCAAATCCTGAAGTTTGAAGATGCAAGAGATAGCGATTGTTTGTACGCGTGCATATATAGGGCTAACATTTTGCTTAAGGCAATCAGACACTAATCGTTTCCATTTAGCTGAGTAACATTTTCTAGTTGTCGGTTTACAAGCTTCTTTTAAGAATATCCAAACGTGTTGTGGACAGTTTAGATATCCAAATTCTATGACTTTAGGAGCCATATAGCAGGGTTCATCTCCTTGGGATTGGGATGTCTGATTTTTGCCATGGTTCTGGAAATAAGGTCCGAGTTTGAGGGGAAGCTTATCGTGAGGAGCTTTAGAGAGTTTTGTGGAAAAACAATGGTTGCCGAGCCCAGATTGGAGCTATGAGACTTAGGGTGAGCGATGTCTGTCTGAGCTTTCCGACCACAAATGGAAATAGTGGGAAAGGGGGAAAAGCGTAGGTAACTATACCAAATTAGTTCATCCATAGGGTATAGCCTTTGTATAACGAGTGTGGGAATCTGGAGGTGAAGCTTTGGCATTTTGGGTTTGAGCGTTTGTGTTTTCTTGCAAATAGGTCTATTTGTAGAAACCCATTTCTGGAAGTATGGTTGTAGTATTTGGGAGTGGAGTTCCCACTCGTGCACTTGTTGCTCAATCAATCAATCAATCATGCCATCTGTATAGCGCACTACTCACCCGGGAGGGTCTCAAGGCGCTTAGGGGGAGGGGTATGCTACTGCTCGAACAGCCAGGTCTTGAGTTGTTTCCTGAAGGCGAGATGGTCCTGGGTCAGCCGAAGGTGGATGGGGAGGGAGTTCCAAGTCTTGGCAGCCAGGTAAGAGAAGGATCTTCCTCCGGCGGTGGCTCTTCGGATGCGTGGTACGGCGGCGAGGCTGGTGGACCGTAGCTGGCGGGTGGGCGTGTAGAAGGTCAGGCGGTCGTTGAGGTACTTGGGGCCCAGGTCGTGGAGAGACTTGTGTGCGTGGGTGAGGAGCCGGAACGTGATCCTCTTGTCGACGGGGAGCCAGTGCAGGTTCCTCAGGTGGCTGAAGATGTGGCTGCGTCGGGGGACATCCAGGATGAGTTGGGCGGAGGCGTTCTGGATGCGCTGGAGTCTTTTCTGTAGCTTGGCTGTGGTTCCGGCGTAGAGGGTGTTTCCGTAGTCCAGTCGGCTGGTGACGAGTGCCTGGGTGACAGTCTTCCTGGTCTCGGTCGGGATCCAGCGGAAGATCTTGCGAAGCATACGCAGGGTGTTGAAGCACGATGAGGAGACGGCGTTGACTTTTCTGGTCATCGAGAGGGAGGGGTCCAGGATGAAGCCCAGGTTGCGTGCGTGGTCGGTTGGCTTGGGTGCGGTGCCCAGGGCTAGGGGCCACCAGGAGTCGTCCCAGGCGGAGGGCGAAGATCCCAGGATGAGGACTTCCGTCTTGTCCGAGTTCAGTTTCAGGCGGCTGTCCTTCATCCACTCGGCGACGTCTTTCATCCCTTCGTGTAGGCAGGTTCTGGCGGTGTCGGGGTCTCTGGTGAGGGAGAGGATCAGCTGGGTGTCGTCGGCATAAGAGATGATGTTGAGGTTGTGCTGGCGTGCGATGGCTGCGAGAGGTTTCATGTAGATGTTGAAGAGGGTGGGGCTGAGTGAAGATCCTTGCGGGACGCCGCAGATGACTTCGGTGGCCTCGGAGCGAAACGGGGGGAGGCGGACTCTTTGTGTTCTTCCGGCGAGGAACGAGATGATCCACTCCATTGCCTTCTCTTGGATACCGATGTTGCTGAGGCGCTGGACTAGGGTGCGGTGGCAGACCGTGTCGAACGCAGCGGAGAGGTCCAGGAGGATGAGGGCCACTGTTTCCCCCTTGTCGAGCAGGGTCCGGATGTCGTCGGTGGCTGCGATGAGGGCGGTCTCGGTGCTGTGGTTGGCTCTGAAGCCGGACTGCGAGGGGTCGAGGGATCCGTTCGTCTCGAGGAAGGCGGTCAGCTGTCTGTTGACTATCTTCTCGATGACTTTAGCAGGAAAAGGGAGGAGCGAGATGGGGTGGAAGTTTTTGAGATCGGTGGGGTCCGCTGTAGGTTTCTTCAGGAGGGCGCTGATCTCGGCGTGCTTCCAGCTCTCCGGGAAGGTGGCGGTGTTGAAGGAGGCGTTGATGATGTTCCGGAGTTGGGGTGCGATGGTGGAGTCGGCCTTGTTGAAGACGTGGTGTGGGCAGGGGTCGGTCGGTGATCCGGAGTGGATGGTGTTCATCGTGCGGGCTGTGTCTTCGGTGGTCACCGTGGTCCAGGTGCGAAGGGTGGCGGTGGGGGGCGTTGGTTCGACGGTTGGGTGCGTGGGTGGGGCGCCAAAGCTGTTGTGGATGTCGGCGATCTTGCGGTGGAAGAACGAGGCGAGGGAGTCGCAGAGGTCTTGTGACGGAGTGATGTCGTTGGTGCTGGTGCTGGGGTTGGAGAACTCGTTGACGATAGTGAAGAGCTCTTTGCTGTCGTGGGTGTTGTTGTCCAGTCGTTCCTTCAGGGATTTCTTCTTGGTGGTGCGAATGAGCTGGTGGTGCTTGCGGGTAGCGTGTTTGAGGGCGGTCATGTTGTCGGTGGTCCGGTCGAGGAGCCAGGCTTTCTCGAGGGTGCGGCAGGTCTTCTTGGAGTCCTTGAGGTCGTCGGTGAACCAGGATGCCTTCTTGCTTCTGGGTCTGCTGGGAGGGTTCTTTAGTGGCGCGAGGTCGTCGGCGCAGGCAGTCAGCCACTGTGTAAAGTTGCGGGCTGCTTCGTTGGGGTCCGTTGTGTTGGTGGGTGGGCTCTGGCTGAGGGAGGTGGTGAGCTGGTCTGCGGTGATCTTGCTCCAATTCCTGTGAGGTACCTGTTGCGGGTGGTGGTGAGTCGTGGATCTTTTGAAGCTGAAGTGGACGCAGCTGTGGTCGGTCCAGTGGAGTCCGGTGGCGTGGCTGAAGGTGATGTACTTGCTGGAAGAGAAGACGGGATCAAGCGTGTGGCCGGCGTAGTGGGTGGGGGTGTTGACCAGTTGCTTGAGTCCGAGGTTGGCGAGGTTTTCCAGCAGGGCGGTGGTGTTGCGGTCCTTGTTGTTCTCCAGGTGGAAGTTGAGGTCCCCGAGGAGGATGTAGTCAGTGGAGGGGAGGGCGTGCGGGCTGAGGAAGTCTGTGATGTCTTCGCTGAATTGTGTGCGTGGTCCCGGGGGTCTGTAGACGAGGGTGCCTCTGAGGGTCGTCTTAGGGTCGGTGTGAATCTGGAAGTGGAGATGTTCGGCTGCGGCGAAGGAGTCGTTGGCGTCGGTCGTGATGCAGATGGTGTTCCTGTGGACGATGGCGATGCCACCTCCGGTCTGATTGATGCGGTCCCTCCTGATGATCTTGTACCCGTCCGGGATGGCGATGGCGATTTCGGGTACAGAGGAGGCGTTCATCCAGGTTTCCGTGAGGAAGGCGACGTCCGGTGATGTAGCGTCGAGGAGGTTCCAGAGTTCCACGGCGTGTCTGTGGACGGAGCGGGTGTTGATCAGGATGCACTTGAGGTGGTTGCTGCTGGTGTTTGTCTTGGCGGGTGCGGGGCAGGTTCGGAGGCAGGTGAACTTGCAGGTGCAGCAGGTGAAGGGTCCGTGGGTGCGTCTCGGGGTGGCTCGGCAGCAGGCGTGGGTCCGGCCGGCATTGAGTGCGTTGAGAGTGGCGGCGGCGTAGGTCAGTCAGGTCGTCTTGCCTCGGCGGGGAGGGCCAGGGGTCCTGGCGCTGGGCGTGGGCCAGGCGCGGACGGGCGCAGACGGGCTTACCTTTGACGCACTATCGGCGCTCCCGCTGCACGCGTCCGCTGCGCGGTCACTCTGGGGGCGTCATAAGTAAGGAGCCGGGAGGGAGGAGCAGCTGGGTGGCGGGAGCGGGGCGGCGAATGGAATCACAGGGGAGCGGGGCCGCAGGGAGGCAGCGGCGGGAAATTCCAAGAAGCAGCGGGCAGCGGGAAATTCCCAGGAGCAGCGGGAAATTCCCAGGAGCAGCGAGCGAAGGAATCTGCAGGCAGGAGGCGGCGGCAAAGGCAGGCAGGAGCGGCAGCAGTGAGTGGGGCGACCAAGCCCTGTGGAGGGCTGAGCGGTCGGTTGCTGCGTCTTGCGTAGGAGGTCTCCAATTTGATTGCTAGTCCCTGGTACATGTTCTGCTAGGAGATGAATGTTGTGATGTACTGCTGGGTCTAGAAATGGCCGCCCCATGGAAAGGTTTTCGAGTTCCACCATTGTGGAGAAAAATGTGTGCTGCTGTTTAACAGTGCTAGATTGTTCATTTGACCCTGTGCCTGATTCTTCTGTTGTGAAAGACATTTCGGCAGTGGTCTCATGTGAATCTGTGCATGTGGTACTATTGCAATGCAGGATGACATCATGCCTAAAAGGTGCATTACTGTCCCGAGTTGATTCCCTGTTTGAAACTGTTGGATTAGTGTTAGAATGTATTGAATTCTGACGGTATTTGGGTATGCTAACCCCAATTGAATGTTTAGACTTGCTCCCAAGTATGGTTGTGTGTGCAATAGTTGATGTGATTTTTGCACCTTGATGATAAACCCTAGACAATGTAGTAGATTGATTGTCTTTTGGGCATGCAGATTGCAAGTTTGAGCGTTGCTGGCTTTCATGAACCAATTGTTCAAATAAGCAGGTACATTAATTTTTCTCTGTGTAGAAGTGCTGCAACTACCGATAGGCATTTTGTGAATACCCATGGCGCAGTGGTGACCCTGAATGGAAGCACTATGAACTGATAATGGTGTCCTTGAAAGACAAACCATATGTTCGAGGCATGTGGGCTGCTGACATTCATATCTATAGCATAGATCGCCGCCTAGTGTTGGGTCCGGATGATTGCACATTGTTGTCCTGGAAGAGTCTTCCAAGTATCACGAGATAGGTGGCTCCTCCCCTGGACTACAGTGCGCATGGGCATCGACTCCATCCCCAGATTGTTTTTTACCGCCATTGGGTTCGGATGCATATTTGATCACTCAAGTTCGGATTTGATAAAAACTTTCTTTTCGGCCCACAGGCCTTTCCTATATCGTCGGTATTGTCTTGCGTTCGGTGCCCAGCTCTGTTCCGGCTCAGTTCCCGAGTCGGACATCCAGAGGAGTCGCGTGGCTCTTCGGTGCTCGAGGCCCAGTCAACGCAACAAGACTTATTCGACAACACATCATGGAACGGAGCCCGTTCAAAAGGTGCACCGTGTGCAACTCCAAGTATCCCCACATCGACGTCCACCCGGTGTGCAACAAGTGCCTGTCGCCGGATCACGATGAAGCCAACTGTATGGCTTGTTCTCGTTTTCGCTCCAAGAAGACGATTCGACTTCGGCACGTGGCGCGCCAGGAGGCCCAGCAGACGGCACCTGACACGGTGAACATTTTCGATACCAAGGGAGAGGAAGCAGACGAGCAGGAAGTTCGAGAGCCGATTTCCATTCCAGCGGCAGAGATCGACTCCAACTACGACGCAGACGTAGAAATGCTCGATACAGAAGACGTCGTCAATGAGGTAGGAGACGACGATGGGGCCTATGGGGCCACGTAAGATAGCTCAGGCGAAGAGCTATGCCCCGTTCGGACATTAACTAAGGCTCAGGTCGAGGGATCGCCACATGGCCTTACCCAAGATCTTACACCTAAATCCACGGTCCGCCTCCGGGCCCGGCTACGGACACTTCTGCGGAGCCGCCATTAGTCAAATCGAAACCGAAAGAGAAAGCTTCGGTCTCGAAAGACGCTTCTACGGAGCCGCCATTGGAAAAATCAAAACCAAAGGTATAAGCTTCGGTCTCAACAAAACCGAAAGTGATAGAGGCGCCGTCGACACAGAAAGCGCCTGTCGCCTTGGTCGGCTCCACGTCTTCGGACCTGTCGGTGCAGACGAAGCCAAAGAAGGTTGTCGAATCGGTGAAGTCGCTCAAGGGCGTCGAGCCGAAGACTGGGGCACCGAAAGCGCTTGCCAAAGCCGCCGACCCGAAGCCGTCGGCGCCAAAGGCCGTCGACACAGTCAAAGGACTCGGAGCTCCAAAAGCTGTCGATCCTACCCGTCGGTCCAAAAAGGCCAAGAGTGCTGCTCCCCTCGAGGCCGCACATGGTAGTGGCTCAAGTGCACCTGTTGAGTCGACGAAACCGTCCGCATCCTTCACGAAGCAGGTGTCGGACTCGTTGCAGCGCATTAAGGACAAGGCTTCCGCGGTGGATCCGAAGGATACTTCCACCCCAAAGCCAGCCGCCAAACCGCACAAGTCGACGGCGCCAATTCAGTTCACGCTGCCGCCGAAAGTGGCGCCGAAGGCGTTCGCGCCCAAGAAGGTCGTCGAGGCGTCCACGACGGTGTCCACCGGGCCGAAGCCTACCCCTGCAGTTGTAGGCACAAAGCATCGACAACCCCTCCTCGAGGAGCAGTCGGAACAATTTATCGACGCCAACACCGGTAGACTTTCCATTTACAAGCGAAAGATCACACCAGCACAGCCTATGGAGTCCTACACAATTCCTTTGAAGAAGAAAAAGGATTCCACAGATTCCCCAGTTCTTGTTGAACTGATTAATCCACGTGCTCAGGACACTGCTCCAATCTCGCCCACTTACTCGGATGTGGAGGCTGGGGAAGGTGACTATGAGGAATACAACTACCCTGCCGACACTGATCCTGAAGATCAGCATGACACATGGGCAGATGCTGCAGACCCAGGGGATCTACAAACTGCCCCGGACACTCAAGTGTATGCTGTCAAAACCTCCCCTACTGAGGATTCTGCGGCATTTAATGCGCTTATTGAGAGGGCAGCCAAGAATCATGACGTCCAGCTTCATGCTGACCCTGTTGAAGTAGACTTTCTGTTTGACACCTTTTCCACCTCTGAAAAGACCGTTAAGACTCCGCCAATGCTAAAGGGTGTCTTGAAACATGCTGCAGACATTTTTAAAGACCCCACACGTGCCAGGGTTATAAACCCCAGAATTGAAAAAAAATACAAGCCGGCACCTGGCGACCCTACCTACATCAAGGGCCAGTTGCCGTTGGACTCGCTAGTTGTTTCTAATGCCCGGAAGAGGGCAAATTCTCAAACTACTGGTGATGCTCCTCCCCCTGACAAGGAATCTAAGGTGCTAGAAGCATCAGGGAAGAGGGGGGCGGCTCAAGCGGCCAATATCCGGCGCATTTCTAACACGCAGGCACTCTTGGCCAGATATGACAGGGCACATTATGATACACTTGAAACCCTGTTACACTTGCCAGACGAATATAAGGAGGCAGCAGAGATGCTCATTCAGGAAGGGAAACTCATCTCAAATGCTTCTATTAAGTGTGCACTGGACGCTGTGGACACCGCGGCCAGGGCCATTAACACCAGTGTAATGTTGCGGCATCAGGCCTGGCTCAGAATCTCCGGGTTCAAACCGGAGATACAAACCACCATTCTAAATCAGCCTGTGAACCCTGATCACTTATTTGGACCTGAGGTGGACACCACCCTGGAAAAAATCAAAAAAGACACCGAGACTGCAAAGTCTATGGCGGCTCTCAAGTCCCAGCAGTTCAGGGGTAGCGCTGATTAAGAGCTTAAAAACGGCTGATACGATTGCATGTGTATTTTATCACTTATTGCACTGCGCGCTGATCTAAAGCGCTTTTAAATATTGGCACATACGATCGGGTTTGTTCCTAATGTTATGGTGACATTGTGGGGGGCTTGACTCACTTGTATTTGATTCTCCGGGGCTTAGTCCGGGGGGGTCGCTCCACCTCCCGCACTCCCGCCCCGTTTCCGCCGCGCCCAGTGTGGGCGTTTGCTGCGGAGGGTGAGGAGGAGCCCAGCACTTCCAGGCTCTAGGCAGCGAGGTCAGCGCTCTAGTTGCCCCTCCCCTATCCTCTACTTATGTGTGTGGGTCCGCGACCGCGCAGCGGACGCGTGCAGCGGGCGCGACGAAGGCGCGCCGAAGTGGCGCCTAAGTCAAGCCCATCTGCGCCCGTCCGCGGCCGGGGCGTGGGGCTACAATCCCTGCCCATTTAGTGCAAGCACCTATCCACTATGATAGCCAGGAACTTGTGCGTCTGTGTCCTCCAATAAATGTATCCTGCAGGAATTCTATGGAGGCACACGCGATACATAGTTGCCCCTACTGCCCATTCAAAGGTATTAGAGAGCCCGCTAGCTCTCATGGAGGACTGAGAGCCCAGGGAGGCTTACTCAATTGTAGATCTTTAAGTAAGCACTCAACTCAAATATGGGATCTCCTGCTGGATGAGAAGCTAGATTTTCTCTTCCTAACGGAGACCTGGCTGGACGAGCACTCTGATCCCAATATCGTTAGTGCTGTTCCACCAGGGTATTCCATAGCCAGAGTTGATAGGGAACGAGGTAGAGGCGGGGGGATTGCAATTATTGTAAAGTCCCCGTTAGAATGTACCCTACTCCCAATCCCTATAGACAGATGCGAAGCTGGAACGTTCAACTTGAAGCTTAGCCCGCAGGACTCTATATCTGGGATCCGAGTATATAGACCTCCAGGAAGCCTTGGAAATTTTAGGTCTAGTATTGTGGAGAGCGCTGCCCACCTAACCATTAGACGGAGTAAAATCTTAGTTTTAGGGGACATTAATATGCATTTTGAAAACACTCATTTGAAAGATGTTACTGACCTTCGTCAGGAATTTCAGGAACTACAGCTTGAGCTGAAGAATTCCATTCCTACGCATGCTATGGGTCACTTACTGGATCCTGTGTTTGCGAGTTGGGAGGGGGTGACTGTGGACACCCCTATTCCTAACCAATGGTCAGACCATTACTTAGTTCCCGTTCAGATAAGTAGCTCTGGCTGTGAGAAGCGCGCAGCGGACATCAAAAACTTTCCGTACCGTAAATGGAAGCAGTTCTCCTAAAATAGCTTTAACAGGCTGATACAAATAGGGGGTCCGCTGGATGGCACCGATGTTGAGTGTGTGAACTCTAAGCTTGATGAGCGCATCCTAGACGCCGTGAACTCCACGGCTCCACTGAGCAGTTCCAAGACTTGTGGTAGAAGAGCTAGGACTGCTCCATGGTTCACACCAGATTTACAGCTGGTAAAATCGGAATGTAAACGGCTGGAGCGCAGTTGGAGGTTGACATCCTGTTCTGGGAGTAAGGTCTGCTACAAATTAGCTATGAGGAAATATCAAAAGCAAGTGCGAGGGGCCAAAGCTGCCTACTATCACATTCGGATAGAGGAGCCGGAGAACTCCTCGAAGGAGCCGTTTAAAATTTTTAAAGAAATATCCCTGGTACCTGGCATGAATTCCCAGTCTACCGATCCTATGGGGAAATGTAATCGAGTGGCTGAATTCTTTGCTGACAAAGTAAAGAGTATTTATGCCTCTTTCTCCAAACAGCCGGTTAGTAGCCTTCAGTTCATGGAATCACTGGGATGGAGAGGTTCGGCGGAGAGGTTGGAGCACTTTTGCATTCCTCCATTTGAAGAACTGCACAGCATCTGTCGTAGTGTAAAATCAGGCTCCCCGCGGGACCCCGCGCCCCCTAGGGTGCTTGCTGAGGGCTTGGATGTACGTGAACCCCTGTTCAGATATGTACTTCAGGTTTCCTTTACCTCCCAACAGCTCCCAGCAGACTGGAAGAAGGCTATAGTCCTCCCCATTAGGAAAAAGCCTAATGTGGGTATGGAGGTTCTTGAAAATCTAAGACCTATATCTCTTCTCCCTTATTTGGCCAAAGTGGCTGAGAAGGTTGTAAACCGTCAGCTGGTGGAGCACCTGGAGAAGGCTGAGATTTTACATCCCTCTCAGTCGGGCTTCCGGTCGGGGTTTTCGACTGAGACGGCCCTTCTGAGAGCTACTGAAACGTTGAGACAGGAAGCAGATGCGGGGCACACCATGGCTCTGGTGATGCTAGATCTTAGTGCCGCTTTTGACACTGTAGCGCACTCTATCTTGCTACAGTGTCTTAGCGATGGTGGTGTCACCGGGTCTGCTTGGGGTTGGCTAAAGTCCTTCCTCACGGGCCGCTACTTCCAGGTCCAGCAGGGATTTGCCCGCTCTACTGAGCTGGCACTTGACCAGGGGGTGCCTCATGGCTCTGCCCTGAGCCCCACTCTATTCAATTTGTATATGGCCCCCCTGGCCCTGGTCGTCCAGGCGTATGGAGTGGAGTTGGTATCCTACGCAGACGACACCCAACTGCTGTTATCTCTATCTCAAGGCCCGCAATGACAGCGACCAATTTTAAGGCCTGCATACAGGCTCTGGCGAATTGGATGGACTCCCATTGCCTAAAATTGAATGGCTCTAAAACGGAAGTGATGGTGGTGGGCGGGGAGACCAGCAGTTGGTCAGCCGAGTGGTGGCCGCCATGTTTGGGTCCTACCCAGGTACCCTGTGAGGAGGCTAAAAACTTGGGGGTATGGGTTAATCCTACCCTTTCTTATGAAGGGCATATCCGCCGGTTAGTTGGGAAGTGTTTTGGAGTCTTGAAGACCTTAAATAAAACGCTTGACCTCCTGCCCTTGCCAGCCAGACGGACCATGACTCAGGCCCTGGTGACCTCCCGGATGGATTATGGGAATGTTCTATTCCTGGGGGCCACCGAGAAAAGTTTGGGGCGGCTGCAAGTTCTGCAAAATTCTGCCGCACGTTTAGTTCTGCGGCGGCCTAGGAGAGCAGCCTCCAGTCTGGCCCTGGATACTCTGCACTGGCTGCCGGTCAGGAAGAGAGTTCTTTATAAATGCCTCCTGATCTGCCATCGCATTGTATGGAATAGGGCTCCTTCTTACCTGCAAAACTTGGTGCATAAATATGAACCCTCGAGAGCTCTTCGCTCGGGAGGAACGGGCTTGCTGGTGGTTCCCAGAGTGAAGAAAGCAAGAATGGGGGGGCGCTCTTTTAGTGTGATTGCGGCACGAAGCTGGAACAATCTCCCTTTGGAGATGAGACTAGAAGGCGCTGAAGTCAAATTTAGAGCATTGTTAAAACTCACCTGTATAGGATGTAGGGTTCACGGAAGGGTGGGTAGTCTCTGTTGTTGTTGGTTACTTTTTTCCTCACTAGCGCGGGGACACGCCGTGAAGGTGTTACCAGGCGCTTTATAAGCTGTTTTATTATTATTATTATTATTACTTTTCGGCGCTCAAGCAATAGAGGTGTTTCCAGAGGCAAAATGTCACAGCAAACACAGTACACTAAGAGTGGTGCGCAAACCTCATACAACAAACAGAGTAGAGGTGGCTATCGCGGAAACAGCGCCAAGGGCAGAGGTTGTGGAAACAACAACTCCCGATCCTCCGCCGCGAACAAACAGTGACGCCTTGTCACTGCCCCCCGACCATACAACACCAGTCGGGGGAGACTCCAACAGTTCCTGCCAGTCTGGAAATCCATCACCACAGACAGGTGGGTCAGAAAGCTTCTCCAGTACGGTTATTGTCTGGAGTTGACATCCACTCCACCCAACATACCCCCAAAACACCGTCCTATGTCCACAGAGCATTTGCACTTATTGCAGCAAGAGGTACTCGTCATGCTGCAAAAAGGGGCAATCGAGATCGTACCAGTGGAACAAAGAGGCACAGGAGTGTACTCCCTGTACTTCTTAATCCCAAAGAAGGACGGGTCCCTCAGACCCATTCTGGACCTCAGACCCCTAAACCTATACATTCTATCAGAACACTTTCATATGCTCACACTGCAGCAGGTTCTTCCGTTGCTCAATCAGGGGGATTTCCTCGCAACATTAGATCTAAAAGATGCATATTTTCACATTCCGCTACATCCGTCACACAGAAAATACCTCAGATTCACCATACAAAATCAGCATTACCAATTCAAAGTCCTCCCTTTCGGAGTGACTACAGCGCCCAGGGTGTTCACAAAGTGCCTGGCGACAGTGGCTGTGCACCTCAGGAGACAAAACGTTCACGTCTACCCTTATCTGGACGACTGGCTTGTCCAAGCGAAGTCGGCCCAGCAGTGCGCTGCCAGCATGTCCCACACCATTCACCTTCTTCACGATCTGGGATTCTCACTGAATTACCCAAAGTCGCACCTTCAGCCCGCCCATGTGCGGCAGTATCTAGACGCAACAAACACTCTGGCAGCCACAGCACAGCCGAATTCTGTGAGGATCAACAGCATTCAATTGCTGATACAGAAATTTAGGCCGCAACACTCGCTCCCCGCACGAGTGTTCATGCAGTTGATAGGCATGATGGCCTCCTGCATCTTCATAGTCCCGCACGCGAGACTACATATGCGTCCGCTTCAAGAGTGCTTAGCACGTCAGTGGAATCAGGCTCACGGACAGTTAAAAGACCTAGTGTTGGTGACCGGTCGTGCATGCAACTCTGCGTTGGTGGAATCCACACAACCTTTGCAAGGGACGACCGTTCCAGGAGCCTGTGCCACAGATCATACTAACAACGGACGCATCTTTCCAGGGTTGGGGAGCTCATGTGCTCCACTATGCGGTGCAGGGACTATGGACAACGCAGCAAAAGAGGATGCACATCAACCACCTAGAGCTGATGGCAATCTTCATGGCACTGAAGGCATTCAAGGTACATCTGTGCAACAAGGTCGTGTTGATCCGGACGGACAACATGACGGCCATGTACTACATTCAGAAGCAGGGATGTACACACTCTCCACAGTTGTCTCATCTGGCTCAATGCATGTGGAAGTGGGCCATACAGAGAAACATCTTCCTCTTGGCGGAACACCTCCCCGGCAAGGACAATCAGATGGCGGATCTGCTCAGCAGGTACAGCCACCAAATGCACGAGTGGGAGATACATCCATCAGTACTCTGCCCGTACTTCCAGCAGTGGGGTCATCCAGAGATCGACCTGTTCGCCACAAGGGAAAACGCAAAATGCCAAAGCTTTGCCGCCAGGTTCCCGCACCCACAGTCGCAGGGCAATGCGATATGGATGAACTGGTCCGGCAAATTTGCGTACGCTTTTCCCCCAGCACCTCTAATACCGCTGGTGGCACGAAAGCTAAAGCAACACTCGATGACGCTCATCCTGGTTGCTCCAACGTGGGCACGCCAACCATGGTACACCACGTTTCTAGAACTTTCCGTGGTACCGCATCAAAGGCTGCACCTCACACCCAGACTTTTGACGCAGAGCCATGGCGACATTCAGCACGCAGATCCGCAACAGCTCAACCTGGCAATCTGGCTCCTGAGGTCTTAGAGTTTGGCTACCTCAACTTGCCTCCTGACTGCATGGATATCATACGGGAGGCCAGGAAGCCCACCACCAGAGCATGCTACGCAGCCAAATGGAAGCGGTTTGTCATTTATTGCGTAGACCACAACATTGACCCGCTTGACGCGTCCACGCACAACATCATTTGTTAACCGTTACATCTTTACAAATGCAATCTGGCATATGCTTCCATTCGAATTAATTTATCCGCCATAGCGGCTTATCTGCAAAACAGGCAGCATCTCTCCCTTTTCAGAGTGCCTGCCATTAAAGCTTTTCTTGAGGGGCTCAAACGAGTCATTCCTCCCAGGACCCCGCCTGCTCCTGAATGGAATCTTAATGTGGTCCTCACCCGACTGATGGGTCCACCTTTTGAGCCTTTACATTCTTGCGAGATTCAGTTCTTAACATGGAAAGTGGCTTTCTTGATAGCCATTACGTCACTGCGACATGTTAGTGAGCTCCAGGCGCTCACTGTACAGGAGCCATTCATTCAAATTCACTCCAACAGGGTGGTGCTGCGCACTAACTCTAAATTTCTTCCAAAGGTGGTTTCACAGTTCCATGTCAACCAAACTATTGAACTGCCTGTGTTCTTCCAAAATCCTGAGTCGGTGGCAGAAAGAATGCTCCACACTCTTGACGTCAAAAGGGCTTTGATGTACTACATTGATAGGACCAAAGATTTTAGGAAGACGAAACAACTCTTTGTTGCCTTTTCCGCACAACACAAGGGCAACCCCATTTCCAAAGCAGGTATAGCCAGGTGGATCGTTAAGTGCATTCAAATTTGCTATCACAAGGCTAAGCGCACTTTAACGATCCCTCCAAGGGCCCACTCCACCCGCAAGTTGGGTGCCTCCATGGCTTTCCTTGGAAATATCCCCTTAGAAGACATTTGTAGAGCAGCCACATGGTCTACCCCACACACATTTACAAAACACTACTGTGTAGATGTGCACTCCAAGCAGCAAGCAGCTGTAGGGCAGGCTGTTCTAAAAACACTTTTTCAAACGTCTGCAGCTGGCACAGGCGGCCACCGCTAATGGAGGGACTGCTGTATATTCTATGCTATAGATATGAATTCAGCAGCCCACATGCCTCGAACTGAATATGCTACTTACCGGTATGCATCTGTTCTTGGCATGTAGGGCTGCTGACATTCATATCGCCCACCCTCCTCCCCGGCGCCTGTAGCGGCTGCAGAATTTACACTTACTCTTAGCATGGTCATCGCTCACACTGTTACACTCCATCTTCGCCACAATGGCTAAAACAATCTGGAGATGGAGTCGATGCCCATGCGCACTGTAGTCCAGGGGAGGAGCCACCTATCTCGTGATACTTCGAAGACTCTTCCAGGACAACAATGTGCAATCATCCGGACCCAACACTAGGCGGCGATCTATGCTATAGATATGAATGTCAGCAGCCCTACATGCCAAGAACAGATGCATACTGGTAAGTAGCATATTCAGTATTTGCGACGGGCAGGACGAATTGGTATATGGAAGTAAGTGTATTTGAGGTCTAACGCGTAGAGGAAGTCACCTTTATGTAATAGGGGTATTACTTCTTGCCGGATAACCATGTGGAAGTGTTCTGAAAGAATGTAATGATTTAGGGGTCTGAGAGCTAAAACGGGTCTTCGTGACCAGTCTTTCAGGAAAGAGAAAGTATAGTAAATATACTCCTGTTCCTTGATATTGATGTTCTACTGGTTCTATGGTTCCTTTAGGTAGGAGAGCTATTATTGGAAGCTTGAGCAGAATTTGGTGTTGCTTGGGAAGATTGGGTTTTTTGGGTGGAAAATTTGGAGGGGTTGTATCAAACTCTAGCCAGTAGCCAAGTTGGATAATGTCCAACACCCATTTATCTGTTGCAATGGTTTTCCATTTTTTGAAAAACTGTTGTAGACGTCCCTTGACAGGTGTTAGATGATCTGAAGAATAGTAAGGGAGTCACTGCTTGGAGGAATTGTTTGCAGTACAGGTACTATTTTCCCCTACGCGACCTCTGAAAATTATTTCCCCTATAACTGCCTTTGTAGAAGGCTTTAGAGGATGTTGTCTGACCTTGGATTTTATATTGTGTACCTGAAGTATCTGTTGATGCAGCTTTTAGGCATAGTTTAAAGTTAGGGCAGCAAACAAATCCCACAAAATGAGGGTGATTGAACGGCACCCATTGATTTTGCGACATTTGTGTCCTTTTTCATTTTTTCGAGTGCTGCATCTATTTGTGGTCCAAAAGGTGTTCCTTTTCAAAAGGTAGATTAAGGACAGCCTGTTGTACCTTAGTTTTGAATATGGAGCCACGCATGTCGGCGCAAGTTGATACTTGTGTTAACTCCTCTAGCTGCTGTATCAGCTGAGTCCAGAGCACATTTGAAGGAATTATTTGTAAAGAGTTTTCCCTCATTACCCTTCTTTATGTTCCTCTTGGAGATTTTGGAGGAGCCACTCCATCTCATCCCAGGGTGCTCTGTCATAATGTGCAAATAATGTCTTACTTAGCTATACACCATCTTATCTTATCTTATCTTAGGTGCAATTTATAGAGCGCACTGACGCCGTGGCTTCCTGGCGCTATAAGACAGAGAGTGAGGAGGGGAACGAGAGTGGCGGAAATTTAGCCCAGGGAAGGAAAAAGGTGAGTTTTAGGCAACTTCCTGAAGTTGGTGAGGGAAGGGGAGGATTTGATGGAGAGGGGAAGGAGATTCCACAGCCCGGGAGCCAGATAAGAGAAACGGCGACCGCCGAATTTCTTGGTTTTGGTTTTGGGAGTGACTAGCAGAAGACGATGGGCTGATCGGAGGTTTCGCGTTGGACGGTGAGGGCAGATAAGAGATTTCAGAAACGCGGGGCCGGGACAGTGAAGGGTTTTAAATGTGAGACAGGCCACCTTGAAAGCTGCCCTCTGGTCTACTGGGAGCCAGTGCAGGCTGTGGAGTAGAGGTTTGGCCGATTGCCATCTGGGGGTTTTGTGAATTAGACGGGCCGCTTGGTTCTGGACGACTTGGAGGCGGTGTACCAGAAATTGTGGAAGACCGTAGTAGATGGAATTAGAAAAGTCAAGGCGGGAGAGCACGAGTGAAATGACCACTTGGGTAAGTGCAGCGGGAGGGAGTAAATGACGGACTTTACGGATCTTCCGAAGCTGGTACATACAGGATGAAATTACCGCGCCCACTTGGGCTTTGAGGGAGAGTTCAGCGTCAATGATCACTCCCAGACTCTTTACTGATTTTACTGGGGCTGGGGGGGAACCTAGCTCCGAGGGCCAGAACTGGGGGCCCCAGTGGGCATGACTGAGTCCAGGGAGGAGGAGCTTGGTTTTCCCTGGATTGAGCTTCAATTGGTTCTGATTCATCCATAATTGGATGTGGATCATGACTGAGTGGAACGTGTTGATGGCCTGAGGTGAATTGAGCGGGAGGATGATCTGTAAGTCGTCAGCGTAGTTATAGACAATTATGTCCCATTTCTGAAGAGAGTGGATCAGCGGCCGGAGGTATAGATTGAACAGGAGCGGTGAAAGGGAGGAGCCCTGAGGGACTCCGCAGGATGTGGGGGTTTTTGTAGCAGTGTAGGGTCCTAAACGGACCGCCTGAGTTCTTCCAGTCAGGAAGGACTTGACCCACTCAAGAGCGGTGCCCTGGATGCCTGCCTGTTCGACACGGTGTAGAAGGATGTTATGGTCCACCGTGTCGAACGCGGCCGACAGGTCCAGGAGTACGAGGGCTTGGGGGACCCCGCGTCCGCGTTGCTCCTGAGTGTGTCCAGAACTGCCACTATAACTGCCTCTGTAGAGTGGGCAGGTCTAAAGCCGGCTTGATTAGGCTCAAGATGACAGGAGGATTCGATGAAGTTTGACAGACATCG
This sequence comes from Lissotriton helveticus, assembly GCF_964261635.1. Lineage (NCBI taxonomy): Eukaryota > Metazoa > Chordata > Amphibia > Caudata > Salamandridae > Lissotriton > Lissotriton helveticus. Next base: position 173,763,285 of record NC_136061.1, read on the forward strand.
GGTGACATGGGCCTCCATTAATTTAGAGAAATACGGGAGGAGGGAGATGGGACGGTAATTTGAGGGCTCCAAGGGGTCAGCTCCGGGTTTCTTAAGGAGGGGCACGAGGATGGCCTCCTTAAGAGGACTAGAGACAATGCCGCTGCTGAGTGACCCATTCAGCAGGGGAAGGATACAGTCAGGTAAGTTAAGGCAGATGCTCCGCAGAACAGATGGCGGGCAGCAGTCGTTGGGGGGAACCAGATTTCACACGAGTGGCGAGTTCCGCTAGTGAAATAGGGTTTAGGGCAGGGAAGGTAGTGAGAGTCGAGGGATTGTTGGAGGAGGTGTCCAAATGGGTGAGGAAGGGAAGGGATCGAATTTTTAATTTTTATGATTTTTTCCACAAAAAAGGAGTTGAGAGTATTGCATGCCTCTTGAGTGGGGGTCTGGGCTGGGAGGGTTCTGTCATCTGTCGTGAGTTCGTTCATGACTCTGAACACCTCCTTAGATTTGTCGACTGCTGACGAGATTCTGTTGGAAAAATGTTCCATTTTGGCTAGGCCAATGGCGGCTTTGTATTCTTTACGTGCGGCCAAGTAGGACTGTCTGGCTGAGTCGGAGTAGTCGCGTCTCCAGATACGTTCTAGCTGACGTGTTTTTAATTTATGATGCTTAAGGTCATCAGAAAACCACCTATGGGAGTTATGGTGCCTAGTGCAGGGGAATTTGATCAGGGGGGCAAAAAGGTTGCTGGCCGACCTCAGCCAGGATCCAATGTCGTTTTCAATTCCATCGACGTTATCGGGAGAGTTATGAACTGGGCGGGTATCGGCCAGGGCCTTGAGGAAGCCCTGGGAGTCATATGCACTCCATTTTCGTGAAGAGCCACCAGCCATCAGAGGAGCCGGAATCTGGCCGACGACCGTGATGGTGGTGTCATCTAGGTGGTGGTCGGACCAGACACAGGGGGATATGTCTGGCGAGGATAAGGCAAGATTATAGGACCAGATCTGGTCCAGAATATGGCCCTTATTATGGGTGGATTGGGTGACCTGTTGGGTAAGGTTCAGACTGCTAAGAACCTCAAAAAACTCTATGGCATGGGGGCCGGCGTTGGGGTCATTGAACCAATAGTTTAGGTCACAGAAAAGGGCAAAGCTGGAGTGCAACGTTAGCAGATTCGCCAGCTGTTCGCTCATGATGGTGGAGAAGGATGACATACGATAAGGAGGCCGGTATAAGAGGAGGAGAGTGAGAGCGCCAGAGTCAGTTCCCACGCTGATAAGTAAGTTATCCACCTCAGGGATGGGGAGTGATTGAGAGGAGATGGAGTTCAGGTGCTTAGATATGATGGCTGCCACCCCACCGCCGGGCCGTCCACCAGGGCGATCGGCGTGGAGAATGTAATAATCAGGGGGAGGGCAGCCAAAATATCAGGGAGGGACTCTGATGTTAACCAGGTTTCCGTAAGCAGGAGTATGTCAGGATTGTTATTAGACAGCAAGATGAAGATGTCCTCGGAGTGTTTCACTAAAGAGCGAGTGTTCAGATATAGCACCCTGATGGACGTGGCTTTCCTGATCGGTGTGGCTGAGGGAGCGCGTTCACATGGAAGGTGTTGGGCAGGGCGCGTGAGGCCGGCTGTGTGTATACGGCGAGTGGCTGTAGGTGACAGCGAGAAGTCGAAGTGCTGGAGTTCTCGGAGGGATTGAGTGGAGTAGGAAATGAGGTGGTCAGCGTGGCGTGCCCTAGGGCCCCGCCAGGCGCGGACGGGCGCAGACGGGCTTGCCTTTGGCGCGCTGGCGGCGCGCCCGCTGCGCGTCCGAAAGATGCACATAATTTATAGGCGTGGAGGGGTGACGTCGGGGGGCGTGGCCTCACAAAGGGGCGTGGCCTCCGTCCTCGCCGAGATGGCGGCGGGGAAAGATTGTAGGTGGTGGGGGCCGCAGCAGCGTTAAATCCACTGCGCGGGACCAACAAGAATGACTGAAGGCAAGTGCACACAGAGTAAAGTGACTGCGCGGGACCACCATTGATTAGCTAATTGTTGGCTACCCGTTTACCAGATGTATCAATTAACTTTGATTCTTCGCCTCGAGGAGGTGCAACCCCTCTAGGCTGTGAGTTTGCCCTTTTCTTGCATAAGAAACCACTGAGTCAGATGTTAATTGACCTTTGATGTATATGGGGTCAGATGGTGTCGCCTTATACTTTTATCTATCTTTGGAGTTATAATTCTTGACCTTACAGGATCTTTAAAAACATCATCAACATGGCGTAAGACTCCTTTAAGCATTGTGAACCCCTTTGTGCAGATGTGAGGGTCTCAAAAAGGAAGTCTTCTGTACGTAAAGGCACTTGGTGGTAGGTTGCAGCTATAGCTATTAAATCTTGATAAGCTGCAGCATCATCTGGTGGAGGGATGAAAGTGCTGGTTAGAAGTAAGGGTCTATATCCTATTGTGGGTCTATGCACCTCAAGGGTCTGTACGTTGGGTATCTTCTTCCACATCATCTTGGTTATCCCTAATGGATGAATATGTCTGTGGTGTAATGTTGCTCTCCTCTGACTGTTGTGCTGATTGAGGTGGAGGGGTGCGAGATGGTGATGGTGGAGTAGGAGAGGTAGGGTTAGGCATATGTAGAGGGATTGTGGTAATGTCCTTTATGCTCTTCTTCAGAGGCATAACTAGACTCGAAATGGCTTCCTCGAAGAAAAGGTGTCATTTTTATAGAAGCTTAGTTGATTTAGGACAATCTTTTTTGTTCCAGGCTGAATTTTGAATATGCTACTTACCAGTATGCATCTGTTCTTGGCATGTAGGGCTGCTAACATTCATATCTTATGCATAGATCGCCGCCTAGTGTTGGGTCCGGATGATTGCACATTGTTGTCCTGGAAGAGTCTTCGAAGTATCACGAGATAGGTGGCTCCTCCCCTGGACTACAGTGCGCATAAGAATGGGCTCAGGTGGTTTGTGTCCGAAAGTAACCTTTTGGTGGCAATTGCCGTTTACATTTCGGCCCCGGAGTAGTCTGAGCCGAAGAGCAGTGGGCTTTGGCCTTAGAACCCGATGGTATGGTTCGGTGTGAAGGCTCAAGTCCAGCTTTTAATGAGGAGGCCCCAGCTGTATGTCGATGTTTCGGTGCCATGCCTGAAGGCGGGCCTCCGTTTCGATAGAGCGGTGCGCACCATGCATTTTCTGCAGTGTTGTTCCATGAGCAGTTCTTTCAGTCAGAGACGATTTTTTGTGGCTTTGGATCAGGGTTTATTTATTGAACTCACGGTTTGATGATCTTCAGAAGGCTGCTTGTGAACTGGAACTTTTTCGGAGCCAGACTGTGAATCGGAACTTGTATGTAAACAGACTCTATGACCGGTTCAGAGGCCTCTTCTTCCTCTTCTGACTGGCTGAAGATATCTAGAGTGTAGACTTTGCGCTGAATTTCTAGATGTTGCACACGTCAGCCTCAAAGTGTCTTTATAGACCGAAATGACCTACAGGCACACAGGTATGTACTTGATGGTTGGGCAAGAGGTATAAGTTACAGACCGAGTGTTGATCAGTATGGGGTATTTTAAATGGCTGTCGGGACAGAATTGGGACTAGTGCGTTCCATTGACAGTTCATTTTAGGGTACAGCTGAATGATAGGAAAGAGGCACAGTCGGGCTTGGCCCAAAGGCTGCTAAGGTGAATTGAGAAAATCAACGCAAGTGATCGTTTCCGAGCTCAAGAAGAAAGAAAATCTACCCAATTGAGACAATACCGTTGGCTAGATGACTAATAGAGAACCGAAGGTAACCTGACATTATCTTGAACCGGAGTGCGAGACAGTACATTTGAACCTGTCGGCAATCTAACAATGGAGTTGATGCCCATGCGCAGTATCACCAAGAGGAGGAGCGGGACATCCTTGTGACTCGGAAACAAAAACTTATAATCATCCGAGCCAATCACAAGATGGCGGACTAATTGCCTTATGCACAGCTTGTGTATCCATAGCCACACATGCCTCGAACAAATAGTTCAGTTAAGTAGATTTTTTAATATACATTATTTTCACTTTAAAAAGTGTGATTTCTCAGTTCTGCAATGTTATCCTATGGAATGAAGAACAAGTTCTGAAAACAGGTACAGTACATCGACTTACAGGACCAAACTTCAGGAGTTAAGGTGAATGGTAGGTAAGTCCACAGCAGCACCAACAGTACACCAGTGGCACAATGGTGGCTAGGTGCAGCATCAGGAGTCCAAAGCATTTCAATGGTGGGTCGGTCGTAAAAAGAGGCTCAAGACTGGCTGGGAAGCCAGTCAGACTGAACCAGCAACTGGGCTCAGGCCTTGCGATGCTTGTGGAATGGAAGGCGGGGAAGGGTGGGGGGGGGGGGGGGGACGACAAGGGGGGAGAAGACACCTTTGGTCTTCTTCTCAAAGGACTAGGGGCAAAAGCTTCAGGGGTTGTCCTTGGGAGTTGAGCTTTTCCTTACTGGAGCAGTTGTGGTTGAGGGGCCTGTGCACAGAGGCTGCAGGCAACGTCGGGTCCTCCAGAAGAGGTGAAACAACAATGGACTCTAGCTCTGGAGGGACTGGTGGCAGACTTCAAATAGGGTCGGAGGCGACAGGTGTAGTGGTGTCTCAGAGTGTCGTGTTTTGGCTGTTCAGGAGACCTCAGAGTCTTCTCTTTTGAAGATTCTTTAGAACAGGTCAGCTGTTGACGAAGTTTTGAGTCACTTTCATTGGCATGCAGTCCTCCCAAGTTTATCGAGTTCCAGCTGCAGGGCGAGTCCATTTTGGAGCGGTTTGGACGAGGGTTGCAGACAGGCCAGCATGGTTAGTACCAAGTCAGCTTCTTCTTCCCTCTTCTCGACTTTTGCAGCTCTTCATGTACTCTCTCTTCTTAGATAGTTAGGATATGCTTCTGTGGTGCTGGGGACTACCTAAATACTGAATTTAGGGTTGTTAGGGGTGTAGGGTAGTAGCCAATGGGCTACTGACCCTTGGGGTCACTACAGCCCTATAGGACCACTTCCTGTGGTAAGTGGGCATAACCCTGTCACAGAATTCTTAAGTATGCCATCACAAAAATGCCTACTTCTGAGAAATCGTGTCAGAGGGCTACCTCTCCTTTGAAAGGAGCCAGATTTGCATTCCAAAGGCGGCAGCTTCTTTGAAGCTCTGCAGCCCAGGGAGGCTAATCAGTAGGTCATCCTGTGGGAGGAGGGTGGTGTTACACAGGCGTTTGTTCTAGGTCTCCTGAGTGCAAGGTTCCTCAGGAGATCCAAAAAGCGTCTCAGGTGGCAGGCTAGCAGATATCAGTCAGCAAGCACACTAGAGGCTGGTAGGTTTTTCAGGGGGCATCTTTAAGGTGCCTTCTGGGTACATGTATTGATAAATACAACAGTGGCATCTGTGTGGGTTTACCAATACAAGATGTTTGATACCAAGCATTCCTATTTTTGGTGAAGCCATCAAATAGCTGGGGGAACTCGTTTTCACCAGTGTCCACCACATTTTAAAATGGCTCCCCTGTCCACCTGCATTGGCAGAAATTGGACTGACCAGCAGAGGGGCATATCTGCTCATGCAGGTGTGCCCTCACATGTAATATTAAGCACACTGCTTTAGGGCTATTAGACCTGCTATAGGGGTGACTTGCAACTATGACATGCAGTGGGAGGTGAAATGGCACACAAGGATGTGTGACATGTTGCGTTTTCAATTTTGTCTGCATCAAGAAACGCAGCCTGTAATGGCAATCTTGCATGTGTTTGGTGAGGGGTCCCTTAGGGTGGCACAATTTGTGCTGTAGCCCTTAGGGGCCCTCTTTAGTACCTCAGGCACCAGGGTGCCATTTACTAAGGACTTACAGAAGGTGCTAAATGTTTTGACAATTGGGGGAACAATTATTTAGTTCTGGAAAAAAGACACTGGGGACCTGGTTAACAGGAAACCAGTGCACTTTCAGTCGAAATCACATTATATACCAGGCAAAAAAGTGGAGGTGCCCATGTAAAAAAGGGGCACTTTCCTACAAATACTCTAACAATAGATTCCCCACTTTATAAATATCCCCCAAAGGCGCAAGCAAATCAGTTGCGAAATGATAGGTGCTGTATTGCAGCTCCGTGTCCAGCTGTTCACACCCTGGATGTGATGCCAGGGATCCTACGTAACAGCCACCTCCGAGCACCAACATCATTTTTATCATGTGACGCCCAGGATCCTACAAAACAGCCACCTTCAAGCGCCAATGTTAATTTTGATCTAATCTCTTATTGCACCATTGCACATTGAGCCCTTAGAAATCAACTTCGGCCAGTGTGCAGCTCTCTAGGTTGTATCTTATTAGTATGGACTAGGTGAGTCTGTTCCCCAGACATGGGGAGGAGGGTGGGTCACTGAGGAATCTCTGGTTAGAGAATTAGAGTCAATGAAGGTAAATAACTTTTTTTTCTGATGGATACTTCTAACCGCAGATTCCTCAGCTTTTGAATAGATACCAAAGCAGACTTTAGCACTAATAGTAATGCCATCTACTCCTCGGCACTGAAGGAATATCACAAGCTTATTCATATTACGAGAAGACATTTTTGAGCACATAAGATCGAGTCCTCATTCAGTTCCTCTAAAGAACATTTCCAAATTGTTAACTCATCATCTCTGGATTGAGCATCCGCCAATATAGTCCCATCCTTACAGAGTTGACAACTGATTACCGTAACATGGCTGTCCTCCTTCCTCCAAGACCGTATGTTTCAAGTGGTACAGACCCATTTCACCTCTGAAGTGTTTCCTCTATCTCTGGGAGTGCCTCTGGGCTTGTTATTGAGCACAACATTGTTCAATATTTATATGTGGCCCCTGGCCTAAGTAATCCAGCAACACAATATCACTATAGTGTCCTATGCTGATAACACAGCTAATTGTCACTATCTCAGGAGAAGGAGGGGGCTGCACCCCAAGTTAGGTCATGTTTGAGGGATCTTGCAGAATGGATGAACACAAGTTGCCTTAAGCTGAATGCTAATAAAACGGAGGTACTTACTGTTGGGAAACAACCCTCAGTTTGGTCTTTGGCTTGGTGGCCTAAGGAACTTGGCCTTACTTTAGATCCTAAGCCCAAAGGGAAAAACTCGGGTTTTCTGTTTGATTCCAAATTTACTTTTGACAGCCAAGTAGCTTGTACGGCTGGGAAATGCTTTGGCACTCCCAAGACATTGGCCAACATCATGGATCTTCATCCTTTATCTGCCCGGAAACAGTTGTTCAGGCACTTGTTTTTTCAAAATTGGACTACTGTAACATACTTTATTTACAATGGAACTACAGAGGGCACAATAAAGGAACTTCAGAGAGTGCAGAATGCGGCGCCACGTCTTCTGCTGAAAGTTCAGAGGCGGGCACATGCGGTCCTGCCTTTGAAGATCTTCATTGGCTACCTTTGAGGAAAATAATTTCTTTTAAAGCTATGTGATTTTGCCACAGGATTTTTAATGGCAGGGGCCCACCTTTTCTTTTCACATTAATTAAATCCTACCAACACAGTAGAAGACTTGGATCATCAGACGCTGCACTATCAACAGTGCTCGTAATTTAGAGCTTGCTTGAGTGGTACTTCCTTTGGCTTTCGGGCCTCAAAGCTGTGGAACACTCTGCCTCTCTACCGGAGACAAGAACCAATTGAGAAAATCTTTAGGAAGAAACTCAAAACATGGCTGTTAAGGCTAGCCTAACTTCTGGCTTTTCTGTGTATTCCGTATCTGCCTCTGATCAGTATTCTGTTCAGGATTCTCCCTAAGTAAGTTCCCCTAAAGCTTCTGCACCCAGATAGGGCAGTCCTAGATTGGGGACGCTCCGTTAGAAGCGACCATTTCTGCATTAAAAATTCTTAACATAACAGCAGTAGGCGGCAAGTCTGTGGAATGGCTCAGACAAGGAAATCCTGCAGGACAGACCAGGCAGAGTGCCCCTTCCGCCAGACCTGGCTATCCAGCCAGCAACACTTCGTGAATGTATAGACTAACAACCACAAAGCAGCCTGGCACATGTCCAAAACTGGTCCAGAGTGGTATCGTTTGATGGAATGAGCAGGTAGGCCTTTCTGGAGAAGTTTCATGACTAGCCTACAACAGCTCTTGATACACAAAACAATGGTCTGGAGTTGATCCTTTAATTGTACCGCTTTCCCGTGTTTCACACCAGAGAAACCAGCAAAGAGCTGATTGTCCACCCAATGTTCCCTGGTGTGATTAAGGTGGAAGCTTAAAGCCCTCTTGGGGTTAAAACAATGGAGCCCTCCTTCCTCCTTAGATGGTTGAGGAGGGGTGAAGAAGTCTGGCAAGGTGATAGACTGCCCTATGTGGAAGGCTGTGACAACTGTTGGAAGAAAGACAGCTTTTTTTCTTAAAACCCACATGCCTGGGAAAAAATGGTTGCTGAACAGACAGGGCTTGTAGTTAGCTCATAGGATTAGCCGAAATAATTACAAAGGGGAATGTTATTGAAGAATATTTATTCGATCAATCACTTGATCATTGCAAAAAGGAATACAGTTTAAAATAATAAAAACTTCTCATAAACAACAATTTAAAAAACATTTGATCCCAAGACCCTTTAGCAGCAAACTTAATTATGAACAAATCAGATAACAGTCATAATTCATCTGTCAGTGTGTTCTTATGTGGACATAGTCAGATTAAAAAAACAGTTACAATACATCAGCATCAATACAAACTTATATAAACACCATTGAGATCATAATCTACTCCCCAGAGCAGATTTGATTATCTTGGATCTCCTCCACCAAGCAGAGAACAAATATCTAGGAAAAGCTTTTGTATAGCGTTTAGGACCCTAGTGTTATTTTCCCGATTCATGCCCTTCCATAGGTATAAAATATCGTATCCTTATATAGGCATAGAAATCATAACCATATTAAGACCTCGCTCAAGTAGTCCTAATACGGCTTGGCTACTTCCACTAGTTCCGAAAATCTACAACGATTTCTTGGAAAAACTCGCCTTCAGCAGTCAGGGACTTCCCCCTGCATGAATATTAATTTATCCAAGAAATCATGGAGTTTTCAGAGAATTAAGTCTCTAATGACGTAAAGAAACGTTCGAGCTGCTACAGACGAATTGTATGGACCCCAACATAAGAGTTGATGAGTAAAATGTTTAAAGTTTGAGAGGGAAGAAAAGAGGAAAAGACTGTATAAGGTGTATGATAACTGTTTGTACGATGATATATCTGATCGCAGTTACGAATAAAGAGTTTTTTTTTTAAAAAGTCTCTAATGATGTTTTTATGTCCAATCTTACGTCAAACTCAGCACCTTCAAGGTATAAATATGCCCACACTTGTCCAAACAAACACACGGTGGTTTGGAGCAGCTCGACTATCTACTTGCCCGACGCGCCCTGCTGCAGCAAGTGCCAAAGGAAGCCGACCCTTCAGCTGACGCACTGAGAGACGCTATACTTTCTGCAGCCGAGAAATCCAGCTCCAGTGTTTCCAGGCTACCCTTGCGGGTTGCCGGGAAATCGAGTCCTGAGAGAGAGATACCAGACCTCCTTCATTCTAAACCAAGGTACGGAGCTGATTAGAACCTAAGAGAATTCTTGGAATAGATTCTTGGCAAAGAATACTAAAACTAGGCTACACCTTACTTTCTTCTTCCCTTGTACTAGACCTAGGTTAGGTACACCGGGGTAGGCGTATTTTAGAAGGACCAGTTGAGTACTTTTAGTCATTATTTATCACTGTATGTGTTTCATGCATTTTAGGTATTTAATGGCTTAGAAACCATATCATGCTTTTACAATATTATTTTACAAAACCTTTCGTACTGTACGCTTTGTACTTTACCACAAGTATTACGATTGCAGCAGTTCATTTCTTATGCTTGAGAAAGAAGACTGTTCAATAAAAACCTTTTATTGAAAACGCCTGTCTCTCTATTTCTCTGCACCTCTGGTGAAACGAAGCATGCACGAATGACTGAGTGAAATAACTATCTATTGTTTCCGTGACTCTAGATATATTTAGAGATATATTTCTTATTCTTGGGAAACAAAATTGTCATGTTTTAAGTGGTTGTCAGAAACTAATCCCTTCTTGTTCATTCGAGAAAGTTTCGACTGACCTCTGAGCTAGCTGGCACACACACAATTAAGTTTAGTATATTCGGTAGAGACACCTAGTCGACTTCAGTCCTACGTCTAAACTACAGGATACACTATTCCAATGCGCAGAGCCTATTGGGAATATAGGAACTACACTACATGGCGCCCAACGTTTGGTAAGGCGATAATTTAACGCTAGATACTAGAGTAACTCAGTCGTGCTTTTCACACAGACCTCTTTTTCCCGTAAAAATACTTCAATAGACGTCTGGAGTGGGTTAAAGCATAAAATATCCGCTTTAAACGGAGTAGGACGAAAACATTCTATGTATTAGTTTTTAGTTTGTTCAACGTTGAAAGATACAGTGTTCCAAAATACTGTGCACCTATACTTTGTTTCCTTGAAAACTTGCTCTGCAAACTTTTATTAAACAATGCCGGATAACTGCGACAATAACGCAACCGGTGGAGCTGCAGTAAATGCAACCCAGCCGTGTGTAGATGTTGCAGGGTTTAATGAAGACGATGATGCTATAATCATCCCGGAAAACTATAGCTATAAAACTTATAGAAAATGGTCCATCTCCCAGAGGTGGTAGGAAGAGTTCTATTTGTCATAGAGGCACATGAATATCAGCAGACAGAGGTAGTCTATTCATGGATTATCTTTCCACAAGCAAATCCAACAACACATATGTTCCACTACTACAAAGTAGAGGAACCTCCAGCGGAATACGTTCCTTTCGAGGACGTTGAAATCCCACTAACTTACCAGGAGCATCAGCTCTGGTTTAATGGCGCCCTACAACATCAAAATCACATTACCAGGCTCGGTCCACTAGGTAGACCAGGAGCAACATGGCTGGTACTAGCCAGCTATACACCACATCCTGACATTGAAACAATGACAGGTCCTGAACTGTTAGCTCAGCTAAAACAGCTGATTAAAATACACAGGCAGTTGGTTCAATATGTCATGAGGACTTTAAAAGTCCAATCAGCTGTAAGAATTCCACAGCACATCCCTCATCAAGGGAACACAAACAAAATTACACCACGGGAACAAATTCCGTTTTGGTTAGCTCAAAAAATAACTCAAATAGAGGCAGTATTCCCTGATAGCACACCTCATGAGAAACACAGAATTCTAACAATCCGTTTACCAATGGGGATTGCACCACACGTAGAGGACTGTGACACTTGGGGTACAGTTTTTGCTTCAATCTACACAAAAAAACAGGGTGTCCCGTCTATGGCGGTAATACCAGACATTCTGAGACAGATTCAAAATGAATACGGTCTAGAACCGGCCTTAAATCTGGGTATGAAATTACTGAAAGATTTCAAACAGGTCTCGGCTATACTATTAGCCAACATAAAAGGTGAAGCAGCATCAGTGGCGATCCGCCAAAAACTAAAAGAAACAGATAACAGAGCAACCTTTTGAACTTGCCAGAATTATTGAAAAATCATATGAAGAACTAGGTGGAGATAGTTTGGGTGGGAAACCAGTAAAACCCCAACTAACTGAAAATCCTGAAAAAGTTTTTATTAAAAATAATCTCACTACTCCAAAGAATAAGTGGGAAAACACCAAACAGACGCTTCCTAGGGAGAAGCGTTCCCAGTCCAGAGGAAGGTCTCCTCAACAGGAGCCCTCTGAAAAAAGATAAAACCTTAGAAATAGGGATAATTTGAGAAAACCTGATAAGATATCAAGATATTGATACACGTTCCTCTCGTACCTTTCAGACTTCCTCGCAGAAATCCGAAAGAAGAGGACGTTCATAACAAAAAGAAGAACGAGTGAAGTCTAAAGACGAACAACACGTTCCAAAAAATAAGAAAACTCAATTCACCAAAAAGAAGGTTGCAAGTCTAAAGATCAGACATGCAGAGGATCTTGAGGACACAACTCCCAGTGCATGATTGCTATGCCTGGCGCTTCATATTAATCTTGATAATACTTGCTGCTACCCACCATACTTCTGCTGCTAATCTTGAATTATTTCATTGTTTTAGAACTTCGCAGAGTTTTAAATTCACTTGCTATTAACTTGTTTTAATTGCACCGTTTGCACTTTACCTGCTCCTCGTCCTTTGGCGTCCCTTCAGTGTTTGTTCCTTTTACTGCCTGTGCCCTGTTCCACCGTGGGTTTTCCCGTTTGCGTGGAGGGCACGCCGGCAGACAGCTTGGTCCTCGCTCCCATTGGCTGGGGTTGGTCAGGTGGGGCGACAGACTCTGGACCTGCCATATTTAACCGGAACGATTGTAATACTCGGTTAGTCCCTGCTCCCAGTGCATGATTGCTATGCCTGGCGCTTTATATTAATCTTGATAATACTTGCTGCTACCCACCATACTTCTGCTGCTAATCTTGAATAATTTCATCGTTTTTTAAACTTCGCCGAGTTTTAAATTCACTTGCTATTAACTTGTTTAAATTGCACCGTTTGCACTTTACCTGCTCCTCGTTCTTTGGAGTCCCTTCAGTGTTTGTTCCGTTTACTGCCTGTGCCCCGTTCCACCGCGGGTTTTCCCGTTTGCGTGGAGGGCACGCCGGCAGACAGCTTGGTCCTCGCTCCCATTGGCTGGGGTTGGTCATGTGGGGCGACAGACTCTGGACCTGCCATATTTAACCGGGATGACTCTCTCCGCGCACAGCGGACGCGCGCAGCGGGCGTGCGCCGAAGTTGCGCCAAAGTTAAGCCCGTCTGCGCCCGTCCGCGCTGAGGACGCGCCAGGGGCCAGGCGGCCTGGGCCATGTTATATACTCCCTGTAAATTGTGAGTTATATACTCATTCTACACTTCTCTCACTTAGGCCTCCGTTTAGGACCTGTCATTTTATCTCATCCCCTGAAAATCTTACTGAAATTCAATGTTGTAAAGGCACTGCAAGACCCATATGCTCCCGTTACCACCCCAAAAATCCAGCTAAACACAGGAGCACATTGCCCGAATCCAACTTCCTCAATGAGGCTGGCCTGCTCATAAACGCTAGGTCCCTAGTTCGCAATAATGTGGCTTTCAGAGATTTTGTCTCCCAGAAAAAACCTCCTTGGGTGTTTATTACTGAAACTTGGTGCTCTGATTCCTCTGGCCTGGATCTGGTAGAGGCAGTTCCCGAAGGCTATACCCTATCCAGGATGGACAGGATCAGGCGTGGGGGGGTGGGCTGGGAATCCTTTTTAGAGACACTTTTACATGTCGTACCGAGCCTCTTTCTCTACCCTCAGATACATTAGAAGCTCTGCATTTTACTTTAAATTTTCTTCCCTCAGCTTCCTTTTCCGGTATTCTTTGCTACAGACCTCCCGGCCCAAGAACTACTTTTCCCCAGGATATTCCTAAACTCATAGAGCCTTTTGTTAACAAGTCCCACTTTAGTATCTTGGGCGACTTTCATTTAGAGTCTACAGATACCAAGGACACTAGGGCACTAATAGATGGCTTAGCTGCATGTGGGCTGGGCCAATTGGTCACTGACACTCTGCTGGCCATACGTTGGACGGCATCTTTACTAATGATGACAGAATTACGACCGCCACACCCATCCTTCTTTCCTGGTCCGACCATCTGGCAGTTCCCTTTTATTGTAAAATTAATCCTATTCTATCTAACAATCCTAAGAGTAACGGGTGGGAGACCAGAAGGAACTATAGAGAGATCAATGATGATACTCTAGCACCCTTCATGGACGCTCTTAGTTACCCTCTCTCCATCTGATCCCAACGTGGCTGCCCTTAACCTCTCCAACGTCCTTGCTGGCGCTATAGACACCCTTGCTCCGGCTAAACGGCACTACTCAGCCCGAAAGAGTCCCTCTCAGCCCTGGTTTTCTGATCGCTTAAGATTGCTGCGGCAGAAGTGCAGGAAACAGGAGCGGTCCTGGCATGCTCACCCTGATCCACCGGGAAAAGCCCTTCATAAAGCTCTACTTAGAGACTATAAGAAAGCCATCATTGAAGAAAAAAGGAGCCATTTCACCAATCTTACGGCCTCCCTCAAATCATCAAGGGACCTTTTTAATATAATTGATGTACTTTCGGCACGTAAAACAGCTGACCCTACCATCAAAACACAGGAACTCTGTAATAATATTGCGAGTTTCTTCCACTCCAAGATTGCTGACAGCTATAATTCTTTTGAAACTCGCAATCATGAGCTGGATGTCAACGCAGTAGGTTCCCTTTCTCTACCTGCCTCTCCCTCTACTGAGAATGTTGATGCTTCTTCTAAACTACAGCTTACTTGTTTTCCTCTTTTGACTCTAGAAGAGCTCGACCTCCTTCTTGATGCCACCAAGTCTTGTTCACCTCTCGACCCTTGCCCCCTAAGAACTTTGAAGACCTGCAGAGGGTCGGTCCTCCCTCCTCTTTTGGAGGTTATGAACATGGCCATCAGTGAGGGAGCCTTCCCCTCATCCTGGAAGACCGCCATTGTTAAACCACTGCTCAAAAAGCCCTCCTTGGACCCTGGAGTTCTAAAAAATTATCGTCCCATTTCCCTGCTCCCAGCCCCAGCTAAGATACTGGAGTCTCATATAAACCGAAACCTCTCTATTTTTATTGAGAGTTCTGAACTCTTAGATACCTCCCAACATGGGTTCCTGGCAGCTCATAGCACCGAATCTGCCCTAACGGTTGTGATTAACAACATCCGTATGGAGGTTGATAGGGGACATCCTACTCTGCTAGTGTTATTAGATCACACAGCATCGTTTGATACTCTGTCCCCGTCAATCCTGATCTCCAGGCTCGTGGACATCGGAGTAGAGGGTACTGCCCTCAGCTTACTCTCCTCCTTCTTACACCACAGGGAGCAGAGAGTTAAAATGGGCAATTTTCTCTACGCCTCTCAAGAAGTGCAATGTGGGGTACCACAGGGCTCCTCGTTGAGCCCATTATTGTTCAACATCTATGTTACCCCACTTGCCAAGTTGGTGAGATCCTTTGGTCTTGAGGTATTATCGTACGCCGATGATACCCAGATCCTGGTATCTATTACCCAGTCGGCCAGTGACTCTGCGTCCAATTTTAGAGCATGTATGGAGGCAGTCTCCCAGTGGATGGTGCGTAACTTTTTAAAACTGAACGGTGAAAAGACCGAAATTATGGTCTTTGGAGGCAGTCAAGATCTGTAGTCAAAAGACTGGTGGCCCTCTTCACTGGGGGACTGCCCTCTTCCTACTCTTTCCGCCAGGAACCTTGGTGTCCTAATTGACCCCGTTCTCTCATTCGATTCTCAGGTAAACAGAACGGTGTCTACTTGCTGTGCCATCATTAGAACACTGAGGAAGATTGCCCCGTATTTATCTCAGGCAGCCCGGAAACAATCCACTGTTGCCTTAGTTTCATCTAGGCTAGACTATTGTGATGCCCTATATAGTGGCATTAACAAAAGCTCCATCCACCGCCTCCAGATGGTGCAGAATGCCACAGCCAGGATGGTCTTGAATCTTCCTGGGCTTGCTTCTGTAACCATGGCCAGAAGGGACCTAAATTGGCTTCCGATTTCCTTCAAACTTCTTTGTCTGGCCCATGGTGCAATTCATGGCTCAGGCTCAGAGGGTATTAGGCACCTCTTACGCGTCTATACCCCTCAAAGAACTCTCCGCTCGGCATCTAGGAACATGCTCTCGGTTCCTAGATTTTTGAAGGCTAAATGGGGAGGTAGAGCATTTTCCACCCTGGCTCCAAAACTTTGAAACTCCCTCCCTCTGGAGCTCTCCAGTCAGTCTTCCATGGTGGTTTTTAGGAAGTGCCTGAAGACCTGGCTTTTCTCTCAGGCTTATTAGCGGCTCCGCTCCTAATGGTATTTTGATTTTGCAGTTGGTAGTTCTGGACTTTTGTGTGTCTGTTTTGCGCCTTGATGCCCCTTGGGGCTAAGTTGGCGCGTTATAAAACGCCTTTCATTCATTCATTCAACTCAAGAACGGGGAGTGGGCCCAGACAATGCTAGACAGCGCAGCAGAGGTAACCATAGTTCGCAGGATCCTGAAGGATCATCTGGAGACAGTGGACTTGAATGAAAGCATCCAAGTTGAAACTGCAGATACCAGGGTTAGTGTACCACAGAAGTTATATGAAGTAACACTCAGGATGGAGGAGGGCAAACCAAGAAACTATTTTTGGGATATGAGTTATCAAATGAAGGCAAGAGCCTGGCAGCAAACTTTTTAGAGAAATGTGCGCTGCTCCAACCTCCAAAAACGCTGAACAACGTAGTCAATTCTAGGTTTCCTGAATTTTGGAAGAACTTATGTTCTAAATTACGCAGAAAGGGTCAAACCTCTCTACGAACTAATCAAACCTGATTTCAAACCTACAAATTGGACACAAAAACACACAGAAATCTTGCGTTCCGTGCAAACAGACATGTTAGCAAAAACACAGTTACAGACACGCTTCAACGTGCGCAATCTCATAATCTGCATCATCCCAGGGAGATGCGGATTCGCATACCTAACCTTTAATGAAGGTGAGACGGTACCTATAGCATACAAATCACACTTGTACACACAAGCTGAAATGAAATTCACTTCAACAGAAAAAATACTGACAGCGGTTCAGACTGCTGTAGCAAAAGAAAAAGTACTCGCACAGGGTAAACGCATTAAAATCGTTACACTTGTACCTGCCTTAGAGGCAGTGACAAAAGCAAGCATTCCAAAATCAAAAACTCTACATCCGAGATGGATACAATGGGTTAATTCTCTTGCTGCAACATATGTTGAGTACGTTTTTGACCGTATTTAAAAACCCAAGAATCCTTACAATACGAATTAGAATGTCCTCTGCCAACTGAAATTGTGCCACTTGAACATTACGGCTTTATAATATATACAGACGGATCAGCACAACCCGCAATTGGGGGTAAACAAGCTTACAGTGCTATATACAGACGGATCAGCACAACCCGCAATTGGGGGTAAACAAGCTTACAGTGCTGCGTGCGCGATGGTTAAAGGTCGCTGGCGCGAAGGTAAATTTAGAACCATGGTCACTAAAACTCAATCACTCAGATACTGTACAGCTCAGCGAGCTGAACTACAGGCTTTCAAGATGGCGCTTGAAAATACCGATCGTGAATTCCCCACACTCATAGTGTGCGATTCGTATTACTGTGTCCAGTCTTACAACGAATACTTGCAGAACTGGGTTCAGAACGGCTTCAAAGACGCTAAAGGTGGCACAATTAAACATAAACTGCTATGGGAACAAGTAGTTCTTTTGCAAAAAGAACTACAAAAGACTCACGTGATTCATACACAGTCATCAGCGTGATGGCGTTCGCGTTGAAGGGAATTCATTGGCTGATGAGGCCGCGAAGGCAGCTGTGCAAACGGCTTCCGTAGCTGCAAACACTCGTTCAAAAACAAAGATAGACGGTGAAACAATGCTAGCAGTGAATGCCTCAATGAAAGGCAATTATGCAGCATTACCACAAAACTATCCACTCGGTAATACATACATAATTGATGCAAACTCTGTTCCTTTTGCTCGAATCCCTGGAGTGGGGGATAGAGTAATTCCAAACAGGAACAAGAGAGGTGCTTTGGTTCACGAAGCACATATGGGAGAGGGTCTGACACATTAAGGGATGTTGCAATCTCTAATAGAATTAGAAGAGATGTACAGGTGGCCGGGAATGAGCGTCGACGTTTACCAATTCGGAATGAACTGTGATACCTGTTACAGAGAGCATAGCTTCGAAGACCACCAGGTACCTAACTACAGTGTAACAAGCCCAGTTCAGACACCATTATTAGATAGCATTAGACTATCTACACGCAGACGTCGCCATAGACGTACGCAGTCCCACAAATATTAAGACAAGATTCACTTGGATGTGGCCCCAGCGCTCGGCTGACGCCAGAACTGTTATAAAAGTTTTGCGACTCTTTATCGGCACATACACAATCGGCACGCTACATTCTGACCAGGGTCCTGCATTTAGCTCCAAAGCTTACAAGGAAGCCATGGCCAGCTTGGGCGTTGCATTGCGGTTTTCGAGTCCCTTCCATCCTGAGGGAAATGCGGTAGTGGAAAGACAAAACCGTGACATAAAGCAATCTATAACAGCTACGGTATTAGGTTCGGGTGACGGGTGGGTCAGACATCTAAATAGTGTCCAACGTAGTCTTAACAATCTGCCAAGAAATTCTCTGGGGGGAATCACTCCATATGAACTATTATTTGGTACTAGAATGCTTATCCAGGACCTTGATTGTCAAACTTCAGTGGTGGAACAGAAACCCTTTGATATCAAAGACCGTTTGGCTGTTTTACAAGACTTAAATGAAACAAGAGGTCGTCTGAGTAACACAACACAAAGCCCAACGACCACTGAAGAAAAACCACCTGTCCCAGCAAGACCTGTCTGGATTCCAAAGATTGGGGATCTAGTCAGGGAAAAGATCGCAGTAAAGAAGGAATTTAGGCCTTCTTATAGAAAAGCTGTACCTGTCTTAGCAATTCTTGGAACAAGATCAGTGTTACTACCGCCGCTTGCTGAAAAAAAGGGAGAACAGGACAGTATCAATTGACCTGGTAAAACCACATCATGTGGCCGATAATAAGTAGAAGGCCCAGTGGGCTCCCAAGAAGTAGCAGACGACCAAATCTGACTACTATTCAAGAGGTTCAACTGAAACACTTATCACCTTTGATAAACCTGCAGTGAGAGAAGAAGGACTTTGCAACACAGCCATGGAACTCGTCCCTCTTGATACCCAAATATCACTTCGTCAAGAAACTCCTGTCTACAATGATGTAGAATCTGACTATACAAACATGTCAAAGGAGGAAGCTACTCCAGTGATCTCAAAAAATCCGGATGCAATACCAACTATTGACAGAACTGTCTCTGGCTATTTTATCAACTTCGATAACTTTTCTGAGGACCCCAGTGAACCAGAAATAACGCCAGCAAGTAAAGATTTTAAAGAAAAAATAACAGAACTCTTTCATCAACTTGAGAAAACATATCTGGTTTCACCATAGGTTGAATTTTGGATAGGATTAGGTGTACTTTTTCTGCTACTATGGCTCATACTTGTTTTGAGTTTGAGACAAATGATAGATGGAAAATACAGTACAATGGACACAGCAAGTAAGAACATCAACTTGCTCCTGCAACCTTACAAGTCATCTCATCGTGAGCGAAGAGGCCCGTCATCAGTGATCACAACCGTTCCTATACCTGGTGGTATAGCATGGGACACAACTGATTATGACATTTATGGCCCGGTGGAACTGCTGAAAATTCCACACCAGTTCAAGGTTTCTTTAAGTGATTTTGTCTCATCAAGCACATTTTCTGATGATTGGGACTTTGAAATTGTTAATAATATGATGACAGATTTAGAAATGTCAGCTGAATTCGCAAAACATGAACACCTAGAAGGTTCAACAAGTTATGAAGAACTGTATTGTTATAATCATTTTGGTCACCATTATTTGCACAAATCTGTAAATCCTAGAAATGTTTTTACTTACAATCAATGGGAACATTGTCTAACGCCGCCAAAAGGCAGCTCTAAGACATTTTATGACAAATTTCCATACTTTACAGGTTTTAATGTCACAAACCCAGAAACGTTTTACTTCAAAAATGTGAATAAAACAGGAATGAAAAACATGTTGACCAATACTAAACAAATTTATTCTGCAAACTTTTATGCTCAGATGTCTACATTAGGTTTTAACTTTTGGAAAGACAACATTGAGACAAAAACTGTCTGGGGCACAAAAGAATGGCAGGTGCAGAGTTAAGAAGCCTCTTTCAGTGTCTGCATTATACCAGAACAAATTATATTTTTGAACGACACGGTTCAACAAACATCATGTCTTGGCTTAGCTAAGATAAAAGATTTAAACAAACCGTCCATACCTTAGGCCACACCTGACAGTAATGGCACTGCAGATGAGAAGGTTGACGTGAAACAGATTTTAAAACACAACAGAACCAATCCTGATTGGAAACCATGGTTAATCTGGCCCATAGACACGAATAACTGTCAAGATAGATTCATGAACAAAATAGAAGGGTTCAAAATGAATAGACCAGATCCAAGATACTCCCAGAGACAACATCCAGGGATAGTCACCACCAGAAAACTATGCCTTGATTGGCTACAGAAATCCACACTTCCAGAAATTAAACACTTGACTTTACTTAAAGAAAGCGTTGACTTACAAGACTTCTTACTTGAGCCTCGTAAACAACGTCAAAAACGTTTCATATACGCCGGTATATACGCTGTGTACAACGAAGCTTGGAAAATAACGCAAATGGTAACTGCAGAAAAAATACGAGAAATTGATCATTAATTTAGAGAAAGCACTCTCTGTAGTGGACAATGGGTTAACGACTCTGTCGTCCAGAATTTAATCTTTGGACAGCATTGTATCATCTGCCATTGACATAATAAAACAGGATTTGCTAATGTTACAACATGGCCAGTCTCAATCGTATTCTATAATGCTACTAGGCTGGATGTTGCAAAAACTCCGTTCAGGCTATGTGCCATGGCGTCTTATCAATACCACGTCATTGTTTACTGTCTTTAACCTTACAGATAAACAAATCTCTCTGGCATAAAGAGGAGCAGACTATACAGTGCTGAGCATTGAATAACTGGAAAGATTACCATTAACTGTTTCTGAGATACCTGTCCTTGAATGGATAATACATGGCACCATAACGATACCAGTGACGATTTTCCAATTTCAGTATTGTCTACAGCATGTACCAGCAGGCCTGTATGAAAGGTTGGGTAAAGGATACATTAAGTCAACCTGGAATTTACCATACACACACAAATGTTGGAGTGGGGGAAAGGAGGTATTTCTTAGTACAAAAAATTGTAAAAATTCACTAAGCGGTACACTTTTATGTGAAGGTATTAATTTACATGGAGCCTGCGAAGGTTCTTTAAGTAACCTTTCTTGCCACTTGCCCGGTACTCCAGCAGCCGTGATAGACCCGATTTTCAGGCAGCTTTCCAATGGGAGCTACGTTATGCTCAATGATCACAGCTGTTGTGGATTGTTGCCAGGAAAAGCCTATCTGGTTAGTGTGTCGGCCAGGGTCACTTGCTGTATGCAAGTATTGTATCCAAAAAGTAATACAGACAGGGAGACAGCGTTATGACCTTCATTGAATATCTCTTCTATACGAATTGATGCTTTAAGCAGAATGAAAGCCATTCTTTTACAAAAAACTGCCACAGACCTCGTCTAGAGAAACGTATGATCTGCAAGTGGCAAGGACTTCTGCAGAGATACATGCATTATCAACAAACTGCCCAGTACATTTTGCAGAAATGTTAGGTCAAATCTTAAACATGTCTGATACCAGTGGCATCGCACATGTATTTAAGACGATCCTTTCAGGACTGTTAACACCATTCGAAGCAGTCCTCTGCATTTTTCCAAATTATGTGCACTCTGTGTTCAGAGGTCTGCCTCTACTTTTGGGACTCGTAGCAGGAATTCTATTTTTATTTCTTCTGCTCCGATATGGCAATTCCAGTCACCGATACCCAGAATACAATTGAACGGGCTGTCCTGGCCATGCGGTATCATGACAGAATTACACAGATTCTTGGCTTGGCTCGTTAAAGAGATCTGAATATCACTTGTTCCTTTCATTCAGACCAATCTGGCAAGATTGCATCTTACCTGTTCTACGATGCCTGCTTTGCGGAGAAGAATGCGTGTTAGACATCTGTCTTACACTTCCATCAGCACTGCCAGCGGATGTTGACACCTTGCTGGGTCCTGTAACGACTCATACATCGTGTTGCCCCCAACGGCTGCCAATCCTGATGACGCCATTCATTGAGATCTCACCAGCAAATCCAGCTATTGGTGAGGTACGTGGAACAACCGGCACACAGGTACCATCTACATCGAACATTGCTAATGCGAATGACGCTGACGGCGATGCTTCACATCTATGCACATTTGATCTACTTGATGAAGTAGTTCCACTTTCACCAAATGTGGTAGACGGCTTCTTTGCCAGCTTAGATGATTTGATGTTTTCTCCCGACACCGAGAATAACTTTTGAAAGTGCACACAGCGTTCCATGAACTCTGAAATTCGGCCTTCGGTTTTTCAGAACAAACCCTCTAACTTGGGAACTCTATGTTTCTACAATCTACATTTAAAAACTTTTTCTCCTCATCCCGGAATAGACCCTTTTCACTTGGCACAAAGTAATCTGCTTAAGGTAGAACTATTCTTAGAGAACAAGAAATTCATTTGATACTTCCTATAGACAAATATTTGGCATTATCTCATGAAAACGTTAACTGTTTATATATTATGCTATGGAATGGTCTCAACTTTTTTTCTTCTGTAAATTTAGAGCCATTTCATCATTTCATGTTAATTTAAATAACATTTTTTAATGACAGCTATTGCTTATAAGGTAAGTGCAAGAAAAATAGTCATGTATGTGTATGTACCATATTTGATGCATTTCATGTATTTTGGGTGGGATTCTGAACACATGCTTTAGTTATGTTTTTTATGCTTATAGATTTAGTAATATTAGACATAATATGTGGAGTGGGTGTTGCATAGCGTTTTATGACCCTAGTGTAATTTTCCCGATTCATGCCCTTATATAGGTATAAAATATCGTATCCTTATATAGGCATAGAAAACATAACCATATTAAAATATAGCTCAAGTAGTCCTAATATGGCTTGGCTACTTCCACTAGTTCCGCAAATCTACAATGATTTCTTGGAAAAACCCACCTTCAGCAGTCAGGGACTTCCCCCTGTATGAATATTAATTTATCCAAGAAATCATGGAGTTTTCAGAGAATTAAGTCTCTAATGATGTTATTATGTCCAATCTTACGTCAAACTCGGCACCTTCAAGGTATAAATATGCCCACACTTGTCCAAACAAAGACACAGTGGTTTGGAGCAGTTCGACTATCTACTTGCCCGACGCGCTCTGCTGCAGCAAGTGCCGAAGTAAGCCAACCCTCCAGCTGACGCACTGAGAGACGCTATACTTTCTCCAGCCGAGAAATCCAGCTCCAGTGTTTCCAGGCTACCCTTGCGGGTTGCTGGGAAATCGAGTCCTGAGAGAGAGATACCCGACCTCCTTCATTCTAAACCAAGGTACGGAGCTGATTAGACCCTGGTAGAATTCTTGGAATAGATTCTTGGCAAAGAATACTAAAAGTAGGCTACACCTTACTTACTTCTTTCCTTGTACTAGACCTAGGTTAGGTACACCGGGGTAGGCGTATTTTAGAAGCACCAGTTGCGTACTTTTAGTGATTATTTATCACTGTATGTATTTTATGCATTTTAGGTCTTTTATGGCTTAGAAACCATATCATGCTTTTACAATATTACTTTACAATACTCTTCGTACTGTACGCTTTGTACTTTACCACAAGTATTACGATTGCAGCAGTTCATTTCTTATGCTTGAGAAAGAAGACTGTTCAATAAAAACCTTTTATTGAAAACGCCCGTGTCTCTATTTCTCTTCACCTCTGGTGAAACAAAGCATGCAAGAGTGACTGAGTGAAATAACTATCTATTGTTTCCGCGACTATAGAGATATATTTCTTATTCTTGGGAAACAAAGTTGTCGTGTTTTGAGCGGTTGTCAGAAACTAATCCCTTGTTGTTCATTCGAGAAAGTTTCTAGTGACCTCTGAGCTAGCTGGCACACACAATTAAGTCTAGGATATTCGGTAGATACCTAGTCGACTTCAGTCCTACGTCTAAACTACAGGATACACTATTCCAATGCGCAGAGCCTATTGGGAATATAGGAACTACACTACAAAGCAAAAGCCAACCACCTCGTAGTGTCAGATGAAAATATTCTAAATGCTTCGGCTGGCCTACTACAAGACAGTAGCCTACAAACTGGTACAATCCATTGTATCCTATGGTCATCGTATGCATGACAATGAAAAAGAAAATGTATATTGGACTCAGGTGCCGAAAGGCAGGCAGGGCATAATGAAGTTAAGCCAGTGTTTCTCCAACATGATCTCCAACTATTAAGTGGCAAAGTCCCATATCTAAATTGGAGAAACAATACTCTAGCTTGGGGTGGCTCGATATCCTCCAGACATACCTCAAAATCGTAACAATCCTTCACATTTAAAAAGCTGGATGTCAAGGAGCCATGTACATTGCACTCAAGACTAGATCGATCTTGGAATTCCTAGTACCTTCCCAGTTTTAATGTAGGAACCATACTTCTTTTGATCGAGCCAGGATCCTCCTTCAATTCCTGTAGATTTTCGAGACCCCACAGCTTCGCTCCATATAGTACCGCTCCCGGGCCCTTGGCCCTGTGCAACTTATATTTTGGAGGCAAATGGTACACTTTTCAATTTGATAGGATCATGCTAGATTCTCACTGATACGGATTCCAAGATAATCGAACACCTTAACCTGCTCTAGGACTTGGGAATCCAACATTAATTTCCCCTTATCATGTTTATATGGGTTAAACACCATATACTTGGTTTTCTTGCAATTAATCGTCAGTCCCCGAGCTCGATAAGCCCTTTCGAAACTTCTTAGTAGATTCTGAATTCCCCTTGGGGTTCTAGCCATTAGGAGTGTATCATCTTCAAAGAGCAAGCACCCGCCATTTTAGGAGGATCACCACCACAGTTGAAGAGATCACCTATAATCCCATTAATAAAGAGTGAAAACAGGGTGGGGGCTAAGATACACACTTGTCTGACACCTTTTTGGATCAGGATATTTCCTGTTAGGCCACCATCACTGTTCCATCAAACTCTGGCAAAGGTATTAAAATGCAGACGGATCAAGATGTCAACTAAATATAAGGGTAGGCCCATATCTCTCAGACCAGACCAAAGGATGGATCGATCAATGGAATCGAAAGCAGTCTTAAGGTCCACGAACACAACATACAGGTGGCCTCTAGCGATGGTAACTTCTTTTGAGACTAGCATCAGAAATCTGTACAGCTGATCAGTTGTGCTCGTGGACATCGTGAAGCCTGCCTGGAGATCGGAAAGGATGTTATGATCCTCGATCCATAGATGAATTCTGGCTAGGACAACTTTGCCAAAGATTTTCTGGGAGACATCTATTAGGCCTATAATTTTCCGGGGACCCCTTATCGCCTTTCTTGTATATTGGGATGATTTCGGCGCCTTTCCATGACCCCGGAATCTCACCTCCTCCCATGATGGCATTAAAGACTGAAGGTAGTAAGGGACCCCAGATTTCCGGTTCCGCCCCATACATGTCTCCTGGTAGCTTGTCCAAGCCAGGTGCCTTCCCTTTCTTGAGGGTTTTTACAGCCAATATGGTCTCACCCACCGTGATCAGCCTATCGTCCTCCGAGGTCAAACTGGATGGATTTACCCTCAGGGGCATAACAGACTGATCACTATGATCTAAGAACAGGTTCCGAAAACACTCCTCTCAAATTTGAGGTTCCAGATGGAAATTTTCCACTATTTTGGGATTTGTCGTCTGTTTAGCTATAAGACGCCAAAAGACTTGACTATTTCTCTCTTTAGATACCACCAGAAGTGACCTCCACTTTTCACCCTCCCAATCCCTTTTTGCCTCCCCTTGCGCAGCCTTATACCTCTTCCTGCTTTCTTTAATGGGTTGTGGTGATTTATTTTTAACTGCAGTTATTAAGTTAGTTCTGGCTTGTTCACAGTTCCTGTTAAACCAGGGAGCATTGTGTCTTCCAGGAATCTCAACCTTTTGGTATATCTTAGGGAGAGACTGCCCATCAGATAGTATCATCGGCCATCCTAACCTTTTCTCATTATTACTTGCTGTCACGGGAGCACTTTTTTGAATGGTTTCCCTTTGCCACGCTACTAGGTTAGACATTGTTCATATAAGGGAATTATGGTCACTATCAGACCTATTCTGGACCATCATATCCTTTACATTTGGCCATAGATCGATATCGACCAAGATGTAGTCTATTCTGGATCTGCTTGACCCTCTCTGGAATGTGCAGCACGCAGTTCTGTCAGATGTTGTTCTGCCATTACAGGCCCAAACACCAAAATCAATAGTCCGGGACATGACCTGTTGTGCAACCCTTGTACTCTTTTTGATTTGCAGGATTTCTAGTTTCTTAATGCCTCTTGCTTCATCTTCCTCAGCTATTCGTTCCTGAATATAATCTACCGGCTCAAACGGGACATTAAAATCGCCAGCAACTATCAATTGATGGTTCCCTCTATCTAGTTCTAGATGGTTTTACAATGTAGTTATAGTGCCAGAAAGTTTGTGTGGATTACTACAACGATTATATAAATGTATTAACTTTACTGGGGGTTTCCCTTTTGCAAGTCCTAATGACAACCCCAAATTATCCACCGAGCCTAAATCGAGAACTTTGAGTTTGCAGGCTATTGTGTTTTTAATCCAAATCAGAAGGCCACCTACAGGTCGACCCATTTGCCCCTTTTTGGCTTCAATACTAAAAGTAGTATAGCCAACCCTGTACACCTTTTCTACTGCCCAGGTTTCTTGCAGAAGGCAAACGTGAAATTTATCCATCACGGAACACCAGTCTGGATCATGTAGTTTCGGTGTAATACCTGCCACATTACAGGAGATGATTTCCAGATCCTGGATGTTTTTCCCTATGACCCGGGGATTCCTTTCAGAGAGGGATACCCTCCCCTCACCCCCACCATCTGGCTGAGACAGCGAAAGGTTGCATAATACGGTAGGGGATTTAGGGATGACAGCTACCTTTCTGGGCCAGACAATCGATTTTGTCAGGTCTGTGCCTCTCGCGCCCTCTGACTTAGGAGGTAGAATGTCCCTGGTCGTATCTAGTCAGTCTAGATCATCCAGGCCTGAGAACAGTTGGAATCTGTTTCCTAATTCAGGTGCATGAGATGGCTTAGGGTTAGTTTCATGCTGTGGGAGAGCCCTACCTCCCTTAATCTGCCGAACTTCCTGTCCAAAGTGCCTATAAAAGAAAGCAAGGGGTAATAGCTTAGGTCCTCTTCCATCAATACGTGCTTTCAGCTGGGGGCCCCAACTTAGAAGCCACGAGGCCATATGTGGGGAGCTGCAATTTAGAACTATGTAATCCCCAGCAACAGGCTTCACAGAAGCACCAATCCAGTTCACCCGCCTTACATACAGTATATCCTGAAAAAATACACCTGTGAATTTCATGTGCTGGGATAGCCAATGGCATACTTTGTTCTTTAGTTCAATAAAAGATTCCTGTTTGTTTTCCATTAGGGGAACAACATTTGCAAGCACAACCACATACGGGGAACATTCAGGGGGAAGATGTAGTATTGTTTTAGCGCCATTGGAATTTCCAATAGGCCCGGGTTGTGGGTTGGGTTTGAGTGGTTCATTAGAGCACCTTTCCCCCCTATTGCCAGATACATTACATAGGTTGGTACTAATGCCTGCTGGTCTAGATAAAGTATTTACCTAGTCTTGTACTCCACTAGGGATAAGACCTCCCTGTGGTGGGTGTGTTATACTGGGAAGTGTAAAGGGTTGCTCTGTATGGACTTTCTGCTTGATTTATCCATCCACCCTGTTTTATCCTCGGCCCTTTTAGGCGGTGCTCAGAGACCTTGCTCCCTACCTAAACTGACCTCTATACCGCTTCCCCCATTATTACGCTTGCCTCCCTCATGCCCTGAAATTCCTTTGACACATTTATACCGTAGGTCTACAGATGCCTCAAGTTTCTCCAATCTCGAAATTATTGGAAGAAGGATTTTTGACATCGATTGATCAAGGCGCACAATTAGCGCGTCCACTATACAAGCCACGGAGGCATTCAAGTTGCCTGGGGTAAGTAGGCCATTTGTCACCGGACATCAATCACTTGTGTCAACCTCATCAGATGCTAGTTCTTTTGCCTTATGCCTTGATCTAGTACGGATATAACAAGCTTGACCAGTATGTTTCACTTTCCTCTTTTTCTTTGCACCACCACCATGATCTACTGTCGCCCCCACCCTTGAGCCCAGTTGATTCAAGATTAAAATGGTGTCATCTACTGGGCACAAGTTTAAATTACATGATTCGCTCTCAATGTTTGCATCAATATCAATGTCTTTTGGCGTAGGGAATTGGGTAAGGTTCATAGTACCTGGGGTTGCTTGATTGTTTGCCACCCCTCCTCCAACCGACATCCGTCGATCAGTCGACTACATTTCTTTTTCAATTGCCTTTGTTGCTTTGAGTAAGTAGCAATCCAGGGTTGAACTTGTCAAATGCTTCGGTGTGTACACCTTTATACCCCCTCCTTTCCGTTTAGGCGACATTTTCCCAAGTGTAGACAACTCCTCCCCGGTCAACCAGTGCAGTACCCACAGTATCTTTTATTTGCAGATTCTTTGCTACAATTAACCAGATATGAATCGCCTTCTCCAGGTGCTCACTAATGTCCAGAAACTCCCTCTCTAATGAGATCACCCGCTGCTCTCACTGCCACAATTTCCCAGCCACGACTTAGCCAAAAAAAGAAGAAAGTCTCCGGAGGTTTACAGTTGCTGCTCTTGACAGACCAAATGAAAGTTCAGGCGGTTAAGGTAGCATAAATGAAACGATGTAGCAGCCCATTGGTACAGTTAACACTGTTGCCAGAAAACAATCAGCATAGCTGATTCGGCACTTTGACCACTCAAACGCGCTTACCGGGTTTCCTCCGGGAGTAATTACTGTTTCTGTTGAGACTCCAACAATGACAATCTCCCTCCCCCGTAGCGTTTCTTTTCTTAGCAAATACGAGAAAAAAGCTCCCGCCGTCGCCACTGATCACAGCCACAGCCACAACACTCACTCTACGGACCGTTCCAGTGATTATGCTGAAACACACTGAAGACTCCGCAGCTTCTATGCCTGGCTTCTCTGCCTCCGCCTCTGAACTCCCGCAGAGTTATTTTGCCCACTACGCCACCCCAGTTTGGACCAAGCCATATGCAAATCAGTCTTGACCCTGTGCCCCATGGGAACAGTCCAGAGCGAACTGCAAGGCCAGGTCCTGCGTTTGTGGCACTTGCATGGGGTTTTAACCTATTCTCGTTATTCCTATGGGGCACCCGTCTAAGGGTCTTCTTTCTTGTCATGCTATGTACGTCACTGAGCTGAAGCTCCGGGCAACAGTGGAAAACTTGGCGCGGGAGAACTGGTTGCCTCCCCCTTCAACTATGCCAGATGACAGAAAGAAATGCAGCTGGGCCGTGAGTGCCATGTGGGGGGCTGCTTGCAACCACCCTCATAGGGTTGTGGTGCTGCCGGTCGCAGCCCCCATCCAGTGCCATAACAAAACGTGAGGAGCCCCCCCCCTGCAAAGTACATGAAGGGAGCCCCCAATGTCTGGACCCAGTCAGTAGCTCAGTGCACTGGCCTGTCGCCCTTGCAAAATGCCAGAGGGGGGCCCCACACCACACTGCCCTCAGCAGAGGAGCAGACCTCGAACACCCCACAGCGACAGTGGCTGTGGCTGTGGGTGAGCATGAGGCAGCCCTCTCTGCCTGCCTACCAAGTCAGGCGGGCCTTAGGTCACCCTCCCTTCAGAAGCTGCTGGCTGCTCCCTCTGGAGTGGCGGATGGGCCTGGCCAGTGATGGGCAACTGCGCGGCAGTCCTCCAACTCTATCAGGAGCTGGGAGACACAATGCTGGGCCCTATGAGACAAATAGAGGGAGTGCAAAGTGCCTGAGCTGATGCCGCTGTGTTTCTGCCAGCCGCAGCCCAATGGGAGGAGTGGGTCTCAGAGGCCAGGCAGCAACCGGGGCAGCGGGTGACCCGGAGGCTGAACTCCCTCCCTGCCAATAAAGGTGGGCCTGCAGCAACCGCCCTCCTTTCCAGACGTTGCTGGCTGCTCCCTCCAGAGCAGGTACACAGATTGGACCAGTGGCGGGCTCCTACATCACCTTGCCCATGAACGTTGTCACTCCCCATGGTGTCTAACACCTATACCATGTTGACTCTGTTCTGTGGATTTGGGAATTTGGACCAGATTTGGTGGTACACTGGAGTGGATCGAGGATCATATGTTTGTTTGGTTACATCAGAGAGAAAGTTAGCTGCTTACAAGCTTGGCTAGTTGCTGTGTGCATTTGTTCCCTGTCACTCAGTCATCCTTTAGCCATACGGGTGAATGTGTACAAACCCAGATATGGATTAGCTGGAATGTGTGAGTGCTCAACAATCGCCATAACATTAGCAGGGTGCTGGCATACCTGGATCCCCATGGGGTGGACATTGATTTTTTGCAGGAGACACCGTACTACTCCACGCTTGATCTGAATTGCTTCAGATGGTTACCACAGTGTTATTTCTCCTCCTTACAGCACCTGTATGAGGGGCGTGTGTATAATTATGTGTCCTCAGATCCCCTTTCAATTGCGCCCACAACATACCAACCTTGCAAGACAATATCTCATCCTAGAAGGCACATTCAATAATGCCCCAGAGTTCGGATTAACATTTACACCCTGAGTATAGACAACCCCCAGAATTTTCATACTGCTGCCAAACTGAGGGATCCACACTCACCTGCTGTTACTTGGGGGGACGATATGAAACTCACTTTAGATGATACCCTAGACACCTTGGAGGCACAAAGGACTCAGCAACCCTGCGACGAGTGCCCTCCAGCTCGTTGAACTCCACGTATTAATTGACCTGTGACAAAATGTCTTTCCGCATGCTCTACAGTTCACTTTCTAGTACGCACCACATACTCCCTCCTCTAGGTTGGACTACTGATTAGTGACCAAAACACTCACCCCCTCTGTGAGTGAGGTGCAGCATCTGCCACGTATGCTCTCTGACCACTCTTCGGTTGTGTTTAGACTCTAGTGGTTCTGCCCTTCTTCTAGTTACATCCCGGCTTTAAAGATGAAATTCAAATGCCAATACTAGAACATTTTTAATTCAATACCGGGATGTCACTAAATATGCCACCATGTGGGAGGCATTCAAGGTTTAGATCTGAGGGCAGGTCCCATCTAAACATGCGGGGGTACTGAAGGTCATTCGCCACCTTGCACGACTGGAGGGAGACCTGCGAGCCCCTCGAGAACTGCTTGGTCTCTAGCTCGCCTATGAGAGCAGAGCCAGTTCCTTCAGCAATTTCGGGATATGGCCGATAGGCAAGCGTATCACCTCGAGAAACATGCATTGGCCAGACAGTATGAGAAGCGAGCAAGGCCTGGCAGAACTCTGGCCTGGCTCTTACATCGCACTGAACCTATGCAAGGTTTTCGCTGTGCTTAACCAGCTCGATCCAGAGATGAAAGCAGCAGTGGCTCGCCTTGTTGCCGAAAAGGCGTTTCGATTCGCTAGAGTGGCCTTATCTCCAGAGATTGCTGTGACAATGTGGCATACTTAATAATATCCTTGGCCTGATCCGCTCGTTATTTGCATCACTGACTGCCTGCATCATGGTTAACTGCTTTCTCAGTTGAGCGAGGGACCGACAGGACTGCCAGCAGGCTCCGCTGGTATTTATACTAGATATGGATCCCTTAGCCCGACAGCTGCAGGATATGCATATCCAGAGAGGCCTCGCCTTTTGGGGCAGGCGCTTGTTACTATCAAAGTATGCAGATGACATGCTGATATTCGTGAGGGACTCCGAGGCCAACCTGGTCTCACTAATCTGAGATCATCTGATTTGACACCCACTCTGGAGTTTCTTTAACTGGTCTCGGATATTTGCCCACTGACTGAAAATACCGTCTTGTTCACACTGGGCTACCCCGTCCGCTGGGTGATGGAGTCAAATATCTAGGTATAGAATGCATGTGGTCCTGCTCAACTGCAGGCTAGTCCTCGATGGCTTGGCTGGTCGGTGGATCTGTGGCTTCGCCTTCCCCTCTCATTGGCTGGTAGGTTGGCCTTGATTAAGATGGTAGCCCTCCCTAAATGGCTCTACTTCTTCACAAATATTCAAAACCTCCTAATAATCTGTTCTTTGCCACGCTTTGTGCACTTTTGATACGACTACTCTGGGCGGATAAGTCAGCGAGGATTGCCTGGTACATGCTGGTCTTGGCGTTTGTGGGGCGTTCAAGATCCCAGATCCTGGGGTCTACTATTTAGTGGTGCAATGCCAATTCGCTACCTTCTGGCACAACTAAGATGTCCGCATTCCCTACTTTATCCCGGAGCGGAGCAGACTGGCGGAACTCCACTTGCCTCGCCACTACCCAGAGGCCTCACTAGGACGCATAGGGAGATGCACACGTGGTAGCTACTACTTGCTGGGTTTCGGAAATGTTGTGACGTAAAGGTTGGCTTGACTTATCTTTACTCCCCGGCCATTAAACTACATTTGATTCCTACTCTCCCACTTATGCTTGAGCGTACAGTGCAAAATACGTTAAAAATGGGTCTGGAGGACCAGGGTCAATTGTACATCGCTGCCAACTTCCTCTTCCTAGAACAATTCCGCTCCCGAGGTGATGTAACTACCTTAGACTTATTCAATTCATAAAATACCCGATTAAGAGAACCAGTATAAGCTACGAGCCCACTAAATTCCCACCCGCAAGAGTTCCTCACATTCATGCACACAGCTGTATGGTTTAAACAACTCAAGCCAGGTAAAACGGATGATGATAGGAAGGCCTGGAAATGGGAGTTTGGTAGGGCCCTATTGACCGAACGATGTAAGTGTGGCTTTAAACAGACAAGCACAGTGTCTATGAATTATAGACACAAGTTGCTACAAAGGACTTACACAACCCACCAAAAACAACTCAGATTGATTTTGATCTGAAATTTGTAATGCGCAGCAATCACCCTAAGGCATCAAGAAGCTGAAGACCAGCCGTCTGGAAGAAAATTGAAAATAAACCCGCCCCAGATAGAAAGCTAGACAAAAAAAAGATATGTCTTAAAAGCCTTTCTGAATGGTAGAACAAGGGGCACTTGAGGCAAGGGGACGGGAATACCAGATTTTGCTTGCAGCCACAGAGAATGCTCTGTCGCCCCATTTCTTCTTTTTGGTTCTCTGTACCACTAGCTGCAGTTGGAATGATGATCAGAGGGGTCTGCTGGGAAGTGCCAATTGAACATAGTTTTTAATCTTGAAGGATAAGGGAGATAAAGTGACTTGTGTACAATGCAGAGTGAATTAAAGCTAATGTGTTTCTTGATGGGGAGCCAGTGCAGGGATTCTAATCCCTTCCAGGCAGATTGTCTTTTGGGAATGTCCAGAACAAGTCTTCCCAATGCATTCTGCACCACCTGGAGTTTATACTGCATGTTCTTATTGGCGCCCGGGTACAGCAGGTTGCGGTTGTTGAGTATCAACATTACTAAGGCAAGAGCTATCAGTATATGTGCTGGCCGTTGGATGAAGGAAAAGATTTTATTGAGCATCCTTATAATCCCGGTACATGTGGAGACGGTGGGATTCGTTTGGACATTAAAATGAAGTTCAGTGTCCATCAGAATTCCAAGATTCTTAGCCTGGGGCCAGCACTTGCTGTTCCACTTTGATGTGCCTGATCCAAATATCAGAACTTCTTTCTTATCCCCATTAAGCTTCAAGAAGTTACCAGATATCCACTCTGCTACTTTAGTCATGCACAAGATAATTTTCTGATGTTTAACATGAGCCCTTGGGGGTTGACACCATGATCTGCGTGTCGTCTGCGTACAATACTACCTCCAATCCAAAGGATTGAAAAGTGGGGGGCTCAGTGGTGAGCTTTACGGCACTCCACAGTGTAGAATATAGGAATCCGCGAGAAAGTACAGTAATTTCACCTTTGAGATCTTCTTGTCAAAAATGAGGACAGGAGGACAAGTGCTTGATGAAAGATGCCAAGACTCTGGAGTGTGTCCAGCAGCAGTATAGGGGAGATGGTGTCAAATGCTGCTGACAGATCCAGGAGCATCAGCACCACACCCTGTCCTTCATCCACAGTACGCCTGATGTAATCAGTGGCAGATATTAGGGCAGTTTCCGCCCCATGGTGTTTCCTGAATCTGAACTGGGAGTCATTAAGCCACATTTGCTGTTCCGCAGTTTCCATCAGTTGGTTGTTGAGATGCAACTCCAAGATCTTTGAGGGGACCGGAAGCAGCGATATGGGACGATAGTTTTTACAGTCCCCTGGGTCTAAATTAGTTTTTTTCTTCTTCTTTAAATAGAGGCCTAATAATGGCTGCTTCCAGCTACGAGGATAAGATCTGGATAGGATCACATAATTCATGTGTTTACAGAGAGGCTCTGCTATAATGTTAGCTGCCATATGGAGAACTGCTGGTAGGCAAGCATCCAGGGGTGATTCTGCATGGGATCTCAAAAGATATTGTGCAACCAGTAGGGGCGAGATATTAGAAAATTCTGAGAAAACTCTGGTTTCGATCCTGGGACCAGATGGCACCCTGTGGGTATGCCCGCTGGATACCGATGAGTAACTGGACAGCCTGGAGTTAGGATCAAAACCTGCATAGTTATCCATGATTTTAGAATGAAAAGAAGTTGTGCTGATCACAGATAGCTTGTGAACTCTCTGGTTCTGCTCTGGGTTGAGAAGTTGAAAACTATTGTACTAACTTAAATAGATCTTTTGTGGAAGTTGAATTTTCAATTTTATGCGTACAGAATTTGGATTTTTTGGATTAACCCTACATTTCCAAACAATTGCCAGCCCTGCAGACAGAATAATGCCAACTTTCTACTTTATGCATGGGAGTTTCCACCACCCACCCCATCCTAAGTTACTAGTGTGAAGTTCTCTGGGCGCTATCAGACATAACATAGCATACTCTACAGATTGACCCACTGCTGGCCCTGCTCGAGGGGATTTAGGGAGAGAGCCCTGCTTGGGTTAGACGCCTCACAGCAATAGCCATATTGTTAGCTAAGCGCAGGGAGGCAATGACTTGGGCTCGTATTGAAAAACCTACTGTGGCTCAATGGCTAAGAGACATGGCGGTCTTCAACAACAGGACAGAAACGTATGCGCTACTGCCGCCTCCCACGTCTTGTCCTCGCGATATGTGGGGAGCATATTGCACTTACCTTCTCCACATAGAGACTGAGGCCTGATCTGCCCTATCACAAGAGAATGCCAACCAAGAAACTGTGCCTCCAGCTACTCAGACTACTAGGACCGGTGACATGGTTAGCTGATCTATAGCTTGCTTCTTGCACACTGTGGGTACCCATTACCTATATTCATCCTCTCTGCTATATATGGGAATAGCAGGGTGTAATGTACACTGTATGTATTAAGCAGGAAGGAAATTAGCTTACCTGTAATCCTAGTTCTCTTCCAGGGGATTCCTCATCAAAGTAATAAGTACTGAATAGTCTTGCCTATGTGCGGAGACCACTGAGATAGATAGAAAGATAGATATATCTATATCTCTCTCTATATATATATATATCTTTCTATCTATCTATCTCAGTGGTCTCCGCACATAGGCAAGACTATTCAGTACTTCTTTCTATCTATCTATCTCAGTGGTCTCCGCACATAGGCAAGACTATGCAGTACTTATTACTTTGATGAGGAATCCCCTGGAAGAGAACTAGGATTATATATATCTATTCTATATGCCGTTCCAAGTGGGCGAGAATGGTGCTCTTAATGTCGGCGGTGCGTTTCTCCCCCAGCAGAACCACGCCGGTAATCTTTTCCAACACCTGGCGCCGTAGCACCAAAACCACCATGTACCCAGTACTTCACACATACATATATATCTGCAGCCTACACTAAAGGTAAAAATGGCCAGATTACATTTAGCTTTCATTTTAAAAGTTACACAGACAAGTGTCTACAGAAAATCTTCCACAAACCTTTGCTGAAAAGGAAAATGGGGCATAGTTAACCAATAGGTTCATAGGTCATTCAAAGAACACCCAAAACTGGCATAGTGCCTTTAAGAACTTCACAGTACCCCCTGTATCCCATCAGGTCTCACAGGTGACAGTTAGGTCAGGTCACTGCTGCAACAGTTTCCGTCCAGGGAGGTAGATGGATTGGTTATGATTTTGATGAGGATTCCCCTGGAAGAGAACTAGGATTACTGGTAAGCAATTTTTCCTTCTCTTCCAAGGGATCCTCAGCAATAGTCTTAAGCATGGACAAGAATAGCAAGCCCATCACACAAAGCACAGACTTGCAAACAAGAGCAACTTCAACAATTAACCAAAAAGATTCCTCAAAGCAGCATATCCTACTTGAGTATCTACTGTAGCATCTGAATCCAGACAATAATGCCTAGCAAAGTTATGAGCATATTTCAATGTAGTGGCTTTCAAATTTTGAAAACAGGTACATTCTATAATAGAGCTGCAGTTGCAGCCTTTTTCCTTGTGAAGTGTCCGCTAGGTCTAGTAGGTAAGGATTTTTTAGCTAGCTGATAAGAAGCGAGTATACCTGAAACTATCCATCTAGAAATAAATAAGTCGCGGTTGAGCCTCATACGTGTCCAAATCTGCTATCCCGCATAACGCCTAGACTGTGATCTTGTCTGCAGAGAGATTCCAGTCCGGCTTTTCGAGGGGACCGGAGCCAGAAGCAAGCAGGCAGAGGAGCAGAGCAGAGCGGGAGCGGAGACGCTGAAGACGCTGAAGAAATCGGTTCGCGCTGTAAAACGCTTCAATCGCTCCACAGCTCCAGCCGTTTACACGCTGTATTTCCCGCATTGGGGGGGCCGCACTGGCTCGTCAACAGCCGTGAGCTGTGCCCAAAGCTGCGAGGAGCCGAGATTAGCGCTATCAACGCAGCCGAGGTTGTATCTGCCGGAGCCAGCAAAAGGCAAAAGGCGCATGTCAGCACGGCGGAGACCATAAAAGCTAGCTTTACTGCTCTTACAGCTTTTAACGGGGCTGGTGTTAGGAGTCCGGTGAAGCTCCCAGAAGCTCCCAGAAGGAGGCCAAAAAAAGCTGAGCCCCCACTTCTCTTGAACGCCGAAAACCGAGCTGTGAGGGAGAGAGCAGAAGGGCAATCGCTAAAAGCGAGTAGTGAGCAGCAAGCCGCCAAGGGCCTGAGGCCTGAGTCCAGCATCCAGCAGGGGATCAGCGGAGAGCTACAGGGGAGCTACTCCTGCTTGGCCCTGCCTGACGCAGCAGTAGCAGCAGAACAACACGGAGCCTCGGCAACTACAACTACAAAGGAGGTGAGGCTGAGGGTGGGGCAAAGACGCGAGCGCGGTTGCCGATAGAGGCGGCCGCTAAGTAAGAGCCCGGGGGGTTTGACATAGGCGGTCTGACTAGGTCGGGTTTGCTCATATGTCTCCCCCGAGTGCCCCGCTTGCAAACTAGTTACTTTTATGGACTCTTCAAATAGCCCCCTCACCAATTGCCCCCTCACAGCCCTTTCTTGATAGCTAGTGTGGGGCCATTGCTAATAAACTGCCTCCCTAGCCAAAAAGGGTTCTGGCTGCAGTGGCGCTAGAGATCGAACCACGGACTGAATCAAACCTGAGGCAAGGAGAGGAGCCGAGCAGCGAAGGAGCTGCTGTAACGGAGGCAGCGTTCAGGGCACTGGTCACTAGACAGGGGGGTTCCTTTTGTATCTTTCTTGTGTTCTGTCCTCTCACTGACTTTTCTCACCAGTAAAGAACCCACCGAAACGTTACACAACGTAATCACTACCTCACCTCGCTACCCTCCCTGACGGCAGCTGTTCCTACTGTTCCTACTCACAAGGGGGCAGACAGGCTTGGGAAGGGGGATTGGAGATGGAGGTGGAGTAGGAAAGTGGAGCAGAGGTGGCATAGGTGGCCGGACGGACCTTAATAAAATTGGAAAGAATGAGATCTGGAAAAGTGCGGCTGAATATAAGTATCAGGTCAAAAAAGAAGGTAAAAGATACTTACCAGGGCGCACAAAAGGCAAGTAGAAAAAGGAAGAGGATAGTACAACAAAGAGAGAGACTAGTGTCGGCACCTGAACTAGCAGTTCCAAGCCCAAACCAAAGTAACATTGGGATCAAAAAATTCTTTTACCTAAAAGACCCCATGGCGACCATCTATGGACCAACGCAGGAGCAAGACCTCCAACCTAGCCCAATTATACCGGTACCATGCGCAAAAGAAAATACGCAGGATCAATCTATCATCAAGAAGGTAGAAAAAAATGAATCGCAAAGTACTCACAATGAGAATAGTCCAATAAACAATCAAATAGACCATCTACAACCATCCAGGCCCTCGGCAAAACAAAATAGCAATATTGGCCCTTGCAAGTCCCTTGTAGTAATAGCCCAAATAAACAGGAATGACTCCCAAATTCGTGAAAGAATCGAGGAAATAAAGATCATAGATAAAGGAGAGGTGAAAGAAACGATAACGGGGAATAATTTGGGGGCAAAGCATACTGCCCCACAGGACAACTCATGGCTAACCTCTCTTTCCCTACCGGATGACATAAGCTTGGACAGATACACAGGAAGAGAAAATAACAATCAATTCCAGTTAGAAGCATACTCAAAGATCAGCCAAGGTCCACAAACTAGTCATGGACGACAAGGAGACCAGGAAAATGGTCACAGTAGTAACGGAAGACTGGAATCTACCCCATTGCATAAAGGCAAAAACAATACTAGAGGAAGATCTAATAACAACCGAAACCCAGAATCTCCAATTACGATATCATCTATGAGTGAGTCGGGCGAAGAGCCAGATGTACTGGAAATACCTTCCAGAAAAGATGAAATGGCCACATGGGGTAAAACATTAATAAACACCTTAGATCAAGCAATTAAAGCATTGAATTTCCAGTCAGATAAAATGGATGTCGAAATCGACCTAATAAACCTTATTGCGGGTCACATTTCAGGTATAAACACTCGGCTGGACCACATGGCAACCCTGCTTCTAGGGAGGGTCGAAAAGGGACTCCATATAGAGAGCATCAAGCCGAGCTGCATATGCGGCAAATTAGTGGACAATATGTCAAATTTACCGATCATACTAAATGACATCCTAAGGGCGGTCCAATCTTCAGTGGATATAAAACAAAACATCACATCCACGAGTCATACTAAGGAAACAAATTTGGAAGTAGAAAGTAGGAGTCAACAGATAGAAACTGATCCTAACCAAAACAGCTACGTAGAGGAACAGCCAAGTAAGACAAGTGAAGAAAAGTCCGACAATGGAGCAAGTCAAATAGAGGAGGCACGAAATGTAACAATTCAAACTAAAGTCAAACTAACAAAAAGACAAAGAAAGCGTGCTAGAAAAGGAAGGATACAGCTTAAATTCCAACCTACAACAGACACTCATATGTACCCCATCTTTCATCATACCTCCATTAAGAAAAAGAAACCAGCTTCTGAAGTAACCATCTCTGAGCATATAGTCAAGTCCCCAGACCAACCAGCCCAGTCAAGTGCAATGAATGGGAATATCCAGAATATCCAGAATACAGAATCACCAATAGTTCCTACCGATACAAAATCAAAACAAATGCAACGGAGTAAACATTTGAA
The DNA here is from genome assembly GCF_964261635.1 of Lissotriton helveticus. Lineage (NCBI taxonomy): Eukaryota > Metazoa > Chordata > Amphibia > Caudata > Salamandridae > Lissotriton > Lissotriton helveticus. Next base: position 173,802,868 of record NC_136061.1, read on the forward strand.
AAAAAAAACAACAGGAGCTCAGGATATAGATAATTCTCAAGACGAGGCTGATGGAAGGGTTTTAGTTCAAGAACCCTGTGTAAATCGGATAGCAACGATTCATCAGACAGATGAAATGCAAATACCTGAGGTCAAATCTTTAAATCAAGGAATGGGACATCAAAACGACGCAATCAATGCGGACAACATACAAAATGTAATAAACAAAGCCAATCAGAGGTAATCGTCAAAAAGTGTAGAGGAAAAAGGACATTTAAGAACATCAATAAAAATTAATTCAAACGAAGAAGGACGAACCTGTAATATTGATCAAACAAAAATAAAATTAGTGTGCACTCAGACACTCAAGAATAGAAATAATGATAAAATCACAGATCAAATAAACAATATGGATTATAAACAAAATTCAGGTAGGATTAACGAACCTATTACTCAACCTATAAGAACAGCCGTTTTCAATGAAAAAATAATAATAAATACCGTGAATGAAGGGAGAAGAATAATCATAAATGGAGAAAGAACACAAAACTCAAAATCAGAAGAAGCAAAATGGAATTCTCAAATAACAGAAGACAAACTGGTTTTTACACCAGATTACCAGACAACAGGGGGTCAAGACTTCTTGAACAGAGGTAATATAATGCGGCTGCTGGGAGAAATACCAGAACTGGACGACATTACATCCCAAAACCTTCTGTCTGTAGAATTTAAACACACAAAAAACAAATCAGAAGTAGAAGAGTCTTTAACCGCTCCTTAGCTGGAGCATTTGTGCGCCTAATAAAAACCACATAACATAACATAACATAACATAACCATCTGGTCGTCTAAGGACATAGTTGATAGAATACTTGCTATGAGCCCGTCCTTTGAAGCTTGGGGCATAAGACTAAGGCGGGAAGAACGGAAAAAATACCCATTCCCACTTTTAAAAAACACAACTACAAGCAAAAGGAAAATGGAAGAGGTGAATACACAAAAAACATGTCTAAAGGGAGCATGCTCAGTAACCCCACCAAAAATATTACAAAACACAAAAAGACAAGAAAAGGCAGGGGTGCAAGGAGGAACCCAGGAACAAACTATTGACTGGTCCTGGGTGGCATCGGCTTTGAGCAATAAGTGTACCTAGCAAACCTAAACATTTTAGAAAACCAACGTTACAAATAACAGTTTGTAATCAAAATGATTTAACTGATACAAACCCTCTTATGATCAATCTCTGCTCCTGGAACGTTCACGGTTTTTATAGCATGGGGCATGACCAAGAAACCATAAATTTCTTGGAACAGCACGATCTAATATTGCTACAAGAAACCTGGAACTTATATCAAACTTCCATCCCGGGTTATATTGAGTTTCACGTCCTCGCCGAAAAATTATCAAAATTTGGTCATCCGAGAGGAGGCTTGTCAACATTCATCGCCCAGCGTTACAGATGGCAAGCAGAAGAAGTAGACACTGGGGCAAAGTGGATACAAGTAACAAAACTTACGGAGAAGTTGGACCAGGGTCTATGTATTCATAACCTACTATTGATCAACGTTTATGTACACCCTGAAAAGAAAAAGAAAAATGAAAAATTGATAACATTACTAACTTTGATCAAGGCATTGCAAAACGCCCATGAGTCATATTCCATGATAATCTCGGGGGATTTTAATAGCAATTTAACCAAAGATGATAAAATAATCCGAGCTCTTGGTGAATTGGACCTTTTTATCCTGAATAAAAACGACAATGGAGACAATGGCATACCTGTAACTTTTGTAAGTGGAAACCGGAAGTCAACAATAGACTTCACAATAATGAGCAAAAATTTAATATCAAAGGTGAGCTCATTTTCAATAGGGCAACGTGTGGAAAGTGATCACCTACCACTAATTACTAAAATAAAAATGGGGGTTAGTAAGACTGAAAAACAAAACAACATCAATCAGTATACTGAAAAATTCAATCTGCGTAAACTGAAATGGGGAGGAAAGGAAATAAACAAAACAATGGATAAATTTAAAAACGAACTGCTCAGACTAACACCGGAAGAAAAAGAAAACCCAATAAAAACATGGGTATACCTATGTGAAGTCGTAACAAGGTGTCCCCCAATCAAAAATCATAACGCGAAACGAATCAGTAGTGGGAAAAAGCCTTGGTATAATATTACCTTGAGAGAGGAAAAAAGGAAAATCGCACGAGAAGTCCGGAAGCAGGTATTAAATATAAAAAGCGGAATAAAACCAGACAAGTTGAAACTGAAAGCCATGCGGAAAAGATACAAGACCATGCTGAGTAAAGCAAAAACATCATACCAAAATGAAATTTGGACTAAATTACTAATTGCTGGGAAACACAAAAACGCCCGAACATTTTGGGGTATCATCAATAAGTTGACAAAGGCTGACTCCTTAACACAGGAGGCAGGAATTGGAGAATGTAAGTGGATCCAACATGTGAAAAAAATGTTCATTGATAGGGCAGATGGTCAAAACAGACAATGTATTCGAGACTGTGAAACTTGCATTAGAAACTCCGAACATGCAGATAGTATCTTAAGAACAGGAAACAGACCTCTAGAAGAAACTCAGAAGATAACTGTGGGTTTTGAAAATTGGGAACCTGAATTCACTCTCACTAGTAAATTAGAGAAATTAGTAGACATATTTCCAGAAACCCTGGTAACAACAGACCAACTAAAAACAATAATAAATCGCCTGAAAAAAGAGGGGGCACCGGGTCCAAATGGGCTTCCAAATTCCATCTTTAAACATTCGCCTGAATTCTGGGCAGACTATTTAACACCATTTTTTAACATAATTTACAACCAGAAAAACTGCCCAGATCTTGGAATGGGAGCATAATTCACCCCATTTTTAAACAAGGGGACCACAATGAGCCTGGGAACTACAGGCTGATTTCGCTGACAGATGTGGAGGCAAAATTATATGGGTCATGCTTATTATCACACCTTCAAGACTGGATGGAATACACGAATATAATACCGATGTTTCAAACGGGTTTCCGGCGAAGAACCGGCACATTAACAAACCTGATAACCCTGTCTTTGTTAAAAGAAAAAGCAGAAAAAAGGAAGACAAAACTGTACGCTTGTTTTATAGACCTGCGAGCAGCGTTCGACAGAGTGAACAGAAACAGACTATGGGGAAAATTAAGATCATGGGGCCTCCCTAAGAAATTGCTGGAGGCAATTATAAGCTTGTACAGTAACACCTGGGCTCGAGTTAAATTGGGAGATGGTTGCAGCATCACGGCCGAAATTACAACACAACAGGGTCTGAAACAAGGCTGTGTATTGGCACCAAGTTTATTCAACCTATATATGTCAGACATCGTCAGTCACATGGAGGTCGGGGAGGGCCATCCACCCTATTTGTCAAAAATCCCAATCCCTTTCCTGCAGTATGCGGATGACATTGTTGTTCTGAGTCAAACGCCAATAGGCCTGCAAAGGATGAGTAACAACTTAGTAACTTATTTGGAACATGAATACTTGGAATTAAATAAAGATAAAACCAAAGTGGTCCGCATTGTGGGTCCAAAACAGTCAACATTTAAATGGTACGCAAATGGCACCCAAATAAAGGAGGAAAACTCATATAAGTACCTAGGTCTGAAACTGGGGCGAGGACAAATTAACAAAGAACATAAAACAGATCTAAAAGCAAAAACACAGTCTTTGATCTACGCATACCGACAATTGCAAAAAAAACTAAGCTGCCCAAACTACAGACATCTGCTGGAAGCAATGAAAGCACAATCCCTACCCACCCTGTCATATGCATTGGTCAATTGGTGTGGCAAAGAAGCGGGGCTGTTAAACAGCTTACAAAGATATATAAAGCGACCCTAAACCTCCCAAAATCGGCAGCACCGGCGCAGGTTCGTCTGGAATTTGGCCTGCTAAACCAGAAGTTTCGCTGCATGGGAACTTTTGTGAAACTCTGCCATAAAATACGTACATCAGAAAAAGGATCACTGGACAAATTGTGTTGGGAAGAAATCGCTACCCAGCGGACACAACATATGCCAAACAGTTGGGGTGACTTTTTGTCCCAATCCTTGATTCATTTAGGACTTGAAGAAACGTGGGATTCAATGCCAGATAGAAATACTTTTGACAAAATCGCAAATAACACGGTCAAAATGGAATCCTATCTGGAAGATAAAATAAGTACCGCGAAACGACGACACGGGTGGACCGTGATAAATTCATATTCTGGGGTAAAGCCACAGATGTATTTGGAAAGTCACTTCAATAGGTTCATAAAACAAAGATATATAAAACACCGATTAGGCCTACAATTTTCTAAGGACTTGTTACCATCCTGGCAAAATTGTTACAGTGACTGTTACTGTCGTCTGTGTGGATATCAAAATGAATCATTAACTCACTTATTATGTGTCTGCCCGGTGCTTAAAGAATTGAGGAGACGGCTTTTAAAGGACATTTTTAATAAACTGAACATTCGGACATGTAGGCAAGCAGTAATTCGATGGCTAGATGGATCATCCCCTATGTTGGCTTGCAGGGGGGTAAAATATATGATGAAGGTACAAGCCCTCCTACAGCAAGCCGAACAGGGAATCATAGCAACAAACTGAAATATGTCATTTTATTCTTCAAACGGCCAATAGTCTTTAATGCAAGTAATATGTTAAACATGTGTTTTTAACTTATCGCAAAATGTATTTTGTAATAATTTTTAATAAGTTTATACAATAAAAATTGACTTGACTTGACTAGTTTGTTTAGAGGATGCAAAACCTGTTCTCACTGGGCTATAGTTAACTCAAAGGTGGTCCAATTTCCTAATAGCTTTGGTTTTATCCAAGTAGAATTTTAGCACTCTCAATATCAAGAGTATAATAACCTTTTGGCTGAATTGGAGGGGTTAAGGAAGAAAGCAGGTAGGGAAAGGTTCTGGTAGTCTGAAACTACCTTTGGAAGAAAACTGCAATGAGTTCTCATCACCACTCTTTTGGAATGAAAAACTGCGTATGGTCACTAGAAAAAACGTTTTCCATGTGAGGAGTTGCAAAGCGGCTTTATGTACTGGTTCAAATGGGCGACCCTTCAGTTTTTAAAGGACAATATCAAGTTCCCACGGAGGAGAGGACGACTTAATTGGAGGGGAATACCCTGTTAAGTCCCCTCTAAAAAATCGTTGACCAGTGGCATTTTAAAGAAAGAGGTCTGTGAAGAGGATTTACTATAAGCTGTAATGACCGCAAAATGTGCCTTAATGGAAATAAACTGCAGGCTAGATTTTGCTAAGTGGAGATGAAAAGGTAAAACTAAATATTCTGGGTCCATATTTGTATTGAGACCGTTTTGGGTACACCATAAATTGAATCTTTTCCATTTGAAAGCATTCTAGCGGAAGGTCTTTTAGCCTCTCCTAAAATGCCCATGCATTCTTTAGAAAGGCTTAATTGTCCATATTGGAGGAATTCAGGAGCCATGCTGTCAAGTTCAGAGACTGAAGGTTGGGATGTAGAATCTGTCCTCCGTACCTGTACAGGAGATCCTGCCTGCACAGCAACCTCTTATGTGCTCTCCCCGACAGATGTAGAAGGCCAGTGAACCACAACTGGCGAGGCCATTCTGGTGCTATAAGTATAATTCTGGTCTTGGATCTGTATAGTTTGACAATCACTGCTGGAATGAGAGAAGTTAGTTGAAATGCGTGGAGAACTTTCCCTGACCAACTTATCAAAAGGGCATGCCCAGTAGAGACTGGGTGTGCGAACCTGGAATCGTAGACCAGGCATTTTTTGCTGTTTGCATCTATGAACAGCTCTATTTGAGGGTGCCCCCATTTGTGAAAAATGTATTGCAGGATCTGATTGTTTAGAATTCAATTGTGATTTTCATGGGAGTGCTGACAGAGAGAATCTGCTTGGATATTTTGAGTCTTTGAAAGCCTGCTATCGTTAAATTCTTGGCTATTAACCATTTCGAAATTGCTTGAGCCTCGAGAGATAGAGGGCAAAGAGTGTGTCCCTCCCTGAATGTTCAGGTAATGCATAGTTGTCATGTCGTCTGTTTGAAACAAGGATAGAGCTTGTTGCTATCACTGGAAAGAAAGATTTTAGAGCAAGGGCACTGCTCTCAGCTCCAGCATATTGATTTGATAAGTCTTTTCCTTGTCCAACCAAACTCCCGTAGTGTGAAGAGAACCCATGTGAGCACACCATCCCTGAAGAGAAGCACCTGGGATCAGTGTCTGAGTTGGTGGGTCCTTATGAATAGGTACTCCCACCAACAGATTCTTCCGATGAGATCACCATGGGAGAGAGTAACTTTCAGCCTGCAATAGGGTCAGGCTGACTTCCAGGCAGTTGGAAAGTTAATTCCACTGGTCATTAAAGCATTGCTGCAGAGTTCCTGGGTAATCGTGTGTGAGGAACTAGAAGAAATCTTCCTCGCAGATGAATGGTGAGTCTATAGGAGACTGGTAAAGTTCAGAGTGATTGATTTTTTTTTTTTTAAAAAGGTTTTTATTGCGGATTCTGAACAAAAATCTCAAATCAGGACAGGCAGTACACTTAGAGCATCATTGAGTAACCAATCCAACTACAATAACATACACAGCCATTTAGCCCACAACCCGGAGGTCAGGCGGCGTGGGGTGTCTCACAGATATGGATACGCTCGTGTGCCCGCCCTGCATAAATAGTCAGATATCTACGATACACAGTTTCCGCTTTTAATCCCCCTAACAACAACTCCCCTTACAACCCATTCACAACGAGATAGTTCCAGGACTAGTCCTGGCGCCGGAACCAATGTGATGGCAACCTACCATATATGGTAATGGTGACCAGCTATAGGACACAGTTCGCGCGCCTCCCTGTCCTCTAGGGATAGTCTTCTAGGGACCCTAATCTGCAATCTACCACTAGATCCCAGCACCTAAACACCTTATGGCCCGCATGGTGATCCCAACTACCCCGAGGCGAGTGTGTCTTGCCCTCCCCCCCTTGCCCAGCTGCTGCTAGTGTGAGTGTACATAAATTACAGTAAAACCAGATCACGACATCGCTCAGTAGAATCTACCGTATAGTAATGCTTCATGCAGTCCTTTCCAATTAGTGCTCACCAACATCAGCCTCGCCTCCTACCACATAGTCGCGCAGCGCCTGCACTATCAGTTCCCACGCTCTCGCCATATCCATGCATTTATCAGTGGCACTCCTGGCAGCCTGCCGCATTCTGATGACACTCTCACAGCCCGCCCATTTCAACAGCTCATGCATCCACCGCTTCACCGATGGTCCCTCTTTAGACTTCCAGTGCCAGGTAATCTCCCTCTGGGCCAGCATAAGGCCCAGATCGATAAATTTGCTAGTGATTTTCGTCCGCTTTGTATGAGGGAACCACAGTAGCAAGCATGCAGCCATATCGAAATCCACCTCCCTGTCTGTAACTGCGTTCAGGAGGTCTCCCACGTCATGCCAGTATGACCCTAGTCCCGGGCACCCCCACAGCAAATGATCTAAGTCCGCCTCAGGCGCCAAACATCTCGGGCATACGGCGTCCCGTACCCGAAAATATCTCGCTATCCTCTCCGGGGTCAGGTAAGCCCTATGAACAATGAAAAAATGTATCTGTTGGAATCGGGCATTCCTGGTTCCCTTCCAGGTTCGCTCCAAAACATGGCCCCAGACTACATCCGGAATGGGCCTACCTATACTAGCTTCCCAATTTGCCTTCAGTGCCCCCAGCGGGGCCAGACCCTCGTGCTGTAGTCTATTATGGAGGCAGGTAACCGCCTTGGTAGTGCCCGTAGCCATAACCACGTATTGGCACACCATAGTCGTCTCCGGTTCCACCAGCCCCCCTTTCCAGTGTTTTTGCATTGCCGCGATCACTGCCGCATGCAACAGGAAATCCCCGTCTGGCAGACCAAACCTGTCCTGCACCTCCCGGAACGGGGCCAGTGTCCCCTCGACGTATAGATCTCCAACTACCTGCAGCCCTAGGTCCTCCCAGTCCGATAGCGGGGACCAGTCGCCCCCATGCGGCAGCGCGGTCAGCATTCCTAGCGGAATCTCCGGCGCGTACGCTCGGGAGATGGCCGCTCTCTTCAGGCTCCTGTTCCAGCAGAGTCTGAGCGTCTTTTCTTCCAGCGTTAGGTCCCGCACCTCCAGCTTCTGTTGCATGATAATGTACGATAAGACATGCCGTTGGATACCCTGCCCCCTATTAATGTCCGGACCTCTGAATTCCCTGGCCACATGTTGCGTCAGCACCTGCAGTTGGGCTGCCAGATAGTACAGCTCAAAATCCGTCACCGCCATCCCCCCCTCTAGCTTGGGCCTAGTCAGGGTCGTCAACGCTACTCTGCGCCGTTTCTGCCCCCACAGGAATCCGGACACCAGCATCTGCAGGTCCGCAAACATGCGCCGCGGGATCCACACCGATAAAGTCCTAAAGTAGTAAAGTAGCCTCGGGAGTGCCACCATTTTCAAGAGTGCTACACGGCCCAGCACAGACAAGGGGAGAGAGGCCCAGAAGTTCACACAACCCCTCAACGCGCGCACGCAGCGCCCCACGTTTCCTTCCAATAGGTTTGTGGCCTCATGGTAGATACGAACACCCAGATATGTGAAGCTGGAGGGCTCCCAGACCACACCCAGCCCAAGGGGGGGGCTGCGTGTGCCCTCTCGGAGTGGAAACACACAGGTCTTGGACCAGTTTACTTTAAGGCCTGACACTTCACCAAATCGTGAGAGCATGGCTACAGCTCCCTCTAGCGCTTGTCCGGGGTCGGCCAAGTACAGTAATAGATCATCCGCGTACAGTGATATATAGTGCGCCCTCGCCCTTTGCGTCACCCCCCGAAAGTGCACGCCCGTCCTTGCCAGTGCTGCTAAAGGTTCCATGGACAGTGCAAATAGCAGAGGAGAGAGCGAGCATCCCTGCCTCGTCCCCCTATGCACCGGGTAAGCTGAAGAGATCGAGGAACCCAGTCGCACCCTAGCCGAGGAGTACAGTACCCTCGTCCATCGCCGGAATCCCTCACCCAGGCCAAATTTCGCCAGTACCTCATCTAGGTATTTCCACTCAAGGCTATCGAAAGCCTTTTCAATGTCGACAGACAACACCACCGGATCATGCGGCGAGTCCCTAGCATCATCCAATATCTGTAGTAAGCGGCGCACATTCATAGACGTGTTCCTGGTAGGGATAAACCCTGCCTGGTCGACATGCACCAACCTGGTCATAAGCGGCAGGAGTCTGGCGGCCAAGATACGACTTAGGATCTTGTAGTCCACCGTCAGCATGGATAAGGGTCGATAGGACGTTACATCCAGCGCCTCCCTACCCGGCTTCAGCAACGGAACCACCAGCGCCTCTCTCATCGTTTCGGGTAGACATCCCTGCTGTCCCGCTTCCGAGTATACTACCAACAGCCTAGGTGCCAAAATGCAACAAATTTCCCATAGAATTCTATGGGCAACCCATCGACGCCCGGCGTTTTGTTTTTGGCCATCTGTTTGATGGCCAGTCTAATCTCCGCCAGCGTTATGGGCCCCCCTATATCCTCTGCATCCTCCGCCTCTAGTACCGGCAAAGCAATAGAGTCCAGATACGCACGTATTCCAGGCGCGTCTACCGTAAGTTGGCACTCGTAGAGATCAGTGTAATAGGACGCGAAGCGCGATAAGACCACCGTCTGCGAGTAAGCTACGTCCCCCGTTTCCGTTCGTATGCTCATTACTGGGCACCCCCGAGGTTCTGGATCAGCGAGCCTGGCAAGGAGTGTACCCACCTTGTCCCTCTCCGCATGCACCTTGACCATATATAGCTTAAAATCGTAGCACCGCAGCCGCTCAGTCTCCCTCGCAACCAATTCCTTGGCCTCAAGCAATCGCTCCTGCAATTCCGGTCGTTCCGGTCTACGTTGCTCTAATCCCCGTAGCACATTCTCAGCCTTCGCCAGGTCAGTCAAAAGCGAAGTCCGCACATTGGCAAACCTGCCCATGCACACTCCCCTCACCACCACTTTCATCGCATCCCATTCCACCAGTCTCGTCGCCGCTGTGCCCTCATTCTCCCTGAAGTAGTGTTCTATGCCCTGGCAGACGGCATCGCTAAACACCGGATCCTCCAGCGTGTGGGGCTGTAGCCTCCACGTGGGAATCGCCGATCTCACCTGTTGCCAATGTATCGATATCAGTAAGGGGTTATGATCCGAAATTGTCCTAGTTAAGTATTCCGTGTGACTAACCAAGGCGGCCAGGCGATCACTACAGAGTATAGAGTCTATCCTCACATGTAATGCATGTAATGCTGAAAAAAAGGAATAGTCTCTCATTGCAGGGTGTTGTTCTCTCCACACATCTAGTAACCCCCAACTGTCCTGCCACTCCTTCCTCTGGGTAGCTAGCCTGCGCACTGTCGAATCGGTCAATGGTGGATGGGATCTGTCCAGGTCCACATTAGTTATCGAATTAAAGTCCCCACCCAAAATGACGGGGCCCACCAGGTAATGCGCCAATGAGCCCGACAATTTATCAAAAAATAAGGCCTGTTCCGTATTAGGGGCGTACACACTACACAGGGTCACTTCTCGACCATAGAGCCTCCCTTCCACTACCACATATCTGCCCTCCGGGTCCACCCGCTTAGAGATGACCAGGAACGGTATCCCAGCTCTAACCCAAATTAATACACCTCTGGCAAATGCTGAGTACGTGGTCCCAAACACCTGCCCCCGCCACCTCCTCTGCAGTGCAGCGCATTCTGCTTCAGTCAAGTGGGTCTCCTGCAGCATCGCAATCTGAGCTACACGCCGCACTAAGTGGGCATGCACCTTGTGACGTCTCACCATCGTCCTGAGACCACGGACATTCCATGAAATGCATTTTAAATCAGGTAACGTCCCCATAGCAGTCTCTTCGGTACAAAAGCAGCACTAGCCCAACGCCCCTCACACCGCAGCAGCCGGATCCCCTAACCCCAACACCCAACAAAACCCCCCAAACCCCTCTCCCCAGGACAGGACTTAATAACCCAGCTTCAGCCCCGTTCCAAACTCGCAACATAACACACAACACGCTACTCTGTGGACTCTACCACAGAAGGCCTTAAGGGCCACTAGAGGGTGGTTCAGCGCCTGACCCAGAAGCAGCGGAGCCCCCACCCCACACCTTAGGTCCCATAGTATGGCCTCAATCCCACTCCTGAGTGTCCACTGAGCGATCAGAGTGGCCATGCCCACATAAGAGTCACAGTCGTGCGATGCCCCTGTACCTCACTCATTAAAAAGTTCATCCGATGTCTGTGGAGTGACCTCCGGACCCCTCGTGCTCTCCACTTCCGATTCATCTCCTCCCGTTTTCACTCCATCGTCGTCGGAACCAGTACCCTCCGACGTCCTCTCCTGTTGCGATCCCGTGATGATCGCGGTTGCCGCCAGCGCCCCCTTCCTGTCCGCTTCCATCTGAGCTTTCTGCATCGCCATCTTAAGTCTATTCCGTTTTCGAATGCGCTGAGATTTTCTGATCCGGGGGGGTTGCTGCGCAGTCCTATCACTTTTGCCAGCGCGGTCAGTCCCAACACGGTAGCGCTCAAGCCACGACCACGCCTCGTCCGGAGTCAGAAAGAAGTGGGTTGTGCCATCCAGGATCACTCTCAGCTTGGCCGGGAAAAGCAACGAGTACTGGATCCCTTCATCCCTCAACTCCCTCTTCACCGGTAAGAAGGACGCCCGGCTCCTCTGGACTTCCTGAGTGTAGTCCGGGAAGATCGTAACCTTACTGTTTTCCACTTGAAATGGGCCCTGCGAGCGTGCCCTTTGTATCAGGAGGTCCCGATCCTTATAGTGCAGCAACTTTATCACCATTGGTCTGGGAGGACTACCCAGCTGAGGCGGACGAGCCGGGACCCTATGCGCCCGCTCAAGGGAGAAGAAGGGAGAGAGACCCTCCGGCGCCACCACCGTGGTAAACCAGTTCTCCATATAGGCCGCAGCATCCTCCCCTTCAATTTTCTCCGGAAGGCCTACAACTCGCACATTATTCCTCCTATTGCGACTTTTGGCGTCCTCCGCTCGTCTTTCTAGGGTCTCCAATCGGCGTAGGACATCAACCAGTTTGTGTTCAGCAGTAACCACTGCCGGCTTCAACTCCTGCAGTAGCTGTTCATTGTTCTTCACCTTGTCAGCGAGCTTCGTATGGTCTGTTTTGAGAAGTCCTAGCCCCGTGGCAACCTGCGCAATATCCTGATGTAGGGATTCTTTTGTCGCAGTGATCGCGTCCAAGATACTGTCCAACCGTTCATGCAGCCGCTGTTCCTGAGTCGTCGCGCCAAATGGACCAGGCGCTCCGCCATCTTGTGACCGTGCAAGCACTTCGGGCGTTCCACCAGTAGCGGCCATCTTAGTCCCCACAGCACCGCTCCGAAGTCGTCACCAAACCGAGCGCCCTCCCCCGTCGTGTGGTCAGCCGGTCACCAGTGCCACCCAGCTCTTGAAGCCAAAGTTCCTTGTGGGTCCGCCAGACCAACGCACCACCAGTACACGTGGCAGGGTGCAGCCCACAGCCAGGGCCACAACAGAGATACTCCAAACGCCAAGGGGACGTGCAGGGCAAACGCAGTCCAATAGTGGAGGTGCCCAATCTGCAGGCGGCGACTCGCCCCAGGCCGGACCTCCCACCCCACACAACCTGCAGGCGTGCCCGGCGCAGGTCCACAGCGGGCTGCACCGCTATGCAGCAAGGGATATCCCCTGTTCTCTGTACTCCACGGGCGGCATGAATGCCTCTCAGCAGGCCATTGTTGCCCTTCCGTCTCGCCAACAGCTAGCAGAGTCCCAAGGGGAGCGTGTGACCGGCTCCTCCGCCTAACCGCACCGTGCTCTCCGTTGGGCTGTAGGACCGCCCCCTCCGCTCATACAATCCCGGGGGTCTGCTGGGGGGCCCCTATCACAGGTCTCCGCTGCGGCCGCCGCGGCCGCCGCCACCCTCGCCAAGCTCTCCGGGCTCCGGGGGTGCCGCACGGCACCCGTACAGTAGTGCAGGGAGGCGGGGGGAGGGGCTCCGTGTTCGCCCGGCTCCCGGCCGGCAGCAACCACTCGGCCGCCCCAATTAGTGCTGGAGCAGTCCGCCGGCTCACCTCCGCTCTGTCCCCGCTCCGCACTCTGTCCACCAGCCTGCCTCCGTCCGAAGCCCCGTTACACCCGGCCTGAGCTCCGTCAGTGTCCCGGAGCCGCCATCTTCCTTTGTTGCGGCGCAGCTCCGTCGGGACTCGGGACCTGCCAGGAATGCAGCGTCCGGGCACCCACCAGGTCGCGATCGGGGTCCCTCGGTCTCGCTACGCCCAGAGCAGCGAAGCGTACCACTCAGGGGGTACTATTCCCGGTGTTTTCAGGAGTTATTGCGGGACCTGGTGCAGAGCCGATCGCTCACGCCGCTATCACGGCCAGCGTCCAAGCCACGCCTGTTCAGAGTGATTGATGATAAGTCTCTACAATGAAAGACACACTTTTGCAGATTGGGTTTCCAGCGTAGCTCCCAGGCAGTGCATTCTTTGTACTGGGCATATTGTAGACTTTTTGAAGTTGACATGGAGGCCTAGATTGGTTTGTGTCTTTTCACAAATCTGATAGTGATCCTTTGTCTAAGATGGTGAGGAACTCTTTATCAGTCAATTGTCTAGGTAAGGATAAATAAAGAGTTTATCTGCGACAAGATCATGTCTCTATCAGATAAGATGTAATGTAAGGTAAGTAACTTGTCCATCTGCTACAGACATCTAGCTGCAGATTCCTTACCTTTAAACAGATAACCAAGCAATATCATCCCAGGAGGAGGGACTGCGAAAAGGTTTAGACTAGAAAGTCCTGAAAAATAGAGCGACCAAACAGGCCTTCTCTGCGAACCTGGGAATCCAGGCAGTAGTGTCTGGCAAACATGTGCAGTGATGCACAGTTGGCTGATTGGCAAATATCAAATGGGACTACATGCTGGAGAGCCGTGGTGGCTGTTTTTGCCCTTGTGGAATGGGCCCTAAGCCCTTCAGGGGGATCTTTCTTCCCTAAGGCATAGCAAATTGTGATAGAGAGGATAACCCAGCAGGGTATAGTCCTCTTTCGGACAGCATGCCCTTTCTTTGCAGTCACATACCCTATAAAGAGTTGGTCATCCACCCGAAACTCTTTGGTTCGATCGAACTAGAACGAGAACGCTCTTTTTGGATCCAGAAAGTGGAGACGTTCCTCTTCCTTGGAAGGGGTGCAGCGGTGCATAGAAGGTGGGAAGAGTAACGGTCCCATGTGAAAGGGTGTTACCACCATAGGGAGAAAGGATGCCCCTGTGCGGGGCACCACTTTTTCCGGGAAGACCGTCCGGTAAGGAGGCTGTGATGACAGTCCCTGCAGTTCGCTCACCCTCCTGGTATATGTTATTGCCACTAAGAAGGCTTTTTTGATGGTGAGCAGCTGTAGAGGGCAGTTGTGCAGCAGCTCGAACGGTGCGCACATCAGAAAAGTGAGAACCTAATCAAGATCCCACTGTGGCATAATAAAGGGTGAAGAGGGAAACAAGTGCATTAACCCCTTTAAGAATCTCTACACCAGAGGTGATTGGAAAAGAGAAGGCTGATCAGGCAGCCGAAGAAAAGACAAAAGGGCCGAAAGATAACCCTTTAAGGGGCTCAGAGCAGATCACATCCAGGCCAAGGAAAGTATAAACAGGAGGACATCATATAAAGAGGCAGATAGAAGACTGGTCTACACAATATTTACAAAATGTATCCCATCATCAGATGTCTACCGAATTTTGATGGAGCGACGCCTGGCTTCCATAATAACCTCACAGACTTCGGGAGGAAGGTTGAAAGCGGTCAACTGTCCACGCTCAATCTCCACGTTAGGAGGCGGAGAGTGGACAAGTCAGATGGAGGACCCTTTCCTGCTGCTGCGACAGAAGAGCCTCCCTATGGGGCAACCTGACCAGAGGACCAATGCTCCAGTCTAGAGGTTTGGGATATCAAAATCTCCGTGCCCAGTACGGAGCTACAAGAATAACTTGTGCTCGGTCGCTCCTGATCTTCTTGAAAGGCATATAGGAGGAATCTCGAACATGCAAAACTGCTGACATTGCACGTTCTCTTCAGATGCGAACAGATCTAACTAAGGCTCTCTCCATTGCTGAAAGAGACCGTGCGCCACCGCGGAATGGAAATGCATGGGGTCGTGGACAAAGAGTCCACGACCCCACTCCGCCCTGTTTGTTGCAGTACCACATGGCGGGAGTGTTGTCCATGAACACCTGTATGGGCCTTCCCTTTATCTATGGCAAAAAGGCTTTCAGTGCCAGTCAGATCGCCCTAAGTTCCAACAGATTGATATGGAGCTGGGCCTCTGCCGGAGACCAGAGTCTTCTGGTCTCCATCTCCCTCAGATGGCCACCCCATCCCAGAAGGGACGCATGCGTCACTACTGTGAAATCTGGGTGGGGAAGGGAGAGGGTTCTGTCCTTGAACCAATTGTGGTCTGTAAGCCACCGCTGCAGGTTTCTCGTAGTGCCCTCTGAAATTTGAACCAGGTTGGTGAGAATTCCTCGATGCTCTGCCTACTGGAACTTCAGGACCCTCTGCAGAGCCTGCATGTGCCACCATGCATGGGTCACTAGCAGGATGCAGGAGGCCATGAGGCCCACCAGCCTCAGACTCATTCTCACCGAAATCCAGGATAGAGGCCGAAACACCGGTAACATAGCCTGAATATCCTGGAATCACCGTTTCGGAGGATAGGCCCGAAACTGCACCGTGTCCAGAACCGCTCCAATTAAAGGGGGCATCTGAGAGGGGGTCAGGTGTGACTTCAGCAAGTTGATAGTGAACCCCAGCGAGTGCAAGAGGCACGCCGTAGTCTGGAGGTGGGAAACAACCATTTGGGAAGAGCCCGCCTTCAACAACCAGTCGTCGAGATATGGGAAGACTGGAATCCCAGTTCTCTGCAGATGGGCTGCGACCTCCGCCATCAACTTTGTGAACACCTGAGGGGCGCTGGTGAGGCCGAAGGGGAGCACTGCAAATTGAAAGTGCTTGCGGCCCACTCTAAACCGCAGGTAGCATCGGTGAGCAGGCAAGACGGGTGTAGGAATTGCTTTTATGATTACCCCCCACCTTTGACTGCTGCTATGCTGTTTCTGACCAGTCTGACTCAGATCCTGCTAAGCAGGACCACAGTCTCTGTGCTTTCTCCCCTAAATTGGTATGGTTAGTACTTAGGCACAACTCAGAGTGGAGAGCGGTGTACCCTTATCAGTCCCTGGTATATGGTAGTGAGGTACCCAGGGCATAGGTACACCAGGGGTCCCTGATGGGCTGAAGCATGCATTATGCCAACCATGGGGGACCACTCAAACGAACTACAGGCCTGCCGTTGCAGACTGTGTAAACTGGTGCTAACACCACTTACGAAAGACATAGGTTTCCCTATTTACAAGGGCACTGCACTTACAACCTATTAGTCATCCCTAAAGCAGGCCTTTCAATCCTGAAGGCCCGGTGCTCGGTTCTAAGTGTGAGGTTGCCCCTGCATGAGCAGGACACCCCTACAACCTTCGGAGTCCATTATCCCGGGCTGTAAGTGCATCAGCCATTACGACACAGAGTGGCCATGTGTCATTACGCGATGACCATCTCTAAACTGGCTGTAACTAACCCTGTTATGTTTGGTATCAAACATGTTGTTCCACTCACTGTAAAGCTCCTCCGGGAATCCCTCAGTGCTCCCTGCTGAGCCAAGCTCGAGCAGGGTAAGGAAGAACAATAGGTATCTTGTCACAGGGAGGTGTGACCACCTCCCAGACAGGGTTTAGTGTATTGGGGAAAGTGGGAGCGCTTGTCAGCGCCACTCAGTCTGCTTGAAGGGCGTATTTGGTTGCCTCCTTGCATAGTCCAGTTCAAACCAGTTCAGGGAGCCATTGGCTTCTGCTCTGGCGCGAAACTGGACAAAGGACATGGGAGTATCCGCCCCATTGTCCGACCCCTCCCCTGGGAGGGAACCCTGAATCATCTGATGATCCCCTTCCTTATGGTACTTAAAGGCTTACCCTAGATTCATCATGGGATAAGATTCAAGACTCCACTTCTTCGACCGTCTGGGTACTATGCACTTCACTCTGGTTATCAAAGCTGCAACTGGGAAGACTCCTGCTGCTCCTGATCTCATTGCCCTGCTAGTCTGCTGCATTATCAGTGCCTGTGTTTCATACAGGAACCTTCCAAGGCCTGGGGGCATCCAAGGCTCCTGAAGGAATCTCCCTTGAAGTGAAGTCACCGCAACTAAGCTAACTGGTTGCCTGATCCTGGGTTCCCACGGACTCCGAAAGGCTCAGCAACACCAGTGGTGGTTCTTCACATCCCTCAAGGTCTGCCCTGTCCTCTCCCCAATTTTGAGGCCAGTATCCTTTGTCGAAGCTGCAGGAACCGAACCACTGTGTACCATGTCCACTTGCTGTTGGAAAGGCTTGTTGACGTCCTTCATCGAAAACCTTCGGGCTACAAGTGGCCCCAACCTCAAGCATCTCCTGTGACCAAGATCTGTGTCCTCACCGCATCACTTGCATTGTGGGCCTGCATCTTTGGTGAGCTGCTTGAGGTGCTCTTGCGACTCCAGTGCCTCCGGCCTGTGGGTCCTCCTGAGGGTCTCCTCTGATTTCTGTGCTTCGGGCCTGTGGTTCCTCCTGAGGGTCTCCTTTGATTTCTGCGGGCTCCCCTTATTGCTCAGGACCAGCCCGGACTCTCCTGCTTGTGAGTCACCGGGACCTTGCTGGTCCAGACACTGTGCCTTCTTCACTTTCCACGTTGGTTGCAGTTGCAAAGGTTTGTTGGTGCTTCCTGACAACGACCCCTCAACTCTCTACATACGACATGGGACAGCTTGTGCACAACTCATGATCTTCCACAGAGTCGCCTGGTCCGCACAGCTGCAATTTCAAGGTCACCGTCAACTCCCCTGCAACACTCTACTTCAGTGGGCATTCATCTTCCGGGCCTCCTGCCACTTCCAAGTGGCATAGACTCTGTCCCCTCTGCTTGCAGGTACTTCTCATCCTGAATCCACCTTTGGGTTCCACCGGACACTTTAACCTTCTCCAACAGCAGCATCTTCCTTAAGTCCTCCATTGAGTTAGACGGCAGTTTCTGACACCACTTCACACCTATGCACCCGGCTTCCCTGGTGTGGGTATCCTGGTTCCTAGGGTATTCACGGGTGGGGTGGCTCTCTAACCTTATGTCTTCCACATGGTTTTCTTCAGGGTCCACTGGGTAGGGTCCTTCTTTAAAACTGCTACCGTGACTTACACATTGACTTGTATTGAGTTTGCAGGCGTGTTCCCACTCTGCAGACGACCTCCGCGGGGTTCCTGGTTACTTACCTTGGGTGGTTACTTGGGTCCCCGGCACTTCTACGTCTTCCCGGTATAGTCTTGACTTGAGTCAATACTACTATTTTAGTTTATGGTTTAGTCTCCCCCTGGTGACCACTGTGTATTTGTGCTATTTACCTTACTGTGTGCATTGTGTATATCTCTGTCTAGGGGATATAATGGTCTGTTAGTGTTTTATAATAAGTACATATTTTTTATAAATTAACTGTGTGGTTCTTTTACACTTAATCTATACCATTAAGATTATGCTCTGGTAAAACAAGCTGCTTTACACTCCTTCTGGGCTAAGCTTGAAGGCTGTTCTCCACAGCCACCACATAGAGCGCTTTCTAAGGCTGACTAAGACCACTAAAATCACCATAAGGGTCATCTGGATTGGTGCAGGGGGACCCACTTACATAAGTGTGCACCATATACTAAGCCAGCTTCTTACAACTGGGATATGAAAATAGGCATTCTGCAAGTCCAACTCGACCATCCAGTCTCCCGGGTCAAGGGCAGACAGGACCTGAGCTAGTGTGAGCATCTTGAACTTCTCTTTTTTAAATTAGTAGTTGAGGTCTCTTAAGTCTAGGATAGAAGGAAGGCCTCCATCTTCAGTGGGGGCCTTCTGGGAGAAAGGAGGGCTCTTTGGAGGAAGATTTATGCTCTCCAAGGCATCTTGGTGACAGAACTATTCCTCTATCAGAGTCCATGAAGCCTGATCTTCTACTATCCTTTAGTGTGTGCCTGGACAGTTTATGATCATGACAGGAGTCAGGATGATAAGACTCTGGCAGACCAGCAATACAGACTGAGTGAGGATCAGTCTGTGCCGCCTTCTTCCAACAGGATTGGCCCTTCACGAAAAGTTAAGGCATCTTTGACAAAAGACAAAAAACTGTCAGAAAAAATGGCCTCTGTATTCTAGATACAGAGACTGATAAAATGATGTTATTTTGAAAAGGTTTATAAAGGTTTTTCTGACAATTCTGTCAAAAAAGACTGAGCTCAGTGATACAAAATCCTGACAGTAAGAGCCAGAAAAATGAACTGACCCGTCACCTGTGAGGCACGCTGGAATATAGGGGGGACTGTGAAGATCTTAAATTCACAGGGCCAGTATTCTGTGTTATTCTTTGAATAACAGCCTATTGGTTAACAATGTCTCATATTCCCTTTCCTTCTAAGTAGAGGTTTGTGGAAACTTTTCTATAGTCATTTTTAGGTCTCGTCCTATTAATCGCGCAAGCGATAATAAGACGAGAGTATACAGGCTCATCCAAGCTCTGAAACCATCGCGGATTTCGTCGAGTGCATGTGCTCGTGCACGCGCTTGCCATTTGCTCCCGCCTGCCTCCGAGAGCTTCACTTCAAAGGGATCCGCTCCCCCGCTTCACACTTTTCACGGCCGCCAGGCTGTGTCTCGCATTTCTCCTCCCCACAACAATGCCAAGAGATTGTTTTTAAACTTCCTGAAATAGGCGTAAAATATTCTCTAGTTTTATAGATTCTGCAAACCTCTTCGGCCTTAGACTGTGATCGCAGCAGCATTGTAGCTTTCCATAGCATGAGCTGCTATATATATTTAATCACTGTTAAACGAGCGTAATCTACAGCGCGGCCATTTGTGAAACTTCCGAAGGTTTCTCAATCAGACACCTTCGTTGGATGAAAGTTTACGTCTACCCTACCACGAGTCAACATGTTTGACCTACAGTTTACCCACCCAAATCTTCAGTGGACATTGTCTCAAAAGCTCGAGAAATATTCCAGGAGCTGTGGTGTCCTTTCTGCCCTTTTAAGCTGGTCTTAATCGGCCTTTTCTGTGTACAGTAACTTCAGGCACGCACTTTCCAAAGGAGCATTTGAAGTCCGCCTCAGACAGCAGACTTCCACCCCTAATCACAACAGCGTGCTTGTCCGAGCCTGGCTGCAGCCGCAGGCAGCGCACACATGCCTCCCGCAGCTCGCGCTCAGAGTATGGCTTTCAGAGCAATTAAAGGACTGCCTGAAATTGCATTAGCATAGACTTGTAATTAGACCCGCTATCAGGCTCTTGAAGGCATGATGCCACATTGCCTCGGGCACTTCTTTCGCTTGCCACTGCCTCCGCCTATCATTGGATAACAAATGTTGGCAAAGTCAATGGGCTTGGCATGCGCATAGGGTGCAAAGGGATGTACCCTATGCAAGGCATCAGAAAACGGTCGTCAAGGATTGGAATGGTGTGAAACTATGAAAAGGCCTGTGGAGTGACTGCGAGTGGTACATTTGTGGTTGTTTTGTTTGGGAGTGTAGGCTGGCTCTGTTTTGTGTTGCAGATGTAGACGGTAGGATGGGATGAGGACTAGTGTTGTTTGTGTGCATTGGGGGGATATCTGTTACTTAGGCAGAGCAGATATACTGTGCATTCTATGTGCGCTGAGTTCAAATGAGGCAAACGTGTGCACAGTGTGGTGCTTATATTGTAATTGCAGGGTAGGTATCCTGTGCGTCGTCACAGTACGTGCCTAGCAGGTATTGATTGCATGCATGACATGTTTACAAATGGTAAATCATATAGCTGTGCCTGCAGCGCAACTGGATTGCAGAATGTATGCAGTGAGTGTATTGTATTGAAGGGAACTTCCGAGAATCTATGCCGTGGACACTATACACACATACATGCTCTGTATTCTCGGAGGTAAGGGACGTTTCTAGTCACATTGTGTGCATTGTTTGACTATTTAACGCGTCTACCTTGTTTCCCCTCCCACCCTTCCTTTGATGTCCGCCACGCATGGCCTCTGCCTGTCGCCTCTCCTTCACAGCCCCTCTCTGTCATGGAATCTAAAATTTGGGGACTACATCTTCAAAACAAGCCTGTTCATGTTGACACTTGCAATTAGAATCCTTTCTTTCCCTTCATCCTTTCTTTCCTTCCTTCCTTTCCATCCTTTCTTGCCTTCCTTTTCTTTCTTCCATTCCTTCCTTCCTTTCCTCCCTCCCTTTCATTCCTTTCTTTCTTCCCTTCCTCCCTTCTTCCTTTCGTTCTTCCTTTCGTTCTTTCTTCCTTCCCTTCCACATTATCACTCAGCACCACCACAGCACCACTCGGGGCCACCACAGCATCACTCGGCGCCACCCCAGCATCACTCGGCGCCACCACATTATCACTCGGCGCCACCACATTATCACTCGGCGCCACCACATTATCACTCGGCGCCACCACATTATCACTCGGCACCACCACATTATCACTCGGCACCACCACATTATCACTGGGCACCACCACATTATCACTCGGCACCACCACATTATCACTCGGCACCACCACATTATCACTCGGCACCACCACATTATCACTCGGCACCACCACATTATCACTCGGCACCACCACATTATCACTCGGCACCACCACATTATCACTCGGCACCACCACATTATCACTCGGCACCACCACATTATCACTCGGCACCACCACATTATCACTCGGCACCACCACATTATCACTCGGCACCACCACATTATCACTCGGCACCACCACATTATCACTCGGCACCACCACATTATCACTCGGCACCACCACATTATCACTCGGCACCACCACATTATCACTCGGCACCACCACATTATCACTCGGTACCACCACATTATCACTCGGCACCACCACATTATCACTCGGCACCACCACATTATCACTCGGCACCACCACATTATCACTCGGCACCACCCGGCAGCACCCGGCAGCACTCGGCAGCACCACAGCAGCACCACAGCAGCACCACAGCAGCACCACAGCAGCACCACAGCATCACTCAGCACCACCACAACACCACTCAGCACCATCACAGCATCACTCAGCGCAACCCCAGGTTATAGGTGTCACATTTGCTTAAGTTATAACTATTGGCATTGTATTGTATTGTATTGTATTGTAGTTGAATTTATAGGGCACGCAGCTACCCACAGGGGGTCTCCCGGCGCCAAAGAAATAGTGATTACGCATCGCAGTTGTTATTGAGAAAAGAGCGGAATTTCAACAAAGATGGTTCGAGTTTCAATGTAGCCGGAAGGGAGTTCCATAGCCTAGGGACAGCACAGGAGAAAGAGCGTCCGCCCATTCTCGTCAATTTAAAGCGTGGAATCAGAAAATTGCCATGAGCTGATGATCTAAGAAGACGGGGTGGAGAATATTGTTGGACAAGAGCCTGGAGGTAAACTGGAGCTGACCCTTGCTTAATTTTATGCATGAAGCAGAGGGCCTTGAATTTGACACGGTTGGCGATGCGGAGCCAGTGAAGGTCTCTAAGAAAAGGGTAGATTGGGGATCTCCATGGGACCTTACAGAGAAGGCGAGCAGCTGAATTCTGAACTAGCTGAAGTCTCCTCTGAAGCTCCAAGGTGGCTCCGAGGTAGAGTACATTGCCGTAGTCCAGGCGGGAGGTGATTAAAGCCTGGACCACCGAGCGTCTAGTCCCTACTGGGAGCATCCATAGTATTTTTCGAAGCCACCCCAAGATGGAAAAACACGTGGCTGCCACCTTGACCACTTGGTGTCGCATGGAGAGCGAGTCATCCAGGACAAAGCCAAGGTTGCGAACCTGGGTCACTGGAAGGGGTGGTGGACCCATTTCTGGAGGCCAGTGCACAGGGCTCCAGAGGTGCTTCTGCTTGCCCAGAATGAGCACCTCCGTCTTATCGCCATTCAGCTTCAGGAGATTCGCCTGCATCCACTCAGCCAAGTCCAAGTTTAAGAGCAGATGGGGCGTTTGCTGCGGCTGAAGAGAGGGAAAAAAGGATCTGGGTGTCATCTGCGTATGAGTAGAGGGATAGACCAGCGTCTTCCACGATTGGTGGCCAGGGGTCTCACGTAGATATTAAAGAGCATAGGGCTCAGTGAGGACCCCTGCGGGACACCATACGCAGATGAACGGACAGAGGAGGAGGAACCGGAAGAGACAACCTAAAAAGTGTGATTATTCACAAACGAGGCCAGCCAGGCAAGGGCAGGTCCGGTCACTCCAGCCATTCTCAGAGCTCGCAGAAGAATGGGGTGTGAGACTGTGTCGAATGCGGCGCTTAAGTCTACAAGAATAAGCGCCGCGGTCTCACCATGGTCGAGACGAGTGCGTAGGTTCTCAGTAACCCCCAAGAGGGTAGTTTCAGTGGGGTAGTGGGAACGAAATCCCGACTGGGATGGGTGTAGAAAACCTGTAGTCTCCACGTGAGAGGAAAGATGGATGTTAACATGCCTCTCCAGGATTTTTGAGAACGTGGGCGGCAGAGAGATGGGCCGAAAGTTGGCAAGCATCTTGGGGTCTGCACCGGGTTTTTTTTAAGAGTGGTACCACCAGGGCTCTTTTCCATTCCTCCGGGACTATAGATTCCCGCAATGAGGAGTTCAGGAGCTCTTGGATGACTAGTAGAGCATCAGGAGAGAGCTGGCAGAGGATGTTCATAGGGATTGGGTCCAGGGGAGAGCCTGAATTGACCTTCGTCATGCAGGTGAGCAGCGTAATGGAGTCTAACAAGGGCCATTTCGAGATCTGAGTTTTCTGAGGTAGCGGGGTCAGAGGGTCCAGGGTGGAGGGATCAGGAGGTGGTTTAGGGGGGGCTGAGGACAGAGTATTGTAGATGGTTTCGACTTTAGATATGAAAAAGTCCGCAATTTCATTGCATTCCACTTCTCCCAACACGGGTGGAGTGGGGGGCGGTATTTGAGCCTGCTAGCTTTTTAACCATAGAAAAGAGGGCTTTTGGCCGGTTGATGGCCTTTTCAATGGACTCTGAGACAAAGAGGGCTTTTGCCTTTCTGCAGGCTCGGTGGTATAGCCTGAGTGCTGATCGATAGGTTAATTTATCATTCAGGGCGTAGGTTTTTCGCCAAGATCTCTCCAGATGTTTACATTCAGATTTAATAGCTTTCTAATCGTCCGTGAATCATGTGACTGGGGCAAGATGGGGAATTGGTCGTCTGGGACGGAGCGGCAGGTGGCGAATGATGTTGAAAGTAAGCCAATAGGATACTTCCTGAGCCAGGGAGGTGCACCCAAGGTTGGTATCCGGGCAGGTGGCAGAAAGTGAGGCATTGAATGCCGAGACGTTCAGCTTAGACCAAGCTCTGTAGTTGCCCATAGGGCCAGGTAGGGGCATTCCCTTTATAAGGGGCATGCCCTTTATAGTATCCGCAGGCAGAGTGAAATAAATGGCAAAATGATCGGACCAATCAAGGGCGAGAGCAGGGGAGGTGGAGTCAAACAAGATATTGGATATGATGGGGTCAAGTAAATGGCCGGCCTGATGGGTGGGTCCTCGGTTGCGCAGTGTTAGATTAATGGCCTCGCAGTCGGACAAGAACATTCTGCTTAAGCCATTCTGTATGTCCTCTAGATGGAGATTTATGTAAATGACAAAGCTAATAATTTAGCTATTTTCAAAACCAACACATAAATAAAAAAATTGTCATTTACAAGACCAATAGATCAAACTTTCCTAATGCGAGACCTATTGCATTGCAAATGCTTGTTTATTAATGACCTGAATTTCTATATATATTTATATATATGCGCTCCGGGGGCCCCACACATGGGCAGGACTATTTTGTTATGTTATGTTAAATTTTATTTATTCAGCGCACGTACGCCCATGGGCTTCATGGCGCTATCGAAGTTTTTTTTGGGAACACAGCATAATGCTAAAGGTACATTTCGCAAGGGTACATTTCACACTTATTTAAGGATAGGCCTGTCTAAAAAGCCATGTTTTAAAGGCCTGTCTGAAGGTAAGAAGACCGTCACACTGTCTTAAAGGCAGTGGCAAGGAGTTCCATAAGGAGGCGGCAAGGTAGTGGAAACAGCTACCGCCCTGACATTTTTTCTTAAATAAGGGGGCCATTAGCAGATCTTGGTGGGCCGAGCGAAGGTTACGTGAAGGGATGTATTTGCATAACAAATTCCTTATGAATTTGGGACCCTTGCCCTGCAATGCTTTAAAAATAATTCAGCCGGCTTTGAATGCAGCTCTCTGGGCTACCGGCAGCCAGTGAAGATTTTCTAATCCTGGCCTAATGGATTGCCATTTAGGTTGCTTACAAATGAGCCTGGCTGCCTGGTTCTGGACATACTGTAATCTCTTTAGCTGACCTGCTGGAAGACCTAGGTACAGACTATTTGAAAAGTCAAGCCGAGATAAAACTAAAGCGATAGTTACTTGAATCAAAGCGGAATAAGTTAAAAGGTGGGCAATTTTCTTTATCTTTCTCAATTAAAAGAAACTGAATGAAACTACCATCCCTATATGACCTTTAAGCGATAGATCCTCACTGAGAGTCACCCCTAAGCTCTTAACTGTGTGGGACTTGGTAGGTGGAATTCCCATGTCAGATGGCCAGAAATAGGGTCCCCAACTAATTTCACTTTTCCCGGGCAAGACAAGTTCTGTCTTGCCCGGGTTAAGTTTGAGGTGGTTCAGATTCATCCATCTCTGGATATGGGTCATAGTTTCCTGAAATTCTGTCACAGCGTCAGGGGAGTTCAATGAAAAAACAAGTTGCAAGTCATCTGCATAGTTAAAAATCGTAACTTTGTGATTTTTTAAAGAGTGCAGTAAAGGGCGCAAATACAAATTAAATAATAACGGGGACAAAGATGATCCCTGAGGGACTCCACAGGTAGAAACGGTTTTTGGGGCTGTAAATGTCCCCAATCTAACAGATTGAGTACGTTCGGAGATGAAAGACTTCAGCCAGCTCAAAGCAGGGCCCCTGAGGCCGGCCTGCTCGACACGGTTGACAAGAATAGAATAGTCAACCGTGTCGAATGCGGCCGACAAATCAAGGAGCACCAATGCCTGATGAATGTCTCTATCTGCGTTAGATCTCAGGGTATTCTGGACCGCAAGTATCACTGTCTCAGTCGAGTGGCATGGACGAAAGCCTGCCTGATTCGGTTCCAGATATTCAGTTGATTCAATGAAATTTGAGAGACAGAGACATGGGCTGCCAGAATTTTGTGATAGATAGGGTAAGAGGGAAATCGGCCTATAATTCGTAAGGTCATGTGGGTCAATGCCAGATTTTTTAGTTAAGGGGATCAGCAGAGCACGCTTGAACCTACTAGGTACCTTGCCCTGTGCAAGTGATTCATTTAATAAAGGAAGAATACTTTGAGGAATGGCAAGTCCTATTTCTTTAAAAATGTGGGGCGGGCAGATATCATCAGGTGATCCAGATTTGAAACGCACAAGGAGTTCAGAAAAAGTTTTAGGATCGATAGAAGAGAAGGTATCTAGTGTAAGGGGATTATAAAATATATCATCTAGTGGAGTTGGAGTAGGAGAGCTGATTATATTCTGTTTTATGGTGACAATTTTTTCCCTAAAGAACTCATTCAGAGAGTCACATAATTTTTGTGTAGGAATTATAGGGGGAGCTGTCCTATCATCATTACAAAGATCGTTCACTATATCGAATATCTCCTTTGATTTATTCAAAGAGTTCAAAATCTTTGCCGAAAAATAATCAGTTTTGTGTTGTAGAAGAATTTTTTGATATGTTTTCCTAGCGGAGCGGTAGATCTTTTTATCCTGTGATAAATAGTTAGCTCTCCATTTCCTTTCTTTTTGTCTAATCTCGAGTTTTAATTTCTTCAGTTCTGGAGTGAACCATTTGTGGGCATCCCTCCCTCGTGATCTGGGGAAGCTTACCAGGGGAGCGTGGAAATCTGCAGCTTGGCACAGCCATTGTGAAAGTGCCTTTTCACTGGATTCTATATCCTCGCATTGAGGGGGAAGGGTAGGGGCCAGAGTGTTTAGGAATGCAGGTAAGTCTAGGGACTTCCATTTTCGAATTTCTCTGCCCGCCTGTGGCCTAGATTTAACAGTCCCATTGATTGTAAATGAAAAATATATTAGAAAGTGGTCCGACCAACTGCAAGGACGTATGGAGGGCGGAGGTAGAGACAAATTATATGACCAAATTTGATCCAAACTATGGCCCTTCTGATGAGTAGAAGAGTATGTGCTGTTTCAGATTCATATCCTATAGTAAGTCCTTGAGTTCTGCTGCTTTGGAGTCTAATGCCACATTATCAAACCAGTAGTTCAAGTCCCATATTAAGATAATTTTAGAGTAATTAATAACACAGGAGGCCAGTTCTGCTAAAAGCGAAGGAAACGTGGCCATAAACTGAGGAGGACGATATAGTAAAACTAATAATAACGCCCCACTATCAGTATCTAACTTAATGACAATATTCTCCGTATCCGGGAGAGACAGGGGTGAAAGTTCTCGGAAATGATGGGTTTTAAGAACAATAGCAGCTACTCCCCCCCTGTTTTCCCTGGTGGACGGTTGGCTGAGAGAATATTAGCGCGGGGACACGCCTGCAGGCGTAAACCAGGCGCTTTATAAATCGCCCTAATAATAATATAATAGTCAGAGGGAAGAGATGCGAGTATGTCTGGTAATGAGTCAAGAGTAAACCAAGTTTCTGTCAAAAGAAGAATGTCTGGTTTTCCATAGGTCAGTAAAAGAAAGATGTCTACCTGGTGTTTAATCATCGACCGTGTATTGAGGTAGATGCAGCGGAATTCTAGCATAGGTTTATTAGGTGTACCATGATCTATACGCAGTGAGTTCATGGGTAAGGGGTCAACAGGTGGGATAACTTTAGAAATCCCAAACTGAGAGGTACGTTTTAATGTGTGAGGAGATAATAGCGGCCTCGAATTTCCAGTAGGTCTGAGTGCAAGTAAATCAGAGGCAGAATAAATAAAATGTTGTCCAAATTCGGTGGTCCCGGACGCGCGCGCGGACGGGCGCAGTCGGGCTTACCTTAGGCGCGCCATCGTCGCGCCCGCTGCGCTCGTCCTCTGCGCTCTCGTAGACACATTACGTTTTATGGGAGGGAGCCTCGGGCAACTGGACCGCTGACTCTGGTCCCAGTGCCCTTCAGGCTCCTCCCAATATGACGCCCGCTCTCCACCGGACCGGCACGAGGAGCCGCGGTGAGAGAGCCACCCTCCACACAAACGGCAGAGGAGCCGCGATGGACCAGGGCGGAAGGGAGCTCAACACAGCAGGTAAGGACACAATGCAAGATGGAATCAGCAATGAGCAATGAATTTAAAAAGCTAAGCGCCTGCCTTTGCTCTGCAGAACGCCGCGATGGTGCAAATATCGCAAATATCAAGGTTAAAATGCAGACATAAAATTAAGAAGAAAATAGATTGCCTAAGCAAAATTAAAATAAATTATTATGCCGCACTGTTGCCACAATGTATCCCCTTAAGCGCGCTGCATCCCAGTGGTACCAGGGAACTGCCACTAACCTGGGAACCATTTTGTGCTTAGGACCATTGATGAGGACCCCCTGGAAGAGAAAACTCTTCTTTCTCTGCATGCTCATGAAGTGTTGACATGCCTACGGCTGCTTGATAATGGAAAAAGTAAAAAAAGTTTGTTTGCACTAACTTCAACTAGGAGTGTGAGCTGCCTGAAAGCCATTTTTCTAAAATACCGTTCCTTCAGGAGTAAACACCCACTTTTCCAACTAAAAGTGGTGATAATTTTCATTTTGCACTTGTTTGTAGAAAGATGCAAAATGTAGCAAGGAAGAATGGTTATATGGAATCAATACTACCAGAGTTGCTGCCTGTAGACCAAGGATTTTAAGTTTAATAATCTTATCCTATATTACAAGGGTGCTGTCAAAAGGCAAACCCTTACAAAATGGTTTTAGAGCTCTCTAAGCCAGGAGGTAAAACTACTCCTTGCACCAGCAAAACCTGTTGCACACCAATGAAGAAAGTACAAAAAGGATGTCTCAATGGACATATAAAAGTTCAGTAATTCTTTTCTGTAGACAAAAGAAGACGAAAGGTAGTACGACTCCTCTTTTATTGTTGTGGATAGCCAGCCGACACGTGTTTCGTCGTAAAGTGATAAAATACTTTAACGACTCCTCAGGGCTGGGGAGGATACAAAAAGTAGAGGATGGAGTACATAGTACTATTACAATGAACAATACATGTTTAGGTGGGTGTCTCAAGTGATAGTGAAATGTGAAGATGAGTGTAGTGACAATATACAGTAACTTTTTCGTGAAAGCACACAACACCGTCCCCGTCCGGTATGGAAGTCTTAGGGTGTAGATCAAGTGATGTGGTGATGTGGGAGTGAGTACGTTTGTGGCGCCGGTAAGAATAGTAGTTTAATGATAAAAAGAAAATTGGTGTGGCGGCGCATAGCGAGAATAGGAGTGGGGACAGGGGGGGCCCACGGTGTGAGGGATGTGGTTATGCTTAGAGAAGTGCAATATGTGTACGAAAAGACTTTCAAGAAAGCTAATAGAAATGGAACAGTTACTTGGTTAAAGCTCCAAAAATGTGCGCTTCCTACCTGTAGTAGAGAGGTACAATGCCACAGGTCTATAGCGTTACCAAAAAGAAGGAAAGAAGGGAAAAATAAGATACTAGGTCTAGGGAGTGAGGTCTACAAAAGAGTCTTGAACAAATAAAGAACACATGTGAATGTGTCTCAAACTAGTCCTAATGTCACTAGTAAAAAACAACTCACCGCTTAGCCGGTGATAATTCCAACCCGGCCCCGCTCGAGACCAGGTAAAGTGATTTTCAATCGTAGTATTGATTAGTTTTATCACAGTCTGATCCTCATCAGATTAGCTGGGGAAGGAAATGATAATATCTTTCAGATCTGTGAGCTGATAGTATTTTATAGAAAATGAGTGAGTCTGTCTAAGACATATTATCGTTTCTATAATAAAATGAACCAACACCTCACCTTGTAAGTTGAGTGTTTGGTGTTCTTAGTTGGCTTCTCTGAAGAAGTCTTGTTAGTAGAAAGGGCAGCAAATCATGCTGCTGTGGAGTACGTTCAAGCTCTACAGCGGGTATCCTGGAAAAGTAGTCGCGGTATGTCCAGGATACGGAAATGAAGAATCAAAGGAAAAAGTGGGGCGAGAGTATTAGTTTACCCGCTCTCATTATATTTTAGCGAGCATTCAGATATGCATTGCAGAGATCATCTATCATGACTATAAGTAACCTTAACTTAATGTTAAGAGTTACACGATTAAGTCGGAATTTAACTATGATCTTCAAAGAGATTATTATAATCTTACCCGAGTCGCGGGAGAAAAGCCGGCAGGATGGGTGCTCCTGCACTGTGGTTCCGGGTGCGGACACGTGATGTCTACCCGGAAATGCTTAAGTAGCATAAAGAGGACCCGTATCAGGTAAGCTAGAACGTTAAAATTAAACCGGAAGTGGATAAACGTGCCTACTTATCTATAGCGTCTTCCAGCATAAATGATGGAAGGGCAAACGAGGAAAAGAATTGTTATAAGGGAGTGCATTAATAAACGTTCACAAGTAATGCTGGATTCCTATTGTTCGTACAACCGAAGTGGTACAAATTTATACTTGTTTGGGAAATACTGAAGCTAAAGTGTAAATGAAACTACTCCTTGAACCAGATTTAGAGGTTTACTCTTGACAAGCTGCTTCCATTACAGGCTTACCTTAATCTTTTTTTATTTTTTGAGACACTGCTCACTCAAGAGTGGATATGCTATTTGGTAGGACTGTGCTCTACCTTCTGAATTTGTACTGAATGGGAGAAGGTTGAAAGTATTTAATAACAAAGGCATCGCTCACAAGATGGCTATTTTGTTCCATTGTGGGTAGTTACATCTTTCCTTTTATCTGTTGTACTGAGATGCTTTAATAAATTCTTTGAAATCAATATATAATTAGCGGAAAAATGTTTTATTAAAACGCTATCTGGAAAATTTTCTCAAATTCCGCAGGCCACATAAAAGAATAAAGACAGACGCTAATCAGAGACGAGCTTCCTAAGAGATTCATAATTTAAAAGAAAATCAAAAACATACACATGTATAAAGCAGAAGGGTGTGGGTGTTTAAACAGAAGCAGTAGGCAACTAAAATCCTTAGAACTAGAGGTCTCAGTATAAGAAAGGGAAAGGAAGGTGTAGGTGGAATATTAGATACATTAGTAGATGTAAAATCAACGCCTTCTCAAATGCATGGAACCAGAACCGAAATCAATAGTAAGAACAAAATGCCAACATAGTGCCCGGGTCACCCAACATAGATCGCGCATTAAGAACAAAGTCACATCTGCTCCCATGGTACAACACTTTATGGATCATGGCCATTCAGAAATGGACTTTAAATGGACAGTCCTGCACACAATTGGGCATAATAGAAGAGTCTTTGATGTCGATGATGCTCTACTGAAAAAGGAAGCTTACCTGATACTACGATTTAATAGCCACCAGACTGGGCTAAATTCTATGTCTGAAATTTCAAGATTATAAATGCAACCTTCTCTTTAGAACAGAAGGAAATCTCCACGAACTACATGTCCCACAATTCCTGAGGTCAGGTGACTTAATATAGTACCCACCCCCCTTCCAACATGGCGCTTTGATGTTTTGTCGCCAGCACTTGGAAGGAGAGCCCTTAAACCAAAGTTAATAAGTAAGTGAATTCTAGTAGCCACTACCGCTTTGAATCAGTGCCTATTTGACAAACAAATTAGTTAGTAACTGAGCGCTCGTTTTTCCTGCAGAATCGAACACGCTCGGATTTGGTCTTGAGCTTTGCCGCCCTGAACCCGCCACAAGCAGTGGAAAAACGGGACCTGAAACCCAGGTACAAGCGACTGTCAGTTGAGAATAATAGATGCCTTGTAACATGCTAATGAGAGTCAAAAAGCTAGCGCTCATGTTGCATGATGGTACAAACATCCTCTCCCCCTTGCAGGTCCTGCACTGCACCGAACCGCGCTGATCTGCCCGGAATTTTCTCACTCTAAAAACCATCCTTAAAACCACCTGGTGCATTGAAAACACACGAACCCAAGTACAGGTACAATCGTTGTTCATCCAAAATTTAAATATGTGGTCTAGCACACAACGAGTGTGATTCACATTCCACCTTATTTTAACTCTTTAGGCTCGCAACTGGCACCGGTGGGCACGTCACAAGTCCTCTCTGTAATTATCTTGTGGAAAAGTAAATTTTGCCATGTTCTGTGTCCCTACGTGTCCCCCATCTTATGCTATGTGTGCATGATTAATATGCATATGTATTCCCCATGTTCGATTAAAGACGCAATTACAGTTGTGTCCATCCCTAATATGCCAGTTTCCAGTTCTCGTGAATACTACGAATATTAGGCCTATGTAAAGCTACGTTGCCACGTTTCCCCAGTGTGCACGTTATTTCATTGAAAAGTCCCCGTTTCTAGGCCTCAAAAGGGCCTGGACACCAGATTCAGCTCCTGTCTCCTGAGCCCTCGCTGAGGAGCGATACAGCCCCCACCTGTATCCTCGACCCTTCACTTACTTCCTGCCTCACAGTGCCCGGCTCAGCCTGGCTCTGCCTACGAGCCTGCCAAGAGTATGTTATGATTCTAGTTATCAGTCCAGCCCTCCTTCTCTGCATTCCTAAGCTACTGAATCGCATCAATAGTTTCCGTCATTGTCTAGCCTTTACGTCTCCATGTAGGAGAAATACTGCATTTAATGGTCATTTAATATTCCTCAACACGCACTACATGTAGAATAATGCATGCTCCAGTCTTAGAGTCTGTTAGCCTCTCCCCTCCTGACTCTTAGTTTATATCAACATGTCCTCTAAACATTAGATACTAGATAGTGTTTAGGTACATGTCGCCCTGACTCTCCAGACTTCAGTCTCTGCTCCTAGCACAGAGTTCATAGCCCCCAGCTTCTCCTAGTAACACGTCATTGTCAGTTTGCGCGCACCATTAGGTTAGAGGTCCCGGCTCCTTAGGTAGCCCCCTCCATGTTTCCGCCCCATTTATGACATATTCTGTTACGTTTACATCACATGCCTATGTATACGCCTCTTGTTACACCTACTTTCACCCTTATCTTTCGCGACTGTTATTGACCACACCCACTGCTCCGCCTACTGTATTCATTGTAATGCAACTGTTTTAGTATATATGCTTGTGTATTGTTATTAAATGTTAGCGCGCTCATCCCAGATCCAGCCCCGGCAGCTGCCGGGCCCTGCCATCCTATTCCTATGCAGGTTGTCCTGTTCCTGTCCTTTATGCTGTATTAAACCTGCAAACTCCTACTACCTCGAATCTTGACTCTTATTTATTGAGCTATCTGTTATTACTATGTCCAGTAAAACCTAGATCCGGTATTATTTATTTATATACCACATAATGGCGCCCGAATAGGGACTTGCCCTTTCCCCACGCGCCGGTGAAGCCACGTATGCCCCCTGACCCTCTGCAGCCGTGACGGAACTCTTCTGCGCACCGGCAGATATTTCTGCTTCAAGTATCCCTCAGGCCCACGGAGGAGACGGAGGTTGCGGTCCAGCATCCAGACGAGGCGGTGGAGTAACGCGGCGAGTCCCGACCAGAGCCCAAGCCGAGAGTCCAAGGTCCCAGGTATCCGGAGGCCCACCCGTAACAGAAGTCCGAAGTTCGTCCGTCCGGCGTCGAAGCAGTCCAGTCCAGTCCGAGGCCTTCCGTTCTTGCTGCCCGGTGAGTACCGTTGCTGGGGTAGTATCTAGACAGGGTCAATCTAATTGTCTCTGGTCCGTGGGGTTTGGTGGTACACAGATCCCAAAACGAAGTGTCCACTTCGGTGGATGCGGGTCCTGACGTGTCTCTTTATGAGACCGGTGAGTTTCGTACTGTTTTAGCAGTGCATCTAGTTTCTGTTCTAGTCAGTTCTGTTCTCGAGAAGATTCATGTATTCTGTTTTCCGTATTCCAGGTAGTATTCCGTTCGAACTGTTATTTTAAATGTTCTTCATGTATTTTAATGTCGTGGTATGAATGTGGAGTAATTATCGTGTTCATTGTGTATTGTAATTACGTATTGTGTCTAGGTTACAGTTCAGTCATGCCCTTATTTTCTAAACTACGTCAGTTAAAAACCAGAAAAGGTCTGTTAGAAGCAGCAGTTCCTGTCCCGCCTAGGGACAGTCCAGGTCATTTTATGTATCAGAAGCATGGCATAAGTGCCATATTGTATCTAGATTTATGGGTAGAGTATACCAAAGAGTTAGAAGAAAAGTATAGATGGCCTGTATCAGGCACATGGGATGCCGAGTGCATCATGCGAGTAGAAGAAGCATTATGGAAAAAGAAAGCCAGACAGTCACAGAAAGATGCCATCGAGTTATGGCGCAAAGAATCTCATAAAAGAACCGAAAAAGAAATCAGAAAGTCAGAATTAAGTAGAGAATCCTTAGAACGAGCCCAAGAAAGGGAACTAATCGAGATAGGTGAACGAGTTAAAACCGAACAGTCAGACAGACAGAGGCATGCCCTTATTAAGGGTATGTATCCTCTTCTTGCCGAGGGCTTGCCAAAAGCAACCCCGGAGGCATCCAGTAATTTTCCGCCACCATTAGTTCCGATCAAGCTACGTCACAAACCGACCGCAGCTGATATTTTTATTTCGTCCTATTTGGACGACACAGTCCCGGAATATGCAAATCCTGTTCCGCCAGTCCCTGTAAATCAGGCAATTCCTGTTCCTCCAGACACCGGAGTACCTGTTACGGTACCCCCGGTCCAGCCTGCATTACAATTTCCCACTCTGCCAGCACGAAGAGTGTCAGTCGACGATTCCAGTTTAGGGGCCGCAGGAGGAGGTCCTCCTGGTACCCCGCCACCACACCAACGAGTAACGTTAGTCGAGTTACATGAAAGTGCGTTACAGCGTACGCCCAAATATAAGTCCGTTGCAGATATCCGACGAGCTCTCACTGAATGCCGCTATGATCCAGTCGCAGGTGATGATAGTACAGTTATATATTCCATCCGTGTAAGACGGGTGACCGGGTATTTGGATACCCTACCGAATATGAAAGAAGATCTAGACAGAATATATCGTTTCATCCGTACAGGGGATGATCCAGAAAGTATTGGCGAAGCCATGTCTCAAAGGAAAGCTGAGATCCAGCTCATGTTATTAAAGTTTCTGATTAATTGTTTAATAAGAGAACAAGATTCTCCGACCAAAGATCCGGCCGAAATGAGAATCCTGACAAGGTGGAGTGATAATATAGCCGAGGGTAAGCACAGAACCATCAGTAGTATAGAGAGTATGTACAAGAAAATCCGTAAAGAAATAATAAGGTTACACGAACAACGCAAAGCAGCACAAGTAAGCGAGAAAGAGAACGACTCTTCTACAGAGGAGGTAGAGGACGAGAATTCCGCCAGAATAGCGTATGTAGGAAAATCTAGATTTCCAGACCGCCATTTACGCCTAGAACACAAGAAAACTGTCCCTCATCCAGCACCAGAACAAGGTTCTCTAGAACAAGTATTTCAAGCTACCGATCATATTTTGAAATCACGAATCGGTTACAGTGAGTTAAGTACTATGCATGAACAAGAACTAGCCCGATCAGCAGTCCGATGGATTACTGATTCTACCACTTTTCCAGATGAAATAGTGGCACAAATGTTTCTGAAACTGCCCCCAGCCGAGCAACGACTGGTGGGTATCTAATTAGTGTCATTCTAGAACAGCGCTACAAATATAGAACGTTCCTGAACCCGCATTTTGTTCATGTCTCACCCCCAGAAAGTAAACCCTTTTACATAGACAGACAGAATCCGTTACGAGAAGTACACCCAGTTAGGACAACAGATGGTGAAATGCAAAGAGTATTTGTTTACACCCCGATTACAAAGATGGAACTCTTAGAGATGAAGAAATTAATTCCCTGTCATGACAAAGATCCAGCAGGGTTCCACCGAGAATTAAAAGACATGCTCCGTATGGGAGAATACACGTATCCAGATATAATTAAAATGTTAAAGGTCCTGTTGCCCGCAGGGGTATACGAGAAACTCAAGGAAAAAGATTGGGAGGTGGGAGAGAAAAAGATCGATTGGGCAGTTCTAGAAGCTGAAGATAAGATACGCGTACCAGGTACCGGTCTTGGAGAGAAATGTAAAGAATTACCAGAATTGTTAATACAAGTTTTGCCAAGATTATTAGCCACTAAAAAGGAAGACTGGGATGCAATCTCAGCCTGTAAACAGAAACAAGACGAAGACACTAGTGATTTTTATTCTAGATTTGAGAAATGTTTTATCATAAACAGTGGCCTCAAGACAAGTAGTGAGTCATACCCTCATCTTTTTGTTACTAAATTAGTCGAGAATTCAAGTCCACAAGTTAAGAATCGAGTTTTGAAAGTCGAAAGTACCTGGCAAGCTAGTACCCCGTCCCAGATGTTACAGATGCTCCAGTACCACCAGAATAGAATCAGAGAAGAGCAAGATCATGAAAGAAAACGTATGAAAGACACGAAAATGAAAGTACTAGTTGCACAATCTGTTCCACAAGACAGTCAGAAGAGGGGTCCGAATCAAGCCAGTCATCCTGCACTTCCCGTTAAAGGGACCTGCAATTATTGTAAACAGCCAGGTCATTTCATAAACGAGTGTGCAGTTCTGAAACACAATATAGCTACTGGTAAGACTAAAGAAAGACCACGTCCGCCTAGACAAGAACAAGTTTCACAGACTTCTCAGCCGCAGAATGCACAGCAGACAGTTTCAGCACCGCAGCCTATTGCTGCAACACAGCATGTTACACAGCAGATGTATCAGTATGCTCAGACAGAGTATCCAGAGTATCAGCCATATTCATGAAACAGCCTAGAGAGGGAGGTAGGCTTGCCTCTCATCGAGATTCCTGTAGATCAAGAAGGTCCCTATGTTCATAGTCAAGTATTAGGGAAAGACAGAAAGTTTCTGATTGATACAGGGGCAAGTAGGACCACCATTAGTCACGCCGAAGTTCCAGGGGCTCCGCTCTCAGGCTCTAGAAATGTTTCCCTTGGATTTTCAGGAAAGCCTATTGTAAACGAGATATCTAAGCCAGTTACTCTAGAAGTAGGTCC
Source organism: Lissotriton helveticus (assembly GCF_964261635.1). NCBI lineage: Eukaryota > Metazoa > Chordata > Amphibia > Caudata > Salamandridae > Lissotriton > Lissotriton helveticus. Next base: position 173,840,231 of record NC_136061.1, read on the forward strand.
ATTGTCCCGCACTACTGATCTGTTACTTACGAAGTCATGCCCAGAAAATTTGTTAGGTATTAAGACACTGAAAGAATTAGGTGCAGTTATTTGCTGCTCCCCAGAGGGAATACGATTGTTCCTACGTGACTTCAAGGGTCACTATGTGTTACGAGATTTTGATCCGAGATTGTCCAATGTTCCGCAGCATCTATGGGCGCAAGGTCCAACTGATGTAGGTTATATGCAAATCACACCCCATCGTGTGACTCTCAAACCAGGTGTAGTGTTACCACGAATCAGACAGTACAGACTGCCACCTGAGGCTGTAGCAGCCTTATCCAAAATTATTGACGAACTCATGGCTCAAGGAGTAGTTGTAGAAACTGACTCCAATGTATGTAATTCTCCGATCATTCCAGTCATGAAACGTACTGATCCAAATGCACCTCCAGTATATCGATTAGTGATTGACCTTCGAGAACTTAATAAATGTATTATTCCCCAGTACCCAGTTGTCCCAGATATCTCTTCCCTATTGACAGCCATTGATTCCGAAGCCTCATTTTTTACAGTCATAGACCTCAAGAACGCGTTTTTCAGTGTCCCCATTCATCCAGACAGCCAGTTTCTTTTCGGATTTTGTTTAAATGGAAGGAGCTATATGTTTACACGAGCTCCTCAAGGTTTCACAGAAAGCCCTAGTATTTACAGTCAAGCACTTAAGAGACAACTAGACAACATTCACATGCCAACTGACACTGCCCTGCTCCAGTATGTCGATGATCTACTGATCACAGCCCGTTCTGAACGTGCTTGCGAGCGAGCATCACTTACAGTCTTGTATTTCCTTGCCGAGATGGGGCACAAGGTGTCCCCTTCGAAGCTTCAATTCTGTGTCCAGCAAGTGATCTACTTAGGCCACTTACTGTCCAAGTGGGGTAGGCAGTTGACACCAGACCGTATCCAGTTAATAGCGAGTCTTCCTCAGCCCAAGACCCAGAAGGAGGTACGTGCTTTTATCGGCCTTACTTCTTATTGCAGACAATGGATTCCTCAGTATGCATTTCTAGCTAAGCCACTGATACAGTTAACGACACAGGAGGCAGCCGTATCGACTGTCCTCCCTTGGACATCTGAACATACACTTAGTTTCAATGAGTTAAAGAAAGCTTTATGCCAAGCTCCTGTTCTAGCTACACCGAACTACAGTAAGCCTTTTACACTTTTCGTCACAGAACGCGAAGGTACAGCATTATCTGTTCTCACACAAGATCAAGCAGGACAATACAAGCCCTGTGCTTATTTTTCTAGCACACTAGATCCTGTAGCCCAGGCTCTGCCTGCGTGCCTCAAGTCAGTTGCAGCCACAGCACTAGCTATCAGACAAAGTGATTCCATAGTATTAGGACATTCCTTGACAGTACAAGTTCCACACTCCGTGGAAGTTCTTTTAAACCGAACACAGACTCAGCACTTGACAATTGCACGTTTAACAGGTTATGAACTGACACTGTTCCAGCCACACATAGAAATCAGACGCTGCAACGTTCTAAATCCTGCTACACTGTTACCGTCAGTTAATTCGAATCCTGCCACACACGACTGTGTGGAAGTAGTCAATATTATGACAAAGCCAAGACAAGATCTGGCAGATATTCCATTACCAGATCCCGACCTGACACTTTATGTGGATGGTTCATGTATGAGAACAAGTACAGGAGAACTAGTAGCCGCGTATGCAGTGACTACTGACACTGAAGTTATAGAAACACATCGTATTGACACCCTGTCTGCTCAAGCAGCAGAGCTAGTCGCTCTGACACAAGCCTGCATACACGCCAAGAACCTGAAAGTCAATGTTTACACAGATTCACGTTACGCATTTGGAGTCGTACACGACTTTGGAGTGCTCTGGCAGGAGAGAGGTTTCATGACTTCTCATGGAACCAAGATTCAGCATGGTCTCCTTATTCAAGCTCTGTTAGATGCCATACACTTACCGACATCTATTGCTATCATGAAGTGCAAAGCACATACGAAAGTTACTGATACTATTTCTCAAGGTAATGATCTAGCAGATCGCACAGCCAAGCTTACAGCACAGACTCCAGACATTTCAGTTAATCCGACACAGACACATACTCCAGATCCGACTACCTGTATGACAGTTAAGGACCCCACTCAAGATGTCATAGATATCCAGTTACATGCTACTCCCGATGAAATCAAGAAATGGTCCGAACAAGGAGGGGTCCAGACAGATCAGGGATGGGTAACGAAGGGTAGAGCCACATGGTTTCTCCCCGACTCAATGGTTCAAGTCATTATCAATACAGCACATAGTCCAGCACATTTAGGAGAAAAAGCTATGTTAGACAGTATCCAGAACATTTGGTTCAACAAGCATTTACGAGCTGCAGCCAAGCAGAAAGTCCGTACCTGTATGATATGTTGCCAGTTTAATCCAGGTAAAAGTGTCCCGGTGGAACAAGGTGGTTTCCAGCCCCCTGACCACCCTTTTGAAGTCCTCCAAATGGATTATATTCAGATGGAGCGATGTCGAGGTTTCAAGTATGTCCTTGTAGTTGTATGCGCTTTGTCCAGGTGGACAGAAGCATATCCAGTCCCAGATTACACAGCCGCGACCACTGCCAAGCAGTTGGTTCGTGAATTCTTCCCCCGCTACGGACTCCCTAGGGTCGTATATTCTGACAACGGCCAGCCATTCTCATCTGAGCTCATGAAACATATTTCCCTTTTGTTAGGGTACCAGTGGAAGTTCCATTGTGTACGCCATCCTGAAGCAGCCGGTCTCGTAGAGAGACATAATCAGACCCTGAAAATCCGCATTGCCAAAGTATGTAAAGAGAAAGGTGTGGACTGGCTAGTAGCTCTGCCAGTCGCTTTGTTTTATATGCGCATGGTCGCACACTCCAGATCAGGTCTGTCCCCGTATGAGGTCGTATTCGGCCGCCCCCCTAACATGTGGGGTACACCTAGACCCCGAAGTATTACCGATGTTTCAAGTAATATGCTGACAGATTACCTAGCTTCCTTGATGTCTGCCCTCAACTCTTGTCGTTCACAGGTTGCTGCCGCATTTCCAGACAATACCGAGGTGGCACCGCATGAAATCGTTCCCGGATGTTTGGTTCTTGTGAGGAACTTTGATCGTTCAAGTCCGCTGGAGCCTCGCTGGAAGGAACCCCGACAAGTCCTCCTGGCCACCCGTACTGCCGTCAAGCTGGAAGGCAGGAAGGGCTGGGTCCACCTGTCTCATGTGAAAAGATTTTACGGACTAAAGCCTGTTTCTAAGAACATTTCCGAGGATTTTAAGGACTGCCAAAGTACTATTCTTAAGGACTGTCCCGCAAAAGACAATGATACTGAACCCTCCCTGTTAGAGAAAACTCCGCAACAGGAGTATAAGCTCAAATTAAGGTCTAGTAAAAATAAGTCAGCCAGTTTGATTGTCTAAGTCCTCCCCTAGGTGAAACGGTTAGACCGGTTTCTGACATGTATAAAATAGACCCCCATAGTGAGAGAGTTAGTCAAAACTCAATCCGATGTATCGTTTTTCTAAGTTTCATATTGTTTTTCAGCCTTATGACTACCTGCACCAGTTATGCTTTTTATTTGTATTTTCCAGTTTCTCATGTAAATAAGTCTGCTAATACTACAGTAGAGCACACGTTTAGTGATCTGCCTCCTCATGAACTATCTTATCGTCTTGCTATGCGTAATATCTCATTTATCCGCATGTTACATTATTCACACCAGACCAGCAATGCCACTAATTGTTGGGTGTGTGGTCGACTCCCCCCTTTCCAGACACCGAAGGGAGTTCTGCCACTCTTTCCTTATCCATTTTCACATAACGGTTCATGTGGAGCATGGTCCACGTTAACGTCATCCTCAACAGATATGTCTTTTCTTAACAGTACATGTTTTCCAGACAAGCAAGGTCTTCCCCACAGAATAGGGTTAGATCTAGAAAATGAAGTTTATAATTTAGGTAATTATTCTTCGAATTTTATGGTCCTGAATGTTCAGTCTGATACTACTCCAGACTTACCTGCTATTTCAGTATTACCAGTCAAAGGTGAATTATGTGTCCGAAAGAATGGTTCCGTACATGTAGGACATAGTGATTGTACGACTATTGTCAAGTATAGTGACAGTAGGAAATCTATTTTCAAAGCTTCACGTCATTCTTATTTTGTTTGTGGTCAGACCGCATATGTTCGTCTGCCCCTCGATTGGGAGGGTACCTGTTACATTGCCTTCCTACTGCCACCAGTTTTTCTAGCCCCACCTGACTATCATAGGAATTCCCACCTAGTACATACTAGACACAAGAGAGACCTCCCGATTGTCGATTATACTGAAACTGCTCTAGAACAATACATAGATATCAATAAAGGTGTCTTCCCTATTTAGGTACTGTCGTGAATAGTAAACTGATACGTAGATTAACCAGAACACTTGAAGCAGTAGTGATTGAGACTACCTCTGCTCTAGGTAACTTAACCGAAGAGCAATCCTTTATGAGAATTGTCGTGCTCCAGAATCGTCTCGTCCTTGACGTCATACTGGCCGATAGGGGCGGGGCTTGAAGAGTCATCGGATCTAGTTGCTGCATTTTCATTCCTAATAACGCACCGTCTGTTTATTCAGCTATTACCAGACTCCATAATATTGCCCATATGTTACACCAAAATCCAGGCACCTGGACATGGTCCGGTTGGTTCTGGAATATAATTTCCGCTTGGGGATGGAAAGTATTGTCTTTTCTAGGTATTGCAGTAGCGATCATATTCAGTTGCTGCCTCTGTATACAATGTGGCCCTGCGATTTGTGGCATTTGTGCTACCTCTTGTATTCCTAGTCCCAAGTCCCGTTCTAAATCCCGTCCAAGAAAATTCGAGACGAGCAAATGATACTGTATGAAATGATAGATGGTATCATGAATATTGATGTTTCCTGATGGAAACGTAGTGACAAGGAGGGAATGTGGAAAAGTAAATTTTGCCATGTTCTGTGTCCCTACGTGTCCCCCATCTTATGCTATGTGTGCATGATTAATATGCATATGTATTCCCCATGTTCGATTAAAGACGCAATTACAGTTGTGTCCATCCCTAATATGCCAGTTTCCAGTTCTCGTGAATACTACGAATATTAGGCCTATGTAAAGCTACGTTGCCACGTTTCCCAGTGTGCACGTTATTTCATTGAAAAGTCCCCGTTTCTAGGCCTCAAAAGGGCCTGGACACCAGATTCAGCTCCTGTCTCCTGAGCCCTCGCTGAGGAGCGATACAGCCCCCACCTGTATCCTCGACCCTTCACTTACTTCCTGCCTCACAGTGCCCGGCTCAGCCTGGCTCTGCCTACGAGCCTGCCAAGAGTATGTTATGATTCTAGTTATCAGTCCAGCCCTCCTTCTCTGCATTCCTAAGCTACTGAATCGCATCAATAGTTTCCGTCATTGTCTAGCCTTTACGTCTCCATGTAGGAGAAATACTGCATTTAATGGTCATTTAATATTCCTCAACACGCACTACATGTAGAATAATGCATGCACCAGTCTTAGAGTCTGTTAGCCTCTCCCCTCCTGACTCTTAGTTTATATCAACATGTCCTCTAAACATTAGATACTAGATAGTGTTTAGGTACATGTCGCCCTGACTCTCCAGACTTCAGTCTCTGCTCCTAGCACAGAGTTCATAGCCCCCAGCTTCTCCTAGTAACACGTCATTGTCAGTTTGCGCGCACCATTAGGTTAGAGGTCCCGGCTCCTTAGGTAGCCCCCTCCATGTTTCCGCCCCATTTATGACATATTCTGTTACGTTTACATCACATGCCTATGTATACGCCTCTTGTTACACCTACTTTCACCCTTATCTTTTGCGACTGTTATTGACCACACCCACTGCTCCGCCTACTGTATTCATTGTAATGCAACTGTTTTAGTATATATGCTTGTGTATTGTTATTAAATGTTAGCGCGCTCATCCCAGATCCAGCCCCGGCAGCTGCCGGGCCCTGCCATCCTATTCCTATGCAGGTTGTCCTGTTCCTGTCCTTTATGCTGTATTAAACCTGCAAACTCCTACTACCTCGAATCTTGACTCTTATTTATTGAGCTATCTGTTATTACTATGTCCAGTAAAACCTAGATCCGGTATTATTTATTTATATACCACAATCTGGGATGCCCAACGCAATCACCTTAAGGTAATACATGTCACAAAAGTCGAGTAAATAGTGCACGTTTTTGGCATTATAAACTGACCTTATCTAGGAACAAGTTATTGATCTGGTGTCCCTCTTTCAGAAACTGCGGCAGGGACCACAAAAAGTAACTGAACTCCCTCAACTGAAACCCAATAAAAAGTGCGACGACCCTTGTAAGGTAACCCCCTTGCAATTAAAGCTCACATTGGAGCAGTTCACAGAGGCCATTTTAAATTAGGAACTCATGTATATATTTCTTCTCTCTTTACTCTTTTGCACAAAACCACACAGGAAAATCATACAGCCCTGATGAGAACACGTTAATTCATATCTCGAGTTCGAAACGCGTCGGCCAAATGGAGACAAGCACTCTTAAATGACAAACATTGATTCAGTTTATTCTTTTCTCTCATTGATTAATATTGTGCATGTTATTGATTCATCTGCTCTACACTTGATTTTTTCTTAATTGTGTTCACCATTCCTTGATTGGAACTGTATCAAAAATGTGGATACTGTGGTAATGTATATATGATATTGACCAAACTTGAATATTGTGCAAATGTACATATGAAATGTTTTGTTTCATGTTTTATGTAGTAGTGTCGTAATTTTGTATAGTTGATTTTTTTCGAATAATTGTGTATATATGGTATGTCTTTTTCGTAAAATTATCTTCCTGCCTGAAAATAAATAATTCAAAAGGTATAAATAAACAATACCATACAAATCCTCAATCAATAGGTGATTTGTTACTCCTATTAAGGAGACGTTGTAAAGTATATGTACGGCCAGCACTACTTTTTTTCTAAAACGCACTTCCAGATCTGCCAGCTTCCTTCCCTCACCACTGTCGCAGCTGCTGGCCATGGCGTGCTGTGCTAACTCAGCCCACCGTACTCCCAGCGCCAGCTCCGGTATCCTGGGTGCCACTAAACAACCATCCGACATTCATTCACTTAATCTTTCCGTAACTACAACTGACTGTCTGCCGGGAATGCAACCGGTGCTCATTTAAAGTACTGATACCTTCGAGTGGAGTTCGCGCTAAAGAAACCCCCACCAAAAAGAAATTATCGAGCAATACTGGTTGGGGGAGGAGGGGGGGGGAGCAAAGTCAATGTATTAATGTGCTGGTTATTTACGAGGGGCACTTTGGTGGGTGCGTGTGTGGCGGCGTGCCTTTTATCAGCACGGCGACTGCGTTCCAGCCTCCACGCTTCATGTTTCATGAAGCTCAGCGGGCGCTGTGTTGCTAAAACAATGCATGTCGCTGCTGCCTCAACTGCCCTGTAAATATTTTTTTTATCTAAAGATGACCACCACAATGCTTTGCTTCTCCTCTCACAGCCCTCTCTCCCTCCCCCAAAGCTAATTTCCCCACCCCCTCCTTTTTAGAGTGCTTTGTTAGCACGTCTGTATAAAGCCAGGCGCTGGCTGTCTGTGCAGCGCTCTCAGGCAAAAAGAAAGGGACGTGACTCAATTCCTAGCTCGCCGGAAAAACATGCAAAGCTTGCCCGCCCACCTCTCATCAGTCCTACAATTCCAACCTCAAACCGCTATCAGGCTCTCCAACTTACCCAGGACTGCGACGCCAACCCTCAGGACCACGGGGCAGCTGAACCAGGGACCTCTCCAGGTCCCACAAAAAGAATACGGATCCCCCCCATCATCCTGAAGAACTTACCCACACACAAGGACCTCGTGGAGATGCTGGATGAACACTGCGACTCCCCCTACACGATCAAGCCCAGGCAAGACCACGCCAAGATTATGCTCACCACCCCAGAAGACTACAGGAGCGTGACCAGCACACTCACCGAACAGAAATTGGAGTATTACACCTTCCCAATGACCACTGCAAAAGCCCAGCGCTTTGTAATACGGGGACTCCCAGCAAATGCATCACTTGACCACATCACTGGGGACTTAGCTGAACGCGGGCTTCCAGTCAAAAATATCGCGCAGATTGCCTCTCCAGCAGACAAGAGCAAGAAATTTCCCCTCTTTGTCGTAACCCTGTCAGCAAGCCACGACGGGAAACCAGCGGACCTTTCAGCAGTCACACGGCTCTGCGGCTGCATCGTAACCACAGAAGCACCTAGAGGGAAACGAGGACCAGTCATGTGCTACAACTGCCAGCGCCTGGGGCACACCTCTGCTTTCTGCCAACAGAAGCCAAAGTGTGTACGCTGCGGAGGTGAACACACCTCCACCCAATGCACAAGGAACCGGGAAACCGAACCAGCAAAGTGTGCCAACTGCGCAGGACCCCACCCAGCGAGCTATCGCGGCTGTCCCTATCTACAGAATGCAAAGCAGGTTGAACACCGCAAGCCACCCCCACAACCACAAAGGTCTTCCCAACAATCATCAGCAACAGACCAGCACCAAAGGAAGACCTACAACCGCAGACCTGCACTGGACCACAGGATCCCAACCCCCAATACAACCGACAACAGTAGAGATGCACAAGTGGATGGAAGGACATACGCGGACGTCATGGTACCGAAACAAGTCAGCCCGCCTCCCACAACAGCACCGGGACCATCCGGTGGAACAGGCTCAACCAGCCCACCTCCAACAACCGCACCGGGACCATCCTGTGAAATAGGCTCAGCCATCAACTGGCAGGAACTCATTGCGAAGATTGCAAAAACGGTTGCAGATATGAACATCCACCCGGTGGTGACAATGGTGGCGAATATTATCGCCGGACTTTTCCAGGGCGAAGAAAACACCAGCAATGGCAGCAAAATCTAAAAGAAACTCCCTCTTCGTGATGTGGAATGCTAATGGCATTCAGAAGAAAACTGCAGAACTCCTGCACCTGATGGAAACCATGGACATGGATATAGCGCTTATCTCCGAGACCCACCTCCAAGGAAGCCAGAAGCTCAACATAGCAAACCACAGGGTATACCGCACAGATCGCACCACTGGAGCCAAGGGCGGAGGAACAGCGGTGATCGTCAGCACAAAAGTGAAGCACCACGAGATCTCTCTACCACCAGTTGGGAGCATTGAAGCAACTGGCATACAGATTCAGACATCTGCAGGCCCGCTGCGGCTGATCGCCGCCTACTCACCCCCAGGCAAGCTAAGCCCAAAGGACCTGGATGCTTTACTGGACCCCAGCATCCCAACACTAATTGGAGGCGACCTTAATGCCAAGCACAAATGCTGGAACTCTCGGACGGGAAACAGCAAAGGACACGCCCTACTTGCCCACTCAAAGAAGGAGGACTTTGTAGTGGCCGGCCCGACTCAACCAACGCACTATCCAGGCTCTGCACTGCATAAACCAGATGTTCTGGACATTGTGGTCATGAAGAATCTCTCCCAGTCTATGGAGCTTGAAACCCTAACAGCGCTGACATCCGACCACAACCCAGTATTGATCACAGTTGGAGACGTACTTGAAGACCAGCAGCAGGGCATCAGACACAACTTCAAGAAGGCGGACTGGTGCCTATACAAGAGATGCCTGGAGGAGACACTGGTCCCAGGTCCCCTGCGAAGCACTGAAGACATTGACCAGGCGATTCACCACTTCACAGCTTCAATCCACACAGCTATTGAGCGCAGCATTCCAGAGCAGAAACTACAACGATGCTCTATCTACGATCTCCCGAAGGGCATCAAGCAGTCAATAGCTGCCAAGAACAGAGCCCGCAGAGAGTGGCAAAGGAACCGCACCCCCGACCTGCTGAAGAAGTATAATGAACTGACAAGACAGCTGAAGATGCAAATAAGCCAGCATAGAGGCGAAAAATGGGAAGCAGCTACAGCCAACCTTAAGGACTCAGACAACTCTCTCTGGAGAATGACCCGCCGCCTGACTGGGAAGAAGGAACCAAACCCACCGATACAAGGGACGACTCACCTGGCATGCAGCAGCAGGGATAAGGCTGAGGTCTTCGCTGACACGCTGGAGGCATCATTCAGGCCCAACCAGGCAAGCAAACTGGCACCAGAAGTAGAGCAAGAGGTCGCCAAGCATCACCGGGAGCACCCACCAGAAACAGAAACTGCACACATTGAGTAATGCTCAATGGGCGAATTACTGGACCTGGCAAAAACACTAAAAAACGGCAAGGCACCAGGGAAGGACAGAATAGTCAACCAAGCCATCAAGATGCTACCAGATACTGCAGTGGATCACCTTGCTGAGATATTTAACGCATGCATGAAGCACCAGTATTTCCCAAACACCTGGAAAGAAGCAAGAGTCGTCGTATTCCCCAAGGCTGGGAAACCACTGCGAGATCCTGCAAATTACCGGCCCATAAGTCTACTATCTGGCCTATCAAAACTCTTTGAAAAAGTTATCCACGCCCGTCTCGTGGACTTTGCGACAAGCAACAACCTCCTTGCCAAAGAACAGTTTGGGTTCCGGAAAGATCACTCAACCAATCACCAACTCCTCAGAGTTGTGGACATCATCAGCCATGGTTTCAACATCAACAAGTCTACCGGAGTAGTCTTTCTGGATGTAGCCAAAGCGTTTGACCGAGTATGGCACGAGGGACTGCTTTACAAACTTATCAAGCTCCAGTTTCCCAGCTACCTGGTCAAGCTACTGTCCAGCTACCTGACAAATCGGACCTTTCACGTGGCAGTGCGAGAAGAATGCTCATCGCCACGCCCAATTCTTGCTGGAGTGCCTCAGGGATCAATCCTAGGACCATTCCTCTTCAACATATTCACAAACGACATCCCCACGGACCTAAAGAAGACTGATCTTGCCCTTTACGCAGATGATGTTGCGGTCATCTCTCAATCCTTCAGCGACAAGGAAGTGGCTAAGAACCTGGAGACATCGCTCTGCAGACTCTCCGAATGGTACAGCGACTGGCAGATCACCTTGAACACGGGCAAAACCACTGCAACATTATTTACCAGGAAGCAGAACAGGAAACACCCACAGATCCTCCTCAACGGGGACGAGGTCAAATGGGAAAACAGCAGCTCCTACCTGGGGGTGACTCTGGACTCTAAACTCAGCTGGAGAAACCACATAGAGAAGACCTGCCAGAAAGCAGCATCCAAACTGGCTGCATTATACCCACTCCTGAAGACTAAGTCGATGCCCATGCAGAGCAAGGTGCGAGTAGTCACTGCAATAATTCGACCAACTATGACATACGCTTCACCAGTTTGGAGTGGCTGCCGCCCACAGCTTCGGATGGACCTACAGAAAGTACAGAACAAGGCCTTACGGGTTGCAGCAAGTGCACCTATGTTCACACGAACAGCAGACCTCCACAGAGACTTAGGGATTGAGATGCTGGACGACCATCTCCTCAAACTCAACAGGAAATTCTACACAGGATTAGATCAAAAGGAAAACCCACTGATCAGGAAACTCGCAGACATCTCTACGAACCCATTTGACTGCTACCCGCGTCCCATTGAAGCGCTAACCTTGCGAAACTGAAACAGAAACGCAGCATCCAAAAACTCAGCACTGCTTGAAGGCAAACGCCGGCAGGTACACAAAACCCACCGCTGCCAGATGGCATAACAGCCTCGGCAAGCAACCAAAACTCAACACTATCAGAAGGAACTTGATGGACAAAGACAAGACCCCCTGAGGAAACATGCTGACAATTCTGCATACTCAATCGACCGCTACCCGCGGCCCATCACTGAGATGACCATGTGATGCAACCTCAACTGTGACAAAGCGTCACACATCAATAAGACAATCTAAACAGCGACTAAAAAATTCAAAATGATTGTGGAGTAATGAGGCTACTGCCTCGGTATCCAAAAACTCACCACTGTCAGAAGGAATCTGACAGACGAAAACAAGACAGCAGGCTGTGCAGCTCATATTTCACTCTGTCTCTCTCCTCCCTGTCATTCCTGGCTCACACTGGCATTTCTGCGAATTTTCTTTTCTTCCTCCTTATTCTTTGCTTTATTCCCTTGTCCGTCTCTAGATCATTACCTCCATTTATATGCCCTCTCCCTCTCCATCTGCCTGTGTTTCCTCATGTTTCTCCTCGCCTTCTGAAGCCCCTTTCTTTCATTAATATATTATCGTATCCTCTTCACGCTGTCAGGGAAGTAACACAGGCTCCTGCTTTAATCTCTCAATGCGGGCCCCTGTCGAAGCAGAGTCGCAGACCAGTCTTCCCCTGGGGTATTCACGCAACGGAAGGACATGGTGGGTGGTGGAAGGTGGGAGGTCAAGGGGTGGGGTTAGGGGCGGGCCAGTGGTGCACTTAAAAGGTGCTGGGAGGGAGGTTCCGGACTCTTTCTTAGCACCTTGCACCACCGAGGTAGGGAGGAAATAGGGAGAGTTTTTGTGATCCACCCGCCCACCTTTCTGTTATAAGAGCAAAAGGGGGGTGAGAGTTGTGTGCCAGTTTAGGACAGGTTATACGACTCCAGGTTAGCAGATCTTTGGAGGGGTGGTGAGTCACAGACGGGCGGAGCCACCCCTCAGGTGGGGAGCTACCCAGGTGAAGGAGGGGGGAGCGCAGGATGCAAGGTGCAGACGATGAAAGGCAAGAAAGGATGCATAAGAGGGTTGTGAAGATGAAAAGGGATGTAAGGGAACTTTACAGCAGGAATGGGAGGAGTGGAGAAACGGATGGAGAATGCTGTTTGAGAGGGAGGGGTTATTGTGGATTAAAGTTATAAGATTTGGTTGGTTGTGTTTAATACAAGTTGGGAGTTTGTGATAACCATGTCCTAATAAATGGCCTTCTACACTTCAAACCAGTATGGAGTGTAGTTATTGCGCGAACGGCACAGTACAAAGTGCTGGAAGAGAAGTTTACACATGTAGTTGCTTTCAGAATGCTGCAAATGGAGAGGGCTGATGTTGCAATCGGATAGTACATATCGGAAATAAAGCATTTTTGAAAGCTGGTCTTTTTAAACAGCCCTCTCCATTTGCAGCATTCTGAAGCCACTGCATTAGTAAACTTCTCTTCCAGCACTCGTGGTGTGGCGACGTCATCACCGAGAGTTTTTAAACGCCTATTTTAGCTTTGGATTTACTGTCTGCGTTGTAGATGGCGGGAAAAGAAAGGCAGTGAGTCACTTTCACGCACTTTGGCGCAGTCACTAACTAGGTCACAACAGTCAGGGGACGGGATAAGCGAGGTACGGAATTCCAATTCAAAGCGTCATATCTAGTGATGCTTTTTTATGTCCATGAACTGTGGCAATCCAGTCTACCAATCCAAAACAAATGCAAATATATTTAGTTGCAGCAGGACTTTCCGGTATCTGGGCGTTCCACTGACAGGAGAGCTCCCTTTGTCCTTGCATAGAAGTCACTGCCTACCGAAGATAGGTTACCCAAGCGTCCTACTGTTGGAGAGAAATGGGTAGTGACCTACAGGAGTCTGTTTTAAATGTCTTGAAATAGCAACACTGAAGTATAAAAGGAGAATAAAGCGATCTGTCCACCCAGGGGATTGACTCCTCACACCTGTTGGTACTGAAAACTAACTTCGAGAATTTAGCTTACATATCTTTAATAACACCTTCAGCATAAATGCGAGACCTATAGCATTGTAAATGCTTGTTATAATACAGGCTTTGATCAGGAAAAATTTGAAAGAGAACTATTTAATACAAGGAACTGCATTAAGTATTGGATTTGTTCAACATGTCTGCAATCCATTTCAATAACTCACTTTTAGAAGAACTGCAACATACTCAAGATGAAAATTACTTACAAAGTCATCCTCATAGTCCACCTCGGGCTCTGATGGAGGTGCACAGCAGTGTCGAACTTCTAGCCTCAGCTGTAGCTCCCTCACCTGTCTGCGCAGCAGCTCTACTTCCTGTTTGTAACCAGCTTCAATCTGTCTCAGTCTCTGCTGCACCACATCTGCTGGGAAAGGAAGGCCATCGTCATCCAGATGTGGAGGAGGCACTGGAGATGGACAGGCCAGTGCAATAAGCTTGCTAGTCTGCAGCTGCTTAGAGTGCCCAGATGTCCAATACTTACAGCTCTTCAAATGAGTTCCTGAACAAGGAGGACTAGATGGAACATAGTATGAGGTCTTCGCACCATCTCTGTGGAACCAATGTCCCCCAACACAGGAGCCAGCCAGGCGAAGAGGTTTGCTATTCAGCCTCTTGTTGCAGCAGCCATGCATGAGGAGTCTCCTGTGTCCTGCCTCTCCATTTGGAATGGACTTCATCATGCCTTGCAAGCTCTCCCAGTTGGATCCCAAAAGTGAAAACTCGCTCATCTGACTCTGCGAACTCTGGCGATGATAAACACGGGGGAAGTCAAATGGTAATTTTGTAGTCTGGCTGCTTTCCACACATATGATATCCCTACTAGCTCCTCCTTTGCCAAATACTTGTTTACCGCATGGCCCACACGTAGGATCTATGTCACTTGATGAGCTGCATTTAGGGCTTTCCACTGCCAGTGCTGTCCTACTCTCTTTTAGTATGCAGCTACTTGATTGCATTTTAGCAATAAAAGTGCCATTGTGCCATTTCAATCCAAGACTCCCACCTGCATTCAAATCCATAGCCTCATCAGTTTCAAAATTCTTTTGGCAAACACCATTAGCCTCTTCTACTTCATTCATTACAACTTCCTTGAGAAGCCCAGTTTCCCCAGTACTGACTCCAACATGTCCCTTTATGACATGTTTCTTTGGGACCATGGTCTCTTCTGCATCATCAATCCTCCCTCCTCCCTTCATTCCTCTGGTCTCTTTTGCGTCATCATCTTCAAATTTGTGTTCAATAGTAGCGTCAGGACATTGGTGAGGCTCACTGCTGCTACACTCTTGCAGATGTTCAGCACCATCCAAACTCTGAATATTTCTGTCATCTTCTGTTTTCCCACATACAGCCAAATTCTTAGAGTTGCCACTGTCAGATAGATTTTCATCACCGCTACACACTGGAATAATCCCAGAGTCAAAGGGTTTAGGCAGATTCTCTGCAGTTCCAACTTTTTGTAGACTGTCAGCATCACCAAGTCCTTGCAGACTTGCAGCATCATTATATCTTTGAGGATTCTTGACCACATCATTTCTTTGAAGGGTATCAACATTACCAACTCCTTCTCGGGTGTCACCACTAGGTCCTTTTAGCTCTCGAGTATGATCAACTTCCAGAAAATTATCAGTAGCAGAACCAGGTGGAGATGTTGAATTCATACTACTTGTGTTATCAAAATCATATTCCATATTTGCACAGAGACTTCCAGCTTTGATACCTACTGATTTTATAAATTGACATTTTATTCCGACAACTTCTGGGGGCTCTGCATATAGCGGCTGCAGTTGCGGGGAGGCTTCAGATTCATTTCCATTGACAATGCAGTTCCTAGACTCAAGGTCAATCCTGACCTCCTGACAGTGGTTGTTGAGGTTTGGATCACTGGAGGTACGCGTGAGGGGGGCACCACCATCGCAAGCAGAGATCAAGTCGTCCATTGAGCGGGTTTTTGTTAGTCTAAGGAAATAAAAAAAACATACATCATGGCTAGCAGGTTCCTATGCTGATCATTCATCCCCAGAATGGCAATGCACCTGCATTTCATAACAGTATTCTATGGGTGTCTAGCAAAGGTAACGGAATGTTGGGTGCCCTGTGAAGCAGTTAGACGCACTATTATGCTGGGCACTTACACAACAAATAACAAACCTTCAATATATGCACATCACTTATCCAGCACTCATTCTGCTCTATCGTGGATGTCAGGGCCCAGCTCTAACAGTGCCCTCAATAAGCATGCATGTAAGACAATAGAATTACTCAAATGGAACTTAATGCCCACAGTGTTCAGGGTACTGCAGTTTTTGTGTAGAGCCGTCTGTTTCTCTTACCTGTCTAGAGATCGAGCACCGAAGTCCTGACTTTGGGAAACAGGAGGTAGGAAAAGTTCCATACTGTCTTTTGAAAGGGAACAAGGAGAGGATGTTGGCATGTACACAGCTGTCCATAGCTGCAAAGCTCGTACGTGACACACAGGGTGTAGAACCTATTGGGCCAAAAATGATAATCAAACAATGCCTAAAACATTCGCCCTGCAAATGCCAGATTTGAGACTCAAAAGTAGGGTGTAACATGTTACATATATTTTTGGCAATGATCCTAGTTAAGCAAGAATTTAGATTGAGTATCGAAATATTCACATTTTCTACAAAATGTTGCACTTAAAATTGTGATGATTGAATGTTTAACCCTCTAATAGAAGCTACTAGAAAATCGCACTCAGTAGAAAAAGGAGATCAGTAGTATAGCAGAATGTTGTGCACATGCATATTCATCATGGTTTCCCCAAAAACACAAATCACCTACGTTTCCCCCCCCCCCTAACATGAGGCCAGTCTAATGAAAAGGGTTCTGGATAACAACTCACAATATTTTGAGAGGGCTACAAGTAGGTGGCCATTGTAAACATTTTCACCATACCAAAACCATTAGTTTGCAGAATTATTGTCATATGTGCATCTTTATTAAGGGCAGTGCTATAAATATAAGGTGACAGAGGAAAGTACTAAAACCATTAGAATATTCTCAATGGGTCACACGCCTTGAAAGACCAATTACAATGGATATGATGCCATTTGAACCACAGAACATAGTGACCAGAAGCACACACAAATATCTAAACTCTAGCATGCTGTAGCCATTTCATTTACATTTGCCTTCATAGATATGAAGGTTTTCACGGTTTACTAAACTAAAAATGTTTTTCTTGCAATTCTTCCGCTGAGGTTTTTTTGCAGCTTTTTTCACTGAGGGAATTTCTGTGGT
Organism: Lissotriton helveticus; assembly: GCF_964261635.1. Classification (NCBI taxonomy): domain Eukaryota; kingdom Metazoa; phylum Chordata; class Amphibia; order Caudata; family Salamandridae; genus Lissotriton; species Lissotriton helveticus. The sequence continues at coordinate 173,857,211 of NC_136061.1, forward strand.
GGTGAGATTTGGGAGAATGGAGAAAACACTAAAAATGTATGCCATTAAAGTGGGCATAGTGGCCAAGGCGCCATCACAGCAGCTCATTGCCAATGCACCATCACAGTAGCTCTCACACCTCAACATAACCTAGTTCATCAGTTCATCTTATTTTTCAGACAATGTTTTAAGAGAACAGCTGGATGTTGTGTGTAAAGTAGCTGCACATTAGATCACAAGAAGTAAGTTGTATATCTCAATTAATTAGTGGTTTCCCTTATTTGGTATTATGAGAATAAATTTTCAATGACTTTATCTTCCACAACTGTGTCAGATTTAGGGTCAGTATCATACTAGGCTTAGTGAATGTGTCAGCGGTAAACAAAAACGGCTTTTCTGTAATGTAGATTAGAATACCTCCTCTGAATGGCAGTGGTTGCAACTCACACTTTACTGCGCTGACCAACTAGATTCAAGTAGATGGCGCAATTACATAGTGAAATACGTTCTTCTCAACTACACATGTTGTCTAGCTTGACATCCAGTAACGTAATGCACTGCAACACATGTGCGGGTGAATGCTATTAATTTAGTACTCACCAAACAGGAGTAAAGACCACTCCATGGTATTAAGAGAGTAAAGCAGATTATATCAGTCAGGATGACAAGAGAAAGAGATAAAGTTATGGAAGTATTCTGAGTAATAGCTTATAGTGGAAACAAATTCATGGTTCAAGCATGCATAGCCATTCGAATTTGCTAATAAATCTTTAAGGAGGAGTGGCAATCAGGTAGACTGCTGCCTGTAAAGGAAAGTTCATGTCACACTAGTTTAAAAGGCTTATGATAAGATGGGATAGAACATTATTGAGGACCCGTGTCATGGAATTTATTTTACCAGGGTTAGCAGTGGCGGCTTGGGAGCAGTTGTAATAGGCCGTCACATGGCTTTTGATAATCTTGATATAAGTGGAAAAAGATTTTTCCCAAGTAGGCACAGATGGATGCAAATGTGTACTGGAATTTCGGATTCTATTTGGTGCCTTGTAAAGGAATAACACTGCACATGGTGAACATTTTCTCCGGAATGCATTTGGGACTAGCACCGATGGTTGGAGATGACTTTTTTGTAGAGATTAGCTATTGAGAACAACCAAAAGGACAGAGGAGTTTGTGCATTTGGATACAAATGGACTATTCCCATTTTGTAGCACTAGAACACTTTCAATTGGGAGTTAACCTTATTTTTCCCACCAAAGGAAAAACAAGGACTATTCTGGTCCTTCTGTTTTAATTCAAAATCTTATAAGCAGCGCAAAGAAAGTAAGTGGTTTCTTAGGTCATATCGAAGGATCATACAAAACAATCCAATGACTCATGTACTAAAATTCTTTATTGATGGTTTCTGTATCACATATGTGTAATATATGGTGTTAAGCCTGGAACCTTTAGCCATGTAGCAGTGTGAATGAGGTCCCTGGACATCAGTATTTGTTATTCTGCCTCCTAGCAAAGATTGGCATACGCTAATATTACTCTTGAGCATAAGTAGGGAAGTGTGGCAATCAAAATCTGAGACAACAGTTAAACAAGAATGCACTGGAATTAACTTGACCATTAGATTTTAATATGTTCTTCTAGTAGCTTGAGATAAATGTCCACAGTACCAAGATAATTTGAGTCCCAGTGCATATCCGGAATAGCCAAGTCTGGTTTCTTGTGACGAGGAATGTGGATTGGCTAGCCCAACTGACCCACAAACACAATAACAGCTTTGTGTACCAGGAACAAGAACGAGTGTGATGTCAGAGGTGGGCAAATATGATAATATTTCACTAGCAGCAGATAGTTTTAGATGATATGCAGTGAGCAGACTATGCGCAAACCAAGATGAATAAGTTACTTACCTTCTGTCATGCCTTTTCTGGTAGACTAATCGCAGATTCCTTACCTTAGGACATGCCCCAGGAGTCAGACTGGATAAGAAAATAAAAATAAGTTACTTACCTGTAGCTACAGTTCTCCAGTATTGGATCTTTCATAGATTCACATGCTTGAATCAGTCCCAGTCGTCTAATAGAAGTCCCACTGTACCATAGTAAAGCAGTATGCATTAGTATCAAAGGCCATAATGAAGTTGAAGTTGGGGGAATTTATAGAGCGCACGTATACCAAAAAGGTTTCATGGCGCTAATTCAGTCCGGCAGCAGAACAGGGCAGCAATTAGACCTCAAAAGCTCTAGTGAATAGCCAGGTCTTCAGACCTTTGCGGAACTCCAAGTAAGATAGGGAAGATCGAAGATTATCAGGAAGAGAGTTCCAAAATTGATGGGCCTGAAAGGAAAAACTCAACCCCCCATGTTTCTTCCTAACATAACGTGGAACAACCAAAAGGTTCTTGGAGGAAGACCGTAGGTTTCTAGAGGGAGTGTAGGTTGTAAGCCTAGATGCTACAAAGGAGGGAGATAAGCCCGCTAATGATTTAAAAATAAGACACTCTAGTTTAAATAGGCATCTATGGGCAACCGGTAGCCAATGCAGTTGCCTCAGAAGCGGAAGAGCATGATGGTATCTAGACCGACTATAAATTAGTCTAGCTGCCTGATTTTGAATAAGCTGTATTCGGCGTAGTTCATAAGCAGGGATACCGATATAAAGAGAATTAGCATGATCAACCCGAGAGATGAAATGGGGAAGGAGGATAAATTTGAGAGCATCAGTGGTAAAAAAACAGGAAACCTTACGGATAGTGCGAAGACATAAAAAGCAGGAAGAGACAATCATACTAATCTGGGTATGCATCGAAAGGTCGTCACTGATTTTGTTGTCCAACCTTTTGACAGACTTAGCGGGAGAGGGGGCAGGGCCAAGAGAAGAAGGCCAGAAATTAGAAGACCAGGGATTGGATGAGCCTCCGATCAAGACTAGTTCCGTCTTGTCGGGATTTAACTTTAGATGGTTTGTGCTCATCCAGCACTGGATAAAAATCATAGTGTTCTGGAAATGGGAAATAGAATCAGGAGAAGAAGAAAAAGTGAATATGAGTTGAAGGTCGTCAGCGTAGTTAAACACTGTGACCTCCCGGTGACGTAAAGCAAAAATTAGAGGAAAAACAAAGATTAAAAAGAAGAGGGGAAAGAGCAGAGCCTTGGGGGACACTGCAGGTTACTGTTCGAGAAGTAGAAGAAAAGGAGAGCTGAACCGCCTGTTGACGGTTCTCCAGAAAAGAGGAGACCCAACTCAAGGCCACATCCGAGATGCCAGCACGTTGGACACGATCGACCAAAAGATGATGGTCGACCGTGTCAAAGGCAGCCGATAGATCGAGAAGTACAAGGGCCTGAGTGGATCCATGGTCAGCACTAACTCTCAGTTCATCCAAAACTGAGAGGATAACTGATTCCATAGAATGAGTAGGACAGAAACCAGCCTGATAGGGATCAAAGTAATCAGAGGCCTCAATGAAGGAGCTAAGGCAATGAGTGACATATCTCTCCAAAACTTTGCCTAAAAAGGGAAGCAGGGAGATAGGTCGAAAATTAGACGGGATAGTCGGATCAGCCCCCACCTTTTTCAGAACAGGAACAATCTTAGCTGGTTTAAAAAGTTTAGGGACAACGCCCAAAGCCAGTGATTTGTTGAGGAGGGCAAGAGGTGAGTCGGTACAGACCGAGAAGATCTAACGAAGGATGTGAGGGACAGCTATCAGTGGGAGAGACAGATTTCGTGGAACTCACCAGACTGAAAAAATTCTCTGTCAAGATAGGTGGAAAATGTGTGATAGAATGTGTACTGGGGGGGGGGGGTAGAGGAGGATCAAAGGAGGGAGAGGGAGAAGATATATGGAGTTTGATAGTAGAAATTTTGGTGAAGAAATAGTTGTGAAGAGAGTCACAAAGGTCTTGAGAAAGGAGAGGTTTGGCAGTGACTCGATCAAGTTTAGAGAGACTATTGAGAATGGAAAAGATTTCCTTGGGCTTATTGGGAGAAGATAAAATCATTGCAGAGAAGTATTGAGTTTTTGCTGTGAGGATGTCATTTTTATATTCCCTAAGAATTGTGGAGTAAATAATTTTGTCAGAGGGATCGTAGCGCCGATGCCACTTTCGTTCTGCCTGTCTGAGCTGGAGTTTCTTTGCTTGTAGAGAGGAGGAAAACCATCTTTGCGTATCGTGTGAGCGTTTAAGTCAAATCGATCTCCAGGGGACCAATTCATCACAGGATTAGGTAAGACAGGAATTAATGGCCAAGGCCTGGTCATGAAGGGAAGAGTCTGAATAATCAACATTAGTTAGACCAGAGGAGGGAAGCGAGGAGCAAAGGGAATGAATGATTACTCCAATTTCTCACTTTGATGTTGGTAGGTAAGGGAGTTCTAGTCGTGGGATTTAGTGACAGAGAGAATGAGACCAAATAATGATCAGACCACAAGCAGGGAAGAACCAAGTGTAAAGAAATATCCAAATTAGCCAACCAAATGTGGTCCAATGTATGGCCAAAGTTATGGGTAGGTAGATAAACCAATTGTGTCAGATTCAAATGAGTGAGCAAATCAGAAAACTCCTTGGAGTAAGAGTCCTCCAAGGGGTCGCCAGGCCAGTAGTTGAAGTCACCTAAGATCACTATACGAGAGTTGTTTGCTATCAGATTGGCGAGAATCTCACTCTCTAAGGAAGGAAAGGCAGGCATGGGCTGGGGAGGGCAATAAAACAAAACACAAACCAGCGGAGGAGAGACAGACCGTGGTTTTCATGACCAAATAGTCAACCGCAGGAATCGTCGGGGAGGGCATTAGAGAAAATGACCACCTCGAGTGGATGATGGCAGCCACACCGCCCCCACTTTTACCAGACGCACAATCTGAACGCAGAAGATAGTAGTTTTCAGGAAGGGCCGCTAAAAGATCTGCTGAAGATACAGGGCTATTTTTGCTAATGAGCGAGTGTTAAGCAGGCATGCCGAAAATACCGATTGGGGTGGGGAACCAGTATGACATGTGGGCTTTGTAGTCCACAAATGTGACGCCTCAGGCAAAGCTCCGCCCCCCTGGATCAGGTGGAGAGAGGTCAGGTGACTCGTTTACTCACAGGCCCTCCGCTCGAACGGGAAAACCCGGCGTCGGATCAGGCTGTGACGAAGAGGCACCGGCAGTGAGGAAGAAGCTATGCCCAGCGAAAACAAGTGAGCCAAGCGTTTAAGAACACCATGGCTGCTGAGCAGATGGACACGAGAGCTCAGACTAATGCCCTCAGAGTAAACGCAAATGAACAGGGGCAGCTGAGTATATGTATAGGGCCCCGGACTTATGCACCACATGAAGAGAGTAAGTTAAAATAAAAGTTGAACACAACAATTACCACACCGCTAGGCAAGAAATCTAAGTAGCGCCGAGTCTTAAGTGCGGTATTAACGCTAGTAGGTCACACAATAATCACCCATGGTCTGTTGCAATGTAAAGTTAGATTAATAGACTATCTATGTCCTTTTTGAAAAAGGACCAAATTTAAAATATGACCAATACAATACAATGCAGGACTCACTTCTAATCACTTGTCAGCTGACAACTCGCAGCGGCACGACAGGACGATCGATAGCCTGCTGTCGCCCTTGAATGGATTGCCGATTTCGCAGCAGATGACAAGTGATTAGAAGTGAATCCTGCATCCACTCCTAATCCAGCCTGACTGCGCAATGACACAACAGGAAGTCAGCTTGCCGCCGTCCTCAAACTATTCCATGATTTTGCTGCAGATTACACATGACTAGAAGTGAGTCCTGCATCCACTTCTTCCCAGCCTGACGTTTTCGCTCGGGGTAGCTAGCTTAATCCCAAGCTTCCCGCATCCCTCTCAATTAGACAAACGCAATGAGGCCCTGATTATACAGAACAGAGCCCCCCTGTTCTACCACTCCGGATTCACTCCGGTTTAACTAGGCTGCAATCCCTCCCCTCCCCTTTTGTCCTGATGAAGACCCGCAATGACCATCCAATAGAGCATGTACTAGGTTGAAACGTCGACGCTACCATCTGGTCCAGTTCAAGGCTGTGCGCGAGAAATTAAAACTTGATTCAGCAGCAGAGTCGCTGGCTTCAGTCTGGCCTCTTCTTTCCCTGTACATATCCTAATCACTTTGTACATATTATGCACTTTATGGTATCACTGAGCACAATAAGTCACTTGATCACGGTTCACCTGGAATCTTTACTGTTGTTGGCAGCGCTTTGTTTAATTAGCTATATAAGGGTAACAGATAAATGATGCAATTGATATAAAACAATTGTTTACCCTTTAAACTATCTTTTTGTGTGTTCCTTATGATTTAATTGGTTTTGATCTTACATGTGAGGATTTATATAAGAAATAAGATAATTGATTTTCGTGTACAAGAAATGAGCTACGCATACCCGACAGAACCATTGTTCTTCTTTAATATACACACAGGTTCTGAGGGACACAGGGTCACCCCATTGCTTTCTTGAAACATTCCTGAAGGGTACGTATTTGATGTCTTGCATAGGAAACCATTAAGATGCAAGACGCCATCATTCCTACTAACTGCATGAATACCCAAGCTGGTAATGAGTGGTGGGGCTGGAACTGAGAAAGTAGAGCCTGAATGTTGCAGATTCTGGCTGGAGTGGGCTAGGCTAAAGCTTTTCTTGTATCAAGAGTGGCTCTCAAGTACGTCTGCGTGTTGCAGATGAGACTTGGACAGATTTACTGTGAATCTGAGATCGTGGAGCAGCTGTACTGTTTTGTGAGTGTGTTGTAGACATTTTGCATGTAAACTGGCTTTGATAAGCCAGTTGTCTAATATCGGAAGACGTGAATATGGTGTCTTCACAGATGAGCTGTGACTACTGCCACGCATTTGGTAGCAGTGGAGACTCCGAATGGAAGCGCTTTGAACTGGTAATGTTGTCCTGCTACCATAAACCTGAGATATTTTAGATGAGCGGGATGTATTGGTATATGGAAGTGCGCGGCCTTTAAGTCTAAAGTAGACAATGAGGTCTAGTATAGACATGAGCCGTCCTTTTTGGGTATGAGAAAGTATATGGAGTATATGCAGGCCCCTTGATACTGTAATGGGACTGGCTTTATAACTCCTTTCTGCAATAGAGAGAGAACTACTTGTTTAAGAGGGTTCACTTGCTCTTGTGACAATTTGTGTGATCTTGGAGGAATGTTTGGGGGATTGGCGGTAAGCTCCAGGCAATAACCAGATTGGATAATTTGCAGAACCAATTTGTCTGAAGTTATTGTGATCCAGACTAGTAGAAATTGAAAAAGACGTCCCCCGACAGATGTGGAATGATCGGGGTGGAAGAGGCAAGTCACTGTTTGTTGGCCGTAGGGGAAGTACATGTTGAGTTACCTTTAGCTCTGCCCTTGTAGTTATTGCCTCGAAATCCTCCTCTAAAGTAGCCTCTAGAAGAGGGTGACTGATTGTTACCCCTGTAGGAGGCAGAGGTATTGTCCAAGAATATGTTCTTTGAGCCCTCCCCCTGTAAAAGGAGCAGCAAAAGGAGCCCCGGTTGGAAGGTAACTGCACAGCCCCCATGGATTTTGCAACCTTTGTATCCTTCTTCATTTTTCTAAAGAATTATCTACTACAGGTCCGAAGAGGTGTTCCTTATCGAAGGGTAGATTTAAAATGGAAGCTTGGACTTTGGGTTTAAACCCCAAAATTCTGAGCCAGGCGTGTCTTCTTAAAAGAACGCTAGTATTAACTGTGCGAGCTGTAACATCAGCCACATCTAAAACACACCTAATGGATGTATTAGAAATTAGATTTCCTTCCTGAATCAAATCATTCACTTTATTTTTATGTTCGTCTGGCAGGAATTGGAGCAATTTCCCAGCTCATCGTAATGAACCTTAACGTGCTAAAAGAGCCTGGGTGTTGGCAATATGCCAGTGATTGGCTGCCTGTATGTGAGGCATCTGTAAGTTTGGATTCTTTATCAGGAGGGAGGGCATCTTCTGTGGTTTGAGAATTTGCTCTTCTGCAAGCATTAGAGACCACTAGGGAGGTTAAGGGAATTTGACCCTTGATGTAGATTGGGTCCGTAGGTGCCGGCTTATATTTCTGGTCTACTCTGGGTGTGACAATCTTTGCACGCACAGGGTCCTTAAAAATGTTGTCTGTATGTTTGAGCATACTCTTGAGCAAGGCCAGTGTGTGTGTTTCTCTCTCAGAAGAACTTCAGGTCTCAAAGAGAAAATCCTCCTCAAAGGCCTCTTTGTGAAGTTGGACCCTACATTGTAGTCTGGTGGCGAGGGTTTTGAAGGGTATAGATCAAGATCAATATCTGTATTAGGATCTGTATTGTAGGTAGTCCATGGATCAGGACTAATGTCCCTTGGTACCTCCCCATCCCCATCTTCGTTATCTTGGTGGTCAGGTGACTGTGGTTCTGGTGAATCTATAGGAGTAATTAACAAATGTGGGGAAGGAGGTTTAAGAGGAGGAGGAGAAGGATTAGTACTAACAATTTTCTTATTAAGTGAAATGTGGTAAGCTTCCTCTATCTCCGGCTACCGTTTAGCCGGCATTTTTACGTGAATATGTCCAGTTTTTGGATTCATTACTATTTCTTTCTGTTTCGGGTCTGTACTGGAAGGTAGGATGTCGAAACGAGGCTCCTTGGATGGGAGAGGAGCTGTTTTGTCTTTGGGTGCCAGAATTGTCGGTGCTAAAGGTTTCGTCTCAGAGGCTTTCGGATCCGAAGATTTAGGTTTTGGTATGTATGTATGTATGTATGTATGTATGTATGTATGTGTCTTGTAAAGCGCACTGCTGCCCTGAGGCGTCGTGGCGCTGTAGACCGCTGGGGAACCCGTCCTGGCTATCCCTGTGAGATGGTCCCTACTGGGTATCTCCAAGGTGAAACCAAGCATCCCCGGCGAATGTGGGGGGCCGTTGTAGAGATGAGGCAAGCTAATGCCCAGAGTTGCAGAGTGTGATCCCTGGTTAGAGTAGGCACCGAGGCGAGAATTATCGAGTCCGCTGACCCTGGTCCACGACCCTGCCGCGTCGGGAATTGAACCCTGGTCCCGGGTCGTTCTCTGCTTCTGGGTCTGCCGCCTCTAACCAGTGAGCCACACCACTCCACTGTGTTGAAGGGATGGTCACGATGACTTGGATTTCTGTTCTAAAGGTTTCGGTTCGGTGCCCGAATGAGGCTGACTCGATCCTGAGGCGGAAGGCTTCGATTCTTGTTTCGGTGCCGAGCCGGAAGGCGGGTGTTCGAAACCTGATCCCTGTGCCGATCTTGGCCTGAAGGCACAGGAGGGCCCAGAGCCTTTTTCTTCTGCATATTTTGGGGCAGTGTAGTATCATTACTCACTGTACCCTGACCCAGCGGAACATCTTCCATGCCGGAGTCATCTTCGGACACGAAAATGTGTTCCTCCTCTTCCTCTGGTGCGTCGAAGACTTCATGGTCAGAATCTTCTCCGAAGATATCTGGTGCAGAGCCGCTTTTTGGTGCATCTTGTGATGTTGAGCCCGATGATCACAGAGTGTCTTCTTGGATAGAAAAAATCGGTACGCATGGCAGTAATGCTCGTTGTCTTCAGGGGATAAACACAAGTTGCAAACTTTGTGCAAGTCAGTGCGCGGAGACTTAGTGTGATACCAGGGTCAGCATTTGAATGGAGTCCATTACATCTACTGCGAGCTGACCCAATGGGGTTAGGCCCATCGGCCATCCACAAATTTTCCGATCGATGACTTTGAGCCGATACGATACGCGATCGAGGAGAATATCGTCGAGGGTAGTGGATTGCGCACCAAAGGGGAACCCGAGAAACGGTGTCGAACCGGAGCGCAGCAATTCACGTAAGAACCCGATGGCGGAAAAATCTAACAATGGAGTCGATGCCCATGCGCATTATCATCAAAAGCAGGAGTCACCTACCTCGTGACTTGAAAGACTTCTTCGAAGAAAAACAAAATGCAAACATCCAGACCCAACACTAGATAGCTAACTTATGCAAAGCATGTAATCTACAACGCACATGCCTCTTATTTTCTTCTCCAGAATTGGATCTTTCATAGATTCACATGCTTGAATCAGAATACAGTGCAGTGTGTAAACTTTAGGACAAGCGGACTCATTACTCTTGCCGATGGTGGGATTAAGATTATGAGCAGAAACCGAATAACAATAATAATAATTAAAAAACTAATTTTGTAATGCATTAAAATAGATACATAATGTGTAAATAGAGACAATATATAAAGTAGTAGAGTATTCAAAATGACAGAGGCTCATCTCATTGAAATAGATGCTGTAAGCACTGCCTGTAAACAAAAGTGATAAGTGAAAGTGTGGACTTTTCCACATTGAGGAAGGCAGATCTTCGCCAAAGAAACGCCTGCGAACAAGGTGGTTGATGTGGAGACTGTTCTTGTAGAGTGGGCCTTCATCTTGGAGGAGAGCGGTTTGCCCGCTTCGAAGTAGCAAAATTAAAAAGTTGGAGAGATCCATCTTGCAATGGTTGCTTTAATAAGAGGCATGCTCTGTTGAGCTTCACCATAAGCAACGGAGAGCTGTGATGTTTTACGCAACTGTTTGGGTCAATGCATGTAGAACTTCAGACATCTTTTTATGTCCAGAGTGCGCAGAGACTGCTCTGCTGGGGTAGTCGGATAGGGAAAATGGTTTGTTAAATGACTTGTTTATTAAGGTTAAACTGTGAGGGCATTTTAGGAATAAATTTGGGGTTAGTCCGAAGAATAACTGTTATTAGTGTACCGTAGAAAAGGCTCTTGAGTTGTGAACGCCTGAATCTCTCACACACTTCTTGCGGATGTTAGCACAAGAAGAATGGCTAACTTTCATGAAAGGAATTTAAGATCGGACTTCTGAATCTGTTCACAAGGTGATTTGATGAGGTGGGAAAGAACAATGTTAAGATACCACTCCATTGGAGGTAGTACCAGAGGGAAAACTCAGAAAACTCCTTTCATAAATTGCTTATTTATTCTCGTGGAGCGTAACAAAAGAGCTTGATAGGAACGCCTATATCTAAATATTGCAGCAAGATGTACTTTAACAGATGCATGCACTAGACCTGAATAAACCAAAGAGGGAAGATAAGGTAATATTAGCTACGGTGGTGCTTCCAGCAGGTGTAAATTGTTCTGTTAAACCATAAGCAGAATCTTTTTCACATCAGTTTGTATGATCTACTGGTTGATTCTACCCTTGCTAGAATATCCCTGCATACCTGGGGAATGTTCACATTCTGGAATTCATGGAATTCAGGAGCCATGCATACAATTGGAGAGAACATGGATCCATGTGCAGAATCTGGCCCTGGTTCATAGTCAGTAATGTTGGTTTGATGCACACAGGAAACTGCTTGGTCTCTGAAAGTAGGTGGAGCTCTGTGAACCAGTACTGTCTGAGCCACCAGGAAGTGATGAGGATCATGTGGCATCTCTCAACCTTCATCTTGCTGAGAACCCTCAGGATCATCGGGATGGGGGAAATGTGTATGCATTTATCCTAAACCATCTTATCAAAAAGGCATTCCCCATGATCCTGAGGTGGATGCCGACTGGCGTAAAAGCGGTATCTGCAGTAGTTGCTCGTAGTGAAAAGCTCTAGCAGTGGTTTGCCCCAAAGATGGAGAAAATAAAATACAACTCGTCTTGGTTCAATTCTCATTCGTGGCAACTTTCTAGAGATCTGCGGAGTGTGTCCACTAGAGTATTTTTCGTTCCTGCAACATGCTCTACCTTGAAGGTGATGTTGTGAACCGTTAGCCAGTGCCATAGGTCCTGAGCAACCTTGTTCCTCCTTGCTTGTTTACTAGTGCATGCTGTTTGTGTTGTCTGTTTGTACCATAACTGATGAGCCCTGTATGCGAGGTAAGAAAGCTTGGAGAGTGAGGAAAATGGCCTTGAGCGCTAGGCGATTTCTATGCATGGGTCATTATGAGGCAGACCATTTTCCGTGTATTTGGAGATCCTGAAGATGTCTGACCCAACCTTCCAGGGAGGCATCCACTGTTATGAGGAAGTCTGGTATTAATGGGAGAAATGTGAGGCCCTTCGAAAGGTGTGAAATTTGGGTCCCCCAGGTCAGAGCTAGGACCATTGCTGGAGTTATTTTGATAAGCTTGTAGAAAGATCCATCCGTCTGTATCCATCAGAGTTATAACTCCTCTTGCAAAGGTCCCATCTCAGGCGTGCTAAGGGCACGAGATTTATTGTAGATTACATCATCCCTAGCAATGATTTGTACAGATGCACTGAAGCAGACTTTTTCCCCGAAAATTCTTACGCCTAATTGTACCAGTCTCAGTTACCTCTATTGAAGGAAGGGCTTTGTCCTGCGTGTTATCTAGGATAGAGCCTAGAAACCATATTTGTTGAAGGGAGACTAGAGATGACTTCTAAACGTTCAGTGTAAGGCCTAATTCCTAAAAGAGTGTGATACAGTTTTGAGCGGCTTTGGAGGCTTGAGTAGATGTTTGTGCTTTTAGAAGCTAGTCGTAGAGGTAGGGGGATACTTGATGACCACGTTTTCTGAGGATGGCTGAAGCTGCTGCCAGGCATTTGGTGAAAAATTGTGGGGCGCATATGAGGCCGAATGGAAGGACCTTAATGCTTGGGGTGAATGGTAATGTGAAAATATGCATCCTGTAAATCAAGAGTTGACATGCAATCCCCATGGTTTAAAAGATTCAGTATGTCTGATAAAGTGAGCCTACGGAATGTTTGCTTCTGTAGGAATTTGTTGAACTTTCTTGGATATAGGATGGGTCTCCACTATCCAGTTTTCCTCTGGTTGTAGGGTACTTGCTCAATTGCACCATTGGCAAGAATAACGTGCGCCTCCATCCGTAAAAGAGGACGAGGGCGGTGGGGGGGTCTGAGTGCGCATCCCTAGGAGAGTTTGATATGAATTTGAGGGTATGACCATAGGTCACCAGATCTAATACTTACTTGTCTGTTGTAATTTTCTTCCATTGGTGAAGATGGTTTGAGATGTACGCACCAATGCGGTGAGGTAAGAAGGGAATGGTAGTTGGCACCTGGTTGAGGTCACTGTTTGTGTGCAAGGTCTCTGAACTGGGTGGGCTGCGTAGGCCCGGTGTTTGCCTTGTGTAGGCTGTCATAGGTGGTGGGCAGTACTGTTATTGAGATGGAGGTCTAAACAGACAAATAGGGTTGATATTGGTGGTAACATTGGTTAAGTTCCTCTGTAGGAAGAAAAACTTCTGCGGAGCTTCTCAAAAGGTCATTTTATGGAACTGTAATGTGCCCAACTATTTTGCCATATCCGTGTCAGTTTTGATGGCAAGCAATGCCTCATCAATGTGTTTTCCGAATAATAAGTCACCATCATATGACATATTGAGTATTTTTGATTGGATTTCTGGCCTAAATGATGTTGATTTTAGCAAGCCTCATCTCCGCAATATAGCAGCACACACCAGCTGTCCGAAACCAGCAGAAGCAATATCTACTGCACAATAGATTATCTCGAAAGATATGAGTTCCCCCTCTTGCAATATATTGCGAGTCTCCGATACCACTGAGTCCGCTTTGGGATGCTCTATGAGGCAAACAGTAGAGTCCTCAGGAGCCTTGAATTTCTTATCGATACTTGGCACCACAGCTGCCAAGGATGCCGGAGTTCATCAGTTTGATGCCCTCTTCCCAAATGTGATCAATTACTGGGATATCTCGAACAGACTTACAAACTTGCTCTTTGAAGTTATACATGAAGCAATCGGATTGCTTAACAGATCTAGGCAAGTTAACCTGTGCTGCAGCCCTTTCCATAAAATTGTGGAAAACCTCAATATCTTCAGGTGGGGAATCTGAATAATGTGGTGCTGGTGGCAACGGAGCAGAGATTACATAGTCATCTCACTCATCATTAGGTGGATAGGTGTCATGAATCTCACCCTCTTCCTTGTCATCATCAGAAGTTGATGTGTCATCTCTCGGAGGTGCAGCGATATTAGAGGCAGGTGTCAATCTTGGTGTTACAGACGCTGGTATAGGCATTAGTGTAGATGGTACAGGTGAACCTTACCAAAGAGTCCCACAGTGATCGGTCGTACCGACCCAGCAGGGCGGAAGCACTAGCCACTTTCATGACTGACGCAGAAGTATTGCATATTCTTTTCCCCATGGAGTCCATATTTTTACTATCCTTTTCTGGAAGAACAGAGAAGGCTGAAGCAGCGGTGTGAGAAAGTGCCATCTTTCTTGCCTTGGTATGCCCCCACTTTTTTCTGAACTGCTGATGTGCTTTGCCCGAGTGTGCCCTGGGTTCCTGCCAACCAGGTACCCAAGGCCTGTGTTCCTTCCCTAAAACTGTGCTGAAACTGAAAACCCAATTGGCATCTCTGGCCACCTGTCAGCCCCTAGTAAATGGTAGCCTAGGTACCCAGGGCATGGTGACCAGAGAAGACACCTGAGGGCTGCAGCACTTATTGTGCCACCCTCAGGGGCCCTGTACCCTGGCACCCACACACTGCCTTTGCAGGCTGAGTGGCTAAATACAGAACTAAACCAAGAGTCGACATTGCACACATCTCTGTGTGCCATGCCCACAGAACCCACTGCCCTAGCATACTTCAGTCACCCCTCTAGGTGGGTGCGCTATGCCAGCGGTGTGGGCACAGGTGCATGAGCCCTGTGCCCCTACAGTGCCCAGGGCCAATCCTGAGCACTGTAAGTGCAGTGATGCCATTAAGAGTATATGGTGCTGGGAGGTTGTCATTACGAACTCCACAGCACCATAATGGCTACACTGAAGACTGACAAGTTTGGTACCAAACTTCTCAGCACATTAAACCCACACTGATGCCAGTGTGGGATTTAATGTACAATGCACCAGAGAGCAACTTAGAGATACCCTCTGAAAACCTAACCTACAATCCACGTCTGGGCTGAGTGGCTGCAGAGGCTGCCACACAGCAGACATGTTGCTGGACCCCTGAGGGAAGAGCCCTCGCTCTCCTGGGCCTGCAACAATGCATATCCTGGGCGAGGTGCTAGGTCTCCTACCACAGGATGGGCAGGGGGAAGCTTCAAAGGCATGCCGCCTCTGTGAGCTTCTCCAGACCATTTGCTGTACCCAGCAACTGGACCCCACCAGTTCTAACCCCCACTCTCGCGGGAAGACTGGCGGGAAAAACTACGTCAGGAAGGGGTGCGTGCCAGCCTGTGCCAACCACACTCCTCAGGTGGGGGAGACTAGGTGAAGCACGACCCCGGGCTCCGGCCATCTTGTAGATGGGGAGCCCTGCCCAATCCCAGCTAGGCTCCTGCCCCCCTCCCACATAGGAGGAGCAGGCAAGGGGGTGTACTCGCCCCTGTCCTTGCCCTACCTGTAACGCCCCTAAATTCAGTATTTAGGGGCTCCCTGAACCTTCCTTCCTCAGATCCCGATACGAAAAGAAGAAAGAAGATCAAGAAGAAGAAGACCCGCCGAGCAGCTGCTAACAACAGGACGACAACTGACTTGGCCTCAGCCCTACCAGCCTGTCGATCCTGGAACCTGCTCCTGCCAAATCCCGACGACTCCTGCGGACAGCAACCTTGGGACACCCAGAGGACCTGCCTGCCTTGACCCTCTTAAAGACTGGGACTCCCATCTCAGCAGAGGCTCTGCTGCAACAACCCACCTGGTGCCAACCAGGAAGCTCCGGACCAGCCCACTCTGCACCCGCCAAGCCCGGGCCGGGCCCAACCGAACCAAGACCACGAGGACGTCCCTCCGGCGACTGGGACCCAAAGTCCAGTGCCCAAAGACCCTCCTCGACGAACCAGCCGACACCTGCAGACTCAGAACCAGGGGCCACCCCAACCGCAACCAGCAGAGGGTAAGCTTTTCTGACACCCAAAGACACCCCTGCACCCGGCGCCCTACAGCCCCTTGTTCCTCCCTTTGGGGTACCTACCTGTGCTCCAAGATCCCAACTTACCTCTCGCTGATCGCCCCTGAAGAGTCTCCGTCCCTGAGCCTGCAGACTTTGTTCCTTTTTGACCTCTCCCATTGGATAACATTGAGCGCCCGACAGCTCAAGAAAACCCTGCACCCAGCCGCCTGAGTGCCGCTGGCTGTGCCACCTTTGTCCTATCTTACTTCCCCCCCCCCCTTGCCCTGAACAAGTGACCAGGAGCCCAGCTCCCACAGCCGCGTGGCCTACTATCCAGCAGCCACCAACAGAAGGCCTCCTTTCCCCCTTTTGATATCATTGGGCCTACCTACCTCTGCACCCGGCCGGCCCTGCGCTGCTGGGGCGGAACCGACTGTACTTACCTGACCCTGGTGGACCCCTGTGTCTATACCCGGAACCTTAACCTCACCAGCCAAGTACTCACCTGGAAACCGGTAAGTCACTTACCTGCCATTGGATAACATGGACTCGAAAATTTTGGGTGAAGTTTTGAAAAGTGCAAATATTCACATAAAATCAGCCGAATTCCGAAATACTCACCTGCAAGTAAGCAAGAAGCCAGTACTGTACCTTGCAGCCCAGTACTGAACCACAAAAGTAATCCTTCCCGGGTTTACTAGTAATCTGTATTTTCTCCATAGGCACCCATTGTCTGCTTTTCTATGAAATTTCTTCTAAGTGTCCACTTTTGAAAACTTGAAATATTCTTTAAAAATCACACGAAACACTGAAACGCAATTACCTACCTGTTTTAAGTTCAGACCCCAGTGCTGGCCCTAGAAGCCCAGTACTGGATTACAAATGTAACGCGATCATACTTTACCTGCAACCTGAATTTTCTCCCATTTAATAACCTTGCCAGATTGTCATTGAAAAGTTTATGTGTGGACTTTTAAAACAGCTTTATATTCATGAAAATTCACCACAGTAACAAAGTTTTTGCTAATCTGATTTCAGCTTAGACCTCAGGACTGAATCTAGGATCTAGTCCTGGAACTACTAAAGTAATCTGTACTGTAATCAACTGTAGTTTTAAGGTAACTATCCATTAAGCTCAATACTAAAGTGTGTCTAGACTTCTGTACCTATTGTGTTCACCAACGTTATTGCTTCCTTGCAAAGTATTTACACGAGATTTCTCATATCTAGCAAAGTATATTTTTATGCCTGTTGGTTCTAAAAATAAAACAACCTTATCTTTGGATATAAAAACCATTGGCCTGGAGTTCAGTCTTTGAGGGTGAAATCCTTTGCTGACTGAGTGTGTACAACAAATGCTTTGCACTGCCCTCTGGTGCTGCCTTACTGCTCGACCAAGCTACCACTTTTGAGAGTAATGTCACTCCTGACTTTAACCTCTGTTGTACCTTTGGGGTTTGTGGACTCTATACACACTGTACTTCATTATTGTCCAGTATATATAGAGCCACTTTCTCACAAGCGGAATGTGCTTTCTGGCCGCCGCCACTATGACGGAGTCTGGAGGTGAGTCGGCACGAAGAAACAACGGGTCTTGGTCTGGGGCCTTATACTTCTTCGAGATGCCAGTGGGAGCCGAGCCCACCATGGCCGGAGTCAGGAAAGTCTGCATTGCTGGCTCTAGCAGACCTATGACGAAAGGAAGAAGTGGTCTGGCCGAAGACCTATGATGCGGGTTTCAAATGTGACGGAAGTTGAAACTGGTGGTGCAGTCATATTATTGTTCAACTTTCTGGCACCCTTCACAGCACTTCATTGAAAGTCCCGATATCGTCAATCCGGTAAACCCTGGATGGCGGTGTAGAAGATAAGGTTGGTGAATAGTCCGTAAAGGAAGACCTGGAAGATGAGGTTGTTGATGGAGACCTCCGTCTCCACTTTGGAATAGGAGAATGGCGAGATCTTGAGCACCCTCTTGAATGTGAACGCCTTTGTGATGGAGATCTAGATCTTCTCGGAGACCTACGAGGAGAGGGTCTAGAAGATTCTGTAGGAGGAGGTCCCTCAGAAGACCTGGGAGAAACTTTCCAGTGCCTTAAGCTTTCCAGCCAACTTGGTGACATAGGAATCGAATGAGACTTTTCTCTGGGAGTAGGAGAACCTTACAGCGTAACGTGGATAATGGTGATGCCAGGTGACGAAGATGCTCCTCCTGACGTCGAGCGAATTGCTCTCGACGGCGATCTAGGCTTCCATGGTACATCCCCAGCAGAAATGGCAGGATTTCTCTTCCTTGACGTCGAGCGATGTCTCGACGATGACATGGAATGAGCCACCATCGTCGTCGACCGCTGCTGGGAGATCCACTTAAGGATTCACGCCTTAGAAGCAATTCTCTCAAAGTCCGTCTCTTCGACGTCGACTGCGAAGGTGTTCGCAGTCGCCGGTGTACCTGCGTCGTCTTCGACGTCTACTTCTTCGATGGTGAACGAGCCCTCGACTTCGACTGCCTGTGGGTCCGTGAGTGTGATCTTGTCGTCCATCCTCTCTACACCGACCTTCGGGAAGGAGGCGGAAACCTCGACCGATGTCTAGACGTCGACGGAGGATTCGATGACGAATTAGTTTGGTCGTAGCCATACTTCGAGCCCGGGTAGTATGCCTCGATGTCGCTTTACTTTTCGTTGACGGATGTTCTCTTTGTGTCGACAGTGATCTGTCCCTCGACCTCGAAGAGTGTCTCACCTGTTGTTCCAACGCCGATCTCGACAGAGCTTTTGGAAGCTGGAGAGGCAGATCTTCACCGCTTCTTCAGTTTTTCCTGAGAGTAGGGCTTCTTAGAGGTAGGGTTAGTCTCTAGGCCACTTTTATGGTGTTTTCCTCTCTCCAATGAGGTAAGAAGCGTGATCTTCTCCGTCTCGCAGAGTTCTTTTTGAAAATTGTTGACAATGATAAACCTCTGGATTGTGTGAGGATGGCAAGCACACAATTCATACATTGTGAGGGTCAGATTCAGCCATCTTCTTCCCACATGAAGGACCCTTGTAGAATAAAGCTGCCATTTCTTTTTAAGGATTTTATTCACATATTTAAGTCATACACAGCTTCTATGTGCCTACAACCCGGAGGCCGGCAGCGGATGACACTCGTAAGGCATTTCCTATACACAGCTGTATCGCCGACAACCCAGGGGTTCGGCAGCGAATTAAAGCGAATAGTGATTGTAGTCAAACAGAGCACAATAAAGACAACCTACCAACTATCCACTTATAATAAAATACGGAGAGCAGCCAAAGTGCCTTCTATGCATTATCTTATTGATCTAATTAAACAAGTCCCTGAAAAGCCCACCCCCCAAACCCTGTCTGCCTGCAAAAAAGCCCGGTACTTTCTGAATAGTAATGGATCCACTTAGCTGGTGTCATCCGATGCACAGCTGGAATATGTATTTTGTAATGTAATGTACGGTTTCCGATGTGAGAGTGTGTGACACTTCTATGAATCATACTGCCACCAACAGTCTGCATCGTATGAAGTACCTCCAATTGTAGGAGTCAATCTACCCCGCTTGCTCGTGATCTACACCCCTGGCCTCCAACCACGTGATGTAAGGGCCCCAAATATCCAAAGGACGGGAACGGGTAGGCAACTGTTCCCAGTAGTGGGTCAGTTGATCCTTGCAATATGTGACCGAATGTAGCCAACCCTTCACCGATGGCGGACCGGGTCTCTTCCAGTGGACCGCCACCTGCCGCTTGGCCAACAGTAATAGCATTGCTATCAATTTCCGCCTAGCTTTCGGTATATCGAAGACGTGGCTTAACAACACAACCAATGGCGTGAGCGGTATCTGAGTGCCAGTTATGTCCCCAATGTGACGGATTACCTCTGTCCAATATAGTGTCAATGGATTACAGGACTATGCTAAATGCAAAAATGTGGCATCGCGGTGTCCCCATCGCCAGCACTTCGTGTCCGTCATCAGTCCTATGCGTTGCATCCGCACTGGTGTGCGGTAAACTCTATGTAGAAAATTAAAATGAATCAGTCTAAGTCTGTAATTTAGAGATAGGTATTCCAGTTGTGTACAGCAGTACGTCCACTGCTGGTCCGTAATTGGCGTACCAGTGTCCGCTTCCCACTCTACGCGGGAGGTGAACGATGCAATGGGGGATGTCCTTTGTGTGTCAGTGTATATGCGTGTAATGAGTTTCTTAGGGGACGGATTAGACAGGACATTTTTAAGCGCAGCAAGAATCTGCGGTTCTGGGGGAATCCTGTGTATCTTGCCCTGCAGGCTGACCTAAGCTGATAAAACAGTAACATGTCGGCTGCTGTAGGTGTTTGCTCTTTGCACATATCTTGCAGTGACAAGAAGGTAGACTCCGGATATAAATCACCGCCCACAACTAGCCCATGCGTCGCCGCTCGCTTGGCAGTGGCCTTGTCTGTAAGTGGGGTCAGCAGCGGATTTCCCTCCAGTGGCATGGATGGGGCATACAACTCTGTCATCCCTGCCCGGTACGCTATTTTACGCCATGCCCACCTTGTCACTTCAACGTATCTATCTCCTGCTGAGGACGTTTGTATGGTTGATACACCGTCACATTCAGTGGGACAGGTGACGCCCGGTCACTTTCTATCACCACATGCGGCTGAAACGGGGTAGGGTGATGCCAAAAGTGCAGATATTGCGCCTGCGCGCTGTAGGCATACAATTCAAAGTCAGGAGCAGCAAGACCCCCTGTCTAAAAGGCAGCGTTAATAGGTTCCAGGCCACACGCGGTTGTTGGCCAGCCCATGCCAATTCAAGCACGGCTGTCCTTAATCTTCTGAAAAAATGTACTGTGAGTGGCATTGGCACATTAACAAAAAATAGAGTAGTTTGGGAAGGATGACCATTTTAATGATGGCTATGCGCCCTAGCAGTGATAAGGGGAGTTTCTTCCATCTCTGTACCTTAGTATCTATCCAGTCGATAACTCTTCCAAAATTAGCTAGCCACAGGTCCTGTAAGTTCCGGCTAATAACTATACCTAGATATTTGGTTTCGGAGTCTACCCAGCCAATTGGAAATTCGGTCGTAAAAGGTTCCGTCCCATCTGTAAGCACTAATATAGTAGAGTTGCTCCAGTTTATTTGAATCCCGGTCAGGCCCCCATATCTGATCAGTTCCCTCATTAGTAAGTCAAAATTATCCTTGGGGTTGGTCACATAAATCGTCATGTCATCAGCGAACAGAGATTAATAATCCTCTCGATTGGAAACCTATACTTCTAGGGGTATGGTGTTGGCGGAGCAGTGCCGCCAATAGCTCAGTCGCAATGGCGACAGCGGGCATCCCTGTCGCGTGCCACGAGAAACACTAAAAGAGTCCGACACCAGCCCATTTACGCGCACCCTTGCCACCGGGTTGGAATATAAAATCCGAATCTGTTGGATAAAAACCGGGCTGAAACCCAGCCGAGTCAGCAGTGTAAAGAGGAATTTCCATTCCAACGAATCAAAGGCCTTGGTCGCATCCAGTAAGGCAGCCACCGCCTGTACATGGGGAGCCAAATAATGCAAAACCCCAAAGAGCGTCCGCAGATTGTGCGATGTCGACCTCCCCGGTATAAAGCCGGACTGATCCGGAAGTGCTATTTGTGGAAGCATTGGCTGCAACCTGTTTGCTAATAACTTCGCATATATCTTGGCATCTAAATTGATAAGTGACAAGGGTCTATAGGACTCAGGGAAAGACGGGTCCTTGTCGGGCTTCAACAAAGTAATGATCAGTGCTTCTCTCAAGGTTGGAGGTCCATCGCTTCCTCGTACACGTGGAGCAAGCGAGGGGCCAATATATCGGCGTACTCCTTGTAGAAAGCAGCCGTTAGGCCCATCAGCTCCGGGGGCCTTGCCGGCTGGCATACTCCCAATTACCTGCCGTACATCCTCTACCGTCATCGGCAAGTTCATATATGCTCGAGTACCATCATTAAACCAAGCTAGAGCAAATGTATCAAGGTATTCCGTTTTTTCTACTTCATAAGGGCGTACGCATGTTGTATACAGGGTCTGATAATATTGAGTCATGGTAGCTAAGATGTCGCGCGGCGCCCTGGCCATCTCACCTGTATCTGCCTGCAGTTCAGTTATGTATTCAGCACATCTAGGGGACCCAGCAGCCCCGCCAGCGTCTTTCCAGCCCAGTCGCCTTCCCCATATCGTCGCGCCTGCGCATATTTATGCAGATACTGCGTTTCCCTCTCCGCCTCGACTTGAAAGTCTGTCAGTGTGGCTCTAATTTTTGCTGTAAGTGCCGGGGACGGATTGCTCTGAAATTCTCGCTTCAAATCACCTAACTCACGTTCTAGTCTGGCTAGCGTGGATCGTATGTCCCTTAGCACTCCGGTCTTTAGCACTATGCAGTTACCTCTATTCACCACCTTAAACGCCTCCCAGAGAGTTCCGGGAGAATCGACTGAGCCCTCATTCAACGTAAAATAGTCTTCTATCTGCTCCCTAAGCTTCTCTCGGAAGACATGGTCCAATAGCGCAGAGGATGGGAATCGCCATGCAAATGGCTGAACATACTGCTCAGGGATACGCAATGTTAAGACCGTGGGTGCGTGGTCAGATAGTGTACGGGGGTAATGTGTGGCATCAGTCACCATTGTGTGGATATCTTTCGATACAAGCCAATAGTCTATCCTGGACCACGAGCTTCTATGATGAGTGACGCAGGTACCCTCCCTGACCGTTGGGTGTAATGCCCTCCATGAATCTACCAGGTGATTATCTTGGATAATATCAGTCAGTAGCTGAGCGGCTCTGGGATGATGAGACCGGGACACTCCCTCTCTATCTAACACGGGGGATAGCACTACATTGAAATCTCCTCCCCATAAGAGCGCTACAGGATTAAGTGCTAGTAATGACTGAGGGCTTGAAAAAAGTCTGGACAGTCAGAGTTTGGGCCATAAACATTAACAATCGCTGTGGGGGTGTCGTAAAGTGAACCTAGTATGATAACATATATGCCCTCACTATCCGTGAGTACCTGATGAGTCTTCCACTGCAGACCCAGACGTATAAGTGTGGCCACCCCTCTAGAGTAGGTCGAATAGCCCGACATTTGTATCTCGCACCATCTGTTATGTTTAAGTGCACAAGTCGCAGTCGGGGGTAGGTGTGTTTCCTGAAGTAGGCAAATATCAACATTATCGACGCAGTAAATAGGATTGGACCAGTCTCACCTTTCGGCGATCGTTTAGACCCCGAACATTCCAGGACACACATTTTAAGGATGTCATTCTAAAATCCTGTGGAACAGTAGTCAGTGTGTGTCACATTGTCCATTTCTAAAACCTCCTTCCATCGGAACCTTGGGGAGACGCGATCCCCACAATGACACATGGGTACGCCAGTCACAGACTCAATCAGGCAGTGCATAGCAGAACAGGCATAGGGAAAGGAAACTATACCCCCCTCCCCACCTCCCACACCAACCCCCCAATCAGGTTGAGTTTTACCCTCTCAGAACTCTTCCAATTGTAAACAAAAGGTCTACAGTAGTGACCTAGTGGTAAACTTCCCAGTGGGGTACATGAGTTAGCAGGCCAAACACCCCCGCACATTTGGCAGGGTGGCCGGGTGTACAGCGCTTACATCCAAACTCCCAAAATGTGCATTATAAACATGAATTATTGATCGTACGTCTGCTGCAATATTGAATGCTAAATGAAAAAGGAGAGAAAGATGGCATCGACAGTTTGCAATCGTTGCAGTTTCCCACCCTTCCCAACACACAACCGCACTATATTCACATCAAGTATACAGTACTTATCTAAGTGTCCCGATCCTATGAGTCTATCGGTCAATCATTGTCACTGAGGTTGTTGTCTGCACTCCGTTGTTCAGTCTCATTTTGCCGTTTATGTTCTTTTACCAATTGCTTGGCATATGCAAGTGCTGCTTTTGCGTCCGTGAAAAAAGGTAGGCTTGCCCGGTCCTTGCACCCTCAATTTGGCCGGGTATATCAAGGAATACTTGGTGCCAATCTGTTGGAAAATCTTTTTAGCGGGAATTAATTCTCTTCGCGCCGCCTGAACCTGAAGCGTGAAATCCGGATAAAGTGCCAGATGATTCCCGTCGTATTGAATGTCCCCTCTCTCTCTTGCAAAGTGCAGTATTGTGTCACGGTCCCTGTAATTCAGGATACGAGCAAGTACCGGGCGTGGCGGCGTCCCCGGACGAGGTCGCGGCCCCAACGTACGGTGCGCTCTTTCAACCAGGAACATGGCCGACAGCTGTTGACCAAATAGATCCGACATCATCTTCTCCATATTTCTCCATATTGGGAATGTTCGTAGATTCAGCAATTCCAGTAATGCAAATGTTATTGCGTCTCGATCTAGCTTCCAAATCCTCGTTCTTTTGTTGGATTGCATATAGGGCTCCATCCATGCTTCTCAACTTTTTATCTATCTCTGTCTGCCCCTCCTCTGTTTCGGTCACTCTGGTTTCGAGAACGCTAACTCTGCCTTCCTGTTTGTCCATCCTCCGAGTTATACCATCCATTCTAGCGGCCAGGGTATCCATTTTTGCATCTATGGCCTGCAGACTGGTTTTAAGGTCCTTAAACATATCTCGAATATCCTCAGGTGGCGGCTGGGGCATAGCAGAGCCCATCGATGGGTCCTGCAAGCTATCGTCAACCCCAGCGGGTTTAGTGTTCTTTTTTTCAAAGAAAAGCAGAGGCTGTCGCGTATCCGGTTTACCCATCCTTGCCTTCGCACCCCCACTGTCGTATGGTTTGCGCATGAAGTGTCCTCCAGCCGCTGCGAACCCAAGCCACAATCGTGGTATTATTCGTGTGGCAAAAGGCTTCTCGTAGTCCAATCAATTACGGCTCTGCTCCCGTCCGTACGCCGCCCTGCGTCACAGTAGTGTCGTTGACCCACTGCACTCCCGTGTTAGCTGAAATACAACGATGGGCATCGATATAAGTTTAAAAAGTGGGATAAGCAGCCGCCACTCACCACTGCATTATCCGCTTTAGCTGAACAGTGGCCCAGGTGCACAAAGTGACACTGTTTTATGTGGGAGGCTGTGATGGTACCAGCAATGTTGCGATGGTATAAGGTCAGGGCAGGCCAGGCCTCTATGCGCCACAGGCAGCGCGCTGCGGGCCGCCAACAGCAATCCTTGCGCTCTCTACCACTCCATGTCAAGCAACCAATACATCCCGGGTCCCGGCCGCCTCGTATCTTCTAGGCAGAGGCCCAGGCCGCAGCGTCTACTCCACCAGTCCACCGGTATCCACAGGACGGCCAGGCGAGACAATCCAGCCAGCACCACGGTCAGGCCACCAATCTTTAAATCAAAATGGCGGCTCCTCACCTCACGCAGGTCTCTGGGCGATCACCATAGGTAACTAGGTATGAGCCTTCCACTATGCATCGCCGCCACCACAGCTCCGCACATCAGAGCGTTACGCCACCAGGTCCAATGCAGACAGGATCCCCTTATAGATCGGGCGCGATCGCCGCTGCTCTCGGGCGCCGAGAGGCCCACCCGGGCATTGCACCCCGGATCCCCCGCCAGGCCGAGGGGACCTCCTCCGCTACTGTTTCTGTCCCGGCCAGACCGCCGGACACTCTCCGTCTCACTCACGGGCAGACTGTCCGCCACCGGCAGGTCCCAGTTCCCCGCCGCCGCGTGCGTAGGGCGACGTCCGGGAGGACTCCAAAATCCAGGTCCCGGCGTCTCACGGAGGTCTAGGCTCCAGGCCCAGCAAAAGTAGGCCTCCCAGCCGCCGGATCACAGCAGTCTGCAGATTTTTCCGAGCCCGCAGCTTCTGGGCAGCATTTCCGTAGACCTCCCTGCGCAACTGGGAGCAGGAATTAACGCCTGGTACACGGATTCATGTCGGATTATTCACCCGGCCGGCGGAGCCGCTCTAGATTGCGGCCATTTCGCTTCGCCGCCAAGCCACGCCCCCAAAGAAGCTGGCATTTCTGACCAGAAAAAAACTCAAGTTATCAGAAAACAATCCCAGCAGCAGAAAACGTCGAATAAAGTTGTTAGAAAACAATTTCTGACTAGAAAAGCCAAAAACTGACGAGCTCAGGCTCCAGGATCTTCCCAGAAGGAGCCAGAAAAAAGAACTGACCTAACTGTCAGCTGTGGTGCATGAGGAGGCTCCTGGAAGTCTTAAAGGCACGGTGTCCAGGTTCTTGGAAGCCTTAAAGGCAAAGTGCCAATTTTCTTCTGTACAGTGATGTTATTTATCTATGCAGCCTCTGGGCTAATTGCCTGCTATTACTGGTTTTCTTTTCTGAAAATAAAAGGTTGTTGTGGAACACTATTGCAGTGCATGTTCTCTATTGCAGTATTTGTATGTCATATTATTTTCACACAATTGAAATACTCGTAATTTTGGCTTCTTAGCCTATTGGATATATAAATAGGCTGCATATTTATGTGTTTATACATGTATATATGTATGTTTGGATAGTACTATGTACTTGTGGGTTCTAAACATACACATATATATGTATTGTTGTATATGCTCCGGGGTCCTGCACATTGGCGGGGATTATTCAGTGCTAATGACTATTGATGAGTATTCCCTGGAAGAGAACTTGTTCTCCTGCTAGAGACTCCTAACTGCAGGCACACCTTAGATACCCCAGCAAAGACCTCCTAGGAGGAGGCGCTGTGAACTGAGTCAAGCCAGAAAGTCCTGCAGGACCGAGCGGGAAACTTTTCCATCTTGACAGACCGGACCGTCCAGAAAGTAGAGGTTTATAAACATACAGTGCAAAGCCCGCTTGACAGATGTCGAACACAGACACCCTGCACCAGTCCTGGCTCTGGTGAAGTCAGTCCTCAAGATTTCTGGAGGCTGCTTCTTCGCCAATGCATATAATTCATTGTACAACCTATTGTAAGCTAGTCCTCTTCTGCACAGCCTTACCCTCTTTGCTCCAGTGAATCCAATGGAAAGATGGTCACCCAATTCCATGCCCCTGGTAAGATGGATATAAAAACTCTCTTTGGATCTAAGCAATGGAGCCTCTCTTCCTCTTTAGAAGGGTGAGGGGGAGCAATGCACGTCTGAAAGGTGATTGTCTGACTGACATGAAATGGAGTCACCACCTTAGGTAGAATGGAGGCATGCATTCAGAGAACCAGTTTGTCCCGAAAAGAAGGTAGTATACATGGATGAACTGAGAGGGTCTGAAGCTCATGCACATTCCGGGCTGATGTAAAGTCTATTTCAAGATTCAAAAGCCTAAGAAGAGAATTTTGCATCGGTTTAAAGGGAGAGCACAGACAGGTCAAAGCCAAATTTAAATCCCATTAGAGCATAAGGAATGGAGAAGGAAGAAAAGTGCTGCAAACTTTTCAAGAAATGAGCCACAATAGGCGGATTAAACAGGCTAGGCTGAACTGGCAACTGCATAAACGGTGATATAGCCGACAAATACCGCCTAACAGTGCACAAAGCAATGCCTTTCTGGGTCAATGATAACGCCTCAGGGTAGGAGTGATATCAATCAATCAGGGAATTTTAAGCGTGCTACTCACCTGTGAGGGTCTCAAGACTCGGGAGGGGCGTTTGGGGTTCCACAGTTCCGTTAAACCGGTGAGCGCCTGATGTTGATCGGGAGCTCCTTCCAGGTCTTGGCCACGATGTGGGAGAAGGATCTTCCCCCTGCTTTGGCTCTGTGGACGCGTGGGGTTTTGGCGATGAGTAGGTGGGCGGATTGGAGGTTTCTATTGGGTGCATGGAGGGTGACGGTCGTTGAGGTATTGGGGTCCGGTGTTGTGTAGGCATTTGTAGGCATGGATGAGTATCTTGAAGGTGACTGTTCTCGACAGGGAGCCAATGGAGGTTTCGTAGGTGTTGGCTGCTGTGCTGGTGTTGAGGAATACCGAGGACCAGTCTGGCAGCGCTGTTTTGAATCGTCTGGAGCTTGCAGATTAGAGGATTGTTTATGCTGACGTAGAGGGTGTTTCCGTAGCCCAGCCTGCTGTTGATGAGTGCGTGGGTAACTGCCTTTCTGGACTCGAGGGGAATTCACTTAAAGGTCTTGTGGAGGATGCTGAAGCAGCTGGAGGCGACAGCGTTGACCAGACGGTTCATTGAGTGGGAGGAGTCTAGTATGTTGCAGAGGTTTCTAGCGTGGTCCGTAGGGGAGGTGCAGAGGGTGGTGGGCCACCAGGTGGTGTTCCATGCTGATGGGGTGATTCCGAGGATGAGGACTTCTGTCTTCTCCGAGTTGAGCTTTAGGCATCTGTTACTTATCCAGGCTGCAACGTCCTGCATTCCTTCCTGGAAGTTGAGTCTGGTGGTGGCAGGGTCTAGGTGAGGGAGAGTATGAGCTGGGGGTCGTCCGCGTAGGATACAATGTTGAGGCCATGCTGACAGACAGTGGCGGCGAGGGGGGCCATGTAGATGTTTAAGAGGGTTGGGGTGAGCGATGATCCTTGTGGGACTCCCCAGTTGATTTCCTTGGATTTGGAGAGGAGGGTGGCAGTCTGATCCTTTGGCTTCTGCCGGTGAGGAACGAACGGATCCAGTCGAGGGCAGCTTCTTGTATTCCTGCGTTGTGTAGTCTGGCTGTGAGTGCGGTGGGAGACGGTGTCAAATGCAGCTGACCGATCGAGTAGAATCAAGGCTGCGTTGTGGCCTGGAGGGTGCGGATGTTGTCTGTGGCGGCAAGTAAGGCGGTCTCGGTGCTGTAGTACCAATGGAATCCAGACTGGCAAGGGTCGAGGATGGAGTCGTCTTCGATAAATCTTGTTAGTTCTGCATTGACTGTCTTCTCCGTGACTTTCGCCGCAGAGGGGAGGAGCGAGACGGGCCGGTAGTTCTTCAGGTCCGTCGGGTCTGCTGAGGGTTTCTTGAGCAAGGGCCAGACTTCTGCGCGTTTACAGTCGTCAGGGAAGGTGCTGGTCGTGAAGGTGGTGTTGTAGTTAGAGTGCGAAGGTGGTGGCGGCTCTGTGGTAGATGTGTGGTGAGCAAGGGTCTGTGGGGTTCCCCCCCCCTCAAGTGGATGCCTTTCATGGTTGAGGTTGTTTCTTCAGCCGTGATCGGTGTCCAGGAAGATATGGTGGGTTGGCTGGTGTTGCTGGCGCTCGGGATGGCTGCGGGGTCGGGCTATGCTCGTTGAAATTGTCGTAGGCATCCGTGGAAAAGAGTACAGGGGTCTCGAATTCCACTCCAAGAAGAACACTCTCCGAGCGAGAGTCGCTTCGGACACTAGTGCGTAAAAATATTGACAATGCACGTTTTCTGCAGTGGCGAATAGATTGAACCAAGGTTCTTCCTGTTTGCAGAAGCGACCTTGCACCACCTCCGGGTGGAGACACCATTTGTTGTACATAAAATGTTGATGGCTGAGTTTGTCTTCCCTCACTTGCAGAGATCCTGGCAGGTGTTGTACAACCAGGAAGATGTCCCAATACCCTGCTTGTTGCATTACCACATGGCGGTGGTGTTATCCTTGAACAACTCAACCTGCCTCTCCTTGATGGACTGCAGGAAGGCTTTCAACACCAAGTGGATGGCCCGCAATTCCAAAACGTAAGTGTGCCTGCTCTTCGCAGGATGTCCTCTAATCTCCACCTCTCCCAGGTGGTCGGCCCATTCTCGAAGTGAGGCATCAGTAACCACTATCAGCTCCAGGAATCGATAGGAAAGCGGTCTGCCACTGATACGATTGCAGTAACCACCATAGCAGATTTTGTAGCAATCTTCATCGAAGATTGGACACGACAGGAAAGATTGCCCTGGTGATGTGGCCACTAGGGCTTCAGATCTCCTGCAGAGCCTGCATGTGCCACCTGGCCTCAAAGTCAGTCTCACCGAGATCGAAGACGGAGAAGAAAACATCGGGTTAATAAACCAAATGTCCTGGACCCTCCGTGCCAGAGTGTAGGCACGAAATTCACAGCGTGCAGAAAGGCTACGATGAAAGTGTGCATTGACATGTTGATAGTGAACCCCAGCAAATGTTGGAGGTGGGTGATGTCTGGCTGGGGTGAGCTCACCTTCATAGCCAGTCGTTGAGGTAGGGGGGAAGACTGGGACCTCCGAGGATGGCAGCAACTACTTGCCATCATTTTTATGAATACCTGGGATGCACTGGTGAGGCCAAAGGGGTGCACAGCAAATTGTAAAAGCCCAGAGCTCACTGTGAACCTCAGGTAACATATGTGGGCTCGCAAGACAGGGATGTAAATGTAAGAGTCTTACAGGTTCAACTCTACATCCAATCTCCAGGCCTTGAGAGGTCAAAGATCGAGAATAGGGCACAAGGCGGAGGCCTCCATCCTTTTTCGGCACCATAAAATAGCAGCGGTAGGAACCACAATCTACTCCTGGTGTTACCACCTTCTCAATGGCTCCTTTGCCCAAAAGAGCCTACCAGGCATAACAAGAAAAGAGGGTCCTCCAACAGTAGTTGTACCAATGGTGGATGGGCAGACAAGGTTGTGAGAAATAGGTGGGCGTACGATGCAGAATGAACTGCAACACCTACCTGTCCGAGGTGACTTTTTGGCACTCCAGTAAGAAGCGCTGGATCATGCCTCCTAACGGATGGGAGTGCACCAAAGAGGGTGCATAAAAAGGTTTGGGATGAAACGGTGGGGTTAGGGGATTGGGATAAGGAGGTTCAATTACGGACGAGGTCTGTTGGTACACAGCCACAAAAAGGATGGGAAGCCTACTGGCCCTATGGGTTTGGGTGATATTGGCAGGTATGAAGTCCTCTACCGTATCCACGGAATGAGCGAAAGGAGAAATGTTGACCTGGAGCAGTAGACAATATGAGAGAGTGAGCCGTGACCCTGCGATACTGAATGCAAAAACAACAATTGATGGACAGAATGCAGAACAATGTCATACATTCACCCCAGTACAGAGATCTGGGCCTAAATCCATAGTTTTGTTGCACTCCACACCACCCCAGTTCAGACATGGCCATATGCAAATCAGCCTTGACCCTGTGCCTCATGGGAACAGTCTAGCCCGAACTGCCAAGCCATGTATTTCCAGGACCGGAATCAAGCATCCTAGGACCGGTTTTTGGCTATCAGCCGTCTTCAGCCAGGATAGCTTGACTCCAGTGGTGTGGAGAGCATGGGACTCACGTCTGAGCATACCCATCCCACTCGGGGTGACAAACTGGAATGGCACGGTGAGCAAAAAAACAATGGATTTAGGCCCAGATCTCTGTACTGGGGTAAATGTATGACATTGTTGTGCATTCTGTCCATCACCTGTTGTTTTTGCATTTGTCATCCCGAGTGGGACGGGTATGCTCAGACGTGAGTCCCGTGCTCTCCATGCCACTGGAATCAAGCTATCCAGGCTGAAGAGGGCTGAAAGCCCGAAACCGGTCCTTTGATGCTTGTTTCCAGTCCAGGGAGGACCTGGCTTGGCAGTTCAGGCTGGACTGTTCCCAATGGGGCACAGGGTCAAGACTGATTTGCATATGGCTGGGTTCAAACTGGAATGGCATGGTAAGCAAAAAAACGATGGATTTAGGCCCAGATCTCTCTACTGGGATGAATGTATGACATTGTTCTGCATTCTGTCCATCACCTGTTGTTTTTGCATTTGTCACCCCGAGTGGGACGGGTATGCTCAGACATGAGACCCGTGCTCTCCATGCCACTGGAATCAAGCTATCCAGGCTGAAGAGGGCTGAAAGCCCGAAACCGGTCCTTGGATGCTTGTTTCCAGTCCAGGGAGGACCTGGCTTGGCAGTTCGGGCTTGACTGTTCCCAAGGGGCACAGGGTCAAGACTGATTTGCATACAGCCATGTCAGAACTGGGGTGGCAGAGTGGGCTAACGAACGGTGATGGATTAAACCCAGATCTTTTGACTGGGTGTGAGTGTTTGATTGATTCAGATGCTCCGTTCAGAGAACTGACCCTGTGCCTCATGGGAACAGTCCAGCCCGAACTGCCAAGCAATGTCTTCCCTGGACCGGAAACAAGCTTCCGAGGACCGGTTTCTGGCATTTCAGCCGTCTTCAGCCCGGCTTGCTTGAATCCAGTGGCAAAGTGAGCAAGGGACTCACGTCTGAGCATACCCTGCCACACTTATGGCGGCCAAAAGCGGTACAAAAGGGGGTGGTGATGGACGGAGCATCTGAATCAATCAAACACTCACACCCAGTCAAAAGATCTGGGTTTAATCCATCACCGTTCTTTAGCCCACTCTGCCACCCCAGTTCTGACATGGCTATATGCAAATTAGTCTGACCCTGTGCCTCATGGGAACAGTCCAGCCCGAACTGCCAAGCCATGTCTTCCCTGGACCGGAAACAAGCTTCCGAGGACCGGTTTCTGGCATTCCAGCCGTCTTCAGCCCGGCTTGCTTGAATCCAGTGGCAAAGTGAGCAAGGGACTCACGTCTGAGCATACCCTGCCACACTTATGGCGGCCAAAAGCGGTACAAAAGGGGGTGGTGATGGACGGAGCATCTGAATCAATCAAACACTCACACCCAGTCAAAAGATCTGGGTTTAATCCATCACCGTTCTTTAGCCCACTCTGCCACCTCAGTTCTGACATGGCTATATGCAAATCAGTCTGACCCTGTGCCTCATGGGAACAGTCCAGCCCGAACTGCCAAGCCATGTCTTCCCTGGACTGGAAACAAGCTTCCGAGGACCGGTTTCTGGCATTTCAGCCGTCTTCAGCCCGGCTTGCTTGAATCCAGTGGCAAAGTGAGCAAGGGACTCACGTCTGAGCATACCCTGCCACACTTATGGCGGCCAAAAGCGGTACAAAAGGGGGTGGTGATGGACGGAGCATCTGAATCAATCAAACACTCACACCCAGTCAAAAGATCTGGGTTTAATCCATCACCGTTCTTTAGCCCACTCTGCCACCCCAGTTCTGACATGGCTATATGCAAATCAGTCTGACCCTGTGCCTCATGGGAAAAGTCCAGCCCGAACTGCCAAGCCATGTCTTCCCTGGACCGGAAACAAGCTTCCGAGGACCGGTTTCTGGCATTCCAGCCGTCTTCAGCCCGACTTGCTTGAATCCAGTGGCAAAGTGAGCAAGGGACTCACGTCTGAGCATACCCTGCCACACTTATGGCGGCCAAAAGCCGTACAAAAGGGCGTGAATGTATGACATTGTTCTGCATTCTGTCCATCACCTGTTGTTTTTGCACCTGCGATCCTTAAAGCGCAACAGCGCTGCATCCGCCTGTCGCCAAACAGAGGAGAGCCATTGAAGGGCAAGTCTCATAAGGCTTGTCCAGACATGCCCCAAAAATCCTATTGACCACAAACACACGTGGAGCCTAAAGGCCACCGTGGAGTCCACCGCTCTGCCAAGGGAGACTGTGGTGCCCAATCCACACCGATGGTGAACTTTGCGGTGTCTCGGATATCAAACATGACTTGTGCAAGAATCGCCAGCACCTCCTGCAGGACCATGGGCAGCACAAGTGCAACCCGGTACAACAGAGCATGGGGATATCTGCCCTAAAATCAATTGGCATTGACAGACTATGATGA
Organism: Lissotriton helveticus; assembly: GCF_964261635.1. Lineage (NCBI taxonomy): Eukaryota > Metazoa > Chordata > Amphibia > Caudata > Salamandridae > Lissotriton > Lissotriton helveticus. The sequence continues at coordinate 173,890,594 of NC_136061.1, forward strand.
CAAGCTGGTGGAGTAGAACATAGTCTTCCCAAAGGTCTCCAGCCTTTTGGATTACCTATATGGAGGAGTAGAAGGGAAGGTGCTTGGGTTGACTCTGGCTGTCGAAGCTTGCACCACCAAATTCTCAGGGGTAGGGTGCTGCATAAAGAATGTAGGACCCCCTGGTGCAAAATGGTGATGACGTGCAACCTGAAGGTTGATTTGGACCCTAGAATAGGACTTGGACCGGGATTATAGGAGGACACCTGTGAGGGCATCATTAAAAGGAAGCATGGCTCCACATTAGGGTGCAATGGCTGAAGCACCTCAGGTAAGACGTTAGTCTTAACCTCCACTGATCAGAGCTGGAGAAGGACAATAGCTGCCCTGCCGACAGACGGGACCTGGAGATAAAGTATCTTAACTGTCCTGCTCATGATCACTTTCTACAGTGGATTGGCCAGCTAGGGAGACTACACCAGAGTCTGGTGAGTTATCGAGCATGATTGCATCACCCAGCTCCTCATATCAGTCCTCCTATGGGAAGGATTGGAGGATGTCAGTGGGGTCAAAGGCCCCGTATACAGCGTCCTCCACAAACACACAAAAGGACAGCGACACCATCTCTGAGTCCGAAGGCAGTCTTGGCTTACGTGGAGCCAGTCTCTATCTCAGACAGGGTTTACTCAGCGCCATCTCAGAATTGGAAAGGATAATATGTTCAACCTAATTGTAAGGCATCTGAGACGTACGTAACGGCTTTGAACAACTGAGACCAGGTGAAGGTAGTGATGCCGGAATGGGGCTTGGGACTAGGGTCTGTCCAGATCTGGGGACGGATCCAGAGAGCCCAGTCTGCATCATAGGAGGGTCTGCTGACAGTAATCAAGGTGGGTGACTACTCGGCTCCTTGGGGCCAGAAGGCTCTCCAGAGGGATTCAGTTGCCCAGATATGTGCGACAGCTTCATAAAGTTACTAAAGCTGGGCAGGAGTTGCTCTGCCGAACTTTTGGAGGTGCCGAGATGGAGTTGGTGCAGGGTATGTGGATGGTGTGTGGGTGCGGTTCCTCGATGCATGGGGATGGTCCCGTGCTCATTCCAAGAACTTGGAAGGACGGGGTTAAGTCAAGCAACGATACAAATTCTTTTTCAACTTACTGGGTGATGAACGGTTGAGGGAATGGCTACAGGAGTGGGCCACATAGGTCATCAGCAGGATTGGGACTGTCCCAGAGAGCGGGAGTACGGGTCTTATACTGTCGCGGCGCAAGTATCTTTAGAGATCTCTCCTGAATTGCCTTTAGGTGCATCGAAAGACAGTCCAGACATAAGAGTTGTTGCCTGACCCAAAGCACCATAAAGCAAACAAAGTCAGGAGCAGTCCAGAAATTGGCAAATGACATTCCCTGCATTGATTAATACCCATAGGTTTCTGAGTGCAACATCCCTAGCAAACCGAAAACAATTGTGGGAAAATGCCTAGACAAAAAGTTGGGCAAAAAGTGACTGAGGTAGCTCTCTGGATGCACAACTGTTTGCACGGAAAGAAAGGAACGGATGTCAACGCATTGGGGTGGCATCTACATGGGCACAGAGCACATCACATCTGGCAAGGACTGTCAATGAGGACCTGTCTGCACCATTGCCCAGCACGCAAAGGTACTGCTCAAGAATGTCCAGATCCTGTCTGATCCCTGGAGAGTATTGTAAGGTAAGGCATCAGTGTTTAGAAGTCTCTTACAGAAAGACAGCATTACAGTAATACACGGATTAGGATGCAAATGCATGGCCAATAATCATGTTGTGCGTGAAGGAAATGGAGGAGCCTCTTGCAAGTCAGAGATGGAAAAAACACAATTAGAAGAAAGCTTTATATGTGAGACCTTGGAGTCTGTTTCGACCGTCAGCCTCTGTTAGCTGTAGTGAAAGTTAACAAAAAGAAAACCATCCAGACAAAAAAAAAGTGTTGCAATGAATGGGTGCATGCTACACTGAATTATAATAATTCTTGGTATGAAATCCTCACAATCCATGGCTATGAATGCAATGGCATTTGCTAAATTTTGTAGCAGGTCTTATACAGCAGCCGGAGGATGTCCGTCTATGCACACCGAAACAGTGTGTTATTTTATTAGCATTGAACGTATTGTTGCTTAATATGAACTTACATTTGTTTCATCATTTCGGCCCAGATGTGGCGCAAACACTCCCCCCAGGATATCATATATTAAGGAACGATAGGAAAACAGGGAAGGGAGGAAGAACGGCCATCATCATGAAAGACCACATAAAAGGCCGCATAGAACCCGACATTGCATTGGACTGCGAGAGTATGGGTTTCACATTATCCTTCACACACACCTGCTCGATATCCGAGATACTGATATATAGACCCCCTGGCCCCTGCGGAAGGTTCATTGAATCACTTACCGATCTAACAGCAGCCAGGGCAAATCTAACCACAAATGTCATCATTATAGGAGATCTTCATCTACATCTTGAAGACCCCAAGAATGCAGAGGCATGCAACCTGACTCAAGACCTTCTAGCACTTCAAATGCGACATCGAGTAACCAGCCCAACCCACAGTAAAGGACACTTACTAGACCAAGTATTCTCGAACATGAACCATCTACAGACGCGGGAACCCGTCCCCATTCCCTGGTCGGACCATTTTGTAGTCCCCATAAGATGGAAAACACCGCACCCCCCACTAGATTACCAACCATTGAAAGAATGGGACCGAGCATGGGCAAAAATAACCCCAGAAACATGGACAGAGCAACTAACATCCACCTACCCAAGTAGTGCCACAGAACCCACTAGCGCATATGAGAAATATAATGAGTGGATCACTGCTTCTATTGATGCAACCATCCCACATAAATGCAACCATCCCACATAAATCCTTGAACTGGCTGCCTCTTGAAGCCAGAATACACCTGAAAATTGCCTGCATGACGCACAAGGCTATACACCTGAAATCACCCAGCTACCTCACCCATAAACTGACAGTCTCCGGCAGATCCAGAACCACCAGAAGTACAAACAATCTTCTGCTGAAACCTCGAAGATTCCGGAAGGAAAAAACATACAAACGCTCCTTCTCAGGAATGGCACCCAGGATCTGGAACGCACTTCCTCCGGAAACCAGGCTCATCTCCTCCTCCCTTCTTTTTAAGAAAGAAGTCAAAAATATCCTTATGGCTAAATACACTTGAACAATTACGTCTGAGATACAATCCGATCAGTATTACCGATCTGATTCCTATGCACATGGGTTCTTATTTGTACTAGTCTAAAATGTTTACTCATATCTGTATTATGTTCTATTTTTGTGTTATCTACATTGCTGATGACCTACGTACAATTATGCCATGCTACCTCATACCTGTAATATTTGTAATAGTTCTACTACTTACCTGTAATATTTGTAATAGTTCTACTATTTACATTAACTTGTTGACCTGCCTTCCTACTATGCTCCCCTGTTTCCCCACCCTTCCACCTCTCTTGTAAAGCGCTCTGTTATCTGCAAAGATCTTGTTCGCGCTATATAAAACTTTTAAAATAAAAAATAAATAAATTAAAATAAATGAGTGGATCACTGCTTCTATTGATGCAACCATCCCACATAAATGGAGGGCAAAGAGACCCTCTAACAAAAAATCACCATGGTACACTCCAAATATTCGGGAACTCAAACAAAAATGTAAAAAACTTGAGAGGGCATGAAGAAAGAACTTCTGCCTAGAGCAAAAAACAAAAATACAAAGAGGCGATAAAAATGTATCAAACAGAAATAAGAAAGGCACAAGCACTTTATTTTGAGGAAAGGATCAAGGGAGCAACTAACGCCCCTAGAGAAATAGCAAGAATAGTGAAAACATTATCCTCAGACCCACAGCCGGAAGGGCCTAAAGAAGGAATCCTACAGAGATGGAAAGAAATTGCGGAATTCTTTAACAACAAAATACTCAACATATACAATCTGTTTCAACCCCCCCAGGATAAGGAAGACTCAGTTTGCCCCAATACACTCAATGGACCAGACACTCCTAATGGAGCAGGTAATCTAGGGAGTATGGAAGACATACCGATCATGGATCTTACCACCCTGGATAACATTTTTGGGAAAATCAAATCTGGGTCGCCCAGCGACCCAGCCCTCGTACACATGTTAAAAAAAGTTAAAGAAACAATCCTTCCGGTTCTCCTAGAAATGCTCAACCTATCCCTGACCACAGCAACAGCACCGGTAAGATGGAAACAGGCGATGGTGAGGGCTCTCATAAAAAAGCCAAGCCTTAATCCAGATAACTGGGGGGAACTACAGACCAGTTTCACTCTTACCATTTGTCAGTAAAATCATAGAGAAACATGTGAATAAGATGCTTTCCAACTATCTAGAAGTAAGAGACATCCTCCACAGATCACAGACAGGTTTTCGCCCCAACCATGGGACTGAAACAGCTCTCCTAATGGTAATGGAGGAAGCTAGAAAAGTATTGGATCAAGGAGGAACAGTGGCAGTGATCCTACTGGATCTTACGGCCGCATTTGATACGGTTAACCACAGTATCCTACTAGATAGGTTTGGAGAGATAGGAATCAGAGGAAGGGCCTTAGAGTGGGTGAAGTCCTTCTTATCTAACAGAACCTTCCAAGTGTTTGAAGGCAGGCACAAATCAAGAGAGATTCCTCTCACGTGCGGAGTCCCGCAGGGCTCCTCTCTTAGCCCTACTCTTTTTAACGTATACCTAAAACCACTAGCAGAGATAGTACAGCCGTATGGTGTGACTATAGTCACGTACGCAGACGATACCCAGCTGGTGGTAGCCCTGGAACACACAAAGGAAAACCCCATTGACCTTAAATCTTGCCTGGAACAAGTAGCCACTTGGATGGAGCAATCGTTCCTCAAACTCAATGGAGACAAAACGGAGCTAATGATCCTGGGAAACAAGGCCGAAACGCACACAAATAAAAACTGTCCCAGTCGCCTCGGCCCCAACCCCCAGCCTAAAGAGAAGATCAAAAGCTTGGGAATCTGGCTAGACAGGGAACTCAAACTCAGCCATCAGGCAGTCACAGCAGCAGCCATCTGCTTTGGCATCCAAAAACAAATCAGAAAGATTCTTCCACTTCTCCCGGACACTGTACGTCGAACCTTGGTACAATCTCTGATTCTACCCCGGCTAAATTACTGCAATTCACTCTACCTGGGAACCCCGAAAACCACGATCAGGAAATTACAAATAGTTCAAAACACAGCAGCCAGACTACTCCACAATATCCCAAGCAGACAATCAGCGAAACCAGCACTAATTGCTTTGCACTGGTTACCCATTGCAGATCGCATCAAATTCATAGCACTATGCATTGCTCACAAAACGCTCTGGAATACAGGCCCAAAAATAAACAATACCCTCCTTACCTTCCACCGCCCCTCACGTCATCTGAGATCCGCCAGCCTCTTCCAATCTAAGATACCGAAAACAAAGAGAGCAAGAGCCGACGGACGTATGTTCTCCTATAATGCAGCAATACTTTGGGACGCTCTCCCGACCAATCTCAGATCCAACCCCAACCACCTTACGTTCAGGAAACAACTAAAAACATGGCTATTCCAGAACAGTGTCTAGAACCCCTATGTCCTGTCTTGTCTATCGCATGATAGCGCTGGGATGCCTGAGGGTAGCCATGCGCTCAATAAGAATGAATTAATAATAATAATAATCTATACAATATGTATAATACAAGTCACTTACCATCTCATTTCCAGGCAGGTAAAGTAGGTTATGAAACTTTTTGTTGCCGGTTCGTAGTAGAGACCAGACTGAGCAGGTCCGTTTATAGATGTTACGTATTTCACGTTCACAAGAGTTGTTTGCGAGGAACGTCCCATATAAACAGGAGTAAGTGTGCTGAACCAATTTCACCTGAAACCATAAAAGCAAACACCTGTTTCACTTTTTTTACTCGTGACCCCAAAGGTACCAAATTTTGCAGATCACTCTGCAAAAGGCCACCCCGCTCCAACAGTCTCCTGAACACTGTGCAGTTAGATCAGTCTTCGTTTAGAACAAAAACAGCCAGAAGTAGACTACACTCTTACCAAAAAGGCCTGGTTAAATTCAAACAGGCAAGGAAACTGCAGAAGAAGTTGATGCACACAATCCAGCCACTGCAGAAAGACTGGGCATTGCTCATTATGATCCTCAACGTTGTCTTGGTGGCCACAGCGGTCTCCAAATTTATGCCCATAGTCCAGCCAATCTGTCTCTACCAGAACTTGAAAACCCTGCAGAGAAATTATTAAGTGAGCTTTTATAAAACATAATTAAAAATTATACACAACAGGCTCTATAATAGTATTTGACATTCACAAAAAGGAAAACACAGGAACTTTTGAGAGGCTTATCCATCAGTTATTATGTTTTATCTAGCTCAGCGTTTTCTATAATACATGGCCTCTTAGCAAATTTGCTCACTTATCGACAGCTATTGTTAGGTCGAGCTATTTATAGCTCTGAACTATTGCAGGGGAAACAACATTCTCGAACAAGCGGATTCCTCCCAATGCATGTTGGCTACTGAAGCGTGACGCTTCGCCAGGCGCGCGCTTGGCCTCACACCCCATCCCCATATGCTTGTTTGCCTCCCAAGCTGCTCCTCCACTCCCCGCCATGAGACTTCAAAGCAATGCGCTGCTCTGAAGTGATTGTTATCCAGTATTATGGGTATCTTTCATAGATTCACATGCCTGAATCATTCCCCGTCGTCGGGGTGGGAGTCCCCGGTAAAATAAATATAGTAATGTCACATGGACATATACTTAGTACTAGGCCAGAGGCCTCACATTAGTAGCCTATCTATGTCCTTATGTAAAAAGGACCAAACTTTGGCCAGTAGCCAATCAGCCCGTATCACCCTCCTCACCTTCCTGGAAGGAGCCCTTGTCCCTCAGATTTTCTACCGCACGTCGTGCTGAAGGGAGTCTCCACTGAGCTCTGCTCAGGTTGTTTCATATGTCTTTGGATTTCCTATTTTTTCTTCAATTCAGAAGGGAGTTTTGGTATTCACTATGTCTACTACTCCTAGGAAAGGGCTTTTTAGACCCTGTGCCTCTTGTAGTAAACTGAGGTTATATATTGATGACAAGCATGAGGATTGCTTGTATTGTCTCTATCCTCAGCATTCTGCCAAGGAATGTAAGATTTGTCGCACTTTCCCGGTCAAGACTTTGAAGGACAGGGAAGGGCGCCTGCTTCTGTGGCTCCAGAGGATGAAGGACAAAGAGCGTCTAGTCTCCTCAGGTGAGAGTGAGTGTTCCTTTAGGAGTTTCCACTCCTCTCCTAAAAGGCCTAGACAGACATCTCCAGAGCAGTCTGTTGCGCCTCTTCACAAGAAGCCAAAATCAATGGAGAGTCACCCTAAGGAAAAACCTTCTCTTCAGGTGACAGACTTCAAGAAGCCAGCTACAGCTTCGTCTGGCCTGCCGGTGACTATGTCGACAGTCTCCATTTCGACATCCACGGCGTCTACTTTCTCCATGGCATCGACTACTTCAACTTCGACGACGATGGGTAGGTCAATACCTTCTGTAATTCCTGTCACAAAATCGTCGTCGTCGCCTTTGACAGCGCTCCCATCGACGTCTGCTTCATCGTCGGCGAAGGCAAAGCCTCCAGCGTCGCCGAAAATCCCACCGTCGACGAGGACTTCCTCGTCGACGAAGATCCCATCGTCGACGAAGATCCCATCGTCGACGAAGATACAGCCGTCGACGAAGATACAGCTGTCGACGACTTCCTCGTCGGCGAGGACACCGTCGTCGACGCCACCGTCGACGGGCCTGTCGACGACGAGACCGTCGACGACGAGACCGTCGACGACGAGACCGTCGACGACGAGACCGTCGACGGCGCCGTCGCATCGTCGTCGTCGACTGCTGCAGTGTCGACGCTGCCGTCGACGAGGTCGTGGTCGTCGTCGTCGACGAAGACATCAATGACAATGAAAACGACTGAAACATCAGAAATGGTAGACGCTACACCATCAACGGACACCGCGTCAAAGGATTTACACTCCAAGGGTTCTCCCTCATTGAAGTATACATATACACATTTTAAAATGTCGTCATGTTTGGTCACACCAGAGATGACCTCACCCAGCAAGGTCCAACAGTTGTTGCCAACGCACTTTTTAGACACTGAGGATCCAGAAGATCAGTCCATGTTTCCCATAGCATCCAGTCCCTCTCATCTCAACATCAAAGTTCATGAGAGCTCAGACTACGAAGATTTTGAGGAAATTACAATTCAAGAATCAGTTCAAGAGCATACCACTGTTCAGCCTATGGTGTGCCTTCCAGCTTCAATTGTTTCTGACCTACAATTTCTAATTTCAGACTATAAACAAAGATTTCCATCATCTGCTCCTGCCTCTGGAGTACAGGTACCACAGGAAACACCAACTCCTAAACATCGACAGCGGCCTCCCCCACGGGATGTGAATCAGGAACAAGAGACTTTTCCTCCTCAAAATTCCACGGATGAGGAAGAATATGAGGAAGAAGTGGGAATTGATGAGGCCCAGGATGAAGAAGGCGAAATACATGATGACGATGATATGGATTCTGATGAGAATGCTAATCCAGATCCAATATCCTCAGACCAAGTACAGGACGATTCCACCCCTGAGGACTTAGGGGGATTCCATAATATCGTAGGAAGAGCGGCTGCAAGGTTCAACATCCAAATAGCATCGGAAACGAAGGAGTGTTTTCTTCATGATTTCAAAGAACCCTTCAAGAGATCAGCTCGCTCCATTCCAGTAATCGATTATATATGGGAGCAAGGACAGAAAATAATGAAAACTCCTTTCTCTCTCATTCCAGTGCCGGCTAGACTTGAAAAGAAATACAAAGCCCCAGACACTGCACCCGCATGTTTAACTGGTCAAACTAAACCTGATTCAGTTATATCTCAGGCCGCTCAGCGTAAGTCCAGCAATCCGTCAGCGACAATGACAGCGCCTCCTGATAAAGAAGGAAGAAAGCTGGATGCCATTGGCAAGAGATTTTCCTCCATGTCCGCCCTATCAATCAGGGCTGCAAATTCTCTGGCATTACTAGGTCGCTATAACCGACAGATATGGGCGGATATAGCCCCATATCTGGGGGCGATTCCAGAAGACCAGAAAGAAGAGGTTAAAAAGATTTTGCTGGAGGGTGAACGCTCTGCTTCAGAGATGATAGAAGTGGCCCTGGATATTGCTTCCACAGGGTTCCGTCAATTGGCGGGAGCAGCAGTTTTAAGGCGCCAGGGCTGGCTTAAAGCCACAGCATTCCGGCCTGAAGTGCAAGCCAAAGTCCTCGACATGCCTTTTGATGGGGAGCGCCTTTTCGGGGAACATATTGATGACATGCTGCAGGGCATTAAGAAGGATACCGAAACGGCGAAAGCCCTAGGCACTCTACAATTCAAGCAGAATTCCTTTCGAGGCTCCAGAGGTCGAGGACAACAGTCTCGTGGCAACTATCAAGGTTACAAGTCCTCTTATAACTCTTCACAGCAGTACAAACCTCAATATCAGCAGAGGCAACAACAACAAGGACAATCCTCATATAAAAAGTCGTCCTTTCGAGGAAGAGGAGGAAAGAAAGACAATAACAGACGTCAATGACTGCTTTCCCCAGCTGGCCTCCACCTCTTCTCCACAGTTCGTAGTTGGAGGAAAAATTACCAACTTCCTTCACAATTGGAAGCAAATTACTACAGATCGTTGGGTGTTGCAGTTAGTCCGCTTCGGACACACTCTGGAGTTTGTGGAGCATCCTCCTCCACATCCACCATGTCCGGCGCAACACAAAAATCTAAACATACTTCAACAAGAACTCTCGCTAATGCTTCAGAAAAAAGCAGTGGAAAGAGTTCCTCGAGAACAAAAGGGGAGAGGATTTTACTCCCGATTTTTCCTGATCAGAAAAAAGGAGAAGAAGCAGTGGAGACCGATACTGGATTTGAGAAACCTAAACAAGTACCTCAAGAAGCAGTCTTTTCGTATGGTTACCCTTCAGGAGGTATTACACCTACTCAATTCGAAAGACTATATGGTATCCTTGGACCTCCAGGATGCCTATTTTCATATCCTCATTCACAAGAGTCATCGACAATTCCTGAGGTTTGCAGTGGCAGGCAGACACTACTAGTTCAGAGTCTTACCATTTGGCCTAAAGTCAGCTCCACGCATCTTTACAAAGTGTCTGTCTCCGGTAGCAGCATACCTTCGCCAGCATCACCATCAAGTCTTTCCCTATCTGGACGACTGGCTTGTCAAGGCTCCTACTCGGACAGGCGTGGCCAAGTCCTCTACCGCCTGCCTTCGTCTCTTCGAGAACTTAGGCCTAACGCTCAACCAGGAAAAGTCAAATCTACGTCCATCACAACGTCTCAATTTCCTAGGAGCGACATTGGATACACAACAGGAGAAAGCCTTCCCTTCCAGGGAACGTCAGGTCAAGCTGCAAAACCTGGCCGTCCAAATTCAGACCAAAAAGAGAGTCAAGGTTCGACTTTTCAAGTCATTGCTAGGAATGATGTCTTCCAACATATTTCTCATTCCGCATTGTCGCCTCCATATGCGACCTCTACAGGAAGCTTTAACAAATCAGTTGATCCAAAGTACAGGATCCTTCGACGACTGGATCAAGATCACTCAGGTCATGAAAAAGGCTCCGAGATGGTGGCTTCTGGGCGACAACTTGAACAAAGGCCTTCCTTTTCTACTCCCAGTCTCCCCTTATGTCATAACCACGGACGCATCACTGGAAGGATGGGGAGCGTTCCTTCAGGAATTGCAAGTACACGGTCAGTGGCAGAAAAACGACTCCACATCAATTTGCTAGAGTTACGAGCAGTACGCTTAGCTCTTCGGGCATTCCTACCCCGAATCAGGAGCTTCCCAGTGCTTGTGAGGACGGACAACACCACCACAATGCACTACCTAAACAAACAGGGAGGTACTCGATCCAAGACGTTGTCTCGCGAATCTCAGCAAATTTGGAGGTGGCTGCTCCAGCACAACATTTCTCTGCGGGCAGAGTATGTCCCAGGAGTAGACAACACCCTGGCAGACTCGCTAAGCAGACAGCGCTCAATTTGCCACGAGTGGGAGCTCGACCAGAAGACGCTCGACTCCGTGTTCTCCCGTTGGGGCAAGCCTCACCTGGATCTCTTTGCGACGGAAGCGAATGCGAAATGCCAACGTTACGCAAGCTGGCTTCCCCAGAAAAGGTCCCTAGGGAATGCCTTTTCGATGACATGGTGCAAAGTCTTTGCTTACGCCTTTCCACCGTTTCCCCTGATCCCAAGGGTTCTCCGGAAATTGAAAGCAGAGAGTTGTACCATGATCCTGATAGCCCCAGCGTGGCCGCGCCAGCACTGGTATACAGAACTACACCTTCTATCGCTGGAACCTCCAATTCTATTCAGGACATGCCCACATCTCCTTACAATGAACCAGGGACAAGTCCAACATCCGGATCCAACATCTCTCAATTTATCGGCTTGGCTCCTGAGTTCAGAGAGTTCCAGAAATTAGATCTTCCACAAGAATGCAAAGTCGTTCTAGCCCGGGCCCGGGCTGAAAGTACTAATAAGACATATTCCCTTAAGTGGAAGAGGTTCTGTTTGTGGTGTAGAGTTCAGAAATTGCATCCGTTCACTTCTACTCCAGCACAAATTCTGCCCTATTTGCTCCACTTAGCCAATTCAGGGCTGGCACACGCTTCAATAAAAGTCCATCTGGCGGCCATTTCCAGGTTTCGACGTTCTTCTTGTGGTGCTTCACTATGGACCAACAGACTGGTCAAGCAGTTTCTAAAGGGATTATTCATAACTTTCCCTCCAGTGCGAGCGTCACCACCTACATGGCAACTAAATGTGGTACTAGCTCAGCTTATGAAACACCCGTTCGAGCCAATTCACAAAACAGATCTTAAATATTTGTCATGGAAAACGGCTCTATTGCTGGCGCTCACGACAGCAAGGAGAGTGAGTGAGCTGCAGGCTTTTTCTGTGCAAGACCCCTTTATCCAGTTTAAAAATGACAGGGTCATTCTACGGACTAATCCAAAATTTATACCAAAGGTTCCGTCCTCTTTCCATCTCAATGAACCTATTGTCCTGAGATCTTTCTTCCCGAATCCATCATCTGCGGCAGAAAGATCTCTACACTCATTGGACCTCAAGCAATGTCTCAAATTCTACATACACAGGACTGAGCAATTTCGGAAGTCTAACCAATTGTTTGTTGCATTTAGCAGGCCCAGGAAAGGCCTAGCATTGACAAAACAGAGCATTTCCAGATGGATTTCATCGGCCATTGCATTCTGTCACCAACAGGCGGGCCATCCTCTGCCTTCCAAGGTTCGAGCACACTCCACTAGAGCGGTAGCCACCTCCATGGCGCTCTTTGCTGGGGTACCCATTGTCGACATCTGCAGAGCAGCGACATGGAAGACGCCACATACGTTCACCAAGCACTACTGCTTGGATTCTGCACTTATGAAGGATGCAGCAGTAGGACAGGCGGTCCTACGTCATCTATTTCATTAGAGGTGAGCCTTCTTCCTATCATCCCACCTTCCAGGTAATTTCTCGCACATTTCTTATCAGGTTGTGAGTACTATGTAAACTGTGTAACAACTTTTGATAAGTTTATTATGCATTTCAAGATGTATTTGCAAAATGTGCTCATTATTGCTTGCTATTCTGATTCAGGCATGTGAATCTATGAAAGATACCCATAATACTGGATAAGAAATGCGTTACTTACCTGTAACAGCAGTTATCCAGTATTGGTATCTTTCATAGATTCACATGCAACCCACCCGCCTCCCCTGGAAGGGCTCACCTAAGTCTTCTCAGTAGGTACTACTTGGCACGGTGCTTACGAAAATCTGAGGGACAAGGGCTCCTTCCAGGAAGGTGAGGAGGGTGATAAGGGCTGATTGGCTACTGGCCAAAGTTTGGTCCTTTTTACATAAGGACCTAGATAGGCTACTAATGTGAGGCCTCTGGCCTAGTACTAAGTATATGTCCATGTGACATTACTATATTTATTTTACCGGGGACTCCCACCCCGACGACGGGGAATGATTCAGGCATGTGAATCTATGAAAGATACCAATACTGGATAACTGCTGTTACAGGTAAGTAACGCATTTCTTTTTCACGCGCTCTGCAGGTCACCATTTGCCGCTAGCGCTTGCATCCCTATCACTCCCGAGAGTTGAAATCCCTTGGTGACTGACAAGGTCTGGTATGCACCTTATCCATAGCGGCAATAGTGAGACTACAAGCTCACAATGTATTATCAAAACCAATTTTTTCTTACTTTCAGAACGCAATTTCGGGAGTTATCGACAACTCTCTGCTCTAAATTTGAGGACCACTTTTGTCGAGCTATTATATCCCGCAGGATATAAGATTCACGGTTCTGCCACATGCCAGCTGGACACCCATGCTCGTTCACTCCCACTTGCTGGCTCCCCCACCCCCCACCCGAAGTTCTCGTGATGACTGCTTCACCATTCTGAGCCTCTTTTAAAATATTTTAACAAACTACTACTCCGTACTTGTTTGCAAACATTGCACTACAACTTTAGGGTCCATTACGTACGTAGTATCACTATTCACAAAACTATTATACACAACAGGCTCTATAATAGTATTTGAAATTCACAAAAAGGAAAACACAGGAACGTTTGAGAGGCTTATCCATCAGTTATTAGGTTTTATCTAGCACAGCGTTTTCTATAATACATGGCCTCTTAGCAAATTTTTTGACTTATTGACAGCTATTGAGTTTTTCCTTTGGGGGTGGTGTGTTGGAATGGCCATGTGAGGGAGAGTATTAATTTGCTAGGTTGGAGTTTGGGTTTAAAGGTGGTCCTTCTCCCTCACAGTGATGTCAGGTTATGGCTTATGGGACACGGAATTGTGTGATCTAGGTATAAGATGTCTTTGCCAGGGACTACAGTGTGCATATGATTGTTTGCCAGTATATTTATCAAGACTTGGTAGCCTCAAGGTGGTGTCTCTTTTGTATCAGGTTGTTCAGCTGATTCTACTCTTGTCCAATGGTTTCAGCTCAAGATTGTCCACCACACCTTGAGTAATTAAGTGTCAGCCTCGCGAGGCTCTGTGTCCTAAAGGTTTTTTTTTTTTTGCTTCTCTTAATCGTACTTGTCCTGGGCCCTTCTGCTGGTGTGAAAGATATCACTTGGCATTGTTGTTGCAAGTCTTGATTAAAGTGCAGTCAATTATGTGCCCTGTGTGTGAAATCAGGTCATCTGAATGTCCCCCATGTCAGCTGCGCCAATGACTATCCATTCGTTCACATTTTGTCAAACATGAGCACAACCAGGTACATACAAGCTGAACCGTAATCTTACAAACTGAACTGTAGTCTTAAGTGCCATTGTCCAGAAAATAGGGCTTTGTGATAAGAGATTATCTATCTATCTATCTATATAGAAAGATATATATATATTTTTTCATAGTACTCTGTGCTCAGACAGTGGAGCCATTCTTCGTCCTTGGAGACAGGAGGTAGGGCGCAGAATATTGGCAAAGTGATGGATTTCCCTATGTGAAATGGTGTGATTACCTTCAGCAGAAATGCCATTTGGTCCTAACTGGGTAGAAAGTATACAGTTGTTGTACAGGCAAGGATTAAAGTTGCTCACTTCTCTGGCAGATGTTATGGCTTGGGGAACATTGTACTGATGGTGAGCAGACAGAGAACAGCTGTGAATCAAATCAAAGGGAGTGCACATCAGATAGGTAAAGACCAGTTTAAGCTGCCTCTGTGGCACACATGAGGAGTTGGTGGGAACACGTGGATTAGTCCCTTTAACCGCATGTGTGCGGCCGTTTTTCCCGCTGTATACGGCATTTTTAAAATGACCGCGATTCATGACGAGCTCAGCTCGTCATCAGCACATGGCAGGTAACGCTGATGACGAGCTGCGCTCGTCATCAGCATGGAAGGGGTTAAGAAACTCATGACAACAGGCAATTTAAAAGGGATGACTGATCTGGTAAATGTAAAAAGGCCTAATGACAACACTAATAAGTTGCAACAGCAGGGCTTTGTTGGGCTAGAAATAGACAAAATAAGAGATCGTCAGACAAACGTGCTTTCCAGGGTTGGATGTTACGGGAGGAAGACCAGACAAACCTTTCCCAATGTTCTATGTAAACAGTTTTAATTGATGGATGCCTCGCTGCTAAGATAACTCCTACCACTTAGGGAGGAGGGTTGAAGGCCATAAAATGTCATCGCTCAATTTCCTCGCGTGTAGGTTTTGCAGGCTCCGGTGCAGGACCCGGCCCTGCTGTTGTAACAAGATGTCCTCCAGAAGGAGCAGCCTGATCAACAGACAAATGTTCATGGCTAGAAGTTCCAGGTGCCAAACACTCCTTGTCAGTTTGGGGCCTCTAGGATAATTTGGGCCTGGTCTTTTTTGATCTTTTTCAGCAGTCTGGACAGGACAGGTAGGAGGAATCCAGAGCCCCGAGATTAAATGAAAGGAGTCTCCAAGGGAGTAAAGCTTTGGGAACTCCAACGTGCAAATCTATGGACACCGCACATTCTCTGGTAGCCAATGGAAGGAGCCAGGGTTCTCCCCAGAGTTGGAAGAAACCCTGTACCATGTACCTGCCATTTGTGACCTACAAGGAACCAGTGCCCGAATTAGTCAGCCTGGTTTTTAAAGATCCTGCCATGTGCTGGGTAATCAGGAAAATGTCCTGAGCGTACAGCCTCTTCCAGAGACGTACGGCCTCCTGGCACAGGACTCACAACTCCACTCTGCCCTGTTAGTTGCAATACTAAGAGGCAGTAGTGTTGCCCATGAGAACCTGCACCCATTTACCCTTGATGGTCAGGAAGAATGCCTTCAGTGGCAAGCGAATCCCTCGCAACTGCAGCAGGTTGATGTGGAGGCGAGTTTCAGCCGAAAGCCAGAGTCCTCTGATCACTACCTCTCCAACCATGCAAAGAGGCATCACTCATGATCGCTAGCTCTGGGAGGGGTAGGGAGAGGTGTCTGCCACTGGTCCAGCTGCGGTCGGGCAACCACCAATACAGGTCTTTCACAGTCTCCTCCGACACCTGGATGGACTCCGATAGGTCCCCATGGTTCTGGATCCACTGAGACTTTACACTATGCACGCATGTGCCACTTGCCGTGGTCCACGAGTAGGATACAGGAGACCATGAGGCCGAGGACCATCTCTCACTGAGACCCGGGGCAAGATTTGAAAAATCAGGATCATACCTCGAATGTCCTGCAGTTGAGGTGGAAGTTGAGTTGAAATGCACTGTATCCAGAAATGCTCTAATGAAAAGGAGCTGTTGTGGAGGAGTCAGGTGTGATTTTGTCACGTTGATGGAAAAGCCAAATGATGTAAAACAGGTCAGCCGTCATGTGGAGGTTGCATATGACTGTTTGAGGAGAGTCTACCTTCAGTAGCCAGTCATAGAGGTGTTCTCAGTTTCTGCAGATGTGCTGCGCCCACCACCATCACCTTTATGAACATCTGAGGTGCACTGATAAGGCCAAAGGAGAGCACAGAGAATTAAAAATGCTCCTGGCCTGCCTGACACCACAGGTAACGCCTGTAGGATTGCAGAATGGAAATGTCAAAATAGGTGTCCTCAACATCCAATTCCACAATCCAGTCTCCTTTGCCCAGGATAAGCATATTGAGCCTGTCCTTTGGAGGAAAAAGTTCAGAGGGTGCAGGACTAGAATGGGATGAAGGCCTCTGTACAGGTTGGGCACCAGGAAATAACGTCCTCTCCTGCAACAGCACCCTCTACTGCTCCCTTGGCAAGAGAACCTGAACTTTGTCGCTTAGTATGGGCAAGAGACCTTCTGGGAGGTGGTCCGGGTGGCATGTCCAGGAGATATGATAAGAAGTGTGGGGAGTACCTATCTTCGACGATCTGGAGCACCCATTGATTGGATGTGATGCTTCTCTATCCGGTGAGGTAGAAGGTGATAAGTCCTGCCACTGGGCGATTGTGAGCTAACACGGGTGAATTAAAGCAGTTTTGTAGTAGCTGCAGGAGGAGGAGCTGGGGTTTGGAAAGAACGTTGCACATGGGGATCTGGATGCTGTCCGCTTGTTTCCAAAGCCCCTAAATCAAATGGACTGGGAAGCCCACGTAACCAACAAAGAGCTGGTCGTCCACCCGGAACTGGCGTGTGCGGTCTAGATAGAACGAGAGCGCAAGTTTTGGGCCCAGACGGGGGAGCCTCTCTTTCTCTTTCGAGGAATGCGGAAAGAAGGTGGGCAAGGTGATGGACTGCCCGATATAAAAGGCTGTAACCACCTTGGGCAGGAAAGAAGGACGGGTACTCAGAACAACCTTGTCCTGATGGACAGAGAGGAAAGGAGGTTTAGAAGATAGAGCCTGGAGCTCACTCACTCCCCTGGCAGAGGTGAAGGCAACCAGTAATACAGCTTTAAGAGTCAGAAGACGAAGAGGACAGTTATGAAGTGGCTCGAAGGGAGCGCACATCAGGTAAGTCAGAACAAGATTCAAGTCCCACTGAGGCATCACGAATGGAACAGGAGGAAACATGTGTGTGATGCCTTTCAAGAATCTATTTACAACAGGGGACTTGAAAACTGAAGGCTGATCAGGTAGCCTCAAGAAGGCTGAAATGGCAAAGAGGTAGCCCTTCATAGTGCCCACAGCAGAGCCCTGCTGGGCAAGAGAAAGAAGAAAGAGAAGAACCTCTGAAAGGGGGCAGAAAGTGGCTCCACAGCCTTTGCTGTGCACCATACCACAAATTTGTTTCACCTGCAGGCGTATACCGATTTTGTGGAGGGACGCCTGGCTGCCAAAATCACGTCACAGACTTCAGGAGGCAAGTCAAATGGCCTCAACTGTTGCCGCTCAATCTCCACGCATGTAGGTGGAGACTGGACAGGTTCGGGTAGAGGATCGTCCCCTGCTGCTGCGACAGATGGTCCTCCCGAAGAGAAAACGAATCGGGGGATCTACTGACATGCTGAGTAGCTCCGGATACCAGTATCTTCGTGCCCAGTCCGGAGTACAATGATGACTTGGGCCCGGTTGCGCCTGTGCTTCTTCAGCACTCTGGGCAGAAGTGGTATAGGCAGAAAGGCGTACAACAGACCGCAGCTCCACTCGCGACGAAAAGCGCCTCCGAGCGAGTGCCGCCTTGGAAATTCCAACACGCAGAACTGATGATATTGCGTGTTCTCTTCGGAGTCAAATAGATCTAACCAAGACTCTCCCCACTGCTGAAAGATGCCTTGCGCCACGTCCGAGTTCAGACGACATTTGTGATCCAGCATGCACCGGCGGCTAAGTTCGTCCGCCCTGGCGTTCAGGGAACCTGCCAGGTGTTGAACAACCAGGGTGACGCCCTGGTGTTCCAGCCATTGCCAGAGGCGCAGAGCCTCCTGACAAAGCGTCCACTACCCCACCCCACCCTGTTTGTTGCAGTACCACATGGCGGTGGTGTTGTCGGTGAACACCTGCACTACACTTCCCCGGACAGAGGGAAGAATTGCTTTCAGTGCAAGACAATCGCCCGCACCTCCAGAAGGTTGATATGGAGCCGGGACTCCGCCGGAGACCAGAGGCCTCTGATCTCCCTCTCTCCCATATGGCCCCTACAGCCCCGGAGGGATGCATCTGTCACTACTACGTGCTCCGGGTTGGGGAAGGGAGAGGGATCTGCCGCTGACCCAATCGCGGTCCTTGTGCCACCACTGCAAGTGTCTCGCAGTGCCCTCCGAGATCAAGACATGATCGGACACGTTGCCCTGAAACTTCAGGTCCCACTACAGAGTCCGCTTCCGCCACCTGGCATGATGCACCAGAAGGATGCAGGAGGCCACCAGCCCCAGAAGCCACAGCGTCAACCTGACCGAGACTCGGGATAAAGGCTGAAAGATTAGAATCAGAGCCTGAATATCCCAAACCCCCTGTTCGGGAGGATAAACCCGAAACTGCGCCGAGTCCATAACCGCTCCGATGAAGAGGAGCTTCTGAGAGGGGCACAGGTGTGACTTCGGCACATTGATGGAAAACCCCAGCTGGTGCAGGAGGTCGGCTGTAGTCTGGAGGTGGCTGACGACCGTCTGGTCTGAGCCCGCCTTCAACAACCGAGACAGGGGAAGACTGAGACCCCCTGATCTGCGACCACCGCGTCCCTTTCGTGAACACCAGAAGGGGTGCTGGTAAGGCCAAAGGGGAGCACGGTAAACTGAAAGTGCTCGTGGCCTACCATGAACCACAGGACGGGGTGGCCGGCAGGACGGGGATATGGAAATATGCGTCCTGCAAGTCGAACGCTACAATCCAGTCTCCAGGGTCCAGGGCAGCTAGGACCTGAGCTAAAGTCAGCATCGTGAACTTCTCTTTTCGGAGGAGGTCGTTGACGCTCCGAAGGTCCAAGATAGGGCGTAGGCCTCCTTTGCCCTTCTTGGGTACCAGAAAGTAGTGGGAGTAGCAACCACGTCCTACTTCTGGCCCAGGAACGCGCTTGACGGCCCCCTTGGCCAAGAGGGACATAACTTCCTCCTGCAGAAGTTGCAAGTGATCCCCCAACATGCGGTGGCACTGCGGTGGCATGGCTGGAGGGGGACACCTCGAAGGGGAGGGAGTAGCCCCGTCGGACGATTTGCAGCACCCACCTGTCCGACGTGATGATACACCTGTGGAGGAGATGATGGCGGACCCTGCCCCCCACTAGCGTCGTATGGGCCTGAAAGCTCGGACTAGGAAGGCTTTGAGGCAGATGCTGCGGGAGTGGGTGTGGACTGACCCGGCCGTTGTCCCCCGGCACCGCCACGGTGGTTACCACATCCGCAACCGCGCTGAGGTTGGTTTTGCGGCCTGTGGCTGGCTTGACGTGTGTGGGCGCCCCTTCCGTGGCCACGAAAGAGGCGAAAAGCAGAAGTTTGCTGGTGCTGACCGACAGGCCCAAGGACTTGGCTGTAGCCCTGGAGTCCTTAAAACGCTCTAGCGCACTAACTGCTTTGTCGCCAAAAAGGTGACTGCCATCAAAGGGCATGTCCATGAGCGTGGACTGGACATCCCTTGAAAAATTGGCAGACCTCAGCCAGGCGTGGCGACGAATCGCCACTGTTGTGGAAATCGCCCTGCCCAGTGAGTCCGTGGTATCAAGTCCACACCTGATCGAATACCGTGCTGCATCCCGCCCTTCCGCCAGGGCTTGGGCGAGCCGTGTCTTAGCCTCCTCTGGACACTGTGGCAGCACGTCCGCAACCGTATGCCACAGCGAGTGGGTGTAATGGCCCAAACGGCACGCGGTGTTGACAGACCGCAGCCCCAAACTCAGGGAGAACAGTTTCTTGCCAAACTGATCATACCTTTTGGAGTCCCGATCTGGAGGAGCGGTCGGGAATGCGGTCTGGGACGTTGAGGCCTGGATAACCAGACTCTCAGGGGTGGAGTGGTTGGACAGAAAGCAGGGGTCGCCCGGGGCCGGGCGGTGGCGTCAGGCCACGTTCCGATCCACGGGAAGGCCTGTAGAGGGCTTGGAGCAGGTGCCCATCAGAACGTCGGCGAGGGCCTCGTTAAACGGCAGTAGAGGCTCCGGGGACCTTGCCTGCAGTTTGAGCACCTCAGTGAGGAGGTTAGTCCTCACGGTCGCGACAGGGAGCTCAAGAGCCAAGGCCTTGGCTGCCCTGTTCAACAACACGCTGTAAGCAGCACCATCCTCCGAAGCCACGGAGGGAGGAGAGATGAATCCAGTGTCAGGCGAAGTGTCTAGACCACTGGCCTCCCTCAGCTCATCTTCCCAGTCCTTACGCAACTGGTACTGCAGTGCCAGAGGGTCCTCAGACCCCTCCCAGTCCTCCACTTCATCCGTGTCCTGATAATCAGGCAAAAATGACGGAGCCGGGTCATAGGCGAAAGGCTCACCCATCGACGTCGGAGACGGCACCGAGTGGCGCAGCACCGGCGTCGGACCCGGAATGGGGCTGAAACCGGGGACGACGTCGTCCGAGCGACACCATGGGGGTCGGCACCTGCGGAAGCGTCGTGAGGTCGACTGGCGACGGCCCGGATCCAGGCCTGGAACCTGTGGGGCCCCGTGGCGTCGGGATCAGAGCCGGACCCACCGGCCCGCTAGGGCCTGGTGTTGGGGCTGCGGGCGCACCGGCAGGCCCCAACGGAGGGAAGTGAGTCCTCATGGCCATGAGGAAGTCGCGCATCTCCTCCGGCGTCGCCTGCAGCCCAGGGACCGGCGGGTGTGGGGCTGAAGGTGGTGTCTGCGGCTCCGGCGCAGCTGGTGTCGCCTGAACCCCCGGCCGCGTCGGGCGAGCGGCATCCCTATCAGCACTAGGAGTCGATGTCAACTCGAAAAGATGACCAAAAGTGATCAAAAAGGTAGTCAAAAAATGACCAGAGTACTGCTCTTCCCGGATCTGCGCTTGCTGGCGCGGAAAAAAGAAGAACTGAGGTCAAAGTGCGAGAGCGGCATGTAAGTACTCAGACGACGTCATCCCGGCGATCACGACGCCGACGACGGATGCGGAGCCGCACACGACGCCTACCGACGCACAAGGGTACTGCTAGGCAAAACTTTCCGGATCCAGTCTGACGCCTGGGGATATTCTAAGGTAAGGAATCTAACACTAACCTGTTTTTTTCAGATACAGTGAACAATGAGTGAAGTGGTTTGTAACATTTCGCATTGATTTAGTCATGTTTATTTAAATGCTATATTTTTGGTAGGATAAATAGGTATAATTTGTGGGGTTTTAAAAGAAAATATGAATCAGCAGAGTTAGGCCTAGAAAGTGAGCAGTGGCCTTGCTCTTTTTGAATTGTTCACTCAGAGCAGCCTACAGCAGTCAAAAAGCATGTCCATCAAGGACTGATGGAAAGTCTTAAGAGAAGCTGTGGAGGAACCCCACGTGTGATCCTGAGATACCATGATGGCCTCAACTTCCCTGTCTGGACAGTTCATGGTGTCCCAGCCTGAGCAAATTTAAGACGTTGCTGTAGCCTAACCATCCGTGATAAGGTGCTGTAGGGTTGATCAGATGTCATTCAGGACAGCCATCAAGATATTTGCCACCCTGGCCCACAAAGCATGAGAGTACCTGGAAAGACGTTTTGACAGATCTTAGGGCAAGGCTGGTGGAAGAAAACATTAGTTAATCTAATGTCTCTATTCCTTTTTGCCAAGAGTTTTATGAAAGACATTAGTGTGGAGGAGACTCGTGGATGCCTATACCACCTATCCCTCCAGAGTGGGGTGTTGCACTAGTAAACACAGATCTCTGGGAGCAAGCCTATGCTGCCCTGCCACTTGCCTATTAACTAGGGGCAACATCCTGGCTTTGCCCAGGTGCCCACTAATAGTTGAGGTGCCCCTGCCAACAGAAAATCCTGACTGCAACCAACCCCTTGCAAGATACTGATTTCCAGCTTTGATATTCCCAGTAGACATAATTAAGGGTGTCCTTCCCATCTAACAACAGCACCCAGCACTCCTGCATTGTGTGCAAGATCTTTTAGGTTTCCCAGTGGGTCAGACTCCTAAACTGTGGCTGTGGCTCAGAACAGCTAGTGATCCCTCCAGAGCCCTGTTATCGGGGCACTTAGACATTGTTCCGTGGTATTTAGTACCAGAATGCATCTTGGACTTCTGCGGTCCCTGTTTTATTTTGGGTGGTGTGTTAAGCTTTACTGGTTTTTGGCAGTCCATATACCACTAGGATTTCAACAGCCCTTAGTGTTGTTTAATTCAGTCTAACATTTTCTGAATTTAAACATTTCAAGTCAGATTATTCACAGCAAAATCACTGGTCTTAATGTATCCGATAAAACTATCAAGCATTGGCAAAGTCAATACAGTTTGGCTTGTTTTAAGCATATTTTGGTGTTTAATGTGGTATGACATGCCTTGGTGCAATAATAGAAACCGCAGTGGTATGCAAAGTGTCATGTTGTGTGAAGCACAGGTTTTTGGTTTACTGGTTTTAACCCATGTTCCAATTACAAAGGCCATACCTCTTAGAAATGGTGCCATTTTGGGCCACACCCCTTTTAGAGACCAATGCCACATTTTCATCCCACTTAGAGCACTTACTAACAATGTGTGCAATAGTGGCACACAGTGCACCATATCTGCATAACCACAAATTTCTCACATGTGCAACACATCCTTAACATTTAGTTACAGATTTGCTCCCATCAACTATGTGGGTGGTGGAACGGGAAGGATTTGCTGCTAATGTGAGCTGGCAAGTAGGTGATAAGGGTACATCTATAGGACAGGCATCAAGGACGAGTCTCCTGAAATCTATTACATTTATTTTCCATTGTACACTCCTTTTAAAGCAAACTAGCAGAGCAAGAAAGCCAAAGATCAGCTATGACCGTCACCTGTCTCTAGCATTACCCTGGTTAGATTAAGAGTAGTAGAAAGAGTGAAGTAGAGACCAACATTTGCTGAATTGGGGCAGCGTGCAAATGGACAGCCAAGCCTCACCCGCTGCTCCCGGCTCTGTCACGTGCCGGCACAAAAGAGCACCTGCATGAGCATCACATCACCAATGCACTTGCAAGTTACTGCAGTAGATGGGGGTCGACGCCTTATCTACTTGTACTTTAATCTGCAAGAGCTTACACCAAATGAAAAGTAACTCTTAGTGGGATTTCATAAAATTACATTTGCGGTTCAAACTTTTAATTTTTTAAGTGAATTCCCAAAAACTGTGGGACTGAGCAACACAAAATTTAAGTGGAAGGAGTGCATTTTTTGGCTGTGGTTAGGGACAGGTTTATTGGTCTCGTAGAGCTTAAACCAACAACAATATTGAAGAGCGGTAATTAGTCCGTCACATTTAGCCATCTACTGTTATGTCAATTATCAATTGATTAGCCTGAGAGACAGCCAAGAACTTTAATTTTTTAGACTGTTGCGCATGCTGTGTGGAGTTTTTATTTTCACCTACAGCCATTTAAACAGATCAGTTATTTTATGAGGGTTCGTGCCAGGGACACTCAGTACAAATACCAAACGTGATTAAGATGCAGTTTTTCACAGAAAAGATATCTATAGAAAAAGGACTTCTGGGAGAATGTTGTAAGGAAAGCCAGATGTGAAGTGTCTCACGCAATGCACTCTTTATTTCAGTTATTATTGGTTCTAAAGACTGTTATATGTATACATTATATTACATGGTTCTCAAGTAACTTTAACTGTTACACTTCACTAACTGAATTTGGAGATATTGACTTGCAAGAACCTAAATTGATCATACCTTCATGCTGTTCAAAATAGACAGCCGCCTAGGATCTTGTTTGGCACTGTAATCTGAGCTATTTTTACTCTTCCAAAGATGTCCTCAACTGGGTCCTCTTTACATGTACAAACGGAGAGCACGCTGTAGGGAAGTAGACAGTGCACGGTATGTCAAGCATGGATAGGATGAAAGCGTCCCCCCCCATATTCACAAAGTTTTAAGCTGTAGTAAGCATCCTTTGCATTGGAGCTTATGTGAGAGTTCATGTTTAGTTTAGAGTCCAGAGAGATCCCCAGAGATTTAGCTGAGTCAGCTAGAGTAAGCTTCATCTTCATAAGAACCCTGGCAATGAGAGGGCATGGGGGAAAAGCTTAAAAGATTCCCGACCATTTTCTAGAAAAACACATTCCCCAAGACCCTCTCTAAGGTTCCCAGCTGACGAAGAACCGGCATTTTCAGTTCTCTTGAGAGGCGAAGAGGTCTAAGTTGGGTGTTCTCAACTTCTGGAATATGGAGTCGAGAATCAGTTGATTGACTTCCCACTTGTGACATGTTTGAACGGGTCTGCTCAAGGTGTCTGCTAAATTTTCTTGACACCCGGAAGATGTTCTGCCTTGATGGAGATGTGGTGTAGTAATGGCCATTTTCAGATTTCTGAGCTTCTAAGGATAACATCTGAGACCTCACCCACCCCGGCTTGTTAAGGTAATGCATGCAGGTGGTGTTGTCTGTTCATATGAGGGAGCTTGTATCCTTGGAAGAAATTACTGAAGAGTTGGAAAATTGCCCCAATTCTAGGAAATTGATGTGAATCTTGGAGAGTGACACCATTTGCCGCTCACTTGGAGAGGTCCTGAAGATGAGCTCGCCAACCTTCAAGTGAGGCATCTGTGGTGTGAACGAAATCTGGATGTGTAGAGAGGAATGTCAGACCAGCAGAGATTGTTGGCGTACTGCCACCAAGGAAGTGCTTTTTTCATAGCTGGAGTGAACTGAATGATGTTGTCGAATGATCCGGTCAGTAAAAGCCATTGCTTGTCCAACTGTTCTTGGAAAGGTCTCATTATGAGATGTGCGTCAGGCACCATGAGAATGGCTGAAGATGACATTTTTTTATTTTAGGAGTCCAGACCCGAGGATATCAGAGCGCTTTACAGCATTTATAGTACAGGAATCACAAATAATCATCAGTGTACATATATCAGTTCGGAAATCTCGGCGGGTAGTGCAACAAGGAGGCAGGGCCGTCCTGAGAGCCTCGCAGAGTGCATGATTGTCTTGCACAGAACCATTTTCAGGAAGGGGAGGAGCGTGGAGGGACCAAAGGATTCTAGGAGGAGGTAGGTAATGGTGACAGGTGTCGTGGTGTTTCAGAATAGAGGAATGAGCTCTTCAGTGCTGTTTACCTGTCCTAGAAGGCACGGTTGAGGAAGAGGTCTTTTTCTGAGTTTTTTTAATTTTACAAAGGACGGGATAGTCCTAGTGTCTGTTGGGATGGAGTTGCAGATCCTGGGTGCGTTTCCGGAGAAGGAACGTGCAGCAGTTTTCTGTTTGCGTGTTTTCATAGTAATGAGCACAAGGGAGTTACATGCTGAAAAAGGCTTTGAGGATATGAACAGAAGCAAACTTTTTTCTGGATCGTATGTGAGCCAGCGACCTCATGCCGTTTTGCTTTTCTGCAGACAAGAATGCTTTTTTTTTTTAAGGGTGTCCAAAGTTGCTCCGAGAAAAGTTATACATTGAAAGGGCGAAAAAACAGATTACTGGTAATTGACTGAGATCTCCAGAGAGTGCAACAGTTGTAAGCAAATAGATTGGGCTTCTAAAGTCTGGTGAAGAGATAGAGCTTCCACTAACCAGTCGTCGCGATACAGTAAGATCTTCAGATCCCATTACCTTAGATGTGCTGCCACAGGAGTGAGACCTTTGATGAAAACCAGAAGAGCTGAGAGAAGATCAAAGGGAAGGGGTGACTTAGGACCTGCTTGCAGGCCGGGCCGCCTCCCCGGCCGCCACTCAGCTCCACCTGCTGACGCCTCGCCGCTGCCCCCAGCGCAAGTTCGCGCCCACAGTGGCCGCTGCTGCTGCTCTTTTGCCGCTTCTAAAGTTGACTTTCTGATTGTACTGTGCCGTGTATTGTCTCAATTTCTGTTTTTTCCAGTGTTCATTTCCGTTTTTTTCCGTAAGCCCGACAAATTTTTTCCTTCTGTACCCCTTGTTTTTCTTGCCACCTCCTCCGGAGGCCACGCCCCCTCGGCACCCCGCTCCCGCCTCCCAGCTGCTCCTCCCTCTCCGCCTCAAAAGGTGCCTGCTGCTCTTTTGCCGCTTCTAAAGTTGACTTTCTGATTGTACTGTGCCGTGTACTGTCAATTTCCGTTTTTTCCCGCAAGCCCGACACCCCCACCCCCCTTTTTTCCTTCTGTACCCCTTGTTTTTCCCGCCACCTCCTTCTGAGGTCACGCCCCCTCACCGCCCCACTCCAGCCTCCCAGCTGCTCCTCCCTCCCTCTTCGCCTCAAAAGGTGCCTGCTGCCGGACGGTCGGGGTGACTTCTGACCTGCTTGCAGGCCGGGTCGTATCCCCCTCGCCGCTGCTCCCAGCGCGAGTTCGCGCCCACAGTGGCCGCTGCTGCTGCTCTTTTGCCGCTTCTAAAGTTGACTTTCTGATTGTACTGTGCCATGTATTGTCTCAATTTCTGTTTTTTCCAGTGTTCATTTCCACCTTTTTCCGCAAGCTCGACACCCCCACCCCCCTTTTTCCTTCTGAATCCCTTGTTTTCCCCACCACCTCCTCCTGAGGCCACGCCACCCTGCTCCCGCCTCCCAGCTGCTCCCTCCCTCTCCGCCTCAAAATGTGCCTGCTGCCAGAGGGTCGGGGTGACTTCAGACCTGCTTGCAGGCCGGGCCGCCTCCCCAACCGCCACTCAGCTCCACCTGCTGACGCCTCGCCGCTGCCCCAGCGCGAGTTCGTGCCCGCAGTGGCCGCTGCTGCTGCTCTTTTGCCGCTTCTAAAGTTGACTTTCTGATTGTACTGTGCCGTGTATTCTCAATTTCAGTTTTTTCCAGTTTTCATTTCCGCTTTCTTCCGCAAGCGCGACACCCCTCCACCCCCTTTTTTCTTCTGTACCCCTTGTTTTTCCCGCCACATCCTCCTGAGGCCATGCCCCCTCTCCGCCCCGCTCCCAGCTGCTCCTCCCTCCTTCTCCGCCTTAAATGGCGACCGCAGCCCGGACGCGCAGCAGATGCGTGCAGCGAAAGGCAAGCCCGTCTGCGTCCGTCCGCGCCTGGACCGTGCCCAGCGCCAAAACCCCTGGACCTCGCACACGCCACAACGCCAGACTCCGATACGATGCAAACACCCTCCACGCCCTCAGCACCGGCCAGACCGCCGCTGCTTTGAGGCCACCCCGAAATGCCCCCAAGGACCCTTCTCCTGCCTCACCTGCAACTTCACATGCGACAGAACCACCAAAGCTCAAAGCACTGAACCCAAGCACCTTCGATGAATACTCCTCAACACCCGTTCCGCACGCAAATACGCTGTCGAGCTCTGGGACCTGCTCGACACCTCCGCCCCAGACGTGGCCTTCCTGACCGAGACCTGGTGGAACAACTCCTCGGCACCAGACATCGCCACAGCCATCCCTGACGGCTACAAGATCTCCCGCAGAGACCGCACCAACAGAATCGGAGGAGGAATAGCCATCGTCCACAAGTCCACACTCCAGGTCCACACCTGCGCAGACGACTGCCTCAACTCTGCCGAACACCTCCACTTCTGGATCCACAACAACCCCAACACCACCCTCAGAGGAACACTTGTCTATAGACCTCCCGGACCCCGGACCCTGTTCAGCGACTCCATCGCCAACCTCGCCAGCACCCACGCACTTGTCGCCTCCACGGACTACATCCTCCTCGGGGACATGAATTTCTATCTTGAGAACACCAACCTCGGCCAACTCCGCCACCCTGATCGACAACCTTGCCAACCTCGGCCAACTCGTCACCGAACCCACCCACCCACGCATGCACGCACGCACCCACGCACGCCGCCGGCCACACACGCAACCCAGTCTTCTCCACAAGCACCCACGTCGCCTTCAACACCACCGAACTCCACTGGACCAACCACCGCTGCATCCGCTTCACATTCAAGAAACCAACCACGCACCCAACAGCTGCCTCGTCGCTGCTCGAGCAAAGTCACAGAGGACCAGCTGACCTCCACCCACGCCCAGAACCCGCCCACCGACCCAGACGCCGCCGCCCGTAACCTTAGACAGTGGATCGAAGACTGCGCCAACACTCTCGCCCCGCTAAAGAAACCCTCCATCAATCACCCCAGCAAGAAAGCCGCCTGGTTCACCGAAGAACTCCAGACCTCCAAACACACATGCCGGAAGCAGGAGAAGAAATGGCTCCACGACCGCACGCCAGACAGCCACGCAGCCCACAAGGCGCCATCCGCAGACACCATCACCTACTCAGAAAAACCAAGAGATCTTCCTTCAAAGCCCGCCTGGATAACAACACAAACGACAGCAAAGAGCTTTTCAGCATAGTAAAGGAACTCTCCAACCCCAGCGCCAACGACATCCCACCCTCGCAAGCACTGTGCGACTCATTGGCCACCTTCTTCCATCTCAAGATCACCGACATCCATGGCAGTTTCAACACCCCGTCTGCCCCGACCACGACAGACCCCACCCCGAACACCACCTGCACCAACCAGCTGACCTCCTTGACCCACGTCAACAACGACGAGACACGCAAGATCATAAACTCCATCCGCTCAGGATCGCCAGCAGACCCCTGCCAGCACCACGTGTTCAACAAAGCAGACGCTACCATCGCACCCCAACTACGGAAGGTCATCAACATCTCCTTCGACACAGCGACATTCCCAGAAAGCTGGAAGCACACCGTAATCAACACCCTCCTCAAAAAGCCCAGGGCGGACCCCAAGGACCTCAAGAACTTCCGGCCCATCTCCCTGCTCCCCTTCCCGGCGAAGGTCATCAAGAAAATCGCCAACACTCAGCTGACCCGCCACCTCGAGGACCACAACATCCTAGACCCATCGCAGTCAGGATTCAGACGGAACTACAGCACCGAGACAGCCCTCATCGCCGCCACAGACGACATCCGGCGCCAACTAGATAATGGCGAAACTTCAGCCCTCATCCTCCTGGACCTGTCAGCCGCCTTCGACACGGTCTGCCACCGCACACTAAGAACACGCCTCCAAGAAGCCGGACTCCAGGAGAAGGCCCTAGACGGGTAAGTAGTGCGCTTTACAAATTCTTGATTGATTGATTGATTGAAGGACTTTGAACTGGTAGGCAGCTCCTGCCACATCCTCTCCCTCACCAAGGACCAGCACACCGCCAAAACCAACCTCCACGAGGGAATGAAGGCTTTCGCGAGTGGATGAGGAGCAGCCACCTGAAGCTAAACTCGGACAAGACGGAAGTCCTCATCCTCGGCCTCACCCCTTCGGCCTGGGACGACTCTTGGTGGCCGACCACACTGGGAACAGCACCGACGCCCACGGACAACGCACGCAACCTAGGATTCATCCTCGACTCCTCCCTCTCCATGTCGAAGCTGGTCAACGCCGTCTCCTCCTCCTGCTACAACACCCTCCCCATGCTCTGCAGGATCTACAAGTGGATCCCGACCGAAACCAGAAGAACGGTGACCCACGTCCTCGTAAGCAGCAGGCTGGATTACGGCAACCCACTCTACGCAGGAATCCCGACCAAACACCTACAGCGAGTGCAACGCATCCAGAACGCCTCTGCCCGCCTGATCCTCAACATCCTTCGACACAGCCACATTACCTCCCACCTAAGAGACCTGCACTGTCTCCCTGTCAACAAGAGGATCACCTTCATGCTCCTCACCCACGCACACAAAGCACTCCACAACACCGGACCAGCCAACCTGAACAACAGACTCAACTTCTACACCCTCGCCCGCCAGCTCCGCTCCGCCAGCCTCGCCCTCGCCGCCGTCCTGCGCATCCAACGAACAACCTCTGGTGGCAGATCCTTCTCTTTCCTCGCCGCCAAGACCTGGAACACCCTCCCCACCCACATGCGGCAGACCCAAGATCTGCTCACTTTCAGGAAGCTCCTCAAGACCTGGCTCTTCGAGCAGTAGAAGCAGCCCCTCCCCTCAGCGCCTTGAGACCCTCACGGGTGAGTAGTGCGCTTTACAAATTCTTAATTGATTGATTGATTGATTAAAGGACTTTGAACTGGTAGTTAGCTCCTGCCACATCCTCTCCCTCACCGAGGACCCACACACCGCCAAAACCAACCTCCATGAGGGAATGAAGGCCGTCGCCAAAAGGATGAGGAGCAGCCGCCTGAAGCTAAACTCAGGCAAGACGGAAGTACTCATCTCGGCCCCACCCTTTCGCCATGGGACTACTCCTGGTGGCCGACCACACTGGGAACAGCACCAACACCCACACCCACGGACAACGCACGCAACCTAGGATTCATCCTCGACTCCTCCCTTTCCATGTCGAAGCAGGTCAACGCCGTCTCCTCCTCTTGCTACAACACCCTCCGCATGCTCCGCAGGATCTACAAGTGGATCCCGAACGAAACCAGAAGAACGGTGACCCAAGCCCTCGTCAGCAGCAGGCTGGACTACGGCAACGCACTCTACGCAGGAATCCCGATCAAACACCTACAGCGACTGCAACGCATCCAGAACGCCTCTGCCCTCCTGATCCTCAACATCCCTCGACGCAGCCACATTACCTCCCACCTAACAGACCTGCACTGGCTCCCCGTCAACAAGAGGATCACCTTCAAGCTCCTCACCCACGCACACAAAGCACTCCACAACACCGGATCAGCCTACCTGAACAACATACTCAACTTCTACACCCCCGCCCGCCAGCTCCGCTCCGCCAGCCTCGCCCCGCCCCGCGCATCCAACAAACAACCTCCGGCGGCAGATCCTTCTCCTTCCTTGCCGCCAAGACCTGGAAAACCCTCCCCACCCACCTGCGGCAGACCCAGGATCTGCTCACTTTCAGGAAGCTCCTCAAGACCTGGCTCTTCGAGCAGTAGCGCAGCCCCTCCACTCAGCACCTTGAGACCCTCACGGGTAAGTAGTGCGCTTTACAAATTCTTGATTGATTGATTGAAGGACTTTGAACTGGTAGTCAGCTCCTGCCACAGTGAAGCGGGGAAACCTTTGGTGTTTGGGATTCATAGGAAGATGGAAATATACATCCTGTAAATCGAGGCTGGCCATAAAATCTGAATGGTTGTGTAGCAGCAATATCACCTGGAGAGTTACCATGCGGAAGGACTTTTCATGTGGGTATTTGCTGAGCTTTCTGAGGTCCAGAATGGGAAGCCATTCTTCTGACTTTTTATTTACAAGAAAAAAGTGGGAGCAGAAACCCATTCCCCTTTGAAAGTGTGGAACTCTTTATGGCTCCTTTTTAGCAGCATGATGAATGCCTCTTTTCTTGGCAACTGAAGATGAGATGGAAGAGATTTTTGTGGCGGATGAAGAGGTGGAACCGTCACCAACTCCAGGGTAAGGCCATACCTTATATCCAGGGCCCATCTGTCTGTGGTTATTCTTTGCCATTGATTGTAATAGCGGGAGATGCATAGTCCTTTGGAAAGTAGGGTAGAGGTAACCGTAACAGGCACTATGGGGTTGTCACTGTTTTCTAACAGCATCTCTGGATTGTATGGGTTCCTCACATCTAGGTTGTCTGGAGCATGAAGGTTGTGGTGATGCACGATAAACCTGGTGCTCCTGGTTGGAAGAGCAAAATGACTGGTAAGACTGAGCCAGGTATCTTTGGTAGCCTGCACAAAAGGAATAGGATCCCAATCCACGAGCTCCATGAAAGGGAATCCTTCTATACTGGAGTGTTCCCAAGGATCTAGGTGTCTCGGTGTCTGTCTTAATTGCCTGTAAACAGTCCTCTGTGTGTTTTCCGAAAAGCGCACTACCATCGAAAAGCATTTCTAGAATTTAGTTTTGTAATTCAGGGCGGAATGTAGTTGCCTTTAGCCAACCTGACGTCTAAGGACAGGCACACAATACAATACAATATGAATATCAGCAGCCCTACATGCCAAGAACAGATGCATACTGGTAAGTAGCATATTCCGTTCGAGGCATGTGGGCTGCTGAATTCATATCTGTGCATAGAATGGATAGCAGTCTCCCCCTTAGCGGTGGTTGCCCGTGCCAGCTGCAGCAGTCTGAAAAAGAGTCTTGAGAACAGCTTGTCCTACAGCTGCTTGCTGCTTGGAGGGTACATCTACACCGTAGTGTTTGGTAAATGTATGTATGGTAGACCATGTGGCTGCTCTACATATTTCTTCTAGAGGAATGTTTCCCAGGAAAGCCATGGATGCCCCTAACTTGCATGTTGAATGCGCTCTTGGGGGAACTGTTAATGTGCGTTTAGCTTTCTGATAACAAATATGTATGCACTTAACTATCCATCTGGCTACACCTGATTTGGAAATGGGGTTGCCTTTATGCTGTGGTGAAAAGGCAACAAACAGTTGCTTAGTTTTCCTGAAATGTTTTGTCCTGTCTATATAGTACAGGAGAGCTCTCTTAACGTCTAGTGTATGTAGAGCTCTTTTTGCCACTGAATCTGGATTTGGGAAGAACACTGGAAGTTCTATTGTTTGATTGATGTGAAACTGGGATACCACCTTTGGCATAAATTTAGGGTTAGTACGTAGCACTACCCTATTTGCGTGAATTTGGATGAATGGCTCCTGAATAGTTGGGGCTTGCAGCTCACTAACTCTTCTAAGTGATGTAATCGCCACTAAGAAAGCCACTTTCCACGTTAGGAATTGTATTTCACACGAGTGTAGAGGTTCAAAAGGTGGTCCCATCAGTCTGGTTAGAACCACGTTCAGGTTCCAGACAGGTGAAGGTGGGTGTCTTGGAGGAATCACTCGTTTGAGCCCCTCCATGAAAGCTTTAATAGCAGGTACTCGGAAGAGTGAAAGGTGCCGCCTGTTTTGAAGATAAGCTGCCACCGCAGCAAAATGTATACGTATTGAACTGTAGGTTAGATTGCATCTGTGTAAATGTAACAGATAACATATGATGTTTTGAGTTGATGCATCTAGCGGATTTACGTCATTATTGTTACAATAGATGACAAATCGTTTCCACTGTGCCGCATAGCATGCTCTGGTTGTAGGTCTTCTTGCTTCCTTGATAATATTCATGCAGTGAGGAGGCAAGTTCAGGTAACCAAACTCTGACTTCAGGAGCCAGATCGCAAGGTTTAACTGTTGCGGATCTGGGTGCTGAACGTCTCCATGGCTCTGCGTTAAAAGACTGGGTGTTAATTGCAGCCTTTAATGAGGCACCACGGAAAGTTCTAGGAGCACAAGTTACTACTTGTGTAACGATATATCTGTAAGAGACATTAGTTAGTATTAGATTCCTTACCTTAGAATATCCCCAGGCGTCAGACTGGATCCGGAAAATTTTGCGTAGCAGTACCCTTGCGCGTCGGTAGGCGTCGTCTGCGGCTCCGCGTCCGTCGTCGGCGTCGTGGGCGCCGCGATGATGTCGTCGGAGTACTTAGACGCCGCCTCCGCGTGCTGACGTCTGTTCTTAGACACAGCTTTTCCGCGCCAGAAACGCAGAGCTATGCCAAAAACCAACACTGGTGCCAGTGAAACTAGGGCCCTGAAGGGGACAACCCTAACCCTAGGTATCGGTTCGCAGAACGGGGAGGATTGGTGAGTCGGTAAGGAATCTAATACTAACTAATGTCTCTTACAGATATATCGTTACACAAGTAGTAACTTGTGCATCTGAAAGAGACACGTTAGTATCAGATTCCTTACCTTAGAATAGATACCCCAGCAATACCAACCCCGGTGGTGGGTCTGCGAACCAATACTCACACCAGAAAGTCCTGGAGGACGGAACGGCCAAAGAAGCCATCCCTCCGGACTTGGCTGTCCAGGCAGTAGTGTCTAGCAAACGTGTGCAGCGATGCCCACGTAGCTGCCTGACGGATGTCTTGTAAGGGCACACCCCTGCCCAGGGCAGTGGTAGTAGCCGTGGCACGGGTGGAATGAGCCCGCAATCCAGCAGGGGGCTCCTTCCTAGCCAAGGAGTAGCACGCCTGGATACACAAGATGATCCACCGGGAGATGGTCCTTTTGTGTACCGCGTTCCCCTTCTTAGCGCCCACGTAACCAACAAAGAGTTGGTCATCCACCCGGAACTGGCGTGTGCGATCCAAATAGAATGAGAGCGCACGTTTTGGGTCCTGACGATGGAGCCGCTCTTCCTCTTTAGAGGGATGCGGTGGCGGAAAGAAGGTTGGCAAAGTGATAGACTGCCCGATGTGAAAGGCCGTGACCACCTTGGGCAGGAAAGAAGGACGAGTCCTCAGAACGACCTTGTCCGGATGGACAGAGAGGAAAGGAGGTTTAGAAGACAGAGCCTGGAGCTCACTCACTCTCCTGGCAGAGGTGATGGCAACCAGGAAAGCAGTCTTCAAAGTCAGAAGGCGAAGAGGACAGTTGTGAAGTGGCTCAAAGGGAGCGCACATCAGAAAGGTAAGAACCAGGTTCAAGTCCCACTGAGGCATCACAAACGGAACAGGAGGAAACGTGTGTGTGTGATGCCTTTAAGAAATCTGTTTACAATAGGGGACTTGAACAAAGAAGGCTGATCAGGTAGTCTGAGAAAGGCTGAAAGGGCAGAAAGGTAGCCCTTGATAGTGCCCAGAGCAGAGCCCTGCTGGGCAAGAGAAAGAAGGAAGAGAAGAACCTCAGAAAGAGGGGCAGAAAGAGGATCCACAGCCTTTGCTGTGCACAATGCCACAAATCTGTTCCACCTGCAGGCGTATACCGACTTTGTGGAGGGACGCCTGGCTGCCAGAATGATGTTACAGACTTCAGGAGGCAAGTCAAATGGCCTCAACTGTCGCCGCTCAATCTCCAAGCATGGAGGTGGAGACAGGACAGGTTCGGGTGGAGGACCGTCCCCTGCTGCTGCGACAGAAGGTCCTCCTGAAGAGGCAGACGAACCGGGGGATCGAATGACAGACTGAGTAGCTCTGGATACCAGTACCTTCGAGCCCAGTCCAGAGCCACAAGGATGACTTGGGCCCGGTCGCGCTTGATCTTCTTCAGCACTCTGGGCAGAAGTGGTATAGGCGGAAAGGCGTACAACAGACCGCAACTCCACTCGCGACGAAAAGCGTATCCGAGCGAGTGCCGCCTTGGAAATTCCAACGCGCAGAACTGATGACACTGCGCGTTCTCTTCGGTGGCGAATAGATCTAACCAAGGCTCTCCCCATCGCTGAAAGAGGCCTTGCGCCACGTCCGAGTTCAGACGCCATTCGTGATCCATCATGCACCGACGGCTGAGCTCGTCCGCCCTGGCGTTCAGAGAACCTGCCAGGTGTTGAGCCACCAGGGTCACGCCCTGGCGTTCCAGCCATTGCCAAAGGCGAAGAGCCTCTTGACAAAGGATCCACGACCCCACACCGCCCTGTTTGTTGCAGTACCACATGGCGGTGGTGTTGTCCGTGAACACCTGCACTACACTCCCTCGTACAGAGGGGAGGAATGCCTTCAGTGCTAGACGAATCGCCCTGAGCTCCAACAGGTTGATGTGGAGCCGGGCCTCCACCGGAGACCAGAGGCCTCTGATCTCCGCCTCTCCCATGTGGCCTCCCCAGCCCTGGAGGGACGCGTCCGTCACAACTACGTGCTCCGGTTGGGGTAGGGAGAGGGATCTGCCGCTGACCCAATCGCGGTCCGTAAGCCACCACTGCAGCTGTCTCGCAGTGCCCTCCGAGATCAGGACGTGGTCGGATAGGTTGCCCTGATGCTGGGCCCACTGAAACTTCAGGTCCCACTGCAGAGCCCGCATCCGCCACCTGGCGTGATGCACCAGTAGGATGCAGGAGGCCATCAGCCCCAGAAGCCGCAGCGTCAACCTGACCGAGACCCGGGATAACGGCTGAAAGATGGGAATCAGAGCCTGAATATCCCGGACCCGCTGTTCGGGTGGGTAAACCCGAAATCGCGCCGAGTCCAGAACCGCTCCGATGAAGAGGAGCTTCTGAGAGGGACACAGGTGTGACTTCGGCACATTGATGGAAAACCCCAGCTGGTGCAGGAGGTCTGCCGTCGTCTGAAGGTGGCTGACGACTGTTTGGGGCGAGCCCGCCTTCAACAACCAGTCGTCGAGGTAGGGGAAGACTGAAACCCCTAACCGACGCAGATGAGTTGCGACCACCGCCATCACTTTCGTGAACACCCGTGGGGCGCTGGTAAGGCCGAAGGGGAGCACGGTAAACTGAAAGTGCTCGTGGCCCACCATGAACCGCAGGTAGCGCCGGTGGGCAGGCAGGACGGGGATATGAAAATAAGCGTCCTGCAAGTCCAACGCTACCATCCAGTCTCCTGGGTCCAGGGCAGCAAGAACCTGAGCCAGTGTCAGCATCTTGAACTTCTCCTTCCGGAGGAAGCCGTTGACGTTCCGTAGATCCAAGATAGGGCGTAGGCCCCCTTTGCCCTTCTTGGGTACCAGGAAGTAGTGGGAGTAGCAACCACACCCTACTTCTGGCCCAGGAACGCGCTCGATGGCCCCCTTGGCCAAGAGGGCCGTAACTTCCGCCTGCAGAAGTCGCAAGTGATCCCCCGATACACGGTGGTTCTGCGGTAGCATGGCTGGAGGAGTCGCCTCGAAGGGGAGGGAGTAGCCCCTTCGGACGATTTGCAGCACCCACCTGTCCGAAGTGACGGTGCGCCAGTGGAGGTGGTGATGGCGAACCCTGCCTCCAACTGGCGTCACATGGGCCTGAAAGCACGGACTAGGAGGGTTTTGAGGCGGATGCTGCGGGGGAAGGTGTGGACTGACCTCGCCGTTGCCCCCGACCGCCCGGACGGCAGTTCCCACGGCCGCCACCGCGTTGGGTATTGCCCTGCGGTGCGTGGCTGGCAGCGCGTGTGGGCGCACCCCTTCCGTGGCCACGAAAGGAGTGATAGGCAGCCGGTTGCTGGCGCTGGCCCGAAAGGCCTAAGGACTTGGCCGTAGCCCTGGAGTCCTTAAAACGCTCAAGCGCGTGGTCTGCCTTGTCGCCAAAGAGGCGACGGCCATCGAACGGCATGTCCATAAGAGTGCTCTGGACATCTGCCGAGAAGTTGGCGGACCTCAGCCAGGCGTGGCGTCTGACCGCCACGGTCGTTTCTATCGCTCTGCCTAGCGAGTCGGTGGTATCCAGCCCACACCTAATCGAATATTTCGCTGCATCCTGGCCTTCCACAAGGGCTTGGCCGAGTTTGGACCGTACCTCCAACGGACACTCTGGCAGCACTTCCGCGACCTTATCCCACACTGAGTGGGTGTAACGTCCCAAGAGGCAGGCGGTGTTGGAAGACCGCAGGCCGAGGCTCAGGGATGAGAAGATCTTCTTCCCATACTGGTCATACCTCTTGGATTCCCGATCCGGCGGGGCCGACGGGAATGCGGTTTGGGAATTGGAGGCCTGGATGACCAGGCTCTCAGGGGTGGGGTGGGTGGACAGGAAACATGGGTCGCCCGGGGCTGGGCGGTGGCGTCTGGCCACGTTCCTATCTACGGGCGAACCCGTAGCGGGCTTGGACCAAGTGCCCAAAAGAACGTCAGTCAAGGCCTCATTAAAGGGCAGCAGAGGCTCAGCCGAGCTTGACTGCGGTTTAAGGACCTCAGAGAGGAGATTAGTCCTCACGGCCGCGACGGGGAGCTCAAGGCCCAAGGCCTTGGCAGCCCTCATCAGCACCACACTATAAGTTGCCCCCTCCTCCGAAGCCACGGTAGGAGGGGAGACAAAGCCAGTGTCTGGAGAGGTGTCCAGGCCACTGGCATCCCCAAGGTCTCCTGACCAGTCCTCATGAGACTGACACTCCCTGGTCAGAGGGTCCTCAGACCCCTCCCAGTCCTCCTCCT
The DNA here is from genome assembly GCF_964261635.1 of Lissotriton helveticus. Classification (NCBI taxonomy): domain Eukaryota; kingdom Metazoa; phylum Chordata; class Amphibia; order Caudata; family Salamandridae; genus Lissotriton; species Lissotriton helveticus. Next base: position 173,928,912 of record NC_136061.1, read on the forward strand.
CACCCATCTCCTGAGATTCAGGGTCTTCAATTAATGGGGCCTGTTCGTAAAAGTGAAAATCGCCAAAGGACGTCTGGAGCGGCGCCCAGCGGGGCCGTCCCGACGGCTGAACAGGAATGGGGATAGGACCGGGGCCGGCGCCGGGGAGGTCGTAAGATCCACCGGCGACGAACCAGATGCCGAAGGGGGGCCAGCGGCGTCCTGCGGCGCCGGGCCCGAAGGCGCCGGCAGCGTTGGAACAACTGGACCCATCGGCGCCGGGCCCGAAGGCGCCGGCGGCGTCGGGATAACAGGGAGCTGCGGCGCCGGGCCCGAAGGCGCCGGCGGCGTCGGGACCGAAGCACCCGACGGCATCGGGCCGGAGGCGCCGATCCGCTAGGACTCCCAGACGGGTCCGCTGGGCCCGGAGGCGCCGCGGAACCCGTCGGAGGAGAGAGGTTCCTCATGGCCATGAGGAAGCGCTCGATCTCTACCGGCGTCGCGTTCAGCCCAGGGACCGGAGGGTATGGAGCCGGACGCGGCGCCCACGGCCCCGACGGAGCCGCGTGGGCGGTGTCACCCGAACCCCCGGCCGCATTGTGCGAGCGTCGGGGGGAGTCCGAGGAGCGATGACGCCGCTTGGACTTCTTGTGCCTCTTACCTGACGACGACTTCGACCCGGAGGAGTGAGGCCTACCCTCGGAGCTGTGGTGGCTCCGGGCCCGCGACCTGTCCCTCGACCTCCCGTGGGAACGGGACCTCTCACGGCGCGGGACCGACTGTCGGAGTTCGAGGCGCCTACGGGACCGCTCCCGTCTGGCTTTCGAAGAGAGGGCCCGACAGTCGGAGCAGGCCTTGTCGTCGTGGTCGACGCCCAGACACGACAAGCAGACGCGGTGAGGATCCGTGACCGACATCAGCCGGTCGCAATCATCACAAGGCTTGAACCCGGGCATCCCTAAGGCACCGATCGGAGTCGTAAAGACTCGAAACAGGATCAAAAAAGGATCAAAAAAGTTAGTAAAAAATGACTAGGGTTACTGCTTTTTCCAGATCTGCGCTTGCTGGCGCGGAAAAAAGAAGAACTGACGTCAGCACGCGGAGGCGGCGTCTAAGTACTCCGACGATGTCATCACGGCGCCCACGACGCCGACGACGGACGCGGAGCCGCAGACAACGCCTACCGACGCGCAAGGGTACTGCTACGCAAAATTTTCCGGATCCAGTCTGACGCCTGGGGATATTCTAAGGTAAGGAATCTAATACTAACGTCTCTCTTTCAGATACATGGTGTACCATGGTTGCCTCGCCCACGTTGGAGCAACTAGGATGAGGGTCATTGAGTGTTGTCGCAGTTTGCGTGCCACTAGTGGTATGAGTGGGGCTGGTGGAAAAGCGTACGCAAATCTGCCTGACCAGTTCATCCATATCGCATTGCCCTGAGACTGCGAGTGTGGAAACCTGGCAGCGAAGCTGTGGCATTTTGCGTTTTCCCTTGTGGCGAACAGGTCTATCTCTGGGTGACCCCACTGCTGGAAGTACGGTTGTAGCACTGAGGGATGTATCTCCCACTCGTGCATCTGGTGGCTGTGTCTGCTGAGCAGATCTGCCATCTGGTTGTCCCTGCCTGGGAGGTGTTCCGCCATGAGGAATATTTTCCTCTGAATGGCCCACTTCCACATGCTTTGCGCTAGATGTGACAACTGTGGAGAGTGTGTCCCTCCCTGCTTCTGTATGTAGTACATGGCAGTCATGTTGTCCGTGCGGATCAACACTACTTTGTTGCACAAATGTACTTTGAACGCCTTCATTGCCATAAAGATTGCCATCAGTTCCAGCAGGTTGATGTGCATCCTCTTTTGCTGTGTCGTCCATAGTCCCTGCACTGTGTAATGGAGGACATGTGCTCCCCATCCCAGGAGAGATGCGTCCGTCGTCAGCACTATTTGTGGTATAGGCTCTTGGAACGGTCGTCCCATGCAAAGGTTTTGTGGGTTCCACCAATGCAGAGAGTTGTATGCGCGACCGGTCACCAACACTAGGTCTTTTAATTGTCCCTGAGCCTGGTTCCACTGCCGTGCTAAGCACTCCTGAAGCGGACGCATGTGTAGTCTCGCGTGAGGGACTATGAAGATGCAGGAGGCCATCATGCATATCAACTGCATAAACACCCTTGCTGTGAGCGAGTGTTGGGGTTTGAATTTCTGAATCAGTAATTGAATGCTGTTGATTCTTGCTGAGTTTGGCTGCGCTTTTGCTGCCAGAGTGTCTATTGTTGCTCCCAGGTACAGTTGTACGTGGGTGGGTTGAAGATGAGACTTTGGGTAGTTTAATGAGAATCCGAGGCTGTGTAGGAGGTGAATAGTGCGGGACACGTGGCTGGCACATTGCTGGGCTGACTTTGCTTGTATAAGCCAGTCGTCCAGATAGGGGATAGACGTGATTATGGTTCCTCCGTAGGTGCGCAGCTACTGTCGCTAGGCACTTGGTAAACACCCTGGGGGCTGTTGTAACCCCGAAAGGCAGGACCTTGAACTGGTAGTGCTGATTCTGTATGGTAAACTGAGATATTTCCTGTGTGCTGGATGTATCGGTATGTGGAAATATGCGTCTTTTAGGTCTAGTGTTGCGAGGAAATCTCCCTGACTGAGTAATGGTAGAACCTGCTGTAAAGTGAGCATGTGAAAATGTTCTGACAAGATGTATTGGTTTAGGGGCCTGAGGTCCAGTATTGGCCTGAGAGACCCGTCCTTTTTGGGGATTAAGAAGTACAGCGAGTATACCCCTGTATCCTGTTGCTGAAGAGGTACGAGTTCTATGGCCCCTTTTTGCAGCATGCTGATGACTTCTTGCTGCAACAAGTGTATGTGCTCTGCGGACATAGGACGGTGTCTTGGGGGTATGTTGGGTGGAGTGGAGGTTAGCTCTAGACAATAGCCGAACTGGATAAGTTGTCTCACCCACCTGTCTGTGGTAATGCTTTCCCAGACTGGCAGGAACGGTTTTAATCGTGCCCCGACCGGTGTTACATGGTCTGGGGGCAGTGACAAGACGTCACTGTTTGGTATTGGCGGAGGATCTGGTGTTTTTATTCCCTCGTCCTCTGCCTTTGTTGCTGTTGCCACGGTATCCACCTCTATTGTTTTTATTATAGGTGGTCTGCGTGCTCCCTTTATTGTATGGAGTCTGCTGGGATGCCTGACCTCGTGCAGCTCCTCGGTTACCGGAGCGACGAAAGGAGCCTCCTCTGAATTGTTCTGATTGCAAGGCACCCATAGACTTGGCGGTCTGTGTCCTTTTTAATCTTCTCTAATATTGTGTCCACATCAGGACCAAATAAATAATCAGGGTTCACAGGCTGATTTAATAATGTGGTTTGAATCTCAGGTTTGAACCCAGAGATGAGTAACCAAGCATGTCTCCTGAGCATGACACTTGTATTGATGGCCCCGGCTGCGGTGTCTGCTGCGTCTAGCGCACATTTAATGGATGCGTTAGATATGAGTTTTCCCTCTTGTATCAGTGTTTCTGCTCCCTCCTTGTAGGCATCAGGCAAATGTTGTAGCAGTTGCTCTAGTGTGTCATAATGAGCCCTATCATATCTGGCTAATAGCGCTTGTGTATTAGAAATTCTCCATATATTAGCTGCCTGAGCAGCCAACCTTTTTCCAGAAGCTTCTAATATCTTAGATTCCTTGTCTGGAGGAGGAGCATTACCAGTGGTTTGCGAGTTGGCACGCTTAAGAGCATTTGATACCACCAAAGAGTCCAATGGCAGCTGTCCCTTAATATATGTAGGGTCCACAGGTGCCGGGCTGTATTTTCTTTCGATTCTGGGGTTAACACCCCTTGCTCTTGTGGTTTCCTTGAAAATGTCTCCTGCGTGTTTAAGGACACCTTTCAACATTGGCAATGTTTTGACTGATTTCTCTGGAGTGGAGAAAGTGTCAAATAGGAAGTCTTCTTCAATTGGGTCAGCATGCATTTCCACATCATGATTGTGTGCTGCCCTTTCTATTAATGTGTTAAACGCAGCTGTATCCTCTGTTGGCGAAGTCTTGACAGGATAAAAAGGAGTGTCAGGAATAGCCTGACTCCCCCAGGTCGACAGGGTCTGTCCAGGCTTGAGGCTGGTCTTCTTGATCCATGTCCACAGGGTAATTAAATTCTTCATTGTAGTCATACCCCATATCCTCATCAGTGCGTGTGGGTGAGTATGCAGAGGTGTCCTGGCCATGGTACCTTACAGTCTCAAAAAGGACAGGTGATGTGGAAGAATCCCTCTTCCTTTTGAGTGGAATTTTATATGTTTCAAGAGGATTTTCTGACCTGATCTTCCTCTGATAAATAGTAAGCCTGCCAGAGTCGGGGTCGATATGGAGCTTCGACTGTTCATCATAGGAGGGCTCTTGGTACACAATGTCCTCTTCTAGAGAATGACTCCTTTTCCCCATCGACACCTTCTTGGACGTTTCGATCCCTGCCTTCGGGTCGAGCGCCTTAGGCCGTGCGGTTGTGGGCAGTCCGAATTTTATCGGTGGCATAGTATTCGTAGACTGACTGACCTTCTTTGGGGCTGGCGTAGTCATTGGTCCGCCCGAATTTGTTTTTTCGCCAATATGTTTTTGACCTTGCGTCGACTTGGGCGCCTGTGGCGTTGGAAGCGCGCTCTTCTGCCTCGACTCGACGTGGTCCTTCGAGCCGCCCTTGGACTTCGGCTCGAGGGCTTTGACGAACTGTGGCCTGTCGACTCGTTGCTTCGGATCGAGAACCTTCCGAGACTCGAGTCCCTTTGTGCCGCTGTCCGTCGACGTCGACCTTGTCGGTTCGACGTGCCTGACTTTAGGCATGGACTTCAGCGTACCGATCTTCGGGTCGACACCCCGTATTTGTGACCCTGCACCTTTCTTCTTTGTCGAATCCGATGGATCCGAACTCTTCGATCCGAAGACTGTCTCTAGCAGTTTCGGTCGACTCCATGGCTTTCGGTTTAGATTTAACCAGTGACTGGTAATGTTCGACCGCTGGCTCGTGTGATATATTCTTAGCCGGGCCGAGACGCGGGGCTATAGAATGTTCGTCATGATCTTGGTTAAGGCCTGTTGGCGATGCCTCGACCTGAGCCCTTGGAAGTCTTTGCGTGTCTGTTTCGGGCCCCGTACTCACTGTTGGGCCTGGTTCATTGCTCAAGTCGTCATCGACGGCTCCGATGGCCGATGCGTCGTCCCTTACCTCGACGACGTTTTCATGTGTCCTTCGTCGTCTTCATAATAGTTGGAGTCATGCTCCGAACAGGGATCCGACTTCTGTTCTGGATCCTCAGTGTCGACGACCTCATCGTCTCCTTCATCAAAGATATTTACCGGGTCGGGCGCTGGCCTTGTCATCGTCTGCCTCGCTTCGCGTCGAAGCGTCTTTTTTGATCAGAATCGAGCACAAGCTAGGCAGTTGGCCTCATTGTGCTCCGGAGATAGGCACTTGTTGCACACCGGGTGTACATCGATGTGTGGGTACTTAGAATTACAAAGGGGGCATCGTTTGAACGGGCTCCGTTACATCGACGATCGGGCCTCTGGTGTGGAAAAGGCCACGGGTCTCTCTTCGACGTCCTGCTCGAAAAGAACTGGAACAAGTACTCGGCACCGATCGAAATGACAATACCGACGACCCCGAAGGCCTTTTGGCCTTTAGAAAAGTTTCCAAACTTGAGTAAAGAAAGTACATCCGAACCCAATGGCGGAAAAAAACAATCTGAGGACAGAGAGGATGCCCATGCGCACTGTAGTCCAGGGGAGGAGCCACCTATCTCGTGATACTTCGAAGACTCTTCCAGGACAACAATGTGCAATCATCCGGACCCAACACTAGGCGGCGATCTATGCACAGATATGAATTCAGCAGCCCACTTGATTCGAACATTATATATTCTTCTCACTCATTGCCAGTTGGTCTAGTGCTCTGAATTTCTTCTTCCTCCACGTCATCATTAGAGGATACTTCCTGTGTGGAGGCAAAACGTCAGCTCTCTGCTTCATTCTAGGTGTGGGAGTGGGAGGAGACATGAGCAGTGGAGATGCCGGTGGAGGCGAAGGTGCACCCGCAGGTGAAGGGAAAACGAGTGTGATAATCCTGCAACATGGCTTATAAATCTTGAACTAATCTTGAACCAATGCTACTAGAATGTGAACCATCGGCTCATGAGCAGGTTCCAAATACAGAAAGGTTTTGGCAGAACCATGCTGATGATTAAACTCCTGTTGATAATAGTGCTTATACTCCTCATCTTCTTGATACTTTACGTGAATTTGTGTAGGACTATGTGCAGGGCCGAACTGACCAACGTCATTTGACTCTAAGAAAGTAGCAGGAGGCAAAAGGTAAATCAATGAAGGATTCTGAAGCAAACGCCTTGTCAACGCCCTTGTCGACGAGAAGGAAGACTATGGAAAGAGGAGTAAATTGCGGTGTTTAGGCCAGGTGGAGTTAGTGTCCTCGTCAGTTTCGGTGACGGTGGCGGCAATTGTGCAGTCTACTATGACATGATGGGAACGGACGATGAGATCGTATCCATTGTGGCCAAAGTCAACGAGGAGCTTGTCGGTTGTGAAAGTACCTTCATCGACGGTAAAGGCATCACCTGTGGAGCTGCTGTTGTTGAATCTTTAACCTTCACCGACGGGGGTTTTTGACGACGAGAGTGCTAACGACGATGAAGGGGAAACACGCCCCAATGGTGATTTTTGTGTCCGTGATCTCAAATATGGTGCTGCCGACGATGAAGGTTTTTTAGTGATCTGAATCTTCACTATAGAGTGTTCTGAAAATGTTTGTGCATGTTTTGAGGCAAATGGAGTTGAAGGATGGGATTTTTCTTCAGTAGGAAATAAACGCTTTCCTTTTTGTAAGGAGCCTGCAGAGTCATGATGAGACTTTTTGGAAGCTTTTTTATGTCCTTCAGGAGATTCCTGTGACCACTGTCTCCTTTTATGTTTTTCTAGAGAGGAGTGAGAGGTATTACTATCCTCATCCTGATAGACAACTTCAGATTTGTCAGTCTCTGTAACCAAATCAGCAACCTACCCTGTCTGTCTTGTAGGATTTTGTTTGAAAAGGTTCTACACATTTTACAGTCCTTAACTTCATGTTCAGGAAACAAACAGTATATACAGTTATTATGGGTATCTTCTGCATGAAGTCTCTACTTATCGCAAGACCCACACAAACTGAGGTCACTGCTTAGAAGAATCCAATATGGTTCGATGGAAACTGGAGAATACATATCAGAAGAATGAAATGAAAAAACTGAGCACAGCTCCGGGAGACTCCCGGTCACACGACGTGCGGTAGAAAAGCTGAGCCTCTCTTGGGAGGATTCTACTGGGTGTTGTCGACTGATTGGTTATTGCTTATGTTTGTTTTTGGGTTTTTTTACAAAAGAATTTTAGATAGGCTATTACAGGTACTGTGCATTGCATTGTAGCCCATAATTATAGTATTTACTACTAAAAATGGCACCATGGGACTCCCACTCCGATGACGGGGATGATTCAAGCATGTGAATCTATGAAAGATCCAATACTGGAGAAGACATTTATTGCACAGACATGATCAATAATGGAGCCACGACTCGAGGAGATCGAGACCAATTTTATAAAATTATACTTTGTTTGTGCTTTATTTTAAGAGCCAGGTCTTCATAATAAGGTAAGTACGTTTTTAATTAAAAATACTGTTCACTTTCAAACATCGACACTTAGAAACTTTTTCACACTGTCCAATGTTATCCTATAGGGAAAACAATATTGCGGTTATACAGGTGGGTATCCAACTTACAAATTCTGTCTTCGGAGGAAAAAGTCAGCAAGGACATGGGGTCCGGTACCAAAATTGCACCACCCGCGCCACAGGGACGAGCAGGTGCAGACATCAACTTCTGACTTTCGGCAAATGTTTTCCAAATGAGACAGGGGGTGCCTGCACGTTAGTAGATCGGTTGGAAGGACCAAGCTTTGGGGGTTAGGTTAAGCACAGTGGGGCCACACAGCAGCACCAAACATACACCACCAGCAGCACAGGGTTGGCTGGGTGCAGGATGCAAATTCAACGATGGTGCCCAATGCTTTTCAATGAGGATTCTTTGGTCAGCAAAGAGGCTGCACGCATGGCACCGGATGTTGTAGGAGGAAGACCAACGACAATATAGGTAAGTTGGGATGTAGGGTGTTGTAGGGGCACCGTCGGTTCAGCTCACCAAGACCCAGGTGCTTCAGGTGCAGGTGTGCCTTTGGAATCTTCATTCCAGAGCCGGTTGCGATCGGGGGGAGCTTCTGGATTCACCCTGCAGGCGCCGTTGTGGAGGGCAGGAGAGGTCAGCCAACCCTGGACACGAGGTCAGGATCGCCAGAGAAACTTCACTTCACAAGTGAACCACTCATACTTGGGCAGTGAGTTTGATTGGATTGAGGGTGCGGATCTGCCTGGTTCCGGAGTCTTTGGAGTCAGTTTCTTCTGGATAGATCTGCTGTACTAAGGAGATTGGAGTCTTTAATGAAAATTGTATTTATACCATGCACTACTACCTAAAGGTGTCTAAGCGCCAAGCTCTGATTTGGAGGAAAAGAAAAGGCTTACTTGTTGAACCGCCAGGTTTTTAACGACTTACGGAAAGAAAGAAAATTTGATTTTTTTCTTAAGGGAGGGTGGCAGAGAGTTCCATAGCCTGGCTGTGCCAACCACAAAACATCTCCCCCAAGGAAGCTGTTTTGACTTTAGGAATCACAAGATTTAAAGCTGATTAAGAATGCAGAGGTCTTATGGGGACATCCCGGTGAAATTTGTGTTAGAAATATTCGTTACCAAGCCCATGCAGTGTCTTAAAGGCAATGCAAAGGGACTTGAATTTGATCCGTCTTTTTATAGGAAGCCAATGCAGCACTGGCAGAAGATGAGATACCGATTAATGTTTTGGTATGGCGAGCAGCAGGCAGGCGGCGGCGTTTTGCTGAATCTGCAGTTTATAACAAAATCTGGTCTGGGAATAAAAAAAATGAAGCAAAGGGCACTGCAGTAATCAATTTTAGACAATATTAATGCAGAAATAACTGCTTTCCGTAGATCAAGTGGGATAAAAGCTAGGACTTTTCTGAGAGTCTAACATAAAAAAGCAAGACGAGGTTATAGACTTTACTTGGCCCTCAAAGGAGAGTTTCAGGTCCAAATAAACTCCTAGGTTTTTTGCCTTTCTTGACTGGGGTGGGAAGCTCTCCCATCTCCTGTGGCCACCACTCAGGCGACCAAAAGGATGTATCCCTTCCGAACAGCAGGACCTCGGTCTTTCCAGAGTTTAACTTAAGACAATTGTTACACATCCAATTCCCGATTTCCCTCATGAATTCATGGAATCTTGAGGCAGGGTCTTCAAGATTGCTGGAAAGTGATGCCACGATTTGAGTTTCCTCAGCATATGACACCACTGTAAAGCCATATGCCTCTATGAGGTCAGCTAAGGGGGTAACAGAGGTTAAAAAGAGTGGGGCTCAGAGGGGATCCCTGAAGAACCCCACAAAGAAGAAAGAAGGACTTAGACCTGAAGCCGTTAAGCTCCACAAACTGCTCGCTATCTGAAAAGAAAAAAAAAGATGTGAGGAGTTTAAGTGCCTTGCCCCTGATAACCAGGGCAGAAAGAGTCAATAAGAAGTCTATGATTGACCATATCGAGTGCCACAGAGAGGTCAAGTAAAATCAGGGAACCTCACCGCCCAGGTCTACAATTTGCCTAATTTCCTCAGAAACTGTTATCAGAGCTGACTTAGTACTGCACTGGCTTCTGAATTCGTATTGTGAAGTATCCAGAAGATTGTTGTTTTTGATGAATAAGGATAATTCCATATTAATGGATATCTCAACAATTTTTGCGGGGAGAGGAGCCATGAAATTGGTCTGTAATTATTCAGGTCCTTGGCATCAAAGTCGTTCTTTTTAAGCAAGGCGAGAATGGAGACTTTCTTCCATTCCTTGGGGAAGTATCCCTCGATGAACATCCTATTAAAGATGTCCCCAAAATAGTAGACCGTGCTGTTGGGTGCTAGAGAAAGGACCTTAGTGGGGCAAGGATCCAATTGAGATCGTCAATATGTTTGACAAAGAAGGGCCTGATTTGTAGCTTCTGAGAGAGGATTGAAAACGTCCAGAAGAGGTTGATTTTCCACTGGATTAGGACCGTGAATTGTAGCTTTTGAGAGAGAATTAATATCTTCCAAGAGGATATTAGATTCCGAATCGGTGTCAAAGGAAGTGATCCCCACAAATAAAAGAATAAAAGAGTAGTTATCTCCTCCAATACATTTCCTAAAACAGGACAGATTGAGATGAAAGTATACATACCATTTTAATTTATTCTGAAAAAAATGCACCAAAGAATTACATAATTCTTGACCAACAGCGGTATTTCTGAATTCAAGTAATTTGCTCAGCTTGTTCACTGTTGCAAAGAGCTCTTTTGGAACTTTAAGAGAAGATTTTATCTTTGCTACAAATTAACAGGATTTGGAATTAGGGACCATGACTATATAGGCCTGAATAGCCTTTATATAGCATATGTTATCATTGGGAGTCCACAATTTCCTTTCAAGCCTACAAAAGGCTTGTTTATGGCTCCTGAGATTGTCGTGAAACCAGGGCTCAGAGTGTAGAGTCTTTTTATTCTTAATAGTCTTAACATTAAAGGCAATCCATTTATGGTGGCCATGTCCAAATCTAGAAGAAACTCTGGTTTAGACTGGACTAGATGCGCATTACACACCTCAGTAGTAATTTTATGCTAGGGGCTGCCTAGGGTTTTAGGTGTTCGGGAATAGGCAGTGGAACCTGCTGTCTCCATGGTGAGATGAACATGACAGCATAATGATCAGAACAGGCAAGGGGAAGAGTGGAAATGACTAAGATGGGAATGGTCAGTGAAAATGCCATCTAATGAATTGTCACCAACACGCGTGGGTTCTTTTACTAATTGAACAAGGCCCACGCATTCCAATTGATCAGAAAAAGGCAAAGGCAACAGTCCTCCCAGGGGTTTTGGAGGTCACTGTTACAACACAGGTCACAGGTTGGTAGAATCAGGAGACAGGCTGGTAGGGCCAGGACCAAGGCAGTTGTCTTCTGCTGCATGGTGCCTTTCTTCTTAGCTCATCGTAGATCTGAGGGACAGGTCTGGGGGAGCCACCTAAATACTAAATTTAGGAGGTGTTTTAGGGGAGTGGTAGATAGGGCCTATGGGCACCTTTCCTGGGGTGACTACACCCTCTATTAAGGAACCCTCCTTTGGGTGGGGGCTTCGGCCAAGACCTGATTAGAGGGGGTCCCCCATCTTCAAGATGGCTGGAACTAAAAAGTGTGCTTCACATTGCTGCCCCCCCCCCCACCTTAGGGGTGGGGTTGGCAGAAGTGGGCATAATGCCTATCTTTTTGAATTTTTCCGACTTTTTTCCTGCCCAAGGTAGGGGTGTAAATCAGGGGCTGCAATCTGTTGCTAGGGGTCGCATTACAAATGCGGAAAGCCTTTGAAGCTCACTGGTTTCAAGCACGGGCCCATCCTGGGGGAGGAGGCATGACACCTCAGCCCAGGATGTGTTGTTTCTGGTCCCAGAGTGCAGGGGCTCTCTACCTAGGGGTCCAGAAACATGTCTGGTGGTGGCTGGCTCCCTACAGCCGGTCAGAGACGACACCAGGGTTGGTAGGGATTCAGGGAGCACCTCTAAGGTGCCCTCTGGGTACATGGTACAATAAATCCTACAAAGGCATCAGTATGGGTGTATTGGTACCAAACACTCCTGTATTCTGCGAAGCCATGATAATGCTGTGGAACTCGAGTTGTTGAGTTTCCAGCCCATGTACTCTCTATGGCTTAACTGGCACTTACAATATCAGGAAATTTTGCCCAATATTGTAGGGGCAGATCTGCTGTCTTAGGTACCCAGAGTACCATTTACTAGGGACTTACAGAGGGCAGAAGTGCCAATGAGGGATTTGTTTAGGGAAGGCGCACTGGCACAGTGGGCCTGGTTAGTAGGGACCATGTGCACTACATTTGCAATCTTATCAAAATCAGACAAAAAGGGTGGGGGCTAACCATGCAAAAGAGGCACTTTCTCACATGGATAGATGCGGTCTATTTTCTAGATAGGCAGCTATGGCAGCAAGATGCAATCTAATGTAAGTATATGTGTGGAAAGTTGGCTCTGTATGTACTGTCCCAAAGTAAGGTATAGTGTGCACAGAGCAGAGTGGATCCCCAGAGGTATAGCAGTAGCTTTATTAGGTGTGTACTAACAGCTCTCTTGGTGGTAGTGTGGGTGAGCCATTAGGCTTATCCAGAGTGTGTGTTAAGCATTTATTGTATTCGGTCACTCAATACTGAAGACACACACTCACAACTAAATCCATACCATTTAAGTAAGTATCAAAAAGGTATACTTCGGTTTAATTTTCTAGAACCAAGCAGTTCTTGGTATGGTTAGGTAAAATATACTTTCAATCATAGAACATTAAGAAGTGCAATTGATATGCAATCGTTACAGGTTTGTATTGGTTCAAAAAGCAGTTTAAATTACACAGTAATGACTTTTGGAATACCTTTGGATTACATAGACTACGAGGGGTGGTATGCCCAGATACCACGCAGAGGATCTCACAATACAAGTTAAGTCAGACTTTTCAACATTTAAGATAGTTACTTTTCTTCCATATAAAACAACAGTTAAACAACACTTTTGGAACACAAACTCGTAACATTGGTTCCTATGGGAGAAAAATGGTTATCGGTTTTACAGGTAAGTACTGGACTTACAAGTGGAGGTTTTGGGGGTTAGATCCAAGGTTCACCAAGGTCTTGGAAGGCTCTCAAGTTGCACCACTAGTGACACTGGGGTAGCCGGGTACAGAGTGCAGTGACCCAATGTTACCCAATGGGGCTAACTGGGCCTTATTACGATCAGGCCACTCTGGTGTGACAGCAAAGCTTCTCGGGTTAAGGCACCACAGGGGCCAACGATCAGCACATCCAGCGGCAGTGTGTCAAGAAGCCGTTGGTGACCCTGACTATTCCAATGGAGGCCTTCGGTTCGGTAAAGATTCTGCAGGCTCTGACAGGGGGGGCTTCCTGAAGGTCACCACTGGCTAGCGAGGTAAGTTGGGTTCTTGGGGGATGCCTGGACCTAGTCGGTTGGGCCACCCCAGGCCGAGGGGTGTCGGGTGCAGGGGTGTCTTTTGGCATCAGGTTCTTCTTACCAGCTCCTAGTCACGGTTGAGGGGACCTTTTAGATTTAGGCAGCAGGCGGCGGCTGGAGGCTTTAGGCAGGTCAGGGATCGCTGGATCTTGGGTCTGGATACCCGGGGAGACCTCCTCGTGGTGTTTGCACGCCTGGGCCATGGACGGAGGGTGCAAAGTGGGCGGTTTCGCGATTTCCGGCGAGGCCCAGAGGTTAGAGATGAACAAATCCGGTGTTCACGGGGGACAAAGTCTTTGGGATTGAAGGCAGGCAGATCCTCCAGCTTTCTCAATGTTGCTGGCTACAGGACACATCGGGATTTCGCAGGAGCAGGTTTGAGGTGGAGACAGGACGTAGGGCTGAGGCTAAGTCAGTAGGCGTCTTCCTCTTGTTAGCTTTGTCATGGCTGTTCAGTCCTTTTCTTATTCAGGTTTCTTGTCTGCCTTCTTGGTTCAGGGTTGCCCCCTAAATACTGTAATTAAGGGGCGTTTTAGGGGTCTCAAGGTCAGTAGTCAATGGGCTACTGACCTTAGGGTGACTGCACCCTTGGTGTGTTCACCCCAAGTGGGGTGGGTGAGCACAATCCCTAACCCTGATTGGGCAGTACCTGCCATCTGCAAGATGGCGAGCACTGAAGAGTGGGCTTTACCTCGCCTCCCCCACCTGAGAATTGGAGTTGGCAGAGGTAAGCACACCTTTTGGGCTTGCTAATTTTTCCGCCTGTCTTTCCGCTGAAAAAGAGGGGAGACAGGAAGGGGGCCTGCTCCTGATAGCAGGAGAGGCTGGGGGTCACATTACAAAGGCTGCTATGCCTTTGAATCTCCCCTGCCACAGATGGCTTTTCCTGGCCTGGGGAAGTGCGAATACCTCGCCCAGGAAAGGCTTTGTTTCTGGGCTCAGGGAGCGAAGGCTCCCACCCTAAGGGTCCAGAAACATGTCTTGGGGTGGCAGGCTGGTGCGTATCAGTCAGGGAACTCACCAGAGGCTCGTCGTTTTTCAGGGGGCAACACTAAGATACCCTCTGAGTGCATTTTTCATAAAATCCCAGCATCTGTGTGGGTTTAATGTGCTGAGACGTTTGATACCAAACTTCTGAGCTTTCAGTGCAGTCATTATGGTATTTGAGTTCGTAATGCAACTCCCAGCACCATATACTCTTAATGGCAGCACTGAACTTACAATGTCTAAAAACTGACTTAGACACTGTAGGGGTACAGGGTTCATGCACCTGTACCTTCACCACTGGCATAGTATAGTGCACCCAGCTAGAGAGGTGACTGATCCATGCCAGGGCAGTGTGTTGTAGGCATGGCACACAATGCTGCGTGCCATGTCGACTCTTCACTTTGTTCTGCACCAAAACACGCAGCTTGCAAAGGCAGTGTGTGAGTGAAAAGGTAAGGGACCTCAAAGGGTGGCACAATAAATGTTAGAGCCCTTAGAGGCCTTCCCTGGTCACAGTGCCCTGGGTACCTGTGGTACCATTTACCAGGGTCTGACCTGTGGCCAGAGAGAGCCAACTGGGTGTCCAATGTACAGTTTTGGGGAGAGAACACAGGCCCTGAGAAACTGATTGGCAGGGACCCAGGGCACATCAAGTCAAAGTGCATCAGTAGTCTGGCAAAAAGTGGGGGGTTACTGCAACAGAAACCCAGCTTCTCACAGTGGGTGAGTCTTTGCTTGAGCAAATCCGGTGCTCTGGGGCTGCTGGACTCAACAGCGTTCTTGCTTTGGGCAGGTCGAAGTTGGGACAGGCCGGGAGGGCTGGGGCCAAATATGTAGGTGTTCTTATTCCTGGGTCAGCACGGCTCCTTCTTTCTTCCTCGAATCTGAGGTGGCAAAGGTCGGGGTTGCCCCTAAATACTACATTTAGGGTGGTTAAAGCGGTGTGCAGGACGGTACCAATGGGTCCCTTCCTTGGGGTGGGTACACCCCCTATTATTGTATACAATGTGTGATCAACAAAACCACAAAGGAAGCGCTCCTTTAACATAAAACAGGGGAGTTTCTTCACTCACTTATAACGATCAGGTTACGATATTCATCAATTCCATAAATTCATAAATCTTTAGTTCAATAGTTTCATAAATTCTTTTATTAGTTCATATCTTCTCATCGTATTCAATTTTGTTGCAAGAATTGATTCTATTCATGAATATTCAGTTGCTTATGATGTGCCCAATGCATTTCGGGTTAATGAACTAACCCTTCATCAGGGGCCTGTCAAAGATGAGAAACATACAGGACCTTAGCATTCAGAAAAACACCAGATATGTACATGTTGCCAAAATTAACCAAGAAACAATATAGTCACTGCAGGTAATATTACCATAGTTACAAAAACATTTTTAGAAACAATCTTTACCAGATAGCATGATACTGAGGCCAGCCAGTGTATATGTGATTACTAAAGTGTGCCGAAATGACGTGAGGCTCATCGGAATGGGCAGCTAACATGTATTCCGGATAATGACTAATCGGGTACAAAAAGCTAAAGTGAAAGGCCTAAACTACGGTAAACAAATGCTGCGGGGAAGTAGCGAACATTGATGGGGCTAAAAGAACATAGTGAGGCTAAAAGACGGAGGAGGACAAACTAACTGGGAGCAGCTCGGTGTAATCGTTCTTTTCCGGGTGCAGGATCAGATGGATAAGCACGAAGCCAATCGCAAGGCTTCTTGTATCGAAAGACGGGTCACGTGGTGTTAAGTAATCCGACATATAACTACACGGTGCAAAATAAGTTTTAGCATAAACTAACAAAGACAGCTTTTGATGAAAATACTTCAATTGGCTAGCGGGAAAGTGAAGGAAACATTCGAACAGATATCGGTCTTAAAATCTGGGCCGGTAGCCATAGTAACTAACAAGACTCTATACCATTGGACGGGAGTTCTGATCAAGTGTATAGTTAATGTAAACACAAAGAGTAGAATAATAAAGTTTTCGGGATACTGCGAGTAAGAGCGAAATACACTAAAATATCGAAAGAATTCTTGGATATTGAACATGCGATCAACTAATGTGTCAATGGGAGTAGGTACAATAAATGCGATGTACACAATGTTCTTGTGAACTGTGGTGCGATCAAACAAATTACATTAATAAATTGAACATATGAAATCACATATGCAAATGTAAAGAATTATAGTAAATTATATAGAAACATGATAAGCAGGGTTGAATTAAATGCGGACTGGGTTCATGTTAGTTCATGCAGTATGAGTCTCAAGAAGGGGAATGAAGGGCCCTTGACCCTTTGCTGTGCAACGGTCAACATGGTTCATAAAAAGCATGCCAGTTCGATTCTGTCATTCATCCCGATTGGCTGAAGAGAATGTAGTTTTTTGATCCAGAAGAATTCAGCCTGTAAACGTTGTTTCACTGGATCCATATCGCAGCGTTGTGGGAGTATCTCAAGTATAGTAAATCTTAATTGGGATATTTGGTGATTGGCTTCCTGCCAATGCATGGCTATGGTAGATTTATTATTCATGGTGCGTATATTGCTTTTGTGTTCAGTCATTCTTATTTTGATTTTGCGTTCAGTTTGACCGACATATGTCTTGCCGCACGGGCATTTAATTGCATAAATGACATTTTTAGAGTCACATGTTCCTGTGTACTGCAAATCAATCTTATGGCCTTTGGTGGGATGCAAAAATGTTCTACCAGTAATAACGTTATTGCAGTGGATGCAATTGTGACATTTCACCATTCCTTTGTACTGGGATTTTGATTCTTTTTTAGCAGAGAGGATCTCTTTCATGTTTTTTGATCTTTTAAAAGCAAAGGTCACATGTTCACTGAATAAATTCTGTAAGTCAGGTTCCGCATTAACTATACACTTGATCAGAACTCCCGTCCAATGATATAGAGTCTTGTTAGTTACTATGGCTACCGGCCCGGATTTTAAGACTGATATCTGTTCGAATGTTTCCTTCACTTTCCCGCTAGCCAGTTGAAGTATTTTCATCAAAAGCTGTCTTTGTTAGTTTATGCTAAATCTTCTTTTGCACCGTGTAGTTATATGTCGGATTACTTAACACCACGTAACCCGTCTTTCGATACAAGAAGCCTCGCAATTGGCTTCGTGCTTATCCATCTGATCCTGCACCCAGAAAAGAACGATTACACCGCGTTGCTCCTCTGCCGTCTTTTAGCCTCCTTATGTTCTTTTAGCCTCATCAATGTTCGCTACTTCCCCGCAGCATTTGTTTACCGTAGTTTAGGTCTTTCACTTTAGCTTTTTGTACCGGATTAGTCATTATCCGGTATACACGTTAGCTGCCCATTCCGATGATCCTCACGTCATTTCGGCACACTTTAGTAATCACATATACACTGGCTGGCCTCAGTATCATGCTATCTGGTAAAGATTGTTTCTAAAAATGTTTTTGTAACTATGGTAATATTACCTGCAGTGACTATATTGTTTCTTGGTTAATTTTGGCAACATGTACATATCTGGTGTTTTTCTGAATGCTAAGGTCCTGTATGCTTCTCATTTTTGACAGGCCCCTGATGAAGGGTTAGTTCATTCACCCGAAATGCATTGGGCACATCATAAGCAACTGAATATTCATGAATAGAATGAATTCTTGTAACAAAATTGAATACGATGAGAAGATATGAACTAATAAAAGAATTTATGAAACTATTGAACTAAAGATTTATGAATTTATGGAATTGATGAATATCGTAACCTGATCATTATAAGTTAGTGGAGAAACTCCCCCGTTTCATGTTAAAGGAGCGCTTCCTTTGTGGTTTTGTTGATCACACATTGTATACAATTCATGAGAAGGCACTGACAGACAGTGCGTCAAGGATAGCGCCAAAAAAAATGTATGACTCAATTAAGGTGTGCACGAAGATAATATTGACCTGATACACCCCTGTCACGGGTCTGACTGTCAAGAGACACCTGAATATAAAGACTGGTGGTGCGCCACCCCCCTTTTACCTTGCGTCTTGTCTCAACAGCCGCAGACTTCTACGTGGCATGAGGAAGAAGGAGACCCCGACACGGAATGGCCATCAGGGGTGAATGTATACGGCTCCTTTAAGGCCGACGGCTGGGATTGTGGAGTCCCGCCCCTAGTGACGACAAAAGCAGGAAGCACGGCATCGAGGACGGACGGCGTTTCCCCCGCGGAGGAGATCGAGGAGGAGAGCAGCGCGGAACCAGGTCAAGGAAGAGAAGCAGACGGAAACGACAAGCCAGGAGGCCAACGGTCGGACGAGTCGCCCTGCCACGCGCCCACGGGAGGAGCGTGGCTTAAAGAGGTACGGGGCCAGGTCGCGGGTTGGGTTGGGAGGCGGAGACAGCCCCCGGTGTAACACTTCCTGCAACCAAACCCTTCCCTGAGCACGAGCACCTTCCGTCACTCCCGTAGTTAACTGGAGCACTTCACGGGGTTTGCGTGTCCTTCACTCCCGGTCCTTGTGTGATTCCACCCAGAGTGCTGGCAGTAATCCGCCTTCTCTTGATTTCCTTTTCTTTTCGGTACCACGTGGGAACCTGTTATTGAGACGTATCAAGACAAAGACTTCCACGACCAGAAGGCACCGCGGCATTCAGCGATACCCAGAGACTAAAGACTCTTTACCTTTTCATGAAGAAAACGTATATAACAATAAAGCCCTCCTTAAAACCTTTAATCAAAGCCCCAGTGTTTCTCTTTGAGCCGGCCCCTCCCGCTCCAGTGGTCGAACCTCCAATCCTCCCTGAGCCCCCGGGACAATTGGTGTCAGAAGTGGGATCAACTTCATCATCCATCAGTGAGATCAAGATGGAGACCCTGATCGACCACCTCATAAAGGGGCAGGAGAAGTTAGAATGGGCCGTGGAGAACCAGCTGTCCATTGCTCATGCGGACCGAGAACTTTTTACTAAAACCATGACCGCACACGTAGAGGGTCTTAAGTCCATACCCTCTGTCCAACAGGCGGCCACGGGCGAAGGTCGTGTACACACTCCACATCCGTCAGGAATGGCCCTACAAAAATATGTACCCGGTGAGGATCCTGACGCCTTTTTGGTAAACTTCGAAAGGGCGGCTCGGGCAATGAGCTGGCCCGAAGAAAAATGGCCGTTCTTTCTCGCCCCTCTCCTTACCGCCGAAGCCCAATCTGCATATCAAGCAGCGAATCCCCTGGGGACAACCCCATATGCGACTATCAAAATGGTCATATTGGACCACCTAGGTTTGGACCAGGAGGCCTATAGAGTCCGCTTCCGAAAAGAGAAAGGGGTTCCCGGGGAAAACCCCAAAACACTGTTCTTCAGGTTAAAAATGGCGGCGGACAAATGGCTTCGCCCCGATGTGTGTACAAAGGAAGAAATACTGAATAAAATCTATGTAGAGCAGTTTATGGAGGCGTTACCATATGCGACCCAGCGTTGGCTCAAACAGCATGTAGGCCTGACCGTAGAACAAGCCATTGAGATGGCATCACAATATGCCAGGGCCCAACCCAAGTCTATACCGTGGGAGCCAGAAAAAACCACCAAAGGTACTCCTACCAACAAAACGGACAAAAGGCCAAAACCAGTACTCGAGGCTCCCCGACCCTTCAGACCTTCCGGTATGATGGTTCCTCCGACAAAAGGACCACAGTGTTTCGAATGTGGCGAGTGGGGCCACATCGCCAGGATGTGTCCAAAAAGGAAGAACCATGAAGAACCCATGGAAGTGGGGTATCTGCCCCGGACTGTGATGTATTCCGCCGAAATGGGCAGCACGTTTTACGTGAGTATAAGGATGAATGGGTTCCAATTGAAAGCATTGTTAGACTCAGGGTGTAGGCAGTCTGTGGTACAGTCCAGGTTCGTAACCCAGGATCAGATGAATCATAAGAATCCCGTGTATATCAGGTGCGTCCATGGGGACGTGAAGCCTTACCCCGTGGCTTCCATCACTCTCATACCGCAGGAGAGGGACCCCTGTACTGTTAGCGTAGGGGTAGTTGATTCCCTGCCTGAAGATATGATCCTGGGGACCGACAATCCAGAATTCCTGTCCCTATTTAAGGAACACCTTTCCACAACCAGGAATGGGGTGTATATACCATCCTACCTATCCCCCGAACCCTGGGTTATTGATCGCAGTTTCAGATTTGCTCAGGCTGAAGATAGATCCCTTTTCAACGCCTGGGAAATCGCCCATAACTCAGATAATCAGACCTCTCCAGTATTTCCCCGCTTTTTGATCAAAAACGATTTGTTATATAGACAAGCCAACCAAGAAGCAGAAATGCAGCTATTGGTTCCCCAGTCTTTTAGAGAACAAGTGCTATTCTTTGCACATGCCCACTTGATGGCAGGACATGCCGGCAAGGAAAAAACCACTGACTGTATCCTGCGCAACTTCTATTGGCCGGGTATTTACAAAGATGTTCAAGAATTCTGTGCCCGGTGCGAGGTCTGTCAACGTAGAAACACACAGCGCCCTCCGGCTGCCCCCCTACAAAGGATGCCCATAATTGGTATCCCCTTCGAGCGAGTGGGCATGGATCTGATAGGGCCCCTACCAAAGACTGGGAGAGGCTTTCTATATGCATTGGTAATCGTGGACTATGCCACTCGGTTTGTTGAGGCTTTTCCCTTAAAGAACACTACCACAGCGGCCATCGCTGAAAAATTTGTGGAACTTTTCAGCAGGGTAGGTTTTCCTAAAGAAGTATTGACCGACCAGGGGACTCCCTTCACCTCAAAATTAATGAAGGAGGTGTGTGCCTCACTGGACATAAAACACTTGAAAACCTCGGTGTATCATCCCCAAACCGATGGTTTGGTGGAAAGATACAACCAGACACTGAAGCAAACACTAAAGAAAATGCTGACGGCTGAAGGGCCCGCCTGGGATCGGCTCCTACCTATCGCCCTTTATGTGATAAGAGCCCAAAAACAAAGCAGCCTTGGATGCTCATCGTTTGAGTTACTGTATGGTAGGATGCCCCGGAGTCTCCTAGACATCACTAAAGAGATGTGGGAAAACGAAACGTCCCAGGAGCAAAAGTCCATGTTAGAATATACCTCTCAGCTCCGAACCAGACTTGGTAAATTAAGAGAACTCGCCTATACCTCCATGGAGCATCAACATGAGAGATACAAGAAATCTTATGACAAAGGTAAAAGACTAAGATCCCTGGACGTAGGAAAATGGGCTCTAGTGCTACTGCCTTCCATCAGTACTAAGAACAAGCATGAGTGGCAAGGCCCATATCAGATCACTAAAAAAATCGGAAACACTACCTATAGACTCCGGTTAACCCCTCACAAATCACAAATCTACCATATCAATCTCTTGAAAGAGTGGTTGGGACCCCTACCCCGGATGGGACACTTCGTAGGGCAGATGGATGCCCGACATATCTCTACTCTAGAACAGTTGGTGGTGAACCCAGAGCTGACTCCCCAGGAAAAGAAGGAGTTAACAGAGACTCTAACCCCGTATACAGCAGTGTTTTCCGACTTACCAGGAAGGACGGAGTTAGCAGAGCACTGCATCGAAACTCTTCCGGGGGAAGTGGTAAAACAAAGACCCTATCGTATTCCCGCAGCAAGGAAAGAGATTGTACGGAAAGAAGTGCAGGACATGCTCGACTTGGGCGTCATACGCCCTTCACAGAGTCCTTGGTCATCCCCGATTGTTCTAATTCCTAAACCTGATGGCTCTAAAAGGTTTTGTATGGACTTTCGTGCATTAAATGCTGTCTCGCATTTTGATACGTATCCAATTCCTCGAGTCGATGACTTGATTGAAAAAATTGGAGACGCCAAATATATCACCACCATTGACCTCACGAAGGGGTATTGGCAGGTCCCCCTTCGGGAGGTAGATAGAAAGAAAACAGCTTTTGTAACGGATGAAGGTGCTTTTGAGTTCACCGTTCTGCCTTTCGGATTACACGGCGCCCCGGCAACATTTCAGCGCCTGATGAACAAAGTCTTACATCCCTTTTCACACTTTAGTTCAGCATACTTGGATGACATAGTCATTTACAGTCGGAACTGGAAGGAACATTTGGGACACTTACAAACCATTCTGGAAGCCCTACAAACAGCAGGACTCCACATCAATGCAAAAAAATCGCGAGCAGCCTTTCAAAGTGTGAAATACCTGGGCTATGTGTTGGGTGAAGGAACCATCGCTCCCCAAAGCGAAAAAGTAAGAGCAATAGCAGCAGTTCCGTTCCCCAATAACAAAAGGGACCTTAGAGCCTTTCTTGGTCTGGTGGGTTATTACAGGCGCTTTATTCCAGGCTTTGCAGAATTGGCAGCCCCCTTAACCAATCTGCTCCGCAAAGACGCCAAGGCCAAGGAGTTTAGTAACCCATCGAGAGAGGCCTCACAGGCTTTTCACCTTCTTAAGTCCACAATGACAACGGCTCCTGTTTTAATATCGCCGGATCACAGCAAACCATTTGTGTTGTCCACGGACGCTTCAAACCAGGGGATAGGTGCGGTACTATCACAAGTCAAAGAGGGCGTTGAACATCCGATCCTATACGTCAGTAGGAAATTGTTCCCCAGGGAGTGCCGATACTCTACCATCGAAAAAGAGGCCTTGGCAATCAAATGGGCAATTGACAAATTAAAGTACTACCTGGAGGGCAAGCCCTTCGTTCTACATACAGACCACGCTCCCCTGAAATGGATGCACCAAAATAGTAGCCACAACCCCCGGGTGTTGCGATGGTTTCTGTCCTTACAACCCTATGCTTTTACTGTGCAACATCGCAAAGGAAAAGACAATGCAAACGCAGACTTTTTGTCCCGGGTGTTTCCTCTCCCCGATCGGGAGATGCCAGGGGGGGAGGTGTGTCACGGGTCTGACTGTCAAGAGACACCTGAATATAAAGACTGGTGGTGCGCCACCCCCCTTTTACCTTGCGTCTTGTCTCAACAGCCGCAGACTTCTACGTGGCATGAGGAAGAAGGAGACCCCGACACGGAATGGCCATCAGGGGTGAATGTATACGGCTCCTTTAAGGCCGACGGCTGGGATTGTGGAGTCCCGCCCCTAGTGACGACAAAAGCAGGAAGCACGGCATCGAGGACGGACGGCGTTTCCCCCGCGGAGGAGATCGAGGAGGAGAGCAGCGCGGAACCAGGTCAAGGAAGAGAAGCAGACGGAAACGACAAGCCAGGAGGCCAACGGTCGGACGAGTCGCCCTGCCACGCGCCCACGGGAGGAGCGTGGCTTAAAGAGGTACGGGGCCGGGTCGCGGGTTGGGTTGGGAGGCGGAGACAGCCCCCGGTGTAACACTTCCTGCAACCAAACCCTTCCCTGAGCACGAGCACCTTCCGTCACTCCCGTAGTTAACTGGAGCACTTCACGGGGTTTGCGTGTCCTTCACTCCCGGTCCTTGTGTGATTCCACCCAGAGTGCTGGCAGTAATCCGCCTTCTCTTGATTTCCTTTTCTTTTCGGTACCACGTGGGA
Source organism: Lissotriton helveticus (assembly GCF_964261635.1). Classification (NCBI taxonomy): domain Eukaryota; kingdom Metazoa; phylum Chordata; class Amphibia; order Caudata; family Salamandridae; genus Lissotriton; species Lissotriton helveticus. Next base: position 173,952,609 of record NC_136061.1, read on the forward strand.
ACCTGTTATTGAGACGTATCAAGACAAAGACTTCCACGACCAGAAGGCACCGCGGCATTCAGCGATACCCAGAGACTAAAGACTCTTTACCTTTTCATGAAGAAAACGTATATAACAATAAAGCCCTCCTTAAAACCTTTAATCAAAGCCCCAGTGTTTCTCTTTGAGCCGGCCCCTCCCGCTCCAGTGGTCGAACCTCCAATCCTCCCTGAGCCCCCGGGACAACCCCCTATTATGCCACTCTAGTAGGAGGGGGGCATGAGCCTCTCCCTAATTGGCAGGGTCACCTCATCTTCAAGATCGAGGGGCATCACCACGCCTCCCCCACCTGAGGGGTAGGGTTGGCAAAGGTGGGCACACCTCTCCTCCTAGCTTGGTTTTCCTGGTGATTCTCCTGCCAAAAGGGGGAGGGGGAGGGAGGTAAGAACCGGTAGGAGCCAGTTGATGGGGTCAGCAAAAGCCAAGGTCAGCTAACAAAAGCAGCAGACCATAGAAGCTTCCCCTTTGTGGACTCAGCCCATCACAAAGGAGGAGACATGACACCTCTGCCCAGGATGGGCTTTGTTTCTAGACCCAGAGTGCGGAGGCACTCTACCAAAGGGGTCCAGAAACCTCTCTGGTGGTGGAAAATGGTGGGTACCCATTCAGGGATTCCCGAAATGCATTGGGAACACGGCATTGAAAATTGGATGTTGAAACTAGGAAAACACATTATGTTATACGTCTGTTGTTCATAACACAAGATATGCGAGATATGTGAACTTAAAATGCTTCTCTGTTTTTATTTTTATTCCCATTGAAAAAGATTTTTTGCGCAGTCAATGTATTTGCCAATGAGTTTAACAACAAATGTATAAAAAACTGAATAGAAATTCTGGAAAATAATTATAGCATCATAAGTAGTGCACCTGGATATATGTGACAGATTCTGTACACATTCTTTTTGTGATATGTTTGCCTGACAGGAGTGGGTCAGGCTTCAAGATAACACACAACAGATAAGTTTAGTTGAATACGAGATTATTTTTGTTCACACAGAACACGTACGTGTGCAGGATATATTCACACTTGGAAGGGTACCCATTCAGGAACCACACCAGGGTGGTCACTTTTCAGGGGGCGTCTCTAAGATGCTCGAGGTGATTTTTACATTAAAACCCACACTAGCATCAATGTGGGTTTAATGTGCATGAGAAGTTTGCTACCAAACTTCCCAGGTTTCAGTAGAGCCATTATGGAGCTGTGGAGTTTGTAGAGACCAACTCACAGACCATAAACTCTTTATGGCTTTACCGCACTTACAATGTCTAAGAATGGACTCAGACACTTTAGGGGTACGGGGCTCATGCAACTGTACCCTAACCTGTGATCTAGTGCACCCTCTTAAAGGGGTGAGTTACCTCGGCCATAGGCAGTGGATTGCAGCCATGGCACACAGGGATGTGTGCCATGTCAACTTCACTTTTCCCTGCACCAAAGCAAGCAGCCTGCAATGACAGTGTGTGGGGGGTTAAGATGTAGGGCCCCTATGTAAGGATTGCACAACAGACGCAGCAGCCCTTAGAGGCCTTGCCTGGTCACAATACCATTAGTACCCTTTTATAAGGGGCTTACATGTAGCCAAAGTTGTGCTAATTATAGGCACAAAGGTACAGTTTTGGGAAAGAACACAGGCGGACCAAGGGCACATCAAGTCACAGTGCATCAAGTGCCAAGCAAAAAGTGTGTGTTTGGGAGGTAGGGGGTGGGTGGAGTTCCTGCAACAGAAACCCACCTATAATATGCCAAATTAGACTTTTGCACATGAAGCAAATAACAAATAATATCCTGTACTGTGGCGTTGAGAGGATTTATTGGTTTAAGATGACAATATTAAACAAAACAGTTCCATTTTGCAGCATAGCTCTTGTTATGGCTCTGCATGCTTGTTTAAGAATGTCCATACATTCTGTTGGAAAGTTTAGGAACCCAAATCCTAAGACCTCAGGTGCCAGATCTTCTAGGTTGAACATCATGGCGTCTGGATGTCTGAACTTTCTCTTGTCCTGCGTGAGAAGGTCTGTTCTGTTGGGGAGCTTCTCGTGTGGGACTAGTGAGAGATCTAGCAAGGACGTGCCCAAGTGGGAGCTACAAGGATCATTTGTAATGATGTTTGCCTGAGTTTTCGTACCAGAAATGGAATGAGGTGGAAAAGCATAGGCAAATAGTAGCTCTGACCAACACATCCACAGTGCATTGCGCCTTTGGATAGGGGTGTAGGAACCTGGAAGCGAAGTTTTGGCATTTTGTGTTTACGGCTGTGTCATAAAAGTCTATTTGAGGAAATCTCCACTTTTGAAAGTATGGTAGGAGAACTTGTGGATGGAGTTTCCATTCCTAGGTTTGCTGGTGGATTCTGCTGAGCAGTCCGCAAGAATGTTCTCCGTTCCCGGCAGATATTCCGCCAAGAGATGAGGGTGAAGAGCCCAATTTCATATGGTCTGAGCGAGGTATGACAGTTGAGATGACTGTGTTCCCCCGGTACTTGTAGATAGTACATGGCTGTCAGAATCTATGCGGGCTAGGACAACCTTGTGTGAGAGATGAGGAAGGAAAGCTTTCAGTGCTAGGAGTACTGCCTGAAGTTCCAAGAGGTTGACGTGTAGGAATTGCTGTCTGGCATCCCACCGATCTTGTATTGCTAGGTGTTGAAGATGTGCACACCAGCTTTGTTTCTGATGCATCTCCGGTTAGAAAGATTTAAGGCACTAGGTTCAAGAAAGGACAACCCTTCAATAGATTGTTGGTATTCCACATTTCAGAGAATGCCAAGTGTGGCAGTCTATCACCAATAGATTCTGTAGATGACCCTGTGCTTGAGACCACGGGCGTTAGAGACACTGTTGCAGTGGGCGCAAGTGTAGTCTTGCGTTTGAAACTATGGCAATGCACGATGCCATCACGGCAGCCTGCTGTAGTGTAGTTCCTATATTCCCAATAGGCTCTGCGCATTGGAATAACATATCCTGTAGATGCGACGTAGGACTGAGGTCTACTAGGTCTCTATCGAATATATTAGACTTAATTGCGAGTGCCAGCTAGCTCAGAGGTCACTAGAAACTTTCTCGAATTCACAAGAAGGGATTCGTTTCTGAAAACCGCATGAACATGACAACTTTGTTTCCCCAAGATAAAACTGATCATCAGAGTCGTGGAAACAATAGATAGATATTTCACTCAGTCAATCGTGCATGCTTCGTTTCACCAGAGGTGCAGAGAAATAGATAGACGGGCGTTTTCAATAAAAAGGTTTTATTGAACGGTCTTCTTTCTCAAGAATAAGAAATGAACTGCTACAATCGTAAAACTGTTTGCAAAATATAATGCATATAGTATAAAGAGTAGAATAAAATAATACTGTAAGAGCATTGTATGATGCCTAAACCATAGATAAATACATACATAAATAACAGAGGCTAAAAGTACTCAACTGGTGCTTCTAAAATACACCGTCCCCAATGTACCTAACCTAAGCTCGGTAGGAGGGAAGAAGTAAGTGAAATGTAGTATTCTTTTTGCCGAGAATCTGTCCAAAATTTCTCTTAGGGTCTAATCAGCTCCATACCTTAGTTTGGCACGAAGACGGTCAGGCTCAGGACTTGATTTCCCAACAACCCGCAAGGGTAGCTTGGAAACACTGGAGCTGGATTTATCGGCAGGAGAAAAGACAGCGTCTCTCTCAGTGCGTCTGCTGGAGGGTCGGCTTCCTTCGGCACTTGTAGTAGCAGGGCGCGTCGGGCAAGTAGATAGTCGAACTGCTCCAAACCACCGTGTGTTTGCTAAGGCAAGTGTGGGCATATTTATACCTTGAAGTTGCAGAGTTTGACATAAAGGTGGACATAATAAAGTCATTAAAGACTCTCAGTTCTCTGAAAACTCCATGAGTTCTTGGACAAGTCAGTTCTCGAGCAAGGGAAAATCCCTAGCTGCTGAAGCAGAGTTTTCCAAGAAATCGTTGTAGATTTTCGGAACTAGTGGAAGTAACCCTGCCGTATTTGGACTGCATGAGCTATGACTAAATATGGTTATGATTCTTATGCCTATATAAGGACATAGTGATTTATACCTATATAAGGGCATGAATCGGGAAATTTACAATAGTGTCCTAAAATGGTTCACAAAACTGCACTGTGCGTTCCGTTCGACTGGAAGTGAGAGAGAGTAGTTTGAAAATGTTGTATCCAACCTGGATTGGGTTACGCTAACCCCAACTGTGTGTGGAGTGTTGCCTCAAAGAATGGTTGAATCTGAAGAGGTTGAAGGTGAGATTTGGGGATACTGATGGTGAACCCTAATCTGTGGAGTATATCCACTGTCAACTGAATGTGCTGTTGACATTGTTAATGGCTGCTGGCTTTAATGAGCCAGTTGTCTAGGTAGGGGAATACATGTTTTGTCGTTTTAAGTGTGCTGCCCCAACTGACAAGCACTTTGTGAAGATGCAAGGAGTGGTATTGAAACCAAATGGAAGAACTTTTAATTGGTAATGTTTTCCTGTTGTAACAAACCTGAGATACTTGCGATGAGCGGGGTGTATGAGTATGTGGAAGAAAGCATCCTTTAGGTCCAGTGTGGCAATAAAGTCACCTGTCTAAGAAAGGGAATGACATCCTGCAGCGTGACCATTTGAAAATGTTCTGAGAGGATGTCATAATTGAGGGGTTTATGATTGGTCTTAAGGACCGATCCTTTTCTTGAATACGGAAATTTAGGGAGTATACTTCTGTGCCCCGTTGATGAATAGAGACTGGTTCTATCGACTGAGAAGTGCTAGATGATCCTGTGATAACGTGCGCGTGTGAGGTTGGGTGGCTGGGTGCGCGTGTGAGGTTGGGTGGCGTGGTAACAAGCTCTAGACAATAACCATGTTGGCTAATGGCTTGTACCCATGGATTCCCGGGCTGGATGAAAAATTGAAGTCTTCACCCGACAAGTGTTGTGGGGTGGTGGGTGAGGCAGTCACTGTTTGGTAGTGGAGGATGCTCCATGGGTAGAAGCATCTCTGCTCCTTTAAAGAAGCCCCTGAAAAAACATTTGAAGAAGGTGCATCAGCCCTGCTTCTGTCGAGAAGTGGAAGTGTCTGTTTTTGAGGATTTATATCCGCCCTCATACCCTGAGCAACAAAAGGAACCTCTAGATGTATTAGTCTGCAAGGCACCCCTGGCCTTAGCTGTCTTTGCATCTTCCTTCATTTTATCTTGGTCGGCGTCCACCTGAGAACAATAAATGTTCCTTGTCAAAGGGCATATTAAGGACCGCTTATTGAACTTCTGGCTTAAAGCCGGAACACTTGAGCCAAGCGTGACGCCCGAGGAGGACTCTGGTGTTTATTACTCTTGTGGCTGTGTCTGCTGCATCAAAGGTAATCTGCTGCCCCTTTTTACGATACTTCTCAGGGAGATATTGTAACAATTCTTCAATTTCATCCCGGTGGGCCACATTATAGCGTGCTAGGAGGTCTTGGGAGTTGGCAATACACCAGTGGTTAGTTGAATTAGCCACTACCAGTTTGCCTGCTGCATTGATAAGGATGGAATATCTCCAGATGCTTGACTATTCTCTCTTTTACAAGCTCCCTGCCACGTAGGAGAGCGATTTCCTTCACCTCAGGAGAGATCTGTCGAGCCCATCGACAATCATCCACCAGATTCGGGCTCCCAACATCATACTGCACACTCGGTGCGAAAAAACGGAACGAATTCAAGTCGGGTAATGTGCTTTTTAATACCCGCACTTCACCGCCTGCCAGGCCATGCACGAGTGAGCGAGTGAACCGCATCACGCGACCTGCCCTCCGTCACCAACTTCACCTCTGAAGGCGCCGATATCGCCCAATGGACCCCCGAGGTGAGACAATCACAGCGCGTCATGCATGTCTTTACCTTGAGCGCACCGATACCTGCACTCCAGCGCTGATCAGTGTGGTCGGCTCCCGGGTCTCCGCCATGCCTACCCCTAAGATGGCGTCGCGCATCATAGCTTCCCAAACTTAAACGCGAGGGAGACCCTTCTCATAGCGGTTCTGGCACGCACAGCCTCACCGCTTCTACTGCTATCCAAGGAGGAGCCTCCCCAAAAGCGACCCTGCGATACCTCGCTGCCCACATCTGCCATGAAGTTCTCTTACTCAGCCCTCCCTGGGAGCCTGCCTGACCTCAAAATGGCGCCGGTTGGGACAGATTTTTAGCGTTTAAAGCGCAATTCATAGCTTGAGGGCGCCATCCATGCCCAGCTACACCTGGAAAGCCCAACTACCGCCACCAGTGTCACCAATGCTGATCCCAATACCGCTCAGGGCACAGAATACAATAGAAGGAACACTAATGCTCCCATACTCTCTGTAATCGCCTTCTAGTGACTATTTTTTGCGCAAAGTGACAAAGTGATCAGCTGCCAGCCATGGGTCAACTGGTCTTATTGTGTGTCCCTCACCTCTCCGCCCAGCCACTACTCTGCCACCGCAAGGTTACCAGAGGGGGTTTCTGTGGGGACCCATGTGACTTCCAAGTCTTGCAAGCTTTCTTCAAGTGGCAGCGCCTCGACCGGCACCATCACCACTTCTACAAAGATACGGAGAGTCAGAAGAGCTTCTACCCAGCAACCACACTGCTCTGCGAAGCACCACGAGGCGATTCAAAAATAACAGACGCAACCCACTTCTGTTCTATCACTCAGGACAGTGATTAAACACTTCCTCTGCCTTGGCCCAACCATCTTCTTGGACCTGGGTCTTCCGCCAAACTGGATAATCTCCGCCTCATCGCTAGCCCGCTACGGAAAACCAACAAATTGGCAGAGGGGATTGATAAGAAGAACACCAAGAAGGTGAAGCCGGAATCGTCCATATCTGACTCACCCATCAAGGCGAAAGCAGACCTTAATAGTACCCTGGATATGATCCTAAAAAAACTGGCGGAGGTGCATGATCTCGCAAAATCGACGGAAACCAACACTGATACTATGCAGCTTGAACTTACTGCGATAAGGGCGGACATGAACTTGGTCCACAAGAGCTTAGACAAAGCAGAGGAAAGGATAAGCGACGTTGAAAACAAATCCAACCTCTCGGCCAAAACTATTTCCCAGCTTCAAAGATCGACCGACTACCTCAGACGCCAGAATGCAGAATTGGAAGATAGAAATAGGAGGGGTAACATACGCATCTTTGGAGTTCCTGAGAATGCGGAGAAGGATGCTGATTCCTGCGTAACTTTCCTGGAGGCTTGGATTCCTTCAGTGACGGGCATTTCATTTAACCATGAACTTGAGCTTGACCGAGCTCACAGAGTCCCAACCTTCATCCCTTATGGATACAAAGGCCCTCGACCGCTGATCTGCAAACCACTGCGATTCCAGCACACTGAAGCTATCCTCCAATTCGCCAGACATAATCACTCCATCACCTGGGGAGGCCACAAAATCACCTTCACTCAAGACTACTCGAAGGACACGATGGAAGTAAGGAACGGCTTCCTAGCCCTAAGGGAAAAACGGAGGTCAAAAGGTATACAGTTCTCCTTTGCAGGTCCGGCAAAATTCAAAATCATCACCAATGGCAAACCTCGCTTCTTCTCCAATCCTAATGATCTAGCGCTGTTTCTGGAAGATTCACCTATGCAGGCAATGGACTCATCTGTCTTCGCATCTAATAAAAGGAAGACGGAAGCTCATGAATCTGATCAATCGAGCACGGGTCAAGGCTGAGCTGACCACTGGCTCTCTGTGACCTACATTAATTTTGTGTTTGCCCGTTTTTTTTTTCTATGTCGCCTACATATGCATACAAAAGCCTGCTTACATCCCTACCAAATGTAAGTCCGTGCTTGTGCTAAAATAGCTGGTTCCCAGTCCCCAAGTTGACCCTCACCAACAGGTAGGCCCTACTTTTACCTACTTTTGGGTCCAACGTCATGTCTCTAGACTGTTCGCACTGCTACTTGGGGGAACTGGAAGATCTATGATTCAAGACTTGCCTAATGACACTATGGTTATCTGTTATCTGAAATGGTTTTATAGTACTGCAAAATGTTGACATTGAAGTTTAGACTAGCTTAGGATATACACTACTACAAAATACTAGTTATTTTTCATGAGTCAAGATCTTACCTTTTGACTCTATTGTTGTCTCTGTTCTGAAGTGAAAGGCTCACACCAATGGCCCCTGCGTAGTCATCATGCTCTACTGCATTTCCTATAGTTTTATAGTCCGGTATAGTTACTTGTAGCTCCAACCAGTTCCTGCCTTTACAGTCACTCTCTCTAATGGCTTAGAATAACTTAGATATACCCTGTTAGTAAATACTAGCTAGTTATAAGATTTCTCCTGTTATGATGACATTTTTTACTCATCCTACGTTGAGCTTGGACGGTACTGCCGTCGCTGCTCCTACGTTCTAGTTCTGGGGGGGAGGGGCAGGGGGGAGGGTTGGGGGATTGAGGGTGTGGGTAGAGGGAGTGGGAGGGGGAGGAGGGGGGTGGGAGAAAACTTTTGGAATGTTTCAGTATGCCTTGGGTACTCTGCTTTTTGTCTTTCCATTATCAACAGTACAGTTATCTAACAAACAGAAATACTCCTGGTTGATTGTTTGTCACATGTTCATCAAGCCCTTTTCTGACATACTCAAAACGTATCGCCGAGCTAGGCCAGTTCACGATCCAGAAGCCAACTATGCGATAACTCTTACGACAGTAGCATTATCAATCCACAGGCGATACCCTGCAGCTTCATGACCCACACCAAGTCTATATCGGAAGGCCTTAACATTGTCTCCCTAAACGTCAAAGGGCTCAACCACCCGGTTAAACGGAGGAAGATCCTAGAATATCTAGCCAAAGCCAAGGGTGATATTTTCCTTCTCCAGGAAACCAAATTGTCCAACGAAGACGCTGAATTTATCAAACAACACTGGATTTCACACACCTTATGCTCCTCAGCCATACACAAAAAGAGAGGGGACATTACACTTATTGCAAAGAAATCCAATATCTCCGTAGTATCACATACTCAGGATACTGATGGTAGGTTAGTCATGGCACACCTTCTAAAGAACGATGATCACATCCACGTCCTGAATATTTATGGCCCGAATGGAGACGATCCGATCTTTTGGGACTCCCTCTCCCCCATACTCGAAACAGTACCCCAAGATGAACTACTTGTAGTTGGGGGGGGGGGGGACTTCAACTTGCCTCTTGACCCGGTAATAGACCGCCAATCTCATTGTACCTATCACCCCACACGTTCACACGACAGATTGAAACTCCTCTGCTCCAAATTTGACCTACAAGACTCATGGCGACTACAGCACCCAGATGGACGTGATTACACATTGGCCAGAGGGCTGCTGTTTTAAATAACGAATATTAAGGGACGCTGGGGTTCATAAAAGTGCAAATGATTATGCATTTTTCTTAATTTCCCCCCTTTCCATCTGTCGGTCCTTCTGGCAACATAAGATTTTCACTCAGAGCCATAAGGCGTTGTGGCGCTTGCATACCTGTTGGATGTGAAATGTATTAAGCTTCATGTAAATGGGACATGGACGCTGCGACAGGAAGCCATGGACGCTGGGACAGGGAGATAGGGACACTGGGACACTGAGATAGGGACACTGGGACGGGAAGATATGGACACTGTGGCAGGAAGGCACGGACACTGTGGCAGGAAGAAACACACTGGGGCAGGAAGAAACAGACACTAGTGCAGGAAGACACAGACACGAGTGCAGGAAGACACAGGCACGGCGCGAACGAACACAAAAAAGTGCTCACATGCTTTTTCATGGAGCAATGTCTGCTTAAAGAGGGAGGCATGTAGGAGAAAACGGCAAGCAGCGCTAGAGGGAAAGGTAGTTTTATTTAGTGGGCGGGGTCCAAGGCTTATTTTTACTGTTATATTTTTTTGATTGTGTGACCGAACCCGGATCAGAGCCACATTTTGTGTAGAGTTCAAAGGTAAACTTTACTTTGACGTCCATAACTCGAAAGCACTGCGGGACTAGACCTCATTGTAGAGAGTTGGCGAGTTAAGTACGCGGGTCGTCTTTGAAACCAAAGAAAAAGATACCCCAGTAGTGAAGAGCAGCCCCCGCCTTTTAGCATAAGAGGCGAGACCCAGTACTCTTACGAAGCTCTCTCCCTCTGCATCCTTTAGCTGCCGACGGTTGTCTTCCCTTGTCCTGAACACATCAAGGTAGCCCCAGCCCGCCTTCCCCTCCCGGGCACACCGCAGGAGTACCCCAGCGAGAGTCCTGTGCTTGCAAAGTCCGTCTCCTCGAGTCTCCTCCGAGAGCAGATCTTGCCCAGATATGCCCGAGGCAAAGAGCAGGGGAGAAGGAGCCTTGCGCCGCCCGCTGCCCTCCTCCACCACGCCATAGAGATGGGGGGCATAGGGGGAGGGGGAGAATGCCAAACACCAGAAGAGAGGGGGGAGCTGTGCCTAACTCCCCCCCCAGGGGGGACATGAAAACGAGTGCACCAGAGATCCAAAAATTACAAAGAAAGAGCACGGTGGTCTGAAGCGGGCACCGTGCTCTGTTTATTTACTGCTCTCCGAATCAAAATAAGTAAATAAACGGAGCGCGGTGTCCCTGAAGCGGGCGCCGCGCTCGGAAATAAAGTGAACAAGCCCTCTAAAAATAATAAAAACTCAAGGCACATTAAAACAAGCGGGCCGATAAAGAACAAGGCCTGTGCATATATTTGAAGGGAGGCAAAAAGAGCAACGAGTAAAGCGATCGCGAAACTGAAAGCAATCGCTTTTGGAAACAGAGAAAGCCGCGAGTGGTGCGAGCCATATGGTTTTAATTATCGCGCCCGTGTCTGGGCACGATAATTGAAACCATATGTCAGCAATGCGCGAAATAGATACCACTAGGCCATGTAGCATGAACAAGACCGGAGACAGTTGATGTCTCATTGAGACCGCATTAATCACAGGTGGATTTTGGATTTATTCCTTTCTTATCAAGCAAAGCCGGCTGTACCTTTCAAGATGCAAAAATACCTCCAAAATAACCCACATTCTCGAAACAGTAAAGATGAATGCCAAGAACACAACAGAGAACAGAAAGGTAATTTCCGAGAAAACAACCTTTTCATAGACTAGAAGGACAAAAGGATTCCTCTTTTCAAGAAGTACAGTGTGGTGAACATGGCTCATGCCTGTTCTATATGTGCTCAGAGACAATTGATCTAAAATTCTCCAAACTTCTAAAGTTTGCTTTGCTAATTAATTTAGCTGTCCTTGCCCAGTTAATGATGCAGCAGTGTGTATCGTGTTCTTTTCCAGTGCTTCACACAAAAACTCCAAAACTAGACACAAAAACTGGTAAAAGAAAGTCCCAAGTCTGGAAAAATGGCCTTTAAACATACCTTCACCTTGTTCACCTGGAGTTTTATTAGTGAATGGCCAAGTGTGAAAAAGAGATTGGTTCAAGATGAGTGCGCCAATATACAGAGCAAGGGCTTCAACACAGACATGTCTGAGTGTTAATGTGCTCTGTTTGGTCCCGCAAAGGCTGTGACCTATATGTTCTAGTTGCCTGTTTAACAAGCGTTTGCAATGCAATAGGTCTCACATTATTAAAGTTTGAGCTATTGTTTGTATTGTCAACGCTCCGTCCATCACCACCTTTGGTTTTTCTTTGTTCGCCCTAAGTTGGCAGGGTATGCTCAGACGTGAGTCCCTTGCTCACTTTGCCACTGGAGTCAAGCAAGCCCGGCTGAAGACGGCTGTAATGCCAGAAACCGGCCCTGGGAAGCTTGATTCCGGTCCAGGGAAGACATGGCTTGGCAGTTCGGGCTGGACTGTTCCCATGAGGCACAGGGTCAGACTGATTTGCATATGGCCATGTCTGAACTGGGGTGGCGGAGTGAGCTAAAGAACGGTGATGGATTAAACCCAGATCAGTTGACTGGGGGTGAGTGTATTGTCAACGCTCCGTCCATCACCACCTTTGGTTTTTCTAAAGAAGTCTTAGTTACTTCAATTCTCCGGGTATCAATAGTGAACGACATTAGTCTTTTAGGCTGCTTCCCCATTATTAGGATGTAAGATTTTGATTTGTTAACCTTAAGATCTAATGCCGCCATACAGGACACATCATTATATATTAGTTTTTGCAAAGCTAAGCCAGTTCTAGCTAACAAAACAGCGTTGTCTGCATATAACAGGATGGGGATCCGCTTTTTGTTTACCACGGGTACGTCAGTAACCTCATGCCTCACAGCTGAATCCACACCATTGGTGTAGAGTGAAAACAAAAAGGGAGCTAAAACTCATCCCAGTCTGACACCACAGAGAATGGGAAAATATCTAATACACTCACCTATGCTGCCATACCTAACACATGCAAAAGACTCGGAGTATAGTTGGCGAATGAAGAGGATATTTTCATCCACACCTATGTTTTTCAAAGTATTCCATAATTTATTATGTGAAACAGAATCAAAAGCGGCGGAGAGATCCATAAATGCCATAAAACACTCCCGCCTTTGATATTGGAATACTTTGTTGCAATTAGATTTAGGTTTAAGCACTGATCCAGTGTCCCCATCCCTTTTTTGGAACCATATTGCACCGGAATTAAAATATTTTTTTCAGAAGCCCATTCCTTGAGTCGGTTTAACAACAAATGGCCCATTCATTTAACTGTTCCATTTAGAAGTGAAATTGGTCTATCATTTTTGGGCAAAGCTTTATCCCCTTTCTTATGTATAGGAACAATAACTGTTTTCCATGAAGGAGGGGGGCCTACGATAGCAATTGCGTTGAAAACATTCGTCAAGTACGGGGTCCAGAGATCTGGGTAGTCAAAAAGGAGTCAATCGGGGGCCCGTCTGGACCTGGAGCCTAAACGCTATTGCATTGCATAAGGCCAGTTTTCACTTCTCTCAATGAAAAGATAAGGGGAGTGCCCATAACACAGTTTAGTTGAGTTTCATTCAAAGGTTCCATCTCTGATACAAGCCCAAATATGGCTGTATAATGGGCCACCCAAGAGTACTCTCCCACACTGGCACTTAATGAGGTTTCCTGTCTCTTGTTTCAGGAATGGGGAGTGGACTATGGCCCAAAATTATTTAGAGCTTTTGAAGTATGAGGCTAGTTGTAATGTATCCCAAGCGTCCTTCTTTAGGGCTAGAAGTCTATCTCACCTGCATTTCTTATATTGCAGTCGGAGGGGGGTAACCAGGGCATTATTCCTCGGCCTTTCCTTTAAAGCTTTGTGTAGACTCTTGAGTGCCTTGGAGCAAGCAGTAATGAACCAACGCGGGGTCTTGGTTAAATGGAGTCTCTTCTGGGATTGTAGGTTGCTGTTCACCACACTCAGCAATGAGACAAAGGCCTGCACTATATTTTGCGGATTACTATGGGAATAGAGACAGGTTGAAATTTCTTTCTGGGTGCACTTGATTACAGTAGGCAACAATATAGCCTTATTTACTTTAGCCCATTTTAGCACTATTCCATTCCTTCTTGCTATTACTGGGGCTTGGATTTTCATAACTACACTATTAAAACATCCCTTCCAATGGATTTGGAAAATCAGAGCAGCGTGATCACTATAAACTGAAGCTAAGGTTCCCATCTGGTTGAGGGGGCGTGGCCAAGCCGCCGACAAACAGGGCCGCCTTGCTCTGAAGCTCCGTTGAGCTTCCCAGCCCACTAGCACTTTCCTGCACTAAACGCAGTCCATGAGCCCAGATTCTCGGCGTGCGATGTGGCGGAAGATACATCAACTCCGCCCAGCCATCAGCTGCTCCGCCTGGTGTCCATGATCAGCAGCAACAAGAACCTACAGACACACATCCCGGCGCGAGCTTCCTGCCCAGACTTCCCTCTGATGGGCGGGGTTGAGGATCATCGAGAGCCTGGGACTCTGCTGCAGCCTGCGACCTGCATCATACGCGAGTGAGGTGAGACGCGCTATGCCCTCGGCTGAGTCCCGCACTCAACCCAGACTGCATGTTGATTTCCCAGCGGCCTGCGCACCTCGCGCTGATGCGGCAGAGTACAAGCCTGGGCAGCCGTTTGGGAGACGCTGCATAGCGGGCCCGTCCCCATCCGCTGGGCCTCATTTCACTAATCCCTTGCTGCTTCCCATCGCGTCGGCCTGGAGCTGCTGCTGTGGGGAGCCTGGAACGTGTTGTGCCTCACTGCTCTGGGTTACATTGTGGAGATTTCTGCACCACCATTGGGGACCTTCACAACCCATGTAAGCATTGAGCTATTGCCCCCTCTTTTGCACCAGTGCATTGTGTATCCTGGCCCTGCATTGGGGCGCAGCATCCAGCAGCTGACTGTGCTATCCACACCTGCGGCTCCATGCCATTTTGCACGGCCGGTGCCCTCTGGATTGACACCTTTGGCCTCTGTTACGTCCACATTAGATAAGACGATCTCCCGGCTACACTATGGCTCCACCTGCGCCACACCCTAATCAACTGTCACTGGATCCGCACATAGCGGTCGTTGCCATTCTTGAATTCCTCCTCGCACATCACTAGAGGGGGTGCTGGGATTGCAGGGGGCGCCCGCTGAGACCTGGGGGGTCCCGGTGGAGCGGTGTTAGCAGGGTACGGGCCGCAAGGACCCAAAACAAAGGACCTTACAGTTTGAAAAACTGGTTGAAACCAGTCCGCAACAAGACCCAGCCATGGCGGAATCTTCACAACGCACGGGACAAGAAGATACTTCCTCCAACACAGCAGCTTCATTACTCAGTGAGATGCGAGCAGGCTTTAAGGCATTGGATACCCGCTTTGATTTGCTTAACAAAACCATTTGGAATCTGGGCGCTAAAATTCAAGTGCGCGACAGAAGACTATGCGGCTGAAGCACGCATCTCCGACAATGAAGATGGGACTGCGCAAACGGTCAGGCATCTAGAAAGGGTTGAGCGTATTTTAAAGGAGGAGGCCATCAAAAATGAAGACCTAGAAGCCCGCAGCAGACGTTACAATCTACGCATTCTTGGAGTGCCGGAGACAACCTCCACGGGCCGAACGGACCTATTCATTGAATCTTTATTAATTGAATTATTCGGCAAGGACTCCTTCACTGCTGGTTACGTAATTAAGGGGGCACACCGATCTCTAGGACCTCGCCCCAACCCCGGTCTACCCCCCAGGCCCATAGCGGCACGTGTAATGAACTTTCGAGACAGACGCTCCGCTCCGCTTCGCCAGAGAAAGAGGTGACATCGACTGGCAGGGCGCAAACTGTCCTTCTACCCAGATTTCATGGCCATGGTGCAAGACGCATGGCGTTAATTCAATGGGGTCAGAGGTGCCCTGAGGAATTTGGGGTTGCGGTATGGTATGCTATACCCTGCCAAGTTGAAGGTCGACATGGATGGCAGGGCTCGAAACTTTGAAAACCCAACGGAGGCCCAGGAGTTTTGCCGAGTCTATAAACAGAACAATCTTCCATCTAACAGGGTGAGATTGGGCCCTTCCCCTCTGCACAGCTGCTCTGACGCAAGTGCTGAACTGTTTTCCAGCGAGGGCACGGGATGACTCAACGCCTGGACTCATGCAACTCATTTCAATGTGAACTCAGGAATGTGCTTTTTGAACTCCTTAAATTGCCATTGCATTTAGCTGGAAGCTCGCCGGGGCGTTCCCCATGCCCCTCCTCCCCCCGCTCCTTGGTGTATCCTTTGAGAATGGTTTGGTTAAATCTGGAATACTGTTCTTTGAGATTTTCATTTCACTGTATAACAATTTAGTACTTTACGTCCTTCGTTGTGCTGGCATTGCCCCTTTCCCGGATGGGGTTAGGCTGGGTGGGGGGGGGGGATTGGGGGGGGTCCAGGCGGGTGGTTGAAATTCATACATCATGTCTCACGGGACATGTTTTGTTGTTCACCTTTGTTAATAGTTTATTGTCACCACAATACAGTGTCTAAGTTGCTATCCCGGATAAATAGCCAGATTTGGTAACATAGAGGGTCCCTCAGACCTCTCCCTGTCATGGAATGTACGGGCCGTTAATGACCAGAGTAAACATAGACAGGTGCTTCATTACCTGTTATTGCACAATGTAGATATTGCTTATTTACAGGAGACTCACCTTCCCATAACATATAAGGCACACTTCGGTGCTAGCTGGGTACCTCACAGATATTTTGCTAATTACAGTAATTATGCGAGGGGCACCACCATTTTAATACATAAAAGAGCTCCTTTTGCTTTTGCTCCATGCTTCTAGATGATGAAGGTCGATACCTAGCGATTTCTGGGACACTGCTGGGCAGGAATGTTACATTGCTGTGTATTTATGCCCTCAATACGAAGCCCCCAACTTCTTTCATTCCCTTCATGCACGCCTCATGCAGCTACTTTTACAGACGTTATTTATAGTTGGGGATTTCAACCGGTTACTCAACCCTGACATAGACTGCACCTCTAGGTCTCCAGACACCAAACAGCGAGCCCGCCGAGCACTGCAGGAGCTCTGTGATCGGTTCACGTTGCTGGATGTCTGGCGCAAACGTAATCCGTACACCACAGAGTATACCCACTATTCAGGCCAACACAACACCTGGACGAGGATTGGTTATTGGTTACTCTCGCCTGACATTTAGGGTTGGTACGTCGCGGTTGGGTCCCTTCCTAGGACTTACTCAGACCATTCCAGCGTGACTCTGCATCTTAAAATACCCCGCCCAGAGGGCTTTGAACGTCAGTGGCGCTTCCCTGGTCGCGCTTTACATGATGAAGTGTTCACAGAAGAAATAAGGTAGGCCATAGAGGAATATTTTGCCATCAACACAGGTTCGGTACACATGTGGGCGGTTGTATGGGAAGGTTTTAAGGCTGTTATCAGGGGCACGTGCATAGCGAAACATGCAGGAGTACTCAGAGACCTACGTAACACACTCACACGCCTAGAGCGAGACCTTCAGGCATTAGATACGGCCACCACAGGTCACCCACAACCCACTTACGAGGGCAAGAGACTGGTGCGTTTGGAAGAGTACAGAGAAACAGCTGACCAGGAAATTTTATTCCAAGGGAAGTATCAGACGGCCAGAAGAAACGGCGAGGGTGAGAGGCCTGGCAGGGTTCTGGCCCAACTCCTATGCCCCCCATCACAAAACTTACATCACTAAAATACTCTCCCCAGATGCACACACATACACCTTTACTGCAGATATTCAAAACACGTTTTGGATACTTCCCTTCTCTATACACCACTACCATTGGGAACATTGTTGAACATAGCTGC
Source organism: Lissotriton helveticus (assembly GCF_964261635.1). Lineage (NCBI taxonomy): Eukaryota > Metazoa > Chordata > Amphibia > Caudata > Salamandridae > Lissotriton > Lissotriton helveticus. The sequence goes on from NC_136061.1 coordinate 173,969,884, forward strand.
CTGGATGGGGGATCATTTCCTCCTGCTTAACTCCAACAAAACGGAGATTCTCCTGTTCGGGAAGGTGGAGGAACTGTGGACGAAAGATTGGTGGCCCGCTGAACTGGGGGAGTCTCCTTCCCCCCACAAAGCAAGTCAGGAATTTAGGAGTTCTGTTAGATAGTAAACTATCGTCTGAAGATCATGTAAAGGCACTTTAGGGCACCTGTTTTGGAATTCTGAGAATGCTAAGAAAAGTATTTCCTTGGATCCCCTTGGATGCAAGCAAGACCCTTATTAAGGCGCTTATTGTGAACAGGCTGGACTAAGACAATGCACTACTGGTAGGAGGCAGGGAAGAGCTTTTCAATCGGCTCCAAGTACTGCAAAACACTGTTGCAAGAATGGCTTTGAATAAGCCTAGATGTTCCCCTTCTCTTCCTTTGTTGCAAGCCTTACACTGACTGCCCATCAGAAAAAGAGCAGTCTTTAAACTTCTTATACTGGTGTTCAAGGCGAGGCCTGGGGCCAGTATATCCAAGGAAGAAGGTGAGGTCTTACGTCCCGGGTCACCAGCTGAAGTTAAGCAATCAAAACCTTTTAGTCCCGTGCGAGATCAATAAATCAAGAATGGGAGGGCACGCATTTTCCCATCTTGCCCACTTTCATTGGAACAGGTTACCGGAAGAGATACGTCTCTGTACCTCTCTGGGACACTTCAAGAAAAGCCTAAAAAAGTGGTTGTTCTCTTCCAGGGGATACTCATCAATAGTCATAAGCACTGAATAGTTCCGCCCACGTGCGGGACACCGGAGCAATAGCCAATAATATGTATGTATGTATATATATATATATATATATATATATATATATATATATATATATATATATATATAAATACGCATAAAATAACCATATATATATATATATATATAGATAATATGCAAACACATATACATATGCAGCCCAATATAACCATACTAGGCTCAAAAAAACTGCCACAATAGCCTGTAAAATCTTTACATTTGCTAAATAAAGACATATAAAACACATTATATGATAATGTAAAGAAGAAAACACTGCCTAGGTTTTCTTTGAAACACACAACCTTTATTTTCAAAGGTACAAACAGGAAGGATCATAGACGCAGCTTTAGCCTACATAGGGTGCATTGTAACAACAGAAAAATCTGGCGCCGTGCCTTTAAGACCTCTGTGAGCCTCCAGGCTCCCATCATGCACCACAGGTGACAGTTAGGTCAGTTCTTTTTTCCGGCTCCTTCTGTGAGGATCCTGGAGCATTGAGCTGGCCAGTTGGTGATATATTTTCACTTTCTTCTGGTTTTTCTCTAATTTTTTCGTCTTTACTCGACGTCTTTAGTCATTATCGGACTAATCCAACAATTTTTTGCTGTTTTTTGGCTATTTTTCCAGTCACAATGCCGGCCTTATTTGCTAAGTGTCCGGCCTGTGGTTAAAAAAAAATGGCTAAGACAGACCCTCATTCGGTCTGTGTAGCTTGTCTACCATCTTCTCACAAGCCAGAACTTTGCTACCACTGCAGCAAGCTTTCAAGTAGAACTTTGAGAGAGAGAGAGAGAGAGAGAGAAGAGCAGGCTTCAGTCCCTGCATGACAGAGGAGAAACTGAGTGGAAGAGAAGATGTTCACTCCAGGAAGCCTTCTCAGCACGAAGAGAGCATGGACAAAGGGGAGAAGAGAAAACATCGGTCTCCTTCAACTTCGAGGGACAGATCTTCTTCCAAGGTACCTGTGTGCTCCAAATCAGCATCGAAATCACCGTCGCGGCATACGTCGACGTCGAAGCATCCCTCGCCGTCGAAGAAGAATTCGCCGTCGAAGCAAGGTGAGAAGCGACATGAGCGTAGGTGGTCCCGGTCTGGCTCGCCTATGACTGCAAGAGGACGGGACTCAACGTCGTCTCGTCGACGGTCGCCGTCGAGAGGCTCCAAACGTCAGTTGAGGTCGCCGCCGAGAGGTGATATGACGTCGACGTCGAACCTGGCAGTAGAGGTTTCGACGTCGAAGAGCCCCAGTCATGCGACGTCGAGGCACACGACGCCGAAGAAATCATCGCCGTCGAGGCGCCTGATGTCAACGCCGAAGAGGCATTCGTCGTCGAAGAGGTCGCCGCCGCCGGGGAGATCGCCGCCGAGGAGATCGCCGTCGAGGAGATCGCCGTCGAGGAGATCGCAGTCGAGGTAGTCGCCGTCGAGGAAGTCGCCGTTGGAAAAATCGACATCGAAGAGGATGTCATCGACGTCTCCTGCTGCAAAGAGACCTAGAACGGTGTCTAAAGACTGGTCTACGGTTTCTGTGGCTTCTGTAAGGTCCTCTTCCTCCCCTGGGCTGCGGATTGTACAAATCTCTACAGAGCCTTCTAGAGCGCCTTCACCTACAGGGGCTAATTTCTCGCCACGATGGCTGGGAGAACTCAGAGACTGGAAGATAAGAAAAATTAAGTTTCCAAGGTCTCGTTCCAGGTCTCCGGTGTCTGTAAGATCAAGGTCACCTCTTGTACGGGTGGTACACTCTCCAAGAAGACGTGAGCGTACTCCGCCGAGAAAGTCTCCATCGGAGAGGAGGCGAGCTTCACCATCTCCTAGGTCTTCTCGTCATCACTCTTCTAGAAGACGCGATACTAGATCTTCGACAAGGTCTACGAATTCAAAAAGGAACTACTCTCCAACGCTGTCATCAACTCCTCCGAGTAGGATTTCACCTATTGATGACGTGATTACGTTTAATGAGGTTCTCTGTCGTGGTGCAGCGAAACTTCATATCGAGATGCCTGTCTCTACTGCCAAGACAACGGTCATTTTCGAGACCTTACATCAGAAGTTATCTTCAAGGCCTTTACTTCCTCTGGTTCCAGGTCTGTTGGAACCTGCGGAGCACAAATTCTTAACCCCGGCATCCTTGGGAGCGGTTCCTTCGCAGATCGCAAAGAAATATAAAGCTCCGGACATTGATCCCTTATTTCTAAGGTCTGAGCCACAACCTGATTCAGTCATCGTCTCAGCGGCTCGTAAAAATCAGACAGGAGCGGCATCATCCTCTGTGCCTCCCGATAAAGACAGCAAAGCTATGGACTCAGTAGGAAAGAAAATGTGTGCCACTTCTGCTTCCTACATGAAGGTGGCCAGCGCCTCCGCTTTACTGGGTCGCTATGACCGTTCTCTATGGGATTCCATGTCTCGCTTTGCAGAAAAACTTCCAAAAGAAGAGAAGCAGGATTTTCTGGAAATCCTTCATGAAGGTGGGCTAGTGGCTAACCAGGTGATTAGTGCAGCTGCAGATGCTTCCGACTTGTCTACACATGGCTATGCCCATGGACTCTGTGCAAGACGCTCAGCTTGGCTAAGGCTTACGGGTCTTAAACCTGAAGCGCAACACCGAATTCTGAATTTGCCGTTCAATGGTAAATCGCTCTTTGGGTCTCATGCTGACGATGAGATGTCAAGAATGAAGACGGAGCTCGATACTGTGAGAGCTGTTGGTCTCGAGAAGAGAAAGGACAGCTTTAAGAAAAAATACCGTCCTTATGATCGGAGACAGAACCAACAGAGGGTTCAAACCCCTCAATGGTCGTCACAGCAGAATCAGGGAAGGTCTCAATTCTCCCAGCGTCGTCCTGGTAGAGGAAGTAGTGGCATTTCCAGACAGTCTGCACCTGGAAACAAGCAGCAGCAACAAAAACAGTGAGTGCTTGCTTCCCCTGAGCCCGTTACCCACTACGGTGGGGGGAAGTGTTCGTTTTTGCCTGGACGAGTGGAAAAACATCACAAACGGCAAATGGGTGCTGAATATTGTGCAAAATGGATATGCAATCAGGTTCAAGTCTCCTCCACCTTCCATTCCTCCTCAAAAGTCTGTGTTCCATCAACTTCATCTTTTAAAGCAGGAGGTGTCTACGTTAATCTTGAAGATAGCTATCGAGGAGGTCCCGAGGGCACAGCGTCGGCAAGGCATTTACTCCCGATACTTTCTAGTTCCAAAGAAAGGTCCAAACAAGGAGTTCAGGCCCATACTAGATCTCAGGCGCCTCAATCAGTTCATTCGGCGAGAAAAGTTCAGAATGCTGGCGTTACATCAAATAATTCCACTTCTGCATCAAAAGGACTGGATGTGCTCCATAGATCTTCAAGATGCTTATTTTCACATTCCCATCGCCCCAAAGCATCGGAAATTTCTAAGTTTTTGCATACAAACCAGTCATTACCAGTACGCAGTCTTGCCCTTCGGGCTAAAGTCAGCTCCTCGCACCTTCTCAAAGTGCATGGCAGTCGTAGCGGCTTTCCTACGGAAGAGAAACATTTTCGTCTATCCCTATCTAGACGATTGGCTGCTAAAGAGTGCGTCCCCGAGTCTGCTTCAGAAACATCTCACATTCTGCATTCATCAGCTGCGGAGGCTAGGCCTGCACGTGAACTTCAAAAAGTCTATCCTCAACCCCACACTGAGGATACACTATCTGGGCGCACTTTTGGATTCAGAGCACGCAAAAGCGTATCCTTCGGAGGAGAGACTATCCTCTATTCTCCTCAAGTGTCAAACCTTACTAAAGAATCCTCGACCAACGGCCAGACAGATCTCGTCTCTGCTAGGGTCCATGGCGTCTTGCATTTTCCTCGTTCCGAACGCCAGGCTGCACATGAGACCTCTGCAGCAGTCGCTGGAGGATCAGTGGTCACAGTTTTCAAACCGGTGGGAGGACAAGCTGTCACTACCTCTGTCAGTACGGATCTCCATTCGATGGTGGATGCAGCGGAGTCATCTGGTAGTGGGAGTGCCTTTTCAAGAGGACATGCCTAGACGATCGCTGGTGACAGATGCGTCCCTGCAGGGATGGGGCGCCCATCTGGGGTCCCTTCAAGTTCAAGGAGTGTGGTCGGAGAAAGAAAGGCTGTATCACATAAACATGTTGGAACTCAGAGCTGTCCATCTAGCTCTCAAGGCTTTCTTTCCAGCTCTCACGTCATCCTCTCTGCTTGTTCAGACGGACAATACAACAACGATGTACTATCTGAACAAGCAGGGCGGAACGAGATCCAGACCTCTGTCGCTGGAAGCGCAAGCAATCTGGAAGTGCCTTCTGGCTCGGGGTATGACAATTTCAGCTGTCCATCTGCCCGGCGTCCTCAACGTCCTAGCAGACGACCTAAGCAGACACTTCGCAGAAGCACACGACTGGGTCTTAAAAGACGAAGTGATAAGAGATGTCTTCCAGGCCTGGGGATCACCAGAAATCGATCTCTTCGCGGACGCCGGCAACGCAAAATGCCGCGTCTTCGCGTCCAGGTACCCACAACGAGGGTCCAAGGGGAATGCTCTATGGATGGACTGGTCAGAGACATTACTCTACGCTTTTCCACCGATTCCACTCATTCCCTTGGTGATCAAGAAACTGTACAAGTCGAAGACTGACATGATTCTGGTGGCTCCGGATTGGCCTCGCCAATGGTGGTACCCGGATCTCCTGCATCTATCCAAAGTGCCGCACAGGAGGCTTCCTTGCTGTCCGGATCTGCTGACGAGGGAGAACGGCAGAGTGTTCCATCCCAACCTGCCGTCCCTGAAGCTAGCAGTATGGTTCCTGAGTTCGTCCAGTATGGACATCTAGGCCTCTCGCAGGACTGTATGCACATTTTAAGAGAGGCAAGGAGAGCTTCTACAAGAAAGACGTATGCTTTCAAGTGGAAGCGGTTTTTCATGTGGTGTGCTGCTGAAGGACATGACCCGATTCGAGGTCAGGAACAGGTACTGTTACCATACTTACTTTCTTTGGCCAAAGCAGGTTTACAGTATTCCTCTATTAAGGTCCATCTGGCAGCAATAACAGCATATCGAAAGTCCCCTACCCAGGTGTCTTTCTTTCAAATGCCAGTTGTGAAGGATTTTCTCGAGGGTCTCAGGAAAGTGTATCCTCCCGTGAGGGCTCCTTCACCTCCTTGGGAGCTTAATGTGGTTTTGTCTAAATTGATGGGTCCTCCATTCGAACCTATATATAAGGCTTCCCTTCAACATCTGTCGTGGAAGGTGTCCTTCCTTGTAGCGGTCACTTCTGCGCGCAGGGTGAGCGAGATTCAGGCTTTTTCTGCTACAGAACCCTATCTCGTTTTCCATGCGAATAGTGGTGCTTCGGACTCATCCCAGATTCCTTCCCAAGTTAGTCTCGGATTTTCACATTAACCAATCAGTGACACTACCTACGTTTTTTGCTAATCCGAGCTCTTCAGCTGAAAAAGCTCTACACTCTTTGGATTTGAAAAGAGTTTTGAAGTTTTACATTGATAAAACTAAGAGTGTTCGAAAGACTGATCATCTGTTTGTGAACTACGGTCCTTTGAATACGGGCTTGCCTGCATCCAAGAGGTACATTTCTAGATGGATTGTGTCATGCATTTTGTTATGTTATCAGTTGGCACGAAAACAGCTCCCGGGTAGACCGAGAGCTCACTCCACTAGAGGAAAGGCTGCTACTATAGCAATGCTTAAAAATGTTCCTGTTCATGAAATTTGTAAGGCAGCTACATGGCTTTCGGTCACACCTTTTCTCGCCATTACTGCCTTGATTCTGATACTCAAGCGGATGCCCAAGTTGGTCAGGCATCCCTGAGGAATTTGTTTGGGTAATATCTATATGAGTGTACCGTTTAGAGAGTCTGGTATTGGTCCGCAGGGTATGGGATGGGCTTGCTACTCTATTCAGTGCTTATGACTATTGATGAGTATCCCCTGGAAGAGAAGGATTAGTTACTTACCTGTAATCCTAGTTCTCTTCCAGGGGTATACTCATCAAAGTCATAAGCACACCCACCCGCCTCCCCGGACGAATACCAGAACTGTCTCTTTTACATGTTACCCATGCAGTTATCACACTGTTATACGCCGTCCAAAAGAACTGACCTAACTGTCACCTGTGGTGCATGATGGGAGCCTGGAGGCTCACAGAGGTCTTAAAGGCACGGCGCCAGATTTTTCTGTTACAATGCAGCCTATCTAGGCTAAAGCTGCCTCTATGATCCTGCCTGTTTTTACCTTTGAAAATAAAGGTTGTGTGTTTCAAAGAAAACCTAGGCAGTGTTTTCTTCTTTACATTATCATATAATGTGTTTTATATGTCTTTATTTAGCTAATGTAAAGATTTTACAGGCTATTGTGGCAGTTTTTTTGAGCCTAGTATGGTTATATTGGGCTGCATATGTATATGCATATTATCTATATATATATGGTTATTTTATGTATATATATGTATATGTATATCAGGTTAGCCCAGCACCATGTGACTCTGGGCATTAGCTCGCTTAATCTTCCCGACGGCCCCCAGCGCCTAGAGACCCTTACGGGTGATTGTGCGCTTTACAAATGTGGACTTTTTTACTTTTATATATATGTATATGTATATGTATATGTATATATATATATATATATATATATATATATATATATATATATGTATATATATATATATATATATATATATATATATATATATATATATATATATATATATATATATATATATATATATATATATATATATATATATATATATATATATATATATATATATATATATATATATATATATATATATATATATATATATATATATACACATATTATTGGCTATTGCTCTGGGGTCCCGCACGTGGGCTGGACTATTCAGTGCTTATGACTTTGATGAGTATACCCCTGGAAGAGAACTAGGATTACAGGTAAGTAACTAATCCTTTTAGGGGTTTGTGTTGGTTGTGGTTCCTGCTAGTGTGCTACCAATGCGCCGAGAGATCCTCCTGGGGATGATTCGTTGCGTCATATAAGTGTTAAATAAATAAATAAAATAAACAACTAAAAAGCACAAGAAAGTTATTTAGACGAGATAGCCTTAGTATATCTTGAGAAATATATGCTGAATTTCTTGTGGGTACCCATTACGGTTGCGGATGTAATATTGGCCATTGATACTATTCGTGGCTCATCGGCACCTGGGCCCGACGGATTTACCGGCGATTTTTTACAAAGAATACAAGGAGCTATTAGCTCCAAAACCCATTGAGGTCTATGCTGAGGCACTGGAGTCACAGATTTTACCCCACCACTTTCAGAGAGGCAGTCCTAATTCTCCTTCCCAAACGCGGAAAAGACCCCACACAATGCGGATCGTACCGGCCGAAGTCCCTCCTAAATTTAGATTATAAGATCTTAGCTAAAGTTATTTCCAATCGGTTGTCCCAACTAATGGAATTCATCCTCTCACCGGCTCAATCTGGCTTTGTACCACTTCACTTAATCTATCTTCGAACACTCTTTTCGGTCATTCATCGGATAAACTCAGACACCCCAGCAGCCGCTCACCTTCTAGACACGGAAAAAGCATTTGATTCCTTAGAATGGCCCTTTTTTCTTTCTGTGATGAGACGCATGGGAATGCCCTTTGGTTTAATCGGCACAAAAACATTAATATATAACAAACCTATTGCTCAGTTACGCCTAAACGGTACACTCTCAGATCCCCTTCAGTTATCCCGTGGAACCAGACAGTGTTGCCCAATGTCCCCACTATTATTCAATCTTGCCATGGACCCCTTGATACAACACTTTTAGGAAAGACATCTACACAGAGGTCTTCAATTCAACACCGGCCCTCTGCTAGTTTCCCTATATGCAGACGACACGATCCTCTAAGTCAGGCACCCTCACGACAATCTGCACGAACTGATCAGAGAAATCATTCACTTCGGTCGCTTCTCGGGATTGGCCATAAACTGGCACAAATCTGTTATATTTCTGTTAACAGCCAGTACTCAAAAGTGGAACTGCAAATTTCCTTTAGAATGGTGCACAGATTCAGTTAAATATCTAGGAATCCATATCCACTTAGCCACCACTCAAATCTCGAGTCTGAATTATGGGCATGTGGTCGACACACTCGCAACTCAATCAGAAAAGTGGCTAAGACTTCCTTGATCACTTGCAGGTCGGGCTTCGGTTCTAAAAATGGTAGTACTTCCTAAATTTGTATATCTTTTCAATAGCATACCTATTCCTCTTACAAATATTTTTTTTTAAAAATTCGGTACTTTATCATCCAGATTGATTTGGGGTGGGAAACCTGCGCTTGTCCGATGGGCTGTCATTACATTACCATGCGAGAGAGGGGGATATAATGTCTCAGACCTGCAGTTATATTATTTGGTGGTCCAATGCAGCTATGCTTACACGTGGTACCACCCAGACACTCACATCCCATATCTGCGACCAGAGGCAGATCTTGTGCTGCCAGGACAACTCTCAGCTATTTTGCCACAGGCTTCCCCAAAGATCCAGTGGATATCCAAATTGTCTCCTCCATGAGCTGGGCATGGAATAAACTTGGCCGGGTCACAGGTACAGAAACGATTTACTCCTCGGCGATCCCCCATCGTAACCCCCCCCCCCTTTGATTCCGATCACAGGGGAGTGATTGATTGGTTCAACGCACTCTCGCCAAGTTTTAACTGGTGACCTCTATCCTGAGGGCCACATTTTTTCCCTATTGGAAGACGCCAGTTTGCAAACAGGTACCATTATGGACTCACTGAACAGCAGACTCAAGCTTCTGCACTTTAAATTCTTACGCCGCACATATTTCACCCCCGTATTGGCACACAAGATTGACCCCTCCAAACCCCACAACTGCCGTAAATGCTCGGCACCTCAGGCCGATTTTGCACATCTCACCTGGACATGTCCGAAACTGCAACACTACTGGGAACGCACACATTACACATTAGGGAAAATTACTAATCTCTCTCCGACTCCTACCCCAGATGTAGCCCTTTTAGGTTATACAGTGAACTTAAAAATTAGGCGATTGCATCACTAGGCCTGCTGTTGGCGAAGCCAGAGGTGGCCATCCACTGGGGGAGTAAGTCTGCTCCAACCATCCAGAATTGGTTACATAGTCTAGCATATTGTAATGTCAATGGTGAAGTATACGCAAGTGTGATGCCTAGCTCATCCCGTCCCACGGACATACGGGGGCCGTACCGGTCATACATTGAGGCACTACGCTAAGACTCTGTTTTACAAATGGAGAAGAGTATTGTCCCGGAGGGAGTGGGGTAGTTCTGTCTCTGCAAAGGTTATCACTCTATTGTATTATTGACACTGTGTGAAATTCACATATATGTTTCTTCAACGCACACAGAACATGCATGCAGATGCTCCTGGCTGGGAATGGGGTTGGCAACAAGGATCCCTCCTCTCTTTCCTGTAATTTTGCACAACACAAGGTGCATATAACAATCTTTAAGTAATTATCTCGAGGATTATTAACTGTGGCAATTATTGATATGGATCTGATTCAAAATGTGATTTGACGTATTGGTGAACGACTACATTTGTATAACGTTATTGTATTTGAAAATGGAAAGTTATTAAAAGAAAAGGTTTCCATCTGGTTAAAATATGTCTTGAGAAGTAGCACAACCACTAAGTACTCTAGAGTGGAGCCAAGTAGAATATCCCCTAACATTTTTGTAAGGTTGCCTGTATGCTCATCGGTGGGATTGAGTTTTACCAAATTTCTCGTGACCAATAACCTTATTTAATTCATCCCCGTACTGAGTATGTAAAAAATGGTACGGGACGTCACCTTCTTCATCTACCAACCCACAGAGCGGAGTTGTTACTTTTGAGCAACTATGAGCGTTAAAATCTCCCTACCAAACTATGTGTAGGGGGTTACGATGGGTCATTAATGCTCTGCCAATTGCTTGTTCACGTGAATGGATTATCTGAGCCATGTTGTTTCCAAAATTGTTATTATAGAAATTAAGAGCATAGCCTCTGCTCCGGGACCACTACATACAATACGATGAAAGTAAAGGGACTGGACATCGGTCTCAAATATAGTTACACAAAAGGTGTTTTTAATCCGGGTTATTAAACCTCCTCTGGGTCTACCTTAGTGTGAGGGAATAGCAGGAGTTTGTATTACGCGAAACCCATCAATGAAGACCGCATCGACTGCCTATGTTTCTTGAAGGCACACCAGGTCATAACAATCCATTCTCCTAGACCAGTCTTCGTTAGACTTCTTCGCTCTAAGCCCAGCTATATTCCAAGTTATTACATTTATCATATCTCTTTTCTGGACCAGGGGGTCACTAATTGCGTAACTTCCTCCTGTTCACTCTGAGTATTGGGTCACGCTGCTATCCTCCAGTCAATATTATTTTTTTGAAAATCTTTTTTATTGGCATATTTCACAGAAGTAGATACATTATGCATAATAAAAACATGTCTTACACAGATTGCATGTCCTGCATACAGTTGTATCTTATCAGTAGTAACCATTTCCATTTTTAGGTTTGAACATCCCCAGCAAACCCCCCCGCCCCTTCCCTCCCTCCCTCCCCCGGCACATATAATCCTCCAGTCAATAACAAGGTTCTAAGCCACAAGTGCCTTAGTCTTGCCGGAATCAACGCCTATGATGTTCTCCGCTACAGCAGAAGGACGCTCACTATAATCATTCAAGCATTTGTGCTTAGTGCACTATTTTGCTTGCCCCGAATAGCACGAAAGAAAACAAGTTACTTACCTGTAACTACGGTTATCCAGTATTGGTATCTTTCATAGATTCACATGCCTGAATCATTCCCCGTCGTCGAGGCGGGAGTCCCACGGTAAAAATATATACAATAGCAGTGCCTAAAAATTTCTTGTAGTAGGCTGGAAAAGCCTAAAGGCCTAACTAGGCCTCAAAACTTAGCAGCCTATCTACATCATTATGTAAAAAGACCTGAAATAGTAGCCTCAGCCAATCAGCTGTCCTCACCCTCTAGAACCTTCCTAGCCCAGGCAGTTCTACTCAGATTTTCCCAGCACCAGTGAGAATGAATATCCATAAAACAGAACTGCCCTGCCGGGGAGGAGGGTGGGTGCATGTGAATCTATGAAAGATACCAATACTGGATAACTGTAGTTACAGGTAAGTAACTTGTTTTCTTATCCAGTATTGGGGTATCTTTCATAGATTCACATGCCTGAATCAGAGTAGCAAGCAGTGACATCATGTCTGTCGTTAGAGGAAGGTGGGAGACAAAATAAACCATATACATCCCCACACAACCAGGAAGGTAATAGAGCACAAACTTATTAACACAACATATGCATCTAAACCTTCATAAGTACATTAGACATATGACAGTATTTGGTAATGCAAAAACATGATAATGAAAAGATATGCTTTCAACAGGCAAATAAAGAATAAAAGACTGAAAAAAGTCTAACCTTATTGCAGAAGATGCTGCAGAACCGCTTCTCCAACTGCTGTATCATCATGAACTGCCGACTGCAGACAGTAATGTTTGGTAAAAGTGTGCACACTTTTCCACGTAGCAGCTCGGCAAATGTTCTCCAGCGTCACTCCAGCGAACAGGGCCGTTGACGCGGACATTGTTCTGGTAGAATGCGCTTTAACCTTTCTTGTTAAAGGTTTGTTGGCTTTGTCATGACAGAAAATAATCGTAGAAGACAACCATCTAGCTATAGTTGCTTTCGTTCCAGCTTGCCCCAAGGTGGCTTGACCATAAGCAACAAAAAGTTGATTGGATTTGCGGATGTCCTTTGTTTTTTGAAGATAAAACTTCAGGCACCGTTTCACATCCAGAGAATGTAAAACCTTCTCCACTGAAGTTTTAGGATCCGGGAAAAAAGTTTTGAGTTTGACCGGTTGATTGATATGGAACTGAGTTGGTACTTTTGGAATGAATCTTGGGTTAGTTCTAAGCGTTACAAAGTCTTTAGAGAATTGCAAGAAAGGCTGGGCAATAGTGAAGGCCTGTATCTCACTGACTCTGCGGGCTGAAGTGAGAGCCAGTAAAATAGCCACTTTCCAAGTTAAAAACTTTAGCTCCGCTTTGTGAATAGGTTCAAAAGGCCTTTTGAGAAGTTGAGACAGAACAATATTAAGATCCCACTCCGGGGGAGGAGGACGAACTGGTGGAAAAGCTCGAAATAGCCCCTTAAGGAATTGTTTGACCAAAGACGATGAGCATAAAGATGGTTTGTTTGAACTCTTCCTGAACCTGGATATCGCCGCCAGGTGCACTTTAATGGACGAAAAAACGAGTCCAGCCCTGGCTAAAGACAGCAGATATGGAAGGATGTCTTCTGGAGGAGCTTGAAGTGGATGGATATTATGTTCTCCAACCCATACGCAAAATCGTTTCCACTTAAGACGATATGTTTTGATGGTACTTTGCGCACGGGCCTGTGATAAGATCGCCCTGCAGTCTGAGGAGATATTAAGATCCTTGAACTCTAGGAAGCCAGGAGCCAAGCGTGCAAGTGCAGCGATTGAGGATCCGGATGTTGGACCTGGCCTCCCTCTCTCGTCAACATGGACACTGTCGGTATGAGACGAAGTGGAGGCTGCTGAGAGAGCAGAAGAAGTTCCTGGAACCAAAACTGTCTTGGCCAACGGGGAGCAATCAGGATGAGAGTGCAATGCTCCCTCTTCATCTTCTGCAGTACTCTTGGAATGAGCGGAATCGGAGGATAAGCGTACGCAAATATTCCGGACCATCTCATCAAAAGGGCATTTCCCCTTGACCCCTGTTGAAGAAACCTGCTGGCATAAAACCGGCATTTGCTGTTCTGCTGCGTGGCGAACAAATCCAGCGCCGGTGTTCCCCACATCCGAAAGATCCTGTCTACTTGATGTTGTTCGAGCTCCCATTCGTGACAGCCCGTGAAAGCTCTGCTGAGGTTGTCGGCTAGAGAGTTCTGGACTCCTTGCACATGTTCTGCTCTGAGGGATATGCCGTGGCGTATAGCCCATTCCCACATCTCCTGGGCCTCCAGTGACAGGGTGAGAGATTTTGTTCCTCCCTGTTTGTTGATATAGTACATGCTGGTGGTATTGTCCGTACGCACCAGCACTGACGAATTTGCAATCCTGGGAAGGAAGGCTTGCAGGGAAAGAAAAATGGCCCTCAGCTCTAGGCTGTTGATGTGTTTCTGTCGGTACCGACGAGGCCATCGTCCCTGGATCTGAAGGTCCTGGAGGTGACCTCCTCAACCTTCCATGGAGGCGTCTGTAGTCAGGGTGAACTCTGGAATGTCTTGCAGAAAGGTGAGGCCTGGTGACAAATTTGGCGCCTTTGACCACCAAAGAAGGGCTTGTTTCATTTTGGCAGTTACTTTGATGCGGTCGTCGAACGATCCGTCGACTTGCCTCCACTGACGAAGTAACTCCTCCTGCAATGGTCTCATTCTGAGTCTAGCCATAGGGATGAGGCTGATGGCAGAGGAGCACATCCCTAGAAGGGAAGCAAATGTCCGAACTGAAAGTGACCGTCTTGCAAATATTTGTTTTGCCAGTTTCAGTAGTTTGTTCTGCGGTTCTTGAGTCAAGAACGCCTTGCACTGGCAAGTGTCCAAGACCGCTCCCAGAAAGGTCAACTGCTGACGAGGTTGAAGCTGAGATTTGTTTGCATTGAGAGTCAGACCCAGATTCGAAAAAAGGGACAGGGAACTCCTGACCGCTTCCTTTGCGGAGCCCCTTGATGGTCCTTTTAACAGCCAGTCGTCGAGGTAAGGGAAAACTTGTATTCCCTGGGACCTCAACATTGCTGCCACTGGGGCCAAACATTTGGTGAAGATTCTGGGGGCCGATTTGAGGCCAAATGGAAGAACCTTGTACTGAAAGTGGACGCCAGCCACCTGAAACCTTAGGTATTTGCGGTGGTTTGGGTGAATAGGGATGTGGAAGTAGGCGTCTTGCAGATCCAGAGAAGCCATAAAGTCTCCTTTGTTGAGACAATTCAGAATGTCCGTCAACGTTACCATGCGAAAACTCCGTTTCTTTGGATATTTGTTTAGTTTGCGCAGATCTAGTATTGGACGCCATTCCTCTGAAGTTTTCTCTACGAGGAAAAAACGAGAATAAAACCCTTTCCCTTTCTGAGAAAGAGGAACTCGTTCTATCGCATTCTTGTGGAGCATCTTTAAGGCTTCTTTGAAGAGTAAGTGAAGACGAGGGGGAGGGGGACCCCTGGGCGGCGTTGTTGGTGGCTTCTGTATAAATTCCAGAGTATGTCCGATCTTGACAAGATCTAAGACCCACTGATCCGAGGTTATTGTCCGCCATTGTTGGTAAAAGGCGGAAATTTTGGCGCCCACGGGAAGGGGAGAATGAACGGCTGACGTCCGGCAAAGCTCATTGGCCCTTGTTGGAATCGCGCCCTTGATTGTTTGAGCGTCGTTTCCCTCCCTGACGAGAGAAAGATCCAGAGGCAGGCTGTCTGTAAGAGCCTTGATAGTATGGCTGCTTGTATTGAGAGTGGTATTGGCGGTTTTGCTGATTGGAATAGTTCCCTCTAGAGGAATAACCACGGCCTCTTGCTCCCCTAAAGGATCCCCTCTTATATTGTAGGGTACCAAGGGATTTAGCTGTTTCTGTGTCTGTCTTTATTGCCAGTAAAGCGTCATCAATGTGCTTTCCAAAAAGTGAATCTCCATCATATGCCATGTCCAAGATTTTTGTTTGGACCTCAGGCCTGAAAGTACTCGCCCGGAGCCAACCTTGACGCCTAAGTACGGCTGCTCCTGCCAATTGTCTGAAGTTGGTGTTCGAAATATCCAGGGCGCAATCAATGATCTCCGATGCCGCCCTCTCTCCCTCCAGTACAATCCTGCGCACCTCTGGTTGCTGATCTTCAGGGACCAATTCGAGGTATTCAGACAGATCGGACCACATCTGCCTATCGTAACGGGCCAGGATAGCTAACGAATTAGCAGCTTTAATGGAGGCCGCTGCATTTGCAAAAAACTTCTTGCCAATGGCATCCAGTCTCCTACCCTCCTTGTCAGGTGGAGTAGAAATGGGAACAGAAGGATTCTTGGATTTCTGTTGTGCAGCCTGGGATATGACAGAGTCTGGCCGAGAATAACCTATTAAGCAAGATGGAGTATCCGATGGTGCTCGATACTTTTTCTCTATGCGTGGCAGGACTGCAGGAATGGAAGCAGGCGTTTTCATAATGTTGAGGCCTTCCTTCCATATGTATTCAATAATGGGGATAGCTCTGGTCACTCTGCGATATCCCTCTTTAAAGTCATGCAAAAAGCAGTCAGATTGTTCCACTGTGACAGTCAACTCAAATCTATTTGCTGCACGTTGCATAATGTTATGAAATCCGCCGATATCCTCAGGCGGAGAATCTGAAGGGCGGGGTGCAGGCGGTGAAGGCATGGGAATGACATAATCTGTGGTTCTGAAAATCTGGATTCATATAATAGTTCTGGACTCGAGAATTAAAACTTCGTCGAAACATGACGAATTTGGTATCAAAAGACCGAGAATGACGAGTACATCATGTACATGTATTTTCAGCCTATTCGAGTGACGATTTCACCTCGAAATCGTCACTTACATTCTGACCCCTTCATTCCCATTTATGTGTTGCCCTTTACATAGGCCTTAATCCAGTTGAATTTGATTCCACAAGGACACGTACTCCTTAATCGACTTTTCCCTGACCTCAGTACAAGTTGGAACCATTGCCCCAGGCCGAACTCGTTAGGTCAGTTCCCTCCCAGTGGCCGAGCAAGATAGCATCTAGGCTCAACAAACCATAAAACCATTTCAGCGCGCACACCTGCCATATCTCGCTCACATCTATCTCCACTCTTTTGCTTCACTTACTTTATGGTGGGGAGGTGCCCGTTTTTATTAGGGGTCCAGTGATATCTGATGAAATGTTGGGCCTTGCCAAATGATTTGTTGAAGGCAGCGCGAAGTGAAATATGGACATGTCATCATGACTCTGCTTTTTCTTTGTACCAAAATATGTTAACGATTTACTTTACAACCAAGAATGTTCTGCCCGAGGCCCAAAAATTGTGTATAAGAAGAGAAGCCTGACTTTGTAAAAGTGTGCAGTCTCCTGAGAACATACCCGTATTGTACTTCTAGGACACGTGTTACCTTGGTTGCAGCCAATAAACTAATCTTTGACTTCACCTAGAAGACTCCGA
Organism: Lissotriton helveticus; assembly: GCF_964261635.1. Classification (NCBI taxonomy): domain Eukaryota; kingdom Metazoa; phylum Chordata; class Amphibia; order Caudata; family Salamandridae; genus Lissotriton; species Lissotriton helveticus. Next base: position 173,986,918 of record NC_136061.1, read on the forward strand.
GTTTCTGTAGGTCTGGATCAGGAAGAACCCGAGGTCTCGGTGTTGATTCCCTGGCACCGCTGGGTTACCGGTTCTGTGCCGGTTCTTAAAAACCCAGTACCTCAAATCCTCCCATGGATCTACAGGTGTAGTATCTGGCAATTCGCCCTCTTCTCTGCCATCATCGTCCTCATGAGAAGAAGAATCCGTGTCATGCTGAGGCGCCGGACCAGCATCCTGTCTTGGAGACAATGATGCTCGCGGCGACGGAGGCCTTGGCAAGTTAACTGGAGTTACTGGCACTACAGGTGCAATTGGTGTCGGAGGAAACCTCTGGCGATAGTCGGCCAACATTGCTTGTAAATCTTGAATTAAAGTGGATGGCAATTGAGCAGTATTCTCAGATTGTTGAGGTCTGGCATGGGGTGACTGATATCCTCGAGAAATCCTCCTGCCCATAATGGCCATAGTCATCATCCTCATCATCATCCTCTTGACATTTAATATTCAATTGTGACGGGTGACGGGCAACCCCAAAAGGACCCTCATCCTCTTCACCATCATCTGACTCATCCTCCACATATGTCTCCAATAGATGTGATGGTAATAGTGGAGAAATATGGGAATAATCTCGCTGATACGTTTTCATTTGAAAATGTGTATACTGAATTTTCGTAGGAGCAGCACTGGGTAAATGATGAGCAGCTGCCTCTGCTGTCGTCGATGACGACGAAGCCATTGTAATTGGAATGTCCATCGACGGAACCGTCGACGCTGATAGAACTAATGATTTCGCCGTCGACGGGGTCTTCGTCGTCGAGTCCTTCGTCGACGAGGCCGTCGATGGTGTCTTCGTCGACGAGTCCTTCGTCGACGAGGCTGACGATGGTGTCTTCGTCGACGAATCCTTCGTCAACGAGTCCTTCGGCGACGAGTCCTTCGGCGACAAGGCCGTCGATGGTGTCTTCGACGTCGAGTCCTTTGTCGACGAGAGCGTCGTCGGTGTCTTCGACGACGAGACCTTCGTCGACGACGATGACTTGGTAGATGTAGCCGTCGTCGACGAAGACGTCGACGACGGGACAGTTTTCTTCGTCGAAGTCTTCACAGATGATGACAATATTTTCACAGACATCAGAGGTGAAGTAATAGAGGAAGTGGTGACCGTAGAAGTAGTTGTAGAAGTAGAAGTCAACGTAGTAGTAGGAGTAGACACCAGAGAAACAGTTTTTGTCTGGGCTGTACTCACAGTTGTCGTCCGAGGAGAAGATGCACTCTTTGAGGGTTCTGAAGCTCCCTGAGAGGATTTTTGTTTCTTCTTCCTCTCAGGAGAAGAGCTTTCCTTGGATCTGGCTCTCTTGCTGGAGGTAGAGGCCTTGTCCTCATCATCAGTGGAAGAAGACTTCAACCACAAAAGAACTCTTTCCTCTCTATCCCTAATTGTTTTTTGAGGGAAGGTACGGCAAATTCTACAGTCCTTCACAACATGTGAGGGGTGCAGACAATAAATGCAGTCAGAGTGCTGGTCATCCACATGGACTCTCTTCTTAAAGCAGGTACCACAAGCCTTGAAAAGAGCTTTCTTTTCAGACATTTTTCTGAGGAACAGCCAAAAAAGCTAAAGAACTGAGTAGGCACTCAGGGAGACTCCCTTACACACGAAGTGCGGTGAAAATCTGAGGAGAACTGCCTGGGCTAGGAAGGTTCTAGAGGGTGAGGACAGCTGATTGGCTGAGGCTACTATTTCAGGTCTTTTTACATAATGATGTAGATAGGCTGCTAAGTTTTGAGGCCTAGTTAGGCCTTTAGGCTTTTCCAGCCTACTACAAGAAATTTTTAGGCACTGATATTGTATATATTTTTACCGTGGGACTCCCGCCTCGACGACGGGGAATGATTCAGGCATGTTAATCTATGAAAGATACCCCAATACTGGATAAGCACTATTTAATATCGTTAAGGATCTCTCCCACCCAGCCTGCACAAGCAGCAAGGTGGTTGCTCCGCAGAAACTCTGCGATGCGATTGAAGCACAGTTTGAAGAAAAAATCACTAAAATTGTTGGTGATCTTCGTCCCAATAATATCAATAATCAGGATGACCTGACTGGGAGGCATGGGGAAGGGCCCAGGGCAGCTACTTGTCTAGAATACTTTCAAGCTTCCACAGAGGACCTTTTTAACAACTTAGCCCAAAGTATCACCTCGGGCTCCCCCCCGGATAATTTTAGACCTATATCTCTTTTGCCATACCCAATTAAAATCCTAGAGAAAATAGTTAGCAAGACTTTGTCATGCTACCTAGAGGACAATCATCAACTAGATAGGGATCAATTTGGCTTTCGCCCGGGCCATAGTACTGAGACTGCTCTGGCTACCGTAATGGACAATCTACGGATGCGTGCCGACAATGGAGATTCTTCTGTTCTAGTATTACTAGACATGTTGGCCGCATTTGATACGGTGAGCCACACAGTACTGGTGGAAAGACTAAAACATATGGGGGTAAAAGGACGAGCCTTGCAGTGGCTACAATCCTATTTATCATTTATTTATTTTAGTTATTTATACCATTTGTAGAGCGCGCTGTAACCCTGCTGGCATCCTGGTGCTTAAGAAGGTGCAACTAAGAACAATCAATATTGAGAGCAAGAGGAGGATGTCTCAATGAGGGTCTGTTACTGCTACCCCTGGTGGGGGGGTTATACCTTTGGAAAGAGCCAGGTCTTGATCTTGATTTGTTTGAGGAACAGCAGTAATTCATTGATTTTCCTGATCTCAATTGGAAGGCTATTCCAGAGGCGAGCTGCTGCTACGCTAAAAGCTCTGCCACCCTGGGTCGCTTTCCTAATCCTATGTATTCTGACAAGGTTAGTGGACGAGGAGCGGAGGGCTCGTGCGGGCTTGTACCACTGGAACTTGTCTAGAAGTGGTTTAGGACCCTGACCATGTACCGCTTTGAAGACGGTGCATAGGGACTTGAAGAGGATCCTCTGAGGCACTGGGAGCCAGTGCAGGTCAGCCAACGCTAGAGTTGTAGAGGATGGGCGGGCTCGTGAGAGTGCCAACTTAGCTGCTGCCTGGATACTCTGCAGTCTGTAGATCAGATATCCAGGTGATTCCAGTAATAAGGCGTTACAGTAGTCCAGGCGGCTGAGGATGGTACTCCTGACTGCAGTTGTTCTTGCCTATACTGGTAGAAGAGGCAGCAGCTTTCGGAGGCCTCGCATTAAAGTGAAGCAACTGCCCACCAGTTTATTGACGTTGGTCTCCAGATTTAAATTTTCATTAAAGCTGACCCCCAGATTCTGCACCGTTTTTACTGGTATTAGCGGTCCATCCGAGGCTAAAGGCCAAAAGTATGCAGGCAGGCTTCTGGCAATTCTCCCCACTTTGCACTGCATGACCTCTGTTTTTCCGCTGTTGAATTGGAGCGAGTTTCCCTTAAGCCATGCCGCCATTTCATGCATGCAGACATGGAAACGCTTTAGTGAATCCGCCTGAGCACCATTAAGGGAAATCATAAGCTGCGTGTCGTCAGCGTAGTTGATCACGCTGAAGTCATAAGCCTTAATGATGCCCATCAGGGGTTGCATATAGGCATTAAATAGGATGGGACTGATGGAAGATCCCTGTGGAACCCCATGTGGAACTTTGGCAAATTTAGATTGGTATGGAGGGAGTGCCACTGCCTGCCATCTATCTCACAGGTATGAACGCAACCAGTTGAGCGCCGTTCCCTTCACTCGAAAGGTTTCCAGCCTTGTCAGCAGAATGTCATGGCACACCGTATCGAATGCGGCGGACAGGTCCAGCATAATTAGAATTTCTGACTCACCCCTGTACGCCCTCATTCGCATATTGTCCAGTACCATCACCAGTGCTGACCCGGTCCCATGGGCTGGTCTAAATCCAAACTGTTGCTCCTCTAGAATGTTGTTAGTCTCCAAGAAGAGGGACATGGACTTGCTGTCCAAACGTTCCGTGATCTTAATTGGATAGGGCAGGAGCGAGATAGGTCGATAGTTCTTGTGGCAGCTAGGGTCAAGAATTGGTTTCTTCAGCAGAGGCGTGATAACAGCCTGCTTCCATCCAGCCAGTACAGTGCCTGTGCTGAGAGATTGACCACATAGCTGGCGGAGTATAGGAAAGAATTCGGACCCAAATTCCTTCACAATTTTGTGGGGTAGAGGATCCAGCGGAGATCCCGAGGAGATGCTGAGGGCTACTTGAACAAACTCTTTCTCAGAGGTGATTTCAAAATTGTCCAGGAAGGCCCTTGGCGGTGAGTACTCGGCCATTCCTTCTTCATCCTTCCTGCTTGCCCCTGTGCTATGATGTGGTGACATGAGTGAAGGAGAGTCCTCCATGCTCTCCACTATTTTATCAATTTGTCCTGGAAAAAGGAGGCCAGACCATCACACAGCTCCTGTGAGGGTTTGATGTTACTACTGGTGCAATCAGGGTGCATCATTTCCCTCACAATTTTAAAGAGGTCTCTTGATTTGTAGTGTAGCTCCTATTTTCCCAATAGGCTCTGCGCATTGGAATAATACCTACAGCAGTAAAGGCCTAGACCAGACGTTAACTAGGTCTACTACTGTCGATACTAGACTTAATTTTTGGGTTTGCCAGCGTAGCTCAGAGTTCGCTAGAAACTTTCTCGAATGTTCAAGGAGGAATTAACTTCCCTGATTAGACAAGAAGGGATTTAGTTTCTGACAACCATAGAACATGACAACTTTGCTCTCCCCTAATCAAGAGTCAATCTCGAGAGTCGTGTGAGCACAAGGCAATTATTTTACTCAGTCAGTACGTGCATTCTTAGTCTCATCAGAATGTAGAGAAAAGGAAGAGACGGGCGTGTTCAATAAAAAGGTGTTATTTATTGATCAGTCTCTTTTCTCATACATGAGAAATGGATCGATATTATTGCAATACTTATAGTTAAGTAAAGTGCATACATTAAAAGCAATAGTATAAAATAATACTGTAAAAACATTGATATGGTTTCTGAGCCATATGATGTTTGAAATGATTAAAATATATTTACATACACATATACATTTGACTAAACGTACTCAACTGGTGTTTCTAAATACGCCTACCCCGTGTACCTGACCTAAGTCTAATGCGTGGGCGGGAATAGAAAGTTACAGTTTAAGTTAAGTTTGTTTTTGCCAAGTGAATAACTAAAGAATTCTCTGTGAGGGGTTATTCAGTTCTGTACCTGGAATTTAGGATGAATGAGGAATGGTATCTCGTTCTCTGGTCTCGATATTCCAGGCTGCCTGCGAGGGCTACCCGGAAGCGCCGGTGCTGGGTCTCTCGGCTTGAGATAGCAGCGCGTCTCTCAGCGCGTCAGGAAGGCGGGGCTGCGCCAGCGGGGTCTGCTTCTGCTCTCGGCTTCGGCAAGTGTGGCTGCTCCGTCTTGTCACCACGCGTGTGTTTGCATAGGGCAAGATCGGTAATATTTATACCTTAAAGGTGCCGAGATTGACGTAAGGATGGACATAGATACGTCAATAAAGATGTCATACGACTTGCTCGTTAGCACATTCTTTACTAAAGTTCTCTGTGAAATCAAAACAATGGCCGCACGGATTTTCCCAGGTTGTCATAGGTTTGATTTGTTATGAGAACGTCGTATGCCTTATCAGGGGCTGGAGGAATGTCGCTTGTCTAATTAGATCTCAAGCGTTATGACCTAATCAGATAACACGTTCCTGTGCCGTAGTGTGACTGCGTCAGATAACGGTATCTGCATCATGGGGGCTTGTCTTGCCTCATGGGCTGACTGTTAGTTAACTTGATAGTTAGTTTAACCAGAATAGGGTCAGGAATAGGGGGATCGATTCAGAACCTATAGGAATACACGACAGATTTATTGGCGCTTTTCAGTATGATGGCTGCGAAATGTTCTGCTTTGGCCGTCACTATTTCTTTTTTATATTTTATTATTGACAGCCTCCAATGTGTCTATTCTGTTCTGTGTAGTCCCTCCTCCAGTGTCTTTCCGCCTTTTTACAGGCAATCTTAAGATTTCTCAGGCTTTCCGTGTACCAAGGCGCGGAAGGGCGGCCTCTTTCCTGATCACTTTCAGCGGGGCAATTAGCTCCAGTTTCGTGGTCACGTGTTCACAGAGCGTGCAGTAATTCTCTGTGATGTTACTCTCTGGGTTAAAGAGAGCTTCTAACTGGAACAGGGGTTCCCCTGTTTCCCCCTTTTTTGATAGCCCTTTCCAGTCACGACTGATGAAAGTCCTGATTTGTTTGGCCCTGGGCCTTGCGTTGTTCAAGGCTTGGACATCGAATATCACTAAATGGTGGTCTGACCATCCTACTGGTAGGATTTCTCCCATGACCATGACATCCTCTTCTGCGAAGATTAGGTCTAAAATGTTGCCTTCCCTATGTGTGGGAGTGGTCAACCATTGTTTTAGTCCTAGATTGGCGCAGGACTGCGTGATGTTATGAAAGGCAGTGTCTAATTTGCCATTGGTCCATAAGTTAAAATCCCCCAGCACTAAAAGTCTGGTATGTGTGAGTGTCATATTATTAATAACGCCAATTAATTCCTGCTGTTGCGAGGCATTGATGGCCCCTGGTGGTCTGTAATACACCATGCCGGTTAGGCAGTGACCTGAGTCATATTTTATTGAGAATCCAAGAAACTCTGCACAGGATATTTCATCTATGTCCAGCATAGTAATGTTCAATTCTTCCCTGAATATGATTCCAGTTCCTCCCCCTCGTCCCCTGAGCCTGGGGTTGTGGAGGACCTTGTATCCCACAGGGCAAGCAGGACCCAGTTCTGACTCCAGCCCAGCCACCGTCCATGTTTCTGTCAGAAACAGGACGTCCACGTTGTTGGACTCGATCAGTAGCCGTGTCTCGGTTGCATGTTTGGGAAGGGATCTAACATTGAGCAGACCACAACTCAAGCCGCTCTTACTCCTTACATCGTGTGCCGGCTTGAATGTGTTATCTGCCAAAGTATGGCTGTATTGAGCTTCCCTATGTAATGCCGCTGCCTCATTTCCTGGTGGTTTAGACTGGTCAGCTCGTGGCAGTGAGCTAATTGGAAGAGGGTTTATATGCGGCAGGCGGGTCCGACAGTTTGGACAGGGGTTTTCATCTGTGGATTTTGTGTTTGGTGTGGCTCGTGGGCAGGTTGCATTTCCTTTTAGAAGATCAAGCTCCAGAAGTGTCTCCCTATTGTAACAGATGTCCGGGTTGGATCGAACAGGGGGGATGGCCCTGAGCCCAGTCCGAGCGCGGACGGGCGCAGACGGGCTTGCCCGCCGCCGGCGCGTCCGCTGCGTGCATCCGCTGCGCATGAGGAAGTGCATCTGTTTTTAAGGAGTTCAGGGGGAAAGCACTAGTCTGCTAACCTCCGTCCGCACCACCGGAAGTAGTAGTCACTTCCGGCGATCAAAGGTTTCCCAGTTCCCTCCACAACAATCTTGAGTTAAGCTCAGCGGTGGACCGGGGAAAGGGGTGAGTGAGAATATATACGGTGCATCGTTATTCTATTTTTTTAAAAACACAAATGTTACATGAGGAAGCGAGATTTTTAAAAAGCACAAGCACAATAATTCACAAGAGCGTGATCCGCGGTGGAGCCCTTTGCCAGACGCTCCGCGTATGTCTGCTGATTAGTTACAGTTTAAAAACCAGAGAGCTGCAAAATGCCTTACTAGTTGCGTCCGTATCAGGGAGGCAACAGGCTGTGACTATGTCGCCGTTTGAGTCCAGTAAGTCCCGAGTACATCACAGGGTTCCACAGGAGTCTGCGATAAGCTCCATTCTTTTCAATATTTACTTGTGTCCTCTACTGTCCCTAATCAAGTCTTACGGAATCGACCCGGTTAACTACACGGATGACACCCAACTGGTGTTTTCCCTGGAAGGGAAACAGGCGGGGTCCATGGATACGTTCCAGGAGTGCATGCGCCAGGCAGTGGGCTGGCTCAGGCAAAATTCCCTGCAATTTAATGGGGGGAAAACAGAGGTGATATTTTGCCCGTCCACCACCCTGCATCAACATCCGACACTGGAGTTTAAGCTCACCCCAGACGATGATCCCCTGGTTCTTGCCAAAACAGTGCGCAACTTGGGGGTACTAGTGGATGACAGTCTCCAAATGGAGTCCCAGGCAAATACAACTGCTAACATTTGCTTCTCTCTGCTGCGGATGTTACGACAGATCCTCCCGCTTCTGCCCAAAGATACCCGCTCGATTGTAGTAAGGACTGGACTACTGCAATGCCCTGTATTTGGGAGCACCACAGTACATCTTACAGAGACTGCAGAAAGTCCAGTCTATGGCAGCAAAGCTGGCGCTGAATAGGCAACGCAGGTCCTCTACGACCTTAGCCCCGAGAGTCCCACACTGGTTGCCTATCAAAGAGAGAATCTGCTTCAAAACTCTTTGTATTGTGTATAGAATGGCACATGATTTGGGCCCATTACCACTACAGGAGAGGTTTACCTGGCATAATCCGAAAAGGCAGCTCTGCTCCTCTAATGCGAATTTGATAAGGACCACCAGATTCAAGAAAACCAGGATGGGGGGCAGAGCCTTTGGCGTGGCAGCTGCACGACTATGGAATGACTTGCCCCAGACCATCAGACAGGCCAACTCGCTGACCTGTTTCAGAAAGAATCTGAAAACTTGTTTGTTTCCAAGGGCGGAAAACTAGACCTTCCACTGCCAATTTAGGTCTGTTTACCTCCTGATTACTCGTTAGTCTAAGCGTCAGGATACCCGTAGGGTTACAGTTTTGTGCTATCTAAATGCACAATACAATACAATACAATACCCACTATTAGGTCGTGCCTACCAGGCTTTTTGTCCTAGAAAATATTACACACCAGGCAAGCATTTCCATTGTGATCCTTGGGTAGATGTATATTTCTGACTTTGCTGTGGTGCAGCCGCAGAAAAATGCTTCTGGGAGAGTGGCAGAGCTTAAACAGATTTCTCCTTGCCCAACCTAAAAAAGAATAATTCTTATAAAACTGACACTTCCAATGAATTGGTGGTGGGTCGGTTGCATGTATTTAATGTTTTGCTACACAGTTTGTTTTCTTGGTATTCTTTCTACGCACAGCTATAACCAGTCTCTCAAAGATGCATTCAAGGTCAAATGGGGGAAAAAACAATCTAAGGTGGAGTCTGTCTTGTTGCATTGTGGGTTTCATGTGACGTACCACAAGTCATCTAGAAATCCAAAAAAGTCTTTTTTATGAAAAACACCAAACACAGATCTAAGAATTACTGCGCATAAAGCAACTAGACATTCACACTTTTCTTCACAATGAACACCAAATTGCTTAGATTCATCCTCAGTACAGACTTCTCCATCAAGGCTAACTGCCTGAAAAACCCAACAGCATGATACTAGATCTGAATGTATTAGACACTAAAGCTCTATCAAACGGGACTTCAAAATGACCATTCACGTCATAGTCGTTTTTACCAGGATGAGATAATGCCTTTCCTGATCACATCAATGACTCCATACATCTTGCCAAAACACAAACTAGGACTGAAAAAATATGATCACATCACTAACATTGAGAATAACATTATTTAGTTGCATGCCTAAGCTCAAACTTCAAAACGTAATGCATTAATTAAAATGTAAACACACCAGTATATGTGGCCAAAAAAGAAAAAAAAACACTTGGTGGGGAAAGAAATTCATGAGTGTAGCATGGGTTGACTGTCTAACTCCAACAGTTCTTGGCCAGTGATCAATTTCCCACCCTGACCCACTCCTACCTGAACTCAACTTTAAATCATTCCCATTCCTATTCCTATTCCTGGTGTAGATCTTGTGTCATCATATCTGCTATGCTCAGTGTACTCCTTGGATTCCCAGTAGGCTTTGAAGTACAAAAATACCAATAACAAAAGATAGACCCATTTCAGATTCAGTAACTCTACTAGACAGAACCTTACAAAAGAGAGCAAACGTTTTAACTTCCCACTGTATGAGCCCCCAATTATTTATAGGGAGCAGGAGATAAGACTCATCCAGTTGATCTTTGTCTTATTTCTATCTGCTAGTTGCAGGGTTTCCTCCTTTTCTGAAGGGAGACAGAGAACCAGCAAAGGCACAGTACCTCCAGCGTTCGATAATAGGGATCCACAAGAAGCTTTGCCAGAGAGACAATCTGAGGTGTTCTGTCCCAGCCATCTGAGCAGTGAACCAAAACAGGACGCCCCTCACGATCCACAGCGTTAGACACCAGGGTTGCAGCCTTTAACATGATGGAGAGGTGTTGCAACCACTTTGTACTTTCCAGCGCTGAAAGCCAACTAGGGAAAGTAGAAAAAAATATAGAATGAGGAGCATAAAAAAAATGAGCATCCTAGTAAGCACCCTATAAATACCTAAATCACATGTACGAATACTTGAAGCTCAGGCAAAGAAGAATGCATAACAGGACATTAATTTGTAAAGAAAAATGCAGACTAGGCAAACTTGGAAGAAAGAGAGACACAGGTAACTGAGCATATGACAATGAGGCAAACATGTTTGGGGAAATGAATGCAGTCTGGTACCGAAGCGCATGTGAAGTGAGAGGTGCTAAGACGATTGATGCATAGGCAACATGGTAATTAAAGAGGGATGTAGAAAGAAACAAGGTTCTTAGAAGAAGTGTGAAGTGTAAGACAAATGCTACTGGGGAATGAAACAGACTAAGATCTTTTGATATTGAATTAGGCCTTGATGTCTGTTTTAAGGAAGAAAGAAGGCAAACTACTTTAATGCTTATTTATTTGACGAGTTTTATATAGCGCTGGTTGGACCCGGAGGTAACAGAGCGCTTTACATGAGGTGAAACAGTGCAATTAAAGCACCTACAAGGTAAGCCGCATAGGCACAGAAGTGTCAAAATGTGGAGAGTAAAGAGTGCATGAATGAAGGAAGGCTGGACTGTAGGGAGCAGGTAAAGAGGAAAACGGAAGCAAAGAAACAAAGACTAATGTGAAGCACAAGGACACAGATTGTTGGGAAAGCTAACTGACCCCATTTAGAAAAATAATATCTGGGAAAGATCATAACATACTATTGGCAATGTTTAGATCACGGATAGAACACTTACTTTCCAGGATCAGGCATCTGGTTGCAGACAGCACGAAGGTATTGAAAGCTGTTTCTGATGGAGTGTATGTTGGCCATTCCCATGAAAACCACTTCACAGTTTGGATAGTATTCTGGAGAAAATTATTACAAGTTCTTTACCAATCAAGCTTTGTGATTAGATATTTCATGTTATTGCTTTTTATGTACTGTGCAGCTGCCTCACAATTACTAAAAACGACATCCTAAAAAGCAAGATTAACAATGTGCAGCTTTTTATTTGTCTCTGACAATCATTCGTTGCAAGTGACTACCGTATTTATTTGGGGGGGTGTACACATATATATATATATATATATATATATATACACACACACACACATATATATATATATATTTTTTACAGTGTACTAGCTCCTTTGGAGGCTAGGGTGCCACCCCAACCCAAACAGTTTTGTGGGGCTTCAACAAAAAGGTGTTGCAATTCAAATATCATGGTGGTCTAGGGACAGTATTAATCCCGTGGGGTGCTTCTTCTAAAGGATTCTCTGAAATCTAGGACTTCCTTTGCATCCGCAGTCGACAAGAATGCCTAGATAAGGCTGCCCTTTTACTTAGCTCCTCAGAGGACTTTGTGAAAGGACAGAAAACTGAAGCTTCAAGTCCAAAATAGCTACTAATCTGCAAAGATATGTCCCCAAACAGATTTTTTTTTTAACATTAAGCACTGGAGTTGCGTGAAAGAAAAGACACACACACACACACACACACACACACACACACACAACCCTCCGATATCCTGTTCCCCACCTCATGAAACCTTGGTGTGCTCCTAGGTTCCAGCATGCAGCTAGAATCCTTCATATTACTGCAATAATCACAGTGCTTAAGTACTCAATATGCCACCAAACTTCTCATTAACAACTATGTCATGTGCAATACTGATTATAGCATTCATCAATAACAGCAACAACGACAGCAGAGCTCTGGAACAAGAATCGGTCCTTCCAGGTATTTAGGAAAGTCGTAAAACTAGCCGTCACGATGCATTCCTATTTAGATGACAAAAACCAGATTAACCAGTCGTGTGCACACCTGAATGGTTCTACAAACGTATGAAATTGGAACAGGCCTCATACTTCAAAAAGGATATTTTCGGCACACATAAAGAGAAAACGAATGGGAATCCGCTTTGGCACATTACCATCCCGGCCAGCCTTCCTGGAAATATAGTGGTCCTACATCTTATAGACTATGTGGCTTCGCAAAGGAGGATTTTATTAATTTAATCTATATATGCCAGTTTAAATCAAAAAAATTTAAAAAGCATGTGTAATATTGTTAAAAAAGAGTTTTAACGTCAGGGGCATTCGATCCTGCAGGTCGGCAATATTAAAAGGACACGATCCAGCAGAACCCCAGCTCAACTGTAGAACGATGAAGTATTTGAGTTTACATGAAAAAGCAATTCTTTTCGCATCCACAAGACCAGTAGGTAACTGCTACAGGGTGGCAGTGAACAAAAATATAGAATGAAGGTAGCAATTGACTTAATATTGTTCATTGGTGATAGGAATTATGCTGATGATTTGCACTTCTAGAACGAAGATCGCAATAGACTTACCTGACTGACTGACCGATACATTTATAGAGTGCTCGAACGCCGCGGCGTCTTGGCGCTAAGATAGGTTCATACTAATCCAGATACTTATTTATTTAAAAGCACTTAGGAAACAGCCAGGTCTTAACCTGTTTCCTGAAGATAGTCCTGTAGGGTTGCAATCTCAGCTGTGAGGGAAGGAGTTCCACAGCTTAGCGGCTTGATGGGAAAAGCTCTTACCACCCCTTCTTGCCTTTTTTATTCAGGTTTTTTTTTAAAACTTTTTTTCACTAGTGTATAATTATATTATCATATGTACAATTATTACAATTCATTAATGAAAAAACAAACACGAAAAAAATATAATAAAGAGGGAAAAAAGTATAAGAATTATGCACATTGTATTAGTTTATCCCACCCCCTACTCCTACCAGTCTTAACCCCACCCTCCCCACCCATAAGGAGTTGGACTCATTCAATTGGCTGTTGGTTTTGAAGAAAAAGAAAAAAAATACAACATCCTAAAGAACACATTTTTGAGTTTTACTAATGCTTCTCAATCCATCTAGTCAGAGGAGCCCACATTTTACGGCCTTTAGATGGAGCCCACAATCCCCTTTTTGCTAGATAGCTATCTCAAAATGACAATTTGTCAATAAACGAGAAAGCCATTGGTGAAAACCAGGGGGAGTTGGATCCAGCCAAGCCGAAGCAAGGCATAAGCGTAATATCGCCATGCCAATAAACACGTTTCTCTCCTGGCTTCCCTTGTAGTTCTGATCAAAGACGGTGAGAGGGAATAATCAACCACTAGTACCTCCTTAAAGAAATTATAGATTTTCTGTTTTTAATTGCTTAAAGAATTGCATGAATTAAACATGTGATTTAAATCCGCCTGAAATACTGCACATCGGGAACACCGTGTTCCTTTTCCTGTCACCCATTTAGAAATCTTTTTGGGTGTGTAATAGAGTGAAAAACAGGATTTGTAATATTGTGCCTGGAGCCGAGCCGGAATTAAGATTTTCAGCCGGCATTAAATGAGTTAAAAAAACTATAAACATCCCGATACAAAGCGGTCTATTTTTCCTTAGCCTATCCATCATATAATTATTGGTGAAGCCAATTGAGCCTCCCCCTTTTTTGCTTCGAAAATCCCGAATTTGGAGATATTTATAGAAATCTCTCTGATCTAAATTATACGTCTACTTAAGGTTGTCAAAGCTGACTATAGCGGTAAAAGATTAGAATTCACCGAGCTTGGACAAGCCGAAATCACACCATCTTGTGACAATAGGATCTTAAAAAATTTCTGGCAAATTAGGATTACTACCTATCGGTGTATAATAATTCAGTCGGCCCAGCCCTAGCAATTTCCAAACTAGTCTCATGATTCTATGCCTGCCTATTAATGATTTAAAACGGACCTTCTTGTAATGGCTATCATTCAAAAATCTCTAAAGCCACCCCCATGCGTCTTTACCCATTATAAGTTCAATAGGTGTTGGTATTTCCTCCATTATGCTATCTCGACTTTGTGCATAAGGTCTTTAACTATACCATCATGTTCCTCTCCTTGCGTTTTCAAAGTGATACTATCTTTCTCAAAATTTTCCGTACGTATTTCTACTGAGGCCATTCTATCCGAAATTTCAACGCATGTCTTGCCCACTTTCCTTATGGTGCCTTGAAGCTTTTGCGTTGCAAGCCGCGACCTTCGGCTATTTATCTTGACCTTCTCTTGAAAGTTCTTAATAGATTGTAGCACTTCTGCCAAAGTAGGTTCGCTTTTGGGATCAACTGCTCCATTGGCTATGCTCCCTGAGGGTGTATAGTTCTCTCTTGAGCACATCGTTGGTTCTGTCAGAGCTGAAAACTGTGATGCAGAGTAGTCCCATCTGAGATCCATCGTGCTACCCTGATCGGGGGTCTCACATTTCTTATGTCGAATGGATTTCTGCCTCAGAATTTTCTTTTGTGAAGAAACTTTCATGGATAGCTCTAAATCTGTGCTGCTCTCCCAGTTCTGACTTCCTCCTTCACTATTGACGGATTCACTTTCATCCGATATTTTCGATTCATCCGTATATGAATAAAATTTGTCTATGTTATCAGGCGTTATAGGCAGGAGAGCGTGGGTTTTTTCCTGGTCAGTTCCACTAAGAGTCGCCATATCCTTATTGATTATATCGCTTTTCTCAGCTGCAATGTTATTGAGATTTTGTAGGTCATCTATGGGGCATGGGATTGGAGGTTTGGAGCTATTATCTTCCTGAGCCATCCCAAGACTGGTAGCTGGAGTTGATTGAAATATGAGTGTTTTAATCTCCATTGCATTTTTTAAAGGCGGCAGGGCTTCCATAAGTCCTGTCTGGTCAATCGGACCCTCTATTTCAGCCACTTCTCCCACCATCACGTTATGCATTTTCAATCAGGAGAAATATATTAGAGATCAGAGGCTATCCACCCTGAGCATTTTGGGTAGACTGACAATATCTACACCTTTAATGTTTTTTGTTTGTAATTTTTTCTGTTTAGCTGTCCATTCGAACTTTTCTGTAGAGTACATTTTTTCGCTCTGTTCCCTATTTTTTGCTCCACGAGTGTCAAGGCGTTTCTGGCGTTTTTCAACTGCTGCAAGGTTAGGCTGCAAAAGTTTATTCCACAGTAGACGTGTCAGTTGCACGCTTTTAATTTTACTCGCTTTAGCTCCCCGCCCTGCGATAGTTACTTTTTCAATTTCAATGTGTTGAATACAATGTATTCTTTGCGTCCCGACTGCCGTCCGGAAAACACTGCAGCTCCTGTGTGTAGATGTTCTTTCCCTCGCGCTCGGCAGGATTCTGTAGATCGTAGATAGAACCATCAAGGAGCACACTTCAGAGGAGTACCACCGCAGGGCAGTGATCACCAAGGATGCAGGAGCGGAGCAAGTTGAGAGCGCTGTGGCCCAGGGGAAATACTTCGGCATTGCGTGTATCAAAGATCGCTGTTCTTGCCTAGCAATGGTCACAAACGCACAAGTTACTACTTGTGTAACAATATATCTGTAAGAGACATTAGTTATTACCTTAGAATATCCCCAGGCGTCAGACTGGATCCGGAAAGTTTTGCTAGCAGTACCTCTGCGCGTCAGTAGGTGGCGTCGTGCTGCTCCGCGTCCGTCACATGTGCCGAGATGACATCACGGAGACTACTTAGGCACCACCCATGCGCGCTGACGTCAGTTCTTGTGCACAACTTTCCGTGCCAGGAATGCAGAGCCATGCAAGAAACCGACTACTGGTGACATGAAACTAGGACCCTGAAAGGGATGTCCTTAACCCTAGTAATCATATCGCAAAATGGGGAGGATGAGTGGGGCGGTTAGGAATCTATCACTAAATATCATTACACAAGTAGTAACTTGTAGATCTGAAAGAGACACATTAGTGATAGATTCCTTACCTTAGAATAGATATCCCAGCAATACCAACCCCGGTGGTGGGTCTGCGAATAAGAATAAACCAGAAAGTCACGGAGAACAGAACGGCCAAAGAAGCGGTTTCTCCGGGCTCGACTGTCAAGGCAGTAATGCTTGGTAAATGTGTGCAGCGAGGCCCACGTAGCTGCCTGACAAATGTCCTGCAAGGGAATACCGCGTCCCAAGGCAGTAGTGGGTGCAGTTGACCTGGTGCAATGGGCACGCAGTCCCACAGGAGGCTCCTTCTTGGCCAACGAGTAACAGGCCTTGATGCAGAGAACGACCCACCGAGAGATGGTCCGTTTGTGCACGGCCAGACCTTTTTTGGCGCCCACATAGCCAACAAAGAGCTGGTCATCCACCCGGAACTGTTGTGTGCGGCTCAGGTAGGAGCGCAGACGTTTTGGGGCCAGACGGTGGAGCCTCTCTTCCTCTCTGGAAGGAGGCGGAAAGAAGGTGGGCAAAGTGATGGTCTGCCTGATGTGGAAGGGCGTGACAACGTTTGGCAAGAAAGAAGGACGGGTCCTCAGAACCACCTTGTCCGGATGAATAGAAAGGAAAGGAGGTTTAGAAGAAAGAACCTGGAGCTCACTCACTCTTCTGGCAGTGGTGATAGCAACCAGGAAGGCAATCTTCAAGGTGAGAAGACGCAAAGGACAGTTATGAAGGTGCTTGAAGGGAGCGCACATCAGAAACGTCAAGACAAGGTTTAAGTCCCATTGAGGCATGATGAACAGCACTTGAGGGAACGTGTACGTAATGCCTTTCAGACAGTGGATAACAACAGGGGACTTAAAAAGAGAAGGCTGATCAGGAAGCCGTAGAGGCAGAAATAGCCGCAAGATAATCTTTGACAGTGCCCAGAGTAGAGCCCTGCTGGGCCAAAGAAAGAAGGAACAAAAGAACCTCGGAAAGAGGGGCAGAAAGCGGATCCACAGCCTTTGCTGTGCACCATACCACAAACTTGTTCCACCTGCAGGCGTATACCGCTTTTGTGGAGGGACGTCTGGCTGCCAGAATGACATCACATACTTCAGGAGGAAGATCGAAAGCTGTCAACTGTCGCCGCTCAATCTCCACGAATGGAGGTGGAGGTTGGACAGGTTTGGATGAAGAACCATCCCCTGCCACTGCGACAAAAGATCCTCCCGAAGAGGCAGTCTGATCGGGGGATCGATCGCCATGCTGAGTAGCTCGGGATACCAGTATCTTCATGCCCGATCCAGAGGCACAAGGATGATTTGGGGCCGGTCGCGCCGAATCTTCTTCAGCACTCTGCGCAGAAGTGGTATATGCGGAAAGGCGTACACCAGACCGCAACTTCACTCGTGACGAAAAGTGTCGCCGAGCGAGTGCCGCCTTGGAAATTCCAACGTGCAGAACTGATGACAATGTGCATTCTCTTCGGTGGCGAATAGATCTAACCAAGGCTCTCCTCACTTCAGAAAGAGACCTCGCGTCACGTCCGAGTTCAGACACCATACGTGATCCATCATGCATCGGCGGCTGAGTTTGTCAGTCCTGGCGTTCAGAGAGTGTTGAACCTCCAAGGTAATGCTTTGCTGTTCCAGCCACGTCCAGAGGCTTAGAGCCTCATGACATAGGGTCCAGGACTCCACCCCGCCTGGTTTGTTGCAATACCACATGGCGGTGGTGTTGTCCATGAACACCTGCACCACACTTCCCCGAACAGAGGGAAGGAATGCTTTCAGTGAAAGTCGTATCGTCCGAAGCTCGAAAAGGTTGATATGGAGCCGGGACTCCGCCGGAGACCAGAGGCCTCTGATCTCCGCCTCTCCCTAGTGGCCTCCCCATCCCAGGAGGGACGCATCCGTCACCACTGTGTGCTCCGGTTGGGGAAGGGAGAGGGATCTGCCGATGACCCGATCGCGATTCGTTAGCCACCACTGCAAGTGTCGTGCAGTGCCCTCCAAGACCTGGACATGATCGGACAGGTTGCCCTGATGCCGTGCCCAATGGAAATTCAGGTCCCACTGCAGAGCCCGCATGTGCCATCTGGCATGTTGCACCAGCAGGTTACAGGAGGCCGTCAGGCCCAGGAGCTGGAGGGTCATCCTGACAAACTCCGGACAGAGGTTGAAAGATCAGAATCATAGCCTGAATGTCCCATACTCGCTGCTCGGGGGGATAAACCCGAAACCGCGTCGAATCCAGAACCGCTCCGATGAAGGGGCGCCTCTGAGACGGACTCGGGTGCGACTTCCCCACATTGATGGAGAACCCCAGCAAGTGCAGGAGGTCGGCCGTAGTCTGAAGGTGGGTAATGACTGCCTGGGGCGAGCCCGCCTTCAACAACCAGTTGTCGAGGTAGGGGAAGACTGACACCCCTGACCTGCACAGGTGAGCTGCGACCACCGACATCACTTTCGTAAACACCACAGGGGTGCTGGTAAGGCCGAAGGGGAGCACGGCAAACTGAAAATGCTCCTGGCCTACCGTGAACTGCAGGCAACGCCGGTGGGCTGGTAGGACGGGGATGTGAAAATATGCGTCCTGCAAGTCCAAAGCTACCATCCAGTCTCCAGGGTCGAGGGCAGTCAAGACCTGAGCCAGAGTCAACATCTTGAACTTCTCCTTCCGGAGGAAGCGATTGACTGTCCCTGAGGTCCAAGATGGGGCGCAAGCCCCCTTTGTCTGTCTTGGGGACCAGAAAGTAGTGGGAATAACCACCACATCCTACTTCCGGACCAGGTATGTGTTCGATGGCTCCCTTGGCCAAGAGGGCCATAACTTCCTGCTGGAGAAGCGCAAAGTGATCCCCCGACAAGCAGTGGAATCGAGGTGACATGGCCGGGGGATACTCGAAGGGGCGGGAGTAAATCCTCCTGACGAGCTGCAGCAGCCACTTGTCAGAAGTGACAGAACACCAATGGAGAAGGTGATGACAAATCCTGCCACCCTCCGGAGTGGTATGCAACCTGAAGCTCAGACTAGGAAGGCTTCGAGATTGCCGTCGGGGGGGCAGAGGTGGACTGACTCTTACGCCGGCTCCCGTAGCCACCTTGGCAGCCTCCACGCCCACGGGCAAGCCGAGTTTGGTTAGGCGGAGGCTTTTGGCTGACCGAACGGGCAGGGGTGCCTCTGCCATGGCCACGAAAGGAATGAAAGGTTGACGTGGCGGGGCGCGTGGTGGAAAGGCCCAAGGACTTGGCCGTAGCTCTAGAGTCCTTAAAACGCTCCAGTGCAGTGTCGGCCTTATCACCAAACAGGCGAGTGCCGTCAAAAGGCATGTCCATGAGCGAGCGCTGGACGTCCAGAAAGAACCCGCTGGACCTCAACCAGCCGTGGCGACGAAGCGCCACAGTCGTTTGAGATTGCCCTACCAAGGGAGTCTGCAGTGTCCAAGCCACAACAAATGGCGGACCTAGCTGCGTCCCTACCCTCAGCCACAGCCTGAGACAGCAGAGTCTGGACCTCCTCCGGGCACTGAGGCAACACCTCAGCAACGGTATCCCACACCGCGTGGGAATAGTGGCCCAAAAGGCACGCTGTGTTCCCAGACCGCAGCCCCAAGCTGGTGGACGAGAACAACCGCTTACCAAACTGTTCCAACTTCTTAGAGTCCTTATCCGGCGGAGCCATGGGAAAAGCACTCTGGGACATCTGGGCTTGAATGACTAAATTCTCCGGTGTGGGATGAGTTAGCAGAAAGGAAGGGTCACCCGGCGCCGGGCGATGACGCCGGGCGACATTTTTATCCACAGGAGCCCCCGTGGCTGGCCGCAACCAAATGCCCAACAAGACTTCAGTGAGGGGATTGTTAAAGGGCAGCAGTGTCTCAGATGAGGTGGACGCCGACTGGAGCACCTCAGTGAGGAGATTAGTCTTAAGTCACCGTGGGAAGATCGAGGTTAAGGACCTCCGCTGCCCGACAGAGCACCACCGTATACGAGGCGTTTTCCTCCATAGTGGGTGGGGGAGAGGCAAACCCCGGATCAGAGGAGACGTCGAGGCTGCCGGCCTCCTCCAAATCGTCCACCCAGTCCTGCTCGGAATCGAACTGATGAGCAAGAGGGTCTTCCGACCCCACCCAATCGGCCTCCGCCACCGGTACTCTCGGTGGCGGGGCAGGGATCAGGGAGGGAAGAAACTGCATCGGGAAGGGTGCCGGCCGGGGCCGAGCCGGCGCCGCATCCCAATTCAGATCCCAGGCGGGGACAAAACCCTTCGGGGACCGGGGCAGGGGCGGAACCAGCAGTATCCATTGTGGCACCGCCGGCGGAGCCGAGGGCAGCGCCGGGGCCGGAGCCGGCAGTATCGGACCTCTTGGCGCGGTGGCCGGAGCCAGCGGCGCAGGATCCTGCGACGCCGGGGCTGGATCCGCCGGAGGAGTTGATGGACCAGCAGGATCCTGCCATGGGACCGCGGAGCCCGAAAGTGCACCGGTGGGAACCCGAGGCCTAAACAGGCAGTCCATGGCAGCAAGGAATTCTTGCAGCTGTGCGGGAGTCGCCGACGGATCTGGATAAGGCAGGTAGGCCACGGACTCCCAGGCTCCGAAGAAGCCGCAGGGGCGGAGACCCTGTTCCGCTCGTCCCCATCCGGGACCGACGGAGGGACGTCTGAGAGCGAACACGCTTCTTCGACTTCTTTTTGCGTCATCTCTTACCCGAATTCGCGGGTGAAGACTTGGATCACGAGGAGCGGTGATGAAGGCTCTGCGAGCAGTCACGAGAACGACCCCTGGACCTCGAGCGGCACAGTGATGAGTGCCAAACTTCAAGCAACTTCCGGTGCCGCTCCCTCAAGGCCTTCGGCCATAGCCCAGACAGGACCGGGAGTCATGGTCAGGGCCGGACTGGCCGTAGCGTGCACCGGGCATTTTCCCGGTGGGCCGGAGGCCGGTTTTGTGGCCGCAGGGGGCCGCTTTTCTTACAGGGTGCCGGTTATGCAGCAGTGCTAAAAATCGGCCCTCTGTAAGAAAAGCGTGAGCAGTGCTTAGCAGCTAACAGCCCCCTCCCCTCCCGTTCCAGGGCCGGTGGAGAAGCAACCTGCCAGGGCTGGTTGCTGTTCCCAGTCCGGCCCTGGTCATGGTCACGCTCCAGGCAGTAGAGACAGACGTCGTGAGGGTCCGCCACAGACATATTGCGATGGCAGGCCCCTCAGGACTTAAAACCAGGCATCCCTACTTGCACCAGAGAAAACCAACACAAGACAAAAGTCTCAAAAAGATAGTAAAAAAGTTACTGAGGTACATGCTCTATCCGGCTCTGCGTGGAAAAAGAAAGAACTGACGTCAGCGCCCAAGGGTGGTGCCTAAGTAGTCTCCGTGACTTCATCTCGGTGCATACGACGCCAGCGATGGACACGGAGCCGCACAACACCACCTACTGACGCACAGGGGTACTGCTAGTAAAACTTTCCGGACGCCTGGGGATATTCTAAGGTAAGGAATCTATCACTAACGTGTCTCTTTCAGATTGCAAGTATCGAAGTTGCTCTGTAAGTCATATTGGTTTTAAAGGGTATTTGAAGGCATTTAAAATACTAGATTAGGGTTTAAAGACCGGACAGGTGGAGTTGCAGCAACGGGGGCTACTCAGATGCCATCGTGCCTCCAGAACTGCTTACAGTGTTCCTAGCCTTTTTTATTCTGGACACCCGTACCAGTACTGTATTGGCGGATCTCAGGCTTCGCGGAGCATTGTACCAAGAGAATAACTTTCGGATGTCAATGGCAGCGTCTCCGTATAGCGCCTTGTGCACCAGACAGAGGGCTTTAAATTTCACTCTTTCCGGGATGGTGAGCCAGTGGAGCGGTCTGACGCTGGTAGATGTGTGATGGTATTTGGGAAGAACAACCAGCACATGGGCAGCTGCATTCTGAAGGGGTTGTAGTTTAGCAGTCTTTGTCTACAACTAGGTATAGCGCATTCCCATAATCAATTCTGGAAAGTACAAGGGCTCCAATTACCGTTTTCCTTAGAGTTAATGGGATGAATGGCAAGATTTTGCGCAGAAGTTTCAAAGTGAAAAAACAAGCAGAGGTTACTGGATTGATTTGCTTCTCGAGCTTTAATTCACAGTCAAATGTAAAGCCTAGGTTCTTTGCCTTGGTCACCGGAGTTGGACAGCTCCCAGCCTCCACAGGCCACCAGAGTTGATTCCAAACTGAGGGGCCCTTCCCAAACTCAATAACCTTGAGTATTGAGTTTAAGGAAGTTTACGTTGATCCAAGCCATGACTGCAGTAAGACAGCTACGGAACTGAGTCGCTATAATGTCCACCCTCTGCGAGACAGACACCACTATCTGGGTGTCATCCGCAAATGACACCAGATATAAGCCATACTGTTTGATTATTCTGACGAGAGGTAACAGATTTTAAAAAGTGTAGGTGACCGCGCCAACCCCTGTGGAACTCCACAAGGAAGGCAAAGGTTTGCTGACTTCAGCCCCTCCCAATGGATCAGTTGTTCCCTAGATGCCAAAAAAGATGACAGGAGTGCCATAGCCGTTCCTCATATACCTACTGCCTTCAGCCGCTGCACCAACACCGTGTGGTTCACGGTGTCAAAATCGGCTGATAGGTCGAGCAGGATGAGGACCGCTCTGCCACCCTCATCCACCACCTTACGGATTTCATCTGTCGCCATTATCAGGGCTGATTCGGTGGAGTGTCTTGCTCTAAAGCCATGTTGGGAGGAGTAGAGAAGTAGGCTGTCATCCAGGTAGTTCATTGGTTCTATATTGATAGCCTTTTCCAGAATTTTGGATAGCAAATGGAGACAAGGTATCGGGCGATAGTTCTTTACCTCAATGGGATCCAGGGTGGGTTTCTTGATAATAGGCCTGATACACGCCTTTTTCCATAATTGCGGGTAAACACCAGTGCTAATTACCCCATCCAAAAGAGGGGTAGGTAATAAGTGAGCTGATTTGATGGAGGGCACGGGTCCAGAGGCGAGCCAGATTTCGTCGAGGGTAGTAGGTTATTAACTTTCTCTGCCACTAAAACAGAGAATTCTGACAGGCTACTCTGAAGGAAGTTATCCGCCAGGGGGTCATCAAAGTTTCCCCTACGCAGTGCCACAGTCTTCAGCAGTTCATCATGGACTGCCTGTAATTTTGAAAAAAGGATGCGATTTTGTCCATAAATTTTTGGTCTGGTTTAAAATGGCTATCCTGTGGATGTTTAGATAGAGCTGTGACTGTTTTAAAAAAGCTCCTTCGAGGAGTTTTTAACTTCATATATTTTAGTTGAATAATAGGTAGCTTTAGCATGTTTAATGGCCTCCTTATATTCTTTCCGGGCCAAGTTGTACATTTTTGTGTGTTTCCCACTATAGTCTGTCCTCCAGAGCCGCTCAAGGCGCTTGCAGTTGGCTTGTGTGTGTCTGAGCTCAGCCCCATACCAAGGTGCTGATACTCGGTTCTTTTTGGGCTGTTTGGTAATTTCAGGGACAAGTTGATCTATAGATGACCTGATCCAGTGATCAAAGTTGGTTGCCGCAACATCAGGTAATGTTCCACATTGGCGAAATCAATTATGTAAATGATTATACTTATTAATTATTTAAGTACTAATACCACTGCACCACTTTATTGATAACTACTCACCAACAAGTGATGGAAGTTTTATAATTGTTAATTATCTGTGATATCTTGATGGTATAGTTTCTTTAATTATCTATGCTTTAATATCATTATGGCACTTTATTGATGACTACTGACCGAAAAGTGATGGTGATTTTATAGTTGTTAATTACTTGGGAAATATTTATGGTTTCTTGTTAGTCTCCAGTGTTTTAACCATTGATTATGATTTTATATTGTTTGTATTTATGGAAGGATTAGATTACTTACCCTGTAAGGATCTGTTCTTGGCATGTAGTGCTGTAGATTCACATGCTGTGCATAAGTCCGCAATCTAGTGTTGTGCTCGGATGGTTACAAGTTTTTTTTTTCCCCAAGACGTTTTCTTTGTGTTGCAAGGCTTTGTGACTCCTCCTCTTGGTAATGCTGCACATGGTCATATACTTTATTGACAAATTATTTTGCCACAGATAGGTGAGATTGGAATTTTAGTATGGATCAGTAATGAGATGTCCAAGCGAGTAATGAGATGTAATGTATATGAACTGCAACCGACACAGGGTTTTGGGGAGGAGAAAGGGTGCATGTAAATCTACAGCACTACATGCCAAGAACAGATGCTTACAGGGTAAGAATGAGGCATGTGTGCTGTAGATACACATGCTTTGCGTAGACTGTAAAGCAGTCCCTCTCCCCATGCAGTGGTTAATCCGTGGGGGGTTACAGTTGTTTGAAAAATACTTTTTAGTACAGCTTGACCAACATTGGCTTGTTAACGTGTATATACATCCACACAATAATGTTTTGTGAATGTGTGCGGAGTGGACCATGCTGCTGCTTAGCAAATATCAGCAATTGGAATGTTCCTTAAAAAATTCATAGAAGCTCCTATTTTGTGGGTAGAATGTGCTTTAGGGAACAGGTAGAAGCCTTTTAGTTTTGACATAAGTTTGGATGCATTGAAATATCTAGCTTGAAATTCCAGATTTAGAAATTGCATTTTCCACGTGGGGAGGTGTAAAAGCAATAAGGAAAATGCTACTTACCAGTATGCATTTATTCTTGGCATGTAGAGCTGCAGAGTTGTACACTGTGCATAGATCGCCACCTAGTGTTGCGCCCGGATGTTTGCAGTTTGTTTTTGTCCTGAAATTTTCTTTGGAAGTCACGAGATGGGCGACTCCTCCTCTGGACCATACTGCGCATGGACATCGGCTCCATCCTCAGATTGTTTTTCGTCATTAGGGAAATGATGGAGCTTTGCAAGAAAAGGAAGGATGTCCGTGTAAACTGTATATAATTAAGATAGTACTGGAACAGACAAGGGTAGCCAGGGAGGCGGATGGGCGTGTGCAACTCTGCATCTCTACATGCCAAGAACAGATGCATACTGGTAAGTAGCATTTTCCGTTCGAGGCATATGAGCTGCAGATTGCACACTGTGCATAGATTGTATAGTAGTACCCACTGTTAGCGGCGACCACCCCTATCTGTTACAGTAGTTTGAAATAATGTTTTGAGAACAGCCTGGCCCACATTAGCTTGTTGCTTGGTTTGCACATCTACACAATAGTGTTTGTGAATGTGTGCGGTGTAGACCATGTAGCTGCTCTGCAGATGTCATCTAGGGGAATGTTACCTAAAAATGCCATTGAAGCCCCTATTTTTCTTGTAGAATGGGCTTTAGGAGGAACAGATAACGTTCGTTTAGCTTTGTGGTCGCAAATTTGTATGCATTTGACAATCCATCTAGCTATCCCAGATTTTGATATGGGATTACCCTTGCGTGGTGGTGATAGACACAAAAAATTGTTTGGTATAACGAAAAGGTTGTGTTCTCTCAATGTAGTATAGCAATGCTCTTTTGACATCTAGGGTATGAAGAGCTCTTTCTGCTACTGTTTGTGGCTGCGAGAAGGAGACTGGCAGTTCCACAGATTGATTGAGGTGGAAGGGAGAAATGACCTTGGGTAGGAATTTTGGATTAGTACGGAGAACGACCTTATTCTGATGCATTTGCAAGACAGGTTCTTGAATGGTTAGTGCTTGTAGTTCACTAACTCTCCGTAGAGAAGTAATAGCTACTAGGAACGTAACCTTCCATGTTAAAAATTGTAGTTCAGATTTATGTAAAGGTTCGAAAGGAGGTCCCATTAGCCGTGTGAGACCAATGTTCAAATTCCACACTGGTGAAGGTGGTAGTCTGGGAGGAATTATTCTCCAAGGCCTTCCATAAAGGCGTTAATAGCAGGCACTCTGAAGAGATAGATGCTGTCTGTTTTGAAGATATGCTACTATGGCTGCAAGACGTAATCTAATAGATGTGTAGGCTAAGTTACATCTTTGAAGGTGCAGTAAGTATCCTACTACTAGTCGCTGTACACAACTTCCCCATGAGCAGGCATTCACCATGTCCAGCCAATGCCCTGCAGCACTCACTCCAAACAGTAGATGGCCGACAGGAGAGAGCTGATGGGATGAGCTCCGGGGTCGAGGGATCACAAGAGTGTAAATTCCGACCCAGAGCGACCCCCCCCGGACCCCTCCTCAGACCAGCTCCACAAGCGATCCGCACCGGGGACAGCGGGAAGAATTGGACTCAGGAGTCCTCAGAAGCCACGCTGAAACTACAGACTGCCTCTGGAGAGCTGACCAGCGGGCGCAGATGAAACCGGAGCGCCCTTCCCTCCCGCCTCGCAACCTCGAGAAAGGTAGGAGAGCAATCGCTGACCCGGAGTAACCCCCGGAGCCCCCCTCCTCGGTCCGGCTCAACGGGCGGTGATCCGCACCGACAATAACATTGAGATAAAGCTAACACAGGAGTCCCCACTAACATGGAGATAACGAATGACGGAACAGGCTATCCGATCGGTGCTCAGTTCCCTAACCACACCTGAGTGCTCATCCATCCCTCCCCGTAGCCCATGAACAAGATAGGAGCTACCTTCCTGCACTCACCAAAAACGGAGAGAAGCTCTGAAAACACGGCGGGATCTAAAGAACTGCGAATGACGGTATCCCGAGCCAGCCAGCAGATCAACGTCTTGTCAAGAAGAGGAGACCGCCCCTGATTTATCATTTTCCCCTGAATCACAACAGTTTCGTTGAAAGAAGCTCCCGACCGCCGTCTTGCCTCAATAAACCCGGGACGCCTGTTCTCAAGATGGCCGCCAACCGACAACATTCCCAGCTAACTTGGCGCTTTATAGTGCTAAAAACAACCAATTAGCACTAATAACTTGCCGACTTGTACACGACCCCCATGGTGGGCTAAAAATAGGGGACAGGACCTAGAAAGCCTCTTGGGAGGTTAAACCCCCTCTCCATTCTCTATCCAGGGCCGCCTGACCCCAAAATGGCCGCCAACTATGACTGATTAGTAGCAACTAATGACGCCCGCACTCAGGATCTCCTAAACAGTAGGAGAGGATCAGTCTACCACCCCCTGAGGCAGCAGGAGAGGATTAGATCACCACCCCCTGCATTTGCCAACCATACCAACACAGCCCCAGGCAAAAGTGAAGTGCCCCAGATCACCAAGCTGGTCATAAGCATAGTAGACGACTGCAGCACGACTACTCCTGCTACAAAGCCCCCAACCCTAGGGCAGCTTGACCTCCCTGCTGACATTACTGTCCTCACAGCCTTGCTGGCCCCTGGCATACTGTTTCCCAGACAACAAACAGCCCCTACCACCAGTTAGAGAACACAGCACCTCCGCCCACCCCCAATAAATCCAAACACCCCCCGGCAGTTGGTCTATTTCCCTGATGGTCCGTACTAGCAGTCCTCATTAAAAAAAAATTTGAATCCCACTTAACAGCACTCCCCGCCGGAGAGCCCTTGCCTAGAACTTCTACCCCCTGCATTGCAACTTCCCAACCCCCCTCTCATTCAAGAGTCCCTCCTCTCTCCTCAACCATACCAAGATGCCTCCAGCCATACATTCCGACGATTACCCATGCTTAACCACGAACTACCTAACTCCCCACGGTCAAAACGCTTTCGCTATTTCTTACCCCCATAGACTATCTATCAAAGCAAAAAAACTCCTTAAACTGAAAATTATAAGACAATTTCCCAGAAACACTTATCGTAGACACGTACCACTGCCCATCTAGAGGTCAGCTTAAAATGGACTTCATCTTTTACACGGTCAGACCGGACCATTGGATCAACAGCCTTAATGCCCACCTCCTAGTCGCCAAAACCACCATCACAGCACTCAATCGTAAACTTACCATCTCCCTGCAAAAACACCAGTCCCTCACCGGCTCCATTTCAACAACCATTTTCGATAATGGCACCATCCTGATTCAGGCAAAAAATGAGAACCTCGAGTTCTTTGACTCCCTGTTCCTCAAGTTAAAGAAGACCTCCACTCTTACCCCGCCTCAAGCTCGGAACGCTTGTCTGGCTAAACTCCAACCCCCAGCAAGACACAGGACCCAGCTAGAACACCCCCTCCATGCCAACCCCCCGCCTCTGAATGCCAACCTGCACCAACCGTCCACCGTCATGAAAGTGCCAACCGCCGCCCTACTCTACCCACCCTCCACTCAGACTCAACACACAACAATAGCGCCCCTCTCCATTCTCCTCCCACAACGGCCCCAAAACCCGCCCACATTTACTCCGACAGCGCAACCTACCACCCTCCTTGAGACAACCCCTACCACCGTCCAATCCCACCCCATTACCAATCATAACCATCACTCCAGAGTAGAGCCCTACTCACATCCACAACTAAAGAGCCCTCCCACTACACCAGACACCCCCAACAATGATATCCAGATCACCAGAGAAGAGCCCCACTCACATTCCCACCCCCAGTGTCTCCCTGGCCCTCACACCCAACCCCCACAGTGCAGCCTACCGCCCAACTAGAAAGAGCGCTTCCTCCCACCTCTATCCCACCTAGAAGTATCTTCACCCGTGGCTCACCCTCTCATATCCCTCAAGAGGAGTCGACACCAATTCACCCACGCCCTCCGTTCCTTAACAGCAACACCGCTCCATGCGCACTCACACCCCCAACACAGAACACCATCCTCCTTCCCCCTTCTACCCACACAAATAATATATTGCACCGTCTCACCCTTCTGGAAGCTCAGCTCGAAACCCTGGTTTGAGGCTTGAACGATACTTTTTCTTCCCTAGCCAAAATCGAAGTGCCCACCCAACAGCTCGCCCACCCCTCCACCCCCGCCGTCCCCAGACTGCACAAATCGCCTCCTCCCATCCCGACCCTCGCCTCCACCAGATCGCTCCCACATGTCACCATACCAGTGGTAGAGAAGTGAACAGACAGACCGAGTAGAATGAAACCCTCCCTCTCCCCTCAGGAAGTGACCCCACTCACCTCTTCCTACGTCCACCCCGCGACCCCTGACCAGAGCACCTCTCAGCATTCACAGAGAGAGACCCCTCCTACCCTTACACTGGTCCCCAGGCTGATTTTCTCACCCAATTCCTCTATTCAAGTAATTACAGGAGTGGGCAGGGAACCTCCCCCCTTTAGACTCCCCAGACCCCCGACACACCTAACCTCTCTAACTAGAGCCCAACCCAGCAAGTCGTTGCAAGATGTAGAACCCCGCATCAGATGCATGCTCATCAACAGCAGATCTGCCTCCAAACACGCAACAGAACTGGCAGAAGCTATCCTCTCACATGATATTGATGTAGCCTTTATCACAGAAACCTGGCTCAACTCCCTGTCAGCCCCCATCTTGGACATGTTGGTACCACCAGGATTTTCAATCACTCACAAAGACCGCCATAAGCAGAGAGGTGGAGGTGTAGCTATCATTCACAAGACTAACCTCGCTATCACTGAAAGCTCACCATACCTATACAGCTCCTTCGAATACCTTTCTATCAACATCAAATCCTGCACAAAGAGTTCAATACTTTGCCATCTCCTCTACCACCCACCAGGCAATTCTAAGGAATTCGGAATGCAACTATCTGACCTAATTACCCAATGCGCGCTCAACAACGCCAATAACATAATGCTGGGCAATCTCAACATTAGATGGAACGAAACAATTAACCCGCTCATCCAATCCCTCAACAACCTTCTGCTAGAAAACAATCTAAAACAACACTGCTCTGAAGAAACACACTACAGAGGAGCGATACTCGACGCAATCATTGCGGACAATTTCACAATCACCATCGACTATATCATTCCAGTAGACTGGTCAGACCACCACTTAATTCTTTTCCACATCAACCAACCAACGCCAACCCGACACATAAAACAAGCTCCTTCCAAATGGATAAGGAATATTGCCCAAGTCCCACAGATCATCCTAGAAGAAGAATTAAAAACCCTTCTTCCGAACATGAGGGAGCACCTCTCAACCACAGATCTCACCTCTCTCTACCACTCCAACATGATGGCCACCCTTGACCACCTGGCGCCCTTGAAACTGAAAAAAATCCAGAAACATTCCATCGAGATCGTGGTTCACCACGGACATCAATGACGAAAGCAGACTTCTCAGATCCCTTGAAAGAATCTGGAGGAGCAATCCCTCCACCCATCACCGAGAACAACTCAAGACAGCACACAGAAACTACTACAAACTCATCAAGGAAAAAAAATCTTCTTTCTTCTGTTCCGCTCTAGATAATGCAAAAAAATCGCCCCAAAGAACTCTTCAGCATCATCAGAAGCCAAACTTCCAAACCCATCACATCCGATTCAGATCCGAAACAATGCGACAACTTTGCCAGCTTTTTTAACGAAAAAATCATCAAGATCGACCTCTCTCTCAGCACAAACCCCTCTTTTCTCAGGGAGACCAAGACTCCACCACTGACTGACCACACCTTATTGACCCCAAACACTCAATGGTCCGTCTTCACGCCGATTCAGGAAGCAGAGATCATCACCAACGCCAAACGTTCATCCCACTCCCTGGATCAGCTTCCTATAAACCTGGCCAAAGTACTGAAACACACCCTAGCCCCAATCTGGTGCAAAATCATCAACAGTTCGCTGAGCTCGGGAATTATCGCAGACTGCCTCAAGGTCGGCCAAGTCACGCCGCTACTAAAATAAAACAGGGCTGGACACGGAAGATATGAACAACTTTAGACCCGTATCAAACCTTCCTCTCATATCCAAAACACTGGAAAAATGTGTTCTCCCACAGTTAAGCCGACACTTAGAGAACATCAAGCTCCTCGACCCCCACCAATCAGGTTTCAGAAAGGGATGCAGCACTGAAACTGCCATCCTAAACGTCATAGACGATCTACACAAATCACTTGACTCAGACCAATGCTGCCTTCTCATTCTCCTTGACCTATTGGCCGCATTTGATACTGTTGATCACACACTGCTCCTAAAAGTCCTTCAAGAAAGAGCAGGCTTGAAATTGACGGTACTGAACTGGTTCTCCTCCTTCCTACACAATCGCTCGCAAAGAGTAAAAATCAAAAACTCGTCAGTAGAGGAGTCCCACAAGGGTCAGTACTCTCCCCCAAACTCTTCAATATCTACATGGAACCCCTTACCACAATACTCAGGAATTGCAACATCCCCTTCCACCTCTACGCTGATGACACGCAGCTCTAACTGGAAACCACCTCTATGGACGACATTCTCAAACTCAATGACACGCTCAAAGACGTTCAACAATGGCTCTCACAAAATCACCTGAAGCTTAATCAAGAAAAAAACAAAGTTCTACTCATCTCCAACAGAGACGAAACCCCCCAAATTGAAGAATGGCTCAAAGCCATCGACGCCCTCAATGGCACCCTCAAGCCGAAAGATTCGGTCAAGTCCCTAGGTATCACCTTAGAGCCCAAATTAGACATGAAAAAACACATTGCGAACTCCGCCAAAAGCGCTTTCCTCAATCTGAAACTTCTCTACAAAATAAAACCCTTCCTGCCTCCAGAAGACCTTCAACAGGCCACTCAAGCACTGGTGCTTTCCAGAATTGACTATGGAATCGCAGCCCTGACCGGCTCAGCCAAATCACACCTAGGCCCCTTGAAAACCACCCTCAATGCCGCGGCTAGAATGGTCACAGGAACCAAGAAATTCGACCACATTTCCCCGGCGCTCAAGGATCTGAAATGGCTCCCTATTGAACAACGAGCCAACTTTCGAACAGCATGTCATACACACAAAGCCCTCCACACAGGCAAACCAGAATACCTGGCCGCGAAACTCAAAAGGGCTGGCCAATCCAGGAACCTCAGAAGCTCCAACACGCTTCTTCTCATTCCTTTGAAATCGCGGAAACGCAAAACTACAAGTAAATCCTTTGCGGGCAATGCACCCAGGATATGGAACGCCACCCCCCCCCCCATATCAGAATGACCTCCCATTTCCCGAAATTCAAGACTCTACTCAAAGCCCTCTTCCTTGAGGCCACCTGAACTCTATGGCGATGATCTTAGTACCCTTCACCCGTGTAGACCTTATGATCTGTATGACTATGCTATTTGCAATGCCCTTAAGTTCTCAAGCTATCAACTTTCCATTGCCGTTAAGGCACATTGTTGTACCTGCTGTGAAGCGCTCTGATACCCTTGGGTCCAGCTAGTGCTATACAAAACTTTTAATTAATAAATAAATAAATAAATAAATAAAAACACGTCTAAAGGATTAATATTGTTGTTGTGACAATATATTACAAAACGTTTCCACTTAGCTGCATAGCATGCTCTAGTGCATGGGTACTCACAAACTTTCTCTCGAGGGCGAAAATTACAGTGTGGTTTGTGTCCGAGGGCCGCACCGGTGGGAGTGGGGGTCAGTGGGGGAGGGGGCGGGGCTAGAGCACACAAAAAACTTTGACCATGAGGTTGAACACAGGTCCCTGCAGCGGATGCCTTCGTCCACTGAGACACCAGACCCGGCATACACACATCTCTCGTTCTCTCTCTCTCTCCCTCCCCCTCTCCCTCTCCTTCCCGCTCTCCCTCTCCCATCCTTCTCTCCCTCTTCCTCCCCCTCTCCTTCTCCCCCTCCCTCTCTCCCTATTTCTCCCTCTGTCTCACTCACACTGTCTCCCTCTCTCTTTCTCTCTCCTTCCCTCTACCTCTGTCTCCCCCTCTCTCTCCTTCCCACTCTGTCTCCCTCACTCTGTCGCCCTCCTCCCTCTGTCGCCCTCCTCCCTCTGTCGCCCTCCTCCCTCTGTCGCCCTCCTCCCTCTGTCGCCCTCCTCCCTCTGTCGCCCCCTCCTCCCTCTGTCGCCCCCTCCTCCCTCTGTCGCCCCCTCCTCCCTCTGTCGCCCCCTCCTCCATCCCTGTCTGTCATCCTCCTCCCTCCCTCTGTCTGTCATCCTCCTCCCTCCGTCTGTCACCCTCCTCCCTCCCTCCGTCTGTCACCCTCCTCCCTCCCTCTGTCTGTCACCCTCCTCCCTCCCTCTGTCTGTCACCCTCCTCCCTCCCTCTGTCTGTCACCCTCCTCCCTCCCTGTCACCCCCCTCCCTCTGACTGTCACCCTCCTCCCTCTGACCGTCACCCCCCTCCCTCTGACTGTCACCCCCCTCCTTCTGACTGTCAACCCCCTCCCTCCCTCCTCCTTCTGTCTGTCACCCTCCTACCTCCATCTGTCTGTCACCCTGTCTCCCTCCCTCTCCCTTTCTCCGTCTCCCTCCCTTTCTCGGTCTCCCTCCCTCCCTCTCTTTCTCCCTCTCCCTTTCTCTGTCTCCCTCCCTCTCCCTCTCTTTGTCTCCCTCTGTCTGACTCCCTCCATCTCCCTCTCTTTGTCTCCCTCTGTCTGTCTCCCTCTCTTTGTCTCCCCATGTCTCCCTCTCTTTGTCTCCCCATGTCTCCCTCTATTTGTCTCCCTTCCTCTATCTCCCTTCTCCCTCTGTCTCCCTCCTCCCTCTGTCTCCCTCCTCCCTCTGTCTCCCTCCTCACTCTGTCTCCCTCCTCACTCTGTCTCCCTCCTCACTCTGTCTCCCTCCTCACTCTGTCTCCCTCCTCACTCTGTCTCCCTCCTCACTCTGTCTCCCTCCTCACTCTGTCTCCCTCCTCACTCTGTCTCCCTCCTCACTCTGTCTCCCTCCTCACTCTGTCTCCCTCCTCACTCTGTCTCCCTCCTCACTCTGTCTCCCTCCTCACTCTGTCTCCCTCCTCACTCTGTCTCCCTCCTCACTCTGTCTCCCTCCTCACTCTGTCTCCCTCCTCACTCTGTCTCCCTCCTCCCTCTGCCTCCCTCCTACCTCTGTCTGTCGCCCTCTCTCTGTCTCCATCGGTCTGTCTCCCTCTGTCACCCTCTCCCTCCCTCTGTTTGTCTCCCTCTGTCTGTCTCCCTTTCCCTCCCTCCCCCTCCCTCCTTCACTCTCCCTCCTTTTCCCTCCCTCGTTCTCCGTCTGTCTGCCTCCCTTTCCCTCCCTCCCTTTTATAGCCTGTGGACTATGCTGGCTATTTGCAGACGTGAAGATACTCTCATTAGAGGCCTCATAAATTCAACTTAAGTCAATTTCCAATCACAGACACTAGAACACACCATTCCACATCTGAAACAAGTAGAAAGATGAATACATTTTATGTCAGCCTTTATCTACCACTGTGCTTTCAAGACACAGTCCATCAAGCATTTGTATTGCCAACCAAGTAGACCACTGATATCAAGCAACACGGCACAAGCCAGTCTCTCCCTGATAGAAATATAAAAAGCTGGTTGCCCCATTGTTGGCTAATGTGAAACACAACTTTAGAGACCTTTCCTTTGAGCAGAAAATGATCACAGTCTCAAAAAAGCAATTCAGAACTTTTGCAGAAAAGGCTTCTGATTGTTAATCATTAGATTA
The DNA here is from genome assembly GCF_964261635.1 of Lissotriton helveticus. Classification (NCBI taxonomy): domain Eukaryota; kingdom Metazoa; phylum Chordata; class Amphibia; order Caudata; family Salamandridae; genus Lissotriton; species Lissotriton helveticus. Next base: position 174,021,406 of record NC_136061.1, read on the forward strand.
ATTATTTTTAGGTGGTTTCTGAGGAATCTGTAAGTCTTAAAACCGTATGGGATCAATTTGCAAGCCCATTTGCATGTGCAAGTCCAAGTTACTGATACAAATGACTAAAAGTTTTTGGGGCACCTTGGTACTGAATAATAGATGTTTGGTGTCCACCAGAATTTAAACCATTAGCCAGTGGCAAGTGGTGAACTTTCAACGTTGTGCTTGGGGCTGAATTTTGGACACCGGCATGGGTAAATGATGCTTTTAACAACACAGTTTTATGTGCGGGTGATGGGCAAGAGACAGCAAGGCTTAGAGCAGCTGGAGTCTTGTGAGGAACATGGCGGCGGCAGGCTAACGGCTGTCGCGGGGCTCCTTGCTACGGCGGCACTACAGGCGGCATAGCTAATGGAAATGGACACTCTATAGGCGGCTCCACCTAAGCTACGTGGTGAGAAGCTATATGCTTTTTTTGTAATATATTTCAGGAGCTATTACCAGTTTGGCGTCTTATCTTTTCTTTTCAGCGTTAGCTGCCGCAATGGTTGCCGAGTAGCGCTCTGGGGCGTTAGGACCCAGCGGGACCAGGCGAATGCGGGGACGCTGCTCAGCGAAGCCGGAGGCGGAGTCAGCTCGTACCTGGTTTGCTACAGGAATCTGCACCGAGAAACGACTAGCAGCAGCGGCCGAGGGGAAGGGGAAGGTTCAACTGGCAAGCACAGGGGCAGCAACAGGAGGTGGAAAGGAACAAGAGCAAGAACCAGACTACGGGGACCGGAGGAGTTTATGGCAACGTTCCAGAGGGGCACTCCTTTTCCATTTTAGAGGCCCGGTGTGTTGGGGGCAGTTTTCAGCAGTGAAGTCCCTGGGAGCGCGAGATATCGGTAAGGAGGTATTGCGGGAGGGGTCCTGCATGGAGATAAATCCATCATCAGTAGGAGCGGTTGAGGTTGCAGCAACAGTTACAGTATCTTCACAAGACAGGCCGCATTCAAGCACTGATGTAATTTCCCCTGGGGTCCAGCACTATAAATCTAAATCAAAAGAGGTGGCAGGGGAAACGAGAAACAGGTACCAATTAAGGTCTAAACAGGACCTGCGAAGGCAGGGGGTCTGGGAATCAGTAGGGCCAATTGAGAAGGAAGGTCCGACCCCTTTAACCCCATAGAAGGAAAAAAAAGAAAGTGGGGGACTAAGAAGGTTGTTACTTCCAGATTATGGAGCGCCTGGCGGACTCTAAGAGCTCTAAGGATACAATGGGAAAATCAGCAACAGGGGGCACGGCTCAATTAGATCAGGCTGCATGTTCGTCCTCGTCCTCCCCGGTTTTGGAGAATAGGTATGCCCTGCTCGAGAACATCCAGGCTGATGAGAGCCCAGAGGTCCCAGCATACCCAGAAGTAGGTTCGCTGTCAGGCGTTATTGTTGATACTGTTGTCAGACCCCGAGATCCTTCTACCCTCTTACCGTTAGAACAAGGGCTTCTTGATGGTTCAGGCTTTATGAACCCCACATCTTCCTTGTGCCCGGCGAGATCTGGAGAGCAAGATATACTCCAGGCACCTCAGGTATCTCAGCCACCTCTGGTAAAACCTCCTGCCTTAACTCTATCTTTTCCCGAAAGTAGTCCAGTTACTCAAGACTCTGCTAAACCCATAAATTCGTCTGAGGTCGATCGAATTGGTTTATTATTTCAAACACTGCGGGAAGATTTACTGGGAAGGTTTGAAGTCTCAGAGTGTAAACAAAAAAGGTTGCATGACAGATTTGACTTGTTGGAGGCCAAATTAGATGATATAGCAACTCGGACCAGTTCTTTGGAAAGTAAGGTCTCAACGCTCTCTGAAACTACATTGGGGAACTCTAAAGACATAGACACTCTTAAAGCACAAAATCGATCCCTCATGATGGATATGGAAAGGCTGGAGATACATTCCCGACGGAAGAATATCAGAATTTTGAAAATACCAGGAGAGGAAGTGGAAGATATTAAAGGGTTTGTCTGTAGACTCTTACGAGAAGGAGTGTTGAAAGACCGGCCAGATATTGACCTTGAGGTTGAAATCCAGAGGGTGCATAGAGACCCCTTTAGACTACATCCTGATCGGAAGGCGCCTAGAAGGATCCTGGTAAACTTCCAAACTTTCAGTGTTAAGGAGCTAATATTAAGCAGATGTCTTACTCGATCTACCCTCCACTACCGGGCGAATCCATACCAAATCAGATCCGATATAGGGGGACGGACTGCTCAGAGGCAGTGGGAATTAGGATCAAGGATGCCAGCGCTCAGATCCCTGGGTGCGCAAGTGCAAATAAAATTTCCAGCCCCATTGAAGGTGATGTGGAATAACAAAATGCACAACTGTAATCATCCGGAGGAAGTGGACGAATTGTTGTTAAAAATGAGGAAGTAGTTAGGCTCAATTTTGTAAGGTTTAATTGGAAAATTTCACTATATTTAGGGAAAATCAAGCTGGTGGAGAAAAGATGAAAAAAAAATGTCATTTCATAAGGTAGTGTCGTGAGTGTGAGGGGCTCCCTATAGGCGAGATCAACGCCTATTAAAACGGGGGGGGGGGGGGGGGGTTCCTCAAGGGAGGGATGGGGAGGCACGGGGGTGGGGGTGAAAAAATAAAAATGTCCTCATATGTCACAAAATTGTTATGCCAGCAGCTTAAAATACAGAGAGGGGCCACATGCTGGATTAAACTAGATAATGATAATGGCTGTTAACACACCAATAAATAATACATTTCTCTCCTGGAACTTAAATGGTATAGGGAGCCGTAAAAAACAAATAAGGGTCTGTGAATTTCTAAAAAATACTCAGGCCCACGTCCATCTATTACAGGAAACACATCTAGAAGCTGAATCATGTAATCAAGTTTTTGCGAAATTGAGTTGGGTTCAGGATGTGTCATGTTCCAAGCAAAAAGGAATAAATAGGGGGGTAGCCATAATTGTTTGTGCAAACAAGGGGATCAGGGTCCAGAGTTGGGATACTGACCAGTCCGGAAGATGGTTGGTGGCAGTCCTTTCTATAGGTAGTTCATCCTATACGTGTGCAGTGTATTACGGTCCTAATGACGATAATCCCAGCTCCCTTCTGAAGTTACAGGGAATTTTGATTCAGTATACAACGCCACTAATATTTGGAGGTGATTTTAATTTAGTATTTGATAGTCAACTGGATCGTACCTCCAAGGTTAAGTATAATGTTCCAAGAAATTCTTTTTCGGCTCTTAAAAATATCATGAAGGAGTTTAACTTGCAAGATGTATGGAGAGCCAAACATGGAGACTCAAGGGAATATTGAATATTCCTTTTACAGTAAAAAGTATAGGCAATATTCCAGAATCGATTATTTTTTGGTAGACCGTATGCTTTTACCAGACATAGTTTCAATTTCATATATCCCAGTAGGTCTTTCTGACCACTCTGTTGTTGAATTAAAGGTCAATTCTAAGATCAGACTTCTAGATTACAGATGGACTCTGGACAGAACACTCCTTCTAGATGAGGAAATTTTAGTTAAGGTCAAGGGTATTGTAACGGAGTTCTTTTTATTCAATTTGGGTACAGCCACAGCACAAATAGTCTGGGAATCATTCAAGACTCATATCAGAGGGATGTTGAGCTCTCAGATGGCCTATAAAAGAAGATCTAGTAAGGAAAAGGACTCTACCGACCATGACTCCATTAAAAAAAAGGAGCAACAGTTACAGTTAGCTGCCCTAGAGGATAGAGAGAAAATCCCAAAACTATAAAAGGAACTTTTAGATCTGCAGTTACGATTCAAGGCAAGAGCGGAAAAATCTATCAAGGACAGATGGGAGATAAGTAAGCTTAAGAACTTTGAGTATGGAGAAAAGTGTGGTGCTCTTCTCGCCTAGAAAGCTAGATCTGAGAGGAGTCGCAATAACATCAACTCCTTAATCCAGCGAGACACAGGGGTGCTGCTAACGAATGATGACGAGATTAGGGAAGAAGCTAGAGGTTTTATCAAGGAACTATATCAAGAAAATAGCTGTCTGGGAGTTGAGGATTTAGAGCAGTGGTGGAATTCGAGGGAACTGCCCCAACTGAGTGAGTCAGATAAAACTGTTTTAGCCAGTGACATCACAGAAGGGGAGATAAGAATACAAGTGAATAAGATGAGTAGAAGTAAGGCTGCAGGCCCGGACGGGTTACCGACAGAGGTGTATAAAGATAATCTCGAGGAAATTCTACCTATACTGTTGTCACTTTTTAATAGAATTCTTAGACAGGGAGATGATATTCCACCTTCATGGTCAGAAGCCACCATCGCCTTGATAGTAAAACCAAACAAAGATCCTAAAAAGGTTGAATCGTATAGACCTATCTCCCTCCTCAATTCGGATCTCAAGATATTTTCTGGCTTATTAGCAACTAGACTGGCTAAAGTGATTAAGACCATAATTCACTCAGACCAGAGGGGATTTATACCTGGCCGCCAGCTAAACGAACTTACATTTCAGGCAATCGGAGCAATAGATGTAGCTGAGGAGAGAGGACTGCCACTAGCCATTGTAGCGATCGATGCTGCAAAGGCATTCAATCAAGTCAACTGGGTCTTTTTATGGGAGACTATGGCAAAGTTCGGGTTCTCATCTCCCTTTATTGAAGGAGTAAAATCATTATATAGAAGTCCCTGTGCTAAGGTTTTGATCAATGGCGGCCTAACCGACTGGTTTAACATCTCCAGAGGAACGAGGCAGGGATGCCCCCTGTCCCCGCTTCTTTTCGATATATATATCGAGCCTTTTGTCTGCTCCTTGAGACTAGATCCTGTAATTATACCATTTAAATTGGGAGATCTAGAGTTAAAGACTGCATTATATGCTGATGATCTTCTACTCTATACTGCCAACCCCGTCGAGGCTATTCCCAGATTATTTAAGTTAGCAGAAGAATTTGGCACAGTGTCAGGTTATAAAATAAACAAAGAAAAAACTGATATAATGAGTTGGAATATTCTGACCCCGATTCCAGGTGCCAAACAAAAAATCAGATATTTGGGCATATACCTTACTCAGAAACTAGCGGACGTTTCAAAAACTAGCTGGCAGACAGTGGTAAAGGAGATAAGTAAGTTGTTAATTAGATGGAGCAGCTTACCCTTGAATATTTATGGTAGAGTTAACCTGATCAAAATGATCATTCTCCCTAAAATCACCTTCTTATTCAACAGTATTCCCTCCCACAAGGCCTAGAATTTTTCCTCTACAAATTCGGAGACCAAAAATACTACAAAAAGGTCCGCTTGAAGCTTTTACAGGCGGCACTTAAGACTTGGCAGGCTATATGCAAGATTCTGGGGATCCCGTACTATAACGCCCAAGCCCCAATATGGGATTCCCCGGGTACCCCAGAATGTTTATCAGATCGATTGGCTCTCCCACTGAGGGAGGCAGGCATCTTGAAATGGGGCGACCTCTGCAATAATTTTCAACTAATGGACTGGGAATCCCTATCAAACTTAACGGGGGGGGTCCCTCACAAGATTTAAATACTATCAATTGTCTTCTTGGTGGGGGAGGCAGTGTTGGGGGAATGAGGAGGAGACCCAGATTTTAGACTCAGTCAACAGAGGGACAGGATGGAAAAGGGAGGTCTCATTTTGGTACAACTCATTAGTGGGTGCAAAGGACAGCATAGAGTCTGAAATTACGAAACTTTGGGATAACTTGTTAACAGACAACACCAATGAGATGTTGAAGGTTTGGTCAGACTCATTTACAATCTCACAAAAGATCATAAAACCTGCTAACCTCAGGAGGAACCACCTGTTCACTGCATATAGGGCATATTGGACTCCCGCGAAATTATCTCAGCTAATTTATATTATTGTCCAAGATGCAAATTCCCTACAGCTGATGACATACACATGTTTGTGGACTGTCCAGCAATCGCTAGTTACTGGCAGCAGGTGTGTGGGGTTTTTAGAGGAGGTACTATTAACACCAGTTACTTGTAGTTTAAGATTGATCCTTTTCGGCCTGCCACATGGATAGAACATCAGAGACAGCACCTCACAGTTTCTATTCTATGTTATTGTCTTCGCAAGGAGGGAGATATGCAGAGAGTGGAAATCTGAGGCCCCCCCAAGATTTGCCGATTGCCTAAGAAACATCATGGCTATTAGCCAGTCTGATATGTTATGTAGTAGAGAAGGTGCTACTAAGGTCTGGTCTGCGTTGAAAGTATGGTCCGATAAATAAAGAGTCCAATGATTATGCCAGAGGTTTGTGGTCCGGTCCTCCCAAGGGGCAAGGTACAACGGAACAATAATGGGAGTTGGACGAGGAGACAGCCTACCTCTGGGCGATCTCAGTAGGCCTAGCACTCAATCCAGGGGCGGAAACAAAAACTGGTTGGTGTCAGTGGCCCTGAGAGATCCCATCTAGAGTTGCTACTTTCTGGTGGCATATATGAGGACAAAAAAAACAAAAAAACTGTTTTATGTGGTTAATAGCCTGAGGTTTGAAGGTGCAGCGATAAAACATTCTAAAAAGATTTTGAGTTGCCAGGCAGCCCATAAACCCGTCATGGGTTACCTGCTCTTTCACTCTCATGCCCCAATTTCTCTCTCCCTTTCTACCTCTCTTAGCACTTCGTCCACCACTTTTCGTCTCTTTCCCTGTTCTTTATTTGTCCTTCTTCATTTTCCCTCCTCTCCCTCATTCTTTTTTGTCATATATTGTTTCTCCGTTCACCTTCTCCTCACACCTCGCAAGCAGCAATGGCCAGAGCGTGCGTGCATTTTTACATCCATATAATGAAGTACATTTAAAACAGGCTCGTTTGAAATGTTAGGCTTGGCAAATAAATTGCAACTCTTTGAAAAATAAGTCACTTTTCAACATATAAACATTGCCTTGTATTCCTTTTTAGAGAATTGCGGGTTGTAACGCAGTGGCACAACAGTCCCTGGTTTTTGGTGCTGTGAGCATTAAGAATTTCACCCGATGACTAACACAGAATTGTCCATAGAATGCGTCAACAGCGCCATATACTGTCGCATGCACATAAATAAATATGCAAAACTTAGCAATAAACATGCATAAAAGATTATGTGGAGTGGAGAAGTGTGGCTCACTGGTTAGAGCGGCAGACTCTGAAGCAGAGATCAGGCCCAGGACCAGGGTTCAAGTCCCGACGCGGCAGGGTCTTGAGCTCAATGTCCGCGGACTCGATAATTCTCGCCTCGGCGCCTACTCTAATCATGGGTCCCACGCTGCAACTCTGGGCAATAGCTTGCTTAATCTCCACAACGGCCCCTACAACACTGGGATGCTTGGCTTCACCTTGGGGGTGCCCAAGAGGGGCTTCTCGCAAGGAGAGCCAGGAAGGGTTCCACAGCGTTATACAGCGCCGGGACGCCGCGTTGGGGCAGCTGTGCGCTTTACAAAATACACTACATTTACATTATAGCCCCCTCGAAAATCCCGAAAGATAACTGCACATTTTGTTTCAAACCCCAGGATATCTTTACATTTTGGATGATTCATTTACAAGGACTAAAACAGAGGACCAAAAAATGGGGGCCAGCAAAAACACTGATGGAAATTACATACACTTACTTCTTTCCGAGGCGAGGAGAGGCGGCAGGCAATTGTTGCCATGGTAGGTAGGCAAGGCTTGCTTTCTTTTCAAGCCCTCACCTGCCGCGACGCAATCCTATGACATCACAGTGGCAGGTGAGGGCGGGGGGCGCTGGTCAGCTTGCAAGACACTAATTGTCTGTGCATGCCCCTTTGCCCTTTTCTCGGCAAATGCAGCCCTGAGGAAGCACAACAGCAGTACTGGCGCCAAGTCCTGACTGTTGTTTTCCATGGGGGGCCGCAAGGAGAGGTCTGGCGTGCCGCATATGGCCCGCGGGCCGCACTTTGAGTACCGCCGCTCTAGTGGTTGGGCGTCTACCTTCTTTTACAACATTCATGCAGTCTGGAGGAAGGTTAAGATATCCAAATTCTAGGATTTCAGGAGCCAGATCACAAGGTTGAGCTGAGCTGGGTCCGGGTGCCTGATCTCTCCACGGTTCTGTGTTAAAAGGCGTGGAGACTGGTATAGTTTTTGGTGTGGCAGTACAGACAGTTGTAGCAGTGTGGTGTACCACGGCTGGCTGGCCCACGTTGGAGCAACTAGGATGAGGGTTAGAGAATGCTGCTGTAGTTTGCGTACTACTAGTGGCATGAGTGGTAGAGGTGGAAAAGCGTATGCAAATTTGTTTGACCAGTTGATCCATATCGCATTGCCTTTGGATAGTGGGTGTGGATATCTGGCGGCGAAGCTTGGGCATTTCGCGTTTTCGTGGGTAGCAAAGAGGTCTATCTGAGGTTGTCCCCACATCTGAAAGAATGGTTGAAGAACTTTCGGATGAAGTTCCCACTCGTGGATCTGTTGTGTCTGACGACTTAACAGGTCTGCTATGGTATTTTGAATTCCTGGTACATGCTGGGCTAAGAGGAATATGTTTTGAGGTATAGCCCACCGCCATATGTTCTGTGCTAGCTGAGAGAGTGGCAGGGAGTGTGTTCCGCCCTGTTTCTGTATGTAATACATGGCTGTCATGTTGTCCGTGCGGACTAACACAGCTTTGTTTGATACTTGCTGTTGAAAAGCTTTCAGTGCTAGGAATATAGCTAGTAACTCCAGATGATTGATGTGGAGTAACTTTTGTTGCGGTGTCCACCTGCCTAGCGTGGTGTGTTGCAGTAGGTGGGCCCCCAAGCCGGGAGGCCGGGGGGCCCACTGGCAAGATTATTTGAGGAACTGGCTCTAGGAACTGTCATCCCTTGGAAACGTTTTTGGTGTTCCACCACTGCAGAGAGCAGTGAGTCCGACTGTCTACCAACACTCGGTCTATTAATTGACCATGAGCCTGGTTCCATTCACTTGATAAGCACTCTTGGAGAGGACGCATTTGAAGTCTTGCATTGGGCACTATCAAAAGGCAAGAGGCCATCATCCCTATGCGCTGCATAAACACTCGTGCTGGAAGGGAGTGTTGTTGCTGAAACTTTGTGAGAAGAGTTTGCATGCTGGCTATCCTTATTGGAGTGGGATAAGCTAGCGCTGTTGAGGTGTTTATTGTAGCACCGAGGTACTGTTGTACTTTGTATGGTTGCAGATGAGACTTGGTGTGGTTTATTGTGAACCCCAAGTTGTGGAGCAGTAGGATTGTTGCATGGGTGTGTTCTACACACTGGTTGTATGAGCTGGCTTTTATGAGTCAGTCGTCGAGATAGGGGAAGACGTGGATGTGCTGTCTTCGTAAATGTGCTGCCACTACTGCTAGGCACTTGGTGAATACTCGAATACTCTTGGTGCTGTAGTGACTCCAAATGGGAGTACTTTGAATTGATAGTGCTGCCCGTCTATTACAAATCTGAGATACTTCCTGTGAGCTTCGTGAATGGGAATGTGGAAGTATGCGTCCTTGAGATCTAGAGTAGCAAGGAAGTAGTTTTATAGCAGGAGAGGAAGGACTTGTTGGAGTGTGACCATGTGAAAATGGTCTGACTGGATGTATATGATTAGCGGTCTGAGGTCCAGAATAGGCCTTAGAGAGCCGTCCTTCTTTGGGATCAGAAAGTATAGGGAGGAAACCCCCTTGTTTTGTTGGTGCAGAGGAACTGATTCTATTGCACTTTTTTCTAGCAAAGATATTACTTCTTGCTTTAACAGTGATAGATGTCCTTGTGACATTGGGCACTGTTTGGGTGGTATGTTTGGGGGTCGATGTTAGTTCTAGGCAGTAACCTGACTAAATAATTTATCGCACCCACCTGTCCGATGTGATGTTGATCAAGGCAGGAAGGAATTGTTGCAGTCTTTCCCCACAGGAGTGGAATGTTGGGGGGGAAGCGAAGGAAAGTCATTGGGTAGGGGTGGAGGCAGAGCGTTGGTTTTGCCTCGGCCTTTGTTGTTGTTACCCCTGTATCCCCCTCTCTGGTAGCCCTTAGTGAATGTGGATTGGCTAGGGGTCTTGTAGGAAGTGGAGGGGCCTTCGGAGGAGTAGCCTCTTGTGTTGCCTCTTTTTGATGAGCGACGAAAAGAACATCTGGGAGCTTGCAGCTGCAAGGCTCCCATGGATTTTGCTGTAGGGATGTATTTTTTTATTTTCTCTAGACACAAACATTAGGGCCAAATAAATGTGACTCATCAAATGGCTGATTGAGGATGGAATTTTGTACCTCTGGTTTAAAACCTGAAATACATAGCCTGGCATGTCGACGCAAAAGTGTGCTGGTATTGATTGCCCTTGAGGCAGTGTCTGCAGCATCTAGGGCACAACGAATAGAAGTATTAGTAATATTTTTACCTTCTTGTTCATTGGCCCTGTTTTTATCCTTACTTGTCTGGGAGATGCTGCATAATGGACTCTAGTTCATCATAATGTGCTCCGTCATATCTTGCCAACAACGTTTGAGTATTGGCAATGCGCCATATGTTAGCTGCCTGCGACGCCGTGCGCTTCCCAGAGGCGTCAAGGAGTTTAGATTCCTTATCTGGTTGTGAGGCCTCACCTGATGTCTGAATTAGCACGTTTACGTGCATTGGATACTACTAAAGAATCTAATGGTGCAGGACCTTTAATGTAAACTGGGTCTGTAGGGGCAGCTTTGTATTTTTTCTCAATGTAAGGGTTGAGGACCCGAGCCCTGACAGGATCTTTAAATACCTCTGTTGGGTGCTTAATGACCCCTTTAAGCATTGGCAAAATGGCAGTGGACCTTTGTGTATCATCAAAAGTGTTCAATAGGAAATCTTCCTCCACAGTATTGGTGTGTAAGAAAAACCACATAGTACTGGGCAGCTCTTTGGACTAGTGGGTTAAAACCTATAGTGTCCTCTGGTGGGATAGGCCTGGAAGGATATATATCGTCTTGTGGAACGTAAGGCACATCAGGGGTGTTATAATCATCCCATGGGTTAGGTGACTGAGGGGGACTATTGGTCCTTGCTGGGTTATATGCAGCACCACCTATGTCATTAGAGTCTGTATCTACATCATCATCTGGATTAGTGGATGGTGTAGGCGAATGATGTGGCAGAGGAGGTGTAGGAGGAGAAACAGTATGGGGCTGTGGTGGAGAAAGGAACCTTTATGGAGAGGTTGCAATGTCTCTTCTTTGGGGGAGGAGGAGGTGCACGCGCCTCTAGTGGTCTCATCTTGGAGCTAAGAGCTAGTTGGCCAGTATTAGGATCCTTTACAAGAGTCTTTTGATTAGGATCTGGTGTAACAGGCTCTTCTGTGTCTAGCAGATCCCTCGTCGTCAAAGTTTTCGGTTCCAGAGGTTTCTTCGGCACCGACTCGGTAGCTGGTCTAGAGTCTTTTGGCTTAGAAGTATGACCTTTTGAAATGTCTTTTACCGGAACATGTTTTTTCGGTTCTGGTTGTTTTTTTGGTTCCGAAGCGTGCGAGTCGGGACTCAGCTCCAAGTGCGGTTTTGGCATCGATGAGCCGGTGCCAGTCTTCGGCGCCGAGTGCTTAGGTGTCGGAGCAGCGGTGGGCATGGTTGAGGAAGATGGCTTCTTTTTCGGTGTCGGTATGGGATTGGCACCGGGAATAGGCGGACTCTAGCCCGAGCCGCCTGAAGGCTTAATAGGCTTCTTTGCCGAGCCCGAAAGCAGGGCGTGGGAAGCAGTCTCTCGGTGTGCACCCTGGCCCGAAGGTGAGGGTGCGACCGAAGCCTTTTTTGAGGGTGTCGAGGAAGGGTTGGGGTCGACGGTCTTACTTACGACCCATTGAGCTGGAGTGATGTCCTCGACGTCTGAGTCTTCAGCATCAGAGGAGCTGGCACTTTCTTCGGCCTGCTGGTGTTCTGGCACGTCGACGCCCTCTTCGAAGATGTCATCCGGAATCGACGCTGACGAGCGAGCCATTGTTCTTCGAGCTCGTCGCTCCCGAATCGTCTTCATGGAGCGGAATGAGGCACAAGCGGAACCGTCTTTGGCCTCGTGCTCCGGTGAGAGGCAACGGTTGCACACCTCATGTAGATCGGTGTGGGAAAACCTCGATCTACATGGAGGACACCTCATGAATGGCGTCCTTTCCATGAGCCAGAAAGTAAGGCCTAGGTAGGCCCGAAGTCCTTCGTCGACGACCGGAATCGAAGACTTTGAATTTGTGGAAGTCGCATCGATGGGGATCACGATGAGAACAATACCGTCGAACTGGGTGAGGATTGCGCGCCGAAGGAAAATCGGTTCCAAACTGGAGTGCTGGAAGCGCATCCGAGCCCGATGGCGGAAAAAAAACAATCTGAGGATGGAGCCGATGTCCATGCGCAGTATGGTCCAGAGGAGGTTCCAAAGAACTTTTCAGGACAAAAACAAACGGCAAACGTCCGGGCCCAACACTAGGTGGCGATCTATGCACAGTGTGCAATCTGCAGCTCATATGCCTCGAACATTGTTGTTTAGTCTTTCTTATTGTTTTAGCCCTGCCAATATAATACACTAAAGCTCTTTTAACATCTATAGTATGTAAAGCTCTCTCTGCAACTGAATCAGGTTGTCGAAAGATTACAGGTAATTCTACTGATTGATTATTATGAAAATTGGATACGACATTTGGAAGGAATTTTGGGTTTGTTCTGAGCACTACCTTGTCTCTATGAAGGTGGAAGAATGGCTCTTCAAAGGTTAATGCCTGAATCTCACTGTCCCTTCTAAGTGAAGTGATCGTGACTACAAAGGCAACTTTTTAAGACAAGTATTGCAATTGGCAAGAATGCAGGGGCTCAAATGTAGGTCCCATAAGTCTTGGTAGTACGATGCTTACGTTCCAAGCTGTTGCAAGTTTTGGAGGAATGATTCTCTTAAGTCCTCCCATAAAAGCTTTAATAATAGGAATTTCAAATAACGATAAGCACTGTGTATTTTGGAATTAGGCTATACTAGTTGCCATTGAAGTCTAACCAAACCCTGTGGTTTGTAAATGCAATAAATAAGTATTGTCTGAACTTGTGCATTCAGGGCGTTGACATTTTGTCGCTGGCAGTATGTAACAAATCTTTTCCATTTAGCTGCATAACATTGTCCTGTAGTAGGTTTGTGAGCTTCTTTAAGAGTATCCATACATTATTGTAGTAAGTTTAAGTACCCAAATTCTAAGACTTCAGGAATCTTATCGCAAGGTTAATTTCCTTGGGAGTGGGGTGTCTTAGTGTACCCATGTTCTGTGTGAGAAGGTCCGGGTTGAGGTGAAGCTTCTCGTGTGGTACTAGGGAGAGTTCCAATAGTGTTGAGTACCATGGTTGGCAAGCCCATGTTGGCGCTATGAGTATAATTGTGAGGGATGTTTGTCTGAGTGGGAGAGGAGTAAAAGCGTATCCCTGACCAGTTTATCCGTAAAGCAGTGCCCTCCATCTCGTCCCATTGAGCTCTATCATAGCGATCTGAAAGAGCCTGGCTGTTGGCTATACACCAATGATTAGCTGATAGTTCAGCTACCCATTTCCGAGAGGCATCCATCAATTTGGACTCCTTTTCTAGGGGTGGTGCATCCTCTGTTTGGGAATTTTCCCTTTTGTTTGCATTAGATACAACTAGGGAGTCAGGAGTTTACGGACCTTCAATGTATATAGGATCAGAGGGTGCAGCTTCAAACTTTGCCAATGTGTGGTGTTATCCTAGCTTTGACAGGGCTCTTAGAAAATATTCTTTGAATGACGTGCCATACCTTTAAGGAGTGGTAGATAATGTGCTCCCTTTGAGCATTAGATAGGGTTTCAAAAAGGAAATCTTCCTCTAATGTGTCCTTATATACAAGTACTTGATAGAAAGTTGCTACCCTTGCTATTAATTCTTGAAATGCAGAAGCATCGTCAGGTGGTGATGGGCGTGTTTGCTAGAGAACGGGTTCTGTATCCCCTGTGGTTCAATATCATAATCAATCCAAGCATTCCCAAGGTGTATGTCTAGTAGCATGCCATCCTCATCTTCTATGAGGGGACTAGTTACCCAACTCAGATAGTTGTGGTGAGTGAGGTGGTGGAGTCAATGCTGGGGGTGGTGTTGGAAGTTAGGTGGAAGTGGAATACAAAAGTGTACAGGGCTAGTGGCAATCTCTTGTTTTTTTCTTCTTCTTTGGAGGTTGTAGAGGAACGTTTAAAGTCTCTTGAAAAAAGAATTGCTTTACTTTTTTTTTTTTTTTTTTTTTTTTTTTAAAGAGTGAGGCTTTGCTGGTTGATTAATTATCTTATTTGTTCCAGGCTGAATTTTTGAGAGTTTTTTTTTGCCACAGATCAAGCTGTTCCTACATTACATTGAGGATCGTTTCATATCGAGATTTCGCAACAAAAGTGAAACTTTTGGAGCTGAAGGATGGGTTGGTTTCGGTGCCAGTATGCTCGGTTCTGAAGTAGTATGCTTTTCTTTCGGTGCCGAAACTGACGATCGAGGCGTTATCGAGGCGGTAGAGGCCCCTGCTGTAGGCCGAACCTTTGGAGCAGAGCCTGAGGGAGGAGCTTCCGAGTCAGTTTTTCGCTGCGTGCCCGGCAGACCATAAGCAGTCTTTTTGGACTGAGCCGATGTTTTGGGCGTTGGATCAGGAGTAAGAGTATTTACTGTTCGATGCTTCTGTGCCGGCTGGAGGGTGTCAGAGTCTTGTAGTGATTCCTCTTGTGCTGCCAACGCTTCCTCCTCTTGTTTCTGTTGTCGACTGAAAATATCTGGTACATTGTCCTCTTGTTTACGCTGGTGTTGAGCACGACTATCTTGAAGAGCTTTCAATGATTGAAATGATTTGTAAGCTTCGCAGCTTTCCTCTCGAGCAGGTGAGACAAATTACAGACAGAGTATTGGTTGGTTTGAGGATATATACATCGACACTTCAGACAAACAGAACAGAGTGCATTCCATTAGCAAGTCATTCTCCGATAAAGTCATTGTGGCGCGTAGACGAGTCAAAGATCCTGAAGCAGGGGGGTAATCGCTCGGAACTCAAATACAACTATGTGATTGAGACAATACAGTTGAGTGAAGATCTACTAGCGAACCAAAGGGAGCCTTAAGTATACCAAACTGGAAGTGAAAGATAAAATCTGAACCTATTGGCGGAAAAAAACAATCTGGCAATGGAATCGATGATCATGCACAATATTACCAAGAGGAGTTGTCACAGAGCCTCGTGACTCAAAGAAAACTTCTTGGAACAAAAACAAATTGGTAATCCTCTGAGCCCAACAGTAGATGGTGGACTTATACACAGCATGTGTATCTACAGCAAACACGCCTCTAATGTATTATGGTTATGGTTTTTTATTAACACACAATAAAGATTTTTGATTTGATTACTGATTGCAAAGTCCTTTCAGCTTTAGCACAACAGGTCTGGATGCATTAAACTATCCATCTTGTCAATGCCTGACTTGGCTATAGCCTTCACTTTGTGGAGTTTGGAGAAAGCAACACAAAGTTATGTCATTCTAAATGGCGTAGTTCTGTCAACGTAGTACGAGGGCTTGTTTAACATCCAAGGTATGGAAAGCCATTTCTGGAACATAATTGGGTTGCAGGAAAAAAACAGGTAGCTCAATAGACTGATTAAGGTGAAAGTGAGACTGCCTTAGGGAGGAATTGGGGTTGGTACGAGGACAACCATATCCCTATGTATTTGGAAGGGTAAATGCCTAAAGCTTACTGACACCTCAGTGAGTTGATCACAACCAATTGTGCCACCTTCCAAGATAGGAACTCAAAGGGAGTTCCCAAGAGCTGCATGAGTACAATGTTAGATTTCATGAGAGTGCAGAGGAGGAATAATCCTTTTAGACACTCAATGAAAGCTTCTTTAGTGACCGATATCCTGAAGAAAGAGATATGTTGTCTTTTCTGAAGGTAGACATTCACTGCGGCCAGGTGCAATCAGATAGAGGAAAAAGCTAGACCAGAAACCTGCAACTGGAGTAAGTAGCAGACAATGTCCTGCACTGCAGTATTAAAAGGGTCAAAATCTTGAGTGACGGTAGCAGACAAATCTTTTCCACATGGCTACATAGCAGGCACAGGTGGTAGGTCTGCATGCTTCCTTTAGAATGCTCATGCATTCAGGTGGAAGATTAAGGTAACCAAATTCTATGACCTCAGGAGCCAGATTGCAAGGTTCTGAAATCTGGGTGCCGGATTTCTCCATGGTTCTGCCTGAGAAGGTCAGCCTTGCTGGGGAGCCTCTCGTGGGGAACCAGAGAGAGAGTTCAAGCAGAGTCGTGCACAAGAGCTTACACACCCATTTGGGTGCCACCAGGATGAGAGACATCTGTCAAAGCCTCCACACCACAAATGGAAGAAGGGGGAGAGGCAGAAAAGCATAGGCAAATATCCCTGACCAGGTCATCCATAGTGCATTGACGCTGGAATATGGATGGGGGAACATGGAGGTGAAGTTTGGGCATTTGACATTTTATGCAGTCACGAACAGGTCCCTCTGAGAAAAACTCTACCTGTGATAGAATTAAAGGAGGACTTCCAGATGGAGTTCCCACTCGCTGACTAGTTATCACATCCTACTGAGGTGGTCGGCTGAATCGCTGTTCATCCCCGGGAAGTACTTTGCCAACAAAAAGATTCTTAGGCAGAGTGTCCGACGCCAAATGCTCTGGGATAGCTGAAGAGAGTGTGTCCCTCCCGGTTTCTGAAGGTAGTACATGGTTGTAATTTTGGCCGGCCAGACAAGAACAACCTTGCCCCTCAGGTGAAGTAGGAAAGCCTCCAGTGTTAATGCATAGCTAGAAAACTCCAGGTAGTTGAGGTGGAGGCCCTTGCAGCGGTGTCTGGTATGTAGGTCAGATCGAAAAGAGGTTTTAGAGCATGACCTGAGAAACGCTCTCTTAACCTCTTTTCCTGTGCTCCTCTGGGCAGTATTGAAGGAGCTCCGCCAATGCATCTCAGTGGGCATGATCATATCTTGCTAAAAGGCCAATAGAATTAGCTATACGCCATTGATTGGTTGATGGCAAAACCACCCTTTTTACCAGCTGCCTCAATGCATTTGCTTTCCTTCTCTGGTGGCGGGGCGTCCCCGCTGGCCTGAGAGTTAGCTCGCTTACGGTCACTGCTTTACACAATATTTGCACACACGCCCTTAATCTACTGTACGTTTTGTACTGACTCGTTACTCTGGTCATAATGTGTACTCTTCTTATGAAATTTGTTTTCAATAGACATTTTTGTTTACTTGAGTACCGGTCACCGTTTCAGAATGCCTGTCTCTTATTCTTTCTTTTTTTCCTTTCAGCCTCGTAACAATGAACATTGAGCCATTGCTCCACTGTTCTGCATGCATTCTCTTTTCATTCTGTTATCTTCATGCCCAGACTTGCCACACCTGCTCGTGTTCTTATGAATTTCCTTTTTGTTGTGCGGTGACAACGGACATTTTCTATCTTTAATTTCTAACATTTTAGTCACCTAATTTGTGTCTCAGGACATCACCATTCAACCTAAATTTTGAATCAGGTTGCGTTTATTCGCAACGTTAATACAATTTTAATATATTTTTAGATATTAGTTTTCCTGTTCTGATCTCTCCTGTGTAGACACTGTCACTCCATATTAAATGTTTGGGGTATTCACTTTCAGTGACTTTTGGACTGTGCACTTTTGATCATCCTGCAGTTATTCTACATCAGACCTTGTCAAAGGTTCATTTATGTAAGTACTGATAACATGTTTCCCATGGAATACTAATATGTATTTAATAATTGTGCTTTTCAATACTAATTTCTGTATGGCATTTTCTATCAGTACTTTCAGATGTCTTATAGAACCAAGAATTCAATTTCTCATATACAATTTTCAAGAGATCATTCTCATTTGCATATACCGCAAATACTGCATCAGAACGACAATCTGTTACTATGTTGTGCACTTTTTGGGTTGGAATCTCAGTACTGGTTCCCGTTTTACTTTATTCCTTTGGTAATTGCTAAACTTCTAATTTTTGTTTTCCTCCGGTTTGTTCTCTTCAGTAAATAGTTCACGTTACGCTTTACATTCACATTAATTTTTTCTTATTTTTCCCCCCCATTTCCAATTTGTTTCTCTCCAAGCACATAACTACATTTTGCTCTATCTTTCATCTTAAAAATCGTTTCAATCTCAATTTTTGTTCTCTCTTCTTTTCTCCCTTCTCTAACATTTTGTATCTCTGAAATAATGCGTTACTTCTCAGATAATGTTTCAGGAGTAATTAATAATCAATGTATTTTTTTTGTCTCACTTCCTTAAATTTGTTATTTAAGCTCTTTTCTTTCTTTGTTCTTTTTCTGTCACTAAAGCAATTACTGTATATTGTGTTTAGTTATATCGTATTGGCCCTAATGAGCAACGAGTGTCGTGAAACACATGCTGGCCCCATGGTGTTCATTTCACATTGAAAAATAAAGCAAATTAGAAATTTCTTTTTAACTGCATGTGGATACTCATTGAATCATCAAGAAATGTCAAAATCCAGTCTTTTTCTCGTATCTTATTGCGGGATTTGAGGGTTTTAACACGCCACTACCCAGGAGATCAGTGTGTGAAACCTTTTAAGAGTACGGGCAGTTGTGACCACCAGAGAGTCGGGTGGGAGCGGACTGCGAATATATATGAGGTCAGACGGGGAAGCTTTACATTTTTTTGTATCCAGTCTAGGTATTCTAATCCTAGCAAGGAAGGTTCTTTAAAAATGTAAGGAGTGTGAGAGCATGCCCTTGAGCATGGAGGGGGGTGGGGGTGCTGAGTGGAGCAGTAATTGGAGGAGAGGGTTTCGAAGACTAAGTCCTCCTCTAAGGGCTCAGTGTGGAGCTCCACCTTATGAAAGGAGGCTGCCCTGTCAATGAGTTCCCGATCGGATGTGGAATCATCTGGAGGGGAGGGCGTGGTAGAGGTTGGGATCTGGTGGATCTACTTCTTAGGACTCCCATGCGTCATTCTGCGGAGGAGTGTCAAATGAGTCATCGCCCCTTCCACCCTCAGAGTGTGAAGACCCCCAGACGCGTGATGTCAAGTGGTCCCCTGGAGCAGCAGGCGGGGAGTGTGAGGGTTGAGGCTGTGGAACCAGATGAGGGGATGGTTGTGGACAGGTTAAGGGGTTGGTATCTTAATCCATGTTCTTGCATTGTTTTGCCAGGGCTCGAATGTCCAAGGCCTCCTTGAAGGACAGCTACAGTTTAGATGGTGGAGCAACTGGGCCAAAAGGGCGGGCAAGGCAGGCATTGTGAGGGTGGATGACCAAATGTTTCTGCCTTGAGTCGAACTTCTCCTATAGCTTATGGAGAAACAGCTCGCAGGTGTTGGACTTGCTGGTCAACGCGGTGGGCTTCTGCTCCTAGGGTACCTTCAGTTTTGGTGCAGAGGTTCTGGTTGGCGTTGAGGCGGATGTGCTCGGTGCCAAGGTTCAGCTCTGTGCAGCTGAAGGAGAAGTCGAAGCGGTTGGTCTTGAAGGCTTCTTCAGCGCCAAACTGGAGCAGGGCTAGGCTACTGTCGGTGTTTGTGTGTTGGTGCCGAAGGCAGTGGTGGTCCGAAAGTCTGTCTATGGTGCTCCAGAAAGGCGAGTGCTTATTGCCAGAAGGCTGCTCCGGTTGAGGGTAGTATCGAGAGGGAGAGGGTGTTGATCTCATGGACTGCTAGGCTGGTGGAAGGTCTCCAATCTCCAGGTCAGAGCAAACTTTCTTCAGGGGAGAAAGTCTGTTCATCTGCAGCAAACAGCTGTTGATGATGTTCTCTCTCTATGTTCTTGGGACAGAAAAGATTTGGAGTGTCGCCTCTGCCCCTACGCAACATCCTGTGTCAACATGTCAGGCGGTCACATACAGTCTTCTTGGAACAGAAGAACGGCAGGCGTCGCAGGTAACCCTCAGTGTGTTCAGGCAACAGACACAGACTGCAGACCTGATGGAGATCGGTCCTAGGGTATTTGGCATGGCAGCAATGACAATACCGGGAAGGAGCCAGTTCCATCACTGTCGAGGCATGTGGAGAGAAAAAGGAGAAACAGGAGTAGGCCCCCAAAGGGCGAGACCCAAGAGAAGCTGCGGTCAACACAGACCTCTCTCTCGAGCAAAGCACTAAAACATCATCCCGAGACGTAAAACAAGTGAGATGCAATTGAAGTACAGTGATGAAAGGAGGGAGGGAACAGTGTGAACCGAAAGGAGAGCCGCAACGACCTGGAACACACGTCCTAACCCGACAGTGGAAAGAAAACAGTTTAACAGAGTTGATGATCATGCGCATTATCACCAAGAGGAGGAGTCACAATACCTTGCGACTCTAAAGACTTCTTTGAATAAAAACAACTTGCACACATTCGGGTCCAACACTAGATGGCAGGAGTAGCCACAGCATATGTATATACAGACACATGCCTCAAACTAGGTTCAAGGAGACAGCACATTTTCCAATGGACGGTCTTATTTCAAGACAGTCCTTGTGAGAAACACAAAGGTAAGGCCATAGATGACCGCAGTAAGTGGATTGGCTCAGACAAGTAAGGAGCAGCATTTGATATTTCTCGACAGGTCCTGGAAGCCCATCAGCCAAAGCGATTAAAGAAGGTTAGGTCATTCATCTATTCAAGCAGGGATCTTGGCGAATGTGTTTTGCAACCAAAAAACATCGAAGTTTAAAACATTGGCTGAGTTTCTGAGGCATAGTGTTTTTGGGGGGAAACTGCCTTAACAATGGGTATGAGCCACGCATGCTGTTTCCCCACAAGCTGTACCACGATTGCCTTGACCACGCATGTGCCTTAACAACGCATATGCGTGGTTAAGGCGATGCGCCGTCTAGTTGCCGAGCGGAGCCACAGGAAGGGGAAGACAGGATGAGGGAGACTATCGGGAATTGGGAGAGGAGACAGTGAGGTAAGTGAGACTGGGGCTTGGACTTGGGGTTTGGAGCGGGTCGTTTTTCAGGGTGGGGGAGGTTTTAGGACTCAGGAGGGGGGTCGGTAGTTTTTAGGGTGGGGGACAGTTTTTGGGACTAAGGGCGGGGAAAAAGGGACAGTTTACAGGGCAGGGAGCAGAGTCTTGATAGTTTCAGGATGTAGGGGATAGTTTTTAGGGCTCAGGGGACGAGGCTGGGGTAGTTTCTGGGGTGTGGGCTTAATTTTTAGGACTCGGGGCAGGGGGAATAGGGACAGTTTAGAGGGCAGGGTCGGGTAGTTTAAGGATGATGGGGATGGTTTAGGGCAGGGGGCTGGGGTCAGGGTAATTTTTGGGGTGTGGTTTTAAATGTTCAGGTGGTAGAGCTAGGGGAAAAGGGACAGTTTACAAGGCAGGAGGCAGGGGTATGATCTTTAGCCCGCATGTCCCTTTACCCATCATGCCTTTCCCAAAAAACGACATCGTAAAGGCTTGCGTGGTAAAGTCATCCGTGCTGAAGACGCGGTCATGGTAGAGACCGTGTGGTACAGGCATTCGTTGTTCAGGCATGCACTGTACCATCATACAAGCATTATTGGCACACTCTCAAATATGCCTGTTAAACTTTTGCTCTCCAATTAACATGTTCCTCATCAGAAGTGCAGTCCCTTTTAAGAACTTTTAAGAAGAGATTTCATTATTGCTCCTTCCTGGTGTATTGGATCTATTTTTGTTGCTCCAAAATGGATGCCCCACAACGCGGCCAACTGAACATAGAACTATCATACGTAGTCCCGTGTCATGAATTTATGAGAACAGAATTTTGGACAATCAGTGCTACTGGAACTGAAAGAACGTTGGTCGCGGTCCTTCTGGCCAGTATGGTTCCACAGTGTGCAGCCTGTGTTTCGCTATGGTGCTCATTCAACTGTGGACTCTACCTGTGCCTTGCTACGCAATAGTCTAAGTCTCATGATACAGATCGGATTGGACATCTTTTGCGGTTGCATCAGATGTGTTGTCAAATGATGCACTTCCTCTGTGGGAAGATGCTTATTATAAGTCACCAATGCCAGCTGCACCTTTGACTTCAGGCTTTCTGGCATCTATGCACTCTCCTGAAGCTGCATTTCTGGCACGGTCACCTTCTGCATCTGCTGAATGGGCTGGTGGGATGATCTTTGTTACTTGGATATTGCTCTTCAGGCCTCTTACGATTTAATGTCTGTGGATGAAGGTTCCCTCCTTGTGCCATGCAGCCACTCTGCACGTGGCTGTTGTGGACACTTCAGAGATGCCGTCCTCCACTTCAAATGCTTTTTAGACTCATGAATTGGCATTTTTTAGAAATAGTCTCTTCTTTTTATTCATAGTATGTGTGGTTTTTAGTTGGCATTTTTTATGAGCTTTGAGTTTGATTATGCTGCTAAACTGTTATTTGAAACACAAGCAGTTTTACACAAACTAAATGCTATTTGTTTTAAAGCCCTAACCTTACAACCACAGGGAGACGTTATATGGATTACATTTTGTCTCCATTTTTGTTTTCCCTTCCAACTAAGCATCTTTTTGAGATGGTGGTTTGAACATGTTTTTCCCCAACATGATAAAATGCCTCGCACGCATTTATCACGGTTGGGCATTGTTGTTCTGAAGTCTGCATTGTTAGTTTCAGGGATACATACTAGAACAAGATGTCCTTGCTTTGTTTTGTGCTCGTTAGAGACCACTCTTTTCCCTAGAATAAGTAAGAATTATATTACTTACCCTGTAAGCATCTGTTCTTGGCATCTAGTGTTGTAGATACTCATGCTTTTCATACTCCTGCCATCTAGTGTTTGGTCCGGATGTTTGTAAGTTGTTTTTCTTCGAAGAAGTTTTTCGAGTCACAAGGTAAGGTAACTCCTCCTCTTGGTAATAGTGTGAATGGGCATCAACTCTATTGTTCGATTGTTTTCCCCTAAGAGGGTGAGAATGGAGTAGAAATGTGAGCAAAGAGATATCCATGTAAATGAAAATATAGATTCCAACTGTAGCGACCATAGGTGACCAGGGAGGCGGGTGGGCGCATGTGAACCTACAGCACTACATGCAAAGAACTCATGCTTACAGGGCAAGTAACAATCCGTTTGAGGCATGTGTGGCTGTAGATACACATGCGTTGCATATACTGTATAGCAGTGCCCTCCAAAAAAAAAAAAGTGGTGGCTAACCAGTGGACATTGCAGCTGTTTGAAAAAGTTTACGTAGCATCGCCTGTCCTACATTAGCGTGTTGGCGTGCTAAAATATCCACAATATAGTGCTTGGTTAATGCGTGTGGTATAGTCCATGTAGCTCTTTTACAAATGTCAGCTATGGGAATGTTGCCTAAGAAAGCCATTTTACTGGTAGCGTGTGCTCTAGGGGATACAGAAAGTCCTTTTGGCTTTACAATAGCATGTTTGGATGCATTTAACGATCCATCTAGAAATGCCAGATTTTGAAATGATTTTCCCTTTATAAAGGGGAGCAAATGCAACAAAGTTGTTTTTCAGAAATCCTTTGCTCAGTCATTATAATACATAGATGCTCTTTTAACATCTAGTGTATGAAGAGCCTTTTTTGCAACAGAATCTGGTTGAGGAAAGAAAACCGATAGCTCAACCGATATGTTAATGTGGAAGGGGGATACCACTTTCGGAAGGAATTTTGGATTGGTACGAAGCACCACCCTATCACTATGAGGCTGGAAGAATGGTGCTTCTAAAGTTAGTGCCTGAAGCTAACCAACACACCATAGTGAGGTGATTGTAATTAAGAAAACAATCTTCCCAGAAAGAAATTGGAGGGGGCAATTTTAAAATGGTTCAAAGGGTGGACCCATAAGTCATGTTAGAACAATACTGAA
Source organism: Lissotriton helveticus (assembly GCF_964261635.1). Taxonomy (NCBI): domain Eukaryota; kingdom Metazoa; phylum Chordata; class Amphibia; order Caudata; family Salamandridae; genus Lissotriton; species Lissotriton helveticus. The sequence continues at coordinate 174,045,162 of NC_136061.1, forward strand.
ATTTCACGAAGATGCAGGTGGGACACTTGGTGATATGACTCTTTTAAGGCCTTGCATGAAAGCCTTAACTGGGACTCTGAACAGAGGTAAGTGTTTCCTATTTTGAAGACGGGCAACCACTGCTGCAATATGTTGACGCATGGAAGTTCAAGCAAGGCCTTAGCATTGTAAAAGCAAGAGGTAAAAAATAATGTTTAAGATACTTTGAGGGGATTAATCTTCTGGTTATTACAATAAATAACTATTTTCCATTAAGCTGCATAGCAAGCTCCAGAGGTAGATTGACATGCTTCCTTAAGAATAGTCAAGCATTCGGCTGGCAGAGCTAGATATCCAAATTCTATGACTTCAGGAGCCAAATCGCAAGGTTTAGTTCCTTTGGGCTTGAGTGCCTTATTGTGCCTTGGCTGTAAGTGAGAAGGTTTGGGTTGAGGTGAAGCTTCTCGTGTGGAACCATTGAAAGTTTGAGTAGCGTGATGAACCACAGTTTACGAGCCCATGTGGGAGCTACCAGAAGGAGGTTGAAAGACATCTGCCTGAGCTTCCGAACCAGAAAGGGAAGAGGTTGAGGCGGAAAAGCATAGACAAATATTCCTGACCAATTCATCCATAGGGCATTGTCTTTGGATAGAGGGTATGGGAACCTGCAGGTAAAATTTGGGCATTCAGCGTTCTTTGCTGTCACAGAGAGGTCTATTTTTTGGAACGCCCCACTTGTTGAAGTATGGGAGGAGGACTTGGGGGTGGAGTTCCCACTTGTGGACTTAATGCTGCATCCAGCTGAGGAGGTCCACAAAATCATTGAAAAGGAGGTGTTGCACTAAGAGATGGATTTTGTGATGTACTGCCAAATGACAAATGGTCTGAGGGAGGAATGACAGCTGTAGAGAGTGCCCCCCACCCCCGTTTTTTGGACATAGTACATGGCTGTCATATTGTCTATCCAAACTAGGACAACCTTGTCTATGAGGTGAAGTATGTAGAAGCTGGCTCTGTATATACTATACCAAAGTAAGGTATAGTGTGCACAGAGTCCAGGAGATCCTCAAAGGTAGGGAGAGGCTAAAGTAGATAATACCTTACTCTCTATTTGTGGTAGTGTGGGCGAGCAGTAAGGCTTTATCAGAGGATAGTGTTGAGCAGTAAGGCTTTATCAGAGGATAGTGTTAAGCATTTATTGTACACGCTCAGGCAAGACATGATGTAAAAAGACTCAAGGACTGAACTCAAACCAATTGTGTTTGTATAAAAATATTATTTTTTATTTTTAGAACCAAGCTAGGCCTGGTAAGTGAATAATACTTTTCAAGATTCATGCAGTTAATCACAGTTGAATGCAGGTTAAAATGCAGTTGGTTTGCTTACAGGTAAGTCAAAATTACTTTTGAGATTACTTTGCACGTTTCTTTTCAGATTCCATTTTAATTTACTTTTTCTACTCACACTGGGACATTCCCTAGAGAAAAGGTAAGTAATCCAGTTTTTGTACATTTGCAGTTTTAGGGTTTCATACAAACCAACGACACACCTGGAAGATTTTTCACAGAAAAGCAGTCAATGCAGTCCATTGAGAGAAAACTGTGTTATCGGTTTATCGTTGAGTACTTAGGTTTTGGAGTTGGTATTTTGGGGTTAGAACCAGGGTTCCCCCAGGGTCAAGGATGCACCCTCAACTGCCCTAGGGCGGCCGGGTGCCGAATGCGGAGGCTCAAACTTCTGGGGGATGGGGGCCTCCGGTTGGTGGCTGCTCACTAGCAGTCCACAAGTTTGTGGGACCAAAGCTCCTGGACTTAAGCGCAGGGCAAAGGGGGATCCAGTTTTGCACACAAGGTGCACCCACAGCTGCACAGGGGGGCAGGTGCAGGGTGCTGTTTTGGCGTTGGGTGCCCTGTTTTCAATGGGAGTTGTCTGTTTTGGATTTTGGCTGCAGGCTCTGTCCAGGAAGACTTCCGGGAGGAACCAACAGCTGGGTAGGTAAGTTGGAGAGTTCGGGGACATAGGTGGACCTCTGGTTCTTTTCTCCAGCGTGGAGGGCGGATGGATGCAGGTGTGTCTTTTGAGGTCAGATTTCACCTTACCGGGCCACTCCTGGTTTGGGGGGGTTGGGGAGAGGGGGGAGGAGTCTCCGTGCAGAGGCTGCAGGTGATGTCGGGGAGTCCTGGAGGGGTCAACCCATTGTGGACTCAGACTCAGTGTGGGTTAATTAGGCTGAGAAGTTTAATACCAATCTTACCAGAATTAAGTAAAGTCATTATGGTGCTGTGGAGTTCGTAAGTTTTGGGATTAAAAGGTACAGCGAGTAGACCCCCGACACTTGATGTTGTATTGGTAGTGGCTCTATCACTCCTTTGAGTAATAGAGCTTGCACTTTGTTTGAGCAGTTGCTGATGTCCCAGAGACAGTCTATGGGTGCCAGGTGGAATATTGGGAGGATTGCTGATGAGCACCAGGCAATCACCATGTTGTATAATGTCCAACATCCTCCTGTCTGATGTTATTGACTGCCAGGTGGGAAGATAATGATGTAGTCGGCCCCCAACAGGTGTAGGATGATCGGAGAGAATGATGAAAAAGTCCATGTTTGTTGCTGGATTGGAGGTAGGGGGGGGGTACATGTTTGTGTACCTCTGCCCCGTCCTTTAGAGTTGGTACCCCTGTAATTGCCCCTGATGTAACCTCTTGATTGAGAGGATTGATTTTGTGGCCTATATAAAGATGTACAAGCATCTGTGGAAGTGGTTTTGGAACCCCATCTTTACGAGGAGCAACAAAAGGAGTCTTTTGGTAGGTGGTTGAAGTGCTCCTATAGATTTAGCAACTTCGGTATCTTTTTTCATTTTATCTAAGGCCTCTCCCACTTGTGGGTCGAAGAAATGCTCCTTATCAAAAGGGACGTTAAATAAAGTCTGCTGAACTTATAGCTTAAAAACAGAGAACCCGCCAGGCATGCCTCCGTAGAAGGGCACTCATATTGATACCTCTGGCGGCAGTATCATCAGTGTCTGGTGCTCATCTGATGGAGCAGGTGGAAATTAATTTCCCTTCCTGCACTAAATCCTGCCCCATTTTCTTATGTTCTTCTGGGAGATATAGGAGTAGTTCCTCCATCTCATACCATGGTACTCTGTCATACCTGTCCAATAGTCCTTGTGTATTTGCGATCCGCCAATGATTGGCAGAATGTGCTGCTACTCGTTTGCCTGAGGCATCTAGGAGTTTTGACTGCTTATCTGGAGGTGATGCGTCTGTTGCAGTTTGTGAATTTGCCCTTTTACAGGCATTTGACACAACTAGCGAGTCTGGTGGAAGCTGACCTCTAATAAAAACTGGGTCAGATGGTGCAGGTTTATCTACCCTAGGAGTAATGATATGTGCCCGTTCAGGGTCTTTAAAAATATCTTCTACATGACGCATCATGCCTTTTAACATTCAAAGAGACTGAAATGTTTTGTGTGGCACCTAGTGTCTCGAATGAAAAATATTCCTCCATGCACTCTGTATGTAATGTGACTCCATGATATTCTGCTGCCCTAGCTATTAGCTCCTTATGTGAGGAAGAATCATTAGAGAGTGAGGGTTTAGCAGGATATAGGTCTGAGTCTGTGCCCCCTGGAGTGTCTATATCGTAATCCTGCCATGGTGGTGGTGGTGGTGCTCCATATTTTTCATCACCCCCCACCTCTGCATCGGAGTCCGTATGCGGAGAACCCTGATGTGTGATGTTTAAAGGATTGTGCAGTGAATGAGGTACTGAAAGTACATGTGATTGAAATGGAGGTATATGAGCTGGAGGAGGATCAGGGTGCAAAACTGGTAGCTGTGTCCTTTTTCTCCTTCTTTAAAGGTTTTGATAAGTGCATATAATGTTGGGAAGAGATTTTTCTTTTAGTAGATGGTATTCAGGCAGATTCTGTAACAATGTGGCCCGTCTCTAGATGTAAATGAATCCTTTTCTATTTGGGATCGAGTTTTTCTTGCCTGGTCTCTAAATACTGTTCTGGGAGTTTTGCGGAAGCCGTTTTTTGTTTCGGTGCCGAAGATTTCAGAGCTGAAGTTTGCTTCACTTTCTGGACCTATGTGGTGGAAGGTGAAGATGTGTTCTCTCTGGTCGATGCAGAGCTGGAAGGCTTTGTATGTGCTTTCGGTGCAGAGCTGAAGGGTGGGGCAGTGGAACAAATTCTCAGTGCCTACCATGGCCAGATAGCAGTGGTGGCCCAGAAGCCTTTTGTTTTAGAGGAATTGAAGATTTTGGTGTGTGGAGGTGATGGCTTTGGGTACTCACAGCAAATTGACCAGGCGGAAGATCATGCGACTCCAGGTCGGAGTCGGAATCTTGAACCAAAAAGGACCCTTCTTCGGTAGCCAAAGCTTCCAGGTCTTCTTCAATATCTTGTTGGCTGAAGATATCGGGCATGAGTTTGATGTTCTGTCTTTGCGTCGAGCATGATGGTCCTGCAAGGTCTTCTTGAATTGAAAAGATCAACAGGCCTCACAATTTCCTTCTTTGGGCTTGGGGGACAAGCACAGGTTGATAACTTATGCAGGTCAGTGAGTGGGTACTTGGAATGGAACTGAGGGCAGAATTAAAACAGAGTCTGTTACAGGCTAGGCCCAAAGGCAGCTGAAGGAGTCTTTTGACTCTATTAAAGAAAGTCTTTCGAATTTAGATACGCGAGGAATGGGAACCGCATTTGAAACAATACAGAGGGTAGAGTGCATTACGCACCGAAAGGATCCCGAAAACGGTCTTTAACCGGAGAGCTGTAATACATGTTTGAAACCGATGGCAGGAAGTAAACAATCTAACAATGGAGTCGATGCACATGCACACTATTACCAAGAGGAGCAATCACCTTACCGTGTGACTCGAAAGACTTCTTTGAACAAAAACAACTTCTAAACAGCTGGATCAAACACTAGATGGCATGAGTATGCAACTCCTACAGCCACACATGACTCATACAGGTTTTTTTTTGCAACTCAGGCAGAATAAGAGAAGGCTGGTGTTTTATTATTTAAACAACATCTGTTTTGAATTCGGTGATAGGGACTTCACAGTGGAGTTATCATGGAAGCTGCTGAGAACTGTCAATGAGAAGCAGCTCTGCAGGCCTTAACAATCATTCTAAGAAGGAAGATAGCTGCGCAGGCAGATGTGTGTAGGCTTGTACACTCAGACAGAGCTCATTTGTTAATGCACAGAGGCCAGCTTCCTTAGACATTACACCAAGGCATGGGGTTAGATAATTCTAACTTGGTCTGGCAGAAGGTTAGTTTCACCATGGTCTTGCGAGTGTAGAGGTATTAGTTGTAGATAGGACTAATATTAGGAACAATTACCATGGTTGAATTGTTTGTGTTTTTCACCATTCTAATAATTCTTATAACAATGTGTCTCATGTCTAATAATTGCATTTCATGTTCTACTTACAAGGATTAGATCTTTTCAATAAACTTTTGAAAATGCATTATTGTCTCTTCTCTTTGTGAAACCTTGGGCATGCAAAAGTGATCCACGAAAAAGTTAGATCTTGGGAATAAGAGTGGTCATTTTTTAGGCTGCCGACAGCATCTATAAGTCTGAGGATTTGGGAGTTTAAATGCGGTCGAATATGCTACTTACCAGTATGCATCTGTTCTTGGCATGTAGGGCTGCTGACATTCATATCTGGGCATAGATCGCCGCCTAGTGTTGGGTCCGGATGATTGCACATTGTTGTCCTAGAAGAGTCTTCGAAGTATCACGAGATAGGTGGCTCCTCCCCTGGACTACAGTGCGCATGGGCATCCTCAGATTGTTTTTTTGCCATTGTGGCAGAGATGGAGTGTAGTAGAGTAAGTGATGACCATGCTAAGAGTAATTCCGAGTGCTGCAGCCGCTACAGGCGCCGATATGAATGTCAGCAGCCCTACATGCCAAGAACAGATGCATACTGGTAAGTAGCATATTTGGTTCGAGGCATGTGTGCTGCTGAATTCATATCTGTGCATAGAATACATAGCAGTCCCTCCATTAGCGGCGGCTGCCTGTGCCAGCTGCAGCAGTCTGAAAAAGTGTTTTTAGAACAGCCTGTCCTACAGCTGCCTGCTGTTTGGAATGCACATCTACGCAGTAGTGTTTGGTAAATGTGTGTATGGTAGACCATGTGGCTGCTTTACAGATTTCCTCTAAGGGGATGTTTCCCAGGAAAGCCATGGATGCCCCTAACTTTCGTGTTGAGTGGGCTCTTGGGGGAACCGTTAATGTGCGTGTGACCGGGTGTAGGGGTGAGGGGTGAACCTTAGGACCGAGAATAGGCTCTGGGACAGGTCTGATAGGCAACTCCGGTGTTGAAGCAGAAACTGACTGGACAACAGGTCTTGGGAGTAAGGACGGTTTTATTGGTACAGTACGTTTAGGGTTTGGTTGCAATGTTCTCCTGGTCCTAAACGTAAGTCTCTCCCTAGCAAAGTGACTGGGATCCGTCTTTGAATCGGGGTATTCTCCTTCTCCGGGGTCTTTGGTCTTCCGCTCTTGTCCTCAGGGTCTGGTCAAGGTAGCGTCTCGATGTTCCGGAGCCCATAGAAAGGAAGACCAACAGAGAGGGAACCGTTAGTTCTACAGTCTTTGGGGGACTTGCACCTTGGGGCCGTGTGAAGTGGAGAAAGGTCACCAGTGTCGGATTTACTATTATGTAGTCGGTGACGTGGGGAGGGTACAGAAAGTGAGGGTTAATCGCGGGGTAATGAACACAAGAGGAGAGGGGTACGAGGAAACACAAACGGGATTTGCTATACACTATTTACACGCACGCCGTCTTCCCACCCACACCGCCATACGGTCCCGTACCTGGGATAGCCACGCTCCTCCCCCGGGAGAGTGGCACGGCGGCTCACAGGGTCGTTGGCCTCCTGGCTCTCCGTGGGGTTCGTCTCTTTCGGCCTGCTCTTCGGAATTCCTTCGGTGTCCTTCTTTTCCGACTTCTCCGCTTCTCTTCAACCGCTCTCCGACGCCGCTCCTCGCCTCCTCCTCCTCCGAGGTGATGTCACACGTTTCTGTCTGTACTTCCTGCTCTTTATCCAATCTGGCCTCGCAGACGAATACAGGAGGAGGGGTCACCACCTCCTCAGAGTACGCCCAATTAAAGGCGCCGCGCTCTTCTTCCACGTCGTCCAGTCCTGTATCCCAGGGGTCAGTCTGTAAGGAAGGAGGTATGACAGGATCAGTAATGGGAGACCACCAGTCCTCGGTAGCGCTCCGCCTCGCATCTTTACAGTGCGCTTAGCCTTTTGATAGCAAATCTGTATGCACTTAACGATCCATCTGGCTATACCTGCTTTTGAAATGGGGTTGCCTTTGTGTTGTGGTGAAAAGGCAACAAACAGTTGTTTTGTTTTCCTGAAATCTTTTGTTCTATCCATGTAGTACATGAGAGCTCTTTTGACATCTAGTGTGTGGAGCATTCTTTCTGCCACTGAATCTGGATTCTGGAAGAACACTGGTAGTTCTATAGTTTGATTCATATGGAACTGTGAAACCACATTAGGCAGAAACTTAGGGTTAGTGCGTAGCACCACCCTGTTGGAGTGAACCTGTAGGAATGGCTCTTGGATAGTTAGTGCTTGAAGCTCACTAACTCGTCGTAGCGATGTGATTGCTATTAGGAAAGCCACTTTCCACGTTAAGAATTGTATATCGCATGAGTGGAGAGGCTCAAAAGGGGGACCCATCAGTCTGGTAAGGACCACATTTAGGTTCCACACAGGTGCTGGTGGGTGTCTGGGAGGAATAACTCGTTTGAGTCCTTCCAGAAAGGCTTTGATGGCAGGCACTCTGAAAAGTGATAAATGCCTCCTGTTTTGGAGATAAGCTGCTATTGCGGATAAATGTATACGTATGGAAGCGTAGGCCAGATTGCATTTGTATAAATGTAATAGATAACAGATCATGTTGTGAGTAGATGCATCTAGCGGAGTAATGTCATTATTAGCACAATAAATGACGAAACGCTTCCATTTGGCCGCATAACATGCTGTAGTTCTGGGCCTCCTTGCCTCCTTTATGATATCCATACAGTCGGGAGGCAGGTTGAGGTAGCCAAATTCTAAGACCTCTGGAGCCAGATCGCCAGGTTGAGCTGTTGCGGATCTGGATGCTGAATGTCGCCATGGTTCTGCGTCAAGAGTCTGGGTGTGAGTCGCAGCCTCTGATGCGGTACCACGGAGAGTTCTAGAAACGTGGTGTACCATGGTTGGCGTGCCCATGTTGGAGCAACCAGAAAGAGAGTCGAGTGTTGCCTTAGTTTGCGTGCCACTAGCGGTATTAGCGGTGCTGGGGGAAAAGCATACGCAAATATGCCTGACCAGTTCATCCATATCGCATTTCCCTGCGACTGTGGGTGTGGGAACCTGGCGGCAAAGCTTTGGCATTTGGCGTTTTCCCTTGTGGCGAATAGGTCTATCTCTGGATGACCCCACTGCTGGAAGTACGGGTGGAGTAAGGATGGATGTCTCTCCCACTCGTGTATTTGGTGGCTGTGCCTGCTGAGCAGGTCCGCCATCTGATTGTCCTTGCCTGGGAGGTGTTCTGCCATGAGGAAGATGTTTCTCTGAATGGCCCACTTCCACATGCTCTGAGCTAGATGAGACAACTGTGGGGAGTGTGTACCTCCTTGCTTCTGTATGTAGTACATGGCAGTCATGTTGTCCGTCCGGATCAACACTACTTTGTTGAGGAGGAGCCAAGCCGGAGACCGAGATGGCCGCCTAGGCACTCGGCTCCGCCGACCTTGTTGCTTTGTGTACCGATCCTGCATACTATCCTGTCCCCGAGCCGCATTCCTATGGAGGGGAAGTGTGGCGGTGCTCGGTGATGTGCTCCCGACCTCCCCATCGGCCGTAGATCCGGAGATATGCTCACGTCTCCTATCCGGCCCTCCACAGCGGCTGATCCGGGGTTTTGCGTACGGGGAACGGCCGGCCCCCGCTATCCTGCTGGTGATTCCCTGTGACGGGGAGGAGTTGGCTGCCCGGAGTGATCCGCCCGACACGTGTGCCTCTTGCTGCGATCTCCGGTCCATCTCGTGGGTTGCGGGCCGGTGGTGCGCTGAGGAACCGGGGGATTATATTTCCTTTGGGACTTTTTGTCTGTGTATGGCTCGGCCGTTCCCTGCATTTCTCCCGAGGTACGTCTGAGCGCCATCTTGTTCACCGAGGGGTCGGTGTTTTGAGACTTGAGGGCACTGGTGTGTGAGTGATACCCTGACACCGCTGAGGCTGCCTTTGTGTCCTTTTCTGTGCACATTATGAAGTTTGCCACCTTCGCATCTGTGATTCACCTTTGCTCTGGTGGGGGGCGAGAGGATGCCCGATCAGATGTGTGGGTCAGTGACGCCCCGACTAAAATGGCGGAACCTGCTGTAGAGCCTATGGAGGAGATGTGCGCTGTGGACTGTGCTCCTGGGATGTCGCCAGGGGTCCGGGATGTTCTGATTGCCCTCTGTGCCCTTCGTGGTGCCATGATCTGCAATGCTCGCGATCTGAGACGCAAATTGGAGGCCATTACTCCCGTACCCGGACACGCCTTGCTCGACTATCCGCGCGCTCAGGACGTTATGCCACACCCTGAATCGGAGCGGTCTGCCGAGCTCTCACCGGTGGATGTGGCGGCTTTGGAGGGCCAGTCTCCCGCGATGACAACGGAACTATCGGCTCTCGCTTGGTATTGGGGACTGGTATTGTTCGAGGAGCTTTCATTTGACGCCCTTCACAGAACACTGTTGCTGACGGCGGATGTCAGAAAACAACCCATTGGCATCTCCTTGTCGCCCACATTCCTCATCTTGGTGGCTGGTTGGATGTACTCAACTGGTGTGACCGAGCGCACGGGACAGGGCTGAGTCTGCTTCATTGATTGATGGTGTTGGTTTACCTGGTGATAACGAGAGACACGATTTGTTTTGCTTGCCACTGCTCTCGCTTCGGTGTTGACTTTGTGGTTCTGGGCTCCGGGGATGGATGATTGGATGCTTCCATACTGATTTTTCTCCTCCTCCGCTTTCTTTTTCCCTCTTTTATTAACTTTTCTTCTATATTTCGGGTTTAGGTACTGGGCGACAGGCACGCTGCTAAAGGGGGGTAGGCCGTAGCCATCTACAGTTGTGCAGGGTGGGGGGTAGAGGGAGGGGTTTTTCTTTTTATTCCTAATTTGTTTCTATGGCCTTTTTCTTCGCTTTTCTGGTATTTCTTTTCCTTTCTTCTTTTTCTGGGTTTGGGGTCAGCCGGCTGGGTTATTCCCGAGTTTTCACTGAATTTTCGTAAGCTGTGTCCTAGCGGTTGCTGCATTATTGGTGTAACTGGGTTGGCGCTTGATTGATGTGTGTAGCAATTGTATGCATATATATCCTATGTCTCTGCTGCGTTACCCAGGTCTTCCTGGTGGTTGCCTTCATTCTGCAGGACTTATTGTTTGGCTTGCCTATGATGTGACCGTTACTTACGGCTCGGCACCTGATTCCCACCTCCTTTTCGCTATATTGGAGCTTTTTACGTTCCTGATATTATCCCGAGTTAAACGTAAAATTAAACCTCACTTATCCGACAATATGATCGATGTATGCCGTGATGCTATGTCTTTAAGTTGCTGCCGTGCCCCTGGGATGTTCGGCTAAATAGCGGTGTACAATTTTGCGTAAATAAAGGTTTTAAAAAAAAACAAAAAAAAAAACACTACTTTGTTGCACAAATGAACTTTAAATGCTTTCATTGCCATGAAGATTGCCATCAGTTCCAGAAGGTTGGTGTGCATCTTTTTCTGCTGTACTGTCCATAGTCCCTGCACTGTTTATTTTGAAAGGTTTATATAGCGCGAACAAGATCTTTGCAGATATCAGAGCGCTTTACAAAGACAGGGGGTAAGAACAGGAGAGTGCATAACAGGCATTTGGGCATAGAGTAATTGTAGGTAAAAAGTGAGGTAGGGTAGGTACATGAGGGAGCATAGTCAAACAGGTAAGTCAATGATATAAATAGTACAAATAAGAGGGAGCATAGACAATCAGGTAAGTCGATAATACAAGTAAAACAAATAAGCAAAGGGATCAAACAAGTAGTACAGATCGGTGCAGAGCAAAACAAAAAATAGTAGTTCAAGTGTATTTAGCCACGAGGATAGCTTTTACTTCTTTCTTAAAAAGTGTAGTGGAGGAGATGAGCCTGGTTTCAGGAGGGAGTGGGTGCCATTCCTGAGAAGGAGCATTTATAAGTTTTTTCCTTCCGTAATCTTCGAGGCTTCAGCAGAAGATTGTTTGTGCTTCTAGTGGTTCTAGAGCTGCCAGAAATTGTCAGCTTCTGAGTGAGGTAGCCGGGTGAGTTCAGGTGTACAGCCTTGTGCGTCATACAGGCGATTTTCAGATGAATTCTGGCTTCAAAAGGCAACCAGTTCAGGGATTTAAAGTCAGGGGAAATATGTGAGTGGTTTTTTGATCCAGTGATGAGTCTCGCTGCAGCGTTTAGAGAAGCTCTTAGGGGTGCAGTTGTAGTTAGGGGAAGTCCGCAGAGGGCGATGCTGCCGTATTCTATGCGAGGGATGACTAGTGCTTGTACTGCAGTTTGGAAGTCTTTGGCTCGGAGGAAGGGTTTGAGTTTCCTTAAGGTATTGATTTGGAAGTTCGCTCCCTTAATTGCCTTGCTGATATGCTGCTGCATGTTGAGATTGGCGTCAAGTGTTATGCCTAAAGATTTTGCTGAGTCCACGATGGTAGGTTGGACATTGAGTGCAGTTAGGTGCTTAAGCCAAGTTTGAGTGGTAGAGATTTTCACGGGAGGTGAGATCAGAAGGAACTCAGTTTTCAGAGCATTGAGTTTGAGGTGATTATCGGCAAGCCATGATTGGGTGCTTCTGATCGTTGAGTTCAGGTGCAGATGTCTTTGGGGGATTGTAATTTGAGATATAGTTGGGTGTAATCGGCATACATGTGAAAGTGTATATTGGATGCTTGTAACAAGGTGGTGAGAGGTTCCATAACTAGGTTGAACAATGTTGGGGATAGGGAGGATCCTTGGGGGACGCCTAACGATACAGGTACTGGAGAGGACATCAAGTTGTTGCTCTTGAATTTCTGAGACCGGTTGTGTAGAAAGGAAGTGAACCACTTGAGAACAGTCCCAGATAGACCCACTGTGTAGTGGAGTACGTGAGCTCCCCATCCCAGGAGAGATGCGTCCGTTGTCAGTATTATCTGTGGTACAGGCTCTTGGAATGGTCGGCCCTTGCAAAGGTTTTGTGGGTTCCACCAATGCAGAGAGCTGTATGCGCGACCGGTCACCAACACTAGGTCTTTTAATTGCCCATGAGCCTGGTTCCACTGCCGTGCTAAGCACTCCTGAAGCGGACGCATGTGTAGTCTCGCGTGCGGGACTATGAAGATGCAGGAGGCCATCATGCCTATCAACTGCATGAACACTCGTGCTGGAAGCGAGTGTTGTGGTCTGAATTTCTGTATTAGCAATTGAATGCTGTTGGCTGCCAGAGTGTCTATTGTTGCGCCCAAGTACTGCCGTACATGGGCGGACTGAAGGTGTGATTTTGGATAATTTAGTGAAAAACCCAGATTGTAAATTAGGTGAATGGTGTGGGACATGTGGAGGGCACATTGCTGGGCCGACTTTGCTTGGATAAGCCAGTCGTCCAGATAAGGGTAGACATGGATATTTTGTCTCCGTAGGTGTGCAGCCACTGTCGGTAGGCACTTGGTAAACACCCTGGGTGCTGTTGTTACTCCGAAAGGGAGTACTTTGAACTGATAATGTTGATCCTGAATGGTAAATCTGAGATATTTTCTGTGTGACGGGTGTACTGGTATATGGAAATATGCATCCTTTAGATCTAGTGTTGCGAGGAAATCTCCCTGACTGAGTAACGGTAGAACCTGCTGTAACGTGAGCATGTGAAAATGTTCTGACAGGATGTACTGGTTTAGGGGCCTGAGGTCGAGTATGGGTCTGAGGGAGCCGTCCTTTTTTGGGATTAAGAAGTACAGCGAGTAGACCCCTGTACCTTTTTGTTCCACAGGCACGAGCTCTATGGCTCCTTTTTGCAGCATGCTTACTACCTCTTGCTGTAATAACTGTATATGCTCTGCGGACATAGGACGGTGTCTTGGGGGTATGTTGGGTGGAGTGGATGTTAACTCCAGACAATAACCGTACTGGATAAGCTGCTTCACCCACCTGTCTGTGGTGATGGTTTCCAGACTGGCAGGAACTGTTGTAGTCTCCCCCCGACCGGTGTTATATGGTCGGGAGCAGTGACAAGACGTCACTGTTTGTTGGTGGCGGAGGATCGGGAGTTGTTGTTTCCACAACCCCTGCCCTTGGTGCTGTTCCCACGATAGCCACCCCTATTGTAACCAGCCTGTCTCCGGACGTAGCGGTTGCTCCCCCTTGCCTCCTGCAGCTCTGGGTATCGTAGCGCTGCTCTCCTCCACACTGCTGCTAATTTGAATTTAGACATTTCCAAGCGCCTCGCACTGCTGAACATTTATTGTACCGTGTGTTTGCCTAATAGCGCCTCGCATTGCTGGACAATAATAGCGCCGCATGCTGAGTATTGAATTTAATGGTGGCTGTGTGCTTAACTGTGCCCATGGAAGTATTTTAATTTGCATTAGCTTTATTTTATTTACGTGTGCCCCAATATCAGCGTGTTAGCCTTTGTTTTCTATTTACTGCTTGTTGCCATTTGGTTGTGCCTCCAGCCCGTCCCTCCCCCCACGCTCCCGCCTCCCAGCCGCCCCGCCTACCCACTGGCTATCTGAACCGTCCGGTCCGCAATTCCTTGTAACCAGCCTGTCTCCGGACGTAGCGGTTGCTCCCCCTTGCCTCCTGCAGCTCTGGGTATCGTAGCGCTGCTCTCCTCCACACTGCTGCTAATTTGAATTTAGACATTTCCAAGCGCCTAGCACTGCTGAACATTTATTGTACCGTGTGTTTGCCTAATAGCGCCTCGCATTGCTGGACAATAATAGCGCCGCATGCTGAGTATTGAATTTAATGGTGGCTGTGTGCTTAACTGTGCCCACGGAAGTATTTTAATTTGCATTAGCTTTATTTTATTTACGTGTGCCCCAATATCGGCGTGTTAGCCTTTGTTTTCTATTTACTGCTTGTTGCCATTTGGTTGTGCCTCCAGCCCGTCCCTCCCCACACGCTCCCGCCTCCCAGCCGCCCCGCCCACGCTCCGCCCCTTCCACCCTCCATTAATGACAGCTGGACAATCGCGCAGCGTTTACGCGCAGCGGTCGCGACCCATGCGCGCCGAAGGTGCGCCAAAGGTAAGCCCGTCTACGCCCGTCCGCGCCTGGACCACGCCCAGCGCCATACCCCCTGGTCCCCGCCGCTCCCTACCCTCTAGAATCACATATGATGCCGCTACTCTCCTCGCCCTCAACCCCGGACGTACACCACTATGCTGCGAAACTACTCCTGGACGTACTCACGGCCCATTCGCTTGCCTCTCCTGCAAGTTCAACTGCTTCAGGACTCTCACCAAATCCACGTCCTCCAATCACAGTTCCGACTCTAACCGCCTACAGTGCATCCTGCTCAACACCCGCTCGGTCCACAGACACGCAACTGAACTCTGGGACCTACTTGACACTGCGTCACCGGACATCGCCTTCCTTACAGAAACATGGATGAACACATCATCAGCACCCGACATCGCCATAGCCATACCGGACACATACAAGATTATCCGGAAAGACCGCACCAATCAAACAGGAGGCGGCATCGCCATCGTCCACAGAAACACCATCAAAATCACAACCAACTCCGACGACAATCTCGCAACCGCCGAACATCTCCACTTTCAGATCCGCACCGACCCCAGGACCTCACTTAAAAGCACCCTCATCTACAGGCCTCCAGGTACCCGCTCTCAATTCGGCGATGACATCACGGACTTCGTCAGCCCACACGCCCTCGCCTCCGAGAACTACATTCTTCTAGGAGACCTCAACTACCACCTTGATAACAAACACGACAGCAACACCACCACCCTCCTGGACAACCTGGCCAATCTCGGACTCAAACAACTTGTGGACACCCCCACCCATGTAGCCGGACACACGCTCGACCCCATCTTCACCTCCAGCAAACACATCTCCTTCCATCACACCACAGCTCTCCATTGGACGGATCACAGCTGTATTCACTTCAGCTACAAAACCACCCTGACCCTTAACCGGCCACAGCCTATCCCTCGGAGAAACTGGAACAAAATCACCTCCGACCAACTCCTCACATCACTCAACCAAAACCCTCCCACCATCTCAAAGAACCCAAACCAAGCGGCCATCAACCTCAGGCAATGGATTACCCACAGTGCTGACGAATTAGCACCCCTGAAAAAGCACCAGATGAGATCAGCCAGCAAAAAGGCTCCCTGGTTCAATGACGAACTTAAAAAATCCAAGAAGCTATGCCGCACCCTGGAAAAAATTTGGAGAAAAAACCCAACCTCCGACAACATGGCCTCCCTCAAGTCAGCCACCCGCAAACACCACCAATTGATTCGATCCGCCAAGAAATCAGCATTCAAGGATTGTCTCGACAACAACTCTCATAACAGCAAAGAACTCTTCAACATCGTTAAAGAATTCACCAACCCCACCGCAGCATCCAACGACATCACTCCCTCCCAAGACCTCTGCGACGCGTTATCCTCCTTCTTCTACAACAAAATTGCCGACATCCACAACAGCTTCGAGAATACCCCCAGCGATCTACCTTCCCCTCCCCCCCCAGTTCCTACTCCGCCAACTAACACCCTCAGCGCCTGGAACCCAATCACCACTGAAGACACCATTCGCCTGATGAACTCAATCCACTCTGGCTCGCCAACCGACCCCTGCCCCCACCACATCTTCAACAAAGCTGAGTCAGTCATCGCACCCCATCTCCGTGATGTCATCAACTGCTCGTTCAACTCTGCCACCTTCCCAGAAAGCTGGAAACACGCCGAACTCAGCGCCCTTCTAAAGAAACCCACAGCAGACCCTTCTGAACTTAAAAACTACCGACCCATATCCCTCCTCCCTTTCCCGGCCAAAGTCATCGAGAAAGCCGTCAACAGCCAACTCGCTGCCTCCCTCGAATCCAACAACTCCCTTGATCCATCCCAATCTGGGTTTCGAGCCAAACACAGCACCGAAACTGCCCTCATTGCAGCGACCGACGACATCCGAACACTCCTGGACAACGGAGAAACGGTGGCCCTCATCCTACTCGACCTTTCCGCCGCTTTCGACACAGTCTGTCACAGTACCCTTATACATCGCCTCAGCAACATCGGCATACAAGGAAAAGCCTTGGACTGGATCATCTCATTCCTCGCTGGAAGAACTCAAAGAGTCCGACTTCCACCATTCTACTCAAAGGCCACCGAAGTCATCTGTGGCGTACCACAAGGATCATCACTCAGCCCAACCCTCTTCAACGTCTACATGAGTCCTCTCGCTTCCATCGCGCGTCAACACAACCTTAACATCATCTCTTACGCCGACGATACCCAGTTAATCCTTTCCCTCACCAAAGACCCCAACACCGCCAAAACCAACCTTCACGAAGGCATGAAAGAAGTAGCCGAATGGATGAAACATAGCTGCCTTAAACTCAACTCAGACAAAACGGAGGTGCTCATCCTAGGATCTTCCCCCTCAGCCTGGGACGACTCTTGGTGGCCTTCCGCTCTGGGCGCAGCACCCACAGACCATGCACGTAACCTTGGCTTCATCCTAGACTCCTCTCTCTCGATGTCCAGACAAGTCAACGCCGTCTCGTCCTCCTGCTTCAACGTACTTCGCATTCTCAAAAAGATCTTCCGCTGGATCCCCCTCGAGACAAGAAAGACTGTCACCCACGCCTTGGTCACGAGTCGACTGGACTATGGTAACACACTATACGCCGGAATCTCAGCAAAACTACAGAAAAAACTCCAGCGCATCCAAAACGCGTCAGCAAGACTCATATTAGACATCCCTCGCCAAGATCACATCTCTGGACATCTAAAAGACCTTCACTGGCTACCCGTCAACAAAAGAATTACTTTCCGCCTTCTCACCCACGCACACAAAGCCCTCTACAACCTAGGACCTGAATGCCTCAACACCCGACTGTCCTTCTACAAACCCACCCGCCAACTAAGATCGTCCAATCAAGCCCTCGCCGCAATCCCGCGCATCCGGAAATCCACCATGGGTGGCAGATCCTTCTCCTTCCTGGCTACCAAGACCTGGAACTCTCTCCCCACCCACCTCCGCCTTACTCAGAACCACATCTCCTTCAGAAAAGAACTCAAAACCTGGCTATTCGACAAATATTGAACCCTTCCCCCAGCGCCTTGAGACCCTCTGGGTGAGTAGTGCGCTATACAAATGCTCGAACTTGAACTTGAACTTCTTGGTGTAGGTGGTTTGCGTGCCTCCTTTACTATATTGTGTCTGCTGGGACACCTGGCCTCTGGAAGCTCCTCTATTGCTGGAGCGACGAAAAGAACCACCCCTGAACTGCTAGGACTGTAGAGCCCCCATAGACTTCGCAGTCTCTGTGTCCTTTTTTATTTTTTCCAAGGTGGTGTCCACTTCTGGGCCAAATAAGTAATCAGGGTTAACTGGCTGGTTGAGTATGGTGGTTTGTATCTAAGGCTTGAAGCCGGAGATTCTCAGCCAGGCGTGTCTACGTAACATAACGCTTGTATTAATCGCCCTGGCTGCAGTGTCTGCTGCGTCTAGTGCACACTTAATAGATGCGTTTGAAATAAGTTTTCCTTCCTGAACTAGCATTTCTGCCGCCTCCTTGTACTCATCTGGCAAGTGTTGTAACAGGGTTTCAAGCGTATCATAATGAACCCTGTCATATCTGGCGAAGAGTGCCTGTGTGTTGGAGATTCGCCAGACATTGGCCGCTTGCGCTGCCACCCTTTTCCCTGAGGCTTCTAGCACTTTTGATTCCTTGTCAGGGGGAGGAGCATCACCCGTGGTTTGCGTGTTCGCTCTTTTACGAGCATTGGAAACAACTAGCGAGTCCAATGGCAACTGTCCCTTGATATAGGCAGGGTCCCCAGGTGCTGGTTTGTATTTCTTTTCAATCCTGGGGTTTACCACTCTGGCCCTTGTGGTCTCCTTAAAGATGTCCCCAGCGTGTTTCAGGACACGTTTTAGCATGGGTAGCGTTCTGACAGTTTTTTCTGAGGATGAGAAGGTGTCAAATAAAAAGTCCACTTCAATAGGGTCAGCATGGAGTTGGACATCATGATTTTTTGCTGCCCTCTCAATAAGTGCGTTGAACGCAGCCGTGTCTTCTGTAGGTGGTGGTTTAACAGCATAGACATTGCTGTCAGGGGCACTTTGTAGTTCCCCTGGGTCAACTGCGTCTGTCTACTGGTCAGTGTTGTCTTCTGGATCAGTGTCGACAGGATAACTGTATTCCTCATCGTAAGCATCCCCTACATCCACATCTGAATGTGTGGGTGAAGAAGGAGCAAAGTCATGTCCATATGTTTGCAGAGGTTCAGAAAGAAGAGGTGATGTTGCTGAATCTCTTTTTTTCTTTAATGGAATTTTATAAGACTCCATTGGCTGTTCTGGGACGATCTTTCGCTTGTGAATGGAAAGTCTCCCAGTTTCGGTGTCGATGAATTGCCTCGGTTGGTCTTCCTGGAGAGGCTGTCGATGCTTCGTGGCCTCTTCAGTAGTTGTAGGCTTCTGCCCCATGGACACCTTCTTGGCCGCTTCAATGGCCGTGTGTGGGGAGAACGCCTTAGGTGTCACTGGCGGCGGCAGTATAAACTTTATCGGTGCCGACGCTTTCGGAGTTTTACTGACTGTCTTTGGGGGCGGAGCGGGATTCGGTCCGACAGCTATAGCCTTTTCCTTAATGCGCTGCAGCGAGTCCGACACTTGCTTGGAGAAAGAGGCGGATGGTTGTGTCGACTCGACGGGAGCTTTAGAGCCACTGTGTGTTTTGTGCTCAAGGTCCTTGCTGACTTTTGCTTTGTCGAGTCGACGCTTAGGATCGGTAGCGTCCTGCGCTTCGAGGCCTTTATATGTGTTTACGGTCTTCGGCGCCGACTTCTTTGGGTCGATGTCCTTGACCGGTTTCTTCGGTGCCCCGGATTTCGGCTCGACACCCTTTAGCGACCTCTCTGGGTCGATAGCACCTTTTTCTTTCGTCAGAGCCGACGGTCCGGAAGCCTTCGAACCGACCAAAGTAACTGTTACTTTCGGTTTCGATTTAGTATCTGGTGCTTTCGGTTTTGTGGCCACCGATGTTTTTGGTTTCGATTTTAATCGGTCAACCGATGGCTCCTTAGTAATGTCTGTAGCCGGGCCTTGAAGCGAGGCTGTAGAGCTATGCGTTTGATCTTGGGTAAGGCCTTGTGGCGATCCCTCGAGCTGAGCCTTATTGAGTGTGTTAGTGTCAGCCCCCATACCAGCGGGCGGGCCTTGCTCCTCGCTGGAGCTATCTTCTCCGGCCCCAAAGGCCTCATCGTCGTCTCCTACCTCGTCGACAACGTCGTCATTTTCAACCATCTCCTCATTTTCTGCGTCATAACTGGAGTCAACCTCCGACGCAGGATCCGACTGGATCTCATGAGCTTCCTGCTCGACCCCTTCATCGTCCTCAGCATCGAAGATGTTCACCGGGTCAGGCGCTGTGTGCTGGGCTTCCTTCCGCGCTGCGCGTCGAAGGCGAAGTGTTTTCTTGGACCGGAACCGAGAACAAGCCATACAGCTGGCTTCATCGTGATCCGGAGACAGGCACTGGTTGCACACCGGGTGGACGTCGATGTGAGAATACTTGGGGTTACAAACGGGACATCTCTTGAATGGGCTCCGTTCCATTTTCGTTCGCCGATAAGGCCTTTGGCGTCGACCGGGCCTTTGGAGTTGAATAGCCACGCGGCTTGTTCACGACGTCCGGCTGGAAATCGAGCTGGAACGAGTACTCGGCACCGATCGCAAAGACAATACCGACGATACCTATAGGCCTTTGGGCCAAATATAAAGTTTTCTATCGATTCCGAACTTGAGTTAACAAATATACATCCGAACCCAATGGCGGAAAAAAACAATCTGAGGATGGAGAAGATGCCCATGCGCACTGTAGTCCAGGGGAGGAGCCACCTATCTCGTGATACTTCGAAGACTCTTCCAGGACAACAATGTGCAATCATCCGGACCCAACACTAGGCGGCGATCTATGCACAGATATGAATTCAGCAGCCCACATGCCTCGAACACATAAGCTAGCCAAACTCAAATTTATCGTTGATATAAGACAACTCAGTCCCTATATTAAGTTTTGCTGATCCAATGCACAGTCCTACTACTAAATTAGCAAGAATGGTGTAACATGACATCAAACCACCTCCCAGTGGCCATATCAACGTGAAACCTCGGCTGGGGTGTAGTGGTGTTAGAGCCCCTTGCAGGTGAGGAGGACCAAAAAACTGCCCTCCCAGAGGGACGTTAAGACGGCTCGAGTAAGCCATACCTCTCTGCTCGGCACTATTTGACACCTAGCTAGCGGGTCTCAACTATGATGGTCCATAAGCAGCGATAGTTCCCTAGCCTGGTCGTCAAACTGGGTCCTTTTGTGCTACATGCTCAGACTCCCTGGCACAAAGAACAATTGCCTCAACCAGAGAACGTGACTTGCACTCGAAGAGGGGAAGCACCGAGACGACAAACACATGCACCATAGCTTCCACAAGAAGTAAAAGGTGCCAAAATTAAAAACTTCCTTCAAGTAAGCTCCAACAAAAAAAGCAGAAGGAACATCCAAGCTACCCAAACAGACAGGAGGAGACTATGAACAGATGTCTACTGTGTCTTGGGAGGGAGACTAGAAGCTCATTAACAGCTTTATAGTACAATATACAAGGAAAATGCTACTTATCCAGTATGCATCTGTTCTTGGTGTGTAGAGCTGTAGATTCACATGATTTGCATTTGTCTGCCATCTGGTGTTGGGTCTGATTGTTAGCACTTTTTGTTAGAAGAATTATTTTCCAGTCACGAGGCAGGCGACTCCTCCTTTCGGTGATAGTGCGCATGGGCATCGACTTGATTGTTAGGTTGTTTTCCCGCAGAGGGTGAGAATGGGGTTAGCAAGAGTCAAATAGAGACGTCCATGTTTATGTATCTAAGTAAGATATTACTGGAACAGGTACAGGTAACCGGGGAGGTGGGAGGGTGCATGTGAATATACAGCTCTACATGCCAAGAACAAATGCATACTGGGTAAGTAGCATTTTCCGTTCGAGGCATGTGAGCTGTAGATCACATGCTTTGCATAGATTATACAGCAGTAATCTCCCAAAGCTGTTGCTAGCCTGTATCTGTTGAAGTGGTTTGAAATAGTGCACGTAGAACTTCCAGGCCTACATTAGCTTGCTGTCTAGCTAACACATCTACACAGTAGTGTTTTGTAAATGTGTGTGGTGTAGACCATGTTGCAGCTTTACAGTTGTCAGCTATGGGAAGGTTTCCTAAGAAAGCCCTAGAAGCCCCTAGTTTGCGGGTGGAATGCGCCCTAGGGGGAATTGGTTAAATTATCTTTCCTTTTGCATAGCAAGTTTGAATGCATTTAACTATCAATCGTCCAATACCCGATTTAGAAATGGGATTGCCTTTGTGTGGTGGAGCAAAAGCGACAAAGAGCTGGTTAGTTTTACAAAAAGGTTTTGTCCTTTCTATGTAATAGAGTAATGCTCTTTTAACATCCATGGTGTGTAGAGCACGGTCTGCCACTGAATCTGGTAGAGGAAAGAACACAGGCAACTCAACAGATTGGTTGATGTTGAAGGCAGAGACCACTTTAGGTAGAAATTTACGGTTAGTGTGACAAACCACTTTGTTTTGGTGTACTTGTAAAAATGGTTCTTCTATGGTCAATACCTGAAGCTCACCCAATCTCCTTAGTGATGTGATAGCAATGGGGAAAGCAACTTTCCAAGTGAGAAATTGTAGTTCACATTTATGCAATGGCTCAAAGGGGGGACCCATTAGTCTGGTGAGAACAATATTAAGATTAAACAGTGGCGCAGGTGGAAGTCTTGGTGGAATAGCTCTTTTGAGTCCTTCCATAAAGGCCTTAATAATAGCCACTCTGAAAAGAGACAGATGTCTATTCTGAAGGTATGCTGCTACTGTGGCGAGATGTAAGCGTATAGATGTGTATGCTAAATTTGAGTGTTGTAAATGTAGTAAATAGCAAATTATATTTTGAACGGAAGCATCAAGCGGGTTGATATGGTTGTTATCACAAATAAACCGCTTCCATTTTGCTGCATAGCAAGCTCTTGTAGGAGGTCTTCTGGCCTCAAATGATATTCCTACAGTCTGGTGGAAGATTCAGATAATAACAAGCATTGGCATAGCCAATAGGTCTCACCTTTGGGACCTTTTAAGTGTTTAGCCATGCAACAGTTAATGTTGTTGCAGTAAGGATATTGTGCTGCATAACTAAATACTTAAAATACTTATAAGGTCCCAAAGGGAAGACCTATTGGCTATGCCAATGCTTGTTTTAATAGTTACTCATGTCTGAAGCAGCTGTAAACTTTAAGCAGTCTCAGGTGTGCTGTCTAGGAAGGAATTTCTTCCAATTACCTCATTTACCATGCTTCAACACTTGCTACTAGTCTGAAAACGGAAAGAGCAATTGAATCAACGGTGGCTAAGTGGTACAATTATTTGTAAGAAGAAAGTCTTGGGAACCAATTAAAACCCTGCGTGGTAATTGTAGGCAATAGCTTACAAATGGAAAAGTGCAGTTTTGCGAGAGAAAAAAATAAAACCCCTAATGTGTTTTTGCACCAGATTTGATATTGCCAACTATGAAAACGATGCAATAAACAGGTTTGACACACTGGAGCTGTGATTCATTTTGTGACACAGTGTGCTCTGGATCGAGCCATCTTAAAGGCTGGCATTCAAATACATCCTAGGATTCAGAAACGTATTGTATGTTTTTTCCATGAGACTTGGCGCATCGGTAACTCGTTTTAAGCAGACTGCGCCTCCCGGTTTCCTGGTTTTGGGATCTTAGGCCCAGCGTTTGACAGTTGTTTCAGCCCATTTTGTGTACCTATAGTGACCCCAAAGTACATTTGCGTTTTGGAAGGTTGAAGATGAGACTTCAACAGATTTACTGTGAATCAGAGGTTGTGCAGTAAATGTAGTGTTCTTTGGGTGTGCTGTAGGCATTTTGTGAGAGTGCTGGCTTTGATGAGCCTGTCGTCTAGATATGGGAAGACGTGAACATGTCTTTGTAGATGTGCAGCGACCACTGCCAGGCATTTGGTACAGACTCTGGGAGCAGTGGTGACTCCGAATAGAAGACCTTTGAATTGGTAATTTTGTCCCGCTACCATAAACATGAAGTATTTGCGATGAGCGGGACGTATTGGAATATGTAAGTATGCATATAAAGTCGCCTGGTTGTAACAGAGGAAGCACCTGTTAGAGTGACCATATGGAAGTGATCTGAATGAATGTATACGTTTAATTCTCTGAGGTCTAATATAGCTCTGAGAGAACCATCCTTTTTGGGAATCAGAAAGTAAAGGGATTATACACCGGTCCCTTGATATGGTAACAGGACAGGTTCTATAGCACCTTTTTATACAAGAGATTGGACCTCTTGTTTGGGTAGGTGTATATGTTCTGGAGATAGTTTGAGTTTTTGTGGTGGAGTGTTTGGAGGGCTGTTGGTAAGCTACAGGCAATAACCACATTGGATAATTTGTCAAACTTGATGTGATGGTATTCCAGACTGGGAGAAATTGAGTGAGACGTCCCCGATAGGTGTTGAATGATTTGGGGGAAGGGGAGGAAAGTCACTGTTGATTTGTGGCTGGGGAAGTACGGGGTGTATTACCTTTCCCACTTCTTTCGCAATTGTTTCCCCGAAATCCACCTCGAAAATAACCTCTGGTACAGCGGGATTGACTATTGCCTCTATATGAGGTAGAGGATCTGTCAGTAGGCATGGTCTTTGAGACTCCCCTGTAAAAGGAGGGGTAAAAGGAACAACGATTTGATGGTGTCTGCATTGCTCCCATTCATTTGTCTACGTCAGTGTGTTTCTTCACTTTTTATAATGAAGTGCCAACTGTTGGGCCAAATAAATGTTCCTTGTTAAATTGTAAATTTAAAATGGAAGCTTGAACCTCCAGTTTAAATCCAGATACCCTTAGCCATGCGTGACATCCAAGTAGCACGCTGGTGTTAATAGCGCGTGAAGCAGAGTCTGCTGCGTCTAGAGCACACCTGATTGAAGTGTTGGAAATAAGCTTCCCTATTTGAATGAGGTCATAAGCTTTTGCTTTATGTTCATCAGGCAGATGTTGGATTAGCTGCTCTAGTTCATCATAATGAGCTCTGTCATACTTTGCTAAGAGTGCTTGTGTATTAGCTATGCACCAATAATTGCCTGCTTGCGCTGCTACTCTTTTGCCTGAGCCATCTACTAATTTAGATTCTTTATCAGGAGGCGGGGCGTTTCCTGTTTGAGATTTATCTCGTTTATGAGCATTTGATACCACTGAAGAATCTAATGGAACCTGACCCCAGATATAAATGGAGTCTGTAGGTGCCGCTCTATATTTTTTGTCAACTCTAGGTGTTAGGACCCTAGCTTGCACTGGATCTTAGAATACCTCATCTACATGTTTTAACATATCTTTGAGCATAGGTAGTGTATGTGTAGTCTTTTGCGATGCACTAAGTGGCTCAAAAAAAAAATCTTCCTCAAGAGGCTCCTTATGGAGCTGTACTTCTTGGTACTGTGCAGCTCTATTAAGCAGTTCAATTAACCCCACAATGTCATCTGGAGGAGAAGACTTAGATGGGTATAATTCTGGGTCGTTATTATTGGGATCAGTGTTATAGTCGGCCCAAGGGCCTGGAGCATTATCTTCTGGCACATCCCCATGAGTGTCCCCATCTTGATCCCCATCCCTATCATCTTGATAATGTGAAGATTGTGGCTGATGGGAACTTGTGGGTGTTATGAGCAATTCAGGATCAATAGGTGAAGATTGTGAAGAATGTGAAAGAGGTGGTGGAGAAGTGTTGGTACCTAAACTCTTTCTCTTTAGAGGGAAATGGTAAGAATCCTCAAATTCTGGTTTCTTTTTGCTGCCAACTTTGCATAAAGGTGTCCTGTTTTAGGGTTAATAACAAGTTCCTTTTGTTTGGGGTCAGTGTTAGCAATGGAACATCCAAACAAGGCCCCTTAGATGGTGGCGGAGCTGCTTTTTCTCTTGGGGCCAGAATTTTCGGTGTGGAAGATTTTGGTGCTGCGGATTTCGGATCCGAAGTCTGTTTCGGTTCCGAAGTGTTTGAGGGATCAGTGGATTCGGTTTTCGGTACTGAAGTTTTGGTTTTGGGTTCCGAAGGAGGGCGACTCAGTGCGAGCCGGAAGGCTTGGATACGTGTTTCGGTGCCGAGAACGAAGGCGAAGAGGTCGAAACTATCTTGGTGCCGACCTTGGCCCGAAGGCAGAGGGGCTAGAGCCTTTTTAGAGTGTACCTTTTGGGGCAGAGGAGTATCTTTACTCACGGTACGCTGACCGGGCGTGATGTCTTTCTCAATGCCAGAGTCTTCCTCGGACACGTAGATGTGTTCTTCCTCCTCTGCCTCGGCTCCATGTGCTTCGAAGATCTCCTGGTTGACATTTTCTCCGAAAAGATCTGGAGCAGAGTCTCCGTGCTGCTGATACATTTCGTCACGTTGAGCCAGACGGTCAAGGAGCATCTTCTTCGATCGGAACAATCAGCAGGCTTCGCAGTTGTCTTTGTTGTGTTCAGGTGATAAACGCAAATTGCACACATCGTGTAGATCGGTGTGGGGGTATTTAGAGTGGCACCCGGGGCAGAATTGTAATGGTGTCCATTCGATCTACTGCAAATTTGGTAGACGTCGCTAGGCCCAAAGGCCTTTCACAAGACTTTCCGATCCAAGTTTTAGAAATGGATACGATACGCGAAGGCTGAACTACATGATCAAAAAAAGATTACCGTCAAGGGTAATGGATTGCGCACCGAGGGGAACCCGAGAACGGTGTCGAACCGGAGCACAGCAATTCACGTCCGAACCCGATGGCGGAAAAAACAATCTAACAATGGAGTTGATGCCCAAAGACTTCTTCGAACAAGAACAAAGTGCAAACATCCAGACCCAACACTAGTTGGCAGACTAATGCAAAGCATGTTATCTACAGCTCACATTCCTCGAATATATACATACATAAATATATATTACCTACTGGCGGTCGCCAGTGGGTAGTTATAGTTAGGACCTAGTATCCATAGGAAATCCGCAACATTCTATTTGGAATAACTTTGGCGCCGGTGGACGAATCTTCACGAATTTCTCCAAGAAAATGGCCTGCTCCGCTCCTTCTCTGAAAGTTTGGGGGTGATTCGTGAAGCGGGGGCAGAGAAAAAAGGGGGGTCCCAAAACGTGTTTTCCCCATGCAATTTTCCATAGGACCTTTAGCCAGGGCTACAGCCCGAACGGCTGAACGGAATTACACCAAATTTGGCAAAAAGGTAGAGTTCTGTTCGCAGATCACGCTTTTTGTTGAATGGTGTAAATCTGTTCAGTAGTTCCTGAGAAAATCATAAGTATATCTAGAGGAGCTTACCGCACTCTGTACTGTACTCTGTACAGTACGCGTACCTTTCCGAGCACGAGCTGCATGCTGATTGGATGTCAACTGTCTGTCAACAATCCAAACCAGGCAGTGTTGGTAGAACCGAGGCACAAGAAAGCAGAAAACAAACGCACAAAAAACGCAAAGGGGGGCAGGGTAGACACACCCGGACCCCCTAGGCCTGCTCAGGGGGTCCCAGAACGACCGCCAAGGCCCAACAAATAATATATATTTTTTTAAATCGCGGGGTACGCGTACCCCGTAGCCCCAGGGACCGCCACCCCCCCGGGGCAAAGACATTAATGATGGGGGGCCTCTAAGGAGCCCTGGGGACTGCCACCCCCGGGGCTTTGTTATTAAGTATGCGGGGGGGGGGCTCATGGCGTACCCTGTGAAAAAAGATAAATACCCCGGGCTGCTTTTGACAAATTAGCCCACGGGGGGGCCAAATCCCGGGGGCATATTTTAAAAAAAGTGTGGGGGGCCCAATCCCCCCCCACAATGCCCCGGGGACCACCCCCGGGGCAAAGTCATTATGCTAGCGGGGGGCACACGGCCCCCCCGCAGCCCCGGGGACCACCACCCCCTGAGGCAAAGACAGATTGGGGGCCTCTAAGGCCCCCCGGGCCCCGGGGACCGCCATCCCCCCGGGGCTTCGTTTTTTAAATAAAATAAATAAATAAACCTGTCTGGGGGGGGCCTCAAGCCCCCTCCCCCACGCCCCGGGGACCGCCACCTCCCCAGGGGAGGAAGTTGACTTATCTACTGCCAAACCAGGCATTGCCGGTCCACTTTGCCTGCTTACATTAGTGCTCAATGTTGCCCTTGCTACACAACAGTTGCCTCAGAGGACAGCGAGGTTGTTACTGACGTTACAAGGTCATCCCTGCATGAGTCTATTTTCTTAGGGTCCGTTTTAGGGAACTAAGGGGTGCCAGCAAGATTTGGAGATCTGATGGAGGTATATTTTTACATTAGGGTGGCTTACAGTTTGAGCCCTGCTGCAAAGACAGGGCATAACTTAAAGGTCAAAGTTTAGCTTCAAGAAAGGCCTGCTGCACCTGTCAACATCTCAAATCGAGAAAATAAATGCTTTTGGTCGTGAGTGGACAGGTTATTTCACTGAGACGTGTTTGGGCCAGTCCTCATTCGTAAATTAAAAAGATAATTCATTGTGGGGCACGTAGTCTTGGCTCACTTTAGTTGGACTAAACAAACTATTGTGTTTTAATGGTCTGATGCCAGTAAATTAATGTTTGAATTGTAATTAGGACAATTTTCAAAATTTGAAATCCCTTTGCTTTGTGTAAGAGAAAGGACAAGCCAACCTGTCGGTCCGGCGTCCCCTTGTCATGTGCGAGTGATGCCTCCGGGTAAGTTTTGGGTTCTTGGAGAAGTTGCAGCACAGAACGCCAATTACATTCCACAAAAGGCGTGATTTTACATATGTATTTAAATACGGCGACATAATTGCTTCATGCCGCTATAAAGTGCCACTCAAAATGTCACACAAGAGCAACTCACACAAACCGGGGAAATGCGACACGTGCATGAACACAGAACGTGGCTGTTTGCGTTTGGATGAAGGTGTGTGTTGAGTGCGTGTGGTGTGCGTGTGGTGTGCGTGTGGTGTGCGTGTTGTGTGTGAGTGTGTGTGAGTGTGTGTGAGTGTGTGTGTTGTGTGCGTGTTGTGTGTGCGTGTTGTGTGTGTGTGCATGTTGTGTGTGTGTGTGCGTTGTGTGCGTGTTGTGTGTGCGTCTTGTGTTTGTGTGTGTATTGTGTGCGTTGTGTTGTGTGCATACAAGTTTTAAATGAATCTCTGGCTACATTATTCTGGGAACTAGGAAGCAACAAAGAAAGGCGAGTCTACAGCTTTTTCGCGTCCATCCTCGACAACACATCGAGCTGTGTATTTTGTAAACATGCCACGAGCGCTACAAAATGCCAATGCGTGGTAAGAGAGAGCAGGCGATTAGCAATCCCTGGGAGAGGCGCCTGCTTCCATCCGCAGACCCCCGGCCCCCGGGGGCCTTTGCTTCTGCAGTACCCTGGCCTTCGTGAGCCACACATGAGAACAGGCAGGGGGCAGAGTCCGTGCTAACAGCCCCGCCTTCCCCTCCCAGCACACGTGCAAACAAATCCGCAGAGGATCCGGGGGGGTGCCAGGGCCCGCAGCACATTCACATGATGGGGAAGAGAGTTTGATGTTTAAAGGCTCTGCCGATGGGGGACTGGGGAGGGACAGGCTCTAGCTTTAACAAAAGTCAGAGCAAAGAAGTCTTGATCTTCCATGCCCGCGCATCTACAACGCCACAATCTGAAGCTTTTTAAAATACGTTAAAATACAACATCGAGATGGTGCCATGTAAACTTCCGCAAATGGCAAACAGCCGCTGATGGCTACTGGCCCATTGGCGACAACCTGACCTTCGGTCCGCACCAACCCGGGGGGTGAGAGGGGGTCGGGGCTGTTATAATAAAGCCTATCGAACGTCTTGGAAATTGAAAGCACCAGTCAAAGCGAATGTGGCTGTAAAACGGCCCATCGTAGCGCCTGCCTTAAGCAGAATCCAGGCCTGTCCTGATGGGTTTTGCTGGCACAGAGCAGAGGCGTATTTTATGCATCTGTAGAGCGTAAATTTAAACCGATATTTCTTCTGTTTTTTTATTTTCACACAGTACAGCTCGGAAACAATGGGCACGGTTTGCCACTTTCTGAGCTGTGCTGCCTAAAATTAAAGCAGTCACTCAAAGCAGGCACATAAAACAGGCGCTCGGCTCTGCGCTGTGCCAGCAAACCCATCACGACAGAGCTCCTGAATGGAGAATGCGCATGTCGGAAGTGAGAGAGGGCATGAAGGGACGGAGAAGCAACAGAAGACAAGCACAACTAAACGAGGGAGAAGGGACAGCAAGCACAACGAACACACGGCGGGGGGGGGTACAGCACAACCAAACGAGGGAGAAGGGACAGCAAGCACAACGAACGCGCGGGGGGGGGTGGCAGCACAACTAAACG
This sequence comes from Lissotriton helveticus, assembly GCF_964261635.1. Classification (NCBI taxonomy): domain Eukaryota; kingdom Metazoa; phylum Chordata; class Amphibia; order Caudata; family Salamandridae; genus Lissotriton; species Lissotriton helveticus. Next base: position 174,074,887 of record NC_136061.1, read on the forward strand.
AGGGAATAGGGACAGCAAGCACTCACCTGAGGACGACTTCTTCCGGCGGCGGTCGGGGGAAATGGCAAGACATAAGCGCCGTAAAAAAAAAAAAAAAAAAAAAAGGAAACGCCCACCTCGGAATGACGAAAAAAAGTGGTGGGGTTTAAAAAAAAAAGCCAGAAACGTCCATGAATCTGCTCGAGCCGGGGACAGAAGTGAGTGACACACATCTCTTCCAATGGCTAGCCTTCATTTATGAAGCTAGCCAATGGAAGAGAAGGCGGGTTCAAGCCCCAGTACTGAAGGAACATAAGATCTCCGCTGCGCGACACTGCTGCTCAGTTTACGCTAGGCCGAGCCCTAACAAGCCCCAGTACTGAAGGAACATAAGATCTCGGCTGCGCGACACTGCTGCGCAGTGTACGCTAGGCCAACCACTAAAAAAGAAAAAGAAGGGGGGCTACACAGTCCCCCTTCTTAAAAGTTTTTTTTTTTTTTTAACGGGATCAGGAGGAGGCCACGCCCCCTCCCTGTACCTCTCTGCAAACGCGCCCCTGGCGCGTTTGCAGAGGTGGAATTACTTCTGCTTGCATACTGGGGGTCCCTGGGGGCCAACTAGCCCACCAGGAGGCTCCCTTGCAGAGAGGTATAATGAGGCCACGCCCCTTTTTACACCTCTCTGCAACGCAGCCCCCTGGCGCACACTGGAGGTTCCTGGTGGGCTAGTTGGCCCCCAGGGACCCCCAGTATGCAAGGGGAATTAGTTCCACCTCTGCAAACGCGCCAGGGGGCTGCGTTGCAGAGAGGGGTAAAAAGGGGCATGGCCTCTTTACACCTCTCTGCAACGCAGCCCCCTGGCGCACACTGGAGGTTCCTAGTGGGATAGTTGGCCCCCAGGGACCCCCAGTATGCAAGGGGAATTAGTTCCCCCATGGCAAATGCGCCAGGGGGCTGCGTTGCAGAGTGGTGTAATGAGGCCACGCCCCTTTTTACACCTCTCTGCAACGCAGCCCCCTGGCGCATACTGGAGGTTCCTGGTGTGCTAGTTGGCCCCCAGGGACCCCCAGTATGCAAGGGGACTTCATCTCCCAACTCAGAACGCGTTCCGGGGCATGTTTGCACAGAGGTGAAAGTAGTGGGCGGGGCTTGAGGTGACATGTGCAAACTCGCCCTGTGGCGCGTTTTAGGTTGGTGAATATATTCCTCTTCAATCCAGAGGTCCCCTAGGGGCCAACTAGTCCAACAGGTACCTCTAGTAAGTGCCACGGAGCTACGTTGCAGAGTGTTGTAAAAAGGGGGCGTACTCTCTGAACACCTCTCTGCAACGCAGCTCCCTGGCGCAAACTGGAGGTACCTGATGGGCTAGTTGGCTCACAGGTGACCTCAGGATTGAAGAGGAATATATTCCCCAACCTAAAACGCGCCACAGGGCGTGTATGCACATATGTCTCCTCAGGCCCCGCCCCATCCTTCACTATTGAGCGAAATATTCCTCTAATATCAGCCGAAGTACGAATACCGATATACTCACCTGTTATCACGAGAGACGTCAGTGCTGCATCCTTGAGCCCAGGAACGACCCTGAAAAGTAAATGTAAACATACTTACAGTAACTTGAATTTCCTTCCATAGGCTAACATGGACATGTTTTACTTGGAAATTCTTAAGTTTTAGAACTTTAAAAAATTCCTGTAAAATCAGTCGAACTACGAATTCCGATTTACTCACATGTTATCATGAGACGTCAGTGCTGCATCTTTGAGCCCAAGACGGAACCTGAAAAGAAAACAAGTTACTTACCTGTAACTTTAGTTCTACAGTATTGGAAGCTTTAATAGATTCACATGCCTGAATCATTCCCCGTCGTCGAGACGGGAGTCTCCGGTATATAAAAAAGCAGTGTTTAGTAGTAAGGCAAACTGAAAAGAGGCCTAGGCCCATTTCCCTTTTGCAACTCATAGCCTTTGTTATGTAAAAAAAGGGCCAAACTTTTCCCTGAACCAATCAGAGCTCCTCACCCTCTAGAACCCTCCTGAGAGAACCTTCTGCCCCTCAGATTTTTCGCGCACTTGTGCATATAACACACTCTTTGTGCTAAATCCGAGGTGAGCCTCTCAGGGGAGGAGGGTGGGTGCATGTGAATCTATGAAAGCTTCAAATACTGGAGAACTAAAGTTACAGGTAAGTAACTTGTTTTCTTACTCCAGTATTGGAACTTTCATAGATTCACATGCCTGAATCAGAATAGCGAGCAGTGAAAAAACAAAGCACATTTCTCAAATACATTTCATAATCATGCAATACAATTTGAAACCTCATATATGTATATACGTATAGAAAATGTGACTTTGCAAACCAGAGAAATTACGGATGGAGGGATGTAGAAAAGGCTCAACGTTACTGGATGATATTCCGCAGTACCGCCTCTCCCACCGCCGCATCCGATTCTGCGGCTGCCTCCAAGCAGTAGTGCCTGGTGAAGGTGTGCGTAGATGCCCAGGTCGCTGCTCTGCAGATATCCTGGATTGGCACTCCTCCAAACAGTGCAGTGGATGTGGCCACCGCCCTCGTGGAATGGGCACGAACTTGTGCATTCAAAGGCTTTCCAGCAACTTGATGACAGTAGATAATCGCACTGGAAATCCATCTGGCAATTCCCCTCTTTGACAGCAGGAAACCTTTCCTGGGTGCGCTGAAAGCGACGAATAACTGAGAAGACTTGCGAAACGCCTTTGTTTCTTTTAAGTAAAATTTCATACATCTCTGAACGTCCAGTGAATGCAATACTCGTTCCGCTGCTGTTGACGGATGAGGAAAGAAACGTTTCAACACCAACGGTTCGTTCAAATGAAAATCAGTTGGCACCTTCGGAATGAACTTCGGGTTTGTCCTGAGAATCATTCTATCCTCCTGAAACTGTAAGAAAGGCTCCTGAATCGTGAGCGCGTGTAGTTCACCTACTCTTCTCGCTGAAGTCAATGCAATGAGAAGAGCCATCTTCCAGGACAAGAACTTCAGGTCTGCCCTATGTATCGGTTCAAACTGTGGTTTCATCAATTGAGAGAGTACAATATTCAGATTCCATAGTGGTGGTGGAGGCTTTACTGGAGGAAAGACCCTGAATATCCCCTTCATAAATTGCTTGATAATCCTTGATGACCATAAGGATGGGCCAGACGATGACCTCCTGTAGCGGGATAACGCAGCCAAATGCACCTTGATGGAAGCGTGTGCTAATCCTGACTTTGCAGAATGTAAGGTATAATTTGATGAGGTGCAGCAGTAAGAGGGTGAACGTTATGCCTCTTACGCCACAGACAAAACCTCTTCCATTTCATCCTGTAGGTTTTGTTGGTACTCTCCGCTCTGGCCTTGAACAGGATCTCTCTACATTCGTGTGAGATGTTCAGATGGCTAAACTCACAGTGTTCAGGAGAAAGACTGCTAATCGCAAGGATTTCGGGTCCGGAATGAGCACCTGCCCCTTGGACTTTGTCAGAAGCGATGGAATCGGACGCAACCGAATTGGACGGTCCTCCGACAGCAGCAGCAGTTCCGTGAACCAGTGTTGTCTGGGCCACCACGGGGCTACCAGGATCAGTCTGCACGGCTCTTTCTTGATCTTCACCGGTACGCGGGGGAGAAGAGGAATTGGAGGAAAACCGTAGGCAAAGATGCCGGACCATGCCATGGAAAACGCATTCCCACAAGATCCCTTCTGGGGAAGCCAGCTTGCGAAGTACTGGCATTTTCTGTTTTCCCTTGTAGCGAAGAGGTCCACTATCGGTGTTCCCCATCTTCGAAAGACGCTGTCCAGGATCCCCTGGTCTAGCTCCCATTCGTGGCAGGACGATTTGAGCCTGCTGAGAGTATCTGCCTTGACGTTTTGATCCCCCGGGAGGTGTTCTGCTGCCAATGATATTCCTTGCTGAAGAGCCCATTCCCATATCTCCTGGGCTTCTTGAGACAGGAAGAGAGATCTCGTTCCCCCTTGCTTGTTCACATAATGCATCGCCGTAGTGTTGTCTGTTCTTACCAACACCAGCGAACCTCTTATCCTTGGTAGAAAAGTCAGTAATGCCAAGCGGATCACTCTGAGCTCCAGCAGATTTATGTGTAATTGCTGCTCGTGCACCTTCCAACGACCGCTGACTTGAAGGTCCTGAAGGAAAGCTCCCCATCCTTCTAAGGACGCATCCGTCGTTACCACTAGAGGAGCCGCTCTTGCCAGAAACGTCAGTCCTTGAGACACATTTCCTTTTTGTGTCCACCACTTTGCTGCCTGTACCATCACTGGTGTCACCCATATTGTATCTTCAAGGATCCCTCCACTTGACGCCATTGGAGATCGATCTGCTCTTGCCATGGTCTCATCCTTAGCCTGCAGCAAGGTACCAGGGGAATACAAGATGACATCGTGCCCAGCAAGGATTTGTACCTGCGGACTGAAAAAGACTTTCTTTTTACAAAGTCTTGGAAGACGGACACAATCCTCAATTGCCTTTCTTCGGAGGGAAACGCTTTGTTGCATTCCATGTCCAATATTGCCCCCAGAAACGTGATCACTTTTGCTGGGTGGAGGTTTGACTTTCCCTCGTGGAGAGTCAATCCTAGATTGGCGAACTAGTCTATGCAGGCCTGTGTTGAGGCTCTGGCCTATACCTTTGATGGTGCCTTGACTAACCAGTCGTCAAGGTAAGGAAATATTTGATATTTTGCTTCCTCAACACAGCCGCCACTGGAGCCAGGCATTTCGTGAAAACTCTTGGCGCTGACTTCAAGCCGAATGGCAGTACCCTGAATTGGTAATGTCTTTCGGCTACTAAGAACCGAAGGTACTGTCTGTGTGCAGCAGGATGGATCGGCACGTGGAAATATGCGTCTTGTAGGTCCAATGTGGTCATATGATCTACTGGGTTTAATAACTGAAGGATGTCCTGCAGAGACACCATCCTGAAAGATTATTTCATGAGATAGGTGTTTAAGGATCTGAGATCCAGAATGGGGCGCCACTGGAGCTTGTTTTTCTTGACAAGAAAAAAACGGGAGTAAAACCCCTTGTTTTCCTGAGCTTTCGGTACCGGTTCTATTGCTCCCTTTCGGAGCATTGTCCGAATCTCCTGCCGGTCTGGGAACCTGGGTCTCGTCGGGCTCTGAAGTCTGGAGCCTCGAGGGAAGACGACAAAGTGAAGTCGCTGGACACTTGATGGTGCCTGCGGTTGCAGGGTGGACACTCCTTGTCCACAAGGGAGATTCTTCAGTCTTCTGTGGAGCAGAACGTCGAAGGCCAGAGTTTCTTCTTGTAGAATAGTTCAGGATAATCTAATTTGGAATGGGACCAGCTCCTACCTTTATTCTCCTAAAGGGGGCTGCACTACTGACTAGGTCCCTCCCCTGGGTGGGACCAGGAAGGGGGGTGGTTACACCCCCTATCCTTTGTCCGGTTTCCCGCCAGAGCTGGGGCGCCCCAGCAACTGGTTTGAACCGGTGTATGCACAGGGCACCTTGTGTGCCCCAGGCATGTCTCATTCCTTTCAGGCCTCCCTACCTCAATACACAAAATCCTGTCTGGGGTGGTGCTAGCACCTCCTAAGGCAGGAAACCCTTTGTCCAAGCCATCCTCGCTGGAAGGACTCCCAGCAGCAGGAGGTCAGACTTGTGTCTGTGGTGGCAGCATCCATTTTGTGATGCTGAGGCTCGAGTTAACTTTAACCGGGGTTCAGTTACATACATGTCGTGTCCCTCTAGAAGGGTGGAATGCTACCCCCGTCGCCAGAATTGGCGAGGGGGTAGTATTCCAAATCGTATGACACCTTACTCGACATGTTTTGATAATGTTATACCTGAGTTAGCATTTTACCGCGAGGTAGATAATGCACTTAAGAGTATATGGTATGCGTTATGATGGAACAGCTATTAGGACTTGGTTCCGCAAGCTGCAAACGGGCTCAGCTCATGCCAGAGCACCATCTCACATAATTCCAAGCACTCTGCCTTCAGGATTGATAAGGCCATCCATAGGAGTGACTGATAGGAGTATATGTGTCCATTTTAGGGTTAGATATAGGTATACTATATCTACAGCAAAGGGTGTTTACACCACCTTGCCCCAGCTGTCATGCAGCCAGTTGTGTCAGATTTAGATGGCCAGCCAGGGGTGGCATAATACATGCTTCAGCCCCTGGTAGGCCCTGGGTACACCTATGCCCTGGATACCTAAGGTATACTTGTACAGGGACTGATAAGGTGGCCCAGTACCAATTGGTAAATGCACCTAAGGTACATGGAGTCCATTTTAACAGGGAGAGCAGGATGCCTGGGGTCCTGAATAGCAGGATCCCAGGCCAACTAAGTCAAAAACCAGCAAAACAACAGGCAAAAAGTTGGGGGTAACCATAGTTAGATATCCACCTTCCTACATAGACGAAGTCCGTTTGATGGTAATCTTGATTTTCTGAGGTGATTGTGATAGATCTGAGGCGGATTTCACTCATTTCACCTCACCAGCAGAACCCTTCTTACCCTTAGCTGTAACTAAAGGGGATTTTAAGGGACTGCGCCCTGAAGACCCTGGAGTGGTCTTTTTTGGGGCCTTCTCAGGTCTTTCTCCTGAGGAATGTGTCTGAGGAGATCTACTTCTCTTCTGAGATCTCTTAGACGCCACAGATTCCTCTTCACTCTCACTTAAGAGGATTTCCTTCATGGCTTTCACCGTCTGAAGCCAGATCAGCAGCCTTCCCTCACGATCTCTCAAAGTTTTATTAGAAAAGGTACGACATACCTTACAATCTGCTGCCTTATGGTCTGGATAGAGGCAGTAGATGCAGTCCTTGTGAGGGTCATCTGTATAAAGCCTCTTTTTAGAGCAGGTGGAACAAGCTCAAAATAATCCTTTGTTCTCCTTCTCAGACATTGTAGATGAAAAACCTCAAATCCAAGTCAAAATACTGTAAAAGTAAAGATTTTGAGCAGAGCTCAAAGGAGACTCCCTAGCACAACGTGCGGTAGAAAAATCTGTGGGGCAGAAGGTTCTCTCAGGAGGGTTCTAGAGGGTGAGGAGCTCTGATTGGTTCAGGGAAAAGTTTGGGCCTTTTTTTACATAACAAAGGCTATGGGTTGCAAAAGGGAAATGGGCCTAGGCCTCTTTTCAGTTTGCTTTACTACTAAGCACTGCTTTTTTATATACCGGAGACTCCTGTCTCGACGACGGGGAATGATTCAGGCATGTGAATCTATGAAAGTTCCAATACTGGAGTAAGTAAATGTAACCATACTTAAAGTAACTTGAATTTCCTTCCATAGGCTAACATTGACATGTTTTACTTGGAAATTCTTAAGTTTGGAACTTTAAAACATTCCTCTAAAATCAGCCGAACTACGAATTCTGATTTATTCACCTGTCATCAAGAGAGACCTCAGTGCTGCATCTTTCAGCCCACTACTGATCCTGAAGAGTAATTCTAATCGTTGTTACAGTAACTTGAATTTCCTACCATAGGCTAACATTGACTGGTTTCACTTGGAAATTCTTCTAAGTGTGGGGTTTTGGAACTTTAAACAATTCCCCAAAATTCAGCCGAACTACGAATTCCGATTTACTCACCCGTCATCAAGAGAGACCTCAGTGCTGCATCTTTCAGCCCACTACTGATCCTGAAAAGTAATTGTAACCATACTTACAGTAACTTGAATTTCCTTCCATAGGATATCATTGCCTGCTATATAAAATATATATAAATTAAAAAAATATAAAAAAATAAAAATATATTACAATTTCAATATTTTTAAAAACATTTATTTTTCAATTTATGTAAAAATATGTAATGTAATTTAAAAAATAAAATATCTAAAAATAAATAATTTAATATAATGTAGTAAATCAGTATAAAAAAATATAACAATTAATACATTTAAAAATTATCATTTACAAAACCTTAATTCACTTGAAAGAACCATAGGTTTCACACACGTTATAGTTAGGAATTAGCATTTAAAAAACCTTAGAAATTCACTGAAAAACCATAGGTTTCCCACGTTATAGTTAGCGTGACATTTCACTCATACAAAACCTTTGAAATTCCCCAGTTATAGTTAGTTCAGCTAACTATAACTCGCGCGCCCGCAATGCACTGCTGATAACGTCACATATTACATCACTCATGACATGGTCAGTGACATCCCTGATGACATCACTGATGACATCATCCTTGAGGCAGACCTCCTCTCAACATAATATAACATTTGATACACATGATCAAAAATAGAAACTAAAATTTTCAAAGAATGGAGATACCAATTCCAGTTAGAACCTATTCAGTAATTCCAAAATCTACATACACATACAGTCATTCACTAACAGTTCTATATAGGCACTCATACATGTACTCACTCATCATATGTACTCATACACCTATACATCTCATTACACACATACTCACACATGCAAATAAACTATCAAACATCCATTTACTTGCATATACAGCTATACACCCACCACTACACTAATCTCTACAGAATCATACACATACTTACTCTCTTAAACAATCACTTATAGAAACACATACTTATTTATACAGGAACTCTTACAATCTCTCACTCTCACATATACTCATTTATATACAACCATACTCGCATATACTAGTTTAAAACATATGTAGTTACTCATAAAGATACTATTGAGACAGTCATTCACTCACTAACACACTCATACACACACTCCTCCACCCATACAGTCCTGCACACATGCTGTCTTCACAACATATACAAACCGTGAGTCAGTAATTTATGCATCTGTGCGCTAAGTAATACTCCCCACTGAACCATACAGACACTCATTCTGATACTCAAAAAACAACTAATAACCCATATACACTCATGTAGCTACTCACCAACCCATGCAGCCACTTATATACAACGTGAGACACTGATACAGATATTTAAATATTTAAAGATTACTCGCTAATGCACCTATTCACTAAGAGATACTTAATACGTCAGTTACAATCAGTTTTACACAAAAAACATCCATTTAGACACTTATTTACCCATTTATTCTTCCATCGACCTTTAGATATACATATATAAAAAATATGTATTTATTTTTCAGAAAGACACACATTCACTGGATGATGTCATCAGTGATGTCATCAGGGATGTAATTTGAGATGTCATCAGTATGTCATGAGTGATGTCACTGACCATGTCATGAGTGATGGAATACGTGACGTCATCAGCAGTGCATTGCGGGCACGCGAGTTATAGTTAGCTTAACTAACTATAACAGGGGAATTTCAAAGGTTTAGTATGAGTGAAATATCACGCAAACTATAACATGTGTGAAACATATGTTTTTTTCAGTGAATTTCTGAGGTTTTTTAAATGTTAATTCCTAACTATAACTTGTGTGAAATCTATGTTTTTTTTCAGTGAATGTGAATATATATATATATATATATATATATATATATATATATATATATATATATATATATATATCTAAAAAGCCCCGTCTCCACCCAACGCGTAGGAATTCAGACAGGAAAGATAGCACGGACACGGACCAAGTTAGTGCTGATAATTTATTAGTGCAAATTCAGCCGCATGCTCACATGATATATACACACACACACACACACACATACATACATACATACATACATACATACATACATACATACATATATATACCTCAAGAACACAATAAGTGCAATAAGGACAGGTCCTAAAGCCTATCAGATATGCAGAAGAATCTCCATATATGCCACAGGGTAGACTCAAATTTTCCCAAGACAACATTTGTGTTGACCCAAAGAATACCAATCTCGTCTGATCTTTTAGGAACATGCCCCAGACCCCATTGCCATAGACAGCACTCGTAGAGCAAAAGAGGGCATTCCCAGTGTGAAACTCCCTCCAGAAATTCTAGTACGCTTCCATCACTTCGAGGATAATGAGGCGATTCTCGCATCATTTGTTGTAATGGCATGCCGATCCAGATGTTTTAGGACTCGTCACCGATCACACTAATTAATCAAAGTTCCTTTAGACCCATCACTTCTTTCCTCAAGGACCACCAGATCAGAAACAAATGACGGGCCATTCCTTCAAGCCAGTATATGTGTGTCAAGGAAAGAAGTAGTTGACTAAGTCCCTCAGAGGCAAGTCATATGCGAAGATTATCTCCAACTAAGATGGACGTCAACCAACAGGGTGAGATACTTCGACAGATTTGCACAAAGTGACAGGACACCAACGGAATGCTTCCAATCAAGAAGAAATAATGACTGGCATACAGTGGCATTAGAGCACATACAGAGGTTCACCACTGGCTCCCCATTCACATACAAGCACAATTTAAACTCCTCACCCACACTTTCAAGTCACTACATAACAGTGGGTGTAAACATAAAGGCCCTCCTGCTACTAATAGGAAGTTCCTCTAGGCACGGAAAGTGATGGGTTATTGAGCCTGGGAAAAAATAAATATATCTCTACGGATTCATCCTCCAAGTAGATTATAATTATTTGAATGAAATCACAGTGATGCTTCATTCGGAAGTAACACGTCGCTTTCATCCCCTTTTTGATAAATTGTTCAGGCGGAGAATATTCCTACCAAATGACAATACCTGTATCTGAGGTGGCTTTTCCTGAAGAAGGCATTCCTATGCCGAAACGCGCATAGAAACCACCCGGGAGCTGCAGCCACTTCACGACAAAGATACATACCTTTGTATTAAAAGCCTATATCCAAGGCACACCTATAGAAAACGTATAATCATTATGATGGAATGAATATGCTACTTACCAGTATGCATCTGTTCTTGGCATGTAGGGCTGCTGACATTCATATCTATAGCATAGATCGCCGCCTAGTGTTGGGTCCGGATGATTGCACATTGTTGTCCTGGAAGAGTCTTCGAAGTATCACGAGATAGGTGGCTCCTCCCCTGGACTACAGTGCGCATGGGCATTGACTCCATCCCCAGATTGTTTTTAGCCATTGTGGCGAAGATGGAGTGTAACAGTGTGAGCGATGACCATGCTAAGAGTAAGTGTAAAGTCTGCAGCCGCTACAGGCACCGGGGAGGAGGGTGGGCGATATGAATGTCAGCAGCCCTACATGCCAAGAACAGATGTATACTGGTAAGTAGCATATTCAGTTCGAGGCATGTGGGCTGCTAAATTCATATCTATAGCATAGAATATATAGCAGTCCCTCCATTAGCGGCGGCCGCCTGTGCCAGCTGCAGACGTTTGAAAAAGTGTCTTTAGAACAGCCTGCCCTACAGCTGCTTGGAGTGCACATCTACACAGTAGTGTTTTGTAAATGTGTGTGGGGTAGACCATGTGGCAGCTCTACAAATGTCTTCCAAAGGTATATTCCTAAAGAAAGCCATGGAGGCCCCCAACTTACGGGTGGAGTGGGCTCTTGGGGGGATCGTTAAAGTGCGCTTAGCCTTTTGATAGCAGATTTGAATACACTTAACGATCCACCTGGCTATACCTGCTTTGGAAATGGGATTGCCCTTGTGTTGTGCTGAAAAGGCAACAAAGAGTTGTTTTGTCTTCCTAAAATCATTGGTCCTATCAATGTAGTACATCAAAGCTCGTTTGACGTCAAGAGTGTGGAGCATTCTTTCAGCCACTGTCTCTGGATTTTGGAAGAACACAGGCAGTTCAACAGTTTGATTGACATGGAACTGTGAAACCACCTTTGGAAGAAATTTAGGGTTGGTGCGCAGCCGCAGCACCACCCGGTTGGAGTGAATTTGTATGAATGGCTCTTGTACAGTGAGCGCTTGGAGCTCACTAACAGGTCGCAGTGACGTAATGGCTATTAGGAGAGCCACTTTCCATGTTAAGAACTGAATCTCGCATGAATGCAGAGGCTCAAAAGGTGGACCCATCAGTCGGGTGAGTACCACATTAAGATTCCATTCAGGAGCAGGTGGGGTCCTGGGAGGAATGACTCGTTTGAGCCCCTCTAGAAAAGCTTTAATGGCAGGCACTCGGAAAAGAGAGAGATGCTGCCTGTTTTGGAGATAAGCCGCTATGGCGGATAAATGTATCCGAATGGAAGCATATGCCAGATTGCATTTGTAAAGATTCAACAGATAACAAATGATGTTGTGCGTGGACGCGTCAAGCGGGTCAATGTGGTGGTCCACGCAATAAATGACAAACCGCTTCCATTTGGCTGCGTAGCATGCTCTGGTGGTGGACTTTCTTGCCTCCCGTATGATATCCATGCAGGCAGGAGGTAAGTTGAGGTAGCCAAACTCTAAGACCTCAGGAGCCAGATCGCCAGGTTGAGCTGTTGCGGATCTGGGTGCTGAATGTCGCCATGGCTCTGCGTCAAAAGTCTGGGTGTGAGGTGCAGCCTTTGATGCGGTACCACGGAAAGTTCTAGAAACGTGGTGTACCATGGTTGGCGGGCCCACGTTGGAGCAACCAGGATGAGCGTCATCGAGTGTTGCTTTAGCTTTCGTGCCACCAGCGGTATTAGAGGTGCTGGGGGAAAAGCGTACGCAAATTTGCCTGACCAGTTCATCCATATCGCATTGCCCTGCGACTGTGGGTGCGGGATCCTGGCGGCAAAGCTTTGGCATTTGGCGTTTTCCCTTGTGGCGAACAGGTCTATCTCGGGATGACCCCATTGCTGGAAGTACGGGTGGAGCACTGATGGATGTCTCTCCCACTCGTGCAGTTGGTGGCTGTACCTGCTGAGCAGATCCGCCATCTGATTGTCCTCGCCTGGGAGGTGTTCCGCCATGAGGAAGATGTTCCTCTGAATGGCCCACTTCCACATGCTTTGAGCCATATGAGACAACTGTGGAGTGTGTGTACCTCCCTGCTTCTGAATGTAGTACATGGCTGTCATGTTGTCCGTCCAGATCAACACGACATTGTTGCACAGATGTATCTGGAATGCCTTCAGTGCCATGAAGATCGCCATCAACTCTAGGTGGTTGATGTGCATCTTCTTTTGCTGCGTTGTCCATAGTCCCTGCACTGTGTAGTGGAGTACATGAGCTACCCAACCCTGGAGAGATGTGTCCGTCGTTAGGATGATCTGTGGCACAGGCTCCTGGAACGGTCGGCCCTTGCAAAGGTTGTGTGGATTCCACCAATGCAGAGAGTTGTATGCCCGACCGGTCACCAACACTAGGTCTTTCAACTGACCGTGAGCCTGATTCCACTGACGTGCTAAGCACTCCTGAAGCGGACGCATATGTAGTCTCGCGTGCAGGACTATGAAGATGCAGGAGGCCATCATGCCTATCAACTGCATGAACACTCGTGCTGGAAGCGAGTGTTGCGGTCTGAATTTTTGTATCAGCAATTGAATGCCTTCGATCCTTACTGAATTTGGCTGTGCTGTGGCTGCCAGAGTGTTTATTGTCACGCCCAGATACTGCCGTACATGGGCGGGCTGAAGGTGTGATTTTGGGTAATTCAGTGAGAATCCCAGATCGTGAAGAAGGTGAATGGTGTGGGACATGTTGGCAGCGCACTGCTGGGCCGACTTTGCCTGGACAAGCCAGTTGTTCAGATAAGGGTAGACGTGAACGTTTTGTCTCCTGAGGTGCGCAGCCACTGTAGCTAGGCACTTTGTGAACACCCTGGGCGCTGTGGTCACTCCGAAAGGGAGGACCTTGAATTGGTAATGCGGATTCTGAATGGTGAATCGGAGGTATTTTCTGTGTGACGGATGTAGTGGAATGTGAAAATATGCATCTTTTAGATCTAATGTTGCGAAGAAATCCCCTTGACTGAGCAACGGAAGAACCTGCTGCAGAGTTAGCATGTGAAAGTGTTCTGATAGAATGTACTGGTTTAGGGGTATGAGGTCCAGTATGGGTCTGAGGAACCCGTCTTTCTTTGGGATTAAGAAGTACAGGGAGTACACTCCCGAGCCTCTTTGTTCCAGTGGCATGAGCTCGATTGCCCCTTTTTACAGCATGACGAGCACCTCTTGCTGCGATAAGTGCAAATGCTCTGTTGACTTACGACGGTGCCATGGGGGATGTTGGGTGGAGTGGATGTTAACTCCAGACAACAACCGTACTGGATACGTTTTCTGACCCACCTGTCTGTGGTGATGGATTTCCAGACTGGCAGGAACTGTTGGAGTCTCCCCCCGACAGGTGTCGTATGGTCGGGTGGCGGTGACAAGGCGTCACTGTTTGTTGGCTGCGGAGGATCGGGAGTTGTTGTTTCCACGACCTCTGCCCTTGGTGCTGTTGCCGCGATATCCGCCTCTACTCTGCTTGTTGTAAGAGGGTTGTGCACCACCTTTAGTGTACTGTGTTTGCTGGGACATCTGGCCTCTGGAAACACCTCTATTGCTTGAGCGACGAAAAGTACTACCCCATAACTGCTGGGACTGAAGAGCCCCCATAGACTTTGCAGTCTCTGTGTCTTTATTGATTTTTTCCAGGGTGGTGTCCACCTCCGGGCCAAATAAGTGGTCAGGGTTGACAGGTTGATTGAGGATGGTGGTTTGTATATCCGGCTTGAACCTGGAGATTCTGAGCCAGGCCTGATGCCGCAACATTACACTGGTGTTAATGGCCCTGGCCGCGGTGTCCTCTGCGTCTAGCGCACACTTAATTGAAGCATTTGAGATGAGCTTCCCTTCTTGAATGAGCATCTCTGCTGCCTCCTTATACTCATCTGGCAAGTGTTGTAAGAGTGTTTCAAGGGTATCATAGTGTGCCCTGTCATATCTGGCCAAGAGTGCCTGCGTGTTAGAAATACGCCAGATATTGGCCGCTTGAGCCGCCACCCTCTTCCCTGATGCTTCGAGCACTTTAGACTCCTTGTCAGGGGGAGGAGCATCACCAGTAGTCTGAATTTGCCCTCTTCCGGGCATTAGAAACAACCAGGGAGTCCAACGGCAACAGGCCCCTGATGTAGGTAGGGTCGCCAGGTGCCGGCTTGTACTTTTTTTCAATTCTGGGGTTTATAACCCTGGCACGTGTGGGTTCTTTAAAAATGTCTGCAGCATGTTTCAAGACACCCTTTAGCATTGGCAGAGTCTTGACAGTCTTTTCAGAGGTGGAAAAGGTATCAAACAGAAAGTCCACTTCAATAGGGTCAGCATGCAGCTGGGCGTCATGATTTTTTGCTGCCCTCTCAATTAGTGCATTAAATGCTGCCGAATCCTCAGTGGGGGAGGTTTTGACAGCATATACTTGAGGGTCATGGGCAGTTTGTGGATCCCCTGGGTCTGCAGCATCTGTCCATGTGTCATGCCGATCTTCAGGATCAGTGTCAGCAGGGTAGTTGTACTCGTCGTAGTCACCTTCCCCAGCCTCCACATCTGAGTAAGTGGGCGAGATTGGAGCAGTGTCCTGAGCACGTGGATTAATCAGTTCTACAAGAACTGGGGAATCCATGGAATCCTTTTTCTTTTTCAAAGGAATTGTGTAGGACTCCATAGGCTGTGCTGGTGTGATCTTGCGCTTGTAAATGGACAGTTTACCGGCGTCGATAAACTGTTCCGACTGGTCCTCGAGTAGGGGTTGTCGATGCTTCGTGCCTACAACAGCAGGGGTAGGCTTCGGCCCGGTGGAGACCGGTATGGACGGCTCGATGACCTGCTTGGGCTCGAACTCCTTCGGCGGCAGCGTGAACCGAATCGGCGCTGTCGACTTGTGTGGTTTGGAGGCTGGCTTCGGTGTGGAAGCATCCTTCGGATCGACCGCGGAAGCCTTGTCTTTAATACGCTGTAACGAGTCCGACACCTGCTTCGTGAAGGATGCGGACGGCTTCGTCGACTCAACAGGCGCCTTCGAGCCACCATCACGTGGTGACTCGAGGGTAGTGGTACTCTTGGCCTTGTCGGACCGACGGGTTGGATCGACAGCTTTCGGAGCTCCGAGTCCCTTGACTGTGTCGACGGCCTTTGGCGCTGACGGTTTTGGGTCGGCGGCTTTGACAAGCGTTTTTGGTGCCCCAGTCTTCGGCTCGACGCCCTTGAGCGACTTCACCGATTCGACAACCTTCTTCGGCTTCGTCTGCACGGACATGTCCGAAGACGTGGAGCCGACCAAGGCGACAGGCGTTTTCTGTGCCGATGGCGCCTCTATCACTTTCGTTTTTGTCGAGACCGAAGCTTTCTCTTTCGGTTTCGATTTTAGTAATGTCGGCTCCGTAGAAGTGTCTGTGGAGACCGAGGCTTTCCCTTTCGGTTTCGATTTGACCAATGGCGGCTCCGCAGAAGTGTCCGTAGTCGGGCCCGGAGGCGAGACCGTGGATTTAGGGGTAAGATCTTGGGTAAGGCCATGTGGCGATCCCTCGACCTGAGCCTTAGTCAATGTCCGAACGGGGCATAGCTCTTCGCCTGAGCTATCTTCCGTGGCCCCATAGGCCCCATCGTCGTCTCCTACCTCGTCGACGACGTCTTCTGTATCGAGCATTTCGACGTCTGCGTCGTAGTTGGAGTCGATCTCCGCCGCTGGAATGGAAATCAGCTCCTGAACTTACTGCTCGTCTGCTTCTCCCTCGGTATCGAAAATGGTCACCGGGGCAGGTGCAGTCTGCTGGGCCTCCTGGCGCGCCACGCGCCGAAGTCGAATCGTCTTCTTGGAGCGAAAACGAGAACAAGCCATACAGTTGGCTTCATCGTGGTCCGGCGACAGGCACTTGTTGAACACGAGGTGGACGTCGATGTGGGGATACTTGGAGTTGCACACGGGCCACCTCTTGAACGGGCTCCGTTCCATGATGTGTCGAATAAGTCTTGTTGCGTTGACTGGGCCTTGAGCACCGAAGAGCCACGCGACTCCTCTGGATGTCCGACTCGGGAACTGAGCCGGAACAGAGCTGGGCACCGAATGCAATAACAATACCGACAATATAGGAAAGGCCTGCGGGCCGAAAAGAAAGTTTTTATCGAATTCGAACTGGAGTGATCAAATAGGCATCCGAACCCAATGGCGGAAAAAACAATCTGGGGATGGAGCCGATGCCCATGCGTACTGTAGTCCAGGGGAGGAGCCACCTATCTCGTGATACTTCGAAGACTCTTCCAGGACAACAATGTGGTCCGGACCCAACACTAGGCGGCGATCTATGCTATAGATATGAATTCAGCAGCCCACATGCCTCGAACATTTAAAATACATCAGAATATGTACACAATGCTTTTGATTTATGAATTCTCAGATGTTGCTCATACCTTTATATGTATACATTACAGTGGAGAAGCGTGGCTCAGTGGTTAGAGGCGGCAGACCCGGAAGCTGAGATCAGCTGTGGACCAGGGTTCGATTCCCCGCCTCGGCGGGTCTCGAGCTCAAAAAATTCCACGGACTCGACAATTCTCGCTCCGGTGCCTACTCGACTCACGGGGTCACACTCTGCGACTCTGGGCAATAGCTTGCTTAATCTTTCCACTACGGCCCCTCGCGGCGGGATGCCTGGCTTTCACCTTGTGAATACCCTGCCGGGGTATCTCACAGGGGAATACCAGGACGGGTTCCCTAAGCAAGCGCCTTGAGACCCCTGGGTGATTCGTGCGCTATATAAATCGAAATACATTTACATTTACATTTACATTACGACTGTTGAGTACGAAGGATGCAATGGATGCGGTGTGTATGTGGTTTGTTCTAGTTTTAATGATGAAATACGGAATATATCATTATCAATAAATAATTATTTTTGTACTTTTCAATATAAATATGTCCATCTCTCCTTGTACTAGAATTGTATTGGTTTATTGTGATACTCTTTTTAGAAGTTGCCCTAGGACTTTACTACATAACCGTGGCCTAGCATACCTCAACGATTGCATCTGCTTTCACAAAACCTCCAGACACCTTTGCTCGTCTTGTACAACTCCTACTTATATGGAAAATCTGATCAGCAGCTCAGCCTTCTCCCTAAAGTGTGGAATTACCTGCCACTACACATAGGAGCCTCCTCCTCACATCTCTGGAGCATAAATTGAATCTTGTTATTGAGTCCTTCTGATTTCACTCCTTGTGCTTTTTCTTGTCATTTGATGCCTTAGTGGAGGGAGACTAGCATGATTTTGACTCTGCTCTGGAACGCAAAGAACGCAGCTCCTCAATGGACATAAAGTGCAAGAGGCTGCACTGCTCACACAGCTTGGAGCTGTGTTTGGTCCCCAACCACCACTAGCAAACCTTGACTTCAGTGACAGGGATTGAGCCCTGACGTTTTAGGAGGTGACATACTTCCTAGTACTGAAAAAACGTAGAAAATCTAGAATTTTTATAAATGTTCCACGGACCTGCTCTTAGTTTGTGTTAAGGGAGCAGATAAAAGGGAACTGACGCACTGCGTGGGTGACTACTTGCCTCCAGTGTCATCCCGCCCATGGTAGAACAAAACGGTTAGATGGAGCTGAACGGCACCTATCGTAAAGGATAGCTATAGCAAAATGTCAAGATCCAGTTTGCCACATAGTGATACTCCACCAAAGAAGCGACATAGAAGCCTCATATAAGCGCAAGTCAGTTTCTTTCTCGACTGTTTGCGCTGTTAGACGTCAAAGCCAGTATCTGAATAGATGTGACAGTGTGCTGTTCTCTAGACTTGGAACTTTCCATACAAAAAAAAGAAACCGTTCCACCGAACGGGGAGGTGAGGATTCTGCGGTTACACTGAGTATCCACCAGAAAGAACTTTACAAAGGTAAGTAACGTGTTCTTATGATTGAAACTTGTAACCGCAGATTCCTCACCTTGTGAATAAATACCAAAGCATTACCTCCCAAAGTGGTGGGTTTGTGGAATGACTCCAATCCAAAAGTATTGTGGGACCTAATGAGCAAAGTGTCCCTTCTGCCCGACCTGGCTATCTAGACAGTAGTAGTGTTTAGTGAACAAGTAAATTGATACCCAGTTCATGGCCTGATTTGATATCCAAAATAGGGACTCCGCATGCCAACGCAGTGTTAGCAGCCTTGGCTCTGGTCGTATGAGCCCTCAGTCACCAACACAGGCAAGTGCTGGGAAAGAATTACAAGTTACTGAAAGCTACTGACCCTTCTGCAGGAAAGGATAGGGAATCAACAACTTTACTAACACTTTAAACTGGACATCACTAACCAGATAACCGACTACCAACAGTTCTAGACAAGGGTGATGCCAGAAGCAACTTCCATTTGCTACCTCATTAGCTGTGCCACAAGGGACGGGAGTGGCATTTCATGCTGTCAACGTGTGGGTTATGCTGCTAAGGAAATCAAAATGTTTCTATTTACCTTCACATTCACAGCCTCCTCCCTTTGCCCTGTTTGCCACAGCAGCAGTGTAAGAACGAGCATCCAAAATCAGAAGTTTCTGAGGAGCTCCTCCATTCTCCAAACTGGCGCCAGCAGTTAGCGAAGAGTCTGCAACAAGATAAGAAAACAGTTGATGATCCCATTTTCTACCAAGTACTCTACAGATTTAAGTACAGCTATCATTTCTCCCCATTCCCCCAAAACTCATGTTATATTAATTTGTATTAAATAGGAACTAAAATTGCATTTACATGGTACTTACTACACCATAGGAGGTGTTGAAGAGCTTTACAGTGGGCAGCATGCAGCCCTGGAGTCTAAAGTTAGTGGCCAGTCCAATGCTTATTGGTATTAGTCTGCACACTGAAGGAAACCATTCCATACATTTACTCCACTTTTCTTTTAGTACATTAATAACTTAGATGTGTTCATTCGAGGGGGCTATGTGAAAAGGAAACTGTTGCTGGAATTAATAGATATCATTATGTTGCAGGAATATTATCTCACATAAAGAGATTGAGACAGACAGGCATGAGATTTAGAGTAGTCTATATACAGATAAGGCCCTGGCCACATTTTTCATGCCTTATTTAGTAATAGCAGGGGGGAGTTTTCTGTGATTAGTACAACATATATACCAGCACTCCAGAAGCAATAAATCCTGCAAACGTTGGCAACAATTACAATGACGCGTACTGGTCTAATCGATCTTTGTCTAAATATATATATATATATATATATATATTCACGCTCCAAGGTTGTCCACCATGTGAGTAGCACGCGAGCAGCAGCTTTATTTATGTGTAGGTGAGGACGGGGATCCGCTTGTAGACGCCGCTCCGTAATGGATCTGCCCGACGCGTTTCGAAGCTCCATCTGCTTCTCTTCAGGGGCTTTAACGGAAGCGGTGTGCGCACCCGCTACACTTCTCCAATTATATAACTCGCCCGTCGATGGGAGGCTCCAGTGAGACTTCTGGGAAGTGTAGTACGGAAAGCACACAATCAAGTCTTGTATGGACTCCACAAGTGGGCCCGTCCTCGATTCCATGTACGGCTGCTACTTCACTGCCGTGACCCCCACGTTAACGGGGTGGTGCATACTCTGCGGCTGGACTGCCGCATATAGATTCACGCTCCAAGGTTGTCCACCATGTGAGTAGCACGCGAGCAGCAGCTTTATTTATGTGTAGGTGAGGACGGGGATCCGCTTGTAGACGCCACTCCGTAATGGATCTGCCCGACGCGTTTCGAAGCTCCATCTGCTTCTCTTCAGGGGCTTTAACGGAAGCGGTGTGCGCACCCGCTACACTTCTCCAATTATATAACTCGCCCGTCGATGGGAGGCTCCAGTGAGACTTCTGGGAAGTGTAGTACGGAAAGCACACAATCAAGTCCTGTATGGACTCCACAAGTGGGCCCGTCCTCGATTCCATTACGGAGCGGCGTCTACGAGCGGATCCCCGTCCTCACCTACACATAAATAAAGCTGCTGCTCGCGTGCTACTCATAAGGTGGACAACCTTGGAGCGTGAATATATATATATATATATATATATATATATATATATACACACACACACACACACACACACACACACACACACACACACACACACACACACACACACACACACACACACACAAGATATGAACATGCCCGCTCTCATGCAGTACATAAACGGTGACTGACTGATCTAAACATTGATACTATTTGAGCATAATGTAATAACTGGATAGTTTTATAAAATCGTTGCCGATCTCCAGCCACATTACTATGTTTATATTAACTTTTCTATTTTTATGGCACTCATACAATGCAGTGTTGGTCAAATGAAGGTCGATTAGGCCTCAATGAGTCACTGTGGGTGTAGGTAGATGCATTTCATGCTGTGTAATATGAAATAAACAACTTTTGAAGGAATTATTGATTCAGGAGCACTTAGCAACGGAAGCCACAACTGCATTTTTGTGAAATATTTTCCCTTCAGGCCCCAGAGGACTTCTTACAGGCACTGACTCACGGAGCAGTTTGGATTTACAAAAAGAGGCGGATATGTTACAAAAGGGAATGAAGCCTAGGCCTTTTTCTTTCTCTTTTGTACCTACTGCTATGTTATTTTTGTTACCGAGACTCCCATTCCGACGACGGGGAATGATACAAAAGCATGGGAATCTATGAAAGTTCCAATACTGGGGCAATGAGTCTTGCTACCACCTTAGTACCCACGAGCCCAGGACCGACTAGCTCTAGTGTCTTACTTGCTCTCCTACTCACTCACAGAGAAACAAATGATTAGACACCTTAGAACACAACACTCTCAGATCTCTCAGGAATCGCTTTAACAAGACACACCCTTTCGCTCGCACTCTTGTACTTGTCCACAATAAGATCCGACAGACACAAAACAGTTTAAATTATTTATTTTAACTAACATCCCCTAAAATGCTTTATACATGCCACAACAAGCAGGAAATTGCAGAGGAGTTGGCCTAACGGCTAGGGCGCTCGACCTCGGACCTGGGTTCGAGTCTCGGTAACGACGCCAAAACCTCCTGTGATTCTGGGCAAATCACTCAATCTCCCCGTGCCTAAAATGAATGTGTGTCCGTCCTCATGTAACGTAACTGGTGCTATGTAAAGCGCTCTGATACCCGATTCGGTTCGGGTCTAGTTCGCGCTATATAAAACTCTGCAAAAAAAAAAAATACAGTTAGCATAGCAGCTAGCCCATAAGTCATGAAGGGAGATTTCATCATAGAAAGATCATAGAGCCTAACCTCCATCCCCTTGCTAAGAAGCAGTATTATATATTAGAAGATCTCTGGGCTTTGTCAGCAGACCCCATACCTTATCCTATAGTTGGTAGATAGACATCATAGGTGCCGTCTCGCTCTTCTCTCTGTAGACGTCCACCTCCAAGTGTGTGTTACCTATTCGTGTATCCCACTAAAAACCAAAGTATGTTGTCCAAACAACAGCTGCATCGGTATGTTTTGTCTAAGGGCTAAGGCCTGGCTAGAACAAAATAACAAGGGGCATTGTTGTCCGACCTTGCACATAATTTTCAGGCACAATCCCAGGAACATGCAGAGAGTGAACACAGTGATGAGTTCTTATGTGAAAGCAGTAATTGAAATTATTGTAAAAAAATAAAGATGTGCAGTAACGTGCGCCAAAGCAGCAAGCAAGCTGCGACGTGCTCATGCCAACTTAGAGAAAAATGACAATGTCCCTATAGGCCACGTGATATATATAGATATATATATATATAGATAGATAGATATATATATATATATATATATATAGGGAGTTGTTGCGGATTCGGAGAATCTGTAGTAGGATGAGGACCTGGTAAATGCTCAACAACAGAGTAGATTCCATGAGAGGGGATATGCCGAGCACATCTTAGATGATGCAATAAAGTACATCAGAAACATGTCTCGCACTGATCTGTTAATGAAAAAACCCAAAGAGAATATGAGAACCCCTCAGACTATTTAAAAAATCATGGTTGACAGAAAGAGCAACAGTCCGAGACTCATTCTCACTTACAACAAACAAAAAGATAGCCTGTATAGAATTTTAAGGAAAAGTTGCCATCTGATTCAGAGTGACGCCATTTTAGGGGAAGGTTTACCACGCTCTCCCACTATTACTTACAGAAGGGCACCCAGCACCAGGGATCTGGTGGTTAATAACAGTCCAGAAACAAAAGCTAAGAGCAGTTGGTTAACTAACCGGAAAGGTTTTTATAAGTGTCAGACATGCAGGGCCTGCAAATATGGAATTAATAAAACATCATATTCCTCACCATTTAAAGACAGGCCTTGCACTATTGATAAATGGCTATCATGCAAGTCTGAATATTCAGTCTATGTGCTGGAGTGCTCTTGTGGCCTGCAGTACGTGGGCAGCACTAAGCTGCAGGTCCACAAGAGAGTGCTCCACAACTTAAGGGCCATTACCAATTCAGATGAGTCCTACCCGGTTGCACGGCATTTTAAAGAAGTGCACTCAAATGACATGCAACATCTGAAATATTTTGTAATTGACTGTGTTCTTTGTCCCAAGCGTGGTGGGAATAGGGAGGCAATTCTCAGGTGCCTGGAGGCCAAGTACATCTTGGAATTGGATTGCTAAAATCCAAATGGATTGAACACGACTGAGGACTTATACACATGGCTCTAATAATCTCTGTATAATATTACTGTGGCTACTTGAGCCTATAGAATTTTATTAGTTTTTCATAATTGTACATAGTTTTTAATACATTCCAGACTGGAATTGTTTATGGATTTGTGTAGGATTTATTCCCTTGCCTTATCAGGCCTCCATCTCCCATTATGTTGTTCCTGATTTTGGCTGCTTAGGATAATTGGGATTTCCTATCCAATGCTGACCAAATGTCCAAAGCTTTCTATCCATTGGTAAGGGGTTAACCAAGGGAACACCACTCGTATGCTTTGCTAGTTCTCCTGAGGCGGAAGCCGGGAGTGTGTTTTAACTACTTTTTAAACATTTGAGAGTCACGTGTTTACTTGTGTACTACCTACCTCCTCACTTCCCCTCTTGGCACTTTAGCTCAGGGCTTTAAGCTCATCGTCGTGAGGCTGTGCAGCGGAGTTTAGCGCTGCCGCCATTCAGGCGTTCATTGAGGCCACGCCCCCTTCTTGAGGCCACGCCCCCTCTCGAGGCCACGTTAATCACCGAGCATTCATAAGGACGCTGAATACAAGCGCCGGGTGATGCTTTGCTAGTTCTCCTGAGGTGGAAGCCGGGAGTGTGTTTTAACTACTTTTTAAACACTTGAGAGTCACGTATTTACTTGTGACCTACCTACCTCCTCACTTCCCCTCTTGGCACTTTAGCTCAGGGCATTAAGCTCATCGTCGTGAGGCTGTGCAGCGGAGTTTAGCGCTGCCGCCATTCCGGCGTTCATTGAGGCCACGCCCCCTTCTTGAGGCCACGCCTCCCTCTCGAGGCCACGTTAATCGCCGAGCATTCATAAGGACGCTGAATACAAGCGCCGGGTGATGCTTTGCTAGTTCTCCTGAGGCGGAGGCCGGGAGTGTGTTTTAACTACTTTTTAAACATTTGAGAGTCACGTATTTACTTGTGTACTACCTACCTCCTCACTTCCCCTCTTGGCACTTTAGCTCAGGGCTTTAAGCTCATCGTCGTGAGGCTGTGCAGCGGAGTTTAGAGCTGCCGCCATTCCGGCGTCATTGAGGCCACGCCCCCCTCTCGAGGCCACGTTAATCGCCGAGCATTCATAAGGACGCTGAATACAAGCGCCAGGTGATGCTTTGCTAGTTCTCCTGAGGCGGAAGCCGAGAGTGTGTTTTAACTACTTTTTAAACATTTGAGAGTCACGTATTTACTTGTGTACTACCTACCTCCTCACTTCCCCCCTTGGCACTTTAGCTCAGGGCATTAAGCTAATCGTCGTGAGGCTGTGCAGCGGAGTTTAGCGCTGCCGCCATTGCGGCGTTCATTGAGGCCACTCCCCCTTCTTGAGGCCACGCCCCCCCCCCTCGAGGCCACGTTAATCGCCGAGCATTCATAAGGACGCTGAATACAAGCGCCGGGTGATGCTTTGCTAGTTCTCCTGAGGCGGAAGCCGGGAGTGTGTTTTAACTACTTTTTAAACATTTGAGAGTCACGTATTTACTTGTGTACTACCTACCTCCTCACTTCCCCTCTTGGCACTTTAGCTCAGGGCATTAAGCTCATCGTCGTGAGGCTGTGCAGCGGAGTTTAGCGCTGCCGCCATTCCGGCGTTCATTGAGGCCACGCCCCCTTCTGGAGGCCACACCCCCCTATTTACGTCATCTGCGACTATAAAACATGTGCCTCCTTCGGAAGCGCAGCGGACGAGCGCAGCGGGAGCGCCGTTTGCGCGCCTAAGGCAAGCCCGTCTGCGCCTGTCTGCGACCGGACCGCGGCCAGGGCCAGCCACGCTGCCGGTGAGGGTAGGACTACTAAGAGGATCGTATGGTCCAGGTCGGAACTATTAGCAATGAACACAACTAAACCGTGTCAGGCGATTAGGTCTGACTTGGCAATTGACGATCTACCGCTGTCTTGCTCGATGTGTAGCAAGACACTTTGTGATGGTCCATCTTCAAAAATTTCATACTTAAAAACAAAAACTAAACCTTTAGCTAATTCCTCTGATACTATTATTAGGGCCGGCCTACTAAATTGTAGATCCCTCCCTAGGCATGCTGAGGACATCTGGCTGTTATTGATGGACTCTGAGTGGGACGCCTTATTTCTTACAGAAACTTGGCTGACTGAAGAAAATATGGCCTCCATTTCGCTGGCTGTCCCGCCGGGCTTCAAAATGAGCTTCTCGAATAGAGAAAAGGACAGAAGGGGTGGCGGGGTAGCTATTATCTTTAAGAACAAATACACATTGGCGTCCTCAACACCAACCACTATTTCCGGCATAGAGGGGCTACATTTTTGCCTCCAAATCAACCCCCAACTGTCCTTAGCCGGCCTAATCATCTACAGACCCCCGGATTGTTCCTCAACAAACACTTGTGAACTTATGGACTTTATAGTCCAAAGCTCTCTAGCTCACTCACTTTTTATTGTAGTTGGCGATTTTAATGTTCACGTTGATAGGCCGGGATGCCCCCTGGCCACCCAACTTACCACAACGCTGAAAGCTGCTAATCTAACTCAAATTATTTCGGGACCGACGCATAAGGCAGGTCATATGTTGGATTTAATTTTTTCCAACATACTGGACACGACAGCCAAACACCCGCAGCCATTGCTCTGGACAGATCACTTTTTAATTCCCTTCTCTTTTTCTCTCCCTCCCCACTACCAGACAAATGGGAGACGTTCATATATATACGTAGAAAATGGGATAATATATCAGCAGACACCCTTTGCCCTGCTCTTGCTGTGGCCTCCCCAGCTCTGACCACAGACGTGAACAAGGATGCGGTGGCGCTGAACCGCTGGATAGGAAACACGGTGGATACTATAGCTCCTGGAAAAGTTGCCACATCACGTAGAGAATCCCCCTCCGCCCCATGGTTCTCTACTGAGCTGATGGCTGAAAAAAGCAACTGCAAAAGGCTAGAGCGACTATGGCGGGCAAACTGTTGTGACTCTGCAAAAATTTGCTACAAAGAAGCCCTCCGAGGTCTCCATCAATCCATAAAAAAAGCAAAAAAACTATTCATTGCGTCTTCCATTCAGAAAGCGGAGCAATCAAGTAAAGAAGTTTTTAAGATTGTTCAATCTTTTTTTTAAACCTAGGGCTATTGAGACTGAAGTGACGCCGTCGGAGAGACTTTGCGAGGACATCTCAGACTTTTTTTTTAAAAGAATTGTGAAAATCTATGATGCCTTCACTAGTCTCGAGCCCACAGTAATGACGGACATGGCTGATAATGTGCTGCCCTCCCTTCCCTTAGCTCAATTCCATCCTATTTCCCTTCCCGAGGCCCTGAAGGAAATAAAAAAATGTAAATCAGGGGCCCCTGATGACCCCTGCCCGCCTAAGCTTTGGAAAATGATGTCAGACTATTGTTCTACCACTTTTACACATCTGGAATACGTCCATTGCAACAGGTATATTCCCTGAGTGCTGGAAACACGCCACACTCCTTCCTTTGAAAAAGAAGCCCAATGGCGCCCCGGACGATTTAAGTAATCTTCGGCCAATCTCCCTATTAGCAGCTCCGGGCAAAATGCTCGAAAAACTGATACGACAACTGAACAGATTTATTGAGGAAAATGAGATTCTGCATGAAACTCAGTCAGGTTTTAGATCAGGTTTCAGTACTGAGACCGCCCTCATCGAGGTGGCTGAGTCGATTAGGTGGTCCTTAGATTCAGGGGCATCAGCTATGCTGGTGCTCCTGGATCTATCAGCCGCATTTGATACGGTGGATCACGGCAGACTGCTGCTACGGCTGAAGGACATAGGTTTGGAAGACAAGGCACTGAGTTGGCTCCATTCCTATCTTACAGATCGCTCCCAAAAAGTAGCCTTGGGCACCTTCTCTTCCAAACCAAAACGCCTCTGGTGTGGCGTCCCCCAGGGATCGGCACTCAGCCCCTTACTTTTTAATGTTTATCTAGCCCCACTTTTTACCCTGATTGCAAAATGGGGGGTTAAGGCGATTTCGTATGCAGATGATACGCAATTAGTCTTCCCCTTCTCTGATGTGCCGGAGATAGCTTTTAGTAAAATGGGGGGCTGTCTCCGAGATGTGGCCAGCTGGATGAATGCCAACATGTTAAAATGTAATGCAGGCAAAACGGAGGTTGTCTTCTTTGGCAAACACACTGAAAGCAAAGAAACATTAATCTTGCTTTCAAGCTTCTGCAAATATTTGCATCTAATCAGAGAGCATTCTGTGAGCATCATGCATAGCCTCATGTTGGTAAACTTTGAAACCGTGTGTACACATTTTCATACAGGAACCACTGTCAGTAGTGCAGTCAGAACGTACATTTACTTAGAGCGCTCTCCCTAATAATAAAGGCTTTCAATTAGTGATCTATAAATACAAGTTTTGAACAGCATTAACACATGCACACAAATATTAACTAAACTACAGGCAGTAGCCTTCCCTGATCCTTAATGTGGTACTGCAAACTGACAGCCAAAGGGTTTGTGCTGCAGGGGGTTGGGTGTACTTGTCCCAAGGTCAAAATACACATCAAATCTTGTTGCCCTTGACCCCAAACAATATGTCCTGGGCGTCGGGCTATAGGAATTCCACATCCCTGCACGCCATTTTAAGGAAGAACATAGATGGGACAGAACACAGCTAAGATTTTTTATTTTAGACCCTGTACCATTGAACCCACGAGGGGGTGATAGGTTGATCAGTCTGAGACGACTAGAATCAAGATATATCATCGATTTACAGACGAAAACACCGGGGGTCTTAATTCCCATGAGGAATTAGCTGTATATTTAGGAGAATAACTGCATGCGGCATAGGAACGGAGGGCTCTCTGTGAAACCAAGAAGGTTTACTGTGTAAAACAATGCTGCAAGTGTTTGCCTAAAATATGAACTTTCATGAAATTCTATTTATGTCTTTGGATCTGAGATTGATGAACTTTTTGCATTTTGCAAATTTTGAAATTATGAGGATAGCACAAACTGTTTAGTCCTTTTCGTTTTTGTGGGGTTTTAGTATAATCAAAATTAAAATGGTAGAATGTTTTTGGTGGATATGGGGAAGGCACTATTGTAGTTATGTGTATTCAGGATTTACTACAATTCAAGCCCATACAGGGCTAGATAAGGAAAGCAGAAAAAGCACTAGAAGTGATGGCCCATTAGAGGGCTTGATGCAAAAACGTGAGCTTTGTTTTGCGGTCACGCGAATGTCCTGGGAATTTTAGTTCTTGGAGGCTCGCCTGACTATGTTGTCTATAACCATTTGTGGTTCTAAGGGGACTTAGTTATAGGCAATGGATCTGGATGTTATATTAACAACAAGGATAATATAAATATATGTTGTCCATTTGAGAAGTATTGTGGTAATGAATTTGCACATTCCAATATGTCTACCAATCTTGGTTACAATGCCGTTCTCCATGTCAAGCAAAGTAATAGACATAAAAGAGGGCCGTTTCGTGCACGCGGCATCACCATCGAGAAAGGCGACTGACGTAACGCGTCTGGTTACCGTGAGTCCGCAATAAAATCGTTTGGACTCGCCCCCGAGAGTGCTTTTCTGCGTGAAGAATGGAGCAATAATAGTTGCGGGCGCACCACCCGCGAGGAGCACCCACACGAGAGTTCACAGACTAGGTGAAACAGGAAGCAGTGAGATATATATATATAATAATCATATAATCTTATCATGTCGGAAATTGTCGCGAAATTGGTACCATTACGTATGTACACAATTAGGAATTGACAATATGCTGTGGGTAATTGTAGATAGTGTACATAGAATAATAATATGTCCAGTAATAGGGACTATGGAACATATAATCTGACCCCTTGGTATTCCAACCTGTGCTATATATAATTTGAGGTTGATCCCCTGATATTCCAATTTAAAGTACTTTACGTAATATATTGGAAGGTGCTCTGTTCTTTAACCCAAGACAGTGTGCAAAAAAAGTGGTACTTTACTGTGATAGCAATAATAGATATCTATAAAGACTCGTGACTGTACACCTAGGGAAATTAACCCTGAATATACAAAGGATGCAAAATGTTGAATAATGTATATTATTATTATTATTATTAAAGGCTTTTATATCGCGCTCTATTACTAAAAAAATAGTATCCTGGCGCGTTGAAGGCAGAGCAGACTAGGGGAGCGTGACTAACTAGGAATACAGAAGGTAGAAAGGTTTAAACTATAATATTAAAAAGATGGGTTTTAAGACCCTTCTTAAAAGAACCAAGAGTCGGGGCAGTTTTTAAATGAAGAGGTAAAGTATTCCAGGATTTCGCTGCTCTCACTGAGATTGATTGCCCGCCAAGTCTACAATATTTAAATTTGGGGACAGTCATTTGGCACAAATTGGCCGAGCGCAGAGGGCGATTGGGAATATACAGGCCGAACCTTTTTCTCAGGTAGACAGGACCAGTGTGGTGGATGGCTCGATACGCCAGCACTAGGATTTTAAACAGAATCCTGTGGGCAACAGGGAGCCAGTGCAAAGCACGAAGAAGAGGTCGAGCACTGGAACGCTTTGGGACATTAAACAGAAGTCTGGCGGCGGCGTTCTGAATAACCTGAAGGCGGTGAATCAAGAAAGCCGGTAGGCCAGAAAACAGTCCATTAGCGTAGTCTAACCGGGAAAGTACTAATGCCCGAATGACAGTCTCTTTAGCTTCTTTCGGTAATAGAGGGAAAAACCTGCGCAAAGTTTTTAAAGTAAAAAAACAGACTCCAGTGACTTTGTTTATATGGTCCTCAAACTTAAGGTTCTTACCGAACCAAACCCCCAAATTTTTCACTGGGCCCGAAGCAACTTTTGGAGGGGGTAGGTCGGTAGGCCAAAGACAATCACTAAAATCCTCAGGAAAAGAGCCATATAGCAGGATCTCGGATTTGCTTTCATTACATTTTAATTGGGCATTAGCTAACCATTGGAAGACAGAAGATAAGCATAATTGGGCCGCCGACGTATCTAAATTATCTTTGGGCCAAGTAAACAAAAGTTGCGTATCGTCGGCGTACGCCATAATTTTTGCCCCTAACTGTTCAGCCAGGTAGATCAGAGGGGTAAGATAAATATTGAAAAGCAATGGGCTTAACATGGACCCCTGAGGAACACCAGTAGAAAGCAATTTAGGAGTAGAAGCAAAAGGAGGCAACCAAACTTGTTGCGTGCGGTTTTTTAAAAATGAGGTCAGCCAGTCAAATGCGGAGCCAGTAATACCTATATCGGCTAGTCTGGAGAGTAGAAGGGAGTGAGGCACCGTATCGAAGGCGGCAGAGAGGTCCAATAAAATCAGAGCCGCTCTGCCACCCCCGTCAAGACACTCCCGAATAGCCTCCGATATTTCGACTAGAGCCGTCTCAGTACTGTAGGCGGCCCTGAAGCCCGACTGAGCTGGGTGTAGGGCCTCCGTGGATTCCACGAATTTCTCCAGTTGACCAAAAACAATCTTTTCGCATACTTTTGCAAGCGCTGGCAGCAAAGATATTGGTCGGAAATTGGACGGGGTGGCCGGATCAAGTCCATTTTTTTTTAATAGTGGGAGTAGTTTTGCTTGTTTCCAACAGTCAGGGACGGTAGCTGAGTGGAGCGAGAGGTTAACAATCTGGGTTACCTCATTTCCCACCGATTCCGCTACACCCGCAAGTACTCTGGCCGGGCATGGGTCAGAGGGAGATCCGGATTTTAAGGCAGCAACAATGGCGGTAATATCCGAATCTAGTTGAGGGGTAAAGTCGGCCAGTTGGGCGATGCGACTGGGCATTAAAGGAAGCGGAATTGTTAAGAGAGAAGAAGGGCCATTACAAACATTTTGCAGGTCCACCTGAATTTTGGCAATTTTTTCAACGAAGAACTCAGATAGTTCTTCGCACCATTCTTCTGAAGCGGACAGCAAAGGTTTTGATGCACAGGGGGAAACAAAGCTATTGACAATTGCAAATATTTCCTTGCTATTGTTGTTAGCTTTGCTGATGCGCCCTGCATAGTAGCTACTTTTGGCAGATCTGATGGCTGCATAATACTTTTTTTGTGCAGTCCGCAGATTCTTTTTTGCCTCAGGCAGGTAATCTAGTCTCCATAACCTTTCCAGCTTTTTGCAGCCTGATTTGAGGTCTCGGAGAGCAGGACAAAACCAAGGTTTAGAGGGGGTATATATGTATATACTTTGTTTTTGCTTTGAGTTTCTTTTTACATTGAGAGTACTTTACTGTGATGTTAAAGTGAAACAAGAAGTGAAAATGGCAGACTATACTAGCCATTAAAACTGTGCAAGGTTGATGGTCTAGATGACTATGGAAAGGGAAGAGGGTACTAACACTGAACACTTTAAAGATGGTCTAGACCACAGGGACTCTATGGTCCAGTGGAAGGCTAGGAGTAGCCGAAGCGCGTAGGCCGTCTATTTTTTGATGCACGCTATAAACTTTGCACATGGTGTGTGAATAAAGTAAAAAAACGTTTACAATCTACCTGTTGCTGTGCCGTGACTTCAGCCGATATACATGGGGTGAGAAGAAACTTAGAAATATATATTTATATATATACACCCAACCAAAATGGTACAGTCTTTCTGCCACCCCCCATACCCCCCCGGAAGGCAGATAGGGCAATAGCCCCTCATCTGCCCTCCCAGGGGGGGGGGGGGGGGGGGGAGCCGCCCAGGATGGGCATGCCAATGTCACAGTCTTTCTGCCCCCCCAGGGCGGCAGAAAGCCCACTAGGCACACCCTTGTTTTTAGCACTATACCTACCTGTGGATTTTGGGTCCTAGCGCAGTCGACATATAAGGAAACCTAGCAAACCTGTACAGTTTTGTAAACTAGACACCAAGGGGCCAAAAAATCATGGGACCTGCCCCCCCTTGCAAAACCAGGTTGTTTTGTGATAGGTAATTTTGAAGTCGCCTCAATAGGATTTGGATCCGTGCCTGTTGCAGGTACTTGACCCACCCACACAAGTGAGGTACCATTTGTCTCGGAAGACTTTGGGGAATGCGGACTCGGTGGAATTTTGTGGATCCAAACAGATTCCAGAACTTTCCACCACAGCAATGTGAGGCAAATGTGTTTTTTTTTTGGGCCCCTTTTTAGGTTTGCAAGGGATTCTGGGCGAGAGCCAGTCAAGTCACTCCATCCTGGATTCCCTGAGTGTCTAGTTTTCAAAATTGTATAGGTTTGCTGGGTTTCCCTAGGTGCAGGCAGGGTTAGGGTTCAAAATCTACAGCTAGGCACTTTGTAAAAAAAGGGTCCGTTTTCACTGTGAAAACGTATTGTGTCCACATTGCGTTTAGGGCTGTTTCCTATCGTGGGCACTAGGCCTACCCACACAAGTGAGGTACCATTTTTATCGGGAGACTTAAGGTAACAGAAGTGTAGAGCAACTGTTATTACCTATTGAATTTCAATGCATTTCTGCCTTCCAGATGAAAGAATGTGTAAAAAAAGGAGCCATTTTGAAAAATGACCCATAATTCTCATGCTAGTATGAGTACTCACAATTTGGGAAATGTGCAAATATCTTCGGTTTCTAAACTCTATATGTTGTGCCAATTTCAGAAATACATAGGTGTCTTTCATATCGATTTTTCCATGTATGTATTTTCCCAAATGAATTGCTATATACCCGATACATAATAAAAAAACACTGCAAGACGCTGCTCAGTGATTGGCTCTGGGTACGTCGGGTTCTTGGTTAACCTACAAGTCCTATATATCTTCACAACAAGAAATGTCCAGCAGATGTAACTGTATATTGCTTTCAAACAGCTGTCATAATCAGAAGAAGTTACAGGTGAAAACGTTGACACAAATGGCTGTTTTTCCCAACTAATTTTCAATTTTTCCTATATTCAACGGTTAGTTTCTATAAAGAAACCTTGAAGGGTCTACACAAATGACCCCTTGCGGAATTCAGACTTTTGTCTACTTTTCTAAAATGCATAGCTTTCCAGGATCCATTATTGCTTTCATACCCATTCCTACCATTAACTGGAAAGAGGTTGAAAGTACAAAAAATTACAAAAATAGGCTATGTCCCAGAAAAATGCCAAAACTGTGTAAACAATTTTGGTTTTCTGACAAAAGTGCTTGTCCCTGAAAGCTGGGAAGACTGATTTCAGCACAACACCCTCTTTTTTTATACCATTTGCAGGGGAAAAAACAGACGTTTTCAACTGTAGCTCTTTTTTCCCCATTCCCCCCTACCCCAAAAAAAAGTTTTGCTGTATTATGGCTAATTTCTGTGTCCCCTCCAGGGGAATCCACAAACCCTGGGTACCTTTAGAATCCCCATGATGTTGAAAAAAAAGGACACAAATTTGACGTGGACAGTGACACCATGTGGTCAAAAAGTTACAGGGGCCTAAGCGCGAACTACCCCAAATAGCCAAAAAAAGGCTTAGCAGTGAAGGAGTTAAATAGAAATCTGTGTGTGACAACATCGTGAACAAGGCTGTGAGGTAACAGCTGGCTGGAACGCGTTGATGTTTCACTCTATGGAATAAAGCCAGATTACAAACCCACTGAGTGCCGATATCGCTTTCTTGGACAAGGGAGAAGGCATTTCTTTGTACATGTATGTATATATATATACATATATTTATATGAAAACGTGTTTAAATCAACACACACTGGAGATAGAATTTACCAAGGCCTCACTTAGATCCCAAGGTCAGGAACAGTCTAGGAAAAATGACTTGGTATACCTGAGCACGAAAAAAAAATCTGTGAAAGAGAAGACATTCTTGGGTAGAAAAGAATCATGTTATCCGCCGTACCTGGACACCTTGCCAAATTATGCACTTAGGTGTGAACTACTAAGAGTACGAATCGGAATTAACCCATGGCTATTGGAGGGAAAAACTAATGCTGAAATGTCATATGCTGATGAAATTTGTAAATGTGGCCTCGGAACTAAAAATGATATTCTGCATATATTGGTTGATTGCCTCGCGGTTTTAGCATTGAGGAAAAGGTTTTTATGTCCGATTTTTTAAAAATATGGAATAAACTCAAGAGCCGAAGCTATAGATATACTATTAGAAATGTCAAATCTTGATATAGCCATCGCTTTGGGGAACTATATGAAAAGCATAAAAACGTTCCTGAGGGACAGTTCGAAGGGGGTTTAGCAATTCTATCCCTCCTCCTCTTTCAGTTTTACCCATCTAGCTTAGGCAAAACATTTTAGACAAAGATATATCCCATTGAACGGAGTGAAATGTAATAATTGCTGCTGTTGGGGTATGAAGTTGGTTTTTGTACCCTTTTTATGAATTTTATTGTAAGGGATTTTTAATGTATTGATTGTTTTTAATGTGATTCTTGCAGTGTTTATAGACCATGGTCTAAATAAACAAAGTGTTTCAGTTCAGTTCAGTTCAGTATTGGCGCAAAAGGAGGTAACATCAGCTGACTGAGGACTGTATTAAGCTCCCGTGAAACTGGAGGATTTTGAAGAGGTGGAAAAGCCCTGAAGAAATGTTTAATAAACGGTTTAATGATCCTTTCAGAAAACAGAGTAGATGTTGAACCATCAGTTTTTTTAAACCTCTAGATTAAAGCCAGATGGACCCAGACTTATGAATATTGGAGACCACTTTTGCCCTAACTCAACAAATATGGTAGAGTATGAGAAGGCTTTATTTGAAGCGGATGATGACCATTATTCATGCATCAGACACAAACGCTTTCACTTGGCACTGTAAGTCTTATTGGTTCCTCGAACACGAGCCTGCGCCAGAATCTGTTTATACTCTTGTGTGAGATCCAGATAGCCAAATTCTAGGTGTTCCAGTACCATTTTGTCAAGTTCAGCGACTTGGGATTGTGGTGGGAAATCTATCCATGATGTCTGGTGTTGGAAGCTGGCTCTTTATATGATATACCACTAAGTGGTTATATTGTGCAAATAGTCCTGAGATTCCTCCAGAAGTGTACAAGGATCAATGCAAACCCAAAGTGCTCTATTTGTGGTAGTGTGGTCGAGCAACCTTAGGCCTAACACAGAAGAGTGTAAGACATTTGCTTTGCATATAGTGATTAATAAAGGACAACTCTTAAAGGAGATTCACACCAATGTTCGAAAAATACGCTTCTTTTCAGTTTTATTTTAAGACCACAATATACATTCTAAACTACGTTTTTCTAAAGAAATACTTTTCACTTTAAAAAGTGGACACTTATGGGAGAAAAAGAAGAATGTGGTTTTGCAGGTAAGTTGGTCTTGGTTTTCAGGATGAAGAATCAGCACCAGGCAAGGTTCAGGTGAGTAGCAGATGTGCACCTGTCAGCGGCAAGGGTGGCGGGGGTGGGGGGAAGGAATGTTTGGGGGGGGGGGCTGGGTGCAGGGTTCCAATGCAGAAGCTGGTGCCAATGTTATCCAATGTAAAAGGGGGGGTAATTGAAGACATGCTGCTCGCGGCGGAGTCACAAGCTTTTGGTAACAGTCTCTGGTAGTTAAAGTAAGCACAAGTGGGGCCACAAGGCAGCACCAAACTTACACCCTCAGCGGCACAGGGGCAGCCGGGTGCAAAGTGCCAACACAGCGTCAGGCACCCAATACAAGTCAATGGGGCACCCAATACAAATCAATGGGGGAGATCGGTTTTGAAGAAAGGCTGCAGGCTCAGGCCATGAGGCCGGACGAAGAAAACCCACAGCTGCCCAGGTAAGTAGTGATGCTAGGGGACGTAGGGACACTGTTGGTCAGGCTTCCCAAGGCCTAGTACTTTGGGTGTTGGAGTGCCCTTTGGGGTAGGGGAAAAGCTTACCGGGCAGGTCAAGGTCTGGGGGAGTCTTCGGATTGAGGCTGCATGCATCGAGGTAGAGTCTGTCAGGGGTCAGCCCATGGTGCACTCTGGCTCAGAATTGCTGGGGAATCTTCGAAAGACCGGTGGGCCATTTGAAATCGGGCCGTAGGGCATTGGGTGCAGAGGTGGGTCCAGAGGCAGTTTCCGGTTTCTCAGGGCAGTTTTCTTTTTCTTTTAAAGTTGGTTTCTTCTTGAACAGGTCCACTGTTCTCGGGAGACCAATGGGTGCATTACCTGGGGTGTCTAAACCCTCTATTATGCCACTGTCCTGTTCGAGGGGGGTATAGCCGTAGCCCTGACTGTATAAGTCCCACCATCTTCAAGATGGTGGGCACTGAGAAGTATGCTTCACTTCGCCTCCAGCACCAGAGGGGTGGATTTGGTGACATGGGGTGGAGGGGCTGGCACACCTCCTGTTCTCACTAAGATTTCCCGCCGATTCTCCTGGCAAAAGTGGGGGTTTGAACTGGAGGGCTGCCATCTGCTTCTAGCAGCAGAGGCGGCAGTCACATTACAAAGGCAACAAGGCCTTTGAAGTTTCCCTCTCCAGCACTGTGCTTATGCCCGGGGAGGAGGTGTGACACCTGTGCCCAGGATGGGCTTGTGGCATCAGAGAGCCGGTACAGCAAGGAAACCCACTTTCCTACATATGGATAATATCCTGGGATGCACCTCCAAGGGAATGGCTGGATGTGCTGCCAACTGCAGAAGCTCAGTGTCCAGTACCGGCGAGGCCGCGCTGGAGCAATGAGGATCAGAGTACAATGGCATAACTTTGCCTTCAACAGCTTGGGGATCAGGGAAAAAGGAGAAAATGTGTAGGCAAATATCTTGGGCCAAATGATCGAAATAGCATTGCCTATCGTCCTCAGATGCACAAGTCTGCTAGCGAAGCATGTGCATTTTTAGGTGCTCCGAGTGGCCAACAGATCGAATGTGGGGGTGACCCCACTGATTAAAAATGTAATCCACCTGCTTCAGTTATAGTTCCCACTTGTGGCAATAAGTCATTTCCTGGCTGAGCGCACCTGCCCGATTAATCTAGCAGATGTTCCACAGCCTATGTAGAACATGGATGTTGTGTTGTCTGTTCTGATTAAGTCCAGCTGACTTGCCACTCTAGCAAGTAACACTTGTAAACCTAAGCTTATGGAGAGGAGTTCCAGCACATTGATATGGAGCTTCTTCTCTGCATCTGACCAAAGGCCTCTGGTAGAAAACTGTTGCAGTTAGGCTCGATATCCATCCATAGATGCATCCGTGGTGAGTGATCACCTTACTTTTATTGGTAGAAAAGAAATACCTGCATTTAGGTTTTCTGAAAATCCCCTCCAGATCAGAGCTTATTTCAAGTGCCTTGTGACACGGACCATATCTTCCCACTAGCCTTCTGCCTATTTCCATTGGAAATCCAGCCTTTGCTGGACGGTTCTCATACAAAGCTCGCAAAAAGTAATGAGACCTATACATGATGCTATCATACCAAACGGGGACTTGTATTGCCCTTCTTTGATTGCTTTCCAGCAATCGTCTTTCACATTATCTGTAACTTTTTCATGTTTTCTGCCCAAGGTGTGGAAAAGTAAATTTTGCCATGTTCTGTGTCCCTACGCGTCCTCCATCATATGTTATCTGTGCATTACTAATATGCATATGTATTCCCTATGTTCGATTAAGACGCAATTATAGTTGTGTCCACCTTTAGTATGTCAGTTTCCAGTTCTCGTGAATACTACGAATATCAGGCCTATGTAAAGCTACGTTGCCACGTTTCTCAGTGTGCACGTTATTCCATTGTAAAATCTCCGTTTCTAGGCCTCAAAAGGGCCTGGACACCAGATTCAGCTCCTGTCCCCTGAAGCCTCGCTGAGGAGCGATACAGCCCCCGCCTGTATCCTCGACCCTTCACTTACTTCCTGCCTCGCAGTGCCCGGTTCAGCCTGGCTCTGCCTCTGAGTCTGCCAAGAGTATGTTATGATTCGAGTTATCAGTACAGCCCTCCTTCTCTGCATTCCTAAAGCTACTGAACTGCATCAATAGTTTCCGTCATTTTCTAGCCTCTACGTCTCCATGTAAGAGAAATACTGCATTTAATGATCATTTAATATTCTTCATCACGCACTACATGTAGAATAATGCATGCTCCAGTCTTAGAGTCTGTTCGCCTTTACCCCGATAACATTTGGATTCTATCAACATGTTCTCTAAACATCAGATACTAGATACTGCTTAGGCACATGTCGCCCTGACTCTCCAGACTTCAGTCTCTGCTCCTAGCACAGAGTTCATAGCCCCCAGCTTCTCCTAGTAACACGTCATTGCCAGTTTGCGCGCACCATCAGGTTAGAGGTCCCGGCTCCTTAGGTAGCCCCCTCCATGGTTTCCACCCTATTCATGACATATTCTGTTACGTTTGCATCACATGTCTATGTATACGCCCTGTTACACCTCTTTTCACCCTTATCTTTCGCGACTGCTACGCGTCACGCCTATTGCTCCACCCACTGCTACGCCTATTGCGATGTAATGCTATGTGTTTGCGTTATGTATATATGCTCATGTACTGTTATTAAAAAGTTATCCTTCCGCCGATTCCGATCCTGACCCCGGCAGCGCTGCCAGGGCTTGCCATCCTATTCCTGTGCAGGTTGTCCTGTCCCTGTCTTTATGCTGTATTAAACCTGCAAAACTCCTACTACCTCGAATCTTGACTCTTATTTATTGAGCTATCTGTTATTCATTTATGCATTCAAAAAGAGAGGTATTATTTATTTATTTACCACAAAGGAAAGGCTTTTCCCCAACTGAGTGGCGAGCACTGTTCCCAGAAATTGGATCTTTGTTTGGGGTAACAATGATTTTTCCCTGTTCACAGTGAGACTTAATCTAAGGAAGAGGATGATGCAAATCTTCGTGAAAGCTTTTTCTCTGGATGGAGAATTCACTAACCAGTCGTCAAGGTATGGGAACACCTGGTGACCTTCTCCTGAAGAAAAAAAGGCAACTAAAGCGAGATATTTGCAAATATTCTCAGAGTTGATTTGAGCCCAAAAGGGGGCGCTTTGAACTGGTAGTGCTGAGCCACATGGCATGTGGAAGTAAGCATCCCTAGGGTCCCGGGAGGTCAAAGAAAATCCCCTTTCTGCATCATTAGGAGGCCTTCTTGCAGAGTAGGCATCCAGAATGACTTTTAGAAATTCGTTCAGCTCTTTGAGATCCAATATCAGCCTCCATTGACCAGTCTACTTATTTATTAGGAATAACCTGGAATGGAAGCATTGATTCCTTTGGGATTTGGGGACAATTTCTATGGCTTCTTTGTGATAAAAGCATGATAGTTTCCATTTACAGCTCTTTCAAATGAAGAGGATGTTCCTTTCTTGGTGGACAAACTGGGGGTCTCTGATGAACTTCACTGTATGACATTACTGGAGAATTTGCAACACCCACTTGTCTGATGTTCTATTATTCCATGCGAGAGCAAAAAGGGGACCCCCCCTCTCAATTTCTGAAGACCATATGGAATAGGGAGTTAGGCTCTCTTCCGATTACCATGGCTTTGCACTTGGTAGGAACCTCTCTTTCTTCCTGCAGACGTCCAGAAAGTATGCCTCATTTTGAATAAAGGAGTATCCCATATCATACCCAGACTGTCTTTGAGGATAATAAAGGCGTCCTTGAACTCCATACCGGTCAAATCCTGCTCCAAAATTTTGTGATCTGTGGGAGCTATGAAAAGTAGCTGTACCAAATCTGAGATACTGCAACAGCCCTAATGCCTTTGTGAATTAGTGTAGGTATTAAGGCCTTGCAAAGTTTCAACATGGGTCCCCCAAAAAAAGTTATCCCATCAAAAGGCGTGTCTAAGATGTCTGATTGGACATCAGTGCGGAAGGCTGTGGACTTTAATCAGCCTGGCCTCATCCGTTACAGTCCCTCCTGCCCACTGGTGAAAACCTGTATTCGAAGCAACCATCGCCACTTCAATAATGAAAGAAGATGTTAATTCTCCGTTCTTTAAAATAGCTCTCGCCGTTTCCCTCTTATCTTCAGCAATAAGATCCAGTAATGGAGCTATTTCATGTCACATCTGGCGATCATAAGGACCTAGAATCGCCAGGGCATTGGCGGTCTTAATTGAATTTGCTGCCATAGGGACAATCCTCAGGCCCAATTTACTAACGTTGACTGGAGGATTGGATGACCGCATTATTGGAGTGTTAGTTCATCTCTGAGCCGCTGAAGCAATTACTGAATCCAGTAGAGCATGACCAGTGAAGCAAGCCGGAGCAGAATCCATACTTTATTTCATTCATTGCAGACATAATCAAGAATAGGTATGGATTTAACGTATTTCCGAGGTTGCTCCTTAAAGACGTAAAGAAAAAAAAATGGTACTTACCAGTATGCATCTGTTCTTGGCATGTAGAGCTGCAGATCCACACACTTTGCATTAGATCGCCATCTGGTGTTGGGGTTGGATGGCTGCACCTTGTTATTTTCTTGGAAGAAGTCTTTGTAGTCACAAGATAGGTGACTCCTCCTTTGGACAATAGGGTGCATGGGCATAGACTCCATCCTCAGATTATTTTTCGCCATGATGGGAAATAACGGAGTTAGTAGAAAAGAAAGAGATGTCCATATGTGTATATCTATGTAAGATATTACTGGAACAGATACAGGTCCCGGGAAGGCGGGTGGGCATGTGTGAATCTGCAGATCTACGTGCCAAGAACAGATGCATACTGGTAAGTAGCATTTTCCGTTCGGTCATATGAGCTGCAGATCACACATTTTGCATAGACTGTACAGCAGTATCTCCCCTAGGAGGTGGTCACCTGTATTGGTTGCAGTAGTTTGAAAGAGTGTTTTAGGAACAGCTTGGCCTCCAGAAGCTTGTTGTTTGGCCTGCACATCATCACAATAGTGTTTGGTGAAGGTGTGTGTTGTAGACCATGTGGCCGCCTTACAAATGTCTTCTAGAGGAATGCTCCCTAAGAAAGCCATGGAAGCCCCTAGTTTGCGTGTTGAATGCGTTCTAGGGGGAATTGTTAATGTGCGTTTGGCTTTTTGGTAGCATATTTGGATGCATTTAACAATCCAGCTTGCAACCCCAGCTTTAGAGATGGGATTACCCTTATGCGGTGGGGAGAAAGCGGCAAACAATTGTTTAGTTTTTCTAAACGATTTAGTCCTGTCAATGTAATAAAGTAGAGCTGTTTCGACGTCTAGCGTGTGAAGAACTCTCTCTGCCACGGAGTCTGGGTTTTGAAAAAACACAGGTAATTCTACCGATTGGTTAAGAGGAAAAGCAGAGATGATTCAGGAAGGAACTTTAGATTTGTTCTAAGAACCACCTTGTTACGGTGTATTTGTAAGAAGGGTTCTTGTATGGTTAAAGCCTGGATCTCACTTACTTTACTGAGAGAGGTGATTGCGATTTGGAAAGCTACTTTCCATGTAAGAAACTGAAGTTCACATTTATGTACAGGTTCAAATGGGGGTCCTAGGAGCCTAGTAAGCACAATGTCGATATTCCACACTGGAGAAGGTGGTAATCTGGGAGGAATTATTCTTTTAAGGCCTTCCAGAAAGGCTTGAATTGCTGGGACCCTAAAAAGGGACAAGCGTTGTCAGTTTGGTAAGTAAACTGCAAGTGCTGCTAGATGTAGACGTATGGATGAGTGCGCTAAACGACATCTTTGCAAATGTGGTAAGTAGCAAATGATGTCCTGGATGGACGCATCCAGTATATCGATATGATTGTTAGCGCAGTAAATAGCAAATCTTTTCCATTTCGCTGCATAGCAAGCTCTGGTGGTAGGGCGCCTGGCTTCTTTAATGATGTTCATGCAGTCCGGTGGAAGGTTAAGGTAACCGAACTCTAGGACTTCAGGAGCCAGATTGCCAGATTCAGCTGAGTTGGATCGGGATGCCTCATCTTTCCATGGTTCTGCGTTAGTAGTGATGGGGAGATGCATAGTTTTTTGGTGTGGGACTAGTGAGAGTTCCAACAGTGTTGTGAACCATGGTTGACGTGCCCATGTGGGAGCCACTAGAATCAATTTTAGAGCCTGTTGTCAGAGCTTGCTTGTGGAATCAGTGGGAGTGGCGGAAAAGCAGACGCAAATCTGCCTGACAAGTTCATCCATATTGCATTGCCGTTGGACAGCTGGTGTGGAAACCTGGCGGCGAAGGTTGGGCATTTTGCGTTTGTGTGTGGCAAACAGATCTATCTCTGGTTGGCGGCCCCACATTTGGAAAGATGGTAGAAGAACTTGTGGATGCAGTTCCTATTCGTGAATCTGTTGCGTCTGTCGACTTAACAGATCCGCAATCTGTTTGTGAACTCCTGGAAGGTGTTCTGCAAGCAGGTATATGTTTTGTGGAATAGCCCACCTCCAAAGTTCTGTGCAAGCTGGGACAGCTGCAGAGAATGTGTGCCCCCTTGTTTTTGTATGTAGTACGTGGCTGTTATGTTGTCTGTCCGGATGAGGACAGCCTTGTTTTGTACATGGATTTGGAATGATTTTAGTCCTAGGAATATTGCTAGTAGTTCCAGATGATTGATATGGAGCACTTTCTGTTGAGTGGTCCATTTGCCTTGAGTGGTGTGATTGAGGAGGTGGACTCCCCATCCTGTGAGCGATGTGTCTGTTGTTAGAACTATCTGTGAAATTGGCTCGAGGATCGGCTGTCCCATTGGTTCCACCTCTGCAGAGAACTTTGTGCACGGCTGTCCACCAACACCAGATCTGTAAGTTGTCCTTGAGCCCGATTCCACTGATGTGCTAGAAATTCCTGTAAGGGGCGCATTTGGAGTCTTGCACAGGTACAATAAAAATGCATGATGCCATCATGCCTATGAGTTGCATGAACGCTCTGGCTGTGAGAGAGTGTTTTGTTTGAAATTTGGTAATGAGAGCTTTTATATTGGCTATCCTGGCTGGACTGGGATACGCTAGTGCTATGGAAGTGTTGATTGTGGCCCCTAGATATTGATGGACATGAGAGGGCTGGAGATGCGAATTGGTGTAGTGGATTGTGAATCCCAAATTGTGCAGTGTTTGGACGGTTTGATGAGTGTGTTGAACACAGATTGGATGACATGGCTTTTATTAGCCAGTCGTCGAGATATGGGAAGACATGGATTTGTTGTCTTCTTAGGTGTGCTGCTACCACTGCAAGGCACTTGGTAAACATTCTTGGTGCAGTGGTGACCCCAAATGGAAGGACTTTGAACTGATAGTGTTGTCTGTCCACCACGAAACGTAGATACCTCCTGTGAGAAGGATGTA
This sequence comes from Lissotriton helveticus, assembly GCF_964261635.1. NCBI lineage: Eukaryota > Metazoa > Chordata > Amphibia > Caudata > Salamandridae > Lissotriton > Lissotriton helveticus. Next base: position 174,118,418 of record NC_136061.1, read on the forward strand.
TGGGAAAGTGGAAGTAGGCGCTCTTGAGCTCTAGTGTGGCAAGGAAGTCTCCTTGTTGGAGCAGTGGAAGCACTTGCTGGAGAGTGATAATGTGAAAATGATCCGAGTGTATATACAGATTGAGGGGTCGGAGGTCGAGTATTGGCCTTACTGTCCCGTCCTTTTTGGGATTAGGAAGTATAGGGAGTAAAATTGTCACAATTCCATCACCACCCACAAAATTTGTGGAGAAAAAGAGTGAGCCCCTCGCGGTAGCACCACCAATGGGGTTATCTGGCTAGCAATTACCAGTGTACCCACTTATCATCATCGGTGGCTCACTCTTGTAGTAGTGGAAAGAAAAAGACAAACAGAAGAAAAAGACCAACACCATATAACAGCACTTTTTCTTAACGTCAGCCAGACAATGTACTGATTGTTCGTGCGATAGCAAGTCAACTTAAGCACTTGCTATTTTAGTGTACACATACACCAGTAACACCAGTGAGAAAAGAAAACGTGAATCTCACACAATTAAAAGTAAAGAGCTCACTGGCCACTCCTAATTTATTCTGGGATGCGAGTTCTCCAAATTAAAAATGATTCACACTGGGCAAAATCTTGTGTGAATCATTGTCGCCGATATGTTTCGTTGCTCTTATTTTGCGCAACTTCTTCAGGGCAAACAGGGGTTATCCACTTCTATTTCCACTCTCTTGTAAACCACACCTGTGATGGTAAAAAATGACAAATTGCAGATAATAATGAGCCGATGGTTCTGGACCCTCACATGCCAGCTGGCTGGGTCAAGTACAATTAAAAGATTGTGGCACTTAGATCATTTGTAACATAATCACCTGGGGTTAGTGTCTTTCACGCGTACCTGCTACCCCATTCACTGTGGACATCTGTGTCCAAAAGATCAAGTGTCCCTCTGAAAACCCGCTACCGTCAGGTAATCTGTGCACAAATACACAAACAAACACCAGATTTAGTCAATATCCGGCCGTGTCACCTACCGCTTCTCACCCTATGTTTGCTGTCAATGCCCTTTCATTACACAGAGGATAAATCAACTACTGGCACAAACTCGGAGCAGCGCGCATCCCACCACTGTTGCATTCCCCAGTATAAGCCCATTGCCAGTTAAATCACCTCTATATCCGCCCCATTAAAGATAATGACTCGCTACTCTTACCGCATGAGATAGATCATCTTACCCACGCCGAATCACTGGCAACGCTCGACTTCAGGGTGGTGATGGAATTGTGACAATTTTAAATATTTCCTACTGTGTACCATTGACACCTGCACAGTAATGGATAGCCTAAAAATAATGGGCACGTGGTAGTAAAAATTTTATATACACCGCTACATTTTCTGTGTGTGGAATAGAAAGAGCAAGAGTGTCTGGAGGGACAGGCCATACTTTGTTTATTGCAGGTTGAGTCGGGGGCGGCCTGATTCTTTTGTTCCCCCTGAGGCTCCAGATAATTGGAAGTAAACTCCTGTTCCCTGATGTAGTAAGGGGACTGGCTCTATGGCTTGCTTTTGAAGCAGTGAGAGAACTTCTTGTTTTAAAAGCGCAAGATGTTCTGTGGACATTGGACGCTGCTTGGGTGGCATGTTTGGGGGGGTAGCTGTTGAGTACGAGGCAGTAACGATGTTGGATCATTTGTCTTACCCACTTGTCTGTTGTGATGGAATTCCAGACAGGTAGGAACTGCGATAATCTTTCCCCAAACGGAGTGGAATGGCCTGGTGGGAGTGGAGGCAAGTCACTGTTTAGCGGCGGGGGTGGTGCGAGTGTTATTGTTACCTTGGCCTCTCCCCTTGTTGTTATTTCCTCTGTATCCTCCTCTAAAATATCCTCTGTTGGGGGATGTTTGGGTGGTGTTTTTAAAGGAAGCTGAGGTTTCTGTACCCATGTTTTTAGAGGCGCCTCTATAAAAGGAGCGATGAAAGGAGCCACGTGTGTATCGAGACTACAGTGCTCCCATGGACTTTGCAGTCTCGGTGTCTTTTTTCATCTTTTCTAGCACAGTGTCCACAGCCGGTACAAAAAGTTGTTCTTGATTGAATGGCTGATTTAGAATGGTTGATTGGACCTCTTGCTTAAAGCCTGAAATGCGTAGCCAGGCGTGTCGTCTGAGCAGTACACTAGTATTAATAGACCTAGAAGCAATATCTGCTGCATTAAGTGCGCATTTAATGGAGGCATTTGTTATTAACTTCCCTTCCTGAATTAGGTCATTTACTTGAGTTTTGTATCGGGGGTGGTGCATCCCCCAAGGTTTGTGAATTGGCGCGCTTTCTCTATTGGATCTATTGGGTCGTTGTAATCCCAATCGTCCTGTGGTATATAGTCTGGATCCGTGAATGAGTCTGCAGGGTGGTCCCCCCCCCCTTCCCCAACCCCACAAGCCATCATCATCATCATCTTGTGGTGGTGTATGTGGTGGAGAAGTTACAGGTGAGGTGGTGTACCAGGCGTAGGGAGGGGAAGAGGATTACAAGGAAGGACAGGAGAAGAAGGATGCATAGGTGAAGTGGCCCAGTCCTGCTTCCTGACAGGCACTGAATTGTTTGAGTTTTTGTTGGATGGTACAGCTGTGACATGTCCTGTTTTGGGATTAACCTTGATCTTCTTTTGTTTGGGATCTACAGGATCTGGATTCAAAAGTTCCTCTTCCTCGATAACCGCTTCAGGCGCCAGTTTTTTCGGTTCCAAGCGGGGTTGAGTTTTGTGCTCTTTGGCCTTGGGAGGCGTGTTAAAATCCTTTGGCTGGTTCTTCGGTTCCGAAGGTTTGGGTTTCAGAGTCGAAGCGTGATCTTTAGGTTTGGAAGTGTTCTAAGCCGTTTTATCCGTAGGGTTTGAGGTGTTCGAGGCCGGGTTGTCTTTTGGTGCCAAAGGAATCGGTGCTGATTTCGGAGCAGAGTGTTCTTTTGGCTTAGGTGCCGAAGGCTCCAGTGGGACTATTCCGTGCGGTTTGCTAGGTCCAGAGCTACCGGAAGGCTTGTATTTCTTCTTCGGAGCCGGGCCTGGAGGCGGGGCTTCTAAAGTGTGCTTTTGGTCGCGACTGGAGCCAACAGTCGAAGTCTTGACCAGTGCCTTCTGTTTTGATGGTGGGGTTGGGGCAGTAGTACTCACTCATTGACCTGGAGTGATGGGGTCATCGGAGTCTTCTGCCTCTGACACGATTTCCAGATCCTCTGAATCTTCTTCTGGGACATCTGCGCCTTCGTCAAAGATGTCTACCAATTCCGGAGCTGATCTCTGTGCCATGATTTGTCGTCAAGCCCGACGATTTCGGATAGTCTTTTTCAATCGAAAAGAGGCACAGGCTTGGCAGCTGGACTCGTGTTCTGGCGAGAGGCACAGGTTACAGACCTTATGATGGTCGCTGTGTGGGAACTTTGCTCAACACTGGGGGCATTTCTTGAACAGCGTCCTTTCCATGAGTCATAGGCCTTAACGGCGTCAATAGGCCCAACGGCTCGTGTCGACGATCGGAATCAAATCGATGAAAGGCACATCGAAGATTTGATGTTTGAAGTGACTAGAGAAAGTTATGCGCGTTGAAAAAGTTTGACAATGAAGTTTCGAACCGGGGTGCAAAAGTTGCATCCGGACCCAATGGCGGAAAAAAATCTGAGGATGGAGTCGTTGCCCATGCACACTATTGTTCAAAGGAGGAGTCACCTATCATGTGACTACAAAGACTTCTTCCCAGACACAAGGTGCAACCATCCGAGCCCAACACCAGATGGTGATCTAAAGTGTGTGATCTGCAGCTCATATGCCTCAAACACATGGTAGATCTACAGAGGTAATCGGTTGGGTTACATTTCTTGGCAGCTCTTTCAATCAAGGTATGAAATTTAGAGATCATCCGTAGCATTTTTTAAATTGGCCCATTACCACTTGGAACCATACAGTCTCAGCCATTATCATCCCTTCCATCACTATCTGGTGGTAGTCAACCTTCCTCTACTATATCAGAACAGGAAGAACGATTAGGGTAAACATCTACGTCTATGATCCCCTTGGTGTTGGAAGTGATGTTGGCGGTGATGACTGCCTCGGAGGTGAAACAGGTAAAGGAGCAGGTTGAGGAGGCGGGAGGGTGAGAGCAGTAGGCAAGCCCATGTTAGGACTATTAGATGGTTGCTGCAGCAATAACTTGGAGCCTGGTTTAACATCTTGGCAGATGGGTTACTCGGTCACAATGGCCTTTGTGACAAAGAAACCTGTCCGCCAAGATCTAATTCAGGCCCTTAGTAAAAGTATCCATCATTTGTTGCAAGGTTGATAAGAAGGCCATTGGCACTTGGACCACATGTTTATATTAGGTAGTTTTGCCTTAAATTCATTTGAATGCTTCCAAACATGTACTCCTGCGGACACATTCACTGTAGGATTTCTTATTGTCCACTGCTACCTCTTCTCTAACAATGGATCTTTTATAAATTAACATGCTTGAATCATTACCTACCATAAGAATGGGAATCCAGGTTTACCAGCCTGACACAGAATGAGTCAAGAGTGAATGTATATAAGGTACCAACTTTGAAGAACTGGTGTTACAGGTAAGTCACTAATTTCTTCAATATCTGAGACATATCTCACATCCAATTGCTTTGAGCTCTAAGCTGTCAACATAGGCATAATCACTAGCCACTTATTCCTGGTCTGACCGTAATAATTGTACCGGAGCCACATCCATGACCCTCAAAGGTTAAGAAACATTTCCTTTCACGTTTTTCATTGACTGTGTGTGGTTCCCAATGATAATTCAGGCAACGGTATGGTAGTTGTCGGTATGGTCAACGTCGACGGCATGTTGATGCCCATAGTGTTGTTGACGGCATGCTTGACGCCAACTGTGTAGTCGACAGTATCTTCATCTTATGCAATGGAGTTATAATCTTTGATGCCTACGGGCTAGTCGATGACCATGCTTCCTTTGAAAATATGTTTTTGTCTCGTCATAGGTGAGTCTCTGTAGCGCTTAGACTCTGGTTTGTCAGCAGATGAGGTGGCTGCAAGTGCTGTACCAAACAGATCATGCTCAGGAAACCGTAAAAGTCTCCTCTTGTGTGCTGCCTTCATGGAAGTGCTTGGGAGACACCCTTCTCATGGAATCATCCCCTGAAGAGGGGACATCTCCTTTAGAAGGGTGAAAATGCACTTTATTCTTAAGATGCCAACCTCCTCTCTCTGTACTGGAGTGGAGAGAGACTTGCAGATCTAGTAATCTGTGGACTTATTTAGGATAAGAATGCTTCAGCTCCACCTTATTGGCTAAAGTTTGGGTTCTTTCAACTGAGGTGGATGTGTTACTCAACATACTATGTTGTTTTAGGCCTATGGCAATTTTACATGATATACCATATGATATATATTAACACTGTATATTGCTTTTTTAATGTATCAGGGATTCCCAGCCTGACAGGGAATGATTCAAGCATGTGAATATATAAACGAACTAATGGTGAAAAACGGAGGTGTACAAACTTTGTTTTTTTAATGTTTCATTAAGATTTAGTAAATAGGGCCAAAGTGCTGCTCCCTATCCCATAATAAAATACTACACTGGACTGTTTCCCACTCCCTTTGCATGGGAGTATTCCATACCTAGCTTAGAGTGGCTATTTCCTATCCGGTATCACTGAGTCATGGCCACTTACTTCCCTTTCCTTCAACCCTTATTTGGGACAGGTCCTCACCCACTCATCTACCTGTGAAGCACGAAACCTGCCTATCTTTATAGATGTATACAAAACTGTGCCATTTTTTACTATCAACAATGTTAGTTCTTCCTAACTACTACTTTACACTAACATGATTTTTTAAGTTGTTCAATTACACAGTACACCAAACAATATGTATAGGCGTCTCAGTAGTGCTGGATGTTAAGCCCTCCTCTGTCAGGTTGGATTCCCATACGTTCCACACTTCCTCTTCAGACTTGCTGCATCCAAACAGCTACTAAGTATGACTGGATGCCACTTACCACTTCTCCCAGCAGTAGTGCTCTATTTCCAACACCTGCAGGCTACTGCAAACATCCTCAACCCCCTACCCAATTTTCCAGCATCCCACTCACAAACACAATGCAACAGAGCTGATTCCCAGTCTCGCACTCCTGGACTATAGCCTCATCAGAAAAGTAGATTCTATAGTGCTTTCCCTTCTTCAGGAGGGCTGAGAAAAACACCATCACTACTCACCGAACAAGAGCCAGTCATACAACTGCCTCCCACCTTCTTGGCAAGGCTGAATCACATCTCCTTACTGAACAGTCCTCAAAGGACTTGATAGACAAATCCCTTTAATACCAACCTTGATGAAAATGTGTTCCTACAAGATCTGTCTTATGTTAGACAGGGCTGTGTACTTCGTCATTCCGGTCTCAGAAATTCACCTCTTCACCTCCAGTTTGTAAAGTTTGCACCTTGCAAAACTTGTACCTTATCCTCAACTGTCTCAGACTGGATTCAAATCCCTCCCATCCACCCCTTAGCAAGGCGTGCGCACAGGGAGTCACTACTTGCCTCTTATCACAACCCTTTTCTGCAGATTTGTACTCCCCTCTTTTCTCTAATGAAACAAATCAAAACTCCTCTCCTTACTAGTTGATCATTTCTGAAAACCTGGCACCTTTCTCACTCCAAAACAGGATTTACTATCCTTCCCTTGAAGGCTGGATCCACCCCTTTAGCTTTCCAATTTTGATCTGATCATTTCACTCAACAGGACAACACCTCAACTGCCCTCCATGCAGAGGTGCAGCATAAATATCCACCCAGTACGATTTGCCTCAGCCCATTCTCTCTAATAGGTGTATCCTCAGCCATAGCTCCTGCTCTAATTCTGTTACATCAACAGATCAGTATTCAATACAGATCTGACCTGCATGTGCCTAAGAAAAGCTTTTTCCAGATTAAGAAGGGAATAGCTAAGGCAGTGCTGATAGCCAGTGGTTTAAATACAACAGGGAGTTGACAAGAGAAGAAAGCATTGACCTTTGGTGTTTTAAGTTTGTAATGCTTCAAAAGCTAAACATAACAAATGAAGGCATTGTCTGACATATGTGATTCAGCTGGCTCTTACCAAAGTCTGTATCCACAGCGTCTGTTCCTTCACTTCCATTCTTTATACCGTTTACCTCACTGACAGCTTTAGAAATGCTCCCACTATTGTACTTTCCTCCTGGATTAAGAGCGCAGGCTTTGGCGATGGAAGTGACCAAGTACTCATCATCTGCATTACGCCAGCCCCACCAGCTAATCTCCGGTTGGCTGCACCGGGCAATCACAGCCCCATTCTTCTGATGTCTATTAGGGGAGAGGTGAAAAGATAGCAACAAATATTATAAAAAAATCTTTAGTCTTATTTAACACAGCTACTAAAAATACATTGATCAAAATTTTCTACTAACATGTTTAAGGAAGTTGATGTAGTAGGAGCTCCCAAACATTTCCAATATATTTAACATTGAGGGGCACATTAAAACCTACATTTTAAGTTGAATGTGCCACTCTGCAAACACCTGTCAAGATCTTCAGTTTACCAGCTGTAATTTTCCACCAGGTTCCCATGAAATAGCCATCAAATATTTTATTCTAGACAAAGGAACAATAAGTAATACATATGTGCTGGAAGCCCTTTCTTCTTAAGGTAAAGAACTTGTACAACTTCAAGGGTATCAAAGCCAAACATTAAAAAAATGCCAATGGTTGGGTTTGAGGAAAGTGGTGTATTATATTGTGTGGTTGTGCGACCTCACTGTGTAAAGCACTCACAATACTGTCTTGGAACCAGTTTGGGTCGTTTGTTAAACTGTAGTTCAACCGTGGGTAACTGTGGCTTCGAGCAGTCAGGCTTAAACAAAGGATCAGCATTTAAAAGTACCAAAACAACTGAATAAGAAGTCACAACAACAAAATTCAACACTAATCTATTACAAACATTGGCAATGCCAATAGGTCTCGCCTATGAGATCTATTAGTTTTGGCAATATTTTGTAGCCATGCTGTACAGCAGCACGGATGGTTTGCAGTGTGGCTAAATCAAATTTCAAAAAGTACTATGATGCAGCCAAGGCTAATGCACTCTTTTTTATTATTATTTTTAGCCATGCTCCACAGCAACCAAACTGCTATATAGCATGGCTACAAATCATTGCCAGAGTCGGTAATGCCCATGCTGTACAGCATAAACTAAAGGCAATGGCAGAGCCAATATTATCAAAGGTAAGACGTATTGGCTTTGCCAAAGCTTAATTGTTACACTTCACATGCGTGAAAAAGAAAAAGATTAGGACATTTGGCAAGGAAAATCCTATGGGTGGGTTGGGGGGGGGGAACTCCTCAGTCTACGGTCTTGCTAGGGCAACTTTGGCCATATTGGGATATTGGGGTGGGGGAGGTGATATCCCTCAAATTTATGTTTTTTTTTATTTATTCATTTGTTTAATGCGATTTGATATAGCGCGAACTTTACCCGAAGGTGTCAGAGCGCTTTACATAAGAACCAGTTGCAAAACATAAGGACTAATTATTACATGCGTTACATAAAAGATACAAACAGAAAAAATTGCAAATGTACAAGATGTAAGGTCACACAAAGAAGAGATACAAACAGAAAGAAAAATTGCAAATGTACAAATAGTAAAGTCACTCAAGGAAGAGATACGAATGTATATTCTCTAAGATTCACATAGGAATGGTAGAGTACAAAGGTCTACTGCATATACTAGTGATTAGAGTTATCTCTCGGGTCAAGAAGAATCGGTGCAACTTTTGCGCATCAGGACTCTGCTTCCCAGGCTGCATGTCAGCGGTCAAGTGATTGTGGTTATTAACCAGCCAAGACAGGCTTCGTCAACTTTTGTGACCCTGTAGCAGGAAGTCAGCCAACTGACTCTTGGAGTTCACTTCTTCTGTCTGGGGCTCAGGGATGACTTTCTCAAGAAGAGCACCAAAGGTACAGTCCTCTCTTTGCCAGCCCAGGTGTAAGAGATGGAGTCAAGTCTTTGGTTCAGCCTCTCTTTGACAGGTCCAGGGAACAGCAGGGTAGTCCTCAGGTCTTCTTTCCAATGTAGATGTGATTATGCCCAGAAAGTGCCTTCGGGATGCGGTAGTTACTAGTCAAAGGGCAACTAGGCCCCTTCCCACCTGGTGACTACTTCATGCAGTGTGGTATCTACTATCCCTAATGCAATATTCTGCCACTTCCAAGAAGGCAGAACCCCTCTATCGGTGTGTGGAGCCTGGGAGCCCGCCCTAGAGATGTTGCTACCTGAAGTTTACACGCCCACAGGAAAACTGCTATGTCAACTGTTTTCCCCTCTCTGTCCTCATTGTCAACCTGCCTACCAGAACAAAAGAGCAGCCCCTATTGTGTCTACATTTGCCCTTCAAAGTCAGCTTTGCCTTTGGGCTCACACCCAGTCTGGCTTTCCAGTTAGAAGCCGATTCACATCTCTTCCAGCGGCAGGTCCTTTTTGTTCTTTCCTTGTTCTTCTCACCAGGAGGGCAGAAAGCAGTCTTGTGACTGGTAGCTGTAAATGGCCACCGGAAAAGTGGGCAACAGGGTGGCAACTTTCTAAAGTTGCCTTGTACTGAAAAGTTGCATACATTTTGACTTAAGCATTAGGTCGGTATAATGTTTTGATTCTTTTGATGCCTTAAGTATCCTTTTTAGTAGCCACATACAGAATTTAGCACAGCTGAGTTGTTAGCGGGTAACCCTGCAAGCTCCAATGGGGCCACTATCCTCACTCACAGTAAAAGTGGCAATTTAGGGTTTTTACTGCCAGGACATGTAAATAACATGGTCTGCTTCTTAATATACTGCACTCTGCCTTAGGACTTGATTGGCCTACTTGAGGGGTGACATATATTAAAAAGGGAGGATTTGGGCTTTAAAATTAATTTAAAAGACAACGTTGAGTTAGCAACTAAATACTGCTCTACCAGTCAACTATGGCAGTATGGGATTCATGCTTCTGCGTTGTCACACTTGAGATTGCATAACGAGGGACTGCATTCCACAAGAGAATTATTTAATTAATTTCTTTTTATTCAGTTTTCTTTTTTACACAGAGGCAACCACAAAATACACCACCATATCTCTGATAGTATTTGCCAACTCTTTGACACAGACTTCCAATTGTCACTAGGGTGCTTCTATTGCCATAGAGGTGGTAGGACTGTGAGACATGGACTCTCACAAGAGACACTAACTGACAGGCCCTAGTTACCCCTGGTACCATATACTAGGGACTTAACATTAAATCAAGTTATGCCAATTAGAACTAAGCCAATGAAACAAGTACTTTTTAAGGGTCACAGCACATGCACGGAGTCCTGATTAGCAAGTCTCGGGCATTAGTCTGGTTAAAGTAGTGCCTAGTAGTTAAAAGTGGACGTTAACCTGCAAAAAACCTGTTTCCTTACATGGAGTATCTGAGTCAAGAATCTGTAGGCCTGCTACGATGAACATCATTCCTGAAGTCGAAACAAACATTTAGTGAAGGAGCATCCATAGGCCAACGGCACAGCTTTACATATTTGAGCAAAGTACATGGGAGTGTGGCTGTAATGAGCACAGCCTTCTGCTTGGATGCCAGTAGTATGCTGTTTGTTTTTCTCCCCTAGGATGGTTACATTTTATAAGTTGAGTAACAGTGAAAATACCCTTTTAAAATAATTCTTTGTATGTGAATAATAAAACATCAAATAACCACAAAATGCAAGATATGCGTTGGGGAGTATACAAGCAGATGATAAATACTGATTCACTTCAGAATTCTGCATCAACTACACACTATTTAGGTAGGGACAAGCCGCCCCTCCTTCCCCGCATAAAAAGCTCTTATTCTGTGAAGGACACAATCAAATAGGCCATTTTGGATTGCCGCCCATCACCAATTATCCCTCCTGTCAGCGCAGGTAAAACACAGCATGCATGGTTGTAAAGATAAGAGCTAAGGATTACATGGATTACGAAAACACTAGTATCCTGGGTGGAACAATACCTAAAAAGGAACATGAAATGTTACCTTACAAGCACGACGGCGAATTGTGGTGAGATGTAATACACAGATACACTCTTCCCTTTGCATCAAACACCTGTAGTTCACTGTATGGTCTATGATAATTAAAGAACTTCAGTCTAGCAGAATGAAAAATAATTTGTCCATTTCATCAAGTATGCACTATTTAGAAACTGCAACTTGGCAAAGTATAAAATATAAAAAGTCAAAACTGTGCAACGTACCTGTATACAACAACAGGAATCCTCTTCCAGGACCTGAAGGAAGCAACATTCTCCAGCTCTTTGTCTGTGATCCACACAGGAACCAAGAGTTTCTGAGGGTAACTTGCACACAACCTATAAACATCAATCCCAAACATTTAATGAGACTAAGCATGGAGCACATGCACAAAAAATGACTAAGAATAAATCAAACCATAGAACATGGATCACACAAAATCTTGCAAGCCTACAGGATGGACCTCATTTATCATACTGGAGCAGATTACATGGCTCACACCTATAAGCATGAGCTAGCAATCCCCACTTGCCCCCGAACCCCCAAAATAGAAATATACTGTCATGTAACAGTTTTACTGCTTGAGACTATTTTAGAGTTCCATATATTCAGTATTCCTCCATCTAGCTTTTGGGCAATTAAAAAACATGCAAATAATACACCAACTATGTGATTGTTCTCTTTAGACTTCGTGTTCATCGGCTGATAAGAGTTTTCCAGATGAAGACTTTATTTGTTATTACTTATAGACCATTTGTGTTGTTCAGGGAGAAGAGAATTGTGTGAATCTTCAAAGTCTAGCACTGCAAAAGGAATAGTCACTTATCTGCAATCCTAATTCTGCTTGAGGGGAATCTCCAATGAAATCATAAGCATTGAACTATCCTGGAGCAGTTGTAAAAATATTGTTTCACTTGTGTTAGAAAATTGTTTGAAACGTTAGTGTTAAAATGGCCACACTACTCAATCACGTTAGTTTAGTAGCACATCCACCTCACTTGAATCAACCTGAACATCAGCCAGTGAGGTGGAAGTAATGAGCTTTCTTCTGCCCTTACAAACCACCATAGCTGAAATGAAGTAGCACAAGTGTAAAGAGTGCATATCATAGCAGTGAGCCTCTGACAGAAGAGGAGAGAGGGCGGCATATGAATGTATGAAACAAACCAACGCTGGAGAACTGGAGCAGCTAAGTAATTTCTTATCTGGCACTGGATCTTTCATACATTCACATACTTGAATAAGAAGCAGTGCATAACATTTTAGAAGAACGGGAAGTAGGCTCACCTTATCAGAACAGGTTGTGTAGAACTGCTTGTCCAACTTCTGCATTCCCTTTCAAGCAGTAATGCCTGAGGAACGCATGCCTGCTTTTCTACATGGCTGCACAGCAAATGTCCTGTAAAAGCGCTCCAGCATACAGTGCAGCTCTTATGCTTCTGGCAAGGCTTGGACTTAATGCTTTGGAGCAAACGCCTTGACTTGTTGTGACAAAAGGTGATGCAACCAGACAGTAAACATGCAGTACCTTGTTTGAACAATGAGTGGCCCCTTCCTGGATGACCGAATAAGCCAAATAATTGATCTGAGAAACTTGACCTTTTACTCCAGTAGGTTTAAGAGGACTTCATTCTCTGCTGCTGATCAGAGATCTCTCATGGGCAGTTTCTGCATCTGTTGTCATAATTCTACTGTATGTTCAAGTTTGAAATGGAAGACCTGCTTTGAGGTTTGATGGGAGCCTCCACCACAGCATAGCCTGCTTGATGCACCTGTTGACTGACTGGGTCATTCCATGAACCGTTCACCAGCTTCCTCTACTTGTCTACCTCCAGCTCAATAGACGTCATATAGAGCCTGCTAAAAAGAAGCAGGCCAATGAAAAACAGGAGACCTAAAAAGGGATTTGTATATCCTGATGGGCACCATTTGCTTGGAGCGAAATGCATTTGCCAAGACCTGAGTTTTACAACGTTTTTGCAAAGTCTCCAGAGTTGAGAGTCCAAAATTGCCCCTAGGAATTGCAATCTTGATACAGGACAGAAGGAGGATTTCTCAGAGTCTAAGTCCTAATTCTGGGAGTAGGCTGATGCAGGGAGTTATAGAGTCACTAGCCTTTTCCTTTGATGGATGATAGATGAGAGTGGTTCAAGTAGGGGTGTAGTTACTGATCTTGTTTTGAAGGAAATAAGCTACCTGTGCCAGGCACATTGTAAAGATCAAGAGCACAGACTTCAGACCAAATGGAAGCACCCTGAATTGATAGTGCTGCCTAGTCACTGAAAATCGTAGGTATTGCCTGCTATTTCAATGTTTAAGGATGTGAAAATATGCATAGTGAAGATCCATGAAGGTCAGGCACTTACCTTCCGGAAGCATAAGAGACTTCTTGGAAGGATACCACTCGGAAGGACTGTTTATTTCCAGGAATTTCATCACATCTCAAAGGCCCAGTATGGGTCAAGAAAAAAAAACAAAACAAGAGTAATCCCCGATTCCTCTTATTCTTTGGTACCTTTTCTATGCTTTCTTTAACGGAGAGGTGCATATCTGGTGGTAACTCTTTTTGGCCAGGTTTCTGTATAAAGTCTAGAGTGTGATCAGGCTGCACTATTTGAAGCATTCTTCAATCTATAGTTATCACTTCCCAAGCAGGAGCAAAAGCAGAGATTTTTCCACCGACTGTTATTGTCCAGTAGGCGCCGAAGCCATCAAACTAATTTAAACAACTGCGGCCTGGGACACATGGGTGCTGTTTATTATGTATACAGAACCACTTCCTTATTTAGAGGAGAGGAACACTCAGCTGATGCTTCAAGGCCGCTGCATGCCGGAATTCCAGCCCAGCTGATTCCAGTTTACTGACACAAGGGATGTACACCAAGACGGACAGCCTGACGACACTTGCCCCCAGGTAATGGGCAAGTTAGACCACCAGTCATGGATTTGGCAGGTCACCCACCCTAGACAAATCTAGGTTAGAGAGCGCTAGGAAGGAGTACACTATAATCAGTATTTATATGCCAGCATATATTCAATGCTTTCGAATTATTCATCTTTTTCACTATTCTTATAATGCTAATTAAGCTACTTCGTTTCATTCTACTGATCGCAGCACACCTTTTACAATAATCACACTATTTTAATAAATATTGAAACGCCTTGCTGAGTACTTCGTGTGTATTTCTTGGGTACACATGAGAGTCTAAACTAAAAGGTTCTAGATCTGTTACCATGATTTCCTTAGGGGATAAGGGTGGTCATGTTCTGAGGTTTTACAAACATTTGTTACCCTGTAAGGTTAGGTGCAGATGGTGCACTGTGGCTAGCAGGACTATGGGCCAACATATCCTGAGGGTGTGCACAGAATCAGTCTGCATAATCCTGACGTTTATTTTGTCCAAACGCACAGTTTTACTTGAGAGGTTCGGGCCATACAACAGAATTACACTGGTAGTAAGGATGGCAAGCTGGTAAAAGTCAAACTATCCCTTTTTCATGTTCTGAAGTAGCCTTGGCATCAATCTCTGCCTGCAGAGTAGCCATGATCGTACCCAGATTGTCTTGAAGGGTAGTAGGGTTTTCCTTGGATCCAGTATTGGGAGAAGCCACCTTAACAGGCTTGCGATCTTCTTGAGCCAATTAAAGGCATGGAAGCAGGATGTCCTACTTGATGCTCTGCAGGGCGTCATCTACATGTTTTCCCCAAAAAAGCTGATCAATCAAAAAGCAATCCCAAAATATCTTCCTGGAATTCTGGAAGGAAGGAAGCTGACCATAGTCATCTCTGAAAGGCTGCAGGCTGACTGAGGCCTGGGCTGGAAGCATCCATCATTGCATTGATGATGGTGGCTGCCTTCCTTGATAATGGTCTTAGCTTCTACTCTGCTATCATCTGGGATGAGACTGATAAGGGTTGAAATGTCATGCCTCATCTAGCAATCTTGTTCACTCAGGATGGCCTAGGTATTTTCGCTTTTGTGGATGTCGCAGCCAGATAGCTGACGTTGCATCGCAAGTTGTTTATGTGCCTGCCATCCCTGTCTCGAAGCACTGAAGCCAGAGTGACAGGATTCATTTGATATCTGCTGGGCTACTGCCACATGATGGAGTCACGCTGGGCTACCTCCACATGATGGAGTCACGTTAAAGTCAAGCATGCTGGCACTGATTCTGAATCATGTACTTCTCCAGGCACAGTATAACTGCCCAAACTCTGATCAGAGTATGCATTAGCTTGCAACTCTTCGACTAGACAAAATCCAGGATCAGGCTGAATTTTATTAGCTATTTAGTTACCTTTGGTAATGCCTTATCTGGTAGAGACTATCTAGCTGCAGATTCCTTACCTAACAATATACCCAAGGAGTCAGACTAAATTCGGAATTTTTTTTAGCATTTCCCTTCCGTGCCACTAGGTATTTTCCTTTGGCTCAGTGTGGAGTCATCTGATCCGCGCTGCGCCTATATAAGCTCCACCCCAGTGTGCGGACCTCAGTTCTTGACTGTTTGTCTGCAACAGAGGCACAGAGCAAGACCGAGAAGAAATCATTACTATGCCAGGATGAGGTCCAGAAGGATCTCTTGAATGTTAGACACACAGTTCACAGAACAGGGAGGATGTGATGGTCAGTAAGGAATTTGCAGCTAAACAGACTACCAGATAAAGCGTTACTGAAGGTAAGTAACATGTTCGTCTGATAGAGACATTTAGCTGCAGATTCCTTGCGTTAGAATAGATACCAAAATAATTTCGCCAGAGATGGGTCTGTGTACTAAAAAATCCTGGAGGGCAAAACAGGTGAAATGTCCATTTTGACATATCCGACTGAGCAGTAATGCATGCCAAATATGTGCAGTGATGTCCACGTGGCTGCTTGACTCATGTCTAGATCTGGGATTCTTCTCTCCAACGCAGTGGTCCTAGCCTTCGCTCTTGTTGAATGAGCCCGCAAGGCCCCTGGGGATTGCCATTTTGGGAATTGCATAAGAGAATTTAACACAGAGGATGATCCATCTAGAGATGGTACGTTTCTGAACTGCCTTGCATTGCACCCGCTAAACCAACAAAGAGTTGATAGTCCAACCAATGTCCTCTACGATTGATGTAAAATTATAGCACCCTTTTTAGGTGCAGCCAGTGAAGCTTCTCTTCTTACTTGGTAGGATTGGAGTGGGGTGGGGGTGGGGATTGAGGTGAGTGCAAATAGAGTAGGAGCAATGTTATGGTCTGCCCAACATAAAAATGTGTGCCCAGTCGTTCTTTATCTTCTTGAGAACACTAGACAGGAGCAGTATCAGAGGAAAGGTGTTTAGGAGTCCTGAGCTCCACTCGAGATGATATAGGTCTCTGAGCAAGAGCCACGGTGGTAGCAAAATGATCTAACCAAGATTCTCCCCAATTTGTGACACTACCTTTTGATGAAGAAGCCATTCGTGATCAGAAAGGCATCAACGCCTGAGTTAATCTGCTCTGGCATTCAGCGAATGCACCAGATGTTGAACCACCAGGAATATATCCCGATTTTCCATCCCTGTCCAGAGACACAGAACCTCTTGACAGTTCACAACCTAACTCCGCTCTACTCGTTGCAATACCACATGGCGGTGGAGTTATCCGTGAACACCTGAACCAGCCTTCTCTTGATGGAAGAAAGAAAGGCTATCAATGCCGGGTGAATTGCGCTCAGTTCCAATAAGTTGAAGTAGAGCTAAGACTTCGCCAGAGACCAGAGTCCTCCGATCTCCCCCTCTCCCAGATGGTCGCTCAACCCAGAAGTGAGGCATCCATCACTACTGTGACCTCTGGAGGAGGAAGAGAGAGGGGTCTGTCATTGACCCAATCACGGTTCGTGAGCCACCACTGCAGAGATGCCTTCGATATATGGACCATGTCAGAGAGATTCCCCTGATGTTGTGCATACTGGGACTTCAAAATCCACCGCTGAGCCTGCATATGCCAATGAGCATGTTTAACCAGCAGTATGCAGGAGGCCAGGTGACTCAGAGTCAATCTCACCGCAATCCAAGATAGAGGCTGAAACATCAGAATCATAGCACAAATATCCTGGACTTGCTTTTGCAGAGGGTAAGCCAGAAACTGCACTGAAGAAGAAGAGAATGCTTTATTGCCATTTGCAATATTTACAAGGATTGTACAAATACCACACTTGCATTCTAAATGTCAGTCTGGATAAGCGCATGTGATTTAACAGTAAAAGCACATGAAAATGTCCCCTGACGGTGCAAGTGTAGAGCTAGCTGACCGGTCATCATCACCCTTTACTGCCGAATAATATTACAGAGTGTGGAAGAATCTGCTGACCCTAGTATGCTGATCACGGCGTTGCTTCAAGAGTTTCTGCAAAACATGCAAGTCTATAGTTTTTCGATCAGTATTGCTGAAGCTCCACCTCCCCCGTTGCAAATTCCAGCTAGACCATATTGTCCGGGTTTAAGCGCATGGGCCATGTGAGCGACAATTCTTGCTCCGGACATTCCTATTGGATGGCCCAACGAGACTGCCCCTCCGTTCACATTGACTTTGTCGGGATCGATCCCCAGCATTTTGATGTTGGCCAAAACAACAACACTGAAGGCTTTGTTGATCTCCCACATGGAAATGTCTTCTATCTTAAGGCCTGCATAGTCTAGAATCTGAGGAATAGCATATGCTGGTGCAATTGGAAAATCTATAGGATCAACAGCCGCATCAGCAAACCCTCGAATTCTTGCCAGTGGGGTGACATTGAACTTCTTGGCAGCATCAGCAGTCATGAGGACCAGGGCAGCTGCTCCATCATTCAGAGTGCTGGCGTTGGCAGCAGTAATAATCCAATGCTCTTTTTGGAAAACAGTCTTTAGCTTCGGCACTTTACTGAAGTCAACTCGTTTGTACTCTTCGTCTTCCTGCACCAGCACATCTGGTTTGCCTTTTTGTGATACTGTTACAGGAACAACCTCATTTACAAGAGTTCCTGATTCCCACGATGTTCTACTTCTGGTGTATGAACTTATGGCATAAGCATCTTGTTCCTCTTGTGTGATGTTTAACTTCTTAGCCGTATTCTCGGCACAGTTACCCATGTGAATTTTGTTGTAGATGTCGGTCAGCCCATCTTTTACAATTAGATCTTCTAGTTTTACTCCTCCATATGGTGTGGCTCCTCTGCTCATTACGTATGGAACATTAGACATACTCTCCATTCCTCCAGCCACCATCACCTGCTGATGCCCACACATCAAACTTTGAGCTGCCATCATTATGGACTTCATTCCAGATGCACATACTTTGTTGATGGTTGTTGCTGGGGTTGAAACAGGTAAACCTGCGCCCAGTAAGGCTTGTCTGGCTGGGGCCTGCCCTTCTCCTGCCTGTAGGACATTGCCCATGTACACTTCTTTAACTTCTTCTTTCGGAAGGCCTGCTCTTTCAATTGCTGCTTTAATTGCAACAGAACCGAGTTGCGTCGCTTGAAAAGATGAAAGGCTTCCTTGAAAAGATCCTATTGGTGTCCGGACAGCGCTTACTATGACTACTTCGTTACAAGTGCGTGGTGCTGCATAGCCTCTGTGGAAATATTTCAGGACCTGCAGCGATCGCCTTACCGGCGAACTTAAGCTTCGGAGGGGGGGCCACGCTGACTTCAAGTTGCAGTGCAAAACCCCACTGACAGCCAGTCACTCGGTGCACAACCCAGCTAAAACGAAGCCAAAGATCCCTCCCTCGTTCCAACCAAGAAACTGCACTGTATCCAGAATAGTGCCAATAAATTAAGCACCTGAGAGGGAGTCAGGCGTGACTTCGGCGTGTTGATAATAAACCTCTGCGAAACGCAGGAGTTCAGCCACAGTCTTGAGGTGGGAGGTGACTGCCTGGGGCAAGCCACTTTCCTCAGGTAGAGGAAGACAGATCCCTGACATCCACAGAGAAGCTGCAATCACCGCCAATCACTTTGTGAACACCTGAGGGGCATTGGTTAGGCCAAAGGAGAGCACAGCGAACTGATAATGCGCTTGACCTACTGTGAACCACAGATAACACCTGTGGGCAGTCAGGACGGGGATATGGAACGAATATGCTATTTACCAGTATGCATCTGTTCTTGGCATGTAGGGCTGCTGACATTCATATCTATAGCATAGATCGCCGCCTAGTGTTGGGTCCGGATGATTGCACATTGTTGTCCTGGAAGAGTCTTCGAAGTATCACGAGATAGGTGGCTCCTCCCCTGGACTACAGTGCGCATGGGCATCGAATCCATCCCCAGATTGTTTTTAGCCATTGTGGCAAAGATGGAGTGTAACACCGTGAGTGATGACCATGCTAAGAGTAAGTGTAAGTGCTGCAGCCGCTACAGGCGCCGGGGAGGAGGGCGGGCGATATGAATGTCAGCAGCCCTACATGCCAAGAACAGATGCATACTGGTAAGTAGCATATTCGGTTCGAGGCATGTGTGCTGCTGAATTCATATCTATAGCATAGAATATATAGCAGTCCCTCCATTAGCGGCGGCCGCCTGTGCCAGCTGCAGCAGTTTGAAAAAGTGTTTTTAGAACAGCCTGCCCTACAGCTGCCTGCTGTTTGGAGTGCACATCTACACAGTGGTGTTTTGTAAATGTGTGTGGTGTAGACCATGTGGCTGCTCTACAAATGTCTTCTAAAGGGATATTTCCGAGGAAAGCCATGGAGGCCCCCAACTTGCGGGTGGAGTGCGCCCTTGGGGGGATTGTTAAAGTGCGCTTTGCTTTTTGTTAGCAAATTTGAATACACTTAACGATCCACCTGGCTATACCTGCTTTGGAAATGGGGTTGCCTTTGTGTTGCGCGGAAAAGGCAACAAAGAGTGGTTTCGTCTTCCTAAAATCTTTGGTTCTATCAATGTAATACATTAAAGCTCTTTTGACGTCAAGAGTGTGGAGCATTCTTTCTGCCAATGTCTCTGGATTTTGGAAGAACACAGGCAGTTCAATAGCCTGATTGATATGGAACTGTGAAACCACCTTTGGAAGAAATTTAGGGTTAGTGCGCAGCACCACCCGGTTGGAGTGAATTTGTATGAATGGCTCCTGGATAGTTAGTGCCAGGAGTTCACTAACACGTCGCAGTGACGTAATCGCTATTAGGAAAGCCACCTTCAATGTTAAGAACTGAATCTCGCAGGAATGTAGAGGCTCAAAAGGTGGACCCATTAGTCGGGTGAGGACCACATTAAGATTCCATTCAGGAGCTGGTGGGGTCCTGGGAGGAATTACTCGTTTGAGCCCCTCCAGAAAGGCTTTAATGGCAGGCACTCTAAAAAGGGAGAGATGCAGCCTGTTTTGGAGATAAGCCGCTATGGCGGATAAATGTATTCGAATGGAAGCATATGCTAGATTGCATTTGTAAAGATGTAACAGATAACAAATGATGTTGTGCGTAGACGCGTCAAGCGGGTCTATGTTGTGGTCTACGCAATAAATGACAAATCGCTTCCATTTGGCTGCGTAGCATGCTCTGGTGGTGGGCTTTCTTGCCTCCCGTATGATATCCATGCAGGCAGGAGGTAAGTTGAGGTAGCCAAACTCTAAGACCTCAGGAGCCAGATCGTCAGGTTGAGCTGTTGCGGATCTGGGTGCTGAATGTCGCCATGGCTCTGCGTCAAAAGTCTGGGTGTGAGGTGCAGCCTTTGATGCAGTACCACGGAAAGTTCTAGAAACGTGGTGTACCATGGTTGGCGTGCCCACGTTGGAGCAACCAGGATGAGCGTCATCGAGTGTTGCTTTAGCTTTCGTGCCACCAGCGGTATTAAAGGTGCTGGGGGAAAAGCATACGCAAATTTGCCTGACCAGTTCATCCACATCGCATTGCCTTGCGGGTGCGGGAACCTGGCGGCAAAGCTTTGGCATTTGGCGTTTTCCCTTGTGGCGCACAGGTCTATCTCTGGATGACCCCACTGCTGGAAGTACGGGCGGAGTACTGATGGATGTAGCTCCCACTTGTGCATTTGGTGGCTGTACCTGCTGAGCAGATCCGCCATCTGATTATCCCTGTCCGGGAGGTGTTCCGCCATGAGGAAGATGTTCCTTTGAATGGCCCACTTCCACATGCTCTGAGCCAGATGAGACAACTGTGGAGAGTGTGTACCCCCCTGCTTCTGAATGTAGTACATGGCCGTCATGTTGTCAGTCTGGATCAACACGACCTTGTTGCACAGATGTACCTTGAAAGCCTTCATTGCTATGAAGATTGCCATCAGCTCTAGGTGGTTGATGTGCATCTTCTTTTGCTGCGTTGTCCATAGTCCCTGCACTGTGTAGTGGAGTACATGAGTTCCCCAACCCTGGAGAGATGCGTCTGTCGTTAGGATGATCTGTGGCACAGGCTCTTGGAATGGTCGTCCCTTGGAAAGGTTGTGTGGATTCCACCAATGCAGAGAGTTGTATGCACGACCGGTCACCAACACTAGGTCTTTTAACTGTCCGTGAGCCTGATTCCACTGACGTGCTAAAAGCACTCCTGAAGCAGACGCATATGTAGTCTCGCGTGCGGGACTATGAAGATGCAGGAGGCCATCATGCCTATCAACTGCATGAACACTCGTGCTGGAAGCGAGTGTTGCGGTCTGAATTTCTGTATCAGCAATTGAATGCCGTTGATCCTCACTGAATTTGGCTGTGCTGTGGCCGCCAGAGTGTTTATTGTCGCGCCCAGATACTGCCGTACATGGGCGGGCTGAAGGTGTGACTTTGGGTAATTCAGTGAGAATCCTAGATCGTGAAGAAGGTGAATGGTGTGGAACATGCTGGCAGCGCACTGCTGGGCCGACTTTGCTTGGACAAGCCAGTCGTCCAAATAAGGGTAGACGTGAACGTTTTGTCTCCTGAGGTGCGCAGCCACTGTCGCCAGGCACTTCGTGAACACCCTGGGCGCTGTAGTTACTCCGAAAGGGAGGACTTTGAATTGGTAATGCTGATTTTGAATGGTGAACCTGAGGTATTTTCTGTGTGACGGATGTAGCAGAATGTGAAAATATGCATCCTTTAGATCTAATGTTGCGAGGAAATCCCCCTGATTGAGCAACGGAAGAACCTGCTGCAGTGTGAGCATATGAAAGTGTTCCGATAGGATGTATTGGTTTAGGGGTCTTAGGTCCAGTATGGGTCTGAGGAACCCGTCTTTCTTTGGGATTAAGAAGTACAGGGATTACACTCCTGTGCCTCTTTGTTTCACAGGTACGAGCTCGATTGCCCCTTTTTGCAGCATGACGAGTACCTCTTGCTGGAATAAGTGCATTTGCTCTGTGGACATAGGACGGTGTTTTGGGGGTATGTTGGGTGGGTGGATGTCAACTCCAGACAATAACCGTACTGGATAAGCTTTCTGACCCACCTGTCTGTGGTGATGGATTTCCAGACTGGCAGGAACTGTTGGAGTCTCCCCCCGACCGGTGTTGTATGGTCGGGGGGCAGTGACAAGGCGTCACTGTTTGTTGGCGGCGGAGGATCGGGAGCTGTTGTTTCCACGACCTCTGCCTTTAGCGCTGTTTCCGCGATAGCCACCTCTAATTTGTTTGTTGTACGAGGTTTGTGCGCCACTCTTATTGTACTGTGTTTGCTGGGACAGCTGGCCTCTGGAAACACCTCTATTGCTTGAGCGACGAAAAGAACCACCCCTGAACTGCTGGGACTGGAGAGCCCCCATAGACTTTGCAGTCTCTGTGTCCTTTTTGATTTTTTTCTAGGGTGGTGTCCACCTCAGGTCCAAATAAGTGACCAGGGTTTACAGGTTGATTTAGGATGGTGGTTTGTATCTCCGGCTTGAACCCGGAGATTCTGAGCCAGGCCTGTCGCCGCCACATTACACTGGTGTTAATGGCCCTGGCCGCGGTGTCTGCTGCGTCCAGTGCACACTTAGTAGACGCATTTGAGATGAGTTTCCCTTCTTGTATGAGCATCTCTGCTGCGTCTTTATATTCATCTGGCAAGTGTTGTAACAGGGTCTCAAGTGTATCGTAATGTGCCCCGTCATATCTGGCCAAGAGTGCCTGAGTGTTTGAAATGCGCCAGATACTGGCCGCTTGAGCCGCCACCCTTTTCCCTGATGCTTCTAGCACTTTAAGATTCCTTGTCAGGGGGAGGAGCATCACCAGTAGTTTGTGAGTTTGCCCTCTTCCGGGCATTGGAAACAACTAAAGAGTCCAACGGCAACTGGCCCTTGATGTAGGTAGGGTCCCCAGGCGCCGGCTTGTACTTTTTTTCAATTCTGGGGTTTATAACCCTGGCCCTTGTGGGTTCTTTAAAAATGTCTGCAGCATGTTTTAAGACACCCTTTAGCATGGCCAGAGACATTAAGGACTTTTCAGAGGTGGAAAAGGTGTCAAACAAAAAATCCACCTCAATAGGGTCAGCATGGAGCTGGACGTCATGATTCTTGGCTGCCCTTTCAATAAGCGCATGAAATGCCGCTGAGTCCTCAGTAGGCGATGTTTTCACATTATACACTTGAGTGTCTGGGGCAGTTTGTGGATCCCCTGGGTCAGCAGCATCTGCCCATGTGTCATGTGGATCCTCAGGATCAGTGTCTGCAGGGTAGTTGTACTTATCATAGTCACCTTCCCCAGCCTCCACCTCTGAGTGAGTGGGCGAGATTGGAGCAGTGTCCTGTCCACGTGGAGCTATTAGTTCTACTATAACGGGTGAATCCGTGGAATCCTTCTTTTTCTTTAAAGGAATTGTGTAGGACTCCATAGGCTGTGCTGGGGTGATCTTTCGTTTGTAGATAGAAAGTTTACCGGTGTGGGCATCGATGAATTGTTCCGACTGCTCCTCCAGCAGGGGTTGTCGATGCTTTGTGCCCACAACCGTGCTTTGTGCCCACAACCGCAGGTGTAGGCTTCGGCCCCGTGGACACCTTCATGGACGCCTCGACGACCGTCTTCGTCGCGAATGCCTTCGGCACCACTTAAGGCGGCAGCGTAAACTGAATGGGCGCTGTCGACTTGTGCGGTTTGGTGGCAGGCTTCGGCGTGGAAGCATCCTTCGGATCGGCAGCGGAAGCTTTGTCCTTAATGCGTTTTTAGTGATTACGACACCTGCTTCGTGAAGGAGGCGGACGGCTGCGTCGACTCGACAGGCGCCTTCGAGCCACCACCAGGTGCGGACCCGAGGGTTGTAGTACTTTTGGCCTTGTCCGGCCGACGCGCAGGATCGACAACTTTTGTAGCTCCGAGTCCTTTGTCTGTGTCGACGGCCCTCGGCGCCGAAGTCTTCGGGTCGACGACCTTGACAAGTGCTTTTGGTGTCCCAGTCTTCGGCTCAACACCCTTGAGCGACTTCACCGGGTCGATAACCTTTTTTGGCTCTGTCTGCACCGACAGGTCTGAAGACTTGGAGCCGACCAAGGCGACACGTACTTTTTGTTTCGACGGCGCCTCTAGCACTTTCGGTTGTGTAGACACCGAAGCTTTCTCTTTCGGTTTTGATTTCACCAGTTGTGTCTCTTTAGAAGTATCTGTAGCCGGGCCCGGAGGCGAGACTGTGGAACTAGGTGCAAGATCTTGGGTAAGGCCATGTGGCGATCCCTCAACCTTAGCCGTACATATGGTTTTAACGGGGCATAGCTCCTCGCTTGAGCTATCTTCCGTGGCCTCATCGTAGTCTCCTACCTCGTCGCCGATTTCTTCAGCATCGAGCATTTCTACGTTTGCGTCGTAGTTGGAGTCGATCTCCGCCGCTGGATTGGAAAGCGGCTCTTGATCTTCCTGCTCGTCTGCCTCTTCTCCCTCGGTATCGAAAATGTTCACCGGGTCAGGTGCCGTCTGCTGGGCCTCCTGGCGCGCTGCGCGCCGAAGTCGAATTGTCTTCTTGGAGCGGAAACGAGAACAAGCCATACAGTTGGCTTCATAGTGATCCGGCGACAGGCACTTGTTGCACACCGGGTGGACGTCGATGTGAGGATACTTCGAGTTGCACACGGGGCACCTTTTGAACGGGCTCCGTTCCATGATGGTTCGCCGAAGAAGGCCTGTAGCGTCGACCGGGCCTCGAGCACTTAAGAGCCACGCGGCTCCTCCGGATGTCCGACTCGGGAACTGAGCTGGAACAGAACTGGGCACCGATCGCAAGACAATACCGACGATAGGAAAGGCCTTTGGGCCTAAAAGAAAGTTTCTATTGATTCCGAACTTGAGTGATCAAATATGCATCCGAACACAATGGCGGAAAAAAACAATCTGGGGATGGAGTCTATGCCCATACGCACTGTCCAGGGGAGGAGCCACCTATCTCGTGATACTTCGAAGACTCTTCCAGGACAACAATGTGCAATCATCCGGACCCAACACTAGGCGGCGATCTATGCTATAGATATGAATTCAGCAGCCCACATGTCTCGAACGTAGGGATTCTGCAAGTCCGTTACCATCCAGGGTCGAGGGCAGACAACATGCGCCAACATTAGCATCTTGAATTTTTCCTTTTTCAGGAAGCAGTTAATAGGGCATAGATCTAGGATACGACGGAGACCTTCATCCTTCTACGGCACCATGAAGTCGAGGGAAGAACAACCACAACCTACACTGATGCTGGCACTCTCTGAATGCCTTCTTTGGCCACAAGAGCGAGTACTTTCTGTCTCAAGAGTTAGGGTGGTCCACCATCAGCTGATCGGTGGACAGTCTGGTGGAGCATGTTGAAATGGTAGTTCGCAGCCCCTTGGGACGATCTGAAGCACCCACTTCTCTCAGGTGATTTCCCTGGGACAGATGGTGCTGGATCCTGCCACCAACCGGGTGCACAAATGTTGTTAAGAGGGGAAAACTGACGAGGCTTTGAAGTTCTGAATGCTGAAGGGTTTCGTGGACAGGGGGACAGATTGTGTTGACCTTCGGCTCTTGTTTCCACAAGGCTTGTGGGAGCTGCATCCGTCGCCACGAAGGGACTGAATGCCTGCTGGACTTGGTGACTAGGATGAAAGGGGAACAGCTGATCGCCACCACCATAGCCAAAGATGGGGTGAATAGCGGATTGACTCGGTCACAGGGTCAAGATGAGCTCCAACGTCCTAGCGAGTGGCCCTACTGTCTTTAAATCATTCAAGAACTGATTCTGCTGGTCGCCGAAAAGGTGGGTCCCATCAAAGGGCATGTCCATAAGGGACACCTTGCACATCCACAGAAAAGCCAGTTGTCCTCAGGCAGGTGTGACACCGAAGCGACACCACAGAAGTAATGGCTCTACCCAGTGAGTTAAGTTGGAGTCACTCCATCTCTGGGAATCTCTCAGTATCACGAAGTGGGCCTAGTATCAGATACCGGCTCCACAGAAACAAACCTGGGAAAGGGTCCTAGATCTATAGCATTGTTCCCTCACATCATCCGAAGAACAGGAGCAAACTTCTTGTGGGGCGGATCTGAAGAAGTGTGGGATCATGAAGAAGAACACCACCACAAAACACCTTGGAGCAGTCCTGAGACCTTCTTTGCAGAAAGGACCTGCAACGAGACAGTCACATGGTGAGCAGCCAAAAGCTTCATTGCTCGCACATGGATGGCCTTTGGGTTCATGACAGAGCTATGAGCGCAGGCCGCTGAGTTGTAATCCTGCTCCAGGCACCACAGACACGAAGAAGGGGCCATCTGTCAGTGACGGGAACCAAAAGGCTTGAACCCAGTGTGAGAAAGTGGCATCTTTCTTGCATGGTATGCCCCCACTTTTTGTTGATGTGCTTTGACTGAGTGTGCCCTGGGCTCCTGCCAACCAGGTGCCTAGGGCCTGTGTTCCTTCCCTAAAACTGTGCTGAAACTAAAACCCAATTGGCATCTCTGGTCACCTGTCAGCCCCTGGTAAATGGTACCTTCGGTACCTAGGGCATTGTGACCAGAGAAGACCCCTAAGGGCTGCAGCACTTATGGTGCCGTCCTTAGGGGCCCTGTACCCTGACACACGCACACTGCCTGAGCAAACTGAGTGTCCTAGTACAGAACTAAACAAAATGTCGACATGGCACACATCCCTGTGAGCCATGCACACAAACACACTGCTCTGGCATACATTAGTCACCCCTCTAGCTGGGTGCATTATGCCAGTGGTGTGGACACAGGTGCATGAGCCCTGTGCCCCTACAGTACCCAGGGCCATTCCTGGGCACTGTAAGTGCAGTGATGCCATTAAGAGTATATGGTGCTGGGAAGTTGTCATTACGAACTCCACAGCACCATGATGGCTACACTGAAGTCTGAAGTTTAGTTTCAATCTTCTCAGCACATTAAACCCACACTGATGCCAGGGTGGGATTTAATGACAAATGAACGACAGAGGGCAACTTGAAGTTGCCCTCTGAACCTAATTTACAATCTACGTCTTGTCTGAGAGGCTGCCTAGGCTGCCACACAGCAGACATGTTGCTGGACCCCAGGTTAGAGAGCCATCCGCTCTCCTGGGCCTGCAACAATGCATGTCCTGGGAGAGGTGCTAGGTCTCCTCCCCCAGGATGGGCAGGGGAAGCTTCAAAGGCATGCCGCCTTTGTGAGCATCTCCAGACCACTTGCTGTACCCAGCAACTGGCCCCCACAGTTTCTGACCACCACTCTTGCTGGAAGACTGGCGGGAAACCATACGTGAGGATAGGGGTGTGCCAGCCTGTGCCAACGTCACCCCTCAGGTGGGAGAGGTGAGGTTAAGCACAACTCCAGGCTCCGGCCATCTTGACGATGGGGAGCCCTGCCCAATCAGAGAGAGGCTCCTGCCCCCCCTCCCACAGGAGAGGAGCAGGCTACGGGGTGTATTCACCCAGGGGCAGGGACCCGTTGTTCCCTGCCCTTGCCCTACCTGTAACACCCCTAAATTTAGTTTTTAGGGGCACCCTGAACGTTCCTTCCTCAGATCCCGATTTGAAAACAAGAAAGAAGATCAAGAAGAAGAAGAAGACCTGCCGTGCAGCTGCTAACAAGAGGACGACACCAACTAACTTGGCCCCAGCCCTACAAGCCTGTTGATCCTTGAACCTGCTCCTGCTAAATCCCAGCGTCTTCTGCGGGCAGCAACCTTGAAAACCCCGGAGGACCTGCCTGCCTTGAACATCTTAAAGACTGGGACTCCCATGAACAGTGGTTCTGATTAAACAGCAATAACCCTGGTGCCAGCCAGGAACCGCAAATCCAGCCCACTCTGCACCCGCCGATCCCGGCCTGTGCCTGAGTGGACCAAGACCCTGAGGACGCCCCCCTGGCGATTGTGACCTGAAATCCAATGCCCAAGAACGTTCCTCAACAACTCACAACAGGAGACCCCTCTAACCGCGACCAGCAGAGGGTAAGGGTTCCCGACGTCAAAAGACATCCCTGCACCCGGCGCCCCCGGCCCCCTTTGCCCAACTCCTGGGTGTCTACCTATCCTCCAAGATCCCAACTTACCCCTCGAAGTGTTGGTCGCTCCTGAAGAATCTCCGTCCCGAGCCTGCAGCCTTTGTTCACCTTCCAAGATCCCCATTGATTTAACATAGAGCGCCCGACAGCTCAACAGCACCCTGCACCCAGCCTCCAGAGTGGCCCTGGCAGTGCAACCTTTGTCCTAATCTACTGTCCCATTTGCCCTGAACAAGTGACCAGGAGCCCAGCTCCCACAGCCGCGTGGATTGCTAGCCAGCAGCCACCAACCGCAGGCCCCCTGCCTCTCATTGGATAATATTGGGCTTAACTACCTGTGCACCCGGCTGCCCCTATGCCGCTGAGGGTGTACCAACTGTACCTACCTGACCCATGAGTCGGTGCCCAGAACCTCAACTCTGTTAGTCAAAAACGTACCCAAAAGTTGATAACTCACTTTTCTTCCACAGGGTAACATTGACTGGTTTCACTTCAAAATTCTTTCAAGTGTGGAGTTTTGAAACTTTAAAATATTCATCTAAAATCAGTTGAACAAACAAATTCCGATTTACTTACCTGTTATCAGGAGAGAACCCAGTGCTCTATCTTTTAGCCCAGCACTGACCCTGAAAAGTAATTTTAACCGTACTTACCAGTAATTTGTATTTCCTTCCATAGGAATCCATTGTCTGGTTTTCACCAGAAAAGTGTTGATTTTCACAAACTACAAATATTCCTACAAATTTGCCTTTATGACTTAAACGCATTCTTTCAACAGTTTACAGGAGATGCAACAGTGCTGGATCCAGTAACCACCACGGAGTAAGAAAAAGTAACGATAACGCTACATACCTGCTAAGTGAATTTCCTCCCATAGTATAACATTGGTGAATCTATGTGAAAAAGTTTCTAAGTGTCAACTTTTAAAATACAATAATATTTCTTAAAAATCAATTCTGTAACCAAAACGCGTTTACTCAAGTGTTTACAGGAGATGTCCCAGGACTAAATCTAGGATCCAGTCCTGTGGTTAGAAAAGTAACCCATAAAGTAACTAATTGCATTTATCTAGAAATTCCGATTGAGCTCAATGTTGCATTGTGTGTGAAATTGTGTTGCCCATTGCAAAAACTGTAACTACTGTACTTAAAAGCCTATTGCCTATTTGCAAAGTATTTCAACTAAAGTAATTAATTCTGAGAAAGAAGATTTTTATACCTTGTTGGATCTAAAATAAATCTATATATTTTGATACAAAACAATTGGCCAAGAGTTCAGTTCTTGTGTGTGGGACCATTTGCTGACTGAGTGTGTACAACAGATGCTTTACACTGTCCTCTGATACTGCATTATAGCTCGACCAAGCTACCACTTTAGAGAGTATGGTTATATCTAACTTTAGCCTCTGCCAAACCTCTGGGGACTGTGGACCCTGTACACACTGTACCTTACTTTGGTTCAGTTTATACAGAGCCACTTTCTTACACCCAGTAGGTTTTGTTTGGGGACATAGCAAAAAAAATAATAAGTGATAGAAAAAAAGCACACTAGTCGAGTTCGACAAAATGTTAAAAAAAAGCTAGTCAAAGAATGACTGAAGAAAGCTAGTCTGGGTCTACACCACAGAAACGGACGTTCGCATGCAGGGTTGGCATCTATATAGGCATCGCACAAGTCACTTCTGGCGTGGACGATGCCAATGAAGCCACACAGAACGGGACACCACCACCTACCGGAGCGCAAAGGGACAGCTCAAAAATGTGGGGATCCAGTTGGACGCCTGAGAAATATTCAGTAGTAAGGAATCTATGGCTAGAAGTTTCAGATGTAATGTAAAACAATATTGATAACATCAATGCTTCCTTCCCAACCTTCAATACCCTCAACTACAAAAAGTTTGCCTTCTTCAATATCTGACGTGCAGTTTAAGTCAGATGTGCTCTGGTCTCCCACGTCAATAGATGTCCGCATGGAATTCGAACTGGTGCCATAGGAGCAGGCCGAAGAATCTTTGGATGTGGAGGAAGTGGGGTGTTGGCAACGGACGAGGAAGAGGTGACAGAGGCTGTGTAAGTAACATCTGGAATGTGTCCATCTGTTGTAACATAGTCATGAATAGCACAGGAACTTGCATCACCGGTGGGCCCCTGTAGGGACACCGTGGGAGAGCAGTTATGAACTGCCTTATCCACTAAGGTCCGAGGATGATACTGATACTGCTGCCGTTATTCCTCCCAATACAGATTATATGAAATTGGATTGTTATTACCTCAAGGAAAAATCGCAATCCTTGCCAGGGTGAACCCTCAAAGTCACTACATTAACCTGAGCAAAAGCCCCAGGTAGCTATAGGACACAGCAGACAAGCTTAACCTAGGGCAATATGTTTATGTACTACCAAAACAGTAACGCAAAGCAATAAAATTCTTAACTCAATTTAGACAAAAAGAGTAAAATTTCAAGATCAAAATGACACAAAGAAACAAAGATATAATAAGGGGAACCGGAGATGTGAGTTTTTAAAGTTTTAAATAGAAGCAACACAAAAAAGCAGAAAGCCCAAATGTTAGTCATGGTCGCAGTAGACCGAGATCTAGGAGCAATTTGGGGCATACCACAATAGAGCACTGGTCAGATACAACAAGCAAGGTTCGTCCTGGTGGTGTAGCACGGTTACAACAAATTTTTTACAACGCACTACCATTACATCGCAACTTTTACCACGCAAACCATTACAACGCAATGCGCTGGGGGGCGCTCTAGGATAGGGAATGTATTTAATATACTATCCAACACCTTCCCTGCTATCCACGGGGACTGGAGTTGGAATAGTAAATTAAATAATTCACTATCCAGCGCCTAAAAGCATTATGCGTTGTAATGGACTGCGTGGTAAAAACCGCGTTGTAAAGGCATGCGTGGTAAAAGCATGCGTTGTAGTGACACCAATCCGTCCTGGTCAAAGATTTTACCTTCGGACCTTTGAGTCCCAATCCGCAACAGGAGAGAACACCTCTAAATCTCCCCAGGACCTTAGTGGAGGCACTTATAGAGACTCACAGGGCGCCAGGCAAAAGCCAACAGCAGGGGCCAGTACAGGACCTAATTGCCACTGGTCAGCTGGGTATTTCCAGGAAAAGGCCTCCTGCGGCTCACTGAAGCCCTGTAGCAGGAACATGAGGTCCAGTCTTATGTCCTGTGGAGTCCACTTCTATACCCTGGGTACACGAGTGAGCAGATACAGTCCTGAAGGGTTCCTCTCAGGTCACTGACAGCAGGTCCAGTCTTCTTATGTTCTTCCTCAAGTTCAGAAAGTGTTCTCCAGTGGGTGCCCAGAGGTAACTCATTTCTGGCTGGCGCTAGCTATGTGGTGGGAATAACTCCTGGGCACTCCCTAACTAATGAGGGAAAAGTAAAATGAATCAAAGCCTTAGCAACATAATCCAACGTTTTCTCAGTTAGGTATGAAGGTCTGGATAAAAACAGGCAAATGAGCTCTTTGTAACATGAAATAACCATTAATTTTTGATGAGTTAATCCTGATGGCACCAGAAAATAATGCATTGCATGCCACAGACACCTCCATGCCAGACAAAGAATTATTTAAAGCAGAGTTGCAGAAAATGTATCTGTGGTCGTATTTCTTCATAATAACAAGAGGATGCAGACCTACAGTATCCAAAGCAATAGTGACAGCCATCATTTACAAGCCTCTGTAGAACACGAACATGTTTGTGGGGAAAGTGCACCATCATTAATGCTTTTCAATCTACTGAGACTTGAGAAGCCAGCCATACTGGACTGAGATTAGGGACAAAACTAGTCACTGGCCTTTAAACTACTCCTATTGCTCCTTTTAAAAGATCCTACATAGGCAAGAGCAGTATTTCATTGAACAACAAGAGCTGCAGTGAAATCTATTAAAGCCATACATGTATTAATTATGGTTAGTCCAACGAGTATGGCAGTAAGTAGAAACATATCTGGACCCACTGTAATAATATTTTTTCTTTAGAAAGCGTGGGCTCACAGAAGCATAAACTATAGAAATGTTCAATATCAATTTGGCATGGTCCAACCAAACACAATAAACAAGATTGGTCACCAACTGCTAGAATCCAAACAGATAGGGTTGCTAGGATTCTCTTTTGCGCTGTGATTACTCTATATGCAGTATCGAGCACCCTCATTACTTAGGACATCTAAATAAATACATGTGCAATCTTTTTCGCCAAAAATGCTCTTGTGCACACAATGCTAGAAAAAAGGCCATACTTGAAATGTTGGCAATATAAAAGGGGGTGTACTGGACTGACCTTGTCAGTAAGAGACGGCAAATACGATTGCGATTAGTGGAATGCTTGAATTAATGTCACCTTCTGCAAATTTGGGCCGCATCTCAGTCCATCGTGTACATTAGACAAGAGCCTGCTGTATGTAAATCAGTCTTGGCCCTGCTCAAAACCGAGCAGCCAAGCCTTAACTTCCAGACCAGACTGCCTCTGTACAGAAAACAAGCAACCCGATACACGTTTGGACCTCGTCAGGTGGTATAGTTTGAGTTCTGTGCCTGAGTGAGCATGCGACCCACATCAGAACAAACTGTTGCTCTTTGAGTGAAGCATGGAGAAAAACAAAAAATTGTTGAGTGGTATGCCTGAATAAATCTCAGTATGTTTTTTACTTGGGCTATATCCCAGTCTATCTTTTTTTGCCCACCAGTAACCATCCACATGCAAAACAGTCTTTGTCCTGCTCCAAAAGAAACAATCCAGCCTGTACGGCCAGAGCCCCTCTAAATGTGAGCAAAGCAACCTCAGACCGCTTTCAGCCTGGCTAGGGTTCGTCAGGGAGGTTATGCTTGAGCCCTGTGGTACAGTGAGCACAATACCCATGTCTTAGCATACCGCGCAGTGAAAAAAAACAAATTGATTTGGGGGGCGTGGCCATGAAGTGTCAAGTATTACTTATGTAAACTTAGTATTTGTTGCATATATGTATGTATAAAGCATTTCTATACCGCAACATTAGCCAATAGTCAGCGCAGCACTGGACAAGATTGGTATTACCCATACAGTTTGCCCCATGACTTGATATTACCAGCACAACAGTGCTACAGTGGAAAGCAGGTAAGTAGTTAGGCTGAACAGCTCTGAATGAGGGGCAAATAAAAAGTCCTACATTAAAATTGCTTACTGAAATGTCCATGAGTCACTTCTACAGTTGTCAATGAAACTGTCTACTGCATGGGTACTCACAAACTTTCTCTCGGGGGCCAAATTTACAGAGTGGTTTGTGGCCGAGGACCGCACCGGTGGGGGCGGGGTCAGTGGGGGAGGGGGGCGGGGCTAGAGCAACAAAAAAAACTGTGACCATGAGGTTGAACACAGGCCCCTGCAGCGGACGCCTTCGCCCACTGAGCCAACAGACCCTGCATACACACATCTATATATATATATATATATATATATATATATATATATATATATATATATATATATATATCTCTCTCTCTCTCTGTCTGTCTCCCTCTCTCTCTGTCTCCCTCTCTCTCTGTCTCCCTCTCTCTCTGTCTCCCTCTGTCACCCTCTCCTTCTGTCACCCTCTCCCTCTGTCACCCTCTCCCTCCCTCTGTCGCCCTCTCCCTTCCTCTGTCACCCTCTCCCTCCCTCTGTCGCCCTCTCCCTCCCTCTGTCGCCCTCTCCCTCCCTCTGTCGCCCTCTCCCTCCCTCTGTCGCCCTCTCCCTCCCTCTGTCGCCCTCTCCCTCCCTCTGTCGCCCTCTCCCTCCCTCTGTCGCCCTCTCCCTCCCTCTGTCGCCCTCTCCCTCCCTCTGTCGCCCTCTCCCTCCCTCTGTCGCCCTCTCCCTCCCTCTGTCGCCCTCTCCCTCCCTCTGTCGCCCTCTCCCTCCCTCTGTCGCCCTATCTGTCTCTATCTCTATCTCTATCTCTCTCACCTCACCACCCCCCCCCCTTAGTCCCTGCTGTCCTCTGTCACCCTCTGCCATCCCACCTGGCTCTCACTCCCTGCTGCCCTTCGTCACCTCGCACCACAAATATCTGATTATTTTAGCATCGTTTTAGCACTTAAAGTGGCAATGCAGGGAATAGGATTTATGGTCTTTAATTCTGGCAGGCAGCAATTTGCATTCAGCACTTGTACATATAGCAAGAAGCTGAGGAAAAAAGGGTAGAAAATGCAGACCAATTTGAAGGAATGGAATAAAGGTTAGTAAGTTCATCCTTCGGAAGAAGCAATGCTATTTAAATTGTAGCAATATTATATAAAATGTCATGCCACAGACGCGATTTCTAAGATGTCAATACTTGAAAGATTAACCAGGCTCAGGGATGCATTAAGCGACTGTAGGCAGCTGCCTGGCCGCTTGCAACTGCAAGTTGGTGCCAGATTGCATGGCAAAGGGAGTACCCAAAAGCAAAATCTTATTTTGCTCGTGCTTCGAAAAAATTCCTGCTGTGAAGTTGAGATTAATTAACTATGAAAGCCATCAGTAAAAGTTCCTGCAAAGACACTGAGCATGGTCACAATTTCTTTATGCTAATGTCAATATGTTTAGCAAAATGGGCACAAATCACACCAACCCCCCATGCACCCTCCTCAGTCCCTGCTGTCCTCTCTGTCACCTCACCCTGCGCGCCAGCCCGGGATGAGGCAGCTTCCCCGGCTCGAACACAGCCGCACCCAGTACTTCACAGGTCTTTAAAAGACCATTTACATGTTAATGAGGCTTTGTTCACCTCTTCTTAGTGCCCCTGCAGCTGCCCTCTGAATATCGTTGGAATCGCCTAGCCCGTCTCTCTGAGTCCATGCTGTTGCAATCGGTGGTGTTTGCTGGCACTTTCAAAAATAAAAATAACAGGTATGATGTCTGTAAGGTCCGCGGGCCGCCAAGGAAGGCTTGCCGGGCCGCTGCCGGCCCGCGGGCCGTACTTTGAGTACCCCTGGTCTACTGCAAGGCTTACATTTGCTAGAAACTATTATAGCGTCTACTGCAAGGTCTATATCCGCTAAAAACCTAGAATAATATAATGGAAAATCCTGCATCAGTATAAGGGTGGCTTTGTTCCATCTACAGTTTCATTTTCTGTGAACATTTTCTGGTTTCTTCAATCACTTCCTACACCCCTGCAAAAATCCTGTACATGAAAAAAGGTCACAATCAGATTCTGAACCCATACACAAGTAGCTAGGACCTTCATCAATGAGACATGCCATGACCTATATAGCCCAGGTTGCATTACCAGCCAAATCATTGCTTAGAATTCAGTATCAAGGAGGGAGGCGGAGTCCAAGATGGCGGAGTGAGGACTCTGCTGGCGGCAGACCGAGAGCTCTTTCCCTCCACTCTGATGTCAGCAGTCGATTACTGGCGCCTATGAAGATTGCTAGGAATGGGGGATAAGCCTTGATTCTATCAGCTGCTTGCACGGCTGTTTGTACGGCAAGGAGCGAACCGGAGAGGAAAAAAGAAAGAAGACGCTGATAGATGTAGCGTACTCTTCTGGCTTGCTCACCTGGACCGCTACAGAACGTCTTACAACGCCCGTAGCGCCCTTGACGCTCCGCAGCGCTACACGCCACGCGCTGCTCTTGGCGGATACTACTGCCGATGTTGTGGCTCTCTACGAGTATCTGGCGAGCGGTGCGGGACTGGCTGGAGAACAGGCTCGCTCGCTCTGGGAACGATTTGTTGAGTCTGGCTAAGACGAGGTTTGCAACTATATCGCCAGAAAGCATGTCGCCCAAACATCCTCCGCGCACAACGCGCAACGCTAAAAACTCTGCAACTGCGGCAGCAGCGGCGGCAGCCGCTGTACCTACGCATACTTCGACAGCTGCATTACCAGCCCCAATCCCAGCTTCAACCCTTGTTATACCGAACACCATGGTTGTAGAGGCCGCAGAAATTACAGTGACGGGTGGGGCTGAAAAAACGGTAGCGAGCACGGAAACTGCAACATTGGCAGCACCGATCCCGACAGCTACTTTGAAGGGGAGCGACAGGAAGGCGACAGGTAATACAATTCTGCGCCCTCCTCTATTGAACTGTGGGACAATTCCTAAAAAAACGGCACAAAAAGGTGTAGATATTAGAGATATTAGAGAAAATGTTAAAGTCGGGGCTCCTTTGGGTGGAATATTAGCAAGCTCTCAAAGTACCATGACGTTAGTTGACATAAATCATGAGGATGATTCAGCACTATCTGCTCAACTGGCTACATCTCTTACTCCCACTGAAGACAGCGAAGTCCGGAAGGTACTAGGGAGCCCAGAGACAACAGCAGGATTAAAGGAGGTAGATGGGGTGGCAAATGGGGGCCCCCAACCATTAAACATCTCCAAGTCAGTTTCAGTTTCAGATGCTACCTCTACCTCGACCTGTATTCCTAAGTCAGCAGCTATATTTTCAAGGATGGAAGACCAAATAGACAAAGACAAAGGTACTTTAGAAGAGAGTGATAGTCTAGCTATATGTCCAGTGAGTAATTATGGTTCGGGACAAACTTTGGAACTGGCTGATGAACATCTTTCCTCTGAAGACTGTGATTATGATACAGAGGAGGAACTGGATAAGCCTATAGATAAGACCTTGAGCAGGCTACCCCCGCAGAGACGCAGAGGTAAAGTTAAAACAATCTATAAGAAGAGAGGGAGAGTTTTGTCTGGCCTGGCTACAGGAACAGTACCCTTGATTTAAAAAAAAAATGGTCATGGACAAAAGCCCGCTATGGAAGTGGATTGAGGCCAAAGGGTTAGTCAAGACTATGACTTTAAGGCTGTCTGGGGGCAGCCCCACAGATAACGAGGTACTGCAAACCCCTAATCATGCTCTTATCGTGCAGACTACAGAAGAAGAAAAAGATCTTCAACCAGCGGCAACGGCCTCTGATATACTGATATCTGTGGATATAGACACTGACTTAAATAAACTATCTGCCGAGAATCTGAATGCAAATTCAACGGAAGAGATCAGGTTGGGGAACACTGATCACCCCCAATTAGACACTATACTAAAGCTTCTGATAAATCAAAGGGCAGAATCGGAGGCACATTATCAACAGCTAAAAAGTGACAATGTAAGACTGCAAACATCCATAACGGATATAGCCTCCATACTAAAGGGTATTACACAGGAGATAATAGAGCTCCAACAACGTACAGTCTTGGTAGAAGAAGGAACGCAACGGTTAGATGCCACTGTGGGGCGCCATGATGCAGAACTAATCCAACTTCAGGGGAAAGTCGAGGACCTGGAAAATCGTCAAAGAAGATCCAACCTCAAACTTTATGGAATCCCGGAAGGGCTAGAGGGATCCGACCCGAGGGCTTTCATGGTGAGACTGCTGCCTCGTGCATTTCCGGATCTCTCAGACTGGGACTGGGACTCCCAAGTGCAGAGAGCACATAGACTTCCACTTTTCCAAAAACGCCAGAATAGTAAATTCCCACGCCCAATCTTGATGCATTTCGGCAACTTCCTGCTCCGACAAGCGGTGTGGCAAAAAGCTAAACCTAATACTCCAATAATTATTGATAATCTTACCATCTTTGCTCGATCAGACCTTAGCAAAATCACGATGGACAAAAGATGGGAAATGCGCAAATTGATCGATCCAATCAATAAATTGGGAGGTTTTGCATATTTACAAGAACCCGCCCGACTTAAAGTAATTATGAAAGGGCGCACAAACTTCTTTAGCGAAGTACGGGAAGCACAGGAATTCCTAGCCAGCCTTAACAAGAGTCAACAAAAGAAAAGATCGAAAAGAAGGCGAGGAGCTCCCTAACCTTCTCTGCATAAGAGATATAGAAACTTTAGATGGTTAGAAATCGAATTTAAGTTATAGGCTGGGACACGGACATTTCAAACACTGAAAACATTTAATTTCTGTTCTTTCTTTTATGTTTACATATTTAGTCACCAGTCTTGATGAAGCAACAACATTAGCTGACATATCAGGGGGAGGGGGGAGGGACCCTCGGTTTCTACCGCAGGTGCTGCCTTGTTAGCGGCAGTAGTAGGTAAGGGGGGGCAGGGGGGTGTTGGTCTTCGCAGTTTGGGGTGGGTGTGGGAGATGGGGGAAGGTGGAGGGAGGGTTGGGGAAGAAAGGAAAAAAAATATTTTCAACCTGGTAGAAAAGTGTGATGAGAGCTTTACGTTTGTAAAATGTATTCTTTATTTGGAACTACATATAACAATGCTGATTACTGACATCATTTTCTGTGATGTATAATATTAGATGTTTGGCATGGAATGTCTCAGGGTTGAACAACAAACGCAAGAGGCATTTAGTTGCTGAAGAATTAAGATTACATAATCCTCACTTAGTATTTTTGTCAGAAACCCACATTATAGACAAGGATAAGAAACTGCTAAGTCAATTGGGCTTTGAGATGATAATTAACTCTGCAGTTGCGTCCCCTATAAGAGGGGTCGCTATACTAAAAGACAAAAGGTTTAAGGCAGAAATAACCAAAACACAGGGTGATAAATGGGGGAGGTGGGCAATTGCCCAACATTGCTTTAACAATGTGAAGCTTGTAGCATGTGTTGTATATGGACCTAACAAAGAGGACCCTGGAATATTAGAACAATTAAGTATAGCGTTATTGGATTGGGAGGGAGAAGTAATAATCATGGGTGATTTTAACTGTATTTTGAACTGCCAGACGGATACAACACGTCCGGGTAATTACAAACGAATGCCCAAAACTAGAACATCTATTTTAGATCTATGCAAATTACATAATGTTAGAGATGTATGGAGTTCGCTATACCCAAACTTTCCAGGCTATACATTTTACTCAGCTCCCCACAGGTTATGTTCACGTTTAGACATGGCTTTCATATCAGACTTTCTGATGAGATCCACAACTATGGTAATATACCCACGCATAACATCTGATCATAATCCCATTATGATTGAATTTACTACGTCTTTGAAACGTAAACCTCCAAGGGCTTTTACTTTCCCCAGGAATCTAATATCCGATATGACTTTCATTTCACAATTAAAACAACACTTAACAGAATTCTTGACTTTTAATAGAAACACTGCCTCATGCTTAACAGTATGGGATACATGTAAAGCCAGTATCCGAGGGTTTACACAAACCTTTGTTTTGAAACAGAACCGTGAAAGACGCAAACATAATTTAACCTTGACTTCCGACATTGTAGCTGAGGAGATAAAGCTTGTACAAGCTCTAAGAGATAATCTTTCGACTCTGGATATTAGTGCAAACCATAGCCAGCTAAAATGTAAAACCAAAGAAACACTTCTAAAGAAAAGGAGTGCACAGATTTATAAATATAAATTTTCACAATACGAGGGCGGTGACAAAATTGGAAAAATCTTAGCATTTAAAGTAGCAGAGGATAGAGCGGAGTCTACGATCCCCCAAATTATGGGGGTTGATAATAAGAGATATAATCAGCCAGATGATATAATTCAACAATTTGCTAAATATTATGAAATGTTGTATACACCAGAGAACATGCCCAACGACCATACAATTGAGAACTATTTAAAAGAAAATTTAACGAATAAGATAACAAGAAACGAAACAGAGGAATTGACCTTAGAAATAACTAGTGAAGAACTAAAGGAGGCTATAAAATCACTGCCATTAGGAAAATCCGCTGGCGAGGACACCATCCCTCTGGAAATTTATAAATCATGTTCGGACGAGCTAACACCCTTTCTTTTAGAAGTAATCACTTATATTGGCAGAACCGGGTCAGCTCCCCGCTCTTGGAATAAAGCCAAAATCATTTTTTTTCATAAAAAGGGTAAACCTAAAGAGGAGATGGGCTCATATAGACCGATCTCCTTGATTAACGTTGATGCAAAGATTTTCGCAAAGTGTTTGGCTAGAAGATTAGCACCACTAATGCCTAAAATTGTAAACATGCAGCAACACGGGTTTATAACAGGGAGGGACACATCAGCCCATGTCAATAACTGCGTTTGATATAGCAGAGGTAGAGGCTACCCCCCTTGCTATGATAATGCTAGACGCCGAAAAGGCATTTGATCGGGTGGGGTGGGACTATCTATGGCATGTAATGGGATCAATGGGGTTTGGTGGAAAATTTCTAAATGGGATTCGGGCACTTTATGACAATCCAATAGCATATACTAGCTATGGGGGTCTCACGTCACATTGTTTTCCAATCAAGAGGGGCACACGTCAAGGTTGTCCCCTATCACCTTTATTATTTGCCCTCCCATTGGAACCGTTTTTAAAAGCCCTGGATACTCAGGCAGGAATAATACCCTTTAAGACTAGTAGTCAAAGCTTAAAAATTACTACGTATGCGGATGACATCGCTATCTATTCGATCGAAACAACTGACTCCCTAAGAGCTATCAATTTTGAAGCATCCAAATTTGGCAACGTATCAGGCTATAAATTAAATGTTCACAAAACCCAAATAGTAGCTAACTTTGTTCCCCCTCAACCAGTACCTGAAATATGTAAGATTGCGACATATCTCGGAATTAAAATTACCTCAAATATTAAAGAAATCAATACTATCAACTATAATAATTTATTGAAAACTACCACTACGAATTTAAAAAAATGGCATCGACTTCCATTAAATTTAGTCGGCAGAATAAATCTGATAAAAATGAAAATTATACCTAAATATCTATATTTATTTAGATCAATTCCTTTGGTACAGAATAGGCTTTTTTTCAAACAATTAGATAGGATCTTTTGTAACTTTATTTGGGGATACAAGAAGGCTAGGAGATCCCTAAAGATGCTGAAAAATCAAATAGGATCTGGCGGTCTTAACTTTCCTGACATGAAACTATATTTCTGGGCTTCTTTTGTAAGACGTATTCGATCACTACTAAATGTAGAGGACCTGCTTTTTTATCATCATTTATCACTAAAGGGAGATTCCAAACAATTTTTTCTCCGTGTTACAGATCCTAACTATTACAAAAGGGTTAAATTCAAGACCGCGCGAGACATAGTAAGAATATGGAAGGATATACTTATCTACTGTAAAATTACTATATTTCACTCACAGTTAATTCTGTGGGACAATCCTGGGCTGCCTAGTATATTTAGCGATGGGGAATCTCGCAGGTGGCAAATGAAAGGAATTATGGTTTTGGGCGACTTATATAATTCTCAAGGCATACTGGATTTTCTTACTTTAAAACAATTATACGGACTGTCTGATATACACAGATTTAAATATATGCAAATATATGACTTTCTAGTGCGGAAGAATGGTATTAACACTTTGTCGAGCGGGGGTATCTGGGATCTCTTAAACTCTAAAAAAGAGAAATCAATCAGCTCGGCATACAAATTCTTTATAGGTTTAAGATCTGACGACAACGATGCACTAGCTAATAAATGGAATCTAAAACTCGGAACTAATTTAACAGGAAAACAAATCAGTAAATCTTACACTAATATCCATGATCATGTAAGATCATCTAGTTTACGGC
Source organism: Lissotriton helveticus (assembly GCF_964261635.1). Lineage (NCBI taxonomy): Eukaryota > Metazoa > Chordata > Amphibia > Caudata > Salamandridae > Lissotriton > Lissotriton helveticus. The sequence continues at coordinate 174,160,305 of NC_136061.1, forward strand.
TACAACAATATAGAACTATATACATGCTATATTATACCCCAGAAAAATTTTCTAAATGGTCCTCAAACAACATCATGGGAGAGAAAACCAAATGTCCGAAATGTGACGAGTATGCGGCAGACCTTGTCCATATGTTGTTCTCATGTCCAAAATTAAGGAAATTTTGGGAAGAAGTGGGAAAAATTTTAGCTACAAAAAACATTCTTAGCTCACCAATAACAGCTCCTATGATAATACTAGGCCCACACTTGACAAATCAACCACATCATATATTGCTATCAATCTTATTTTCCTGTGCCAAACTAATTTTAGCCAGGGCCTGGATCAACCCTAATCCACCCAATGCTCTGGAATGGTGGTACCTGGTTAATGAAATCAAAATTATGGAGTGTACGTTGGAAGAATTTAGGGGTGTCCGATCGCTAAAGAAATACGAGAAAATTTGGGGGAACCTAGAATTGAACTGACATACCCAAGACCATTATATGTCTACCTGAGAGTTTTTATGATCTTTTGTTAAGTCACTTTAATTGATAACGTGAAAAAAAACAAAAAAAAACTGTTTAATTTAGATTATGTATTTACTTGATGAATTGAAACTGTGCTGAATGTTTTGTAGTCATATACCAGGTGAAAATAAAATAAAACTCTTTAAAAAAAAAAAAAGAATTCAGTATCAAGGAAAATATGGTATCTACATAGAACCACAGTGGACTGTGTGAGTTTAAGATTGAACATTTAAGACTGTATATTTACTAACACAATAAATCTAGCATTTATTCTCTCAGGAGGAACAGCTGTCGAGGAAAACTCTGAAAAATAGGATACTGTGCAACTGCAAACGAAGGACCACATTCACAGATTTTATTTTATTTTATTAAGGCCTAGATGGACATGGTCTAGAAAAGGCAGCACATAGCCAGATCAACTATAGATAGCCTTTGAAGTAAGGTGATTGAGAAAATCTTTCCCAGGCAAGTCCGAAACATACCATCTGTTGAGGCTAACCATCCTTTACTTCCAAAATGAGGGTCAAATGTCAAAGTAGTGCAGGGAGTGGCTAGCTCACTGGTAAAAGGGTTTAGCAGACCCTGTAGAGCACCATGGCTAAGGTGGATGGTTTCATGCAATATTTGAGGGATGTTGACATAAGCAGTGATGACATTACCTGATTGTGCCTGAACTCAGCAATCAGAGTAGGATGACTGACATGCTAAACAGAGGCATTCTCTCTGTAGTGTGCCATTGTTTGTAGGATAGGGCATGCTTTGACTACCATTTATTCAATGTAATTGATCAACGAATAAGATTGCAAATGAGTTTACAAACTCTAATTAGTCATAATTGCCTGTCACGTGGCAAATTATATTCGCTAGTCTAATTGTAATTGGCCTCAGTCATAGATATTATACTGTCTAACACTGAAAATGAAGGGGGCATGGCGAGAGGCCAACATTGCGGACTCTCTAACAGAGCTCCGCATTGAAACTCTGTCTATCCTGCATTTCCCGTCCATGCTGCTGACCGAAAGCCGCAAATCTCAAATCCCCAACCCTGCGACGATGGAGGGGGATTTGCCCCTGCGCTGAAGTCTCAAGACACCAAGGCGACCCATGGTCGGGTTGCGTGTCAAGTGAACCGCAGAGACACTGCTCGGAGTTTGCAGCTTTTCCCCTGTGGAACTCCGGAGGTGCCCAGTGCTGGTGCTGTGTGTGGCGGACCATTTTTACAAACCCCTCCCCCCGGCCTTCAGTTATCACAATCCCACTGGAGTGGGTCAGGTCTGTCTCCACTGCTGTGAAGTGTATGAGCCTCAGAATGCAGGGGCTGAGCAGGGCTGGTTGCTGTTGGCCTTCCCTTTTGGCTGCAGCATTGCCATGGTCCTGGCCTGGCTGGAGGGGGAAGAGATACTCTGTAGTTACACAGCTGCTGCTGCAGTGCCCTGAGGCAGCGGGGCTGCAGATTCTCTGCGTCGACCGCGAGGAGCCTGGAGGAGGCTGGCGTCCCGGTCCATGAGCTGAGATGCCCCACTGAGCACGAGGGGACAGTACTGGCAGGGCTGCTGACATCAGGGGAGTTTCAGTGGATATTGCATACTGGAAGGCCCCCCGCACCACTCATCATACCAGTCATATTGGTGTGGGGCGCCCTTCGGCTGCGCCAGTGGAGCTACGGCAGTACCGAGTCTTGCTTGAGAGGTAGAGCCATCCATTTCCGGTCCCGTGAGCCCGGGCTCCTCCTCACAAGTGACTCTCTGACCCTGAAGGGCCACACTTGGATCCAGAACAAAGGCACGGCTACTTCAGAAAGGTGGGAAGCACTACTGTGCGCAGTTCGGGACAGCTCTTAGCAGCTAGGGCTCCGGGAGGGGCCCTGCTTTCCTGCCTTCTCTTTGACTGTGCCTACCACATGTACACAAGCCACATCCACAACTTATCATAAATTATAGATGGGAAGGCGGTACGTCCTCTAGACTTCCCACTGGGGGCTGATCGTGATGCACTACATGCTGGGAGTCTTCTGGGAGTGCTGGCGGGCCTCTTTGCCTTGCAGTTGGAGAGCTGTTGCAGTCCAATATACCTGGCCTCATCTGAGACTGTGCATTCACCATACTCTTCGATTCTCACATAAGTCCTGGGTTCCAGGCTAAACACCAACCTCCTTCAAATTTTGACACGCTGGTGCCACCACAAAGGCACTACCCGATCCTCCTCTTATGCCGGTTACCTGTGCTTCCCTGTTTACTCACTGGGGGTTGCTGCATCACAGGAAAGTGCCCAAGCGGACCCCAGATTCTTCCTGGTCTCACTCAGAAACAATTGCATGGAACCGCTGGGTTGCTCGTGGGGAGGCCTGCGACATTGGGATGGCGGAGGGGGTCGCTAGGATTGCTACTGGACTTGAACGTTCCTCCTGGTCCCCAGCGAGCGACATTATAAGCACAAGCCACCATGCCTAAAGGTAAAGATCCTAAGCCTCAAAGACAAAGCAAAGTAGGCCGCTACACTAATGTGGTGACTCCTTGGTGGAAATGGAATTAAATATTCCAACCATACCGGACAATGCAGCCCTGCTATTGGCAATTCAAGCCTCACAGGAGGCCATTGAGGGACACATTAGTGAGGTTCGGTCTGAGGTGTCTCTTGCGCCAAGACCTATGAAACCTGTCGGAGAGGGTTACAATGACCAAGGCAAGAATCTCAGAAGTTGAGGACACAACAAATGGTCTGCAGAAGGAAGTCTCAGAACTTGGGGTGTGGTGGAGGACTTCAATTGGAGAGTGGAGGACCTCAATTGGAGAGTGGAAGACCTCAATTGGAGAGTGGGAGACCTCAATTGGAGAGTGGGAGACCTCAATTGGAGAGTGGGAGACCTCAATTGGAGAGTGGGAGACCTCAATTGGAGAGTGGGAGACCTCAATTGGAGAGTGGGAGACCTCAATTGGAGAGTGGGAGACCTCAATTGGAGAGTGGGAGACCTCAATTGGAGAGTGGGAGACCTCAATTGGAGAGTGGAAGACCTCAATTGGAGAGTAGAAGACCTCAATTGGAGAGTGGAGACGTGGAAAACAGTGCCACAAGGAACAACCTGCATTTTGTGGGCTTTATGGAGGGGGTTCAGGTCCCCAATGTCGTAGCCTTCCTGTCGGATTGGCTGGGGGCCTTGTTCCTGTTGGAACAGTTATCCTCATGTTTCGTTATTGAACAAGCCCACAGGGCCTTAACCCCCAAACCATCCCTGGGTGCTTCCACCTGCCGAGTGATAGGTCGTTTTTGAAATTTCTTGGATAGAGACATGATTCTAAGAGGTCTGTCGTCTGGGAGAGATCAGATACGAAAATACCAAAATCATGGTGTCCCCCGATTATTCTCAAGAGGTGAAGAAACAGCGACGTACTTTAGACTCCGTTAATATTAAACTGAGTTTCCCGCAATGCTTAAGGTTATATTTGAGGGTAAAACCTTTTTCTTCCACTCCCGGAGGAGGCCTGGACCTGGCAGGAAGAGCAACCACCTCGAAAAAAAACGTAAGATGGGTGAAACTGGGGAAGTCATTTGCACCTGGCGGGAGCGAGGCCCAAGACAAGTAAATATGGGAGGAGGAGCCGGGTCTCTGTGCGGCCTTGGCATTGGGCATAGTGGGACTCCACTGATGGTTAATGGATGGGAGCAGAGGCAGGGTTTGTGCTCCGACACGGAGGGAGATACACCCTTCCTATGCAAAAAATCTAAATTGGCCGGAGGACACAGCAGTCCGACACTTTATGCCGCAGATAATGATCGATCCTCAGACACAGATGACCCACATACACTAGCTAAAGAAATTGACCTACTGGAACACTGACGGTACAGAGGAGAGCAGGGCTCAAAAAACCAAAAAACGTTTACTAGACCTGCAGGTCTAGTAAGAAAACAAGTTACTTACCTGTAACTTCAGTTATCCAGTATTGGTATCTTTCATAGATTCACATGCCTGAATCATTCCCCGTTGTCGAGGCGGGAGTCCCACGGTAAATAAAAAAGCAGTGCAAAAACACTTTGTAGTAGTAGTATGCCCTAGAAATAGGCCTCAGGCCTAAATTATTGTAGCTTATCTACCTCATTATGTCAAAAAGACCAAAGTCTTTGCTCCAACCAATCAGCTCACAGCACCCTCTAGAACCCTCTCTGCAGAGCCAGTTCTCCTCAGATTTTCGTAGCACAAGTGGGAACAAGTATCCCAACCTTAGAGAACTGCCTCTCCGGGGAGGAGGGTGGGTGCATGTGAATCTATGAAAGATACCAATACTGGATAACTGAAGTTACAGGTAAGTAACTTGTTTTCTTATCCAGTATTGGGGTATCTTTCATAGATTCACATGCCTGAATCAGAATAGCAAGCAGTAAACCAGGCAAAGTCGGTTGCGGATGGTGGGAGACTTACTGTATTGCACCCCCATGAATGTACAGTGAACAACCAACAATCGCTTAGAGATTGATCTATTAACAACCTTATTGAAAACCAACATAGAAATAATGCAATTTCCTACAGGAAATGGAACATTAGTAGCATATAAACTTACTGTATGACAACATGTGTCTGCATATTATAAACAACAATTTGAACTTTATGTACTTTAAGAAAGAAGCCAACGGTAGTACCTGAATGTATTCCTATGGAAACAGGTGGCGTAACAGCTTGGCCCACTGCCGCATCATTCTGATTTGCTGATTGTAGGCAGTAGTGTCTTGTAAACGTGTGGACATTCTTCCATGTCGCAGCACGGCAAATGTTCTCAAGCGTCACTCCTGCAAACAAAGCTGCAGACGCTGCCACAGCTCTTGTGGAATGAGATTGAACAGACCTTGTCAATGGTCGGTTAGCCTTGATGTGACAGAACTGGATGGCAGAGGCTATCCATCTGGAAATCGTAGCTTTAGTGACCGCTTTACCCAATGTAGTCTGGCCATAAGCCACAAACAATTGATCTGATTTTCTTAAAGTCTTGGTTCTCTGGAGGTAGAACTTTAAGCATCTTTTGATGTCTAAAGAATGTAATGTTCTCTCCGCTGGGGTTGAAGGATTTAGAAAGAAAACCTTCAGCTTGACTGGTTCATGTAGATGAAATTGAGAACGCACCTTTGGTATGAATGTTGGATTCGTCCGCAAATTGACAGTCTTGGGAAAAATGCATAAAGGGTTCCTTTATAGTGAATGCCTGAATTTCTCCCACTCGTCTGGCGGAAGTTAGGGCTAACAACAAAGCAACCTTCCATGTCAAGAATTTTAGGTCAGCTTTATGGATGGGTTCGAACGGGTGCTTCATCAGCTGTGAGAGGACTGTATTGAGCTTCCATTCTGGTGGTGAAGGCTTTACTGGAGGATAAGCCCGGAAAAGACCCCTCATGAATTGCTTAACGAGCGATGAAGAGCAGAGCGATTGAGTGTCAGCCATCTTCCTGTATCTGGATAAAGCCGCTAAGTGGACCTTTATTGAAGAAAAAGAAAGACCAGATCGCGCCAAATGCAATAAATAGGGTAGTATTTTTTCTGCTGGCGCCTTTATAGGATGTAAATTGTTTGAGATGCACCAAACACAGAAGCGCTTCCACTTGAGACGATACGTGTTTAATGTACTCTGGGCTCTTGCTTTCTTTAGAATGTCTCGGCAGTCCTGAGGAATTTGCAGATGTTGAAATTCTAGGAAATAAGGAGCCATGCATGCAATTTCAGCGATTGAGGGTCCGGGTGCAGTATCTGGCCCTCGTTGCGTGATAGTAACGTTAGGGTTACCAAAAGCTTGATCGGTGGCTCCTGTGAGAGAAGCATGAGCTCCTGAAACCAATACTGGCGAGGCCACCTGGGAGCAATTAGCAGAAGGCGGCAACTCTCCAATTTCATCTTGCACACCACTCGTGGAATCAGAGGGATCGGAGGAAAGGCATAAGCATAACTCCCTGACCATCGCATGGACAGGGCATTCCCCCTTGATCCCGGTTGAGGGTACCTGCTGGCGAAGTACCGGCATTTCTTGTTCTGTTGGGTTGCAAACAAATCCAACATTGGCTTGCCCCATCTCTGAAATATCTTGCTCAATTGGTTGTTGTTCAGTTCCCACTCGTGGCAATCTGACGAGGATCTGCTCAGTTTGTCTGCTAAAGTGTTGTACAGACCCCTGACGTGTTCTGCCTTGAGAGTTATGTTGTGAATCGTTAACCATTGCCATAACTCTTGGGCTCCCCTGGACAATGTTGCTGATCTCGTTCCCCCTTGCTTGTTTATATAAAACATGCTGGTAGTGTTGTCCGTTCTGACCAGAACTGAGGATCCTGTGATCCTGGGGAGAAACGCTTGAAGAGAAAGAAAAATGGCTTTCAACTCTAGACTGTTGATATGGCATTTTTTCTGCTGTTGAGACCATTTACCCTGCACCTGTAAATCCTGGAGATGACCTCCCCAGCCCTCCATGGATGCATCTGTCGTCAGAATGAAATCCGGAGGGGCTTGCAAGAAAGTGAGTCCCTGTTCCAGATTGCTCAGCCTTGTCCACCATTGAAGGGCATGCACCATCCTGTTGGTGACTGTCATGGTGTCCTCGAAAGAGCCTGTCGCTTGTTGCCATTGAAGATGTAGCTCTTCCTGTAAAGGTCGCATCTTTAGACGTGCTAATGGAAAGAGGTTGATGGCCGAAGAGCAAATCCCCAGAAGTGATGCAAATAGGCGAACTGAAAGTGCCTTTTTCTTGACAGTTTTGTTGCCAAGGCCTGTAGTCGGAGTTGTCTCTCTCGAGACAAGAATGCCTTGCATTCTACTATGTCTAGACAAGCTCCTAGGAACAACAGGTTCTGTTTCGGAACCAATTGAGATTTGCTCTTGTTGATTGTAAGGCCTAGAGATGCAAAGAGATTGCGGCATATCGTAATGTCGGACTTTACTTTGGCCTTTGATGGACCTTTGACTAGCCAGTCGTCCAAATACGGGAAGACCTGCACCTTTGCTGATCTAAGAGCTGCTGCTACAGGAGCCAAGCACTTCGTGAAAATCCTTGGGGCCGACTTGAGGCCAAATGGGAGGACCTTGAACTGATAATGGGCGCCAGCCACAGTGAAACGGAGGTATTTTCGATGTTTTGGGTGAATTGGGATGTGGAAGTATGCATCTTCCATGTCCAAGGAAGCCATGTAATCTCCCTCGTTGAGGCAGTTGAGAATGTCTGAGAGAGTGACCATTCGGAATCCCTGTTTTTTGAGATATCTGTTCAGATTGCGCAGGTCTAGGATCGGTCGCCATGCCCCTGATTTCTTTTTTATGAGGAAAAAACGGGAATAGAAACCTGTCCTCTGATGGATTGTAACTTTCTCTACAGCGTTCTTGTGAAGCATTGCTTGAACCTCCTTGATCAGTAAGTGAAGACGAGGGGGAGGGGGACCCCTGGGCGGAGTTGTTGGAGGTTTGGTAATGAACTCCAGGGTGTGACCATGTTGAACTAGGTCCAGCACCCACTGATCTGTTGTTATCTGATGCCATTGATGTTGGAAGGCAGATATCTTCGCGCCCACGGGAAAATAGGGGATTGAAGGTGGCGCCCAATTGATCTCACTGTTCCTTGTGATGGTCTCGCCCCTGATTGTTCGTGCGCCTTCTTCCTCCTTGGCGAGAGAAACCAGCCGATCCAGACTGGCGATCTGTTTTAATTGCTTGGAGAGCTTCGTCGACGTGTTTCCCAAAGAGGGATTCTCCGTCGTAAGCCATGTCCAGCACTTTCAATTGGACCTCTGGACGAAAGGTAGTGGCCTTCAACCACCCTTGACGTCTCAAGACAGCCACACCTGCCAACTGTCTGAAATTTGTGTTTGCAATATCTAATGCGCAGTCGATGGACTGCGCAGCTGCGCGCTCTCCTTCCATCAATATTTTTCGTGCTTCCTGCCTTTTATCTTCTGGAATGAGTTCCATGAAAACAGCCATTTCCGACCACATTTGGCGATCATAGCGCCCTATAATCGCCAAAGAATTTGCCGCTCTGATGGAGGCCGCAGCCATTGTGGAAAACTTTTTCCCAATAAGGTCCAAACGTCGCCCCTCTTTATCAGGTGGTGTAGAAATAGGGGTAGCCGGGTTCTTCGACCTTTGTGGTGCAGCCTGAGAGATCACCGAATCCGGACGCGGATGACCAATAAGGCACGCTGGACTAGTGAGCGGGGCACGGTATTTCTTCTCAATTCTTGGCAACACAGCAGGCACAGAAGCGGGGTTTTTCATTACTTTGAGGCCCTCTTTCCAAATATACTCAATGATAGGAATGGCTCGAGACACCTTCCTGGTTTCTTCTTTAAAATCATGAAGAAAACACTCCGTTTGCTCCACAGTCACCGGGACTTTAAATCTGTTTGCTGCTCTCTGCATCAGATTGTGGAAGCCACCTACATCCTCGGGTGGAGAATCTGAAGGCTGAGGAGTCGGAGGGGATGGCATGGGAATAACAATCATCCCACGGTTCTGATGAAGGTGCGTTAGGCAACTCCCCTTCCTCTACTTCCTTTTCTGAGGACGTGTCCGGGGTTTGTGGAGGCAACTCATGTTGCGTAGGTTCCACAACTGGAGAAAGCGGTGGAATCTGAGATGGAGGAATAGAAGTAGTAGGCTGAGGCATTTGTGGCGGAAAGCGTTGCTTGTAATCTGCCAGCATATCCTGTAAATCCTGAATCAGGGTAGGTGGTAAATGGGTGACTTCTGAGACCTTAGGCCGCCTCTGATGTTCCAAAGAGTGAGGCACTAAAATGTCCTCCTCATCTTGTAAGAGATGAGTTGAAAGTTCTTCGTTGAAACTGGCGTACAAAAAACCTGATTCCCAGCGATCGGCTTCACTAAAGCTGAATCCATCAACTTTGATGGCACCGGTGACAAAGGTTCAGCTGGCTGCTGAAAAGAGGTCGTCGTCGCCAACTAGGTCGACGACGAAGGAAACGTCGTCGATGGAATTGCCGTCGACGGGACCGTCGTCGATGGAACTACCGTCGACGGGACAATCGTCGGCGGGCTGGTCGTCGACGGAACAGCCGTCGACGGGCTCGTAGTCGACGGGACAGCCGTCGACGGCTTCGTCTTTGATGCTTTCTTCGTCGACGGTGGCGTCGATGACTTCGTCGACGGGGCTCTTTTTAGACGACGAAGGCTTCGTTGACGATGATGTCTTCATCGACGGGCTGTCTACGAGAGTTCTTTTAGCCACAATACAAATCTTTGTAGACACAATAGATCATAGCCGTAGAAGAGGAAGTTGAAGTAGAAATAGTAGTCACTGGTGAGGAGACAGGAGAGCTCTTACTCACGGTTTTCTTAGAGGAATCGTTGGTGGCTGAGGCTACAGAGACATAAGGTGGAGATCTCTGTGAAGAGCCTGAAGTAGAGTGGGAGGTTTTCGCATGTTTTCTACCCTCACTTCTCTTATCCTCCTGAGACCTCGCCCTCTTGCTAGAGGTAGAGGCCTTGTCATCATCATCCGTGGAAGAGGATTTTAGCCACAAAAGGACTCTGGCCTCCCAATCCCTTAAGGTCTTAGAAGGGAAGGTGCGGAAGATCTTACAATTTTCTGCCTCATGTTTGGGATAAAGGCAATAAAATACAGTCCTTGTGCTGGTCATCCACATGGACCTTTTTCTTCTCGCAGTTTCTGCAAGGTCTAAACAAGGCCTTCTTGTCAGACATCCTGAAGCTCTGAGGAAAAACTGAGTCAAGACTCAGGGAGACTCCCTTCCACACGACGTGCGGTGAAATCTGAGGAGAACTGGCTCTGCAGAGAGGGTTCTAGAGGGTGCTGTGAGCTGATTCGTTGGAGCAAAGACTTTGGTCTTTTTGACATAATGAGGTAGATAGGCTACTATAATTTAGGCCTCAGGCCTATTTCTAGGGCCTACTACTACTACAAAGTGCTTTTGGCACTGCTTTTTTATTTACCGTGGGACTCCCGCCTCGACGACGAGGAATGATTCAGGCATGTGAATCTATGAAAGATACCCCAATACTGGATATCTTTAATAATCTACACGACCTAACTGTAATGTACTTGACCCGTGAACTGGTCTCAAATTGCGTGATCCTAGGCAAATATTTGGACTTATGAAGTCGTCTTTCTCTTTATTATAACATAAGAGAGCTACTTCAAATATGCAAGTTCACTATTTCTGCTGTACAAACTGTATTTACTAGACTAAATGTTTGCTCCATGTATAACAAGAATAGAGTCCGTGGGAGGAGCCAAGATGGCGTCCAGGTTGGACGCGTAGTCCCTCGGCTCCGGGGACCATCACCTCCTTCATAACTATCCTGCCGGTGATCCTGTGCCAAGGCGGCACACGGCGGAAGCAGACGGGCTCCGACGGCCTGTGCCGAAATCCTGAAGCTCGCACTTCATCGCAAGTGGGCGAACCGTCCGACTACAGTTTGTGGCCTGCAGCAGCTCTGTGGCCGGGACCTCGAGTGGAAGCTGTGACCGGCTGCCAGGTGATCAACATCGGGCTACAGCGTCTGGGGCGACCCGGTCGGAACTCTCCACCGCGCATCTGACGAGCTTGCATTGTGTGCCCCACTGGACTGTAGGTACAGAGATGAGTGTGCCTTTCGGTTTGACTGAGTAAATCGTTCGCCTGCATGAGCCCGGACTGTTGACTGGACAGAGACTGCTCGTGCACTCTCCCGCTAACGGCGGGCGGCTCCCGGATTTTCTGCTCCCTCGACGCTGGACGGAGCGGCATCTCTAAGGGACAATATTTATGGCCATATCACGGTTCAGCCTGCCGCTCCTTGCCACCCAGGGAATTGGTGCCCCTTTGTGTGTAGCCTAGCCTGACTTGTGGCGTCTCTACTGAATACTATGGAGGGCGTATTGAATTGCAGCCTCGAGAAGTCTATGTCACAGTGTTGTCACGGTCGTATGGAGCGGCGGGCCATGTTTGGAAGGGCAAATGGAGGTGCTCAGGGCTATGGTGGTCTATTGGCGGCTGTTGTTTCCCTTCGCCATGATATCGTATGCTCTGCTCGAACTCTAGCCAGCAAGGTGGACGACAGTGTGTGCGCTGAGTTGCTTCAAAATGGCCGACACGCAGGTTCACAGTGACTCTCCTTCCCCCATGCCCGCCGGCGACGGGATGGCTGCCCCATGCGATGGAGACGGTTCTGATACCCCAAGTCCCGAGATGACTTACGCTGTGGATGGTGTTTACCCGGGACGGCGTGCAATCCGTGCTTTGCGACCGCGACGGAGGTGCTCTCCCCATATCATGCCCCCCGTTTCCCGGGGTCCGCTCCAGAAAGGGCTGAACACTGAGACTTTCTCCCCTGGCCCGGCTACGCTTTACATCTTGGGAACTGTGTACTTTGTGCCCATCCTGGTATCACTGGACCTGCTTGTACCTGGTGCGATTAATTGCTTGTATCAGACTGGCTCTCTTGGCTTATCGTTTCCGTCCCCCTGGGTTGCCATGATTCACAGTGGTGGAAAAGAAAAAAGTGGACAGGGATGAACGCTTCTTCTCAAGAGACTGGCAGTTTCTTCGGTGCTGACCTAGGCATGTGGGTGGTGTGTTGTTACTTTTGATCGCGCTCTGTGCCGCCATTGTGCTTTTAAATTGTTCTGATCGTAATGCTCAACGCCACCGGACTTTCTATTATGTGCTGTTATTGGATTACGGGAGGGTGAAGCCGGGGGACGGGTAGTGGGCTCCTCCCCGCCTCTCTTTCTTTAATGGGAGTTATAGATTAGGACTTTTCTTACTCTCTATATTTCGGGACTCCTTTTGGGTGGGCGACAGGCACACTGCTAGGGGGGGATGGGCCGTAGCCAGCTGCAGGGGTACAGGGTGGCGGGTAGATGGGGGGGGGGGGTTTGTTTATTTCTTTTTTGTTTCTATGGGCCTTCTATTCTTTTTCTTTTTCTTTCTTTTCTGGGTTTAGACGTTTTTTTTTTTTTTATTATTTGTGGACAGCAGCGATTCTGGCGCTTTATTATGTTATATACTTGTCTATCCTGATCCTACTGGGCCGGAACCAATTCGTTGTTCTGTGTTATCCTGATCCTGTCTATCCTTCAGAAGCAAACTTTGAAAATTAGACCTCTATGCATCTGTATTTGATCCTTCGCGCGTTGTCGTGTTGATATGTACTGCGTTTGTGAGCCCCCGGGCTCGTTGTTGGGCTGTATGTACGACTTTCTATAAATAAAGGTCTTCCAAAAAAAAAAAAAAAAAGAATAGAGTCCGTATATAGGGTACACATTATCCCAGGCTTGCCTCTTCGTTGTTCACTAATAGCATTGCCATCTGGGCAGGAGCAGTAATAATTCCCAGTTCATGTTTAAAACTCACTTTTCATACGTATATTACGAAAGCATGATGTGGTAATGCACTTTTATTTACAGATAGCATATTTTATATTGAAATGGTCAGAAAACTTTCCCACTAAAACATAGTTTTACCAATAGCGCATAAACCATGTTTGGAAATTGGATTTCAGCAAAAATATTTCACATTTGCACATCGCCAAGTAAAGTGTTCTAATTTGTTTTGATCCGATAAAACTTTTTTTCACCACAGGATTACACAAATGGGTCTTTGTAACTAGTTCTAACTTTACTGTGCCATTGTTTGTAGGATAGGGCATGCTTCGACTACCATTTATTCAATGTACCTGATCAACGAATAAGATTGCATCTGAGTTTACAAACTCTGATTAGTCATAATTGCCTGTCACGTGGCAAATGATATTCGCTAGTCTGATTGCAATTGTCCTCAGTCATAGATATTATACTGCCTAGCACTGAAAATGAAGGGGGCATGGCGAGAGGCCAACATTACGGACTCTCTAACAGAGCTCCACATTGAAACTCCGTCTATCCTGCAATTCCCATGCATGCTACTGACCGAAATGATTGAACACTTCACTTAGCTATTTCAGTGTTGTGTTAGAAAAAAGCCTGATATCTTACATCCTTTCATTTAACATACTTTCCACAGTTCAATTGGCACACAGTTCACCTTACTAAATCCTCTTACTCAAGTCACTGAATGAAAAATAAATGTAGAATGATTGACGACTTTTGACCTCTGTCTCTGAAAGCCTGCAGTTGTGACAAGATAACAAGATTTAAAGGCATTGTTATTGTTCTTTCACTTTGTGAGCAATAAAGAAAAGAAAGATGACGGGTCCAATCGAGGAGGTGGAGAATAGACTGCTGGGATTGAAGGCAACCTTGGGCTTAGATCCTGAACCTCTCACCCTTAGATAGGTAAGTCTCCTAAGCAGATCTTCTAGTCTAAATGTTAAAATTCGAATTGCAGAAAGAGAAAACCCGTTCGGAAAAAATACCGTTACGGTAGAGAGAGTACGCATCGAGGGGGAACCTAAGGACCGATTCCGAAGCAGAGCACAGCAATACCAGTCCAAACCTGATGGCAGAAAAAAACTAACGATGGAGTCGATGCCCAAGCGCACTATCACCAAAAGGAGGAGTCACCTACCTCGTGACTAAAAAGACGTTTTCAAACAAAAACAACTTGCAAACATCCAGATCCAACACTAGATGGCAGGAGTATGCAAAGCATGTGATCTACAGCTCACATGCCTCGGACATTTGGTTTTGGTCACTGCAACCAGAGGTGGACCAAGCTATTTTATCATGACTCAATGAAGATTGTACAAGTTAACGGGATGTTGTCGGACATAATTTCCTATCAGTAGAGGCACCAGGCAGGGATGCCCTTGGTCCTCTCTTCTTTTCGCTCTCACTATAGTCCCTAGCCTGTGCTGTACGTAGTCACCTTAGAATTGGAGGCTTTAAAACGGAGGGAAAATCCAGGATTGAAGAAAAGATCTCGCTCTATGTGGAGGATATCCTGCTTTAGCCAACTGACCCTCCATTGTCCCTCTCCTCCACCTTCCAGCTTTTTGAGGAATATGTGAACTTTTCCGGCTACAGCATCAATTGGGATAAGTCAGTCCTTTTCCTCCCTTGTCGTGGGCTGGAGATACCCCCACTCCAGCGCCACTTGACTCTCGCTACCCTTGGATTCAAATACCTGGGCATATTTATGACTTCAGAAAGGGAATCTTGCTATGCGCATAACAGCATTCTTGTCAAGAGGACATGGAAAGATGGAGAAGGTTGCCCCTTACCCTGATGGGAAGGGCAGCCGTGTTTAAAATGATCTCTCTGACCAAACTTCTTTATGTCCTGTAGAACACCTATTGTAAGATTCCACCCAAGACTTTCCAGCTGATTAACAATAACATGCAAACCCTACTGTGGGATAGTAAACACCCTGGAGTGCCCTAAAAACTTGACACCCGTACGAATATAATGGCGGACTTGCGCTGCCAGACATGCAGGCCTACTACTGGACCACACACCTTATTAACATCAATGACTGGTAATTCGCCCCCTTGGATAATTCAACTTTTTAGCTAGAATGTGCTCAGTGGGGAGACCGATCTGGTCTTCACTATTTATAAGGGGGTGGGGGACTGGCCAGCCAGCCAAACAGGTTATGGTAATGAAATGGGACAAGGCCAGGAAAACTATAGGATAGCACAGGAAACTCATTAAAGAAACACCCCTGTGGGAGGGGAGGTGGTTCCCCAAGATGAGAAAATTACAAGGATTTGAAGCATGGGACCCGATTGGAATATCCACAGTGGGAGACCTCCATGAAGGGGGTGGATCATCATGCCATTTTCCTCACTCCTGCGAGACCTAATTCCTAAAATATGCACAAATACGACAAGCATGGAGGGATGAGGAGCTCCCAGGAGAGGACATTTCAAAATGTGTCCCATTAGGAGGACAGCTTCTGACAGAGGAGATAGGAAAGGGAGCGATTTTTCTAACGTATAAAACTCTCAATAACAATATGCCTAATAATTTACGTAACCTACGGGGAAAGTGGGAGTGTTTGAAGATATCGACTGGGAAGCCGCGGTGGCAATAAAGGCCGACTCAGATTAGTCAATTCAAAATATGACATAAAGTATACTATAATAGACGCCAGTTGCACGCAATGGGGAGAAGGCTGACTACTTATTGTCTAAGATGCAGAAGAGAAGAGGGTGCCTTCTTCCATACGATTTGGGCTTGTCCCTTAATTCAGGATTCTTGGGAGGTTAATATAGGGAAACTAAGCAGAGTACTCTTGAACGAACATCGATTGGACCCTAATTTCCTTATCCTGGTAATCCCTAATGATATAAAATCACCACGAGCTCAGCTGTTGCTTTGTGGCCTTGACTTTATAGTTGCCACAACGGATACTGCCCAACATGGGGAGTTAGAGAATGCCCGACAATACAAGAATGTTAACAGGATATGGATATGATGGCTGAAAAAAAACTACAAATGTATGACGGGGATGACCTAAAATATTTCGCAATTTGTGGGGCAAATGGCTGCACTACTTCTCCCTGGAACTTTTGGAGTATAGTAGGAGAAAAAGAATGGATATGCCCTGGATTGAAGGGATATATTGTCACATGCCACACTGTTGCACAAACTGGGATGTGCAGATATGTAAAGAACTGGATTCAGACTGTTTAGTGTCTTGAAAGGGGGTGGGGAGGATAAATAGTACATGGTTTACACTCTTCCATATATTCAATGGAATTGGGTTTCCAACTTTGTTGTATTACGTATGCAATATCTCCTTCTGCATTGTTTTCAAAACGAAATAAAAATAGATTTGAAAAAAACGCTAAAAATAAATGTCCTCTATTAGTTAGGAACAGTACTTCCAAATAAAACAATTACCTGTAATCGGACTCAATAAATACTCACTTGTACTGGTTGTTTATTTCAGACACTCTCCAGGCATTCTGCAAGTCGAAACCCATTCGTGTCACTTCCATGTGAAAGCGGAATTTAACGTGATCTCCTAAAATAATTACACCTGTATTATTAAAATGACCAGAACATTATTTTGACTTGCAATCAATTATAAAAGGAGACTGACTAGCATTCTTTCTGCCAACAGATCTAACACGAGAAAATAATTTACTTACTTGTAATCCCAACTCTCCACAAAGGGTACCCAAACTGAATTCAAGCGCTCTGAATAGGTCCACCCATGTCTGTGATGATTGAACAATTGGATTTAAACATGAAATACCTTTTTTCCAATCCATCAGTCTACCACGCTTTAATTACTCTCTTACAAATAGGAATTATATTAAAAAAGCACCATTTAAAAACAAGAAGGAAAACAAAAAGGGGTGAAGACTGGATGTGTAGAAGCAGGTAACTAAGCAAAAGGAGGCTTGCGCTTTAAATCAGCCAGAAACCCCCCCTAAAAACTACAGTGACAGTAAGCTTATTTTTATCACATTTATGAGGCAGAATCTTGTGCACATACCTCCAAAGAATAGTTCCAGGATTTCAAAAGAACTCAATTACGGCCTCCAAGTTGGAAGGGACTACTGTTACAAGTGAGCAACATGTTCCTACCCATCATGGGTTTTTCTTGGATAATCAGTTCAGTCAATAAAAAGCTTGCTACCAGCAAAAGAGGTGGACAAATCATGGAACTCAAAACAGAAAGCGGGTAGAGAACACACATGGACAACTGATGAATAGAATATTGAATCCCCCTACCATCCTCCACTGCCCCAAAGTCCAGACAAAAAATGTCTTCCGAGAAGCAAGTCTCGATAATGGTAATGTTTAAGAATATCAGCAGTAGTTGCTTTCCAGTAGGTTAAATGAACACAATGTTTAAAGGTGGCAGGGTTGGGGGAGGCAGGGGTGGGGGAGGCAGGGGTGGGGGCCGGGGAGGAGGTTGCAATATGCTTTCTTACACCAAATAGAAAAAACATCTTGCTATACCTTGCAACTGTTCACTGTGCGGCTTAAGGCAAAGAAGGGCAGCAGTCCGACATGGCGAGTATGTCCAGATGTGAGGGTTCACTCGGCCTCAGAAGAGCGAAGAAGGTGCTGCTTTTGTGGCATCCTCTACCTATTTGCACTCCAAGCACAGAAAAGGAGAATCTCGGCAGAAAGCCATGGTCACAGCCATAGAGCAGGAGCCATGCCTTTGCAGGGGTGGGAGGAATAAAACCAAAGAGGAGATTAATACAGCTGTCTTTAACTCTAGTTGGAGGATTCATCAGAAATATGGTCATAGCCACGTTGGGAGGAGCAGATCGCTAAGTGCTCTTTCAATTAAAATTGGTGACAGGGTGCAAGACACCTTTAGGATGGCAAATTACCTTGGAGTCCTGACTGGCTTAAAAATTCCTTTCTCATCATTGTAATACCGTGGCTTCTCCTGCTGGACTTATTCTTTGCAGGCTCCCTCTGCCTAAGAAGAGGGCAAGTTAATTCCACGATGTGCGACACGATGTGAGACTGGCTGGGGCAACGACTCACAGACAGAGGAGAATTAAAAAGCAACAATTTAGAACCGTCATATTCCTTAGACCATTCCCCCTACACAATCTCACAGAATATTCAGTCTTAGTCTTAGTCTTAGTGAAGGACACATCCATCTCTGTCCTATGAATCCATTAAGATCCCCTTTCCAGATAACCCTACCCACTCCCAAACAATGAGAGCAGTAGTAAATTACAGATCTTTTAGCATGTAAGTCTGCCCAGAAGCTAATTATCCCTTATATGCTATTACATCAACTCCCCAGTTGAGGAAGACAGTATCCTACAGGAGGTAGTCTCCACTGTAATGGAAATTCATAAAGATGGAAGGGTATGTTGGCTTTTTTGAGGATGGTGGTGAGTGGCTCCAGGTAAATGTTCAACAGTGCAGTAGAGAGAACTGATCCTTGAGGAACGCCTCTGTTTATGGGGTGTAGGCCAGACGTGAAGTTTCTGATTTTTATTCTTTGGGAGCAGTTTTGCAGGAAGGAGGTGAACCATTGTAGGACCACCCCTTCTGCTCCTACCCTTTCTCGGAGTATGTTGATGAGTAGTTTATGGTCAACCGTGTCGAAGGCCACCGAAAGACCCAGGAGTATAAGTAGGCAGATGTGGTCCTTGTCAAGTGATTTGTGGAAGTCATCCATGACATTCAGGATGGCTGTCTCTGTGCTGCATCCTTTTCTAAAGCCCGATTGGTGAGGGTCGAGGAGGTCGTTGGTGTCCATGTGATGGGCGAGTTGACGGAGAACACATTTTTCTAGTATTTTGGCTAAGAATGGGAGATTGGAAACAGGACTGCAGTTGTTGAGATCGTTTGGGTCAACCCCTGCTTTTTTTCAGTAAGGGTGTTACTTGCCCGATTTTGAGGCAGTCAGACATGATTCCATTTTTCATGGAGCGGTTTATAATCTTTGACCAGAGTGGGGCTAGGGAGAGTGAGTTTTTTAGCCAGTTGGGCAGGGAGAGGGGTCTTCAATGTGTGGAGAGGGTTTGGATCCAGAGGTTAGTTCAATAATTTCAGCTTCAGTGATGGGTTCGAAGGTTTTCCAATTGTTTGTGGATTGACTGAGTGGGTTCCTGTCTTCTCTATCAAGGGGCGGACAATCATTGGGGGGGTATTATTTTTAGAGTTTTCTATAGCGCGAACCAGACCAAAGGTAGGTAGAGCGCTTTACATAGCGAGGAAGGTATTGGATAGCACATATAGTGAAGGAGGCGATCCTCTAGAGAGCTCGACCTTTAATATTTTTTCATCGAAGAAATTGGCAAATTTGTCGCATAGGTCTTTGAAGGCCGGAATTGTAGATGGAGGTGGTTTGGATGTTTGCTGCCTAATGATATTGAAGAGTTCTTTGGGGCTATTTTTAGCATTATTTAGAACACCGTAGAAAAAGGTTGATTTTTCATTTTTAATGTGCTTTTTATAATTGCTCCGTTCCTTTTTGAGTTGATCAAGGTGGGTTGTCGAAGGGTTGTTATGCCAACGTCTTTCGGCGCCTCTTAGTTTTCTTCTTTCCGAGTTTAGTTCAGTGTTGAACCACGATCTAGATGGAAAGTTCTTGATTTTTTTTGTTTCAAGGGAGCTATTTGGTCCTGTGAGGTGAGTTCTGTTGTGGACCTGTCGCATGCGAAGGAGGGGAGTGTGCTTAACCTTTCTTCTAGTTCATTGAGGGAGATCTGGCTCAGGTTTCTCGTCCAGTGAAAGTGTTCATTAGTGGGAGGTTGTTGTTGGGTCTTTTGATTATTATGGAAAAGTATGATATGGTGGTCTGACCAGTCAACAGGGAGGGTACAGTCAATGGTGATGGAGTCTTTGTGAGCTATGATGGCATCTAAGATTGTTGTGTGTTTGTTCAGTGCAGTGTTGGGTCAGATTGTTATCGTGAAGGAGCCCATTTAAAGTTGGTATCAGCGGGTTGTTTACCTCATTACAGTGAAGGTTTAGGTCTCCTAGTATTAGGTTATTTGCTACTGTGAGTTAGCAGTGTGTTATTAGGTCGACAAGATGTTCTACAAATGCGGGGGTGTTACCTGGTGGATGGTCGAGGAGGTGGCAGTGAAGTGTTTTGTTTTCTGCTGTCTTGATGGTGGCGGTTAGGTATTCCAATGAGTTGAATTTGAAGGAGTCTGTTTCTGTTATAGAGATGTTGTTTTTATGTATGATTGTAGTCCCCCCCTCCTAGCTGGTTCTTTCTGTCTTTGTTAATGATTGAGAACCCTGGGGGGACGAGCATATCGTAGAAAGGCGGCGAGGATTGGTTCAACCAGGTTTCTGTGATGAATGTAATGTCAATGTTGTGGATTAGGATTATTTGTGCCAGTTCTGTTGCGTGTTTGTTTGCAGATCTGCAGTTAGTGAGCATGCATTTAGTCGTCCTCTTGTTGTTGAGTTTCTCATCAGGGGGAGCCATGGGGGAGCCATGGGAATATTGGTGAAATGAGCTGGGGGTCTCAACATTCGTGTGGCGGTATGGTCTCTACCGAATCCAGTGATTACTTGGCACACTGAGCTGGGGGCGATAGTAGAAGTTGCTTTATAGGATTCTGCAAGAACCCTTGCCTCTTTCATGGACATTACTGTGCTAGTTCTTTTGGGTATGTGCGGCTGGTTCCTGAGGGGGGTAGATTCCCAACTGAGGTGTTGGGCCTTGCGATGGTGTGTGTGTTTTTTGTGTGTGTGGGAGGGGGGGGGGGGGGGGTGTGTACGTGTGCACGTGTACGTGTACGTGTATACGTGTACACGTGTACGTGTGTGTGTGTGTGTGTGTGTGTGTGTGAGAGAGAGAGTGGTGGGTATTGGGGAGTGTGAGTGATGCGGTTAGATAGGATTTTACTGATGTCCTGTTTTATTATTTCTAGCTGGTGTTCTAGCCGCGTCAATCTATGGAATGTATTCATGGCGGAAGGTGTGCGAGAGTTAGTTCTGGTTGTGTCTAGATCATGGTCAACTATGGATGGGGGGGCGCTTGATTGTGTTCCGGGATGGGGGGGGGATCTTATCTGTGTGGGTGTGGCTTCTTGTGCTACTGATATTTATGAGGTTCTTGGGGGAGGGTATGGGGGTGAGTTGTGGCACATTGTTTCGGGAATTGTGTGTTCTGGCTTCAATGAGTTTAGTGCAGGTAGGGAGTTTGGAGCGGTTGTCTGCTGGCCGGTTTCCTTGGTCATTAGCTGGGAGTAATGTCGAGTGTGGAGGGGAGAGAGAGGGGGAGGCTGGAAGAGGACTGAAGTGTATCATCTTGGACGGGCCTTGTGTTTGACGTGGCTAATAGGGATGAGTTGTGTGGGTTGGGGGAGGGAGTTGGAGGGGATGGTGGGTGTGGGATCGGTTGGTGGGTTGGGTTTGGATCGAAAGATTATTTTGATTGATTGCCAGGGATGGTTGGCTCGAGGGTAGGGTTATTGTCAAATAGGAGTGTAAGTGAGTGAAGGCGATGAGCAGAGTGGGGAAGAGGGAGTCAAAAGCGTCCAGGTTGTCATTGCTGGCTCGTGTTGCCATTTCGAGTCAGGTGGTTGGTATGAGGAATGTTAGTTTGCAGCTGAGCAGAGTGCTGGTAGTTTTGGAGATGTGGAGGTGGGATCTGAGAATGGAGCTCCATCCCGCCAGATTTTAGGTGCGGAAAATGAGGTAAATTTTTTGCATGCCTTTAGAGGCGCAGTGGTAAATGTCTGCAAATAGTGTTTCTTGGTACGGTCTTATCAGCCTGTGTTTAAAATTTCTTTTAGCTTTCGGTAATATGTTGGGATGGTAGGTGATGGAAAAGGAGTTCGGGCCATGGGGTTTTAGGCCATATGCGGAGTGGATTCGGAGGGGGGTTGGACTGTTTTTGTCCTTTTTGTTCTGTTATGTGGGTGCATTGTTGTGCTGTTAAGGACTGGGAGTCTGTTTTATGGATGCATAGTTGTGCTGTTGGCACGGGGAGTCGAGGGAAGGGTGAGTGCCTTTTGTGATAGATGCTAATTTGCAGGGGATATTTGTGGAGGCCTGCCTCAAGATCATCCAGTTGAGTTCGACTTAAAGATGTGCTGCATTTGGTTGCAGACTCTTTTTAGACAGCGTTTTGTCTGTTGCTAGCGCCCGTTTCGACGGGAGTGTCCAGGTATGCAATGGTGTCTGAGTTGGACTGCCCCCCACAGAGGAAAAGGATTTAGTAATCAGAGTGCCTGGAATCAGGGATCCGTCCTTTTGTGGTCAGGCAACCAGGGAGTCAATGTTGAAGCGAAAGTTAATTCTGGGGCGTTAATTCTTTTTGTTAGCTTCACTGTCTATTGGTAGATCTGGCTTGGTTTTACCGCTCGGTCAGAAATGGACTTTGGTATGCTTGACCCTGTGTGGCCGCCATTTTGAGGTCAGGCTTCCAGGATGTTAGAATTGTATGGCTTGGTGGTAGGGTCACATATACATTTGGCAGGATTTATAAAAGTAGAATAGAGTATATTTATTTATTTATTTATTATTTTTGTGTGACTGGTGATCGCTGCTCTTGCTGGACACATCAGGGCTGAGGGTGGTGATTATTGCCGGTGTTTCTGGTCGCCTGTGGCCACCATTTTGGAGTCAGGCCTCCAGGATGATTCAATTGCGGGGTAATATTTGTGTTAAGCCAATATTTGGCTGGATAGATAGATCGATTCTGTGCCTGGTGACCGCTGCTCGCACCGTGTCACATCAGGACTGAGGGTATTGATATTTCTGGAGTGTCTGGACCCGCTGCACCATTTTAGGGTCAGGCACCCTGTAGCGTTTACCAGAGCCTCATCACTACCTCCCAGCCCCCGGGTCCCACGTCGTGCAGTTCTTGTGGAACCCGCATTGTGGAGCCACGTCTCTCACCTCCCCAGCACTCACCGTTGTTAGTGAAGTGTCCTTGTTGGTGGAGGTCCTCATCAGTGGTCTGGAATTTCGGCAGTGGAGGGGCCTCTCGCGGGTCTGAGAGCTTCTTTGTAGCTTCTTCGTCGATCATGGAGGCGGCATGAGTGGCGCAGCCTCTCTTGTGTCAGACGCTTCTTGGAGGCGGCAGCACCTGGAAGGGGGCACTCATCATTCTTTCCTGATGGCCGCCATTCTCCCAGCTCGCTCCCTGGTCATTGGTTGTTCTTCGTGGCTCCCGTAGTAGGCTGTGTACCACTTACCGCTGGCCTCCTTAATGGTGTGCCTCTACGCATACTTCTGAACTGCATTGCTCCCATGGATCTTGCGGTTTCGTTGTCCTTTTTTAGTTGATTTAGTTTTTCATCAACCACCATTCCAAACAATTGTTCGCCATTGAATGGAGAATTAATGAAGTTGCTCTGCACTTCTGGCTTGAACCCCGAGATTATGAGCCTTGCGTTTCTCCTTTCCGTTATGCCAAACATCAATTGCCTGCTAGATGTTTCAGCAACATCAAGGGCTGATTTTAAACATGTGCTTGCAATGTTTTTGCCTTCTTCCACAAGGTGGCTTGCTCTTTTCTGGAATTGTTCAGGTAGGTTTTGTACCAGTTCCCCTACCTCTTTCCCAGTGCTGGTACGCATGCCTGTTGAGCAATGCATTTGACTTTGTAATGCGCCACTGGTTTGCTGCTCTTCCTTCCACCTTTCATCCTACGAGGTCCATCCTCTTACTTTCCTTTTCAGGAGGTGGTCCCACTGTAGTAAGCACATTTGCCCTCTTCCTTGTTGTTGAGGCAATGATAGAGTCAGCTGGCACTGATCCCCTGATGTAAAAGGGGTCTTTAGAGGAGTGTTTATATTTTTTTTCTCTGCTCTTGGTGTTATAGCCTTGCAAACAACAGGCTCTGTGAATGCCTATTTACTCTGGTCTAAGACACTAGGTAGCATTGGTAGGAATTGGTACTTAGATTGTGTAGGCATCAGGCGATTCGGCGTTGAGATCTTGCCATTGGAACTAGACTCTCTGAGTTTGATGATTCCATGTATGCTTGTTCGTCCTGTTCGACATCTTCCCTGAAGAAGTAAGAGCCTTCCTCTTCTTCTTCGATTATTTCTGGGGTTCTTGGAGGTATTGTTCCTTCAGCAACCCCTTGGGTTTCGATTTCCCTTGTTTTCAGCGGTATCTTGAATTGATACAAGCTTTTGTCAAAGTCTTTTTTGCGCTGAAGGATATTCAGCATTTCAGCTTCGAGCCTTCTTCTCTTTCTCAATCTCGGCCTCGTATGTTCCTGTGCCGAGACTGTCCATTTTTCGACTGACAACGCCGAATCGGGGATATGTGACGTTACATTGCGGTCTCCACACACGATACGTTTACAATGCAGGCATTACAATGCAAGTCAAGACAACGACTTGAGCTGGAGAGCGCTGAACTTAGGAATAGTAGGATTTACTATTCCAACTCCAGTCTACGTAACAGTAGGAAAGGTGTTGGAATAGTAAACACTATTCCAGTACAAGTCGTTGTAATGACCTGCGTTGTAATGCCTGCGTTATATACGTATTGCGATGTGAAGACCGCAATGTAACGGATGTCTTCTCCCGAAGCGGTCGTCTATGTTTGCTTCAGTCTCTTTTTTTCAACGCAGAGGTGTCCTTTTCCAGACTGTCCTTCGACATCTTGGTTTTTTCGAGGACCTTTGCCATTCCGGAGACCTTATCTAAGGATCCTACAGTCTGTTTTTGTTTGGTTGCAGCTACGGTCGCCGAATGCTTCGACGCTGAGGATCCTTTTTGTGGTTTTGAGTCTAATTTTCGAAACTCATCTGTTTTTTTTTTAGGTCGATGACTCTCTTACCCCCTTCAAAGTCCTCCTCTCTACTTCCACAACCAAAACTTCTGTTTCCTCGTCGCCTTCGGGTCCTTCGGCGACGTGGTCTTCCTCCTTACTGGAGAGGCCAAGGTCTTGCAGCGATGGCGGTGGTCCTTGGCCCTGAATGTTGTAATTGGCTCGTAGCTGTCTTTCTCTTACCTTCAACAGGTTTGGGGTGAAGACCGGGCAGCCGTTACAGTCGTTGCGTCGATGATCCAGCGGCCTTTTTGTCTATTACCGCACCCAGGGAGCCCCCTACATGCGCATCATCTGGTTGTGGACAAAGTTCTAGATTTCTTCTTTTCGTCGAACTGCGTTTATTGTAAATTTACAGATGAAAATGGAAGACTCCACTCTACCAGTTTTTCCAACAATTTTTCTTTGTTTTTCCACAATTCTTCTCTCCAATCTCAGGAGCTTCTCCGTATCGATCCAGACCCAACGGCGGACAAAAAGAATCTGAAAATGGCTACCAAAGGTGGGGCTTCCGGAGGAAGTCCGTCTAAGTCACAGAAGGGCACCAAATTGTATTACGTCGTCAACGCCCACCAAAAGGAAAAAAAGAAAATACTACAATTCCAGACCCATCCACTAGATGGCGATATAATGCACAGCATAGTGAATCAAGAAAAGCTTCACGCTGAAAAACGTACTTCACGTGGGCCTCAAAATTGACTTTGATTAGATACAGCCAGTATAGCGGATTTAGGGTTTTTTAGACCAGTAGTGCATGGTATGGCCCCCAATGCCCCTATGATCACGAGGTCCGACACTATCACCCTTTTTTTTTAATCAATCTGCTTTAGTGTCCATTGCAGTTTATTTCATCTTAATATAGTATACTATTCAAACTCTGCACTCTATGTGGGCTCCAGTAGTGGAGCACACCCCAGCAGTAAACAGATCTACAACCCTTGAAGCCAGATAAAATGAGCTCCAAAGAAAGCTATCCACTTTCTTATAATTTGCTGATAAAATAATGTATTTTAGGCATATTGCACTTTATCCGGGCATCAGCATCGGAACTCGTGATAGAGGTAAACACAGTACACTTCGTCGGGGAGAACATATTGTCTCCAATGTATGCCTTTCATATCATCATGCTTCTAAAAATATTGCACTTTAAATACATAGCACATTAATTAGCGGCTAGCCCTGGAATCGACAGCAGAGGCAAATGTAGCATCTTAGTTATTGGAAATACCTTATATAAATGGCACCCAATTGTGGAGGACACCCTACAGGTAAGAAATGCGTTACTTACTTGTAACTGCAGTTATCCAGTATTAGTGTCTTTCATAGATTCACATGCCTGAATCATTCCCCGTCGTCGAGACGGGAGCCTCCGGTATATAAAAAAAGTAATGTCCTAGAGACATACATAGAAAAGAATAGGCCTAAGGATCTCACCTTCGTGTCCTATCCACGTCCTTATGTAAAAAGGACCAAAACAGAGTAGGCCCAAGGGTCCCACCCTAGTGGCCTATCTGTGTCCTTTTGTAAAAAGGACCAAAGTAAAGAAACCAACCAATCAGCTACCACCTCCTTCTAGAACCTTCCTGTCAGGAGCCCAAGTCTCTCAGATTTTCGTACGCACCAAGCTAGGTAGGCGTAAAGTTGGTAGAGAGATAGGTGAGTCCTTCCAGGGGAGGCGGGAGGGTGCATGTGAATCTTTGAAAGACACTTATACTGGATAACTGCAGTTACAGGTAAGTAACGCATTTCTTATCCAGTATTTGGGTGTCTTTCATAGATTCACATGCCTGAATCAGAGTAGCAAGCAATGTATAATGCACATTTGTGATGGAACATCATATATGAGTATGTAGGTAATACATATCACACGGTTGCAAATCAACAAATTGCAAAGACATGTAAGTAATAGGAAAGAAATGTGCATACCAGCAAAGGATGGAGGGATGTAGGAAGGCTCACCTCACTGGAATAGATGGCGAAGCACTGCTCGGCCCACTGCTGCATCCTTCATCAGCTCAGTATCCAGGCAATAGTGCCTGGTGAAGGTGTGCAGGGACTTCCAGGTCGCCGCTCTGCAGATGTCCAACACCGGCACTCCAGCGAACAGCGCCGCAGACGTGGACATGGCTCTTGTCGAATGAGCTTTGACTCGTGAGTCCAAAGGCCGTCCGGCCTAGTCATGGCAAAAGGTGATCGCCGAAGAAATCCACCTTGAAATACTTTGTTTTGTCAAAGGCATGCCTTTCCGTGGTCTACTAAAGGCAATAAAGAGTTGAGATGATTTTCGGAAGTGTTGTGTCTTGTCGATGTAGAATTTAAGACATCTCTTCAGATCTAAGGAATGCAGAGTTTTCTCGGCTGCAGTGGTAGGATTTGGGAAGAATGACCTGAGTACCACTGGTTCGTTTAGGTGGAAGTCCGAGGGGACTTTCGGAATAAACCGAGGATTAGTACAGAGAATGACTCTGTCCTTCCTGAATTGCATAAAAGGATCTTGGATTGAGGGAGCCTGCAGCTCACTGACCCTTCTGGCAGAGGTCAAAGCTAGGAGGAGGGCCGTTTTCCATGAGATGAATTTGATCTCCGCTTTATGGATGGGTTCAAAGGGGTGCTTCATTAATTGGTGAAGGACCACATTGAGGTGCCACGACGGAGGGATCGGTCTTGGTCGTGGGAAGGACCTGAAAAGACCTTTAAGGAATTGTTTTATAAGTCTGTTTGCCCACAAGGATGGACCCGTAGAAGTCCTTGTGAATCGGGAGATCGCCGCTAGATGCACTTTGATGGATGCGTGTGCGAGGCCCGATTGCGCTAGATGCAGTAAGTATGGTAGCAGCTGCTGTGGAGTGATGCGGAAGGGGTGGAAGCCTTTAGCCACACACCAAGAGCAGAACCGCTTCCATTTTAGTGAGTAGGTTTTATTAGTGCTGTCCGCTCTAGCCTTTGCAAGGACGACTCTGCACTCCTGCAGAATGTTTAGGTGGCTGAATTTGCGGTATTCAGGAGTCAAGCTGACAATTTTAGAGAGCTCAGATTCGGGTGAAGTACCTGTCCTTGGGACATTGTGAGCAGAGCTGGATGTTGATGCAGGCGAAGAGGTGGCCGGGCAGAGAGGCAATGAAGGTCCGTGAACGAGTGCTGCCTCGGCCAGAATGGAGCGATTAGAATCAGAGTGCAGGGCTCCCTCTTCATCTTCCTGAGAACCCTGGGTATCAGTGGAAATGGCGGAAAGGCGTACGCAAATACGTTGCGCCATGCGATGGAAAATGCATTTCCGAGGGTTCCTGGGTGGGGATGCCTGCTTGCGAAGCTTGGGCATTTGGCGTTCTCTCTGGTGGCGAAAAGGTCTATTCGCGGGGTTCCCCATTCCGCGAAGATGTGTTCCAGCACTTCCGTGTCCAGCTCCCATTCGTGGGATGGAGACCCCTCTCTGCTCAGGGCGTCCGCCAAGACATTGTCCTTGCCCGGGACGTACTCCGCTTTCAGCGTTATCCCATGTTCCAGAAGCCAGTTCCAGACCTTTTGCGATTCTCGAGAAAGTGAGAGCGATCGCGTCCCCCCCCTGTTTGTTCAGGTAGTGCATCGTCGTGGTGTTGTCTGTCCTGACGAGCACTGGAGAATTTCGAATGCGTGGTAGGAAAGCTTGAACAGCTAGGAAGACCGCTCTTAACTCCAATAGATTGATGTGGAGCTTGGTTTCCTGTTTCGTCCACTTGCCGTTGATCTGGAGTTCTTGGAGGACCGCTCCCCAACCTTCTAGGGATGCATCCGTTGATATGACGTGTGGTTCTGCAGGAAGCAGGAACGGCAGTCCCCGTGACAGGTGTTTGAGCGATCTCCACCACTGTAAGTGGTTGACCATGGTTCGAGTGACTCGTATGCGGTCCTCGAATGATCCCGCAGCTTGTGTCCATTGTTTCGTCAGCTCCTCCGGGAGTGGGCGCATTGAGGCGGCAGTGGGGAATGATTCAGAAAAGGGGGTGGTGATGAACAGAGTGTCTGAATTAAGCAGACCACTCTTACCCAGTCCAAAGATCAGGGCTTGATCCATCACCGTTATTTAGCTCACTGCCCCATCCCAGCTCAGAACCTGGCTATATGCAAATTAGTCTGTCCCTGGCCCAGTGCATCATGGGAACAGGGCAGACCAAACTACCAAGCCAATTCTTCACCAGAAAGGAGACAAGCTTCCGGGGACCGGTTTCTGCCATTTCAGGCGTCGTCGGCCCGGCTTGCTTGAATCCTGATGGAGCAGTGAGCAAGGGACTCATGTCTGAGTATACCCTTCCACGCTTATGGTGGACAAAATGATTCAGAAAAGGGGGTGGTGATGAACAGAGTGTCTGAATTAAGCAGACCACTCTTACCCAGTCCAAAGATCAGGGCTTGATCCATCACCGTTATTTAGCTCACTGCCCCATCCCAGCTCAGAACCTGGCTATATGCAAATTAGTCTGTCCCTGGCCCAGTGCATCATGGGAACAGGGCAGACCAAACTACCAAGCCAATTCTTCACCAGAAAGGAGACAAGCTTCCGGGGACCGGTTTCTGCCATTTCAGGCGTCGTCGGCCCGGCTTGCTTGAATCCTGATGGAGCAGTGAGCAAGGGACTCATGCCTGAGTATACCCTTCCACGCTTATGGTGGACAAAATGATTCAGAAAAGGGGGTGGTGATGAACAGAGTGTCTGAATTAAGCAGACCACTCTTACCCAGTCCAAAGATCAGGGCTTGATCCATCACCGTTATTTAGCTCACTGCCCCATCCCAGCTCAGAACCTGGCTATATGCAAATTAGTCTGTCCCTGGCCCAGTGCATCATGGGAACAGGGCAGACCAAACTACCAAGCCAATTCTTCACCAGAAAGGAGACAAGCTTCCGGGGACCGGTTTCTGCCATTTCAGGCGTCGTCGGCCCGGCTTGCTTGAATCCTGATGGAGCAGTGAGCAAGGGACTCATGTCTGAGTATACCCTTCCACGCTTATGGTGGACAAAATGATTCAGAAAAGCGGGTGGTGATGAACAGAGTGTCTGAATTAAGCAGACCACTCTTACCCAGTCCAAAGATCAGGGCTTGATCCATCACCGTTATTTAGCTCACTGCCCCATCCCAGCTCAGAACCTGGCTATATGCAAATTAGTCTGTCCCTGGCCCAGTGCATCATGGGAACAGGGCAGACCAAACTACCAAGCCAATTCTTCACCAGAAAGGAGACAAGCTTCCGGGGACCGGTTTCTGCCATTTCAGGCGTCGTCGGCCCGGCTTGCTTGAATCCTGAGGGAGCAGTGAGCAAGGGACTCATGTCTGAGTATACCCTTCCACGCTTATGGTGGACAAAATGATTCAGAAAAGGGGGTGGTGATGAACAGAGTGTCTGAATTAAGCAGACCACTCTTACCCAGTCCAAAGATCAGGGCTTGATCCATCACCGTTATTTAGCTCACTGCCCCATCCCAGCTCAGAACCTGGCTATATGCAAATTAGTCTGTCCCTGGCCCAGTGCATCATGGGAACAGGGCAGACCAAACTACCAAGCCAATTCTTCACCAGAAAGGAGACAAGCTTCCGGGGACCGGTTTCTGCCATTTCAGGCGTCGTCGGCCCGGCTTGCTTGAATCCTGATGGAGCAGTGAGCAAGGGACTCATGTCTGAGTATACCCTTCCACGCTTATGGTGGACAAAATGATTCAGAAAAGGGGGTGGTGATGAACAGAGTGTCTGAATTAAGCAGACCACTCTTACCCAGTCCAAAGATCAGGGCTTGATCCATCACCGTTATTTAGCTCACTGCCCCATCCAAGCTCAGAACCTGGCTATATGCAAATTAGTCTGTCCCTGGCCCAGTGCATCATGGGAAGCCGAGTTCTGAGCTGGGATGGAGCAGTGAGCTAAAAAACGGTGATGGATCAAGCCCTGATCTTTGGACTGGGTAAGAGTGGTCTGCTTAATTCAGGCACTCTGTTCATCACCACCCCCTTTTCTGAATCATTTTGTCCACCATAAGCGTGGAAGGGTATAGTCAGATGTGAGTCCCTTGCTCATTGCACCATCAGGATTCAAGCAAGCCGGGCCGACGACGCCTGAAATGGCAGAAACCGGTCCCCGGAAGCTTGTTTCCTTCCCAGTACAAGAATTGGCTTGGTAGTTTGGTTTGCCCTGTTCCCATCATGCACTGGGACAGGAACAGACTAATTTGCATATAGCCGAGTTCTGAGCTGGGATGGTGCAGTGAGCTAAAAAACGGAGATGGATCAAGCCCTGATCTTTGGACTGGGTAAGAGTGGTCTGCTTAATTCAGGCACTCTGTTCATCACCACCCCCTTTTCTGAATCATTTTGTCCACCATAAGCGTGGAAGGGTATACTCAGATGTGAGTCCCTTGCTCATTGCACCATCAGGATTCAAGCAAGCCGGGCCGACGACGCCTGAAATGGCAGAAACCGGTCCCCGGAAGCTTGTTTCCTTCCCAGTACAAGAATTGGCTTGGTAGTTTGGTTTGCCCTGTTCCCATCATGCACTGGGACAGGAACAGACTAATTTGCATATAGCCGAGTTCTGAGCTGGGATGGTGCAGTGAGCTAAAAAACGGTGATGGATCAAGCCCTGATCTTTGGACTGGGTAAGAGTGGTCTGCTTAATTCAGGCACTCTGTTCATCACCACCCCCTTTTCTGAATCATTTTGTCCACCATAAGCGTGGAAGGGTATACTCAGATGTGAGTCCCTTGCTCATTGCACCATCAGGATTCAAGCAAGCCGGGCCGACGACGCCTGAAATGACAGAAACCGGTCCCCGGAAGCTTGTTTCCTTCCCAGTACAAGAATTGGCTTGGTAGTTTGGTTTGCCCTGTTCCCATCATGCACTGGGACAGGAACAGACTAATTTGCATATAGTAGAGTTCTGAGCTGGGATGGTGCAGTGAGCTAAAAAACGTGATGGATCAAGCCCTGATCTTTGGACTGGGTAAGAGTGGTCTGCTTAATTCAGGCACTCTGTTCATCACCACCCCCTTTTCTGAATCATTTTGTCCACCATAAGCGTGGAAGGGTATACTCAAGTGTGAGTCCCTTGCTCATTGCACCATCAGGATTCAAGCAAGCCGGGCCGACGACGCCTGAAATGGCAGAAACCGGTCCCCGGAAGCTTGTTTCCTTCCCAGTACAAGAATTGGCTTGGTAGTTTGGTTTGCCCTGTTCCCATCATGCACTGGGACAGGAACAGACTAATTTGCATATAGCCGAGTTCTGAGCTGGGATGGTGCAGTGAGCTAAAAAACGGTGATGGATCAAGCCCTGATCTTTGGACTGGGTAAGAGTGGTCTGCTTAATTCAGGCACTCTGTTCATCACCACCCCCTTTTCTGAATCATTTTGTCCACCATAAGCGTGGAAGGGTATACTCAGATGTGAGTCCCTTGCTCATTGCACCATCAGGATTCAAGCAAGCCGGGCCGACGACGCCTGAAATGGCAGAAACCGGTCCCCGGAAGCTTGTTTCCTTCCCAGTACAAGAATTGGCTTGGTAGTTTGGTTTGCCCTGCTCCCATCATGCACTGGGACAGGAACAGACTAATTTGCATATAGTCGAGTTCTGAGCTGGGATGGTGCAGTGAGCTAAAAAACGGTGATGGATCAAGCCCTGATCTTTGGACTGGGTAAGAGTGGTCTGCTTAATTCAGGCACTTTGTTCATCACCACCCCCTTTTCTGAATCAGGCAGTGGGGAATGAGCATGATACAGGAGGACATCATGCCGAGGAGGGACTTGAAGGTGCGGACCGGCAGAGTCTTCCGTGATGCCACTGACGTGGCCAGGGAGATGAGTTTGACTTTTCTCTCCTGAGAGGGGAAAGCTCTGACGCGTTCCGTGTCCAGAGTCGCTCCAAGAAATGTAATGATCTTGTTGGGTTCCAGTGCCGATTTCTCGTGGTTGAGGGTCAACCCTAGGCGGTGGAAAAGATTCAGACAGGCGCTGGAGGATGTGGCTGCGGCGGTCTCGGATTGTGACTTTACCAGCCAGTCGTCCAGGTATGGGAAGACCTGGTGTCCTTGTTGAAGATGGAAGGCTGCCACAGGGGAGAGGCATTTGGTAAATATCCGTGGAGCCGATTTGAGGCCAAACGGAAGGACACGAAATTGGTAATTTTGTCCAGCTACCGCAAACCTGAGGTACTTTCTGTGCCCTTTGAGGATAGGAATATGGTAGTAAGCGTCCTGCAGGTCTAAGGACGTCATGTAGTCCCCCTCCTCCAGGAGTCCCAGGATTTCCTGGAGTGTTACCATACGGAACAATTGTTTCTTTAGGAACACGTTGAGTGCCCTGAGGTCGAGGATTGGTCTCCACTTTTTCCCTTTCTTGTGGATCAGGAAGAAGTGGGAGTAGAAACCTTTTCCTTTGTGGGTTGGTGGAACTCTCTCTATCGCTCCCTTCTGTAGCATGGAAGAGATTTCCTGAAGAAGCAATCGTAGGTGCCTGTGGGACCGATTGCGAGGTGGTGTTGTCGGGGGAATTGTGACAAATTCTAGAGAATGTCCAAATTGAATAAGCTGGAGCACCCACCGATCTGTTATCATTTTCCAGTTGTTTAGGAAGTATGTGAGTTTCCCTCCAATTTTCAAAAAATGCAACGGTGGATGGACTGGCCATTGACACGAGTCATTGACGGTTGCCAGCAGGCCTTATCTGGTTCTTCCCCCTGTAGTTCGACTTGCCGTAAGAAGTCTGACGCCCTTGTTGGTTTTGTCGCGGTTGGTATTGCGGTTTAGTTTGGTTGTACGAATAGGAAGACCTATTCTGGTAGGTGCCCTTATATGAGGATTGTCCTCTACCTCTGTTGCCACGAAAGGACTGGTTCCGGAATTGTAGTGTTCCAAGGGCCTTGGCCGTCTCTGTGTCCTTTTTAATGGTTGTTAGGGCCTCATCGATCTTTTCACCAAAAAGATGCTGGCCGTCGAAGGCCATATCGAGAATTTTCGTTTGCACTTCCTGGCGGAAAGAGGTGGCTTTGAGCCAGCCTTGTCGTCTGAGTACAGCAGCTCCTGCCAGTTGCCTGAAGCCGGTCATGGCTACATACATTGCGCAGTCTATGAGCTCGGAGGCAGATGTTTGGCCTTCCAAGAGAAGCGAATGAGCCTCCTCCTTTAAATCCTCTGGCAGATTAGACAGGTAGGGTGCAAAATCCGCCCAGAGTTGTCGATTGTAGCGGCCCAGTAGTGCTATGGAATTCGCGACTTTCACCGTCATGGCCGACGTGGTGGAGAACCGCTTGCCAATAGTATCCAGTTTTCTGCCTTCTTTGTCAGGTGGCGTTGACAGAGGCGATGCTGGGTTGTGTGAGTTTTTCTGTGCCGCTTGGGTTACCACAGAGTCTGCCTTGGAGTGACCTGTGAGGCATGCTGGCGCCGATGAGGTTGCTTTATATTTTTTATCGAGCCTGGGTACTACAACTGGGATTGAAGCTGGCGTTTGCATCAGTTGTTTACCTTGTTTCCAGATAAAGTCAATGATGGGGATTGACCTGGTTGTCTTTTTAGTAGGCTCCTTGAAGTCGTAAAGGAAGCACTCAGTTTCCTGAGTTTCCATAGACATATGGAAACGTTTGGCAGCTCGCTCTACAAGATTATGGAACCCACCGATGTCTGTGGGTGGTGATTCCGAAGACTGTGGTTCTGGGGAGGCCGGAGAATGTGCGACATAGTCCTGGTCTGCATCTGGGTCTGACTCATCGTCACGGACCTCGCCCTCTTCCTGATCTCTCTCCTCGTCCTCAGACGAGTGGATTTCTTGTATTGGCTCCTGGTCTCTACTAAGCACCAGTGGTGGCGGCTTGTGTCGAGACAAAGGAGTGGGTATCTGTGCAGCTGGAGGAGTAGGCGTAGTGGGTTTCTCTGGAAACCGCTGCTTGTAGTCCTTGATTAAGAATTGGAGGTCAGATACAATGGTTGCTGGTAGGCACACAATTGGTGTAACCTGTGTGTGCACCTGAGCGTGGACTGATTGCTCTGTATGCTCCTCCTCTTCCGGTTCCTCGTCTGTGCTTTGGCACTTGTGCACCAAGTCTGATGGGCTAGTGGCTTGTGTGTATAACTCTTCCTCCGACTCTTCACCTTGTAGAAGACAGGCGGGAGGTAGTTGTTGGACCTTACCGGGCGACGTCAGGACTGGCGTAATTGGCCTTTTCGTGATTTTAAGGGTGATATAGGATGTCTGAGGTGGCAAGGTATCCATTGCGTGCGACAGCAGCTCAGACTCCTTCCATGTTCCTGTGTTCGTCGACGCCTGAGTCGACGGTTCCGTCGTTGGAATTACCTTCGTCGACGGTAATTTACCCGTCGTCGACTGTGTCTCCGTCGACGGTGTCCTCGTCGACGCACCCTTCGTCGACGGCAATTTGTCCGCCGTTGACGGGTTCCCCGCCGTCGGTTTCCCTATCGTCGACGGGATGCCCGTACCGTCGACGAAGACTATCTCGTCGACGGTACGGTCTTCGTCGACCTCGTCGACGACGGTAAGATCTTCGTTGTCGATGAAGTGACTGGAATGGTCGACGGCATTGGCATACTCGCCGACGATGAAGGCGTCGTCCTCGTTGTCGAGGAGGTGGCCGACGATGCGGTCGTCGTCGACACTGTCGTCGTCAACGTTGAAGCAGTTTTTAGCGCTGAAGAGATAGTCGACGCTGTCGTCGTCAAGGTCAGCGGCTGCTTCCTGGTGACCGGAAGATCCTTGCTAGACACAGAGGCTTTGCCCTCTGAGGACTTCTTAAGAGTCTTCTTAGGAGGGGTGTCTGAGGGGCTAGGGGAAGTAACCCTTGGCCTCTTCAAGGAAAATTGTGAAGTACCAGAAACACTCTCACCGTCTTCTGACACCAAGTCGTCTCTGTTCTTCAGCCTGTTGAGCCAGAGAAGTAGGCGCCCTTCCCGGTCCTTGAGGGTCTTGTTTGAGAAGGTCCTACATATTTTGCAGTCCTTGGGTTGATGGTGAGGGTAGAGGCAATATAAACAGGTTTCATGTTTGTCCTCGACATGGAGCCTTTTCTTTCCACAAGAGGAACAGGCTCTAAAGAGACCCTTTTTCTGGCTATCAGCCATAATATAAGAAGTTGAGAAAATTCGTTTTTTGAAGTAAGAAGTAAGATTCCTGAGGAGAACTCAGGTGGAGACTCCCTAGCACAACGTGTGGTAGAAAATCTGAGAGACTTGGGCTCCTGACAGGAAGGTTCTAGAAGGAGGTGGTAGCTGATTGGTTGGTTTCTTTACTTTGGTCCTTTTTACAAAAGGACACAGATAGGCCACTAGGGTGGGACCCTTGGGCCTACTCTGTTTTGGTCCTTTTTACATAAGGACGTGGATAGGACACTAAGGTGAGATCCTTAGGCCTATTCTTTTCTATGTATGTCTCTAGGACATTACTTTTTTATATACCGGAGGCTCCCGTCTCGACGACGGGGAATGATTCAGACATGTGAATCTATGAAAGACACCCAAATACTGGATAAACAGATCTACACCGCTTGAGCCCAGGTAAAATGAGCTTCAAGGTAGGCCATCCACTTTCTTATAATTTGCGGCTAAAATAATGCTCTTTAGACACAAGGCACTTTATCAGAGCCTCAGTATCGGAACTCATGATAGAGGTAAACGGAGTTTGCTTGGTCCGGGAAGCCAGATAATATGGTCTCCCAAGATACACCTTTCAAATCATCATGCTGCTAAAAATATTGCACATTAAATATATGCTCTTTAATTAGCCGCTAGCCATGGAATCATTAGCAGAGGCAAATTTAGCTGCTTAGTTATTGGAAATATCGAATATAAATGGCACTTTATATTGGCTTTACAATGGTACTCACACCTGAGCAAATGTGTGTGTTCCCAAGGCATTGGACACAGAGAGGCTTCTCTTTTTATTTGTTGTTTATAATCATTAACTGAAGGGTGGTATTTTAGCATTTGTCTGTATGCCCATAAATCTACATTGCACATCGTGAACAATCTGGATTCCCATTGTAATGATTTAATCTAATTGTTTTGGACTGTCATTGTAATGATTTTAATTAATTAAAATTTAAAGATAAATCTTTCTATCTATTTAACGGCAACCCCCTGCCTGTGTCATAAGGCTGTAAATAGCTGATGTCTTCCTGTGCTTTATTTGACACAAACTGATTTGTGGGCAGCTTCATTGCACAAAGCCTTGCGCCTTGGCCAAGTGCAGTGGATCTGGTCACAGGGCCACCAGCTATTCCCAGCAAGGCCAAGCTGTGCACTGTGAGGCTTACCAATGCTATGCACAGCTGCACAGCTGTGGGTTGTGCATAGCATGCGAATGCCTCCTGCCACAGAGACTGGGGTATAGTGCCAAGGCCATCAATCAATCAATCAATCAATCAAGCAACTTGTAAAGCGCACTACTTACCCGTGAGGGTCTCAAGGCGCTGAGGGGGGGGGGGGGGGGGGGGGGGGATGCTGCTACTTGTTCGAAGAGCCAGGTCTTGAGGAGCCTTCTAAAGGTGAGCAGGTCTTGGGTCTGCCTCAGATGAGTAGGGAGGACGTTCCAGGTCTTGACGGCGAGGAAGAACAAAAGTTACTTACCTGTAAACTGTGGTTCTCCAGTATTGGTGTCTTTCATAGATTCACATGCTTGAATAATTCCCCGTCGTCGAAGTGGGAGTCCCACGTTACATAATATAGTAGTAAGAAACATATAAACAAATTATATATATATATATATATATATATATATATATATATATATATATATATATATATATATATATATATATATATATATATATATATATATATATATTAAAAAGTAAAATTTTGAAGTACCATAGAACAGCATTGGCCCATAGGAAGCATTGAGGGAGAGCTCACTTTAGTAACATCTCCAAGTCATTATAATAGTCCACATTCCAGCCAATCAGGCTGTAGCACCCTCTAGAACCTTCTCCTCAGAAGCTCAAGCCCTCAGATTTTCGTAGTACAAGAGTGACCAAGAGTGCATGAGGAGAAGAGAGCCTCTGCAGGGCACGACAAATCCACAGGTAAATTTTATGAGGCCGAGCTATTTTTAGGTCCTACTCGCCCTTTCTGGTGAGTAGGAAAATATACTAACTTTTGTCCTTCGTCTTTGAAAACTCAGCAAATGTGACAAGATAACAAGATTTAAAGGCCTTTTTATTGTTCATAAAGCAAATGAGCAATAAAGATGCCTTTAAATCTTGTTATCTTGTCACATTTGCTCCACTTTCTGAGACGGAGGTTAAGTAGGTTATTGTTAGGTCGAGGAGATTTTTCTAGGTACAAGACCTGCAGGACTAGTACCATTTTTCAGATTTGTCGAGCCCTGCTCTGAGGGGAGGAAGGGTGGGTCGCATGTGAATCTATGAAAGACACCAATATTGGAGAATCACAGATTACAGGTAAGTAACTTTTGTTCTTCTCCAGTATTAGGGTGTCTTTCATAGATTCACATGCTTGAATAAGAATAGAAAGCAGTAAGCCAACAAAAAGAGAGTCATAAAAGGCAATAAAGAAAATGTAATCATATAAATACACATATTAACATGGCATGCGTTGGATGTAGAACTTGAGGCAGCGCTTCAGGTCAAGGGAATGAAGAGTACGCTCAGCGGGAGACTGAGGGTTAGGGAAAAAAGTCTTGAGAATGACAGGTTCGTTAAGGTGGAAGTCAGATGGAACCTTTGGTATAAACTTAGGGTTTGAACGAAGTACAACAGCGTCCTTTGAGAATTGAAGAAAAGGTGGCTGAATGGTGTAAGCTTGGATGTCGCTCACTCGTCTGGAGGATGTAAGTGCGAGGAGGAGGGAAACTTTTCAAGTAAGGAATTTTAAATCCGCTGAGTGGATCGGTTCGAATGGAGGCTTGAGAAGCTGGGCTAAGACAAGATTCAGATGCCAAGCAGGTGGAGGACGCCGGATCGGTGGAAACATCCGGAACAGACCTTTAAAAAACTGGCGAATGATCCGAGAGGAGTACAGAGATGTGGAACTATCGTGGCGAAAGCAGGAAAGTGCAGCCAGGAAAACTTTGAGAGTGGAATGTGAAAGTCCTGACTTCGCCAAAAGGAGGAAGAAAGGCAGTATTTGCTCACGGGTAGCGAGCATAGGATCAATGTTTTCCGAGTGGCACCAAACACAAAACTGTTTCCATTTCAATTTATAGGTTTTAATGGTGGAAGGAGCACGTGCATGAGCAAGGACCTCGCTACAATCAGGAGCAATATTTAGATGGGCGAACTCATGGTGCTCAGGTTCCAAGCGTGAAGCTGGAGAGATGCCGGGTCTGGATGGCAGATATGTCCATGGTTCATAGTGAGAAGGTGAGGCAGGGGGCGAAGAGGGATCAGATCGCACTTGGAAAGTAGAAGAAGATCCGTGAACCATGGTCGACGAGGCTACCTGGGCGCAATCAACAGGATGCAACATGGTTGTGCTCTCATTCTGTGTAGGAGACGAGGAACAAGTGGGATCGTCGGAAAAGCGTATGCGAATTCTTTCGACCAGTTGATCGAAAAGGCATTCTTGCTCGATCCTCTGTGGGTATGCCAACTTGCGTAGCGTAGGCTTTTGCGATTGAGTGGTGTCACAAATAGATCCAGGTCCGGTTGGCCCCACATGCGAAAGACTTAGTCCAAAGTGAGCTGATGGAGTTCCCACTCGTGGTTGACCGTGGCAGATCTGCTGAGAGAGTCTGCAAGGGCGTTGGAGATGCCCGGTACGTGAACTGCAGCCAAATGGACTCGATGCTGTATCGCCCATTCCCAGATCTGTGCCTGTCTGGAGAGCCGAAGAGATTTCGTACCCCCTTGCTTGTTGTGGTGTTGTCAGTACGCACCAACAGAGATTCTCCTTCCACCAGCAGACGGAAGGACTTCAGGGCGAGAAAGATGGCCAAGAGCTCCAGGCGATTGATGTGCCACCTGCGTTGGTCCGCAGTTCATTTGCCGTTGACTGACAACCCTTCGAGGTGTGCGCCCCAACCCTCTAAGGAAGCGTCCGTTGTAAGGGTAAGCGTTCGGGCGGTCTCTTCAAACATGCTCCCTGTTGGAAGGGTGAGCCCACCATTCCAACACTCCCTGAAGTCGAGGTGTCAGCGAGACCTTGTTGTTGAACGTGCCTGAGTCTTGCCGCAATTGTTTGTCCAATTCTTCTTGGATTACTCTCATGTGCAATCTGCAGTTGGGGATCAATGGTATGCAGGACGTCATGCCCAGAAAGGATTTCAATATGCGGACAGAAACAGACTTTTTTGAGTGTAAAAGAGCCACCATTTTGGAAATGCGAGCTTGGCACTCCAGGGAAACAAACCCCTTTGCTAGGTTCGTGTCTATTAATTCTCCCAGAAAAACTCTTTTCTGTGCCGGAAGGACATGCGATTTCTCGTAGTTGATGGAAAGACCCAAGTTCTTTAAGACTGACAGGCAAGTCTGAGTGTGTTGTTGTGCTTCAAAAAAGGTTGGGGACTTTATCATGCAATCGTCTAAGTAGGGGTACATTTGTATGCCCTGTAGGTGTAAATAAGCCGCTACCGGAGCCATGTTCTTTGTGAAGACCCTCGGAGCGTAACGAAGGCCGAAAGGCAGAACCTTGAATTGGAAGTGTTTCGTCCCTAGTTTGAAACACAGGTACTTTCTGTGTCTGTGGTGGATTGGCACATGAAAATACGCGTCTTGGAGGTCAATTGTGGAGAGGAACTCCTCGGGTTTAGAAACTGTAAGATTTCCAGCAAAGTCAGCATTCGAAATGTTTGGGACTTGATGTACTTGTTGAGGGCTCGGAGGTCTAATATCGGGCACCCCTCTCCCGATTTCTTTTTGATGAGAAAAAAATCGAAAGTAAAAGCCTGTCCATTGTTGTAATCGAGGAACCACTTCCACTGCTCCCTTTTGAATCATGACTGCAACTTGAGCAAACAGTTCCTTCAAGTGTGCTGGAGGGGGACCAGTTGGTGGGCTGTTGGGAGGAAACTTGAGAAATTCTAGGGCGTGGCCTTTTGAAATCACATCCAAGACCCAACGATCGGAAGTTATAAGTGACCAATTGTAAAAGTCTCGGGAGATTCGACCTCCAATCTGCAGAGCAGGAAAAGACTTGGTGTTTAGAAAGTCATTGTTTTTTGGAAGAGTTTCCCCCTCTATAGGAGGATTTTCTCCTGTATGGTCTGGAATCGGTCTGTCTAGACTGAGGCTGGTTGGAGTAACGCTGTCTGTTGTCACCGTAGGAGCGGTCCTGGGAGGAGCCTCGAAAATTGGAAGATGTGCTCCTGCCACGTGCTCCACGAAATGGTCGCTTCCGGTATTGGAGAGATCCTAGGGGGCGAGCAGTGTCTGTATCCTTTTTGATGGACTCCAAGGCATCGTCCACATGCTTGCCTAAGAGGGACTCTCCATCGAAGGGCAAGTCGAGTATTTTTGCTTGCACCCCCAGCCGAAAGGACGTAGCCTTAAACCAGCCCTACCTTCTTAAGACTGCAGCGCCTGCCAGTTGTCTGAAGCCTGTCGAAGAAATATCGAATGCGCAGTCTATAATTTCCGATTAAATTCTTTCACCCTCTTGCACGATCTTTTGTGCCTCTGCCCTGGAGGAGTCAGGAATCAGGTCGACCAAAGCAGCGAGGTTGTAAAGGGCTCAAAACCAGTGGAGCGGGACGCTTAACAGTAATTGTAATTGTGAAGCTTATAAAGCGCATGGTTACACTTACCAGTGTGTCCCCGTGCTGAATAAACCGCTGAGGAACCCGTCGTGGCCTGTTCCTGTGAGGCGCCCAACTCCTGGGCACCCCCCTGGTGAAGCCAGGCATCCTTAGCGATTAGGGCCGGTGTGGAGACTAAGCAAGCTATTGCCCAGAGTTGAAGCGTGGGACCCCATGATTAGAGCCGGCACCGTGAATTATCGGGTCCGCGGACATTTGAGCTCAAGACCCTGCCGCGACGGGAATTAAACCCTGGTCCCGGGCCAGACCTCTGCATCAGGGTCTGCCGCTCTAATCAGTGAGCCACACTCCTCCACTCCAACAGTAGTAGCCGTCACCACCGTGAAGGTGGTTGCAGTTGCCAGAGAATATTGAGCCTCGTCGTCGAAATCGTCAGAGGGCTTCGTCGAAAATGTTCCGGGCGCAGACGAAGATGTTGCGGTTGCCGTCGACGAAGCAGAGGTCTTCGTTGACTAGGACACTGGCGCCGACGAAGATGGTGCTGCCGTCGACGAAATCTTCAGCGTCGACAGGCTTATCGTCCACGAAGCTGTCGTCGACGGGGTACTGGCCGTCGACGAGACCACCGTCGACGGAAGAGGTTGCGTCGACGAGACGGGACGCGTCGACAAAGTCTTTGTCGACGAATGACGCTTAGGAAGGTTAGTCGACGAGACGGGTTTCTTCGCCGTCGACAAGATCTTAACAATGGACAAGATAGGCCGGACCTCCTGGGCCATCGTCGACGAAGTAGTCGTCGTCGACTGAGTGCTGGTCGTCGTCGAGGTTGGTATACCGTCGACGGATTTCTTCGTCGTCGACGGGCTCGTCGACGAGCTGGCACTCGTTTTCGAGGACGAGGGCACCGCTTGGATCTGCGACGCTAGAGAACTAGGTCCCGCAGGCGTAGAGGCAGGCAGATCCCGTGGGGAGACAGACTTCGGAGCGTCCATTAGCTTCTTCTTTTTAAGAAAAGGAGAAGGAATCTCAGTCTCAGACCCACGCTTCAGAGAGGTCTTAGATTGGCGAGAAGACACACTCTCTCTATATCAGACACAGGGTTGTCTGGGGTCTTCAACCTCTGTACCCACAGAAGGAGACGGGCCTCTCTATCTTTTATTGTCTTTGATGAAAATGTCCGACAAATTTTGCA
The DNA here is from genome assembly GCF_964261635.1 of Lissotriton helveticus. NCBI lineage: Eukaryota > Metazoa > Chordata > Amphibia > Caudata > Salamandridae > Lissotriton > Lissotriton helveticus. Next base: position 174,202,792 of record NC_136061.1, read on the forward strand.
ACTCCTCACCTCATGGTCCGGATACAAGCAGTAGATGCATTTTTTATGAGGGTCCTCAGAGAAAAAACGAAGTTTTCCACAGGCAGAACAGGGCCTGAATAAAGATTTTTTTTGTAGAAGACATGTTCTTGAAGATCTGAAGGTTTGAAGTTGAAGAAAACTGAGCAGAGCTCAGGGAGACCCCCTTCACACAGCCTGATTGGCTGGAATGTGGACTATTATAATGACTTGGATATGTTACTAAAGTGAGCTCTCCCTCAATGCTGTTTTATGGGCCAATGCTGTTCTATGGTATTTCAAAATTTTACTTTTTAATATGTATATTATTTGATATCTATATTTAGGTATATATATCTATATTTAGGTATATATATCTATATTTAGGTATATATATCTATATTTAGGTATATATATATATCTAACTACTATTTTATGTACCGTGGGACTCCCACTTCGACGACGGGGAATTATTCAAGCATGTGAATCTATGAAAGACACCCTAATACTGGAGAAGGAGAAGGATCGTCCGCCGTAGGTTGTTCATTGGATGCACGGGACGGCAGCAAGGGCGAGGCTGGTGGAGCGGAGCGGAGCTGGCGGGTGGCGGTGTAGAAGTGGAGTCTGTTGTTCAGGTAAGCTGGTCCGCTGTTGTGGAGTGCTTTGTGGGTGAGGAGCTTGAAGGTGATCCTCTTGTTTATGGGGAGCCAGTGCAGGTCTCTTAGGTGGGAGGTGATGTGGCTGCGTCGGGGGGCGTTGAGGATCAGTCACAGGCCCTCACAGGGCTTCCATGGATCAAATTTTCTACTGAACATCAGGTGTAAGAAGGACATTTTCAAAGGCTTTTTTTTTTTTTAATTATGAAGGATCTTGGGACTTCGATCGTACTCAGTCCAAGTTTCTGGAAGGAGGGGAGGAACAAGATTTAGTACAGGCTAATTTGCCATATAAAGCCAGGTAACCTTTATTTGGGGACATCTCTACATGTGGGGCAAGAACAATAAGTGTGTATGCTCCACATATATATACTCCATTCAATGCTTAGAGTTTAGTCTCCACCTTCAAACCTGGGAAGTCTGCAAAATGTTCAGGGAGCAGCAGCTTGGTTCATCCACAAAACTGCCTCATCAGCCCAAAAAATGTAATGAGCAGTAATCATCCTCTACCATCTTTTCCTTCATTGTAACAGAAAATATGAGCTAGTAAGCAAACTTCTGAAAGTGGCTAAATCATAGGCAATTCTGCTACATTTGGCTTTGAAATCCTCTGCTCTCCTATTATGAGAAGATTTCAGCCCTTTACGCTCTTGTAACATCTCTGATAATAGAGAGTGACAGGTTGTGAACAAGTTTGGTATTCGTCTTACTAGAACTACCTTAGCAGCGAATGGGCCTACTTCTTTGAGCAGGGCTGGTATGTCTTTTTCCGAAGCTCAATGGCATACAGCTTAGTTCCACTATCAACTTTGGGTTAGTGAGGGCGCATTCTTCACCAGACTTTCCCAGAGCCCAAACACAAAAGGCACACCTAGTGAGACTGTCACCGGCATCTGTTTTTTTACATTTGCAGCATAGTTTGAACCCTGTATATTTCAAAGTGGACATTTTTTCTCTTCACAATGGATTTCAATTTATTGTGAGAAAAGTTTGCAAGTCTGACGAAGAGAGGATCAGATCTCCGAATCCACATTCGAAGGCACAGAAAGAAAGGAACGGATGCCTGCATACACACCGGTGATGCTTTTATGTGGTACTAAGTTGGCACAGGACCACGTATGAAAACCTTAGGATCCAGTCTGGCGATTAGAGATATTTTAAAAGGTAAGAAATCTGCGGTTAGAAGTAATCAGAAAGTTTGAAATTCACCAAAAGAAACAGCAAAAAAAAGTAGACAATCTACTTAGCTCGAGAGCTCTCCTATAGCAAGGAGCATAATGATGTAGTTACTTGAATGTTGAGCTATACTTTCACAGGAATAAATTAAATCTCTTCAATGGTCTCAAAGTATAAGTGAATCCTCCACAGATCAAATGGCACACACACCCTAGATCTGTGGTTCCCGTTCCCAGTACTGCAGCTCCAAAAAGGCTTAAAAAGTGAGCATTTTAAATTTCACTTAGGGAACCCATAGACTCAAACAATAACAGGCTTTTGGGACCTTATAAGTATTTAGTTATGCAGCACAATATCCTTGGTGCAACAACATCAACCGTTGCATGGCTAAACACTTATAAGGTCCCAAAGGAGAGACCCATGGGTTATGCCCACATGCTACGTATACAAAAGAATGCACCCAAACAGCCAAAACTGTGATGATCAAATACTCCAGTCACTTATCACAAGAGGAGTTTGAGAATACTGCCAATAAATGGATGAAGGCTCCACAACAAAAGAAGCTAACATCTTAAGGATAATAGTCCAAAGCACCTAATTAACGTATACAATACGTTTGACATGAATTGCACAGACACCATACATGTCACACCAAAAAGAAGTTCATTCCTTACCCATTGACAACAAATATGTTTCTCAAATGGATAAAATAGCATTTCCAAAACCAGGCTAAAAAAAAGATCTGCACTTTTTAGGTTAAGTTCCACCTCACATTTTTTGAACATTGGATGAGCCACCATACAGAAATCATCCATTTAACTTTTTTTTATTTAAGTTCGAGTGCAAAAGGAGGCTGCTGTCTTTTTCCCTCTTTGGGAAATCTGACCATTCAAATTAGAAATGGAACAGGAGGGTACTTTGCTACTTCCGGTGGATGTATTAGGTTGAGTGCTCCATATAAAGTAAATATTCTTTCCATTTGAAATTATTTTTGTATTGTTGACTTGTTGCAAAAAAAGAGGGGAAATAAAACGCCTAATTCACAAATCGAACGGAGCTTTAATTACATCTCACGGCGAGTGAATTTAGAATGAGGAAGATACTGTGAGGATAGACTAGTGTTCTTATTCAATACAATGACAGCTTTAAAAATAAATATGAATGATGAGCCAATTGAATGCCTTTGCAGGCCACGAAACAATATATAACAAGGCACAAGGTCATTGGTATCAGGAAAAGTGAACACGATAACAAAATAACCAGGTCTACATGAAAGGAGACGGCTACATGAATGCCGCCCCCTTCCAATGTATCTCCCAATGCCTGTGTGTCCTGGCAAGTATCCACCGTACGCTCACAGAACAACCAACTTTGAAATCAGGAAGGTACCCCATATGCTTAGTACACAACAATGCTTCCTACAATGGAGACTGCGTGATGCCGATCTGCCCATACATTTAAAAACAATTAAATATATTTTGGTCTTTAGGAAAACCTTAACTACCTGGCTTTTTAACTGTATTTATAGGGTTCTGATAGAAGCTGATATAGTAAGTAGATCTTTAACGAGCTAGCGCCAAGACACCTCTGGGAAAACGCTGCACTTTATAAAATGAATTAACATAACATATATACACACATACATATACTCACACACACATACACACACATATACACAGAAAAGTAATTGGAAAAATTGGAAAATGTGCACAGCAAATTGCACCAAAATTTTTATAAAGATTAACAACAAAATTGAACATGAGTTTCCTAATTAAAATGTTAATTATGAAGTGACAGCAAACAAGAAAAGATTGTAGCCTTTCTTCTCTCTCATGTAGAAAACGATGACAGACTATTGTGGTTTGGGCACTTTAAATACATTATCTTCGTATGTAAACTCTATGGCCCAGTTGAAGGCAAATGGCGAAATGAGTCGGCCATTTCTCATCCCATGACTGGTGAATAAACAAGGAGGGGATTAAACTTATAGGACTGTAGTGCCGTTTTGTTTCTTGTTCCCTCGTAGCAGGAGGCTGGAGTTGGATTTTGAAAATTACATGCAGCGCTGCACTGCACAAACGTACACCTGGATCAACAAAAGTGAAACAGCGCTGTTGTGCAGCAAGTTGTTCCCACTGTGGGGAGTCACGCCGGCACCTCTGCCCTGAGTACATGACATGCTGATCTGAGATTTCCAGTAAAAAGGGAGGGGGGTGCTAACGGAGTCTCGTGGTAGCAAGAGGGCAATTTGGGTTTTGTATCTCGGGCCATCGGATGTGATGTGGGGAGGCTGGCTCTCCCTCAATCCTAAAGCCCGAGACATACCGTTGCGCCTGTAACTGCATGTAACTATTGGGAATGAATCTTGTATAGCGCCGGTGCCGCAATTGCTGCAAAAGTAAAGAAATTATTATTTTTTTCTATTTCTTTACTTTTGCAACAATCGCGGCACCGGCGCTTTACCTTCAACATGGTTAAATTAACGCCAGAACATCACGAGGAGATCACATGACTGCAGTACACTCAAAGGGAAATAACACATGGTTTCAATTTTTTTTAAACAAAGTCTACCCTGAAGCTAACGAGAAGGAAAGGGGAGAAGGGAGGGGGGTAGTGATAGCAGAGAGCAAGGGGGATGAAGCTGACGTGGAGAGAGAGAGAGAGAGAGAGAGAGGGGAGGGCGGACTGAGAGCAGACAGCAAGGGGGTGGAGGAGCATAATTCACGCACTGAAAGGCTTAATGAGCCATTACAGAAAGGAAGATAGCGGCTGCGTGCACGCGCACGTAACCAGAAGCTTGAGGCCAGGAAAAGCCTGTGGTAGCACTTTCAAAACCCACTCACTAAATGTCTCGCAGAGCAGCACATGCGCTGGCTCAGGCGAGCCCTAAAAATCGGTTCCATTTTATATAAAGCAACTTAATCAAAGAAAATTCAGGGCTCGTGGCTCCTGTTTTTTATTTGAGTCAGTCAGAAAGAAGTCCCGCCTTCGCAATCTCACAAGACAGCTTGAGCACCATAGCATTCTTTCTAAAGGAGTCACAGATGATCTACAAACCCGAAAAACACCCAAAAAGGAACATTAAATTCAACAGATTGGTTAAACTATCAGCACCATCTAAAAAACAAGCCCACCACCTCTAGAAAGGAGAAGCCCATTTTTGCCAAAACACCATTTTCTTTGTTCTGAGAGCTACAGAAGGACGATTCTAGTGACAGCAGTATGGTATGCCAAGCAGACTGGAAAAAGCCCAAAGGCTATTCATATTTAGCAGGTTTTAGGACTGCCTAAGAAATCTCCATCGCAGAATCCAAAAATGTAAGAATCTGATGCATGCTGCATACCACACACACTAATAAGGCCTAATCTAATCAGCTGCATTAAAGCTGCTTCCTGCCTCAACAAACATTACTTTGCCTCTCAAAGAAACAGTCAAGTCAGTGTCAACAAGACCTCAACCAAGACTTCCTTTATAAATGAGATCATAGTTGGCACCCCACGCGTCAACCAAGCAAAGATCATCTTAGGCCGGTCAAGGGGATCTTCCATTGGGGCCTCAGAAAAGGCCCTAAAGACGCCCTAGCAGAGAAATCCATCATTAACCATTTACAAGACTGGGGAGCCTGAAAACACTGAAAAATCGGAGGTGTCACACACACACACACACATTTGACCAATTATTCGCCTTTCCCCCAAAAAAGGAAAACAATGAAATCAGTCAAAGCACATTTAATCATGCAAACAAATATAATCTGCATCGATTTTTTGTAGCAATAACAGTATTCGGAGCAATGACAATATTACCTTTGGCCATTTTCTCTGACAAACCAAGCACAATGAGACAGTAATGTCAGAACCACATAAATATTATAATCAAAGGTAAGGGGGAGAACAAAAAAAATTAAGAAGAGGACAGGAAAATAGAAGAGCAGTATATCATTTAACACAGGAAGAAAAGCTATAGTCCGGGAAGAAAAGGTGCAGAAAGCTACCTCGGCCTCAAAATTCTAATAAAATATGGCATACTCACCAGGTTGGCAAAGATGATTGTGAGGATCTTCCTCATCAGCACAAACACCCATACACCAAGCATGATAGGCAAAGGCAAACAGGTCTTCGGGTTTGGCAGGGTTAGTTGTTGTTCTGCTTAACCGCTTCAGCCACTCCTGGCATTGCTTGAAGGTGGAAAAATGACATCTGGAAACAAGAACAAATATTGAAAAATAAAATGTTACTGTAATCCTAGTTCTCTTTCAGGAGACTCATTAACAGTCATAACAACCCAACTGTCGTGCCAACAAGTGGGATCGAAGAGCACTTCAATAACATACAAATAAGTAGATACAACTTCGCAGATAGTACTATAACATGTTTGCAGCCTACAAAAAACACCTAATTTTATTAAGTTTTAATTTTTTTTAAAGTAGCTAATTAGATAAAATGAGTCCCAGACTAAGGAAAGTGTCAGTGGAAAAACAGTCACATTTTCTTTTTTTTTTTTTTTTTTTTAAAGGAAAAGAATAAGGGCCCGATGAAGGTAAATTATTTTTACCGGTTCATAAATACCGAATCGGTATTTATGAACCGGAAACCCAAATGTAGGTAAATGAATGGGAGACACCGAATCGGTATTTACCGAATCGATATTTACCGAATCGGTAAAATCCGATCTCGAAAATTCGAATACATGACATGTGAGCCTGTGCACCAATCGGGGACACCCACCACACCCCACAACAAAGCATCTGAGAGATCAACCAATCAGATGCAAGTACCACACCCCAGTACCTGGAGGTGGCCACACCCATGCAGGTGCAGAGCAACAGAACTGCAGAGAGAGCTGGAGGGGAGACAGAGGAGCAGGCTGCACTGAGACCAGCAGAGAAACAGCATGGAGTCCCAGGAGGCACAAAAGGATGGAGGGGACAGAAAGAGGAAGGTGAAATTCAGCCCAACAGAGCTCCAGGTGCTGGTGGAGGAGGTTGTGCAGCACTACAGCCAGCTGTTTGGGAAACAGTCTCTGCAAGTAGCTGAGTCTGTTAAGAGGAACACCTGGCTGGCAATCCAGAGCAAGTTCAATGCCCTAGGAGTGACCCATCGCGAAATCGACGACATGAAGAAAAGGTGGTATGATCTGAGGATCACCACCAAAAAAAACTAGCCACCCAGAGGAAGGAATCAGCAGCAACCGGTGGGGGGGGGGGGAAGAGCCGTGCCCCAAGCCTCACCGACCTGGAGCAGCTCGTGGAATCCACCATGGAGCCTGAGAGCATACATGGGATCGGGGATGCTGATAGCTCAGCCAGAGCTGCAAAAAAGAAAGGTAAGATGCATGGACATGTACCCCACCCATTCCCAGGCCCCTTCCCCAATGTGGGTGAATCACTCACAATCCAGCACACATGACTGTAGTCCCCAGCTAAGCATCATGGTAGTTGTAGTCATAGGTACATACATCAAAGCTGCAAACACCGAACCCTGCATGCCATGCCACACTCCCCATACACAAACAGTCTAGGCAAATGAAAATGTGTGTTAGGAATTTGTGTTGGGAAAACACGCAGCTGATCAATGTCCATATCTGTTCACAGGAGAGTCATCGCGCAGAGCAGCGCAGGGAGGGGAGTGTAGTGCCACAACAACGGCTGCGAGAGAGAAGGCCAAAGACACAGCTGGACCTAGCACTGTCCCTGAGGATACAATCACACCCCACGCACCCACAGCAATGGAGCACGACACCACTGCACAGCCACTGTCGCCCCTGCTGTTCGAGACACAGACTCCGCCAGCACCTGCAGAAGCCACAACACCCAGCTCAGGGTCCCCTGTGCATGTGAGGCCAAGGAGGCAGGACGTACCACCTTTAAGGATCCTGGAGAGCTCCGACGAGGAAGTGGTCGAGGCTCCCAGACCTAGCACACCACCACGGGCTGGCCACGCTGGACAACTTGGGTCAATGAGATCTGGCCGTGCAAGTGACCGTGGCCGTAGGGCACGAGAGCAGGATGAGGGGCAGAATGTGCAGGGGGTCTTTGCTGGGCTGGTAGCCACAATGGTTAAAGTCCAGCGTATGCAGGCCAAAGGCATCATGGCAGTGCACAGGCAGGTGCGCATCCTGAACACCAGGATGTCGGACATCGATCGGGGGATAGGTGCCATGGCAAAGGGAATGGAGGCCATGGGCAAAGGAATGGAGGCAATGGGCAAAGGAATGGAGTCCATGGCGGAGGGGGTGAGGGACATGGGGGTGCGCATGGGCACCCTCTGTGACAGGCGTGAAAGTGACCACCAAGAGAGGCGCAGGTATAGGCGCGAGGTCAGGCTGCTGAATCAGTCTATTAACCGGTTGGCAACTTCTACCACACTGCAGTGTCGCCGCTCTGTAAACATGCAGACTGACATTGTACACTGCTGCAGTGACTTGTCCCGGGGGATGGGGAGGGTGACCTCTGCAATGGAGGCAATGCTGACACAGCTGACAGCCACAGGTGGCAACATGGTTGTTGGGGACACTGAGGAGTCAACGAGCAGGAGTGGGTCCAGCACGCCTGTTCAGGACATTCGTAGGAGCAGCAGACTCCATGCTGATGACACTGGCACCACTGCGCATGTAGACCCCCAGCCCCGTGGCTCACAAAACATCATGCGTAAGCGCAAACATTGAGAGACGTAATGAACACAGGACAGGTCACAGTGAAGTGAACTTTGGCCAACCATTGTGCAAAGTGCATTTAATTTGATATATGTTCTTTTGGAAGGTGCAGTAGTGCATATTAAAGTGAGTGTTCAAAAAAATGGACATGCCTGTGTGTCATCGCTCAATTAGAAGTATCTGTTGGTGATTTCAGTACGTCGCAGTCGACCATCTGTTGCTGGTGCTGCTCCTGCTGCATTGTGATCTGCTTGTACTGTCCCATCATCAATGTCCTCATGATATGTTAGTTCAATCTCTGTGCCCTCCTTGGTGGCAAGATTGTGCAGCATGGCGCAGGTCGCAATAATCTTGCAACAGATAATTGGCGTGTACTGACGTGCACCTCCACTCTTATGGAGGCACCTAAATCTACTTTTCAGCAGCCCAAATGTACGTTCCACCACGCAACGTGTTGTTCTGTGTGCCACGTTATAACACCTTTCACTCCTGGTGGATGGGTTCAGGTAGGGGGTGAGCACAAATGACCGCAGGGCATATGCACTGTCACCTGGGTGGGAAAGGATATTTTGATTAGTCACATACTCAGGTGTGCACCTTCTGCATGAACTATCAGGGTGTCTCACACATACTTACCCAACAGGTATCCATCACCAAAATCACCAGCCACAAGGCGTCTGTATATCCCACTGTTGGTGAATATGTAGGAGTTGTGGGTACTCCCAGGATATTTGGCTACAATGTCCGTTATCATGTTGCTAGCGTTGCAGATCACCTGCACATTGATTGAATGTGTGGACTTCCGGTTTCTGTATATGTGCTCAGTTGCTGCAGGTGGGCATAGTGGGATGTGCGTCCCATCCATACAGCTGATGATGTGCGGGAACTGTGCAAGTTGATAGAAATCAGTTTTTGTCCTTGCTAGTTCTGCAGGTGTCTCAGGGAACTCAATGTAGTGCTCCATCCTCTGCATCATGGCGTTTAGGAATTTTCTGAAAAAGCGTGACAGGCAGCTCTGGGACACTCCACCTACAGAAGCTATTACCTGCTGGTAGCTCCCAGAGGCAAGAAGGTGTAGGCAGCACAGCATCTGTACATGGGGTGGGATGGCGTGTGCTCTTCGGGTTTAGTGTTCCAGATATGGGTGGAGGTCCCTGATCAAGTCCAGGATGGTTCTGGGGTGGAGTCGGTACCTTTGCAGGATCTCTGCTTCAGTGAGTTGGAAGAGGGTGATCCTCTGCCTATATACCTGCTCCTCCCTTAGCCAGACCCTCTCTCCTGCTGCCTGTATCCGTAGCCGTCTTGCAATAACGTAGAAAGCCGCCATTGTGGGTGCAGAGTTACATTTTGGGACCTTCTTATATATCCTGTTCCTGGTTTCCACCTGCTTCCAATCCATGTTAAATACCGACTCTTAAATACCGAATTTCACGAAATTCGGTATTTCGTGACTTTGCTACATCTCAAATGGCCTTTTTTACCACTTCTTATTTACCGACTCGGTAAATAAGAATATAAGAATATATTCGGTATTTACCGATTCGGTAAATTACCATTTCTTATTTACCGATTCGGAGAATATGTATTCGGTAAATTCCGATTCGTGTAATACCGATTCGGTGTTTTACCGACTGGTATTTACCGATTCGGTACGTTTTTGGTGACATACATCTCGATGCACTTATACCGGTCGGTAATGGCCGAAATTACTGATTTTCGGCCGTTACCGACCGGTATTTGGCTACCTACATCGGGCCCTAAATCTTTGGGAAGTATATCCAAAACCTGGTTTTTAAGTTGTACTTGATGTTTTGACACATGGAGTGTATTAACACCTTCCAGAAGATGATTTTCCAGAATCCTGCAACCACTGTCAGATGTTTTCCAGAAGGACACGGAGTAGAAGAGGTTGCATGGACACCAGGAAAGAAAACAGCAGAAATGGCTGCTGGGTCATCAAGAAGCCCTGGGGAACGTCATTCTTCCACAGGAGTATCCTTCTCCTGTTCCAAGGACTGCTCCAAGACACCACTCGACATTGAGCACCATTTGACACTGTTAAATCACCAACAGTGATCGCGAAACATCCGAAGTCACCGTCCGTGCCAAAGCCAACTCATTGACGTTGAAAACTCAGTCTAAGCCTCGGTCAAGGTTGAGAACAATATCTCCATCACCATAGTTTGAGATTTCACCATGGTAGCTTGAAGAACTGCAGAAAAAATTAGTGTTTGTCACTCCATACTCCGAGTATTCCCACATGTATCCAATACAGCTCTTTTCTCTCCTAGGTCATCTGTGTCACAACTTCCTTCAGCTCCACTAAGATCTCAGATGCAGAAGCCCATGTTTACCAACTTCACCCACTATTCTCCTACTCAGACAGACACAGCTCTAGCAAGAGTCTCGCCACTGGACAACCTTACAACCTTTAATGACATATTAGCAAGAGGAGCACCCAACTTTAATATTACAATGCCCACTCCTATTGTACAAAGTTGTAGATACACAAATGTAGGTTTTTAAAGTGTTCCAGGATCCCTGCCTGTGTGGTGGACTATTATGTGCTTATGACTATTGAGGAGGATCCCCTGGAAGAGAAGCAGCTGTTAAAAATTGGCTATTAATATATTAGCCTAACCTATAATGCTCAAACATTACATGGCTCAGCTTAAACATTCTCACACTGAAAAAACCCATTAAAAGAAGCAAAAGGAATAACCATACCACAATGAATGGACTATGGAGGGGGGAAGTGGGGGGTTTACCTCCCCCCACAAGGGAATGTTATTTGGTGAATGAGAGCACGATTCTCAGTGTCAGAACAAAATCAAAGCAGCATAGTCAGAATGTGGTGCAAAGCAGGAATGATCACTCGAAAATGGACAAGGGATGGAGGGAAAACAAATGGACAAAGAACTGAGTTGTGTGGGAATATGGCTACAGTCAGGTGAGGGAGCAGAGGTTAAGGAGAAGAGCAGGCACTCAGGTTTTGGGGGGTTATAGGAAGAGCGGGCACCAGAAAGGGGGTTGGGGAGTGATTGGGGAAGTGCGGGGGGGGGGAGGGGGAGATTGGGCTGGGAGGAGAGACTAGCCAACATAACCAAAGCAGAACACAGAATGGTGGTCAAGAGAGCAAGACAAAAGGATCCATCCACAAAACTGGGGGAGCTAGGAGTACCATGCAAGGAAGCAATACAAAAGATCCCTCGCAAAAGAGAAAACATGGGTCCTAACAAGTCAACAAAAGAAACAAAGCAGGGGCATTTAACAGAGAAAAACAGAAGACAACATCAATGCATGACAAAGCAGCACGATTCTCACAAAAAGCAGACACATTCTGAAGGTCATACAATTGTCAAACAAGAAAATAAAATTGGGGTGAAGTGGGGTGGGGTGAGAAAGCAAAACAAATTAGTTGGAAATATGTGGAAAGGAGGACGACACAGAGGGCAGCCTGAAGTAAATGGTAAACCGGACACTGGATCCAAATAAGTACAAAAATAGAGGTTAATACCGGACAACTTTTGAGTCCTTGCAGATTATCTGAAGTTGGAACATGTCACGGCTCTCCACTGCCTCAATCATCCTCAAAGGCACCTGCAAAGAGAAAAGTATTAAAGATTTTCTAAACATTTAACTCCTCACTACACAGGCAGTTAAAAACACAGTTGTTAGATAGACCTAGAAGATGTTTTTTTTAAGCAATATGTTAATTTTTCCATTTCACTATTCACAATTGTTAGGATCACATCTATAGCGTTATACACTGCAATGTTTATGGAAACAGAACAACCTTTTTAACCATCACTCCCACATTGTCAGAGAAGCTACCATAACCCCCCACCCCCGAGATCCCCCGTTCTTCAGGCTCTATATTCCGTACAGGTAGCACTGCTAGTGCCTCATCCCTTATAATTAAGTCTTCTGTCATCTGAGGCACCATCGTATTCGGACCCTGAATCCGCCGGGTCACGCCTTCCCACTGCGGTCTCAAAACTCCCTATGACCTCACTCCGTGTTGATAAGTCCTAGTCTGCATTTTCATCCACCCTGCCCCCCTGTAGCCTGACTTATTCTGCTATCGTCCATTCTTTCACATCTTTCCTTATATGGGCCTGTAGTGCCCATCCACACTATGGCTACTCGTCTTTTTGCCAATAATAGGGACAATTTATGAATCTCCACTGCATTTTCCTGTCCCTGCGTTTAAGTGTCCCCAGCAGACATGTGGTGGTTTCTAGTCTCAAAGTGTCACGCTTTCTATGTTCTAAAGTGTTCCTACCACCTGACTCAAGAAGGTGTAAACCGTCGGGCAGTGACCAGCTTAATGTATAAAGGTTGCTGGGGTAGCACTACATATGGGCATGTTTCTGGCTTTGCAGGATGTATGCGGTGCAGCCAGGCTGGGGTGGCGAATGCGCGGTGTAAATAATTAAAGTGAACTAATTAAAACTTTGTGTTACATGAGCTCTTCTTCACAAGTGTACAGGCCTTCTTGCTTCTGTTATCGGTATACCTAAGCCCTCCTCCCAAGCTTCTCTTGCTGTGACTCCCTTATGGGCATTTCCGTAATCATGGCTTTGTATAGATGGGATATCAAGAGTCTTCCCCCAACAAGCTCCAAGAGTGCCCGGAATAGGGCGGAAGAGTTGGGAGGTTCCAGGCTTGTGGGCCAAATATCCAGCACTGTGTTAGTGATGTTTGCATAGAGTAGGAGTTGACCCCTCCCCACCCTAATTTTTTCCTGTGCTTTCTCGAAAGTGATGAGCATGTCATTGGGGAATAGGGCTGTCACGGTCACACATCCCCAGTCTTTCCAACCAGTGACATACACCTCTGACGCCAGGTGGAGGAAAGCCGGAAGGTCCCAGAACACAAAGTATCTCGCGAATAGGGCACGCTTCAGGACCACCCTCACTGCTGTTTCCCACACAATTATTGTGTGTCTGATCAAGTAAGGACCTGCTCTTTGTCCCCTCGCCACTACATGCAGTAGTTGAGACAGAGTTCTTTCTCTTCTGTTATCTGCAATATTTTTTTTCCAAATTATTCTCATCAGTCAGCCAGTGTGCTGCATGCTGTTGCCGAGATTCCATGTAAAACAACTCCAAGTTAGGTAGTGCCAGCTCCCCCTCCTCCATTGGCAGCTGCAGTGTCCCTCGGCTCACTTTGCTTCTGCTGTCCACCCACACCAATTTTATTAGGAAGGAGTGACGTTTTTTGAACACCGACTTCCCTAATGTGTCTAGTGAGTGCCGCCGGGTGTAAAGGCATTTCAGTAGGAATATCATTTTGGCCACCGCTATACGCCAAGGGGAAAACAGGAGCGTATTCCAGAAGGAGAATGAGCAAGCCAGCCCCACTGTCACACGGTCTATGTTACTTGTTTCTGTTTTTGCGCGGTGTGGGCAATTATAATCCCTAAGCATCTAAATTGATCTGTCTTCCATCACAGGGCCATAGGACGGGAGCATTATGAGGTCCAGATTCCACAGGGCACACAGCAGAAAGATCAGAGATTTTGGTCATGCAGATTCGTAGTCTGGAGACGTCACTGAATGCCTCCAAGTGTTGTAGCAGCGATGAAAGCGAAACAGTGTCGTCAGAAAAAATAAGATGTAATCTGCATATAAGGAAAGCAGGTGTTCTCTGTCTACAATCCGTATCCCAAAGCGCCCCATGTCTCTCCTGATTTTGGCAGCCAAGGGTTCCAGCGCTAAAATGAAAAATAATGGCGATAATGGTCACCCATGCCTGGTGCCCCTATGAATCTCAAAGGGAGCAGAGATTAATCTCCCTTGCCGCACTCTATCCGAGGGTTCAGTGTAGATCAGGCCCACCCATGACCGGAATCGCGGTACAAACCCCATTTTCCCCACGACCTCCTGAAGGAAGCACCAATTTACTGTGTCACATGCCTTAGGTATATCAAAGGATACGAAGACAAGATCTTGCTCACTGTCCTCCATAACATGGATGACGTGCATAAGCAGCCTAAGGTTCATTATTGTATTCCTGGCAGGTAGGAATCCGAAATGGTCTGCGAGTATTAAACTGTCCATCTCCGGTCCCAGTCTTTGAGCCAAGGTCTTACATTGAATTTTCATGTCTAGATTTATCTTCAGTCTCCAGGAATAGAGGGCCCGGGGCCTCCTCCGCCAACTGAACCCACATGTCACCGGTGTGTGATCCGACATATCTTGGCAGGTATGGAGTCTCTTGTATTTTCAGTGCTGTCTGATGTGGTCCAAGATCCTATTTAATCTACTGTATGTTCCATGCGTGGCCGAGTGACAGGTGTATTCTCTTTTCCCTTGGTGTATGTCCCGCCAAGCATCCTCAAACCCCAACTGTGTCACAACTCCAGTAAACTAGCCATCATTCTTGGTTTAGTCAGTTGTCGGGGGTGGTGGTCTAGTTCTCCGTCGACCACACAGTTGAAGTCTCCCACCCAGAAGGTGTCCGCCCTCACCATAGGGGCCAGTATGACTCTCAGGGTGACAAAGAAGAACAGATCATCCACCAAAGGGCCATAAGAATTCATTATAGCCATCTCCTGTCCATCTAAGGTGCCCTTAGTGCCCTAGTATGTATTTGCCCTCCACGTCCGACTCCATATACTTCAGTGCAAAGGGAACTCTCTGGAACACTCAGGACCTCGCTCGCGTAGGATGAGTAAGTGGCATGATAAGTCTGTCCTCTCTATTTTTTCCCTAGCTTTACAGCTACAGCGTCTGTTAGATGTGTCTCCTGGAGACAGGCTATACTAGTGTTATGTTCTTTGAGGAGCGACAGGACCCTATACCGCTTTTTTATTTTTTACAGTGCCAAGCCCCCGTACGTTTCAAGTGGTAATTTTATATTTCTTAGAGATCTCCATTTTGGTTCGTGGTCTGACCTCTCTCTCCCACGGGTCCCGGGCAACAAGATGGCAACATCCCTTCAAAATCCACCCTTTAACCAGCTCGTTGCAACTAATAAACATTTAACTCCTGCGTTTCCCCCCTCCCACGGACAACCATAGCACCAACATCGGTCTATAGAGGTCCACACACTGCTGTGCGAAGACTGACAACATCCCTGCTAGCCCAATGTGGGCCAACAATAACGATGGAGTGATACCTTTTAACAAACTCGTTCCCCACTTTTGCACCCATCCCTGTGGATAAACTCCTTTGCTACATGTTCCCACTCCTACATTGCGGTATACGTGGACCCGCCGAGCTCTCTTCAATCCCCAGTACCATACGGCAAACGCAGATGACTTGTGATTCAACCATACTGTGTCTTATTTTGTAGGAACCCACTCTTCCCCCCCATTTGCGCTTTGCCTATTTTATTTTGTACAGTTCATTCTTCACCGCCTCTCCCACCATCCATGTCTGTGTCAGGGATCATTTCGGCAGTTGAGCTTGCCGTCCTCGAGGCTGGGTCTCCGCTGGATGTTCCTGTTGTAGTCACCCTCTGGGATCCCAGGTCAGACAGTTGCATTGATCCGTCCTCTTCGATGTGGATTCTCTCGAGGGTATCTGGGGCTCGCTGATCTAGGACTGGTGGCCCCTTTCACCTGGGATCTCTGACTACGTCTCGGTCGTGGGTCCTCCCCACAGGTGTGCTCCCGGGGTCCCTGACCTCAAACCTCTCTCCATCCTCCTCCAGCCATTAAAAAAAAAAAGTGCTTTATCTTTATACAGTACCTTTAATTTGGCAGGGCATAATAGCATATACCAGAGTACCATCGCTTTGAGTTTTTGCTTGATGGCTAGGAAGGATTTACGTTGCTCTTGGACTAATTCTCTGTAGTCTGGGTATATGTTGATGCTACCATTTCAAACCGTAGTGGTTCTTGTTCCCGTACCACCCTCAAGATGCAGTCCCTATCCCTGTAATTAAGGATTTTTTAAATGATCGCTCTCAGGGGGACCCCTACGTGGCGGAACCAGGACCCTGTGCACCTTTCTACCATGGATACGTCTTAGATGCTTTTGGTTTCAGGACCCTCCAGATCCAATCCTCCAGAAACTGTTTGGTAGATCCGCCTTCTGCTTTTTGAGGAAATCCTGGCAGTCTGATATTGCTGCGGAGAGATCGGCCCTCGGCATCCTCTGCCCTTCTACCTAGCTCAAAGAACAATTGATGGACAGAATGTACAACAATGTCATACATTCACCCCAGTACAGAGATCTGGGCCTAAATCCATCGTTTTTCTGCTCACCATGCCATTCCAGTTTGGACCCAGCCATATGCAAATCAGTCTTGACCCTGCGCCAAATGGAACAGTCCAGCACGAACTGCCAGGCCAGGTCCTCTGGACTGTTCCCATGAGGCACAGGGTCAAGACTGATTTGCATATGGCTGGGTCTAAACTGGGGTGGCATGGTAAGCAAAAGAACGATAGATTTAACCCAGATCTCTTGACTGGGGGTGAATGTATGATTCATTCAGCATTCTGTCCATCATTTGTTTGCGTAGCACTTCTACCTAGCTCAGCCACTGTGGTAGACATTATGGCAACCTGTCGCTTCAATATGGTGACCTCCCCCTGTAGCATCTCAGTATTAGGTTTTGCAGTGACTACTTTGTCTGAAACTTTGCACAAGTCAGTTCTTAGAAAGTTCACCTCTATGGAGACTGTTTCTATCTGGCACTCTAGCGGCGTGCGTGACCCTCGTATGACCGCCAGGAGTTCCGCCCTGGATGGCTTTGGGGCCAGGGCCTCCCCGGAACCCGCTCTTCCACAGGACCGGTCTATCAGCCTTTGCAATGGATGTCTAGGGTGGAATATTGCCTAATGGCATTGCTCACCTGGGACCAAGCTGCTCGGTATTTGCCCATGTTGAGATACTGGACTGTAGAACCTTTGTGCTCTGGTGCCTCGGGTAGCTCCCTCCGACAGTTAGCTTGAGGGACCTCCTGGATGTCAGAGTTATTGCAGCCCCACATATATTTTCTTCCCTAGAGCAGCCACTATCACCAGCCATGTATATCCTGCTATCTGTTCCAGCCGTTGCACAAATCCTAACTGTCGTGCCTCGTTTTTCTTGGGTTAAGGATGGTCTCTTTCTTATTTTCTTTCTTTCTTTCATTTTACCCCTTTTTTTCCTTTTCCTCTTTTGTCTTTTTCTTCTGTTTTTGCTTATTCTTTCCCAAGGACCTTCTAATGTGTGTGGAGGGGGGGGGGGGGGGGGGGGGGGGAGGGAAGCACAGGGCAGCATGTGGGCTTTCCCGCGCCTCCCTTCAGGGTCAGCCCAGCATAACTATGAAGTTCCCTTTGCAGCCCTTTATCTGGGCGATCTCAATCTGAGCAAGGGGGGCTGCCCGGTCATGCTTAATGGCTTTCCCCCCCTGCTCCAGCTTCTCTGCCTCACCGTCTCTGTTGGGAGCTGTATGCTCCAGGCGCCGCTTCTTTACGTGTCCCATGTCTCTTCTGACCGGTATGCGACCTTCGCTCAGCAGGCGCAGCTCCCGGGTCAGCCGCTTCTCAGCTGTAGGCAGCCCCAGTCGGCGCCAGGCCATGCCCCTGTACTTTGTCGGTGACGGGCCTGAGTTCACTGCTCTCCTGCTGGTCACCTGGAACAGCCCCTGCACAAGATTTTCAAGGAGGGCGCCTCTCCTGCAGTGCTTTCTGCACTCTGTCTCATCGTGCTCAGAAGGGAGGACCTGGGCCGTTGTGAGAAAGTGCCATCTTTCTTGCATTGGGATGCCCCCACTTTTTGCTGAACTGCTGATGTTCTTTGACTGAGTGTGCCCTGGGTTCCTGACAACCAGGTGCCCAGGTCCTGTGTTCCTTCCCTAAAGATGTGTTGAAACAAAACCGAATTGGCCTCTCTGGCCACCTATCAGCCCCTAGTAAATGGCACCCTAGGTACCCAGGGCATGGTGACCAGAGAAGACCCCTGAGGGCTGCAGCGCTTATTGTGCCACCCTTAGGGGCCCTGTACCCTGACACCCACAAACTGCCTTTGCAGGCTGTGTGTCTAAGTACAGAATTAAACAGAGAGTCGACATGGCACACATCACTGTGTGCCATGCCCAAAATCCCACTGCCCTTGCAGACATCAGTCACTCCTCTAGCTGGGTGACCTATGCCAGTGGTGTGGGCACAGGTGCGTGAGCCCTGTGCCCCGACAGCACCCAGTTATAGAAACAAGCATTTGCAATGCAATAGGTCTCGCATTGCTGAAAGTTTGAGCTAGTGCCGTTGCAATATTATTAGCAACGCCAATAACTCAAACTTTCAGCAATGCTAGACCTAATGCATTGCACATGGTTGTTGCCCTAGCCATTATTGTGCTCGTCGTATTTAATTTAAACACACTGCATCTTGCTGATTTTGTTAAGTACGTTTAATTTTTCTGTGTTCACGGAGTCTCATTTGCTTTGTGACTTTATGTGGTTGCGCCAGCAGACTCACTCAGATGCATTCTTTTTTCCTTTCCTTTCCTTTTGTTAACCATGTGTGAGACTTGAGTCTGCTTGTTAAGAGTGTTACAAGAAGGAGAAAGGGAAATAAATCAGCATATGTGTGTATTATTCCATATATTTTTTCCACAGTCTCCTCGTTTCCCACATAGAAAGACAAGCCACGGCTCAATTCATTCAGTGTGTTATTCATTTCAAAAGCAGCAATAAAAGCCTGATGCATTTCGGAGCTCATCGCTCCTTGCCAGAGCTGGTCAACCCCAAAAAAATCAATGGAGAGCTTGTGGCGTAACCTCGAGAGCTTCTGACTTCAGACCACGGGAATAAGGTCCGAGTCTCAGCATTGGTTAAAAAGTGCCTTTTAAAAAGAAAACTGAATGTAAATACATGGAAAATCGTCATTAAAATAAAAAAATAAAATGTAAATACATGACGATCATCACAAAAACAAAATGAGGAATGCTCAACAATCCCTGACTGAGCTCGAGTTTACAAGTGGAGGAGGTAAAGCAAAAAGATGCCAATGCCTAATAGAAAAATGATTTTGCTAGCGTCTGGTCACTGCGCATGCGCGTTTGAGCCAGTTCCTTTGGGCGGGACTTCCGTCCTCGGAAGTCCCGCGCACACGCCCACAGAGTGCCTGCGAGCGGGGCTCCCATGCCCGAGGGAGAGCCCCGGCTACAGAAGTCCCGAATGGTGGTAAGTGAGGCTTAGTTCTAGGGGGGAGGGGGGTGCGCTTGTGTGTGTGTGTGTGTGTGTGTGTGTATGTGTATGTGTATGTGTGCGATGGCGGCGGCGGCGGGTCTTTGTATGCGTGCGTGTGTGTAGGTGCGCTGGTGTGTGTGTGGGGGGTCTCTGTGTGTGCGTGTAGGTGCGCTAGTGTGTGTGTAGGTGCGGCGGCGACGGGGGGGGTGTGTGTGTGCGCCTGTGTATGCGTGTGGCTGTGTATGCGTGTGGCTGTGATGTGCGCATGCGTGAGTGTGGGTGCGCGTGCACGCAGTCAAATCCAGCACAAGAGAGGCGCGTGGCACCCTCTTGTCCCTCATCCCCCCGAGACGGGCAACATTAAGTCTCCAGCTGGACGCATCCTTCGGATGCAGTACCAGCGAGACCTAAAAAGGGGGTCCCGGACTTGAAGGAACAAGATATAGACAATAAAAGAATTTAAAGCACAGATTTAGAAAAGGAAACAAATTCAAAGTACCATGTTTTTTTTCACAAAGCACTTATAGGAACCTTATCATAGGTTATACGATGCGTATCAACAAGAATTTTTATACTTTTTCAAGTTATTTTATGCCCACATACGATGAAGAATGAGGGAAGGGGAAGTGCCGTGAGGGAGTTCAGTGAAAAATAACAGTTCTCATTAGTCAAGCAAATGGATCCAATAATCAATACTTATATATACAATCCTGAAATGGTCCCCTGAAATCGGGGCCACATGAAAAAATAGCACATGTCATTACAAATCTTATAAACCAAACACCCAATAAGCTGTACAGATCTTGCTGGCGATGGGAGTTGGTAAGGTAGGCGAAAACAGTCTACGTTTCGACCCTGTAACATGTAGGGATGATTGCCCTTACAGCGCGGGTCTTCTTCAGGCCAAGGGGGCGGTGGGATGACCTCCTAGGGTTAAAAAAAGTGAGAAAACTAATCAAGGTTCTGGGTCTATGAAAGATCCCTAACTAGCCATAGCAGGAAAAACCTGCTTGGACAGGTCATTAAAAACATACAGAGGACGAGGACTAAAGGACCACTGGGGTTCGTCATGACATATTAGGGAAAAACACCCTACTGGATTTGGAGAGGGTTTTAAAGTATCTATCCCAAACCACGATGTTGCTAAGCTGAAAAGTAAAAATAATAAATTACCTTAAAAATTACCTTAAAAAGTAAACATGGTAATGTGCGCGCCAGCGACCGCGCGGTCTGATCCACTGGACCTCGTAGTGATCTGGGGGCCCGAACGGAATTAAACTTAGATTACACTTGAAATAGTTAAAGAGCGAACAAAGCGCAAAAGCATTAGCCATGCATGAATTGCCTCAATGATCGTGGGTCGATTGCTGAGGAGTTGAGGAAATTAGGATAGCAATATCTGGAAGGGGAAGGAACTTAATGAAAAGGGGTTCCAAACTACAACTCATTACCGACTCACATATTCAGTTGGTATTAGAGCACGGGAAGTCGCGCTGGGGAATCTGGAGACAACAGATGCTCGCGTTCCCGTAACCAGGAAGTTGGGAGAAGAGGCGGGGTCACGCATATAACGCGTTGTGTGAAAAGTAATGAAAGACTGAGCGCCTGTGTACTAATTCGGTTGCCAAGTAACCAAAGGCAAGCACTTAAGAAAAATTGTTACGAGAACATATGATGGAATGCCATTGAAGGTGCGATATGCTCTACATTTCCACGTTGTTTTATATTTCTAAAGGAAAAACCAGTGGGATCCATAAATCCGTTACATGACAGTACAAGCAGTAGTAAAGAAACTTAATCAGATTGAGTGATTCATAAATGGAATACAAGGATCGACAATTGTTCGGCGCATGCATTAAGACATCTTTGCGTGTACCTACCCAACACGGTGGTAAAACACACGTCATCAAAAAGTGTGTGCATGTCAGTAGTTGCAGGTGTTACAGCGTTTTAAAAGGAATCGTTTAGATTAGCTGGAGTGTGATAAATTCAACCTACATGTGTGTACCTACCCAACATGGTGGTAAAACACATGACATTATCAATGAGCAACCAGTAGAGTTCAATTAGTTAGAGCTACGTGTTGAATATGCTACTTACCAGTATGCATCTGTTCTTGGCATGTAGGGCTGCTAACATTCATATCTTAGCATTATTGTCCTGGAAGAGTCTTCGAAGTATTCTGAGATAGGTGGCTCCTCCCCTGGACTACAGTGCGCATGGGCATCGGCTCCATCCCCAGATTGTTTTTCGCCATTGTGGCAGAAGATGGAGTGAAAAGTGTAAAGGATGTCCATGCTAATGAATAAATACAATAGTATATCTGCAGCTGCGACAGGCACCGGGGAGGAGGGCGGGCGATATGAATGTTAGCAGCCCTACATGCCAAGAACAGATGCATACTGGTAAGTAGCATATTCAGTTCGAGGCATGTGGGCTGCTAAATTCATATCTTAGCATAGAATACATAGCAGTCCCTCCATCAGCGGCGGTTGCCCGTGCCAGCTGCAGAAACCTGAAAAAGTGTTTTGAGAACAGCCTGTCCTACAGCAGCTTGCTGCTTGGAATGCACATCAACACAGTAGTGTTTTGTAAAGGTATGTGGTGTAACCCACGTGGCTGCTCTGCAAATATCCTCCAAAGGAATGTTCCCTAGGAAAGCCATGGATGCCCCCAGTTTGCGTGTGGAGTGCGCCCTTGGGGGTATTGTTAAAGTGCGCTTGGCCTTTTGATAACATATCTGGATGCACTTAACAATCCATCTGGCTATCCCTGCTTTGGAAATAGGGTTGCCTTTGTGTTGTGGTGCGAAGGCAACAAAAAGTTGTTTTGTCTTTCTAAAGGGTTGTGTTCTGTCTATGTAGTACATCAACGCCCTCCGTACATCTAAGGTATGGAGCATTCTTTCTGCCACCGTTTGCGGGTTTTGAAAGAATGCTGGTAAGTCAATAGTTTGGTTGAGATGAAACTGTGACACCACCTTCGGAAGGAATTTGGGGTTAGTGCGTAGCACTACCCTATTTGGATGAATTTGAAGGAATGGCTCTTGGATTGTGAGCGCTTGCAGCTCACTGACACGCCTCAGAGACGTAATAGCTACTAGGAAAGCTACTTTCCACGTAAGGAACTGGAGTTCACACGAGTGCAGTGGCTCAAATGGTGGTCCCATCAGTCTGGTGAGAACGACATTGAGGTTCCACACCGGAGCTGGCGGTGTTCTTGGGGGAATGACTCGTTTCAGACCTTCAAGGAAGGCTTTAATGGCGGGCACTCTGAAGACAGAGAGATGCTGCCTGTTTTGAAGATAAGCCGCTATGGCGGATAGATGTATCCGAATGGAAGTGTACGCTAGATTGCACTTGTAAAGATGCAACAGATAGCAAATGATGTCAGGGATAGATGCATCTAGCGGGTTGATGTCATTGGCTGTACAGTAAATGACAAAACGCTTCCATTTCGCAGCATAGCATGCTCTGGTAGTTGGCTTCCTTGCCTCCTTGATGATGTCCATGCATTCTGGAGGTAGGTTAAGGTAACCAAACTCTAGGACTTCAGGAGCCAGATCGCCAGGTTGAGCTGTTGTGGATCTGGATGCTGAATTTCTCCATGGTTCTGCGTCAAAAGACTGGGCGTGAGGCGCAGTCTTTGATGCGGCACCACTGAGAGTTCGAGGAACGTGGTGTACCAAGCCTGG
This sequence comes from Lissotriton helveticus, assembly GCF_964261635.1. NCBI lineage: Eukaryota > Metazoa > Chordata > Amphibia > Caudata > Salamandridae > Lissotriton > Lissotriton helveticus. The sequence goes on from NC_136061.1 coordinate 174,226,097, forward strand.
CGCGCCCACGTTGGAGCAACTAGGATGAGAGTCATCGCGTGCTGCCTTAGCTTTCTTGCGACCAGCGGTATTAGAGGGGCTGGCGGAAAAGCGTACGCAAATTTGCCTGACCAGTTCATCCATATCGCATTCCCCTGCGACTGTGGGTGAGGGAACCTGGCGGCAAAGTGTTGGCATTTTGCGTTTTCTTTTGTGGCAAACAGGTCTATCTCCGGATGACCCCACTGCTGGAAGTACGGGTGGAGGACAGATGGGTGTATCTCCCACTCGTGCATTTGATGGCTGTACCTGCTGAGCAGATCCGCCATCTGGTTGTCCTTCCCTGGGAGGTGTTCTGCCATGAGGAAAATGTTCCTCTGAATGGCCCACCTCCACATGCTCTGAGCCAGATGAGACAGCTGTGGCGAGTGGGTGCCTCCCTGCTTTTGAATGTAGTACATCGCAGTCATGTTGTCCGTCCGGACTAACACCACCTTGTTGCACAGATGTACAATGAAGGACTTGATCGCCATGAAGATTGCCATCAGTTCCAGATAGTTGATGTGCATCTTCTGTTGCTGCGTCGTCCATAGTCCCTGCACTGTGTAAGTGAGCAGATGAGCTCCCCATCCCTGGAGAGATGCGTCCGTTGTCAGAATAATCTGCGGCACAGGCTCTTGGAACAGTCGGCCCTTGCAAAGGTTGTGTGGAGTCCACCAATGCAGAGAGTCGTATGCCCGACTGGTAACCAACACTAGGTCTGTCAATTGCCCCTGAGCCTGTGTCCACTGATTCGCTAAGCACTCCTGGAGCGGGCGCATATGTAACCGTGCGTGAGGGACTATGAAGATGCAGGAGGCCATCATGCCTATCAACTGCATGAACACTCTCGCTGGAAGCGAGTGTTGTGGTCTGAACTTTTGGATCAGAGACTGCATGCTGTCTATCCTGACTTGGTTTGGCTGAGCCATGGCCGTCAGGGTGTTGATCGTCGCACCTAGAAACTGCCGGACATGTGCTGGTTGTAGATGCGACTTTGGGTAGTTCAGCGAGAAACCCAGATTGTGAAGAAGGTGAATCGTAGTCGACATGTCCGCGGCGCACTGTTGTTCCGACTTGGCTTGCACGAGCCAGTCGTCTAGGTAGGGGTAGACATGGATGTTCTGCCTCCTGAGGTGCGCTGCTACTGTCGCCAGACACTTGGTAAACACCCTTGGGGCTGTGGTGACTCCGAAGGGTAGGACCTTGAACTGGTAATGCTTGCCTTGAATAGTGAACCTGAGGTATTTCTTGTGGGACGGGTGTAGTGGAATGTGGAAATAAGCATCCTTGAGATCTAAGGTTGCTAAGAAGTCCCCTTGGTTTAGCAAGGGAAGAATCTGTTGCAGTGTAAGCATATGGAAGTGTTCTGATAGTATGTACAGGTTGAGGGGACGTAGATCTAGAATGGGTCTGAGAGATCCGTCCTTTTTCGGAATAAGGAAGTACAGGGAATACACCCCTGTGCCTTCCTCTCCCACCGGCACGAGCTCGATTGCTCCCTTTTGCAGCATCACCACTACTTCCTGCTGCAATAAGAGCAAGTGCTCTGCGGACATAGGCCTTTGCCTTGGCGGGATGTTGGGTGGAGTGGATTTCAACTCTAGGCAATAACCATACTGGACTAGTTGTCGCACCCACCTGTCTGTGGTGATGTTTCTCCAGACGGGCAGGAACTGCTGCAGTCTCCCCCCGACAGGTGTTAAGTGGTCGGGGGGCAGTGACAGAGAGTCACTGTTTGCTTGGGGTAGAGGAGCGGGAGCTGTTTCCTCTGCCGCGACCTCTGTTGCTGTTATTTCTGTAACCTCCCTTGTTCTGTTTTGTGAACGAGGATTGTGCTCCACCTCTTGAGAACTGAGATTGTTGACCCATTTGTCCTCTGGTGACTCCACGTGCACCTGAGCGACGAAAATTGCTGCCACGAAACTGTTGTGACTGTAGGGCCCCCATGGACTTAGCAGTTTCTGTGTCTTTTTTTATTTTTTCTAGGGTGGTGTCAACATCTGGACCAAACAGACTATCAGAATTGACTGGCTGATTAAGAATGGTTGTCTGAATATCTGGTTTAAACCCCGAGATGCGGAGCCACGCCTGTCGTCTCAGCATAACGCTAGTGTTGATAGCTCTAGCAGCTGTGTCTGCGGCGTCAAGTGCACACTTGATGGCTGCGTTTGAGATTAGCTTCCCTTCCTCAATAAGCAGTTTGGTGCCTTCTTGGAACTTTGGAGGCAGGTGTTGTATAACCTGTTCTAGGGTGTCGTAATGCGCCCTATCGTAACGTGCTAAGAGTGCTTGTGTATTGGCAATGCGCCAAAAGTTTGCGGCCTGCGCAGCTACTCTTTTGCCCCCTGCCTCTAGCACTTTGGACTCCTTATCCGGGGGAGGAGCTTCACCCGTTGTCTGGGAGTTGGCACGTTTCCTGGCATTGGCGACCACAAGAGAGTCCAGTGGCAACTGTCCCCGAATGTATGCGGGGTCCGCAGGTGCAGGTCTGTACTTCTTTTCAATGCGTGGATTGACCACTCGTGCTCTGGTAGGCTCCTTAAAGATATCCCCAGCATGCTTGAGGACTCCTTTAAGCATAGGCAGCGTCTTTACTGTCCTTTCAGAGACTGAAAATGTGTCGAAAAGGAAGTCTTCTTCTATCGGGTCAGCATGCATGTCCACATCATGATTGGCCGCTGCCCTCTCAATTAGCGCATGAAAACCTGCTGAATCCTCAGTTGGGGATGCACGTGCATTAAAAAGCTGCGGGTCCTGCCCCACACTTTGGGTGCCCTGGTCACCAGTGTCATCATATGAATCCGGTTGTGCATCTGGTTCATTGATAGGGAAATTGTATTGCTCATCCTCATCATAGCCCTCACCCGCAGAGTGTTCTGGTGAGGGAGTAGGGCTCCGTCTCGGAGGAGGCTGGATTGGTTCCATGAGGCCTGAAGCATCAAGGGGCACCCTTTTCTTTTTCAGTGGGATGACATATGAGTCCACTGACTCTGAAGATATTTTTCTCTTATAGAGGGTCAATTTGCCTGTGTCAGCGTCGATGAAATGCTCTGAATCATCCTCTGATTCGAGTACCCGACGTGGAAGTGGGCCAGCCGGTGAAGAAACCATCTTCTTCGGTGCCGATTTGGTGGAAAAGGCTTTCGGCGCCTCCTTTGGCGGCAAAACAAAGAGAAGTTTGCCAGAAGGCTTTGCTGGATTGTCCTTTTGCGCCTGCGGCGATGATATCGGAGCCGACGGAGCAGAGGCCTTCTCCCTGATTCTCTGTAGTGATGCGGCGATGAGGGACGTCTCACTCGCAGTTGGTTTTGGCGCCGACGAGGATGTTTTGACCTTTCCCTCGGATCCGACGTCTTTGTGGGCCTTGTGGGCTTTCGACGCGGATCCCGCAGTCACCGACCCCGAGTCCTGGGACCGGTGCGCAGACGTGCCAGTCTTCGATCCGTGCGCCTGCGTAGACTCCGTGGAGCCGGCTTTGGCGTGCTTGGACGGCGGCGCCGATGTTGACCCGTGCCGACCATCTTTCTTAGAGGACCCCTCCTCTGGCGTCGATTTTGAATGTGCAGCAGTGGAATCGACGGACTTCTTCGACTTCTGCGGACCGGAGGTCGACGGAGTCGATGGAGTTGCGGGTACAGTCGTTTTCGCCGGCACGGCAGCCATCTTAGGGACACTCGAGTCCTTAAGTTTCGGTTTCGTTTTCGGGTCGGCCATTTTAGATGTAGTCGATCCCGATGCTTTCGGTTTCGGTTTCGATACAGTCTGCTCAGCAAGTAAGTCCGTGGCCGGGCCAGAAGGCGGGGCTGTGGCTTGCGGCATTGGGTCTTGGGTAAGGCCTACAGGCGATCCCGTGACCCGGTCGGTATCCTCGAAACCTTCGGGGCAGAGCTCGTCCCCTGAGCTATCTGCCGCGGCCCCATAAATCTCTTTGTCGTCTCCTACCTCGTCGACGTATTCAAGGCCTTGACCCACGACTCCGTCGTCGTCTACCGGATCCGCCTCGACCTCCGTCTCGGGTGGGGAGATTTGAAGATGATGACCCTGGTCCTCTTCATCTTGGTCGCCGAAGAGGTTTTCCGGATCCGGGGCCGCTTGTCTAGCTTCCATGCGCACCGCGCGCCGAAGCTTGAGAGTCTTCTTAGAGCGGAACTGTGCACAGGCCTTGCACTTGCCGTCGTCGTGGTCAGGCGAAAGGCATTTGTTACAGACGGGGTGTAGATCGATGTGTGGGTACTTGGACCCACAAAGCGGGCAGTACTTAAACGGGCTCCGCTCCATGTCCGAAAAGTTTTGCAGTCGTGTCGCGATGAGAAGGCCTCAAAGTTCGAAAAGCGAAACAAGACTCCGCTTATTCCGGCTCCAAGAGACGAAAGACTCGAGACCGTGCGCAGACAATACCGACGCAAAAAAGCGAGGCCTTTTGGCCGCTAAAAGTTAGTTTTTCTCGGTTTCGACAGAAAGACGTCGAGACCAGATCCGAACCCAATGGCGGAAAAAAACAATCTGGGGATGGAGCCGATGCCCATGCGCACTGTAGTCCAGGGGAGGAGCCACCTATCTCAGAATACTTCGAAGACTCTTCCAGGACAATAATGCTAAGATATGAATTTAGCAGCCCACATGCCTCGAACATGTACCTACCCAACATGGTGGTAAAACACACATCACAAATTATAGTAGTAGTAGTAGTAAAGGCCAGAAAAAAGTCATAGGAAAAAGGTTTACAGATTAGTAAGTTGTGCAAAACTGCTCTCAGACTCATTTAGACCTTTTTGCACAGAGTCAAAGAAATCTATCCATTTGAGTTCTCTGGTATTAAGGATGGGAGCTATATTACCTCCCCTGGGGCCCAGTTTTACATGTTCAAGTACAATCCACTTTAGACTGTCAGGTTGGTGGTTTTCTTTTATACAGTGCTCAACCATAGGCGCCCCAATCACTTTACACCTGATGCGGCTGCAATGTTGCAGAAAACGCATTTTAGCATGCTGTTGCGTTTGGCCAACGTATATTAAATCACACAGGCAGATTATACAGTACACCACATCCGTGGTGTTGCAGTTAGTATGTGATTTTAAACTGATGCGGTGATGCTTGAAAATAAATTCTTTCGTTTGAATAGCCGATGGGCAGGCTTTACAATTGCCACATCTATAGTGACCCACAATTGGTGGAAGGTTCCAGAGTGAGGTAAGGGTAGACACAGTTGTATCCAAAAATGAACATACCACATGGTCACGAATGTTTTTGGCCTTTTTAAAGGAATGCAGAGGTAAGCGGTTACTGTCTAGGTCATCCGAAATCATGCTCCAATGCTTGTTTATAACTTTATTGATTGCATTGCTCTTAGTGGAGAAAGTAGTCACACATATTAAGCGTTGATCCACATCGTTGGTTCGTTCGCTTGGTTGTAGCAGAGATTCTCGTGGATTAAACCACGCTCTTTTTCTAGCCTTTTTGGTTAAACGCTTGGGGTAGCCCCGTTCAATAAGGCGGTCCATTAAGTTCTCAGATTGCTCCATGTAATCATCCTTCTTACTGCAGTTGCGGCGAATCCTCAGGAACTGGCCAAAGGGTAGGTTGTCCCTGAGGCCTCTCGGATGGTGACTAGAGTATTGGAGTAATGAGTTCCGCTCAGCTGGTTTTCTGAAGAGAGTAGTATGCAGTACTACATCTTCAGCGATGATGGAGAGATCAAGGAAGTCTATTTTATTCTTGTCAAATTTGATGGTAAATTGGATATCCTGAGATTTCATGTTGAGCTAGGTGTAGAATTCCATTATTTCGGTTTCTGTGCCCATCCAAACAAAAAGGATATCATCAATATACTGCAGCCACAGTTGTATGTGCGACCTGAAAGGATTGGAGGTATTGAGAATAAAGGTGTTTTCAAAAGTTGACATGAAGAGGATTGCCAGATCGGGGGGCGTAAGCAGCCCCCATCGCTACTCCCTTCGTCTGTAAATAGAAACAGTTTTGAAATACAAAAAAATGTCTAATTATTGCGATTTTAAGAAGCAGAATGATGAATGGGGTAGGGACACGTACTGGTGCTTCACGTCTATCCAAGGCCATAGCAACCACCACCAGAGCTTCTTCCTGGGGGATACTGGTGTAAAGCGACACAATATCGCATGTTGCCAGGAGTTCTTCATTGCAATTAAAAGGACGTCCGTCCATTAGGTTGATGGTATGTGTGGCATCGCGTAGATATGTTTCCGTATGTTCAGCCAGTGGTTTCAAGAAAAAGTCAATATAGAGGCACAAAGGTTCGAGTATCGAGCCGCACCCAGAAACTATTGGTCGGCCCAGAGGGTTCTGCATGTCCTTATGCACTTTAGGTAGTGTATATATAGTCGGGAGGCAGGTTTTTTTTTTGTTGAGATATTGAAATTCCTGTTCGGACACAAAGCCTTGGTCCAGGCCATCTTTGGTTACTTTTAGGATTTCCATTGCAAGATCTTTAGACGGATCACAGGCCAGTTTCTTATAGTTAATCCCATCGCCAAGCTGTTTCATAATCTCATCTGTGTATTTGTACACATCTTGGACAATGATTGCACCGCCCTTGTCAGCAGGCTTGACAATGACATCCTTGTTGTTATTTTAGAGATGACAAGGCCAACTTCTCTGCCTTACTGATATTGTATTTGGTGTACTTTTTCTGATTGAGAATCTTTTTCACATCCCGTAGGACTATACTTTCATACGCCAAAATCCTTTGGGTCATTGCGTAGGTGGGAGGGACAAAGGTCGATGGTATTCGGAGACCTGTAGTCGATAAATTCATCTGTGGTGGTTTATTTTTGAAAAAATACTGAAGTCTAATTTTCCTTAAAAAAACTGTACAATTAAGCTACCGTTGTAAATACATTAGGTGGGGCAGTTGGTACGTATGATAGACCTCGGCTGAGCACTTTGACTTCGTCATCATTTAGAGTGTAAGACAAAATATTAATCACTGGTGTGTTCACAGGTTTCACCAGCTGTAATTCTTGCGACGGGTTGACCTCTCCCCGTGTTCCTCTGGAGGAAAGTGCACCTGCTTCACTCCTCTCCCTCTCCCGGTGTCCCATTCCGCTCTCAAATTCTGTTGGCCCCTGCCCGTGCCTCTGTTCCAATTGTTGCCACGGCCCCGAGGGGGTCTCCATCCTCCCTGTCCTAAAAAAGGGTTTTGTGGGTATGATGGATCGTATGTGTCTTGATACCCGTAGGGTCTACTAGGACCAGCCTGTTCAGAGTCTTCTCCGGAGCTATACGATGAATCGGAAAACGTTGTAAAATTCCGTCTACCCCTGAAACCTCCACGTCCCCGGCTGATGAAGCGCCCTTGTGGGTCTTGACGATAGTTGTCTTCTTGTAGGTAGGGGTAGGTTTTTTTCTTATCATAGAAACGTAGATTGCGTGCAAGCTTCTCTAGTTTCTTCTTGATAGTTGCTGTTTCAAAATCTTGAAGTGTCGCAACCAACTTAGTCAGAGCTTCTTTGGAGTTGGTGAGTGTCGAGTCACCAGCAATCTCCGCTTTCAAATCGGCTATCTGTTTTGTCAGAACTTGGACCTGCTCCGCCACCGTCTCGATTCCCAACACCATCCAGTGTCGGGAACAATTGTTAGAGACGAAGCTGAATCCTTCCCTGAACTTCGGGATATGCACAAAAATGGCCGGTTCTACCTTTACTTGTAAACCAACTGGTATAATATTAGATTGTAGACATTGTGCGAGAAAATGGCCATGCAGTTTTGTCCTGATCAGTTTTTTCTCAAGGCGCTCCAATTTATTAATCTTGTCATTGCGTGTGAAATCAATGGCCGGTGTGTTGGGAGATAGAAAATTGTGTGCTGGGTCATGAAGAAGTTGTTGTATATAGTCCTCTGTGTATGTGAGGATGTCTTTATCTACCATTCTGTGGTAGCTACAAAAGCCCAAATATTTACAAAAGAAGTACCCAGGGCCATTTCTGGGCACTGTAAGTGCGGTGCTGCCATTTAAGAGTATATGGTGCTGGGAGTTCGTCATTACGAACTCCACAGCACCATGATGGTTTCACTAAAGACTGAGAAGTTTGGTATGAAACTGCTTAGCAGATTAAACCCGCACTGATGCCAGTGTGAGGTTTAATGTAAGATGCACCAGAGGGCATCTCAGAGATGCCCCCTGGAACCTAACCTGCAATCCACGTCTGGACTGAGAGGCTGCCTAGGCTGCCACACAGCAGACATGTTGCTGGACCCCTGGGTGGAGAGCCCCCCGCTCTCCTGGGCTGGCAACAATGCACATCCTGGGCAAGGTGCTAGGTGTCCTCCCCCAGGATGGAAGGGGGAAGCTTTTAAGGCCTGCTGCCTCTGTGAGCTTCTGCAGATCATTTGCTGTACCCAGCAACTGGCCCCCACCAGTTCTGACCCCCACTCTGGCGGGAAGACTGGCGGGAAACCCTACGTCAGGAAGGGGTGTGTGACAGCCTGTGCCAACCCCACCCCTCAGGTGGGAGAGGCGAGGTGAAGCACGACCTCCGGCTCCGGCCATCTTGAAGATGGGGAGCCCTGCCCAATCACAGCTAGGTTCCTGCCCCCCTCCCACAGGAGAGGAGCAGACTAAGGGGTGTACCCACCCCAGGACAGGGACCTATTGGTCCCTGCCCTAGCCCTACCTGTAACGCCCCTAACTTCAGTATTTAGGGTCTCCCTGAACCTTCCTTCCTCAGATCCAGTTTTAAAAGACAAGAAGAAGAACAAGAAGGACGACCTGCCGTGCAGCTGCTAACAAAAGGACGACAACTGACTTGGCCCGAGCCCTACCGGCCTGTTGATCCTTTTAACCTGCTCCTGCTTAACCCCGGCGTCTCCTGCGGGCAGCAACCTCGAGAACCCCGGGAGACCTGCCTGCCTTGACCCTCTGAGAGACTGGGACTCCCATGAGCAGAGGCTGTGCTCCAACATCAACCCCCCTGGTGCCAGCCAGGAACCGCGAATTCAGCCCACTCTGCACCCGCCGAGCCCAGCCCGTGCCCGAGTGAACCAAGACCACGAGGACGTCCCCCTGGTGACTAGGACTCGAAGTCCAGTGACCAAAGACCCTCTTCGACGAACCAGACGACGCCGGCAGCCTCAGAACCAAAGAACCCCCAACCGTGACCAGGCGAGGGTGAGATTTCCCGACACCAAAAGACACCCCTGCACCCGGCTTCCTGCAGCCCCCTGTGCCTCCCTTTGGGGTACCTACCTCTCCTACAAGATTCCAACTTACCTCTCATAGTGCTGGTCGCACCTGAAGAATCACCGCCCCAGAGTCTGCAGCCTTTGTTCCCTTTTTACCTTTTCCGTTGAATAACATTGGGCGCCCGACGGCTCAAAAGCACCCTGCACCAAGCCGCCCAAGTGCTGCTTGAAGTGCAACTACTACCCTACTCTACTTCCCCACTTGCCCTGAGTAAGTGACCAGGAGCTCAGCTCCCACAGCCGTGCGGCCTGTTTGCTTGCAGCCACCAACCGAAGGCCCCCTCCCTCCATTGGATAACATTGGGCCTAACTGCCTCTGCACCCGGCTGCCTCTGTGCCTCTTAGGGTGTACCAACTGTACCTACCTGACCCAAGGAGACCCCTGAGTCTATGCCCAGAACCTTAACTTCACCAGTCGAGTACTCACCTGGAAACTGATAACTCACTTTCCTGCCATAGGATAACACTGACTGGTTTGACTCGAAAAAAAATGCAAGTGTGAAGTTTTGAAACTCTAAAATATTCCTATAAAATCAGCCGAATACCGAATTCCAAAGTACTCACCTGTGATCAGGAGAGAAGCCAGAACTGTACCTTGTAGCCCAGTACTGAACCGCAAAAGTAATCCTAACCGGGGTTACTGGTAACCTGTATTTTCTCCATAGGAATCCTTTGTCTGCTTTTCTATGAAATTTCTTCTAAGTGTCTACTTTTGAAAACTTGGAATATTCCTTAAAAATGGTACCAACTACTGAAACGTAATTACTTACCTGTCTTAAGTAGAGATCCCAGTGCTGGACCTAGGAGCTCAGTACTGGATTACAAAAGTAACCAGAACGTACTGTACCTGTAACTTGAATTTTCTCCCATTTGATAACATTGCTAGATAGTCACTGAAAAGTTTTTAAGTATGAACTTTTAAAATACCTTTTTATTTTTTTAAAAATCATTGCAATAACTAAAACGTTTTTACTAACCTGTTTTCAGCTTAGACCCCAGGACTTAATCTAGGATCCAGTCCTGGAGTTACAAAAGTAATCGATAAAGTAATCAGCTGCATTTATGTAGAAAAACCACCCATTGAGCTCAAGGTTAGATTGTGTTTAGAATTGTGTTGCCTACTGCAACCCCTGTACCTGTTGTGTTTACAAAGTTATTTCCTTTCTGCAAAGTAATTACTTGAGATCACTCATAATTGTGAAAAGTATATTTTTGATACCTGTTGGTTCTAAAAATAAAACTATAACTTTTGATATAACAAACAATTGGCCTGGAGTTCAGTCCTTGAGTGTGTGAAACCTTTTGCTGACTGAGTGTGTACAACAAATGCTTTACACTGTCCTCTGGTACTGCCTTACTGCTCGACCAAGCTACCACTTTTGAGAGTAAGGTCAGCCCTGACTTTAACCTCTGTCATACCTCTGGGGTTGGTGGTCTCTATACACACTGTACCTTACTTTGGTCCAATATATAGAGCCACTTTCTCACAGCTGTTCCCTTCTCTCCATTGCCGTGAGGGCCACCCATCTATGTGAGGCCGCAGCATTGCAGTTTGCTGGTCGTGCGGCAGACCAGAAGGAGCCACAGGCCTAGATTCTTTGTCCCACTACAGGTCCTCTCTGGCAGCTCACCGGAATTCTTTCGAGTTGTTCCTCGGCTGCCGTGTCCAGTCGAGGGTCAAGATCACACTGCAGAGCAGGATTAGGTAGGATTTGGGGGATGTAGGGGATCCGGTCGGGAGAGAGCTCAGTGGCTCACGTCTTCTTGGCCATCTTACCAGGTCACACCTCTCTTGAAGAGTAATTTTTAACCTTTTGACTTCTGAAGACTCCCACTTAATCAGTATTGGAATCCGGGGACCCCCACTAAGTCATTAATGGAATCCAAGGACTCCGGCCAAAGCAATTTCAATGATTGAACCGCAAAACAATACTCAAAAATACAAAAACAAGAGTCCATCAAACAAATACACTGAGTGAAATGGTACAGTTATTCTATTTAATTAACAAATATATGTATTAAAAAAAAATCTAAGTTGAAGCTTTTCTAAATTCAGTTGTCTAAAATATATTATGTTGATGCACTTGCATCATACTCTCATGACTCAGTTGGACAGTAAGACCTTAATTTTTAGTCTTTAATTTCAAAATCCTACAAATTTACAGAACGTTTTAAAATTAAAACTTTTCAATTTAGCTTCTTTATTCACATATATGCATCTGTTAACATTATTTAATTTTATAAGCAGTCTAGGGACCCCTGGAGTAGGCACTGCGGATCCCAATGGGTTTCCCCAGACCACAGGTTAAGAATCACTGACCTAGATGGCTGGTCGGTACAGAAATGGGTATTTGATTAAGCAACAAGTTACAAGTAAGGGAATCCCACCAGGAGGTAGGATGTAACCAGCTCAGCCCCCAGCTGTAGATAAATTCCAAGCCAGTGATACAGTACTCACACTAATGACATATATTCCACATGTCTCGCAACATTCCCCACCAGGTTAGAACAGAAGCTAGGATACCATGCAATATTCCCCTCAAAGAAAAGCACCACAATATGAAAACAGAAAAAACAGAACACACAATGGCCAAACTAAAAGAACACGACTTATAATGCACAAGTAACACTGAAACAATGAAAGTATAAACCAAGCATAGACACTACTTGAAATAAGCTGAAACCTAAACATCACCATTCACAACTTCATACAGGGCAAATGGCAACAGACCCGCTCACACACTCCTAATATCGAGAATTTAACTGCAAAGCCACACAGGGCACAAAGAATCGAAAATAACCTCAACATCAGTATTCTACATGGGCATCACATCCAGTGCAGTATGTACTATTTACGCAGACAGCACAGAGGAGTCATCTGTTGTGTTGACGTTACTGAAAGCATCAGAGCATCATCTTTCCTATTACGGACATGGTGCTCTACGCCTGTGCAATTATTGTTTATGTCCAATTCATCACGGAGGGCTGTCATACCAAGAGACACAAAGACAGGAAACTAACAAAGGGTATACAATGGCCAACAAAGGTATTGTCTCCTGATGCAATATGGTGAGATGAACTCAAGAAAAGTAGCTCAAGCATCTGGTCATGATCTAGGAGTACCATTAACGGGTCTAGTTTTCTTATGAAATAATTCACAAAACTAGGACTACCATCATAGATACATTTAAGAAGGAAAATGTATTTAGAAAGGCAAAGCTTCGTGCTACACTCCAAAAACAAAACAGGTTTGTTTAGGCTATCCAGGGCTATGAGAGATTGGTCTTCCTCAAAAAGGCACCACAGTAGAAGTTCCTTCTTACGCTTGCTCTAGTCCAGGATTTCACTATTGGTGATCTCACTGCTGCCAATGACAAAATAGAAAAGCTACTATGCTCTAATTACCCCTCACTATTTGAGTTCTAACCTCATGATGATTTAAGCTTTCGAGCCTATGATGCCTTTGAATTACATGATTTGTTTGGTATTTGACTTATGACCTTGCTGGGACGGGAAGTCTTCTGCATGTCTCTGGAGAGAGTGCTTCCCCTGCCTTATGCTAATCTCCAGGAAAGTCACTCAAAAGCTACTGTATGGTTTATAGATCCCTACCTCAGTGAGCAAGAAAATCATACATGTCCACTGAGGGTCTCTCTGTTTAACTGGATTGAGACCCTAAAGCTTGGCTCTGCAGTCCCTATGTGCATCCCTAGATTTCAGAGAGTGGCTACTGACCTCTCTACCCAGGCTGTGGTAGACGGACAGTGGTGGCAGCAATACATCTATAGTCGGGAGGGGTGGAGTCACTAACTAACTACTAACTACCCTCCTGATCAATCCCTTGCATGGGGTCCTGTTGCCTTTATCTATCTGACGCGTGTTTCAGAGACAGTTGGTGTACTGGGGAAGAATGGGGAGTTGAGCCACTGTGTGTAATGTGAGATGTTCTGATTGACATCCCAGCTCCTCCAGCCCCTCCCCATTTCCTTGGAGAGGCCTGGTGGGCTGGGGTAGACACTCATCTCTTATCTGGGCTTGCTGCACCAACTCTGCCTCCTGGTCTGGAGTTAATTAAAATTCCTCTTTAGGGAATAGCACAGGCTGTTACCAGGAAAGACAGTAAGTCATCTGTGCATGCTTTGGTCAGACATTGAACACGCCATGAATGGATTGTGATTGGTAGTGTTATCAAGATGCAAGAGCAGCAGACCCTCTGATTGGATCAGCCTATCAACGAGAGGTGATAAAAGTCTGGCCTGAGGGGTCAGTTGCTGTTCAAGACTGGTCTGTGACTGAAGAGGCAGCCACACAAGGTCTGTCTAAAGGAAGCCAGCCGCGACCCGTGGCGTGAAGGCAAGATAAAGATACTTGCGCACTGTGTCTGGAATTTGAGGATGCTTTCTCTATAACGGATGGATTCTGCTGCCTGGAGCTCGATGAAGATCCAGGGCATCAGCAGCATGGGAGAAGACCAGCTGTTTCTGTGAGACTTGGTGAGCGGGCGTTTTCAACAAGGAAATTGCAGACAGATGCGCAAGGAGAAAAGGAAGCTTGCAACACATCCCGGGAGCCAAAGAAGGGGAAGCTTGATTCTAGTCCTTCAAGAGGAGATCAAATCCCCTCCTACCCCTCCTCTGCACAGAGGGAGCCTGTACAAGCACTATCTGGGGAATAGAGGCCAGTGAAACAGGCCCACACCTTTCTTTTTGTGATCTCTGGGGGTATCAGGGTGAACTAGCACCCTTTTTAGCCACTATCCTCCTACAGCTAGCCAGTGGCTACTGGACTAGTGGGTCTATAGTAAATTGTGCCAAGACACCAAGCACCTGTGATCATATCCCTGATGCCAGTAGAGCAGTATCCTCACTCAGGATGGACGGGCACTTCTGTTGCTTTGGGTGGGGGTTATGGGGCTGATCAAGAACCTTTGACTTCATATGCTGAAACTATAGCCTTTCAATCCAAAGATTCGTATCAAGGCTCTAGCGAATGAGAGCAACCCTGTGCAACATGGTCTGTATTTTGCAATGCTTGTTGTGTGTTTTCATGTTAACTGTGTTTTTATAGTGCTTGGCGTCTAGGCGCTATAATACTGTTTGGGGTCAGAACTCTGGCCCAGAGGGTTGTAGAGACATCTGGTTTTCGCTGGTTATCCTAGTTGCATGTGTAGTATAATTCCCGTGTGTATTAAAGTACTTTACTTTTATAAAAAGTAAAGCACTGACTGGACATTGATTTTATCAGCTGGTAGTACGGTGTGCATGTATTCGGAATGTCTAACCCCACCTCACCTCCTTGAGTAAGCCTTCGACTGCTCTGTCACGCTACCCTCAGAGAGTCAAGTTCCTGAGAGGAGTACTTGATTATCAAGTTTTGGGTCCACTACTACTGAGGCCCCAGGACACCAGTGGGGAACACTACAGTTAATGCAACTGGAGCGCAGAAACCCCTGAGTGCCCTGGTGTCCCGGAAGCCGGATCTAGCAGACCTACAGCAGATTTTTTTTAAATATCTTTATTGTTAATCTCTTTGAGAGTATAACACACTGACATTTTCAATGTATGTATTGGTAAACTTTTATAGCGCGTATCTGTCACCCCACGGGTATCCTGGCGCTTTGACTGAAAGGATCCTGCTGCGCACCCTGCTGATTAAAAACTAAAAGGATGCAACCCTAGGAAAGAGATATGTTTTTAAATTTTTCTTAAAGGAGAAAAGATCATTCGTACTTCTCAGTCCTAGCGGAAGAGTGTTCCATAGTCTGGCTGCCGTAAAGCTGAAAGATCGACCGCCCAACCGCGATCTCAGAACTTTAGGCACCACAGCAAGGTAGGCAGAAGCCGAACGAAGGGATCTAGACGGAATGTACCAATGAAACATGTTCTGAAGTGGCACTGGGCCTTGTCCGTGAAGGGCCCTGAATACAATACATAGAGATTTAAAATCGATCCGTTGAAGGATCGGTAACCAATGAAGGTCTCTTAATGCCTGGGATGAAGAGTCGAGACGGCGGCGAGCAAGCGCTAATTTGGCTGCAAGGTTCTGCACCCGTTGCAGTTTCCCTATCAAGGTAGCTGGTGCTCCAAGAAATAGAGCATTGCAGTAGTCCAGGCGACTTACGATGATGCTCCTCACCACCTCTGGCCTACTGTCCATAGGAAGCATCGGAAGGACCTTTCTCAACATACGAAGCAGACCCATGCAAGTGCTCACTGTTTTATTGACGGCTGCGTCCAGTTGGAAATTGGACCCAAACATCACTCCCAGGTTACGGACCGAGGTGGTAGACACAGTCGTGCTTTGGAAGGAGGGTGGCCAAAAATCCGGCGGGAGAGGTCTAGGGACGCGGTCAGTATTGCAGTGTAAGACTTCTGTCTTAGAGCTGTTAAACTGCAGCGAATTCTGATTCAGCCAGTCCTCAGTTGCGAGCATACAGCGGTGGAAGGTGTCAAGTGCCACTGCTTCCTTGCCCTCAAGTGAGAAGACAAGTTGAGTGTCATCTGCGTAATTCGTTACCGCTATGCCGAAAGATCTAATCAGCGCAACCAGGGGCCGCAGGTACAGGTTGAAGAGGATAGGGCTGATGGCCGACCCTTGTGGAACACCTTGCGCCACTCTTCTGATGTTAGATTTAAACGGTGGTAAAGCCACTACCTGGTGACGGTTTCCAAGGTATGATGTCAACCACTGCAGTGCAAGGCCTGTCACCCCTACTTCCTCTAGTCTGTTAATCAGAATTGCGTGACTGACAGTGTCGAACGCGGCCGACATATCGAGCAGCACTAAAAAGGCTGCTCTTCCATGATCGGCTCGCGTCCTAAGGTCATCAAGCACAGTCACCAGCGCTGATTCCGTCCTATGGGCCGGTCTAAACCCAAATTGAACCGCATCCAAACAGGACCCAGTCTCCAGATATTTAGACAGATGTTTTGTGACCCACTTTTCCAGAATCTTTATTGGAAACGGGAGCAGGGAGATGGGTCGATAGTTTGCGGGACTAGCCGGGTCCAAGGTGGGCTTTTTAAGGAGAGGGGATACCACGGCAAGTTTCCAGCAGTCTGGAACCCGTGCAGAGACCAGGGACTGATCACAAATGGCAAACAGTGGAGGGAAGAGTTCTTCCCGGAAAAGCTTCCAATGTTTATGCGGAAGTGGGTCCAATGTTCAATGTTCTTTCAAAAACATTAAACAGTCAAGTAAAGTATCTTGGTTATTTTAATCTGCTGCTGTTAAACAGATAGTTCACAGTTTTATATTGCAAAGCATTGCAAAGCAGATAATGTGGTGCATGGTGGAGGGTGCATGAACACAACAAGGTTGCATGTGTGTGTGTGGTCCTTAAATCAAACACTGGGGCGGTCCCAGCAACTCAGAACCCAGTATGCACCTCCATTTTGGAGACATTGGTGGCACATCTCAGAGTAAGATTGTGGCAAAAATCCTCTCATAAGGGTAACTGAACAGAACATAGGTGGTTAAACTTTAACCTATCAAGACTGTTGTCTGATCTGTGCGACTGTGGCCTGTATTTTCTCCTTCCTGTTCTTTCACAGGTTATACCTACATCTAGCAGATTTTATTGAGCAGAAAATCTATGCATCTAGATACCACATCCAAAAGGAAATACTAGGATATCAGCCATGCATCAAATACAATGCACATACACCACACAGTTTTGCTTCACTATGCTCACCACAGGCTTCATCTCCAAGCAACACCACCACAAACATTTAACAAAACACATCAGTCGGTGTTCTGAACACCCAAGTAACACCTATCAGATATTCAATTAAGTTCAGTATCAAATTCCCATTGCCAACAATAATAAATTAAAAACATCAACACAGCACATTAGTCACAGTAACCCAAACTTCGAACAAAAACACAATACATTTGGATCACGCAGAGCACAGAACAGCATGCCACTCTTCATAAAATATCATACTACTCATGAGACCAAACCATCATCCTTTCAATTACCCTCACTCGTAAACTTTGAAGAAATACTGTGAACCTGACCAAGAAACTATGCTTTGAAGTACTTCATAACCACAAATAAAGATGGTTTATCCGCATACCAGTTTTCCTAGATGACATGTACAAGAATTGGCAACAACCTTAGTCTGAACATTACTACAATACACATACAACCAAATATACATTAAAGCAGCATATTAAAGATAACCACTTAAACTCAGTCAGAAAACAGACTGTGACGCAACCATCAAGATGCATAAACTCCGAAAGGGCTGAGACGATACTAATGGCCATACATCTCTATACAAATCTAACAAAACATTTGTCAAAAATAGCCAGTGTTGGGGGGGTGTGGCTAGCAGCCGATCATGGCGGCAGCTTAACAGCGGAGCTCCAGGAGCGAGGCGACATCCCTCGACAATCCGGCACAATAATCCGTTCATAGAAACGCTCCAACGGGACTAACCGGGTCGAGGACCGGGCGGGGCCCTGCAGGGAAAATTTCGAGGCCGGTGGGCACCGGGAAACGGAGACACGGAGCCCTGCGAGGCGAGGCCCGTGAGAGGCGGCAAGCAGCGGACTGTCCTGCAGCGGTGATCCGGGCGGAAGTGAGGAGGTGGCGGACCCCCGGCACAGGAAGCAGCCGCGGAAACCGAAACCTGGAGCGGCACTGGGGTCGGTGGTGAGAGCGGTGGTATCGGCCGCTGCTCGAGACACACCGGAGGGAGAAGACCTGCACAACGGCCGGTAAGCAAGCTGCGACGTTGCACCTCGCGAATCCCTGGTGAGTGGTGGAGGTGGAGCGCGGCCCGCATGAACGCACGACAGGGTTCCGGCAGGAGGTCAATAATCGGAAGGTGAGCGTGACGGCGCCGAGATCCCCGCTTGCACGTTACTTTGTCGAAGGCGCCGGGGCGGAAGAGGGCTGCTGCGCTGAGACAGGAAATGACCGGCGAGGGGCCATTGTGAAGCGGGACCTACTAGACGGGGCTCGTGACGCCCGCGCCACGCGTAGCAGATGGTTGGGTCCGCTCCACCACTTCACCCCAGATGCAGGGAATTTGACCGAGGCCACCTCACTGCCACAGAGCGGAGACAGTGATACAGGGCGGGAAGGATACAGACACTACCCGCGGGGGACCGGAGATTCTTGAATGGTGAGCTCCGCCTGGAAGACAGTGGCAACGCACGCCGCGTTGGGGCCCGGTAAGGAAGCGGAGATAGTGCCCGGTGCCTCAATATAGACTAAATCAAAACGCGGAAAGCGGTCCTGTTTCGCGACAACCTGGCACGCCTGCAGTTTGGACACCCCTCCCCTTAAGGGACTGTGGAAGAAGTAACAGGGAGGGAGCTGCTGTCACATTGTCGAACCTCCAGAAACGGACCGCACGTTGAGGCCTCGAAGCCTGTCCCACACATCGACTTCGCTCCGCATCTCGCACTGGTGAGCAGCGGCCGTCGACCAACCCGGAGGCCAAGGTCGGTGCGGGGGAAGAGCGGTCTACAGGTAGATCCAACGGGTGCGGAGACCACGCAGAGAAGGAGCGAGGCAGACACAGGAATGAACATGGCGGGCAGGGGCCCTAAACAAAACGCGACAGACCAAACTGGACAAATTTGCCTACGACAGGAATAACCCGCCTCAGGCAGAACCTCGCACCTCCACGGGGAAAGCACCAGAAGGGGATGGAGCAAAAAGGGCTACACTGGACGATGTCATGCGTGTCCTGTCGCAAGTACAAACCACGGTGGGCGCTACGGCCACGGAAGTCACCCTGATTAGAGCAGACCTCCAGAAAATGAACGAGAGAGTAAAGCAAGTGGAGCTTGTGACGAAGTCTCTGGTGGAGGACGTGTCGGAGCTGCAGGCGGCATTGGAGAAGATGGTGGCCGAAAACAAAACCCTCAGAGAAAAGATGGACGATCAGGAAGGGCGCTCGAGGAGGAACAACGTCAGAATACTGGGAGTTCCGGAATCAGAAGGTAAAGGGGCGATGGACCTCTACGTCGAGGAACTGGTCAAGACGCACCTAAATCCAAAGGGTCTCTCCCACTTCTTTTCAGTGGAAAGAGCCCATAGAGTACCCGGAGGGCAACCAAAGTCGCCCCCCCCCCCGAGACCTATCCTGGCGAGACTTTTTAACTTTCGCGACCGAGATGTCATTCTACAGGCAGCGAGGAAATCTCCTGCCATTCACATCCAGAACTCCACGATTGCCTTCTTCCCGGACTATACTGCTGAGGTGGCGCGCCGGAGGCGGACTTTTATGGATGTCAAGAGGGCGCTAAGGGCAAAAGAGTTGACCTATTCTATGCTGTTCCCGGCGCGCCTTCGAGTAGTGGCGGAGGACAAGGTCTGGTTTTTTTGACACGCCAGAAATGGCCCATTACTGGTTAGAGGGCTGGAGACCCGCAAGACAGCCCCACCGAACGAATAGATATAACCGAAGCCACCGAGACAACAGCAGAGCGGGATCACAATCATCAGGAAGAGGGGGGAGGTGGGAAGGGTTTGTTTAGAAGTTAATGAAGTTCCACGAGTAAGGTCTAACTACGTAACAGACTCCATGGATGGTCTAGGCCACACAACTGGCGGGTACACCCCGGGAATGAGATCCGTTTGCTACTGTCATAACCATAGGACACTCAATGCAGGACACACGAACACAAGCAACTGAGGAGAGGCTGCTGACGACACGGGTGGTGCCTCTCCGACTTATGTCATGGAATGTGAGAGGGCTGGGAGATAAGATAAAGAGCGGGCTGGTGTTGAACGCAGTGAGAAGGCAGGGTCCGGATTTGGTGCTCCTCCAGCAGACGCACCTCACTGGGGGTGCAACAAAGGCTCTTGATAGGAAAGGTTACAAAATGGCGATACATTCAGAGTTTACCACCGGCTCTAGGGGCACGGGCATATTGGTGAGGAAATCGACACAATTCATCACATTGAGCACTAAGATGGACACACAAGGTTGCTTCGCGGCACTCCAGGTACAGTGGGAAGGGAGGCTCCTAAATGTGGTATCAGTATACGTTCCCCCAGCACTACATGCGGTCACGCTTCCAGTGTTAGGCGAATTCTTATTGGACCTACCCGAGGGGGACATCATAATCGGAGGGGATTTTAACGCAGCAATTGATTCCCTTATGGATAGACTCCCGGTAAAGCCTCAAACGGGGGGTCCCTCACAGATTCAGAGATTCTTAACCGCAATGGGACTGATTGACATATGGCGCTACACGCACCCAACAGCGAGGCAATACACTTACCACTCCACGGTACACAATAGCCTGTCACGAATCGACTACTTCTTGGCGCTGGGTGATGGCATACAGCACGTAGATACGATTGATATACACCCTAGAGGGATATCAGGCCACTCCCCGGTCACACTCACACTGTGCATGCAGGAGACGACACGTAAGAGAATTTACCCAATACACGTGGCATACCTCAAGGTACCCAAGATACGCAAGACACTTAAAACCACAACATCACACTTCTTTGCAGAGAACACTGAGTCAGTGCAGTCGTCCGTTACCCTGTGGGAGGCATACAAAACGGTGTTGAGAGGGCAGGCTATAGCCTCCATAGCGGGCCACAAGAAAGAGCGACAGCGGGAGGTGTCCGAGTTGGAGCTGGCACTCCATGCCTCAACTGTGGCACATGAGGCAAGCCCTACACCAAATACGTCCCAAGCCATGCTCCTGAGGCAGCAGCTGCTTCGGGATTATGTAAAGCAACAGACGGTGTCCCAGATAACGGACACGACCCACAGAATCTACGACATTGGGGACAAGGCAGGAAAAATGCTGGCCTGGCTCGACAAGAGGGGAGGTAGCACCAGGGGAATACAGCGCATTTGTGATAAACAGGGGGCGATGCACACGAACCCTGAGGAGATAGTAGAGACCCTAGCTGACTATTTTGAGGGAGTTTACACGCCAGCCACTGTGGTGTTGGCGGAATTGGCACGCGTAGCACTGGGACACGTCCCTCACCGGACGCTTACGCCGGAAGCAGCTGCGGAACTAGAGGCGGACATTACGGTGGAGGAAATTGAGAGGGCGATTCATGATATCAAGCCGGGGAAGGCGTCAGGACCAAATGGTATCCCGATAGAATGGTATCAGGCCGCGGCGGAGGGGCTCAGTGGTCCCCTGTTGGCCATGTATAAGGATAGTTTGGAACGGGCCGAGCATCCGTTGGACCAACGTACGGCGACCATCGTTGCAATCCCCAAACCTGGGAAGGAGCCGGAGGAGTGTACGTCATATCGCCCAATTTCCCTTCTCAATGCCGAGGTTAAAATCTTGGCTAAACTCCTTGCCACCCGGCTAATGGCCTATCTACCGCAAATTATACACCCCGATCAGTCAGGCTTTATGCCACACAGAAACACCGCCCTCAACCTGCGACAGGTGCACAGCGTGCTTGCTAGAGCAGACAAATTATCGGAAAAGGCGGCCATACTGGCACCTGACGCAAAGATGGCGTTCGGTATGGTGGAGTGGCAGTACCTCTTTGAGGTCCTGGTGCATGTGGGTCTTGGCCCTAAATTCGTGGCCTGGGTCCGACTACTATACACCGACCCAGTGGCGCAGGTAGTGGCCAATGGCCATATTTCTCGAGCATTCCGGTTCAGGCGAGGAACCCGTCAGGGCTGTCCTCTGTCGCCACTACTCTTTGCGATAGCACTGGAGCCGTTGGCGACTCAGATACGCTCGACTCCGCTGCTGAGAGGGATCACCTGGTCGGAAGGGTGGGAAGACCGCCTGTCTCTGTATGCTGACGACATGCTGGTGTACCTGACGGACCCGGAACGGAGTATACCGGCACTGTTGACATTGTGTGACGAGCAGGGGAAGATATCGGGGTACACTTTGAACTGGAGCAAGTCTGAAATGTATGTGCTGCAAGGCCCGCCCCCCACGCTGTGCGACAACTGCCCTCTTAAAGTGGCGGGTTCCTCTTTCCGTTACCTAGGCATACATGTCACGAGAGATTCAGCGGAGTTCTTTCAAAAGAACCTAGCACCGCCATTTGAACGCTTGAAACAGGACGTTAAATTCTGGGCAGCTGTATAAGATGATGTCCCTGCCCCGATTCTTGTATATCCTAGAGAATACACCATACCCGATTGACGCAAGATACTTTGGGAGGGTGTCAGCGTTGATGGCAGGCCTCATGTGGAACAATCGCCCAGCACAGATAGCACAGGCCAAACTGCACAGGGAGTGGTACTCCTACGAGACCCATAAAGAATGTCCCCCCCCCCCCCTCTTGGAGACGTCAATGGCACAAAATTAATATCGATACGGCTTATGAGGTATGGATAGATCCCATTTTTTTGGAGTCCGATACAGCAGATACTGCATTAGCCAAACTCAATGAATCTATCAAAAAAACCATTGACACCATTGC
Organism: Lissotriton helveticus; assembly: GCF_964261635.1. Lineage (NCBI taxonomy): Eukaryota > Metazoa > Chordata > Amphibia > Caudata > Salamandridae > Lissotriton > Lissotriton helveticus. Next base: position 174,248,736 of record NC_136061.1, read on the forward strand.
TCCCCTAAAAAGACACAAACAACACCTAGTATCAAAACAAGAAAAATGGTATACAAAAGAACTGAGAGCAGAGAAACAAAAATGTAGACGTCTCGAGAAAGCCTGGAGAAAAACTAAAACTGAAAACAACCGTCTGATTTTCCTAAAGGCCCATTCAGAATACTATAAAAACATTAAGTCAGCGAGGAAACTACAATTGACACAACAAATAGAAGAAGCAGGTAACAGCCCTAAAGAACTTTTTAATATTCTACAAAATTTTATAAAACCCACAGCGTGTGAAAGTTCAGACGACTTTTCACAGGAATTGTGTGATAAAGTCTCGCTGTTCTTTGAGGACAAAATCAACATTATCTATGAAAAGATATTAGCTGCCAACAATACCAGCAAAAGTCAAACTAAAATCGGTCCCACCGCTACTTCTGTTTCAGACAATAAAACCTTCCTGACGCTTTTCCCTTCCATCACTCATACAGAGCTTCTTACTCTCTGTACTCATATTAAAACAGGATCCCCTAATGACCTTGTACCGGCTAAAATGGTCGGCCCTTTGATTCCATTATTAGGTCCCCACATTCTCGAAATGGTAAACATCTCCCTCAGAACAGGCCAAGTCCCGGCAGACTGGAAAAAGGCAGTGGTGAACCCAATAAGAAAGAAGGCTTCATCTCCCTGGACAGACCTATCCAACCTGCGTCCCATCTCCCTCCTACCTTACCTAGGCAAGATCACGGAGAAGCACGTGAACACCTATCTTTCGAAACACCTTGAAGCGACGGAAGGCCTGGACCATTCCCAATCTGGGTTCAGGCCTAACCACAGCACAGAATCAGCACTTCAGACAGTGACCAATAACATCAAAATGGCACTGGATGATGGTTGCTCTATGATTCTGGTGATGCTGGACCTTTCCGCCGCTTTTGATACGGTGTCTCACAAGGTGCTTCTCCATCGCCTGAAGGAGGTAGGAATAGAGGGAGAGGCTTTGGCATGGCTGGAGAGTTTTCTGTCCGGGCGTTCCCAAGAGGTTAGGCTGGGCTCCCACAAGTCCACCTATCGGGAGCTCAATAAGGGGGTGCCACAGGGCTCCTGTTTGAGCCCGACACTTTTCAACATATATGTGGCCCCCCTTGCTAACCTAGCAAGATCTTTCGGGTTCACCCCTGTATCCTACGCTGACGACACCCAACTTCTTTTTCCCTTTAAAACTCTCACACCTGCAATAAAAAGATCTTTTGCAGAGGGGATGAGAGCCATTGCAGACTGGATGTCATCGAACTGTCTGCAGTGCAATGTTGGGAAAACAGAGGTTGTGTTGTTCGGTCAAGCGACAACACACTGGTCATCTGACTGGTGGCCTCTGGAACTTGGCCCTGTTCCCACCCCCAAGGTTAAGGTCAAGAACCTGGGAGTTTTGTTTGACCAACAACTCATTTTTAAGGACCATGTTAATCAAGTAGCCGGCACCTGCTTCCGGGCTATAGGGATGCTTAGACGTGTCTTTCCCTATCTCCCGGATCACCACAGGAAAACTCTGGTGCAGGCTCTTGTTATTAGTAGGATCGACTACTGCAACGGATTGCTCCAAGGAGCTAATGAGGAGCAAATCAAGAAATTGCAGGTCATTCAAAATACAGCCGCAAGGATTATCATGAATGCTCCTCCTAGGACTCCATCATGTCCCCTATTGTCTCAGCTTCACTGGCTTCCTGTGAAGAAGCGTGTTCATTTTAAGACTCTGTGTACCATACACAAGAGTCTAATGGGGATGGGCCCTAAGTATTTTATAGATATTTTTAAGCCTTACACCCCAGGACGCTCCTTGCGTTCCAGCGACCAGCTATTACTTAAAGTACCTAGAATTAAGAAAACCAGGCAAGGTGGACGTGCACTGGCCCATACCGGACCTGTTTTATGGAACTCATTGCCGCTCGGACTGAGGTCAATCACCAATCACATGGTGTTTAGAAAAAACCTAAAGACCCATCTGTTTCCCAGCTATTAACTGCCCTCCCATCCTTGGATACAGTCTCTTACTCTCTCTATACCTGCAGTTATAGCGCAGAGATACCCCTTCGGGGGTCTAGTCTGGCGCTCTATAAGCATATAAAATAAAAATAAAATAAATAAATAAATAAAGATGGGGGAATAGCGGTACCGAATCTGCAACTCTACTATTGGGCTGCCCAACTGAAACCCATTAAATCAGTGGATGCATGTGCCTCAGGAGGACCCTGCTTATAGGGCAGACAGGGAGCAATTAGGCGCCAATACTATGCTGGCGCCTCTCTATGACCAAAGGAAAATACGCTCACTCACGGGACCCACGAAGCTTACTGCATCACTCTGGCACACAGCGCAAGCGAGACTGGGATGGAAGGGGAAACTTACAAAACTCACCCCGCTGTGGGACGCAAGGGCTCTAGGTACTCTGAGGCGCAGTAAGGGTTTCACATCTTGGGACAACATTGGACTATCCACCGTGGGGGATCTGTGGGAAAATGACACGGTGATCCCCTTTGATCAACTGCGGCAGCGGTACGAGCTGGGGCCCACAGAGCTGTTTAGATATATATATATATATACAGGTGCGGCACGCTCTGTTGTCAGCCATTCCAAACGGCACGAACGTCCCAGAGGCATCCCCCCTAGAAGACCGCCTCCTCACGGATTATATGCAGGAAAGGGCGACATCGCTCACGTATCGCAAACTGCTAAATAACCTGGCAGACCCCACGATAAAACTGAGAGCCAAATGGGTGGAGGATGTAGGGGAACTAGACGAGTCCGAATGGAACGCAGCACTAGCATCGCCCAAGGAGGTGGGCATATCCGCAAAGTTCCGACTCGTACAGCTCAAGATTTTACATAGGGTGTACTATACGAGGACGATGCTACACACGATAAAGAGGATACAGCATCCATATTGTCTTCGTGGGTGTGGGGAAGAAGGGACATTATTCTACACTATCTGGGAATGCCCTCATATTCAGGAGTTCTGGAGGCAAGTCATGCGTACTATATCACAAGCACTAGAGACGTCCCTGGTGCCCGATCCACGGACATGCCTGCTCAACGTGTGGGGGCCCAATGACCTCTCCAGATACGCACAACAATGGTCCACGATAGGTATGATGACCGCCAAACGAGACATAGCACAGAAGTGGGGAGTGGTAGATACCCAGACACTAACACTATGGTGCACAAACATGGACAGGGCCATGATAACGGAAAGAACAGTATACGCTGTTAGAGCATGCCCGCGCAAGTGGAACAAGATTTGGACCCCATGGAACGTCTTCAGGGGGGATATATGTGCACCACTGGAAGAAGAAGACGCATTGACATCAGACGAAGAGGGTGAAGATGATTAGAGATGGAGATGGGGGGGGGGCGAAGTGGGGACACAAACACAGACCTGGACACGTAAGGGGAAAGGGGAGGGAGATGGGTGGACTGCTCTGTCACACTAGCTTGTAGTGAGATACCACCCCGGCATGGACGAGAACGGTAACAGCAAGGTTGAGGGTCCTAGACCTGCATACACGACACAGACGCAGGACAACTAAGGCCGAATTAGGGTTGTTATACCCACTTTATGTAGCATTGATGACCAAATGTGGTGACTTCATGTTTATTTTGTTTCTTGTTGTAAAAAACAAAATTGGACCTATACGAATTTGCACTCTGATTGCGAACCACTTGCATACGAGAGGTTATAACGCCGCCGCACCTCTGGGTTGGCGGCTCATGGGCTGTGTAATTGTAAACATACAACATACAAAGTACGTACGGAATGGTGGCGGCCGGCCCCGGAAGTTGTAGGCCAGAAGCTGTGTAAAGTCTGCAATTGTACAATAAAGGTCTTTAATCTTTAAAAAAAAAAAAAAAAAAAAAATTAGCCAGTGTTATGGCTGAGAGGGCAATGCAGCAATAACGTTTTAGGGAAAAAGAAGATCCGATTTTCACAAAACAGATTTAAATTATAACCGACTAAGGCAGAGCTTAATGGCAAACCTGATGGCCACTCTTTCCCTGAGGTCCATACACCACTCCTGTTGAGAACTGACTGTTGACCAGATACCGCTATGAGAGGAGTCAATGAAGGCACAGCTGCTATCTTCTAAATGAAGTGAGGAGCCTCTGCTGCACAAATCCAGAGGCCAAAAGCGAGGGTACCCACGGAGAGTGTGTGGCACCATTTGCCATCCAAGTGTAGCAACACTATCACAGTCTTTGAAGTTTCAGGCAGAAACCAGCTTCACTAGGTTTAAAGTTGTACACAGGAACCTAAGTGGATCTGGCAGTTCAGAGAGGGAAAGATCTAAGAAGGGATTGCTTGGAAGTGGCTGCACATACTGGCAGAATTTTAACAGGTTCTCAGCTGGGGCTACATGGATGTGGAGGGGTGCAGTATCTAAGTCAAGATGGCAAACAAAAAATGGAAATCTAATTGCACACAAACATGAAGGAAGACACCATTGGTGACAAAAGAAGTCTTACAGTAACCAGTGGTCTGGCAGAATACTAAAGAGACATGATGGCAACTTTAGAGGAGATACTAGGAAAACTGGGCAAAGTGGAAAATCATTTGCACTGGCAGAGATCCAACTGGAGAGGACAGAGGTTGTGGTAGTGGGGATCGAAACAGTGATGAAAGTAGACTAAGGACCAGCAACTTCTGGTTCACTCCAACTGAAGGAAGGGGGTTTCCACAACGCGTTTCAGGCTCCATGTTAGATGCAGTGTTGGTGCCAGAATCAATGATGGATGTTTTTGGGGAAAAAAAAGAAGATGGCTTCCAATGCAAGTCTGTAGGAATTTCTGACTGTGGCAATGCAATCTGTTCTTGCACGCATGGCACGGTGCAAAAGGCCCATTTGGTTACCCTGAATGTCCTCCATCTCATTTCAGGCAACAGTCAAGTGTAACTGTGATCCTGACTTTCATGTCACAATCTTGTGTAAGGTGAACGGGAGGCAACCAGATACTGTTCTGCCTGGACTATAGGTCGCAGGCTCAATTTAGGAAGGAAAAACTCTAGAAGTAAGGCATGTGTTTGGATGAGGGTGTAACAGCTTCAATGTTTAACCCAGGAATTCTATAAGTGAATCACAAGGATGATCTCTAGATCTTCTCACAAGATGAGGCAGCACAGACCTTCCTAGACAGTCTATCAGTATAAGACCATTGCGGAGAGTTCTGTAAGGCTGATAGTGGTGTTGCCTTTAACTGCACCACCAGAAACTAACGAGTCTTTTGGTATGAGAGTTCATAATAGTACATTTGTTTGCCCCCAACCCATATCGTTTCCTGCATAATTTGTAATCTCACAAAAAAGATTTAAAATTAAAAGGTAAAGAGGGGCGTGACTTAGCTGGCATCGATGGCGGTCGTGTAGAGCGAGAGCTCCGACCAGCCACCACTAATCCTGTAGATTTCTCCTGGCCCTAAGCATCCACACGCGGCGCAATATTCTCCCAGGGAGTCAACTGGCTGGCAGGCATTACCCGGTGGCGACACTGCGGCCCCGGAAGACATGCGGCGCTCTGGCGGCCAGGGAACGGGCTGCAGGGTCCGGCTAGGCCCGAAAATGGGGCCTCGATTCCTGCGTGGTCCGGTGTGGGGCATCCGGCCAGCGGCGGCCGCATCACGGAGTGGTGGGCGCAGACTGGGTGCGGCTCGCTCAGACCAGTGGGGAGCCGAGCGCGACTTGGACCCTGGCGATTGCAGGTGCTGGGTCGCCTGCGGGAGAGGAGCGGAGCGCAACATACCACCAAGTGAGGCTGCGAGGGGCTTGGCGTCGGGGCGGCCTTGCGGGAGAGGCCGCCATCTTGGGATGTCCCCTTGCCCTTGCGTGGCCGTGAGGAGGGAGCCCGTGGAGACGCTGTCTGCTGGATTGTGCCCCATAACTATTGTGCAATGCCAGTGGCCCTCCCGGGGGCTGGCCGAACAGGTGAGTGGAGTGAGCCTGCGGGGTGCTGTGGGGTGAGTTGGCCCTCCCCTCTTTCATTCTCCCTCCTGCGTCACCCCGCCGACACAGTGGTCCCTTCCTGAGGCTGGGGAGCTCCGGGGTCAGATCGGGCCCCGGTCGAAGACGGGCGCAGCTCTAGGACCGGTGGAGTGGTGCTCGGGCTGGGGGCCCATTGGGATTGTTGCTGGGGCTGGATGGCTTTGCTCTCCTGCCCTGGGGGCCCAGCGTCCTGGTCCATAGCCCCCTTGGTAGTCCAGTGCTGCGGAGCCTAGGGGTCAGCTTAGGTGACTGCATATACCGAGTCCAGGCGGCCTGTTGCTGGTGGAAGATGCCCCATTGACTAGCTGGTTGGACTGGCCGATCTCTGCCCGCTCGTGGTGACGGATATTGGAGAAGGTGGTCCCACTGCCCGTAACGTCTAGCATTGCCACGATGACGCGGGATCGCACTGGCGATGGCCACAGCAAACAAGGGACACTTGACAAATTCACGGAGGCGGGTCAGGCGGCCGGGGGGGGTCGCAGAACTCGGCACCCGACAACGCGGCGTTGCTGGCGGCCATAAAACGGTCCAGGGATATGCTGGACGCCAAGATTGGGGCTGTGGGGTCAGGTGTAACATTACTCCGCCAAGACCTGAGGAATGCGGTGGAGCGAATCACCGGCGCAGAGACCCGCATCTCTGAGGTGGAAGACGACGTGTCCGTGTTAAAAAAGAAGGTCGCGGCTATGGAAAAGATTCAAAAGGGCCTAGCCATAAGGGTCGAGGACGCGGAAGGGCGGGCTCGGTGGAACAACCTACGCTTCGTGGGATTCCCGGAGTGCTGCAAGGGAGACAACGTGGAGCGCTTCCTGGCCCAGTGGTTGGAGAGCTGGCTTCCCACGGACGCTCTGTCTCGCTGTTTTGTGGTTGAGCGGGCCCACCGGGCTTTTATGCAGAAGCCAGCGGTTGGGGCACGCCCGCGGCCGATCATCGCCAAATTCCTAAATTATTCTGATTGGGACACTATTCTGCGGCAGGCGAGGGTACAGGACTCTCTCATATATAACACGGCCATCCTCATCTTCCCGGACTACTCACGGTTGGTGCAGCAGCAGCGCCAATCCTTATTGGCAGCCAAGGCCCACCTTCGTGGCCTCAAGCTCCAGTATGGCTTACTTTATCCGGCACGGTTGCGAGTCATCTATAAATGCCGCACACTGTTCGACACCCCAGAGGAAGTATTCCAATGGACGGATGAAACGGTGAAGATTCAAGTCAACGTGGCCCAGAGTGGAGAGACAGATTCCTCCTCGAGTGGAGTGGCCCAGGAGGGTCTCAGGAGTCAGCGGCACCACCGCAGGAGATCGAAATCTGGACACACATCGCGCTCTGGCTCGGCGTCTCGACGGGGTGATCCGGCACCGGAACATCAGTCAGAAGTGACAAACGCCTGGGACTCCAGTATGGAACTGTATGTATGATATTCATGGATGCTTAGGTGCGCAATCGGTTAGGGCTGGGAGCCTGCCCCAGCAGATATGGGTGGGAGGGAGTGAAGCCACGTTCTTATGGGTTATCACACAGGGATTCATTAGAGGGGGTGGTTCTTGTTCCCCCATTGGGGACTAGGCTACGATCCAACCGCGACAGGTGCTTCCATGTTGGGGAGGTACGGGTGGGGGGTTGGAGGGGGGGGTTTGGCGTTTGGGGGACTGTTTGCACATGTTTCGCTGCCTTATGTTTGCCATGTATTCTGCATGCTGAGCCATGGGGAAACTCGTAGTCTTTACAATGATGTCTTATGTCCACTGCTGAGGGAGGAGGGAGGGTAGGTCCTGGCTCTTTACGCATCTTGAGATGGAATGTGCGGGGGTTGTTAGACAAGGTGAAACCGGGGGTTGTCTTCCAATATGCTAAGAGGGCTGGGGTGGATATCTTGTTACTTCAGGAGACCCACTTACTCGGCACGAAGGTGCTCTGTCTCCAGCGATCTGGGTTCACCCACGTGTACCACTCAGGATTCACGAGAGGCTCTAGAGGGGTTGCTATCCTTATGCACCGTAGGGTTACCTATGTACATGATAAACTCTGGACAGACTCGTAGGGCAGATATGTTTTTATGCATGGTAGGGTAGGGGGGGGGACAGGGTGACCTTTGGCTGTGTTTATGCCCCACCACCACTTCAGTGGCCATTGGTGGAGAAGCTCATGTCCCTTTGGGGTGCCTTACCCGATACCCTATCCATTGTAGGGGGGACTGGAACGACATAATGGACCTGGGTAGCGATAGGTGGCAGAGTGGGGCGGCTGATCCGGGAGGGTGGGTGGGGGGACCCACCACCAAACTACATGCCATGGTTGCTGGCCTTGATTGGACGGACGCCTGGAGATACAAACATGGTTCACGTAGAGACTACACATACTTTTCTATGGTGCATGACTCATTTTCCAGACTGGACTATATTTTCGTTCCACGGGGGTTGGCCTCGAGAATATTGACGGCAGACATTCTGCCAAGAGCCCTGTCTGATCACTCACCGGTGGCCATCACCTTTAGCGTAGGCCCGGCCAGGCAACCGTTTAGGTGGCGCTTGTCCGCTTGGCATCTGCTGCAGGACGGATACAGGGAGCACATGACAAAAGAAATTGACCACTACCTGACCACTAATGTAGGCTCTGTAGACTCCCCAACTATCCTGTGGGAGGCCCTAAAGCCCACCTTGCGGGCATTGATATTTCCTGGTGCGCTGCGGCCCATAGGGAGCGGCAGAGGGACTTAGTGCACCGCGAGGCGAATCTGGAAGCGTTAGAGCGCAGAAGTCGGGAGATGGGCGATGGGCCAGCCAGACGGCAGTTAGTCTTGGCTCAACAGCAGTACACCGCAGTTTTGATGGAGGAGGCGCGGCAGGCCTGGCTGGCCATGCGTAGTCGTGTGTACCAGTGGGGGGACAAATCATGCAAGATGCTACACCGTCTGTGTCAGGGCACATTGCATGCTCAACTATTGCCTCAAATTGTAGACCCTGGGGGGGTGCCCATATTTGAGCCCCCAGCAATTGCGGAGAGCTTCGCTGCGTACTATGAGGGGCTGTATGCACCTCAGGAATGCTTGGGGGCGGATGTAATCCAGCACTTCATCGATGACCGACCCCCCCCCCCCCCCGCGCGCGGTCTCGGATGAGGTGCGGGATCTCCTGGACAGGCCTCTATCAGACGACGAGTTGGGCACGGCCCTAGGTGAACTGAATCCCGGTAAGGCACCAGGCCCGAACGGCTTGCCATGCGAATTCTTCCGGCGGTTTAGTGTACAGCTGGGCCCGCGCCTCCGTCCGGTTGTGGAGGAGGAGCGTGAGGGCGGTGTGCTCCCACGGGATTGGCGACACGCTGAGGAGGTGGTCTTTTTGAAGCCGGGTAGACCCGCGGGGAGCCATGCGTCTTACCGCTCGATTTCACTACTCAATACAGAAGCCAAGGTCCTGGCTATGGCCTTGGCCACTAGGCCACATTGCAGACCTGGTCCACCTGGACCAGGCGGGTTTTATGCCTCAGAGGGCTACTCGCAACAATATTCGGCGGGCCCAGATAGCGATATCGGCCTGGATGAGCTTGGGGGAGCAGGCAGCACTGTTTTTAGCGGATCTGGACGAGCGTTTGACTCCCTGAGCTGGACGTATTTGTTTGCTTTATTGCGCCCCCTTAATTTCGGCCCGCGCTTCCTGGCGCATATACAACTGTTATACACTGATCTTACGGCCTCTGTGCGTGTTGGGGGCGCGGTTTCTCGTTCCACTTTGGTTCGGCGGGGGACGCGGCCGGGCTGTCCCTTCTCCCCTTACCTATTTGCGCTCGCCATGGAGCCCCTTGCGGCGTGGGTGCGCATTGACGCCCAACTAAAAGGCTTTCGTGGTCAGTGGGCCTGGCTGATAAAATTGCCTTATACGCCGATGACGTCTTATTTTTCCTTACCGACTTACATTGCTCTGGGCCGCGGTTGTTGCGCATTTTACGGATCATTGGCGAAACCTCTGGCCTTTATATCAATCCGGGCAAGTCAACATTGTGGGTACTTGCCGATCAGCAGCGGGTGGGGGATTGGGCGTCAGGACTTCAATTGGCGTCGGGAGGGGTGAAATACTTGGGGGTATATCTGTCGGAGGAAGCGGCTGTCTCTCGGGATCGCAACCTCACCCCCGTGTGGGATCGCGCGAGGGTATGTAGGTGTGGTCCCGAATGCCATTGACTATCTATGGCAGGTCTGCTATCTTTAAGATGGTGGCGCTCCCTCGCCTGGTATACCAACTGCAAAACCACCCGCATCGGATTATTTCGCCCCGCTGGTTCCAACAAATCAACTCGGCACTGAGAGATGGGGGGGGGGGGGGGGCTGCGGACGTGTTTTTTGTCTTCATATAGGGGGGGGGGGGGTTTAGCCACATCGGATGTTCTATCGTACTATCAAGCAGCCCATCTATTGGTCTTAAATGACTGGTGGTACGGGGCTAGGGGTGATCCGGCCTACGCGGTCGAGTGATTTCTTATGGGTTCGGCGTCCATGCACACGCTGCTGTACTCTGCACCGCTACGGAGGCGCCTTCCCTCTGCTACGCAGGTAGTTTTCTACGTCTGGAGGCAGGCGCTGCGCAGAATGGGATGGTGGAACGTGCTCACTCAGGAAACCCCCCTTTGGAGAAATTGTCGCCTGCCCCAAATGGACGCGCTGCTGGGCTTCCGGGGGTGGGATGCGATGGGAATCTCCACTCTAGGCAATGCGATGTCAGGTTGCTCACTGAAGTCTTTTCAAAACCTACAAGATGAATTTGGAATGCCCCGCTCCCAGTTTTTTAAATATCTCCAGTTTCGCCATGCTCCAACGCCATATTTGACGGGTCTGGAGCAACTTCCCGAATTTAGTCCGTTAGAGGCCAAGTTGTTTATGGGGGAATTGCCAGACAAGAAGATCTCGCGCATATACCAGACACTAGCTCATCATTGTTCCTCCAACTTAAGTCCGCATGGGAGGAGGATGTAGGGGATTTGGAGGACGAAGATTGGGCAGAAGCCCTGGCGAACCCGAGGGGAGCAGCAATATCCACTCGCCTGCGGCTGATACAATTTAAGTACCTACACCGCACTTACTTTACCCGACAGCGCTTATGGAGGGCGGGCATGGTTGGTTCCCCGACTGTCTCCGGTGCAGTTCGGAGGTGGGCACACTTCTACACACCACATGGTGGTGCTCAGTGCTACATAGATTCTGGAATGGGGTGTTTCGATGTCTATCTGAGGTGTTGGCCTGGGAGCTTCCTCGCGATCCAAAATTGGCCTTGCTGCATGTCATGGAAGGGGTGGGGGCCAACAGGTACAAGCGCCATCTATTACTCCTGGGCCTCACATTAGCCAAACGAGACATTGCTAAGGCTTGGAAGGCGCCCCTAGCCCCGTCACTGGCTGCCTGGCGAAATGGCATGGACTTTTGCATGGGACTGGAGCAACCCATATTCATGGCCAGGGGCTGCCCCCGTAAGCACTTTAAAATCTGGAAGAGGTGGGCTGATTACCGTGGGCTGGACCTGGACCCTCCGCCTGAGGAGGCCGCCCTCCCGACACTTTGATGGTTGGACAGTTGGCAACTTCGAGAAGTGTCTTGATGGACTTGGCATGTTTTGATGTAGATACTTTATTCATTGGCAGCTACGCAATGGAGGGGAGGAATTTGGGGAGGAGGGGGGGGTGTTGTTGTTCCATGTAAAAGTCTGCTGATGTTATTATTGCTTTACTGATGGTTGCAGTAGACTCCGGATGTCGGAGCTGTGCATGATATGTGAGATCAGACAATAAAATATGTTTTCCCCCCAAAAAAATTAAAAGGTAAAAGAGACCAAACGATAAAGAGAAAGAGAAAGCAAAAACTACCAAAAAGTCCAAACTGGAGCATAAATAAAGTGAAAACTGTAGAAGCTGAATGTTAAGTGATCCTAGGTTCAAACAGCAGAAATTGACTAAGGACAAGGTTTTTGTTACTTGCCCGGAAAGCATCTGTTCTTGGCATGTAGAGCTGTAGATTCACGTGCTTTGCATACTCCTGTCATCTAGTGTTGAGTCTGGATGTTTGCAAGTTGTTTTTCTACGAAGAAGTCTTTCCAGTTGTAGTGAGGATAAGAGGTTAACTGCAGATATTGCTATATTAGCATAAGTGAAACATATGCTTAGACATCATGTTGGCGCTTTTGCACACAACACTACATGGCTCTGTTCTCGTAAATAAACTGCTTGAGCTTCTTCACATGAGAACGGTCTGTTTTTCACATATCTAGGCTTGCACTGTGCTTTCTTCTGCACAGCATGTTCAAGGTCGAACAATGTATGCTGTTAATTCATGTTGATCATTCCCACACACATAGACATAACAGAAGGCGCAGCTGCCCAAACTCAAACTCGGGTGCTTTTAATATTGCATTTGCATGCATGAGGAGGCCCTTGGAGACAACCTTTCCAACGTCGAGGAGCTGTGTTTGTCCTGGGATGTGATACATTTAATCTGATCTTGGAGGTATGGGGTCCCCCGCCAAAGCCTAGAGGTCTTCTTCTAATATTATTTAAAACTAGCTCCAAGCAAGAGGAGGGTGGTAACTGCGCTGTAATCCTGTTTCCACTATCATTATAATATGATTTCCCTTTTGTGCTTTATGGAATTGTAACCATGCCGATTGTATTGTTCTTATGCATCTTTTTGTTAGTATTAGCGAGAGTACTGCATCTTAGAGCACGTTAGTTAAAATAAACATTTAAACTATATTGTGTCTCTGATTACTCACGTTGTGGACTAGTTTGAGTGTTAGAGCGAGAGTGTTCTTGGTTCCCACTTTTCCTGAGAGTTTACTAAGTCGCATGTTCTAGGTTGTCTAATCATTGGTAGCTCGTTGTAGTACGGAGAACAAATGAGACACTAATGCTAGTCGGATTGGGGTTCTAGGCACTGAGGTGGGTTTTTTGGTACACCACAATACACCGAGGTCCTGGTTTCCTGCACATAGTTCTGTGCATGAGCAGAATCCCTGCAACACAGTCACAAGGTAAGGTGACTCCTCCTTTCGGTGATAATGCACATGGGCATCGACTCCTTTGTTAGATTGTTTTTCCGCAATATGGTGAGAATGGAGTAAGTGAGTGTAGTAAAGAGATGTCCATGTGTAAATAATGTAAATCTTGAGAACTGCAACAACTACAGGTGTCCATGGAGGTGGTAATGCGCATGTGAATCTACAGCTCTACATGCCAAGAACAGATGCTTACTGAGTAAGTATCATAATCCGTTCGAGGATTGTGTGCTGTAGATACGCATGCTTTGCATAGACTATATAGCAGTATTCTCCCAAAGCGGTGGCTAACTAGTAGATGTTGCAGTTATATGAAAGTGCCTCACTGCTTGGCCTTCATTTGTCTGCTGGCGTGCCAATACATCCGTACAACAGTGTTTGGTAAATTGCTGTTATTGTTAATTGTTATTTATTAAGCGCGTTATCACCACCAGGTCTCTAAGCGCTGTCAAAGATCCAACCTTCGCAAGAGGGGGTTTAGATTGTGCCCCAGGCCTCCGCAAAAAGGACTGTTCTTCCTGAACGGGAGAAGGGCATGTTCCTTGCGTACATTCTCCGGCAGGATGTTCCAAATGTGGGGGATGGATGAGGAGAATGCTCTTCCTCCTTTCGTGGACTTGTTAAATCGCGGGCAGGCTAAGAGGCTGGCATCAGAGGACCGTAATGCCCTGCTAGGAGTGTAATTGGCAAGGCAGTCCTTGATGTAGCTGGGGGCTTGGCCGTAGATGGCTTTCTGTGCGAAACAGAGTCCTTTGAATTTTGCTCTCCGTCCGACCGGGAGCCAGTGCAGTTGTTTAAGGAGGGCTGACGCATGTGCTCGTCTGGGCACTCTAAAGATAAGTCTAGCAGCGGCGTTCATAATCACCTGCAATCTAGTCAGGAGGTTACCCGGAAGGCCAATGTACAAGGAGTTGCCGTAATCCAGGCGTGATAGTATCAGAGCAGATACTGCCATTCTGAGTGTATTGAAGGTGAGTAAGGGTGCGAGCTTACGCAGCTGTCTCAGCATGCCTGTGCATGTTCCCACAACTGTAGATACCTGCTGGGTCATAGTGAGCTTGGCATAAATTATGATACCAAGACTTTTTACAGCCACGGCCGACTCCGGGTATGCGCCAAGCTCTTGTGGGACGGATTAGAATCTGAAGTGACGGCCAGTACCTCAGTTTTATCCGGGTTGATTTTAAGGGAGTTGGCCGTCATCCAGTTAACAGTAAATTTCTAAATATTTTGAAATCTTGTATGGGCTGACGTGGCGTTGTCTATCTGAATGACAATCTGAGTGTCATCAGTGTAGTTGTATATTTGACAATCCATATGGTTCAGTGCCGCTATCAGGGGCTGGAGGTATGCATTAAACAGAAGTGGTGGTAGTGCCGATCCCTGCGGTACCCCGCACAAGAGTAGCCCTAAATCGGACACATGATCATTCAGTTGTGTTATCTGGGAGCGGCCTTTAAGGAAAGAGCTAAGCCAAGTGAGGGCCGTGCCCTGGATCCCTAGCTCTGAAATCCGCAACATTAGTTGGTCATGATTGACCGTATCAAATGCCGCGGATAGGTCCAGTAGGACCAAGGCACAAGATTTTTTCTTGTCGGCCCTCAATCTGAGTTCATCTAAAACAGACAGCATCACCAGTTCCGTGCTGTGATGCGCCCTGAACCCTGGCTGGTTAGGTTGTAGGAGATTGTTATTCTCAATATGGTTGGTCAGAGTTTTTAGCATGTGTTGTTCTAGTGCCTTTGCGAGGAACGTTAGCTGTGAAATTGGCCTAAAATGTTTCACGTTTTTCGTACAGGCCCCAGACTTTTTCAAAAGCGGAATGACGTGTGCTTCCTTAAAATTGGAGGGGAGGGGACGTGTCCAGTGGCAAGGGATTGAGGAGTGAAAGTACCTCGTTTTCTATTCAAGGAAGTGTCATCTTGAAGATCCTGGGCGAGCAGGGGACGGCCGGAGACCCTGATTTCACCTTCCCTCTTAAGTGGGACAGGGAATCGTGTGTGAGAATAGGAAAGGTGGTGAGGGGATCAATGAAAGTGGGAGGCAGTGGTGTAGGTGCCAACGTGCAAGGAAACTTGGGGGTGGAATGTATTTCCATTATTAAATCTTTGACTTTCGTTTCAAAGAAAGACTGAAAGTTGTTGCAGTCGTCCGGCAGAACGGAGGTTTCTGTTCCTTGACTTGTCTCAATTCTTTCAAGCTTCGAAAGGACACCTTATGTTTATTTTCAGTGGCAGTGATTTTAAACTCATAAAATTCTGCTTTACGTGATAAAATTGCTTTTTTATAGGCTGTGACCGCAGCACAATATTCACGCCGGGCGCAAGGGTCATAAGCTTTCCGCCAGGCTCTTTCGCTTTGGTGGAGGGTGTGTTTCAGGGTTCTTAAGGCGTCGTTGAACCAGGGGGCCCCCTTGCCCTTGTCCATGATTCTGGCCTTGAGTGTCGGAGCTACCTTATCAATAGCATTCTGTAACGTTTCTGTCAGGGCCATGCTTCCTGCATCGAGATTTCCCTGTATCAGTTTAGGAGCTGCTGATTCCTGTAGGGTAGTAACCAGGTCATCGGTGCTGATTTGGTTCCAACTTCGCAACACTTTCCAGTCTGGGGGTGGACTGGCTGTTTTCTTAGGAAGTGGGAGCCGGCCGCTAAGTAAGTAGTGGTCGGACCAGGGGCAGGGGCAGGGGCTAATAGTTATGGGGCTGGTGGGAGGGAGGGAGGACCAGACCAGGTCCAATGTGTGGCCTTTGTTGTGCATTCGCCCGTGAACCAATTGTAAGAGTTCTAGGGCAATTAGTGTCTCCTCCAACTGCACGGCCTGGCTATCTTTGGGTGTCTGATCCCAGTGAAGATTGAAGTCCCCACCACTCCTTGGTACCGGGAACGGATGTCATTGACTAGCTCGGTGAACCGTTCAATGAACCTAGGTGGCGTACGTGGCGGACGGTAGACTACTAGGACAGCTATACAGGCTGTTTTGAAATGAAACTTGGCCCCTAGCACCTCAGCCCCCTCAAAGCTTTCAGCGCAGAGGACCTCTGCTTTTAGTTGACTGTTGCACAGCAAAGCTACACCACCCCCACGGAGCTGCCGGGTCGATTGTGGCATAGTGCTGCATATTTTGTAGGTAGGGCTGCAACTAAGTCTGGGGTTGAGGATTCTTCAAGCCAAGTTTCAGTAATGCCTAGAATATCCAGAGTGCCGTCTTGAAGTAACGAAAAGACCTCAAGATTATGTTTCTGTAGTGAACGGGTGTTAAGGGTAGCAATCCTGAATTCTTGACAGCTATCAGTCCGCGTAGATCTCAGATGGTGCATTTTGTGAGTTAGGCAGTTAGTGTATACCATGTTGCTGCTTTACAGATGTCAGCTATAGGGATGTAACCTAAAAAGGCCATTGATGACCCTATTTTGCGAGTGGAATGCGCTCTATGGCGTATCGATAAAGTTGTTTTAGCTTTTACGTAGCAAGTTTGAATGCACTTAACAATACATCTTGAAATGCCAGATTTAGAAATAGGATTGCCTTTGTGAGGTGATGTAAGTTAAACAGTTGCTTTGTTTTACGAAAGTCTTTTGTTCTTTCGATATAATACAATAGAGCTCTTCTGACGTTAAGTGTGTGAAGATCAGGTTTTACTACTGAATCAGGTTGAGGAAAGAACACAGGTAACTCAACTGATTGGTTAAGCAGAAACCACTTTGGAAAGAAATCTGGAATTGGTGCGAAGAACGACCCTATCTTTATGGAGTTGAAAGAAGGGTTCTTCTAAGGGTAAGGCGTGTAGCTCACCAACTCTCCCCTGGACCGGAAACAAGCTTCCGAGGACCGGTTTCTGGCATTCCAGCCGTCTTCAGCCCGGCTTGCTTGAATCCAGTGGCAAAGTGAGCAAGGGACTCACATCTGAGCATACCCTGCCACACTTAGGGCAGCCAAAAGCGGTACAAAAGGGGGTGGTGATGGACTCCCTTTTGTACCACTTTTGGTCACCATAAGTATGGCAGGGTATGCTCAGACGTGAGTCCCTTGCTCACTTTGCCACTGGGTTCAAGCAAGCCGGGCTGAAGACGGCTGGAATGCCAGAAACCGGTCCTAGGAAGCTTGTTTCCGGTCCAGGGAAGACATGGCTTGGCAGTTCGGGCTGGACTGTTCCCATGAGGCACAGGGTCAGACTGATTTGCATGTCTGAACTGGGGTGGCAGAGTGGGCTAAAGAACGGTGATGGATTCAACCCAGATCTTTTGACTGGGTGTGAGTGTTTGATTGATTCAGATGCTCCGTCCATCACCACCCCCTTTTGTACTGCTTTGCAAATATGCAGCTACTGCTGCTAGATGCAACCAAATTGATGTGTAAGCTATCCCACCTTGTTGTACGTGCAGAAGGTATCAATGTTCTGAACAGAAGCATCTAGAGGTAGAATTTGGTTAGTACAGTAGACAACAAATAGTTTCCATTTTGCTGCATAGCAAGCTCTGGTAGTAGGTTTTCTTGCTTCATTCAGAATAGTAAAAATCTGGTGACAGATTTAAATATCCAAACTCTGACATCAGGAGCCAAATCGCTAAGGTGAGCTACCTGGGATTTGGATGCTTGTTTTCTCCATGGGTCAGAGTGAGGAGACTGGAGGTGGGATGTAGCTTTTGATGTCGAAGTACTGAGAGCTCTAACAGGGTGGTTGGCGGGCCTATGTGAGAGCTACTAGATTTAGTGTGAGGGATGTTTGCCTGGGCTTCTGAACTAGAAGAGAGGGAGAGGAGGAAAAGAGTAGGCAAATATCCCTGACCAATTCATCCATAGGACATTGCCTTTGGATAAAGGGTGTGGGAACCTGGAGGCAAAGTTTGGGCATTTTGCTGGTCTGCTGTGGTGAACAGATCTATTTTAGGATATCCCCTCTGCTGAAAGTATGGCAGGAGAACTTGGGGATGAAGTTCCCACTCATGTATTTGTTAGTCTCCTTCTGCTGAGGAGTAGGGTTGAAGAAAGGCCGACCTTTTGATACATTTTGTGGATTCCACCACTACAGAGAGTGATGGGTACAGCTGTCTACCAAGACTAGATCTGTTAACTGACCCTGTGACTGATTCCACTGACATGCTAAGCATTCTTGTAGAGGGTGCATGTGTAGTTTTGCATGAGGACCTATTGCAATGCATGACACCATCATTCCTAGTAGCCGCATGAAAATTCTGGCAGGCAAGGTTTGGAACTGCAGCAATAGAATTTGGATATTGGAAATTCTGGTGTCATTGGGGGAGGTTAGAACCGTGTGAGTGTTGAGAGGTTCCTAGATAGGATTGTATCTGGGAAGACTGTAGGTGAGACTTTTGAATGTTGACAATGAAACCCCGTTGGAGGAGTAGGTGTAGTATGGTCTGTGTGTTTTGTAGACACTTTTGGGGTGTGCTGGGTTTGATGAGCCAGTCGTCTAGGTAGGGGAAGACATGAATTTGTTGTCTTCGGAGATGAGCTACTACGAATGCTAGGCATTTTGTAAATACCCTGGGAACAGTAGTCATTCCGAATGGAAGTTCTTTAAACTGATCGTTTTTGTTATCACAAATCAGAGATTTTGTGATGAGCTGGATGAATGGGAATGTGAAAATATGAGTCTTAAATCCAATGTAGGATAGGGGAAGGCATAGGACACTATTTTGCATAAAATGAGTGAACGGCCTCTTCTAGAGCAGTAGAGTGGGACGCCTTCAAGGTGGTGGTTCGAGGGCTATGTATCAGCAAATACGCAGGGATGAGGAAAGTGTTGCTAAATGATGTAGACAAAGCCGAGGGGAAACTGAGGGCACTGGAACAACAGCGACCAGAGCAGCCACCATTACGCCCACAACTGCTCGAAGCAAAGGAACAGGCAGCAGCAGAAGTAGAGAGATTGCGCCGTTTCGACTATAAGAAGTATATGGCAAGGGTACATGCGGAGGGGGATAAAGCCGGATCGTTGTTGGCGTGGCTGGCTGATCCGACACCGAGGGGGTGCCCAATACTGGCTGTTGAAACAGTACCTGGCACTGTAGTGTACACCCGTGAGATCATGGCACGGTTCTTGGGCTACTATGAGGTATTGTATAAGAGTAGCTTACGAGTGGAGGGGGAAGCAATAGCTGACTATTTGGAGGAATTCCAGCTCCCACACCTAGAAGAGGAACAGGCTAAGCTACTGGGACGGGATGTCATGTTGGACGAGATCCGCAGTGCGATTAAGCACGTGGCTCGGAACAAAACTCCGGGAGTGGAGGGACTGCCAGTGGAATTTTATGTACAGTATATTGATCTGCTTGCCCCTCGTCTCCTAGAAGTATATAAGGAAGCTAGGGAGTTGGGTCAGCTGGCGTCCTCCATGCGCGAGGCGTTGATTATTCCCCTCTTGAAACCAGGCAGGAACGGGGAGGAAGTAACATCGTATAGGCCGTTATCTAAGTTGACGACGGATTATAAGATACTGAGTAGGATACTAGCAACTAGGCTCTTACCGCACATTACTACTCTCGTGCACCCAGATCAGGCTGGATTTACTAGGAACACTTCCATGAATATTCGCCGGCTCATGAGGATAATGGGCACTGATCACCTTGATCTAGATACACCGGCGGTGCTTTCGGAAGACATTGAAAAAGCTTTTGATAGCCTAGTATGGACATACCTTCTTAAAGTACTGGAACGGTTTTGTCTGGGTGCGTTGTTCGGGACTTGGGTCAAGGTTCTCTATTCTTCGGCAGTGGCGAGGGTACGGCTGGGAAAACTGATATCTGACCAGTATCCGATCCTGAGGGCAACACGACAGGGGTGTTCACTTTCCCCGCTGTTTGCTCTGGCAGTAGAGCCCCAGCAGTGCAGGCGAGACTAGGACTGAGCTTTGACGGACTGTGGCAGAATGCGATACCGCATCGTATCTCGTTGTATGCAGAAGACCTACTCTTATATCTGGAAAACACGGGATAGGCGTGACGGGGGCGATCACTATGCTGACTCGGTTTGGAGACTTTACTGGGCTTAAAGTGAACTGGAGTAAGACGAGCCTGCTTCCGGTGCGGCCAGGTGCGGTGTTCCCGATCCTTCCCCAGGAGATAAAATGGGAACCAAGATGCCTCACTTATCTCGGAGTTCGGATCTATCACGACGCCGCAGACGTCCTGGAGGGGAACATAGGGCGTTGTATACGGGCCTTGAAGGGGAACATGGAATTCTGGTCCACGCTCCCGTGATCAGTAATGGGGAGGATGGCCTTACTTAAAATGGTGGCGTTACCGAGGCTACTTTATTACTACCGGACGCTCCCCGTTTGGATCCCGCCGGTGATGTCTAGGGAACTGAGAACAATGGTTATAGGCTTTTTATGGGGAACTGCCAGGAAGCGGATAGCACTGGACAAGCTGACGCGCCCGAAGCTGGAGGGGGGTCTGGCAGCCCCGGACTTCGAACTTTACTATTTAGCGGCGCAGCTACAGGTCCTCACACAGGCGATTGTAATGGAGTTCCGGGGCCCTGACCACATGAGAGGTACAGGGATGCAAAGGCATACCCTATCATATATAGTTCTACAACAGGCGCTTCTCCCCAGGGACTTGTCCCTAGAAGAGAGATCCCGGTGGGGATGCTGACGGCATTTCCTCATGGAAGTGACTGGTCTGCTCTCGAGGACTGGGAGCAATTGGGAGTTCAGATGGTAGGGGATCTATACGAAGAAGGAGAGCTGCTGTCCTTTAAGGCATTACAGGAGAGATATGACCTTCCAACAGGTGATTTCCTGATCCATGCTGCGGTGGTAGCGGCGATTCGGGGGCATTGGAGGGAGGGGCATGCAGAACCAAAGACAACAATGGCATGCCAATACGTGGTAATGGCGTCAGGGACCGTTAAGGCAGTTACGTGCCTCCACTCCAGGATGTTACACGAAGGGATACAACCGATGGCTGATTTGAAATCGATATGGGAGGCAGGGATAGGTAGACCGAGACCGGACATGACATGGGGGCATATCATCAGAGGGGCGTGGAAGGGCACACAAAATGCGAGGCTTCAACTGATACAGTTCTTCGTGATACACCAAGCCTATCTGACGCCGGGGAAGATTCAGAGATACTTCCAGGCGCAGGATGCAGCATGCCCCAGATGTTTGGAGGGGGGAGTAGAATTAGAACACATGCTCTGGGACTGCCCAAAAATAGGGAACTATTGGATAGAAGTGGGAGCGCTTTTAAATGAAGTCACGAGCAGGGATCTGACCTATGACATGGCCACATGTGTGTTGCTTTGGTTCCCCCACACACCCAGGACGAAAATAACGAGTAAGTTTATAGATTTGGGGCTCATACTGGCAAAGAGGGAAATCACTCTACATTGGAAGTCGAAGGAAGGACCATCCTATAGGCGCTGGAGGGCGGAATTTAGTAAATGGGCAAGGAGCGAGAGCACTGACCGGCTGAGGCAGGCCCAGCGCTCCGGTCAGGAAAAGGCCTTGGAGCACGCAAGAGCATGGGAAGCGTTAGTACAGGCCTTGTCAGACCTACAAACAGAGGAGGAGAGCTAGAGCACTAGGAATGCACAAATGACATCTAGAGTTTCCGTTCGGTTGAGTACCCTTCGCTGACAGCAACACAACACATGATGCATTCACTTGAAGTCACACGCCCACACCATTTGGGGGGGGTCAGTATTTGAATATGTTGGGATATAAATGAAGAGATGTTTAGCGATTGAGGGTGTTGAGTTCGTAATACTGCTGTATGATGATAAACCTTCAATAAAATATGTTTAAAAAAAAATAATCATGATCTCTATCTGAATCTGTATGTGGAGATCCCTGAAGTGTTATATACAGAGGATCTTCAATTAACTGTGGAGGAGAAGATGGTGGTGGAGGAGAGGGTTGTGGGGCAGGATAAACAGGGCTAGTAGCCATGTCAGTCAGTCAATTACTGTATTCGATACGTATAATATAATATCATAAAAGTGCAGATGAATACTATTTAAAAACAACAAAATACAGATAAATACAATTTAAAAATCATCAATCAATCAGTACAAAAATAGAATGCTATACATATCAGTATGGAAGTAGAAGTAACAAAGTAAAAGCAATGATAATTAGGAACTATTTAAAAATTCATTCAGTGGTGTTGTGCTGCCGCTTGATATTCCACGATTGACTTAAAAAGAAAAAGACGCCACTGATAAGCAAACCAAGGGGTTAGACAGGGATTGTAATAAGAACATTGCTACACGACATTGTTTGAAACTAAATTTGCACATCAGGGGGAGAATACATCTTTTACGAGGGTCTCTGTAAAATTTGCAGAAGAAAAAAATATGTAAATTTGATTGTGCAGAAGAACTGTTACAGGGACAGAAGGGCAAGTACTTTATAGAATAGATACCTGCAGGGTGTGCCAACATGCACGGTATAAAATTAAGTTGGAATCTAATTAGAAATAATCTATGACGCACGTTTGACACAGTAAATAGGTATGACTTTATCCCTTCCTGGGGCTTCGGACCTTCGAGATACAGTTTTACCAATACCTTTGTACAGTTTGTTTGTAATCTGGCATCTGCTCTTTGTTTAAGAAAACGGGCTTTTACCTCCCGCCATGCTCATGCAATCCCTGGGGGTAGTAAATATGTGCACCAAACCTAAAGGGGAGAAGGTAGCTTGGATATATGAAATTCATGGAATTCTATGTACATTTTCCATGGATAAACAATCTTCAATTAGGTTTTGGTTAGTCTGAATAGACTCCCTTCTCCAGATGAAGTGCCACAAAATTATTGGTGCCACAGAGATTGTATCAGACAGATATGGGACCTCCAATTCTGTGTGGGTATTAAAGTTGGAACAGCTTACAGGAAGGCCCATTAGCCTTTTCCAGAAGGTGTCCTCTATCACTTGGAGGGGAGATGGATTAGTAAGATCCCATATACCTGCACTGTCAGTTGCTACCGACACTGATTTTGCTGCGTAAACCTTTCTTACCATATCGATAGGCTTCGCCCTCAGTTTTTTAATAAAGGAATGGAGAGCGATGATACTTCTCTTAAATGGTAACCCCCTAGTGGCACGCATACTGGACCATGATAACTGCATATCGAATGTTACACCTAGGTAAGAAAAGGTATCAGTGTGAGCTATTTTTTTCCCGGAAATATAAAAACTCGGGGCCTTCCTATTCTTCCTTTCAGGGATTAGAATGAAGGATTTTGACTCATTAGTTTTCAACCCTAGTTTTTGCATATAGGTTACATAGATGTTTAATAACTTTTGTAGGGCCAGGCCCGTACGGGCAATTAGCACTGCATCGTCAGCATACAGGAGAATTGGGGTGCGAACGTTAATTCTTGGGACGTCAAGTGTAGATTCCGTCAGGGGCGCTTCTACCCCGTTGGTTAGTAGCCATGTCCTTTTTTACAGGGATTTTGGAAGTGCCTTCTAAAGGAAGCTTGTGTTTTGCTGGTGTCTTAGCAGGAATATGTCCAGTATAAGGATGAATATAAATCGTTTTCTGCTTAGAATCTAATTTGGACTTAAGAACATCTAAAATTGGTTCAGGGGGCTCGGAGACACGATCTTTAGATTTCGTTGTTAAAATGGACTTGTCTTTAGCCTCTTCGATGCGTCGGACAGCCAGGGGCCGTCCAAGCTGCGCACGCAACAAATTTGCGCCGCGTCGAAGATGCTAAGTTTCGGCTCCGAGGTTTGTTTTTGTTTCAGATCAGAGGATTTCGGCTTCAAAACATGTTGTTTCAGAGTGGGAAATTTCAGCTCCGAACTGGATTTGTCCTTAGAGCCTAATGGTTTTGGCTATGAAGGGAGTTTCGGTCGACTATGTCCCAAGCCGGAAGGCTTGACTGTTTGTTTTGGTGCTGAGCCGAGAGGCTGGGTGTCCGAAACATTGTCTCAGTGATGACGTTGGCCAAAAGGCAGAGGTGGTGCTGTAGCCTAATGTGTTTTGGAAGATGATTTAGGGGGCAAGGGGTCTTTGGTACTCACAACACCTTGTCCTGGAGGCAGATCTCCAGACTCCAGATCGATCTCGGAATCGGACTCTGGAACGGATAAGGCCTCTTTTTCCTCTGCAACAGACGCTACGATCTCCTCTTGCTCGGATTCTTCCCCAAAGATATCCGGAGTGTGTTGGATGCTTTGACATTGCCTTTCTGGTCGTTGCGGCAGAATATTGCGTAGAGTATTCTTGGATCAAAACGATTTACAAGCGTCGCAGTCTTCCTCCTTGTGCTCTGTAGAGAGGCACAAGTTACAAACTTGATGTTGGTCGGTGCAAGGGTACTTGGCGTGGCACCCAGGACAGAATTGGAATGGAGTCCATGCCATCAGCAGAAGGCTGGCCCGACGCGGCTAGGCCCAACGGCCACCCACGAGGTTTTCGATCGAAAATTGGAGAATTTGTCAAGCGATTTGATAAGCGGAGAACAAGGAAACACGTACGGAAACAATACCATTGAGGGTAGAGTGACCGAGGCTAACCTGAAGAACAGTTCCGGAGCGCAGCACTACACGTCCGAACCGGATGGCGGATAAAAACTAACAATGGAGTTGAAGCCCATGCGCACTATCATCAAAAGGAGGAGTCACCTTACCATCTTAACTGGAAAGACTTCTTCGAAGAAAGACAACTTGCAAACATCCGCATCCAACACGAGATGGCAGGAGTATGCAAAGCATGTGTATCTACAGCACACATGCCTCGAACATTATATTACAGTTCACTGGAGGACTTTGAAGTAGCTTAGCCACCATGAATGACTCAAATCATCTGTCAGTGAAGATTCTCCCTTTAAATTTTCCAATTTAAAAAACAGAATTATTACTGGGCAAATTACAGAGAGCCTGTGTATCTAATTTTACATTTTCTTGTTACAAAAAAGTAAAGGTTTAAAATGGGCAAGATTTATAAGTATTTTTGGAAAGCAATACTTCTAAAAAAAAAATTAGGAATCCAAGACTGACTGAGAAATGTCAGCGTTCATGAACTTTGATGAAAAATCTTGTAATGACTATAAAAAAAGTACCATCTCTAAGGGAAGCTAACAGATACTTAAGTCCCTAGAATCTGTATGAAGAGACTGGAAATTACCAGAATTAAAAAAAAAAAATTGGCAGAAAAGGTTTTCCATTTACCCTAAGACTTGTATCTTGAGACTTGGTAGTCACTGAGGTATAGGAAAGCTTCCCTGTCGGAGATTTCTGGTTTGGGATACTGAACAAAATGTTTAACCAGCTATCAGAATCTTCATCCACAGCTCCTCAAACTCCATATTTAGCAAATAGATTGGGTAAGCAAGGGAAAACAGTGACTCGACAGGATGCAGCTTGGTCTGTCTTATTGAAGAGATCTTAATGCATAAATTGTCGTTAGGGAGCTGTGTGTCAAGGAGGACCAGAATTGCCATTATTAATTTAGTGTAGAGGAAATGGTATTTTAGTGTAAAATGAAGTTCAAACAAGTTCTACAGTGTAACCAATAACTATCGGACTGTGTGCGGTTCTCATCTATTATCAAAGTTCATATGAATAACATTTAATGATAATTCCAAGGATCTACTTTATTAATAGAAAGTTCTTTTGATCTTGCTATATATATATATCCCATGCAGCTATAAGCTCAGGTGTACAATGAAAAAATGGAAATCATCATCCCAAACAATACATTTCAGCATTGGTCCCCCGCCCACTGGGCCAATGAGCTAGGCTCCCCCTTGCAAAAAAAACTCGATAAAAAGCATAGGCATACACTTGGACTCAGTTCTTAACATGAACACGCAGATTGAAGCGGTCACTTCCGCCTTTCTTTCTTTCAATTGCGAAAACTGGAGAAAATCAGAAGAATCTTCAGCACAGAGGCGTGTATTCAAATCATCATTTCCCTGATCCTACCAGTAATTGATTATGCCAACCCAATATACCTAGGCCTTCAGCAAAACCAGATACATCGTCTGCAGCTAATACAAAATAAAGCAGCCAGAATTATATACCAACAAGGCAGACGATATCACATTAAGCCGCTGCTAAAAGAGCTGCACTGGCTCCCAGTGGAGCAGCGCTCCATGTTTAAAACCGGCTGTTTCCTGTTTAAAGACTTACACGGGACTGAGCCAAAGTACATTTCCTCAAAAATTCATAAGTACACCCCCACCGTACTTTAAGATCCATGCACATGAACTTATTAGAGGTACCAGACTTCAGACGCAAAAGAACAGGAGGGTCTCGCTTCTCAGTACTAGGACCTAAAATCTGGAATGCTCTGCCACCCCAATTGAGACTCGAGTCAGACCTTCTTTGCTTTAGGAAGATGCTGAAGACCTGGCTCTTCAGTTAAGCTTATAGTTAGACCTGGACCTTTCTAACTAGTCACCCCTAATGAAAGTACAATATCCAGTGCCAAGAAACCTGTAGGTGAACGAGCGTTCTACAAGTTCTAATTAACATAACATAACAATGTAGTTCTTAAAATTATGCCATTACATATCACTCACCCAATTACGAGGAAGAAGTACATTTTAGTAACTTACGTTAATCACAGAGTCCTTAAACTTGATATGAAGCCTATAGTTAGAGACTGCAATGATTGCATCATCAGCTCGTCCAAGATATTCAACACCCTCTCCCTGCAGCACCGGAAATGGGACCTTTTGAGAACAAAAGTGCATGAGATTAGTAAGGAAAAGTGTAGCCCACACCAAATTGCAGACTTCAAAGAGAACAATACGTTTGTATCCATCTTCACGGTCAGAACAAATAGAAGATTGACTAGGAAACTTTAAGGATAATGTTTCAACATTTTTGTTTTTTGAAAATTGAAAATTAGCACATTTGTACAGACTCTGAAGTGTTAAAACTGGTCACTTGAGACCAGTCCGTTCACCATACGTGTTTGCCATAAATGGGTTCAGACCATTGAGTGCCTCAGGATTTTTTGCTTACCAGGTTCATGAACTTTTATTTTGGTGGGTCTCAATGCCAGAGTCTCACTTAAGGTGTTTTCATGTTGGACTGTGGGTGTTTACCAACAGTGTCCAACTTTTAAGATAAGGCTGCTGTAACCAAGCAAGGGTAAGGAGCATTGGGCTGGCTATAAGTGAACATGACTGGCAGTTTTAAACGGCAAATTCAACCGGAAAAAAACATCAACAGCCCTAAACCTTCCATTCAAATATTAAGTCTCCCATATGTAGGCCTTTGTCAGAACCCGTTCAGAGGGCCATGGGGTAAGCAGGGGTTCTCTTCCAGGGGATCCTCATCAATAGTCATAAGCATTAGAATATTCCCGCCCATGCGCGGGACCCCGGAAACACTACATTATATGTGCCTCACATATATATATACTTATATATATATATATATATATAAAAAACATGAAATAGCAGCCAAATCACATCAGAGCTGGAATATGCTGTGAAGAATTTCCACCATACATGAATAATATGCATTAGAAACATAAGAAACAACACAAAAGATTGTTTAGAAACTGTTTTAATGCTTAGGCAGCAGCAGAAATTCTTATAACACCCTGAAAGCATAGAAAGCTCCCAGGCTGCATTGCAAACACACAGTCTAAAAAGACTGAAAAGCTAACCTGTAGCTGTATACAAAAAAACTGACAACGTGCCTTTAAGGCACCCATGACCCCCGGTATCCCATCATGCCTCAGGGGTGACAGTTAGGTCAGTTGTTCTTTCCGGCTCTTCAGTAAGGATCCTGGTAACAGCTCCACTAATTTTCTGTTTTCTGACAGAAAATTACTTCATCTTAACAACTTTTTCTAATTACTTTGACATTTTACATCGAGTCAAGTAATAAACTGTCTTTTTTAGTCAGTTTAGTGAGCATTTTCAGCTGAAATGCCTTCACTTTTTGACAAATGCCCTTCTTGTGGCAACAAGAAGGCAAAATGAGACAATCACGACGTTTGTATCCTGTGTCTGCCTGAAGAACATGATCCAGGCACCTGTCCTCACTGCGAGCACCTGTCAGGAAGAACTCTCAAAGACAGGGAGAGAATTTGCATCTATGGCCTGGCTCACAGGTCATCCAGAGGAAGGGCTCCGGTGAAGAAGGGCTCCAAGAAGGCTAGAACATCTTCAAAAGAGAAGTCTTCTCACCCTTCAGCTTCAGCGTCAGGCTTGGCGCTGAGGAAAGAGCCACCGGTGGGTCATTCATCGTCAAAACTACAGTCGACGGCGGGCTCGCCGTCGAAAAGAAGACCAGGTACGTCGACGACGTCGAAGGATCCCGCTCCGTCGTCGAAATCCCCTCCGCCGTCGTCAACCGGGCGACGACCGGCGTCGAGAAATGTGACTCCGCTGCCGTCAACCGGGCGACGGTCGGCGTCGAGATCCAAGGCCCCTCCGCCGTCGTCAACCGGGCGACGATCGGCGTCGAGGGAGGTCACTCCTCCGCCGTCGTCATCCAGGCGGCGACCGGCGTCGAGAAGTGTGACCCCTCCGCCGTCGTCTAAAAAACGACGTTCAGCGTCGAGGACCAAGACCCCTCCGCCGTCGACAGCAAAACGTCGATCGGCGTCGAGGACACAGTCTCCGTCGACGTTTCGTCAACGTTCAGCGTCGAGGGTGACCAATACCCCTCCGCCGTCGTCGCACAGACATTCGACGTCGAGACAGAGGGCACCGTCGACGGCTGGTCATTGCCGTTCGACGTCGAGACAGAGGGCTCCATCGACGGCTGGTCATCGTCGTTCGACGTCGAGACAGAGGGCTCCGTCGTCGAGACAGAGGCCTCCGTCGACGGCTGGTCATCGCCGTTCGACGTCGAGACAGAGGGCTCCGTTGACGGCTGGTCATCACCGCTCGACGTCGAGAGATCATAGATCCTCGCATCGATCGCCGTCGAGGCATTTGAGGTCGAGATTGCTGGATCCACCGACTCCCCGAAAGCATTCAGCGTCGAGAGAAAAACGGACGACGCCAGAACGTTCGACGTCGAGACATTCGGAAAGGGCTCGATTGTCGTCAAACAACTCTGTGATCATGGTTACGGAGTCAGCTTCTCGCCATTCTACTTCACAGTCTTCTGGCTCCTCAACAACATCTTCAAGGTCCAGAAGTCCTGTCCTCGGATCTCCTGTGAGTCAGCCAGATCCTTCGGCTGTAGAGGTCAGACTGTCTCCCAGATGGTATAAGTCATTGGACCATTGGCGAGATTCAGGGGCTACCAAACGTATGCATGAGTACGCCAGTCCTCAGCACAGATCTCCTCTCCCGAGACTGGTGGATAAAGTGGACAGGCATAGTCCTCCCAGAAAATCACCTGTGAGAAGACCAATCAGATCTCACTCTCCCAGAAGGGAAAATCCGGTGAGATCCCGATCTCCCAGAGAAGATCCTGTCAGATCTCGTTCACCAAGAAGACAGGATCCGGTTAGATCTCGCTCTCCTAGAAGGGAATAGCACCCAAGAAGGTCACGTGAGAGGAGGCACGGTGCTCACCATAAACATCGAAGAACTCCGTCTACTTCCTCTACTTCTTCGACCAGGTCTTCCAAGAGGGATTACTCTCCCACGTTGACGGATAGTCCTACTTCCAGATCCTCTCCAGTCGATGACATCGGCACTTATCTGGATGTCCTGCAAAGAGGAGCTCAGAAGCTGAGCATTGAAATGTCTGTCCCCCAGGTTACTACGACAGTCATTTTTGAAACTTTGCACAAAAAAATCTATCTCTCGTCCACTGCTGCCTTTAGTCCCGGGGATTATGGATCCGGTCAAGGACGTTTTCCTAACCCCGGCAGCCATCAGAGCGGTTCCAGCCCGCATACAAAAGAAATACAAACCGGCTTCTTCTGACCCAGTTTCTGTAAAATCTGACCCTCCAGGACTCTGTGATAGTGGCAGCGGCGAGGAAGACGCATGCAGTTGCTGCTTCCTCTTCAGTCCCACCAGATAAGGACAGCAAATCTCAGGATTCGTGGGGTCGCAAAGTTTGCAATTCAGCTGCCTCCTCGCTGAAGGTCTCCAGTGCGGCCGCACTGCTGGGTAGATACGACAGAGCCTTATGGGACTCCATGGAGAGGTTCAAGTCCAAACTGCCAAAGGAAGACCAGAAGGACTTCGAAGAAACTATGACAGAAGGATGTTTGGTGGCGAACCAGTTGATAAGGACAGCAGCGGACGGTGCAGTGCTTGCGGCACAATCCTACTCACATGGGGTTTGTGCCAGGAGGTCGGCTTGGTTGCGCCTCACAGGGCTGAAGCCGGATGCTCAGCATCGCATCCTTAATCTTCCCTTTTCGGGTTCCTCCCTCTTCGGTGAGCATGCTGACGAAGAGATGACCTGTATGAAGACTGAATTGGATACGGTGAAAGCGGTGGGTTTGGAGAAGAAAAAAAGAGTTCAAACGCCGCTTTAAGACCAACAGGGGGAGAGGGGCTCAACAGAGGGTTCAAACCCCTCAGTGGTCCCAGAATAAGAACCAAGGAAAATCCCAGTTCCGAGGCAAATCCAATAGAGGTAGAGGAGGTCACCAGCAGTCCTCTACCACCACGAGAGGAGGAAAGGCTTGATCAGTGGCTTCCTCTGGCGCCGTTACCCACTCCAGTGGGAGGAAGTGCTTCACAACACCTGGCAGAGTGGGTCAGCATGACGAAAGATCAGTGGGTGCTGAATATACTGCGCAATGGATACAGGCTTCGTTTCCGTGCGCTCCCGAAAGGCATTCCTCCAAAGAACTCTTGCCCTCACCAGCTGAGCTTGCTCCGAAGAGAGGTGGCAGTCCTTCTACAAAAAAGAGCTATAGAGGCCGTTCCTCCCTCTCAAAGAGGAAAGGGAGTCTACTCCAGATACTTTCTTGTCCCCAAAAAAGATCAGGAGGACAAGTTCAGACCTATACTCTATTTGCGTCTCCTAAACAAAGTCATCATCAGAGAAAAGTTCTGCATGTTAGCTCTTCACCAAATATGCCCACATCTTCAAGCCGGAGATTGGATGTGTTCGGTGGATCTGCAAGATGCATATTTTCACATTCCGATTGCTCTGCAGCAGGGCAAATACTTGAGGTTTGTCGTAGGAAACAAACACTACCAGTACAAGGTGCTACCCTTCGGACTCAAGTCCGCACCACGAGTCTTCACCAAATGCATGGCAGTGGTGGCGGCTTTTCTTCACAAAAAGGGACTCTTCATCTACCCATACCTGGACGACTGGCTCCTAAAAGGCCCGTCTCCGGTACAGGTAGCGCACGATCTGCAACTTTGCCTACACCAATTGCACAGGCTCGGTCTCCATGTGAACTTGGAGAAGTCAGTCCAGCGGCCGACACAGTCCATCCACTACCTAGGCTCCGTTCTGGACACAAAATTGGGAAAAGCGTTTCCTTCGGAGGAGAGACTTTTTTCCATGAGGCAGAAGTGTGGGATTCTATTAGTCTCTCGGCTTCCAACAGTCCTGCAGGTAGCCTCCCTGCTGGGTTCCATGGCGTCCTGCATTTTTCTCATCCCGAACGCCAGGCTGAGAATGCGGCCTCTACAACAGGCTCTCGAGGACCAGTGGGACCAGGCGACAGGGCATTGGGAAGATCGGATCGTTCTTTCCCAAGCAGCGAAGGATGCCATCAAATGGTGGACTCGGACGAGGAATGTGCTAGTGGGAGTGCCGTTTCACCAGCCACTACCAACCCAGTCTATAGTGACAGATGCTTCTCTACAAGGCTGGGGAGCGCACATGGGCCCCCTTCAGATTCAGGGTCAGTGGTCTGCACAGGAGCGGACGTACCACATAAACATGCTGGAACTCAGAGCGGTGTTTCTAGCTCTCAAAGCTTTTCTTCCAGCGATCGTGTCCAACTCAATCTTAGTTCAGACAGACAATACAACCACCATGTTCTATCTGAACAAACAAGGAGGCACACGGTCACGCCCTCTCTCCTGGGAGGCTCAAACCATCTGGCACTGGCTTCTCTCTCGAAACCTTTCAGTGGTGGCGGTGCACCTTCCAGGCGAGTTAAACACCCAAGCAGACGCACTCAGCAGGCACTTCGAAGATCAGCCAGACTGGGTGCTAAACGACGAAGTGGTAGAAGAGCTTTTTCGTTGTTGGGGTCGTCCAGCCATAGACTTGTTTGCGGATGAAGAAAACGCAAAATGCCACGCCTTCGCGTCCAGATTCCACCGGCCAGGGACGCAGGGGAACGCTCTCCTAATGGATTAGTCGGGAACATTTGCTTACGCGTTTCCTCCCCTGCCTCTGATTCCGAAGGTAGTCTCCAAGCTCCTCAGGTCGGACATGGAGATGATCTTGATAGCTCCGGATTGGCCACGACAGTGGTGGTACCCGGACCTGCTGCATCTGTCTGTGTGTCCACACAGACGACTTCCTTGCAAACCGGATCTGTTGAGCAAGATGAACGGGAGGATACTACATCCCAACCTCTCATCACTGAACCTGACAGCATGGCACCTGAAGTCCTGCAATATGGGCATCTGAACCTGCCTCCCGAATGTATGCACATTTTAAAGGAGGCTAAGAGACCTTCCACGAGAGCGTCTTATGCGTTCAAGTGGAAAAGGTTTTACATATGGTGTAGGGATCATCACTTAGATCCGACTAAAGGGCAGGAGGAGGTAATCCTGCCATACCTCCTTTCCTTGGCAACTTCTGGTTTGAAATATGCTTCCATTAGAGTGCATTTGTCAGCCATAGTAGCGTACAGGAAATCACCTGATCAGATCTCTTTCTTTCAGGTTCCGGTGGTTAAGGACTTCCTCCAGGGGTTGAAAAAAGTGTATCCCCCTGTGCGAAATCCTTCTCCTCCTTGGGAATTGAACCTGGTTCTATCCAGGTTAATGTCACCTCCTTTCGAGCCCATCCACAAGGCCTCTTTACAACATCTCTCTTGGAAGGCGGCCTTTTTGGTGGCGATTACCTCAGTGCGCAGAGTAAGCGAGATACAAGCGCTCTGTGCGAAGGAACCATATACTGTTTTCCACCACAATAGAGTGGTCCTAAGGGCTCATCCATCTTTCTTGCCTAAAGTGGTTTCTGATTTTCATATAAATCAGTCCATTTCCCTCCCTTCGTTTTTTTCCAAATCCTACGACCCCAGCTGAGCGGTCACTGCACTCCTTGGATCTTAAGAGAGTGCTCCAGTTCCATTTGGAAAAGACTAAAGGGATCAGGAAAACGGATCAACTGTTTGTGAACTATGGTTCAATGAGGACAGGTTTTCCAGCGGCCAAGAGGTCCATCTCCAGATGGATTGTCTCTTGCATTAAATTGGCCTATCAGCTTGCAGGCAAGCCTTTATTGGTGTCACCCAAAGCGCATTCCACTAGAGGGAAAGCCGCTACAGTAGCTTTCTTACATGACATTCCGATGTCAGAAATATGCAAGGCTGCAACCTGGAAATCAGTTCATACCTTTACGAGGCATTACTGTCTCGAATCTGATTCCAGGGCCGATACTCAAGTAGGGCAAGCCTCCTTGAGAAATCTGTTTGGGTAGTCTATAGCCTGCTCGGGCTCGTTGATGAGATTACTGTCTTGTCATTCCTTTGCCCGCATACAGCCCACTCTGCATGGCAGTCTCTCCACCATGGCCACTCCTGAAAATCGGGGTTTCCAGCTATCCACCACACATATGATACTGCCCTCTCAGTATGGCAATCTCTTCACTTTAGGCATCTCCTAGCATACGGGGTCGCCTGATCCTCATTGTACACGGGTGATGACCCGTAGGACACGGGAACGATTGCTGCTCATACAGCTGGGAGACTAGCAGGTCTTGGTCTCCAGCCCTGGCCACATGCAGAAGTCTTGCAGAGCTTCTTCTCCTTGCACAGTGAGACTGGATGCTTGATAGTTGACGATTTTAGGGTTCTCAAGCTCCCTTTTTTATAGTCCATTTCTAAACACTAATTATGATTTAGAGTCTGAGTCTCTGAAGATTATGTTGGCGTTCTGCTTTCCTATGAAGTGTCCACTCATCTGCCGTCTCTTCCTTCAGACAGCTGCACAACACAGGCCATGGGAGTGGCTAGGAGTTCACACATGGATTTCAGTCACAGTGAAATGTGTATCAAAAGGTTAGACCGGGTCTCGCCCATACTATTTAGAACCCTCTTATGAGCTCCATCTCCTTCCTGAGATGTGCCCAGGTCCCTTCTTTGAGACCCCTCTCTGAAACTAGTACCACCCTTTGAAGTGTACTGGGGGATCCAGTTGCTCTCTCTCATGTCCCACCACCCAGCTTACAGAGGTGCATTAATACACAAATCTGTCTAGGGGGATTCCTCTACCTCTACTCCTCATGTTCTTCAGAACTCAGGCATAAGTGGTATCAGCTGAAAGAGGTACAGGAGACCAGGGTCCCACCTGAGTCTAAATGAGTCTCCTAGAGAGTGCCGCCTTGAGAACATCAAAGTGCAGAAGTGCTGACATTGCTCTTTCATGGCAGTGGAGAATAGATCTAACCAAGGTTCTCACCAGTCGCAGAAGAGACCTTGCACCACCTGGATGAAGGCAGCATTCAGGGTTACTGATGTTGCCCTGTATCATTTTTGTAGTTGGTTTGCTTCATCTTTCGGGGCTTACGTCCTCATGTATTCTTTGGTTTTTCAGGATCAGATTCCGGAAAACAGGATTCCTGAATGGACTGACGGCGCTTCGTTGCAAAGAAAGAGGAGGAGCAGGGCAGCAAGGACGGACTAGGAGAGGGTTCCTGAGTTATGATTGGACATTATGGACTGAGGGATATGTTGTCCCTTTTTGGTTTTGTTTTTTCAACCATTTTTCCCAAGGGTGTTTAGGAAATGTTGTCTATGTTGTGTTTTAAGATGGCTGCTGTGCAATAAAGCATAGAAAGTGTCAGCATAATACTCGCCTCCGAGTCCTTAATAGAATTGAAACTTCCTGTTACGTTAGCTAGGACATTTTTCATTACTTTTCTTACACAGTGCAGTATACCAGGATACTGCACTGGGACATTTCCTGTGAACAGGTTAGTACAAGCATTTTTGTTATTTAGTTACAGTTTTAAAGGGTTTCATAGATTTCCCAACTCCACACTTAAAAACTTTTCACAGCTTTTCACTTGGCATGTAGAGCTGCAGAGTTGTACACTTAGCATTAGATCGCCACCTGGTGTTGGGCTCGAATGATTGCATGTTGTTGTTGTCTTGGAAGAAGTCTTTGTAGTCACGAGATAGGTGACTCCTCCCTTGTACGATAGTGAGCATGGGCATCGGCTCCATCATTAGATTGCTTTTTCGCCATGATGGGAAATGATGGAGTTAGGAGAAGTAAAGTAAAAAGATGTCTATGCGTGTGCATCCAAGTAAGATAAAACTGGAACAGATACAGGTCCCGGGAGGCGGGAGGGCGTGTACAACTCTGCAGCTCTACATGCTAAGAACAGATGCATACTGGTAAGTAGCATTTTCCGTTCGAGGCATATAAGCTGCAGATTGAATATGCTACTTACCAGTATGCATCTGTTCTTGGCATGTAGGGCTGCTAACATTCATATCTATTGCATAGATCGCCGCCTAGTGTTGGGTCCGGATGATTGCACATTGTTGTCCTGGAAGAGTCTTCGAAGTATCACGAGATAGGTGGCTCCTCCCCTGGACTACAGTGCGCATGGGCATCGACTCTATCCCCAGATTGTTTTTAGCCATTGTGGCAGAGATGGAGTGAAATAGTGTAAAGGATGTCCATGCTAATGATTGAATGCAAGAGAGCATCTGCAGCCGCTACGGGCACCGGGGAGTAGGGCGGGCGATATGAATGTTAGCAGCCCTACATGCCAAGAACAGATGCATACTGGTAAGTAGCATATTCAGTTCGAGGCATGTGGGCTGCTAAATTCATATCTATTGCATAGAATACATAGCAGTCCCTCCATTAAGGGCGGTTGCCCGTGCCAGCTGCAGAAGTCTGAAAGAGTGTCTTGAGAACAGCCTGTCCTACAGCTGCTTGCTGTTTGGAATGCACATCGACACAGTAATGTTTGGTAAATGTGTGCGGTGTAGACCATGTGGCTGCTCTACAAATGTCTTCCAAAGGGATGTTCCCTAGGAAAGCCATGGAGGCCCCCAACTTGCGTGTGGAGTGCGCCCTTGGGGGTATTGTTAAAGTACGTTTAGCTTTTAGATAACAGATCTGAATGCACTTAACAATCCATCTGGCTATTCCTGCCTTGGAAATAGGGTTGCCTTTGTGCTGTGCTGAGAAGGCAACAAAAAGTTGTTGTGTTTTCCTAAAGGGTTGTGTTCTGTCAATGTAGTACATCAACGCCCTCCTAACGTCCAATGTATGAAGCATTCTTTCCGCTACTGTTTGTGGGTTTTGGAAGAATGCGGGCAGGTCAATAGTTTGGTTGATATGAAACTGACACCACCTTTGGAAGGAATTTGGGGTTAGTGCGTAGCACTACCCTGTTGGAATGAATTTGTATGAATGGCTCCTGGACTGTGAGCGCTTGCAGCTCACTAACACGTCTGAGCGATGTAATAGCAATGAGAAAAGCCACTTTCCATGTTAGAAACTGAATTTCGCAGGAGTGCAGTGGCTCAAAAGGTGGGCCCATCATCCTAGTGAGGACCACATTGAGGTTCCACACTGGAGCTGGTGGTGTCCTTGGAGGAATGACTCTTTTCAGTCCCTCCAGGAAGGCTTTAATGGCAGGCACCCTGAAAACAGAGAGATGCTGCCTGTTCTGGAGATAAGCCGCTATGGCGGATAAGTGTATCCGAATGGAAGCGTACGCTAGATTGCATTTGTAAAGATGTAACAAATAGCAGATGATGTTAGGAATGGATGCATCTAGCGGGTTGATGTTATGTTCTGTATAGTAAATGACAAACCGCTTCCATTTTGCTGCATAGCAAGCTCTGGTAGTGGGCTTTCTTGCCTCCCGTATGATATCCATGCATTCCGGAGGCAGGTTGAGGTAGCCAAACTCTAGGACTTCAGGAGCCAGATCGCCAGGTTGAGCTGTTGCGGATCTGGATGCTGAATGTCGCCATGGTCCTGCGTCAAGAGGCTTGGGGAGAGATGCAGCCTTTGATGCGGTACCACGGAAAGTTCTAGAAACGTGGTGTACCATGGTTGGCGTGCCCACGTTGGAGCAACCAGGATGAGTGTCATCGAGTGTTGCTTTAGCTTTCTTGCCACCAGCGGAATGAGAGGCGCTGGGGGAAAAGCGTACGCAAATTTGCCTGACCAGTTCATCCATATCGCATTCCCTTGCGATTCCGGGTGAGGGAACCTGGCGGCAAAGCTTTGGCATTTTGCGTTTTCCTTTGTGGCAAACAGGTCTATCTCTGGATGACCCCACTGCTGGAAGTACGGGTGGAGTACTGATGGATGTATCTCCCACTCGTGCATTTGATGGCTGTATCTGCTGAGCAGATCCGCCATCTGATTGTCCTTGCCCGGGAGGTGTTCTGCCATGAGGAAAATGTTCCTCTGAATGGCCCACTTCCACATGCCCTGAGCCAGATGAGACAGCTGTGGCGAGTGAGTGCCTCCCTGCTTTTGGATGTAGTACATGGCTGTCATGTTGTCCGTCCGGATCAACAAGACCTTGTTGCACAGGTGTACTTTGAAGGACTTGAGCGCCATGAAGATTGCCATCAATTCCAGGTAGTTGATGTGCATCTTTTGTTGCTGCGTTGACCACAGTCCCTGCACCGTGTAGTGGAGCACATGAGCTCCCCACCCTTGGAGAGATGCGTCCGTTGTTAGGATAATCTGTGGCACAGGCTCTTGGAACGGTCGTCCCTTGCAAAGGTTGTGTGGATTCCACCAATGCAGAGAGTTGTATGCCCGACCGGTCACCAACACTAGGTCTGTCAGTTGTCCTTGAGCCTGTGTCCACTGATTTGCCAAGCATTCTTGGAGCGGACGCATGTGCAACCTCGCGTGCGGGACTATGAAGATGCAGGAGGCCATCATGCCTATCAACTGCATGAACACTTTCGCTGGCAGGGAGTGTTGCGGTCTGAACCTCTGGATCAGCGACTGAATGTTGTCGATCCTGACTGGGTTTGGCTAAGCCATAGCAGTCAGGGTATTTATTGTCGCGCCTAGATACTGCCGCACATGGGCTGGTTGAAGGTGCGACTTTGGGTAGTTTAGCGAGAACCCCAGACTGTGAAGGAGGTGAATGGTGTGGGACATGTCCGCGGCGCACTGTTGTTCCAACTTTGCTTGAACGAGCCAGTCGTCTAGGTAAGGGTAGACATGTATGTTCTGCCTCCTGAGGTGCGCCGCAACTGTCGCCAGACATTTTGTAAATACTCTGGGGGCAGTGGTCACTCCGAAGGGCAGGACTTTGAACTGATAGTGCCTGTTTTGAATTGTGAACCTGAGGTATTTTCTGTGGGATGGGTGGAGTGGTATGTGGAAATAAGCATCCTTGAGGTCCAAGGTTGCTAGGAAGTCTCCTTGATTCAGCAGGGGAAGAATTTGCTGCAGTGTAAGCATGTGAAAGTGTTCTGACAGTATATACAGGTTGAGGGGGCATAGATCCAGAATGGGTCTGAGGGATCCGTCCTTTTTTGGGATAAGGAAGTACAGGGAATAAACCCCTGTGCCTTCCTCCTCAACTGGTACGAGCTCGATTGCACCTTTTTGCAGCATCACCACAACTTCCTGCTGCAATAAGTGCAAGTGCTCTACCGACATAGGACGGTGTTTTGGGGGAATGGTGGGTGGAGTTGATGTTAACTCCAAACAATAACCGTACTGGATAAGCTATCTTACCCACCTGTCTGTGGTGATGGATGTCCAGACTGGCAGGAACTGCTGGAGTCTCCCCCCGACAGGTGTTGGATGGTCGGGGGGCAGTGACAGAGAGTCACTGTTTGTTGGCGGCAGAGGAACGGGAGTTGTTGTTTCCTCTGCCCCTGGCACTGTTACCTCTGTAACCCCCTCTACCCTGCTTTGGGTACGAGGATTGTGCACCACCTTTCGTGAATTGTGTCTGTTGACCCAAGTGTCCTCTGGTAACACCACGTGCTCCTGAGCGACGAAAAGTGCTCCCCCTGAATTGTTGGGACTGAAGCGCCCCCATGGACTTAGCAGTCTCATTGTCCTTTTTTATTTTTTCGAGGGTGGTGTCAACATCTGGGCCAAACAGTCTGTCAGGATTAACGGGCTGGTTGAGTATTGTTGTTTGAATGTCAGGTTTAAAGCCTGATATGCGAAGCCATGCTTGTCGCCTTAACATGACGCTAGTGTTAATCGCCCTAGCCGCTGTATCAG
The DNA here is from genome assembly GCF_964261635.1 of Lissotriton helveticus. Classification (NCBI taxonomy): domain Eukaryota; kingdom Metazoa; phylum Chordata; class Amphibia; order Caudata; family Salamandridae; genus Lissotriton; species Lissotriton helveticus. The sequence continues at coordinate 174,288,038 of NC_136061.1, forward strand.
CCACATCAAGTGCACACTTTATTGCTGCGTTTGAGATGAGCTTTCCCTCTTGTATGAGCATTTCGTCTGCCTCCTTAAACTCATCAGGTAGGTGTTGAAGGAGCTGTTCTAGGGTGTCGTAATGCGCCCTATCGTATCGTGCCAATAGTGCCTGTGTGTTTGATATACGCCAGATATTGGCAGCCTGCGCAGCCACTCTTTTGCCTGATGCCTCAAGCACTTTCGACTCCTTGTCTGGGGGAGGAGCTTCACCCGTTGTTTGGGAGTTGGCCCTCTTGCGGGCATTGGCGACCACCAACGAATCCAGAGGCAACTGTCCCCGAATATATGCCGGGTCTCCAGGTGCCGGCCTGTATTTTTTTTCAATACGTGGATTCACCACTCTCGCCCTGATAGGTTCCTTAAAGATCTCTGGGGCATGCTTAAGGACACCTTTTAGCATAGGAAGTGTCTTGACTGTTCTTTCTGAGACAGAGAAAGTGTCAAACAAAAAATCTTCCTCCACCGGGTCAGCATGCATGTCCACATCATGATTTGCTGCGGCCCGCTCTATCAAAGCATTAAATGCTGCGGAATCCTCAGTTGGTGATGTTCGGGCACCAAAACCCTGTGGATCCTGTACCACCTGATGACCTCCTTGGTCCCCAGTGTCGTCATATGACCCCTGTTGACCTTCAGGGTCATAATCAGCAGGGAAATTGTACTGTTCATCTTGGTCGTCATCCTCTCCCCCTGACTGGTTTGGGGAAGGTGATGGACTCCTTCTTGGTGGTGGCTGAATAGGTTCAACAAGGGCAGGAATGTCCTGTGCCGGCCTCTTCTTTTTTAGTGGAATGACATAGGATTCCAATGGCTGGGAAGTGATCTTTTTTTTATAGAGGGTCAATTTCCCTGTTTCGGCATCGATGTAATGCTCAGATTGTTCTTCTGAGGCTTGAAGTCGATCCGATCGGCCACTTTGCGTCGAGGGTGCTGACGTGTCAGTGATCTTCGGCACCGATCTGGGTGCAAATGCCTTCGGTGCCACCTTAGGTGGCAAAGTGTAGAGAAGCTTGGTCGAAGTCTTCGCAGGTGTGTCCACCTGTTTCGGAGCCGACGGCGTGGGAGCCGTTGACGTCAAAGTCTTCTCCCGAATACGTTTGAGGGAGTCGGTGACCTGTTTTGTGAACGAGGCGGAGGGTTTGGTAACCGACGGGCGATGTTCGGTAGCGTCGGAGGCCCTCGGTGTCGACGAGTGTCCCGCCGACGAATCTTCAGCTCCAACGGCTCTTGGCTCCGTTGTAGGCTTAGGCGCCGACGCCGTTGCTGCAGACCCGGCAGCCGTGTGCCGATGCGTTGTGCCTCCGGCCTTCGGATCGTGGCTCTTAGTTGACTTTGCTTCGACTGTGTGTTTACTTGTCTGTGCCGCAGCTGTGTCCGAAGGCGTGTCAACAGCCTTAGTGGAACGTGCTGGAGCGACCATGCTCGAGACAAGATGGACAACCTTCTTAGAGGACGGGTCCTTGGCCACCTTCTGCTGCGCTGTTGACTCGACAGTTTTCTTCGACTTCGGAGGGCCGGAGGGCGACTGAGTCGATGAGGGAGCAGGCTTTGATATTTTTGTTGGGACGTCGGCCATTTTAGGTGTTGTCGAATCCGATGGTTTCGGTTTCGTTTTTGGTGGGACGTCGGCCATCTTTGGTGTAGTCGATTCAGAAGGTTTCGGTTTCGGTTTCGATACGCGCAATGGCGGCTCCGCTGGTGTGTCCGTGGCCGGGCCAGAAGGCGGGGCCGGGGATAGCGGTGCAGGGTCGTGGGTAAGGCCGAGTGGCGATCCCGTGACCTGAGCCTGAGTCATGTAACTTTCGGGGCATAGCTCTTCCTCTGAGCTATCTTCCGCGGCCCCATAAACTTCTTCGTCGTCCCCTACCTCCTCGACGTATTCAAGGTCTTGGTCCTGTCCTTCGACGTGTTCTTCGGGATCGGCCTGGACCTCCGCCGACGGTGGTGAAATTTGAAGATGATGGCTTCGGCCTTCTTCTGCGGGGTCGTCGAATATGTCGTCGGGTGCCGGAGCCGCTCGCTGGGCCTCAAGGCGCACCGCGCGCCGAAGCTTGAGCATTTTCTTTGACCTGAACTTAGAGCAGGCCATGCAGTTGTCCTCGTTGTGGTCCGGTGAGAGGCATTTATTACATACTAGATGCACGTCGATATGTGGATATTTGGATCCACAGACGGGGCAGAACTTAAACGGACTCCGCTCCATGATAAGTTCGTCGGGGTCTTGCTGCGACGAGAGGGCCTCGATGTCCGAAGAGTTACTCGACTCCGCAGAATTCCGACTCAAAGAGCCGGAGATGCTCGAGACCGTACGCAAACAATATCGACGCAGGTAACGAAGGCCTTTTGGCCTTAAAGAGTAGACTTTTTCGATTCCGACACGGAGACGTCGAAATCACATCCGAACCCAATGGCGGAAAAAAACAATCTGGGGATGGAGTCGATGCCCATGCGCACTGTAGTCCAGGGGGAGGAGCCACCTATCTCGTGATACTTCGAAGACTCTTCCAGGACAACAATGTGCAATCATCCGGACCCAACACTAGGCGGCGATCTATGCAATAGATATGAATTTAGCAGCCCACATGCCTCGAACTGTACACTTAGCATCGATTGTGCAGCAGTGTCTCCCCTAGCGGTGGTCACCTGTATCTCTTGCAGTGGTTTGAAAGAGAGTTTTAAGGACAGCTTGGCCTACTGCAGCTTACTGCTTGGCTTGCACCTCAACACAGTAGTCTTTAGTGAAGGTGTGTGTTGTAGACCATGTTGCTGCTTTGCATATGTCCTCTAGGGGGGATGTTTCCTAAGAAAGCCATAGAGGCTCCTAGTTTGCGTGTTGAGTGCACTCTAGGAGGAACTGTTAATGTACGTTTTGCTTTTTGATAGCATATTTGTATACATTTTACAATCCACCTTACAATCCCACCTTTAGAGATGGGGTTGCCTTTATGAGGTGGAGAGAAAGACACAAACAGTTGATTTGTTTTCCTAAAAGACTTAGTCCTATCTATATAGTAGAGAAGAGCTCTTTTAACATCTGATGTGTGTAGAGCCCTTCCTGCCACAGACTCTGGGTTTTGGAAAAACACAGGTAACTCTACAGATTGGTTTAAACGAAAAGGAGTTATGACTTTTGGAAGGAATTTTGGATTAGTTCTTAAAACCACTTTGTTACGATGTAGTTGTAAAAATGGTTCTTGTATTGTAAATGCTTGTATTTCACTTACTCTTCTAAGAGAGTTAATGGCAATAAGGAAAGCTGTTTTCCACGTGAGGAATTGCAGTTCACACTTATGTAAAGGCTCAAAAGGGGGTCCCATGAGTCTTGTAAGAACAACGTTTTGGTTCCATACTGGAGAAGGTAATATGGAACTAGGTACTGGAGAAGGTAGCAACCTAGGAGGGATAATTCTTTTGAACCCTTCCATAAATGCTTTAATTACAGGCACTCTGAAAAGAGACAGATGTTGTCTATTTTGTAAATATGCTGCAATTGCTCCAAGGTGTAGGCGTATGGATGAATATGCCAAGTTACACCTTTGTAAATGTAAAAGTTAACAAATGATATTCTGGATGGAAGCATCCGGGGGATCAATTTGGTTATTGTTGCAATAAATGGCATATCTTTTCAATTTAGCAGCATAACAAGCTCTAGTAGTAGGTCTCCTGGCCTCTTTAATAATGTTCATACAGTCTGGTGGTAGGTTAAGATAACCAAACTCCAAGACTTCAGGAGCCAAATCGCCAAATTCAGTTGATTTGGGTCTGGATGTTGGGTGTCTTCATGGTTCTGCGTTAGCAGGGATTGAGTCAGTCGTAGCTTTTGGTGTGGAACTAGAGATAGTTCTAGCAGTGTGGTGTACCATGGTTGACGTGCCCATGTGGGAGCTACTAGGATTAGTTTGAGAGACTGTTGTCTGAGCTTGCGTACTACTAATGGTATCAGTGGTAGTGGCGGAAAAGCGTACGCAAATCTGCCTGACCAGTTCATCCATATCGCATTGCCCTTGGACAGCGGGTGTGGAAACCTGACGGCGAAGGTTGGGCATTTTGCGTTTGTGTGTGGCGAACAGATCTATGTCTGGATGACCCCACTTGTGAAAGAATGGTTGAAGAACCTGCGGATGTAGTTCCCATTCGTGAATTTGTTGTGTCTGCCGACTCAACCGATCTGCTATCTGATTGTGAACTCCTGGAAGTTGCTCTGCCAACAGATATATGTTCTGTGGAATGGCCCATATCCAAATGTTCTGTGCGAGCTGGGACAGTTGTAGAGAGTGTGCCCCCCCCCCTGTTTTTGTATATAATACATGGCTGTCATGTTGTCCGTCCGGATCAAGACAGCTTTGTTCTGTACTAATACTTGAAAAGGTTTGAGTTCTTAGAATATTGCTAGCAGCTCTAGATGGTTGATATGGAACAATTTTTGTTGACTGTTCCATTGACCTTGAGTTACATGATGTAGGAGATGGGCTCCCCATCCTATGAGGGATGCGTCTGCTGTGAGCACTAGTTGTGGAACAGGTTCGAGGAACTGGCCGCCCTTTTGTCAAGTTTTTGGTGTTCCACCACTGCAGAGAGCGATGTGTGAGGCTGTCTACCAACACCAGGTCTGTTAGTTGACCTTGAGCCTGGTTCCACTGTTGTGCTAGACATTCCTGTAACGGACGTATCTGTAGTCTTGTATATGGTACTATGAAGATGCAAGATGCCATCATGCCTATTAGTCTCATGAACACTCTGGCTTGCAGAGATTGTTGCTGTTGAAAGGCTGTGACTAAGGCTTGAATGCTCTGTATCCTTGCTGGACTGGGATACGCTAGAGCCGTAGACGTGTTTATTGTAGCCCCTAGATACTGATGAATGTGAGAGGGCTGCAGGTGCGACTTGGTGTAGTTGATTGTGAACCCTAAGTCGTGCAATGTTTGAATTGTCTGCTGTGTGTGTTGAACACACTGATTGGATGACTTGGCTTTTATGAGCCAATCGTCTAGATATGGGAAGACATGTATTTGTTGTCTCCTGAGATGTGCTACCACTAATGCTAGGCACTTTGTGAATACTCGTGGTGCCGTTGTCACTCCGAATGGAAGGACTTTGAACTGATAATGTTGTCCTTCCAGTACAAACCTTAGATACTTTCTGTGAGCAGGATGTATAGGAATGTGAAAGTAGGCGTCCTTCAGGTCTAGTGTTGTGAGGAAATCGCCTTGTTGCAGTAGTGGGAGCACTTGTAAAGTGATCATATGAAAAGGATCTGATTGTATGTAATGATTGAGGGGCCTGAGGTCGAGAATTGATCTTAGTGTCCCGTCCTTCTTGGGAATTAGAAAATACAGCAAGTAGACCCCTGTTCCTTGTTCTTGTAAAGGAACTATTTGTATTGCGTCCTTTTGTAGAAGTGACAGAACTTCTTGTTTGAGCAGAGTAAGGTGTTCTGTAGACATTGGACGTTGCCTGGGTGGTATGTGTGGAGGGGTTGCTGTAAGTTCTAGGCAGTAGCCCTACTGGATAATCTGTCTTACCCACTTGTCTGTTGTGATGGAGTTTCAGACAGGCAGGAATTTGCGTTAATCTGACCCCCCACAGGACTGGAATGCTGTTGGGGGAGCAGAGGGAAGTCACTGTTTTGTAGCGGAAGAGGTTCGATTAATGTTGTTACCCCGACCTCTTCCTTTGTTGTTATTCCCTCTATATCCTCCTCTAAAATATCCCTTGTTAGAGGATGTTTGTGTGTTGGATTTGAAGGACGTTGTATTGTCTGCACCAGTTTGTTTGGAGCCCCCTCTATAGAAGGAGCGACTAAAGGAACCTCTGGTTTGTGTGGACTGTAAAGCTCCCATAGATTTAGTAGTGTCTGTATCCTTCTTCATTTTTTCAAGTGCTGTGTCTACTTCTGGTCCAAATAATTGATTTGATTAAATGGTTGATTTAAATGGTGGTTTGTACTTCCTGTTTAAACCCTGAAATGCGTAGCCACGCATGTCTTCGAAGTACGACACTAGTATTTACAGCTCTAGATGCAGTATCTGCTACATCTAGTGCGCACTTGATTGAGGCATTAGAAATAAGCTTGCCTTCTTGTATAAGATCATTTGCCTGTGTTTTATATTGGTCATGTAGATGTTCTAGCAGTTTCTCTAACTGATCATAATGAGCCCTATCATATCGGGAAAGGAGGGCTTGTGTATTAGCTATACGCCATATGTTGGTAGCTTGCGCAGCTATTCTTTTGCCTGAGGCATCTATGACCTTGGATTCTTTGTCCTGTGGGGGTGCCTCGCCAGAAGTTTGTGAGTTTGCTCTCTTCCTAGCATTTGACACAACTAGTGAATCTAATTGTAGCTGTCCTTTAATGTAGGTTGGATCTGCAGGTGCAGGCCTATATTTTTTCTCAATTCTAGGGTTCAAAATCCTAGTACGTACAGGGTCTTTAATATTTTCTGGAGCATGTTTAATGACCCCTTTGATCATTGGAAGAATTTGAACAGATCTTTGAGATCGTTCAAATGTGTCTAATAGAAAATCTTCCTCTGCCTCATTAGAATGCATAGTGACCCCATGGTAAATGGCAGCTCTGTTCAATAATAGGTGCCCAAAACCAATGTTATCCTCTGGGGGAGAAGGTTTTGATGGGTAGGACTGTGGGTCAGGAATATCTGGTGTATCCTGTGGGTTTGGCTGCTCCCAGTCTGTAACATCTATAGGGAATGGGAAAGGCTAATCTGTGTCTATCCCTCTTCCTAAACTATACTCATCATCATTTTGATATGAGTGTGAGGATAAAAGAAGGAGAATGTGAAGGAGACATCTGTGGTGAATTGTTAAGAGGAGCAGGAGAGGAGGGAGAAGGAAGTATAGGTGAAGAAGGGTGCATAGGGAATGTGGCAGAGTCCTTCTTCTTGGCAGGAACCACAGGTGTGGGTGTTTTATCTGCCTTCCTTTTCTTGTGTGGTGTAGTGGACACATGACCTGTTTTTGGGTCAATGCAGATCTTCTTTTGCAGAGGATCTGGCTGAAAAAGTTAATCTCCTTGTGGAACCTTTGTCGGCGCCGATTTTTTCGGTACCGGACAAGGTTGCGGGTTGTCTTTAGCCTTAGGAGTTGTTACAGTGTCCTTTGGCCTAGTTTACGGCACCGAAGGTGTTGTTTTCGGTGTCATAGGCTGTTTCGAGGGCTTTGACGCGTCGGAAGAGGAAGCTGGTCACGTCGGCTTCGAGGCGTCGGACGCTGGCTACGTACCCTTGTCTTTAGAAGTCGACGGTTTCGGAGCCGAGACTTCTTTCGGTTCCGGTGCCGAGGGAGCTGGTGGGATCGGCACGTGCAGTTTGCTCGGTACTGAGCTACCGGAAGGCTTAGTTATTTTCTTCGGATCCGGGCTCGATGGCGGGGCTGTCGAAGTGGTATTTCGGTCGCGACTGGGCCCTGGAGGCGGAGTGATGACCTTTGCCTTCGGTCTGGGTGCTGTGTGTGGTGCAGGCGCAGTAGTACTCATACACTGACCCGATGGTATGGAGTCATCCGAGTCATCTGCCTCTGATACGATTTGGAGATCGGAATCTTCTTCAGGTACGAGCGGAACCTCCTCATCGAAGATGTCCACCGGTTCCAGAGCTGATCTCTGCATGTCGTGTCAATGGGCCCTCCGATCTCTGATGGTTTTCTCGGATCGAAAGGACGCGCAGGCTGTATAGCTGGATTCGTCGTGTTCTGGCAATAAGCAGAGATTGCAGAGCTCGTGGTGGTTACTGCACGGAAACTTTGCTCCACACCTGGGGCATCTCTTGAATGAAGTCCTTCAAATGAGGTGTAGGCCTCACGGCTTGGATAGGCCCAACGGCCCGCGTCGAGGACCGGAATCGAGCTGATGGAGTCGAGACGATGTTAGTCGGTATCAAAATTAGTTTGGAGAGTTTTGGGACTTTTTTGCGCTTCGAAGTGCTGGGAAAGTGTATTTCTAGCCGGAGCGGAGTGCTGCGGAGAGCAGGGTAAGGACGAGGACCTCAGCTGCCCTCCACACCACAATCGCAAGGAAGCCCCTTTCCTCCGCAGCAACACTAGGATGAGAGACCAGGCCAGTGTCTAGCTAGTACCAGTTACCCTCAATGCCGATCTCAATGCGGTCCGCATAACCATAAAGATCCTCAGATCCACACCCAAATATATTCCTCAAAGGGCCTATCAGAAAAAGGAGGCACTGTCTCTGACCTGGTATGTCTTGGTCCAGTCGTCGCTGGTATCTACGTCAGGCGACGCCAGACCGGCTCCTTTACGGATTAGGAAAAATAACTAATGGGGGGCAGAGTTGCGTCACCGAGGAACAATGCCACAGGGTCGAACTTCAGTGAAGGTCGTGGATTTAAGGCCATGGTCGGCCCAGATCTGGCGTCAAGGGCGAACCTCTGGCATAAGCCCTGTTGGAGAACCTTACGAAACCCTGAGGCCCAAAGGCGCTCCAGAGGGGGTGGCCTACCCCAAGAGGAGATGCACTGCCTCATAAAAATACTTCAATTTCCTTCCAGCAAATTCGGGGAAGCACGGAGGGGATCCAGGCTCAGGCTTTGCAGGAGAGGTGTGGCAGCAGGGCCTAGACATGTGGTGTTGTTCCTACACCTCATCTGATGATTTGAATGGCATGATGACGTCTAAGAACGCTTCAACATCTTGCTCTTCTTCTTGATTGACTTACCAGACAACAATTTGGATGTCTATGGTGATTAGCAGGAACAACTCAAAGCAGGCTGCAAACTGGAGCGGCGCAGAGTAGTATGGTGTTCAGCAACTAGGATCTTCATCTCTTCTTCCCGGACCGCTTTGGGATTCCTCGCACTGTAGTCAGGGCAGGGTTTGGAGTCATCGTCTGGCTCCAGGCACCATAAACAAACCAAGTAAGGGTTTGTCACAGATATTTGCCTGGGGCAGACTCCACAGGGTTGAAAACACACAGGTTTGTTAGGGGAAACCACGAAGCCACAGCCTAGGAGCAAAAGCTCAAAAAGCCAAAAAAAAGCAGTCAAAAAGTGACAAAGGCTGCACTTCCAGGTTTGTACTGATGGCACAGAAAGAAAGGAGCGGAGGTCAGTGTGCTAGGGTGGGGCCTATAAAGGCACTGCGCACGTCACATCCTACAACGCTGTTGTGGGGCCGACTTGTGTCACCTACCGGTGCGCAGAGGTACTCCAAGATTTTCCTGGATCCAGTCTGACACCTGGGGAATATTCTAAGGCAAGGAATTTGCTGCTAGAAGTCTATCCGATACATTTATTAAAAGCTAAATTAGGATTGATAGCAGCTAGATAACTACTTTTCCTACTCATTTTAATTGCAATTTAAAATCCTCTTCAATGGTAAAGCCGGATTTCATATTATACTGGAGATGCCAGTTGACATTTCCCTGCCTAAAGTTTCTGGGAATTTGCAGCCAGTGGCCAGCTGCCTGGACTGGTGGTGGCTCCCCCACTGGAAACGTTTACTGGGGACTTACAGAGGACAAAGGAGCCAGAGTATAGTCTGGAGTGGGTCTTCTTGACAGGAAGCAGTGATCTGCCCTACTTACACTTCAGAGAGCTCTGCCCCAGCACATATAAAAGAACCTGACAGCAGGTTTGCGACACTTTTGCGGTACAAAAGGGGGTGATGATGGACGGAGCATCTGAATCAATCAAACACTCACACCCAGTCAAAAGATCTGGGTTTAATCCGTCACCGTTCTTTAGCCCACTCTGCCACCCCAGTTCAGACATGGCTATATGCAAATCAGTCTGACCCTGTGCCTCATGGGAACAGTCCAGCCCGAACTGCCAAGCCATGTCTTCCCTGGACCGGAAACAAGCTTCCGAGGACCGGTTACTGGCATTCCAGCCGTCTTCAGCCCGGCTTGCTTGAATCCAGTGGCAAAGTGAGCAAGGGACTCACGTCTGAGCATACCCTGCCACACTTATGGCGGCCAAAAGCGGTACAAAAGGGGGGGTGATGGACGGAGCACTTTTGCTTCACTAGCCAGGCTAGAACCAAACCCAGGGGAAAGGGAGAGCGGACGTCAAACAGGGTTAGACAAATGGGGGGTTCCCCCACCCATAGTCTTGCACTGGACATAAAAGTGGCATCCTCAGACCTAAAGGGAGAGAATGACCTGAACAGAAACAGCAGCAACACCATGGACAGCAATGAGAACAAGCCACCTGTTGGACTAAGTACCCTGTCTGTAGCGGACCATAGGACTGGATGTGTCAATCCAGCGCCAGTGGCGCTGGCTCCCTAACACTTCCTGAGGACCAGTTGGAGAAGACCTGGACTTCGGTGCCCCAGGAGGAGAGGAGCACCAGGAACAAGCTAAAGGAGAAAGCTGGCTACTGGACCCAGCTCCCCGCAGAGTACGCCCTTGTTGAAGCCAGGAGGCCTGCGGAAAATGTTCCTGGTGGCTAGAGCTCCCTACCAGGAGTAAAATGGGCCCGAGACATTGAAATCAGCCCAATGGGTCAGAGTGATGCAACATTTCGAGATTTTAATCTTTTGCTGAGAAACAGCATGTGGCGCTCCACTACAAATTTTAAAATGCCCCCTGGGGTGGGCTAGTGCCCATGGTCGGTCCAACTTTAATTGCTTTGGACAGGGAGAAGGCGTGTGTGCCCTCTCCCTATAGGCTCACCTGGCCCCAGGGACATGATAAACCCCAAGGGACTCTACCTTTGGGGAAGTCAGGTACTTCAAAGAGTGGGGCATAGAACTCTGAATTCCACCTCAACAAAAATACCCCCACGTTCTCCTCCAGGAAGACCCAGTGAGGTCTTATACAAGTGCCCTGAAAGGGTCGCGGGGGCAATCCACGATTCCTGACACATCAAAAGCAGACAACTCCATCAAAATCTCATACAATAATAATGAACGTTCGGTTAGATGTAACCCAAACCTTTCTACCCCCTTAACATTCATAGCCACCATGTGTTTCCTCACCGAGAGCAGTTAGAATTCTGCTGCAAGCAGTACTCTTCCTAATGGCTCGTCGAGGTGGTTGGGCTCCAAACTGACTATTTCCTCTTGGAATGTGGCTGGATCAAGTCAACACTTATCTAAATCAGCAGTGGACTATTTGTGCAAAATACAAGAGACTTGGTCATTATCCCCAACAGCTCTCTATGGCTATTATGAATTTTTCAAACCAGCATCTTGGCCGACCCTCTGGGGGATTTTCCATCTTCATCAAACACTCTTGTAAAATCACAGCTACACCTCTCTACCGGAATTTCTCTGCTAATCTCAGGTCTTTCGACCCAAACAAGGGCCTTCCCCTCTTCTTTTATTCAATTGTTATCATAACATATCCAAAACATCTAAGTCATCTGCGACAGCTCTTCTGATTAAGCATTTGGAAGAGCTCTTACTTGAGTTCGCCTCTGCTGAAGTTTTGTTACTAGGCTACTTTAACATCAGGGACTTGGAATTCAATGATCTCCTTGTCACCGAAACTAAAGAGCAAAAAACCATGAATACTTTATTATACAAATATAATTTATGCTCCGCTAAGCAAATTACATTGGCACAAGATCCCAGAGCCCATCTATCTGTAACATTTTAAAATCTTTCGACCATCGATTATATTTTTTTATCAACATCTCTGGCAACTCAACAAGTTAAACTGGAGATCCCCACTTGTACAGAGAGTGATCATAATCCCTTGACTGCAATAATGAATCTACAAGTCACTGTTGCGGCCAAAGTCATTGAAGTGGGCCACTAAATGCAGATCGAACTCCATACTCTAGTTAGAAGAATTAAACGGGATTCTCTAGGTGCGGATAAGGTGGGGCTCTGGCTCACAGAAATAATTCTAACTTTTTCTCAAAGCTTTTCCACGGAGTATCATCATAGGTGGGATACTGCAATCACCAAACTAAGACCTCCTAACGGGACCCGAAGTTTACGACAGATATCCTAGGCACCCCTTGCGGCGGTCCCTCAACTTAGCTATAGTCAACGAAAGAAGAGCCCTAAGGAGTGCTGTGCACCTGCATAAACTCAATGGTACAGCACTCTCTGCCAAAAACATGGCCTCATTACGTAAAGCCATCAAAAAATCTACATGGGACGCAAAGAAACAACAAGCATTTGCAATGCAATAAATCTCGCATTTACGAGAGTTTGAGCTATTGACATTGCAAATGATAATGCCGTTTATTTTTGTTTTTAAAACATAAATAAAGGGCATTGTCATTTACAATGCCAATAGCTCAAACTTGCATAAATGCGAGACCTATTGCATTGCAAATGCTTCTTTCCCTTGTTTCTTTGTCCCCCGTAGGCTGAGGGCTCGGCTGCCTAAGCCTTAATTCCTCTCCTCTGCCAGTATATTCCTTCCCTCCTCTTTTGCTCCGTCTCCCCATCTGGAAGGTTGTTCCCTCCATCTCTAGGTTTCTGGGCGTGAGCGAGTGGAGGGGGAGGGAGGGAGGGAATGATGGGGCCTTAAGGGAGAGAGGAGCGGGAGGCGGCTCAGGGGGAGATGTGTCACATGTGATGTGAACAGTGTGTGGAGAGCACGGTGGTGAATGAATCATAAACAAGGGCGAGATGAGGGGAGATGGGAGGGGGCAGGGTGTGTGAGGGAGCTAGTGGGAGATGTGAAATGTGAGGGGGCAGGAGTGTGTGAGGTAGCTGGTCTGAGATGAGGGGGTCAGGGGAGTGTGTGAGGAAGCTAGTGGGAGATGTGACATGTGAGGAGGCAAGGTGTGTGAGGGAGCTAGTGTGATGTGACATGTGAGGGGCAGGGGTGTGTGAGCATGCTAGTGTGAGCTGTGATGTGAAGGTGGGGGCAGGGTGGAGAGTCACGGAAGAGGTAGGATGAGCTATGTGAAAGGCTAGAGTGAGATGTGACGTATGAAGGACATGTTCGAGAGAACTAAGGAGGTAGGTAGCTAAAGTGAGATGTGATGTGTGCGACAGCGTGAGCTTTGCGAGGGGTTCGGGACATAGAGGCTGGAAGCAGCGAGTAGGGTGCAGTGTGTGACATGAGCAATGGGTTTGGGGAGAGAGGCCTGGGGTGAGCGAGGCGAGGAACTAAGGTGAGATATGACTAGCGTGGGGGGCGTGTAGGGGAAAAGTGTGCGAGCACAAGGCACGTAACTTAGGGATTCGGCCATCAAGGTTAGTTAGAAAGGCGCTAGGATGGAGGCAAGGTGAGAGAGAGAAAGACGCACATGTGGTATGAGAGTGGTATGTGCAGCGAGTGGGGGAGCTACGGGCGGGAGGAGACTTTGAAGCTTCGGTCAGAGCTGCCTCTCCGTCCTGCAATCTCTACCTCTGAGGCGTGATCTCTGTGATCGGCTACTGCTGCCTGCCACAACGGACAGAAGAACTTCAGGCAAAAAAATGTGCTTTGAACTGTAGCTAAATAGTGACTTCAAGGTGTGCTTTGTTGTTCAGGCAACCGATTAAAAAGAGCAATAAAGCTGTATGGTTGGAGACACGAGACTGCGCGAGTGGGGGTGTTTCAAAAGAGAGTAATAATCTGCAACTCCCAAGTCACTGCCATTAAAAGGCGTGGCGCCACTCTGAAATTCGAAATTAAAGACTATTGAAAGTGCAGTGTAATCAGAGAGCCGGACTGGCGCGTGCAAGGTAGCGTGACGAAGCTTCGGATAAGAAACTTCGTCACGACAGCTGTAATGCAGGCAAGCCAGTCCGGGTGGGCTGGCAAAAAAAAGCAAAAAGGAGGCACCCTGGAAAAGATATTTCCAATGGCAGCCCACCATTTTACATAAACGGTGACGCAAGCCAATGGGAATAAGGGGTGGGGCTTCAAGCCCTTTTCAGAAAGTACTGATCTACAATAAATCTCGCCGAGCGAGCTGAGCATTTGCGCAGCAACGCTAGGCTAAACCTAAAAAGAACAAATGGAGTGGCTAAAAATACATGGCCTGTTAAAAGAAAAAAATCTGACATTTCTGGAATTATATAAATAAACTTCGCTCCTCCAAGAAGAGCAGGGGGAACGCGGTCACTGAAGAAGCCAGGTAACGATACGTTACCCAACAATATTCCTGTGAAAGTTCAGATGTCACCCAACAATATTTTTGTAAAAGTCCAGACCTCACTGTGGCCGAAAACAGTGAGGCTAATGAGAACATGTCAAAGGACATCCGTGGGTTGACCACTTCAGCCCAGGGATGTAGGCTTCTGAAATCCATAAAAAATGACGGTGCCCCAGGGTCTAATGGCCTCCCATCCGCCGTATTTAAAGGTGCAGCGGATGAATGGGCCAAGCTGTTATTCCCCCCTGTATAACTATGCATTCACTACATTCCAGATCCCTGTCACATGGAAAGGTTCGATGTTATGCCCAATTTTCAAAAAAAGGAGATCCCTCCCTCCCAGCTAATTACCGACTCATAGCCCTACTAGACCTTGAGGCCAAGGTCTATGCCCGGTGTCTTCTTAAGGCATTAGAAGAATGGGTTGCATAAAACAATATACTACTATTCTTGCAAACTAAGTTCCGAGCTTCTGCCTCCACAATTGGCAACATCACAGCCCTAGCTATCCTGAGCCTTCAAGCATTTCAAATAAGTCAGCTTCCCCTCTTTTGCAGCTTTTAGACTATAGTGCCACCTTCGACAAAGTGTCTTGGAACTCTCGTTGGAAGAAATTAGACGTCGGGTCCGCAAAGATTAAATCTACATCAAAGTACAACTATTTGGGGGTATAGTTTAGTGAGTCTTCCAGACCACCCGCCCACTTAGCTGCCCTGAAAAAGAGAGCCGGGCCATAACATATAGCCTGACCCGACTCAATGAGTCCCTGAGCAGTCCCTCAGCAGATACTATCCTAAGGTGATTAAAGCCACCCTGCATCCCGCCCTAAGCTATGGGCATCGGTCGGGCCTTTCCCGATGCATGTACAGCCAATCTTGCCCACGCTCAGATTAATATCTGCAAAAAATCTTTTGACTTCCAAAATACATACATAGGGCAAAACTACGACTGGAGTTGGGCCTTAGAAGACAATCTCTCTCCTGTGAGGCTGACACCCTGAAGTATTACATAAGGGTATTAAAAGCCACAGATAACACTCTTAAAGCGGGTCTTAAAAGAACCTTTGCTAGTTCTGGGAACCCATGGAAGTGACATAAGGCCATAAGATCCCTACAAATTGAGGAATCATAACTAACAGGAGATTCTGTTCCCTACACAGTCTGGAAAAGGGTTATAAATAAGCAGGCAAGACAAATCTCATTCCAGATGGACCGCCGGGCCTTATAATCTGCTCCCTTTGAACGATTCATACCTCCCAGGGCTTCCGCAACCATATTTCTGACGGTTTAAACGCATTGGCCTGCAGAAACATTATGTTTATACGTCTTCTAGGCCTGCAATCCACTGCTTTTAACCATTGGGCCCCACGTGGTGAGTAGGGGGCTTGTAGATTGTGCAATTACAGGTCTGAATCATGGCTACATCTTCTGTGCTGCTGTCCTGCCTTGGGTGCCCCTAGAAGAGTCCTCCTAAAGCCACTATATCTAAAAAGGGGCATTACCAAATGCTTGGAGGCATCTGCTCTCTGTTTTACATAATCAGATAGTCAAATGCTAGCAAGGTCAGGAAAATATGTGCGAACTTTGGAAAATCTATTCTCTCCTCCCATTGCCTCTTCTCACTTGGTCTTCGTTTCTCAAAAACGTATCACAGACTATTTTGCACCATGTCTCAGTGTGTCTCCACTTCACTGAGTCAGAATGTTATTTTATCTTCGATTCTGAGGTTTTTACTTGGGATTATGGCTATTGTATGAGATTGCCTTGTCTGAATAATATGTTTTAAATTTGATGGTCTGCTCCGCCCTGCCTTTGATGATGTAACGATGTATCGGGGGCATTTCCATTGCAATGGTTTTTATTAACTGCGCAAAGTTAATAAAATCTTGTGAATAGGTGCTGCAGTCCATCAGTGCAAAAACAACAATTGATGGACGGAATGTTGTACATTGGCAAAACCTTCACCCCTAGTCACAGATCTGGGTTTAATCCATTGTTATTTTGCTCACCACACCACCCAAGTTCAGACATGGCCATATGCAAATTAGTCTGACCCTGTGCCTCATGGGAACAGTCCAGCCCGAACTGCCAAGCCATGTCTTCCCTGGACAGGAATCAAGCATCCTAGGACCGGTTTCTGGCTATCAGCAGTCATCAGCCAGGATAGCTTGATTCCAGTGGCATGGAGAGCACGGGACTCACGTCTGAGCACACCCGTCTCACTCGGGGTGACAAATGCAAAAAGAACAATTGATGGACGGAATGTTGCACAATGGCAAAATATTCACCCCCCAGTCACAGATCTGGGTTTAATCCATCAGTATTTTGCTCACCACAGCACCCCAGTTCAGACATGGCCATATGCAAATCAGTCTTGACCCTGTGCCATCAGTGGCATTTAACTTACAGGCCATGGGTATACTTTCTACCACATACTAGGGACTTATCAGGAAGTTAAATATGCCAATTAGGAATATGGCAATTCAACCATATTTTAAGTGAAAGCACAGACACTTTGCTACTGGTTAGCAGGGGTAAGTGCACACAGTTCTAAAGTCAACAAAAGGCAAATAAATTGAGTGATTAAGTAGAAAATGCTGATTTCTTACAGACATCAATATGATCATAAATAATTGAATTCCAGTAGAATATTTTCCCTTTCGTATGCCTTAACTGGCTGACAAAATGTCACATATGGATGTTGTGTTGAACTTTCAAGTTTTATTGAGACTTAACTTTCTCTGAAAGGATTTCTAGCCATCCATTTGACTTGTTAGGTGGGATGAATTCAAACAGGTCCATCGAAAGGCTCCAGTAGCAAGCTGGATATATATATGCTTCAATTATTCATTAATACTATTTTCATAGCTTTTCCTCTCCATATAAGTGGATCTGTGCACACTGGAGTAAGGCCAACACTAGACTGCTCTGCAAGCGGTCAGGAGAAACTGAAATGAAAAACCTTGGATTCCTTTCCTCCAATTAATTTGATACAGGTGGGCCCTAAACATTAATGTCAACCTCCTATTTGCAGCCATGATAGCTGAAAATGGGGACTTGAAGCAGTATATGTGAAACGTTCAGGCAAATAAACCCACTAGAAGCAAAAGTGTAATGAAAAGAAAGGTAGATTCAACTGCCTTGAAGCTTACTTTAAATTTCCAGATAAACTGTCCAGGATCCAGTTGCCTTCAAATACATCAATGCAATTGTAAATCCTTTTATAAAGAGATCATTGAGGGAGAAAATTAAACCTCATGGTACACTCAACTGCTTCCCACATATCAAGAGACAATTACTTGGATAAATATTGTAGTTCTAGCAGCCAATGTCTTAGGTTTCCTCTGCAGACAACAAACAATAAGAAATCCCACCACATTATGTCCATTTCCTCTCCCTTACTTGCAATTCCTCTTCCTCCTTCACAAGCTCCTTTTGAGGAAACAGATCCTTGGCTTGAATGTACTCCAAACTGGGAGGCCCCTCTTCACCCTGGAAGAGCAACGGAACACAGGTTTTCAATGTTAAACTAACAGTGAAAAGAATTTCTAATCCTCCAAATGAATACCATCCCGCCACCCCATATCATTGTTGTACTATCTTGTTCCAGATTTATCACATTGCCTCCCTTTATGTGCAACCCTAGCTTTCACTTCTTAATGTCCACCAAAACAGCCTCTTTGCCAATCTTCTTTTAACAGTTATGTTCATCTTCAAAGTCTTTCTTGTTAATAAACAGCCCCCATGGTGCTGCTGAGTGGTTACTAACACCCTAATACAGGGAGAAAAAAACAAGCTGTTTGCATATAACACTGACACTCCACCATGGGTATTTTCATTACAAAAAAACTGTGGTGTGGAATAATTTCACGCAAAGATACTAGAACGCTTCTAGTCGCACTTTTGCAGCTCAGCTCAAGGAACAACCACTTTAAATTCTGAGCAGAGGATACATACCCTTCTGAAATTCATTGTATGTAGGCACCCTCACAGACTAGCTTTAGTAGAAAAAAAGAGTAAGCAACATAGAACCTCTAAAATGGGGGTATAATGAAAGCCTTGTGTAGTGTATCATGGGTACTTATTTAGTTTTAGGTCATCCAGCACAGATTATTAAGAAAAATCCAAACGCAAAAATCACAGATGGATGACGCTGTAGCCATCTCATTGTACCAGGGCTATGAGAGTAATTAAAAGAGACTTTATCGTTCGTAAACTGGTGGATGACTAACAGCCTTATTGATTTAATGTTAAAAAATTATGCACAGCAGGAGGGAAGAGGAAAAGAAAGAAGAGATTAATGGTGAAGGATGTGGCTTCTTTCATCGGCCACTGCCCCAATTTCCCCTTCCAGTGTGGAAGAACTCATGCAAAACTGAAGTAGTGAAGGACACTTGAAGAAAAAGGAGAGAGGTCAAAAATGACTCAGTTGCACTGTGGCCAAGAGGGTCATTGTGTTACCTAATGCTACCAGAGTCCAGGAAACAGGGTGGCTGGTTTCTACATGACGTTGAAATATTACATCTGTTCATCCTACATCTGGGAAGACAGGGCTCTTTTTCAAATAACTTATGATCAGAAGAACTATGTCTAGCCCGCTGACCATCGTAAATGCCCTCCATAATTTGTCGGGGCTTTTGAAGTAAGAGTTGGTGTGAAAGGCCGCAGCAGTTACTTGAGCAGGGAATGATCTACTTTGTTGTACACCGTGTCATGGGTGAACGTTGCTGGCGGGTGCAGTGACATGGGGGTGTGGAGAGGCAATATAAGGGAACCCTCCATCATTTAAGTTAGTGGATGGGTCTCCAGAAACCAAAGTTGAATCCATGTTGGACTCAAGAATCCACTGGCAGTTATACTATCCCTTCTAAGAAATCAGATATTGCATCTAACCACTCTTGGGAAGCTGCTTCTCTTACCCATTTCACCCCCTTCCTGAGTTAGTACTTTTATGCTCAGTATCCAGATAAACCGAGAGGTAACAACCGATCTCGGAAGGGAACTTGTCAGGAGAAAGTTGAGTCAAGGGGTTTACTGTCAATCAGGGTAGGACGAAGGCAGTGCGAGAGAAAAAGCATTCTATTCCCCCCTACCCTCCACGTCCTTTATTACACAGGGGTAGGAGTTAAAAACCTCAGAGAACTGGGTAGTGGAGGATAGGTAGGAAACTCTAGACCACTAAGTGGCTGGGATTCACACATTTCTAAGTTGGGCATTACCTTTGAATTGACAACTGCAGCTCAAGTATTTAAACTCTCCAACCCTATACCTAAAGGCCTCGTAACAAAACATGCAGTTGTATGGCTTCTCCACTTTGTGATTATATTATCACCCGGCTTGCCATTTCTCACTTTTGTTATCTTGTCTCACTTCGGCTCGCTTATGTTTCCATGCTAGATATTCAGTGCCTAGCACTGTTAAAGTGTAGAAAATACTTTCATTAGATTTTTTTTTAAATCATAAAAGGGTGGAACAAACCACCAAAATACATGGGACATCAAACCCATTGATCAAGTTAAAAATCATTAGGAAAAAAACACATCGGGATTCATGTGGATAGAAGAGAACAAACTTCAAGATAATAGATTAAAACTGTACATGGACTAGCTTGCTTCCCCAGGATATAATGATCAGCAAGTGATAAAAGAATATGAGCAATGATTAAAAACAAGTAAGCAAAGCAATTCTGTGTTGTCAAGTTCAGTTCAGCAGTCCTTCCTAGCTAGTTCTTTTGCTGCTATGTTCCAAAGTTTTATTGCCTTGCAGGACAGTTGAACGGATGAGCCTCCGAGACATTTTATGACAGCCCCTCTGCAGGTCCTTATTTGTTCTCTCCTCAGTGTTTCCTGAAGGAGAGTTTTCCTGGTGCCTTGTAGCGCAGGACAAATACATAGATGGTGTAGTAGTGACTCATCTCCTTGTCCGCAGAGGCAGCATTCCTTTATTGTCCACTTCCCTTTCAATTTTGGAGAGAACTTTCGAGGGGAATGCTCCCAGCCTTAGTAGGGTCAAGTTCCGCTTTTTTTGGTATGGGAAATGTTCTGACAAATACAGTTGGGGTTTCAACATTTTGTAGGATTGCATCAGGGCCCATGGACGAGGTTTGTGGGCCAGGGCGGCTTTGTCTATTAGCAATGAAGATGCTTGATGGCTTTGTTCGGTGCATTTTTTAACCTAGAGTAGGTCGTTATTGTGAGCCAAGTCACGTCTAACTTTAATGGGGAAAGCGATACAGATTTGCTTAGCCTAGATTGTTTTTCGGTCTCCTGCCAGCAATAATGGGCTACATTGTTGTCATCTGCTGCACCCATCCTCCAATAGTATTTTACCAAGGCTCCTTGTCTTGCAGGTATCTGGTCCTTTAGACCATATTCTAGTCTTATCTGTGCTTGTGAGATGTGATGTGGAATTGAGGACAATTTCTTAAATAAACTGGGTTGAGCGGTGTTTAAAACTGCCAAATTCTTCGCATTTATCATTTCTGATCCGTATGACATGCATGGTAGAAATTTTTCCACCATGACCTTTGGCAAATGGTTTGTAGAACTGCTGAGTTTTTTTATGCAAGATTTCAAAGGCGAATAGCAGTTGTTGTGCCTTTATTTGCCCTTGGTCTAGGTGTTGCTTAAAGTTGAGGTGGCGATCTAGATGGAACCCCAGATATTTTATGTGTCCACCTGGGTCAAGGGTTTGTCATTTAAAGTCCTGGTGAATTTGGGGCGTTTTTGGGCAGTTGGAAAAGCACACAATCTTCGATTTTAATGGTTAATTACTAATTGAGCAGAGGTGGTATGTGCTGCTTGTTGGAAAATCAGCCGCTGTAAACCTAGGGGCGTTTGAGATAAGAGAAGGATGATGTCATCCGCGTATTGGAGACTTACAATTTATGTATTCCCCAATTTTGGGGGGGGGGGGATCGTTTGTGATGAGCAAAGATTTTTCTCTAAGTCAGCTGTATAGATGTTAATTAGACAGGAGGCCAATACGCACCCCTGGTTTCGGCCGCTGCTAGTTGAAATTATATTAGTTAGGCTGCGCCCATATCCTTTTTAGGTCGAGGGACCGAAGGCTGGCTTGCCAGCCGGAAGTCGGAGATTTAATGATGTTCAGTAGGGCAGTTTAACCCGCCTCTCTGCTCTGTCTCTCCTCCATTGGCAGGCTTCCTAAACGGTGGCCAGCCATTGGAGGAGAGAGGCGTCCCTCGAAAGAAGCTCCGTCTCTTTCGGATTCGGGGGCGTGTTTGTGCTGTGCTTTCCACTTTTTAGTCACGCCCCTTTTTAGAACGCCGAACACGCCCCGAATCCGAAATTTGCAGAGCTAAGGGCCGCCATTTTTTTTTCTCGGTGAACGCTGGCACGAGTGGATCCTGCTGCCGCTCCAGAGTCTCTGCGTCTGCCGGTGAGGATCATCTTGTTTTTGGGGTTGTTTTCTGGAACAGCCCCGCTGCCATTGCAGGTAAGTTACACCCCTCATTGTCTCCGTTTTCCATCCACCCGCCCTCCTCCAGTTGTCAGCGATCCATTTGTTCCCGCCTCCTCCCTGTTGTCCATGTTCTCTATCCTCCCCTTCCCATTGTTGTGCCTTGTTTATCCCCCTCCCTCCCTCCCGTTGTCCGTGCCTTCTCCCTTCCGCCCACTGTCCGTGCCTCCCCTCGCAAATGCCAGGGACCCACTCCACCCCTGCCTCATGCTAGCCATTGCCTCTCAGCGCTGAGGTAACACACGCACACATCGTAGGCACAGCAGGCGAGTACCGGTGCATGGAGGGGCTGCGGGGCTGAGCACGCCCTGTGGTCCGAGATGGCTTCCCTGAGCCTCAACTTCTCCCGTAAGAAGAGCATTAGCAGGAATGCGACGTGGAGCAGAAGAACCTGATCATAGTGTGCAGGGAAATACCGGGGCAGGGCGAGCTGAGGGGTGGAGGGCCGCGTGGGGCGCACAGCTACGGGGAGCAGAGGCTCCCGTCATTGCGGGCAGAAGCCCCGCTCTGTCTGAAGAGGACTTCATATTTGCGCCCATGTATCTGTAATGATGAATGCGATCGATTTGTTCCCGCTTCCTCCCTCCATGCTCTCTATCCTCCCCTTCCCGTTGTTGTGCCTTGTTTATCCCCCGCCCTCCCTCCCGTTGTCCGTGCCTTCTAACTCCCGCCCGCCCACCGTCCGTGCCTTCTCCCTCCCGCCCGCCCACTGTCCGTGCCTCCCCTCGCAAATGCCAGGGACCCACTCTACCCCTGCCTAATGCTAGCCATTGCCTCTCAGCGCTGAGGTAACACACGCACACATCGTAGGCACAGCAGGCGAGTACCGGTGCATGGAGGGGCTGCGGGGCTGAGCACGCCCTGTGGTCCGAGATGGCTTCCCTGAGCCTCAACTTCTCCCGTAACAAGAGCATTAGCAGGAATGCAACGTGGAGCGGAAGAACCTGATCATAGTGTGCAGGGAAATACCGGGGCAGGGTGAGCTGAGGGGTGGAGGGCCGCGCGTGGGGCGCACAGCTACGGGGAGCAGAGGCTCCCGTCATTGCGGGCAGAAGCGCCGCTCTGTCTGAAGATTACTTCATAGTTGCGCCCTTGTATCTGTAATGATGAATGTCAACAGTCTTTACCATAACTCGGAGCCTGTGAGGAGCGTTGAGGGGTGATGTCACCCAGGCTTGCGAGCTTCTGGTGCATGCTGTGGCAGCGTGTACAGTGGCAGCGTGTTCAGGGGCATGAGAAGTAGCACCAGTGCGAGGGGAAGGTGCGTACAGAGTGAGAAGTATGGTGGGCGTGTAGCGGCAGTGTAAGTGCGAGGGGCAGGTACATGGAGTGTGAGGGAGGTGTAGAGGCACTGTGTGTACAGAGTGAGGAGCGGGTAGAGGTAGCAAGAGTGTGAAGGGCAGGGGTATACAGAGAGAAGCATGAGTAGAGGCACTGTAAGTAGATCTGCTCTGGGTGTGTGTGTGGGGCTCTAGGTGTGTGTGTGTGGGGGGGGCTCTAGGTGTGTGTGTGTGTGTGTCTCTGGGTGTGTGTCGGTGTGTGTGTGTGTCTCTGGGTGTGTGTGTGTGTGTGGCTCTGGGGTGGCTCTGGGTGTGTGTGTGTGTGTGTGTGTCTCTGGGTGTGTGTGTGTGTGTGGCTCTGGGGTGGCTCTGGGTGTGTGTGTGTGGCTCTGGGGTGGCTCTGGGTGTGTGTGTGTGTGTGTGTGTGGCTCTGTCTGTGTGTGTGTGTGTGTGGCTCTGGGTGTGTGTGTGTGTGGCTCTGGGTGTGTGTGTGTGTGTGTGGCTCTGGGTGTGTGTGTGTGTGTGGCTCTGGGTGTGTGTGTGGGGAGGGCTCTGGGTGTGTGTGTGTGGCTCTGGGTGTGTGTGGCTCTGGGTGTGTGTGTGTGGCTCTGGGTGTGTGTGTGTGTGTGGCTCTGGGTGTGTGTGTGTGTGTGGCTCTGGGTGTGTGTGTGTGTGTGGCTCTGGCGCTCTGTGTGGCTCTGGCGCTCTGTGTGGCTCTGGCTCTCTGTGTGGCTCTGGCTCTCTGTGTGGCTCTGGCTCTCTGTGTGGCTCTGGCTCTCTGTGTGGCTCTGGCTCTGGGGTGGCTCTGGGTGTGTGTGTGTGTGTGTGTGTGTGTGTGTGTGTGTGTGTGGCTCTGGGGTGGCTCTGGGTGTGTGCGTGTGGCTCTGGGGTGGCTCTGGGTGTGTGTGTGTGTGTGGCTCTGTCTGTGTGTGTGTGTGTGGCTGTGTGTGTGTGTGTGTGGCTCTGGGTGTGTGTGTGTGTGTCTCTGGGTGTGTGCGTGTGTGTGTGTGTGTGTGGCGCTCTGGGTGTGTGTGTGTGTGTGTGTGTGGCTCTGGGTGTGTGTGTGTGTGTGGCTCTGGGTGTGTGTGTGTGTGTGTGGGGGGGGCTCTGGGTGTGTGTGTGTGTGTGTGTGTGTGTGTGTGGCTCTGGGTGTGTGTGGCTCTGGGTGTGTGTGTGTGTGGCTCTGGGTGTGTGTGTGTGTGGCTCTGGCGCTCTGTGTGGCTCTGGCGCTCTGTGTGGCTCTGGCGCTCTGTGTGGCTCTGGCTCTCTGTGTGGCTCTGGCGCTCTGTGTGGCTCTGGCGCTCTGTGTGGCTCTGGCTCTCTGTGTGGCTCTGGCTCTCTGTGTGGCTCTGGCTCTCTGTGTGGCTCTGGCTCTCTGTGTGGCTCTGGCTCTCTGTGTGGCTCTGGCTCTCTGTGTGGCTCTCTGTGTGTGTGTGTGGCTCTGTGTGTGTGTGTGTGTGTGGCTCTGTGTGTGTGTGGCTCTGTGTGTGTGTGTGTGTGGCTCTGTGTGTGTGTGTGTGTGTGGCTCTGTGTGTGTGTGGCTCTGTGTGTGTGTGTGTGTGTGGCTCTCTCTGTGTGTGTGTGGCTCTCTCTGTGTGTGTGTGGCTCTCTCTCTCTGTGTGTGGCTCTCTGTGTGTGTGTGGCTCTCTGTGTGTGTGTGGCGCTCTCTGTGTGTGTGTGTGGCTCTCTGTGTGTGTGCGTGTGTGTGTGTGTGGCTCTCTGTGTGTGTGCGTGTGTGTGTGTGTGTGCGTGCGTGTGTGTGTGTGTGCGTGTGTGTGTGTGTGTGCGTGTGTGTGTGTGTGTGCGTGTGTGTGTGGCTCTGTGTGCGTGTGTGTGTGGCTCTGTGTGCGGCTCTCTGTGTGTGTGTGGCTCTCTGTGTGTGTGTGGCTCTCTGTGTGTGTGTGGCTCTCTGTGTGTGTGTGGCTCTCTGTGTGTGTGTGGCTCTCTGTGTGTGTGTGGCTCTCTGTGTGTGTGTGGCTCTCTGTGTGTGTGTGGCTCTCTGTGTGTGTGTGGCTCTCTGTGTGTGTGTGGCTCTCTGTGTGTGTGTGGCTCTCTGTGTGTGTGTGGCTCTCTGTGTGTGTGTGGCTCTCTGTGTGTGTGTGGCTCTCTGTGTGTGTGTGGCTCTCTGTGTGTGTGTGGCTCTCTGTGTGTGTGTGGCTCTGTGTGTGTGTGGCTCTGTGTGTGTGTGGCTCTGTGTGTGTGTGGCTCTGTGTGTGTGTGGCTCTGTGTGTGTGTGGCTCTGTGTGTGTGCGGCTCTGTGTGTGTGCGGCTCTGTGTGTGTGTGGCTCTCTGTGTGTGTGTGGCTGTGTGTGTGTGTGTGTGTGTGTGTGTGTGTGTCTGTGTGTGTGTCTCTCTCTCTGTGTGTGTGGCTCTGTGTGTGTCTCTGTGTGTGTGTGTGTCTCTCTCTCTCTCTCTGTGTGGCTCTGTGTGTGTGGCTCTGTGTGTGTGGCTGTGTGTGTGTGTGTGGCTCTCTCTGTGTGTGTGTGTGTGGCTCTCTCTGTGTGTGTGTGGCTCTGTGTGTGTGTGGCTCTCTGTGTGTGTGTGGCTCTCTCTCTGTGTGTGTGGCTCTCTCTCTGTGTGTGTGTGTGTGTGGCTCTGTGTGTGTGTGTGTGGCTCTGTGTGTGTGTGTGTGGCTCTCTCTGTGTGTGTGTGGCTCTCTCTGTGTGTGTGTGGCTCTCTCTGTGTGTGTGTGTGGCTCTCTGTGTGTGTGTGTGTGGCTCTCTCTGTGTGTGTGTGGCTCTCTCTGTGTGTGTGTGGCTCTCGGTGTGTGTGTGTGTGTGTGGGGCGGGGGGCTCTCTCTGTGTGTGTGTGGCTCTCTGTGTGTGTGTGGCTGTGTGTGTGTGGCTGTGTGTGGCTGTGTGTGTGTGGCTGTGTGTGTGTGTGTGTGTGTGTGTGTGTGGCTCTGTGTGTGTGTGGCTCTGTGTGTGTGTGTGGCTCGGTATGTGTGTGGCTCTGTGTGTGTGTGTGGGGGGGGGCTGTGTGTGTGTGTGTGTGGGGGGGGGGCTCTGTGTGAGTGTGTGGAGCTCTGTGTGTGAGTGTGTTTGGAGCTCTGTGTGTGGCTGTGTGTGTGGGGCTCTGTGTGTGTGGGTGGCTTTGTGTGTGGCTCTTGTTGGGTGTAAATGCAATAGGTCATGCATTTGCGAGCGATTAACATATTGCCATTGTAAATGAAAATGCCATTTATTTAATGATTAAGCTATTGGCAATGTAAGTGACAATGCCATTTATTTAAGATTTAAAAAAAAAAAATCATGAGCTATGCCAATAGCTCTACCTTTAATAATGCCGAGACCATTGCATTGTAAATGCTTGTTTTATTTGAACCCATGTTTGGGAACAAAGGTTGATGATTGCCTCTAGTAGTTTGGTTGGGGCTCCCCATGTTTTCATTATCGCCCATAACTTAATTCTTGAGACTTTGTCGAAGACTTCTTTTAGGTCTAAAAAACATGTACAGGATGTTAGATTTTGCAATGGCTTGATTGCCTAGAAGGGGTTGGCAACAAGGCAACAGGGAGGGTGAGCCAACAGAGAGGGGCTGAAGAGCAAAACCACACAGAGTCGCAAAGGGTGGAAAAGGGTGGAAAAGCACCTGGACAGAAGGTGAGCAAGGGTGGAAATATTGCACGGACAATAGAGGGTAGGTAATGGGGGATTCGCAAGGACAACTGAGGAAAGGACGATAGGCATGCAGGATTCAAAGCAACACCAAGGGTGAGGGGCAGAAGAGACACTGAAGGCACAAGAGGAATGCAAATGGGGAAGAGAGGAAAGCAATAGAGACCGTTGGAAACATGCACTCTCGACAAGTGCTAAACAAAAAGAAAAAAGTAGTGCTTGTTAATGGGGATAGTGGAAGGGCATTAGCAGAGTGCAAGTGAAGACACCATGCTCCAGGGAAGGGACAAACTTGGACTGTGTTTGAATGTAGATAAGTTAACTAACTATAACTGTAGTTCTTCAGTACTGATATCTTTAATAGATTCACATGCTTGAATCATTCCCTGTTGCTGATGTGGGAGTAGCACAGTACCCTTAGAAAGAAGTGTAAAGTTAAAAATAGCCTAGAAATGCCATAACACATTCACTTTAGTAACACATCTTCGTCCCTGTGCCCTTTCCGTAAAAACAAGTTAAAATTGTCTAATTGTGTTACAACTGGCACATACTATCACCCCTGTGGGTTCCTAGTAAATAGTACTCCTGATACCTAGGGAATTGGTCCTAAAGAGGATCCCTAAGGGCTGCAGCAAGTACCCCCAAACAAATTTCATGCAGGTTGCCACTGCACGCTGCGTGACATGGTGCAAACCACGAGTGCAAGCACGACATACAACACTCACGGTGTGCCATGCCAAAGTCACTGCATGTAATATGTCTAAGTCAGCCCAACAGTAGGCCTTGTAGGTCTAAGGCAGGGTGCATTATATTGCATGAGCAGGTATGGCCCTGTGCTGTCAAGTTAAATCATTAGATGGCACCAGTGAACAGGGAAGCCAACTTAAGTATATGTACTGGACACTGGTCATTACAAGTTCCCCAGCTACAAAGAATGCTTTACTGAAGCCTATGTTGTTTGGTATCAAACACCCTGACTTAATAAATCTGTGCCGTTACCGTACTAGATTTATTATGACATGCACCCATAGGGCGCTGCTCTTACTGCAGACGAAACTGTTGTGGCCCAGATGGGTACAATGGGTACCTGTATTGTTCACAGTCTCCATGCCCGGACTGGCCATAGCGGGCACCGGGCAATCCCCCGGTGCGCCGCAAGGGTGGGGGCTGGTTTTGAGCCCCTGGGGGGCGATTTTGTTACAGGGGCCGTTTTTGCAGCATAGCTGTAAAATCGGCCCTGCAACAAAATCGGCCGAAAACCGGCCCTAGCAAAGCGCTCGGCGGCACCTCCAACCTCCCCGAGGGGGGGGAGGGGAGGGGCCGGCCGAGCACTTTGCCAGGGCCGGTTTTGGTTCCCAGTCCGGCCCTGACAGTCTCCTCTGTAGGAGAATTACCCTCTACTTTGGGCGCCACGAAAAGATATTTTATGATACTGCAGGGTACCCAATGACGTGGCTGTATCGGTGTCTGTTTTTACTGATTGAAGGGCATCGTCAACGTGATTTCCAAAGAGGACTTCACCATCATATATAACGTCCAGGATTTTACTTTGCCCCTTTGATCTGAAGAAGGTGACCTTCAACTAGCCCTGCATCCATAGGACTGCTGAGACTGCCACTTGTCGAAAACCTGTGGACACAATGTCCATGGAGCGGTCGATGATGCTGTCGGAGGTGTGCTCTCCCTCCTGTAAGATCTGTTTTACTTCTGCTTTTACATCATCAGGGAAATGGTCAAAATATGGTGCCATGTCTGACCACATATGGCGGTCATATTTTCCAAGCACTGCTAAAGAGTTCCCTGCTCCCACCGTGAGTGCCGACAATGCGTTTAGCAATGTTGTCGAGGCACCTGCCTTCCTTATCAGACGCAGAGATTGGCCCAGATGGATTTTTGGAATGGCGCTGGGCCGCTTGTGCCTTCACAGAGTCAGGTTTTGGATGTCTGCTGAGGCAGGCAGGAGAATCTTCAGGGGCTTTATATTTTTTGCCCAAGCCTGCCAATGCTGCAGCCTCTGAGGCTGGGTCTTTTATGTTTTTTCATGGTCTTTATCCCCTCTTTCCAGATGTAAACTGTTAGAAAGGTGAACCCGGGGGAGGCAGAAGGTGTCTGACTGACCACCCCTAGGTCTACCCCTCCTTCAGAGAAGGGACCGAGCGAGGTCGAGAGGCCTCCGACGGGAGGGCCCTCTCCTAGAATCGTACAGCAGAGTAACCACACCACTACAAATATACACCACACATAGATAGAGTTTTCAATCTTTATCTGGCAAGAAGTATCGTTTCAATATATACAGCAGATCCCGAGATCTGGAAAGTCTCGTGACAAAGGGGCAAGGTAGCGGGACAGTCTTATAGATGGTCGGTTGCAAGGAGACTCTACGCACAGCTCTCAATCCTCGAGCTGGGGAGTTCCGGGAGGTTGGGCCGCGGCAGCGCCAGCAGGCTCCAAGATGGTTCAGTGAGTGTGGACCGCGGCAGCGCCAGCAGGTTCCAAGATGGTTCAGCGAGTGTGGACCGCGGCAGCGCCAGCAGGTTCCAAGATGGTTCAGCGAGTGTGGACCGCGGCAGCGCCAGCAGGCTCCAAGATGGTTCAGCGAGTGTGGACCGCGGCAGCGCCAGCAGGTTCCAAGATGGTTCAGCGAGTGTGGACCGCGGCAGCGCCAGCAGGCTCCAAGATGGTTACAGCAAAGATGGACCTCGACAGCGCCAGCAGGCTCCAAAGTGGTTACAGCGAAGATGGACCGCGGCAGCGCCAGCAGGTTCCAGGTAGAACAGCAAGGGAAGTTCGTCTCGGGGTCAGCCGCGACAGCACCAGCAAGGCTTCTCGACTCCGGGATACAACTGCCGTCCTACTCCGGGGCTGGCCCAGATATAGGTCTGGAGTCCTTTGATGTCCGGACCCTCTCGCCTGGGGGTCAGAGGGGCCGGGATGATGGTGTCCAGACACCCAGTAGGGGGGTGGAGCCAGAGCCCAGGGAGGCCGGAGGGCGATCGAAACCAGGCATCCGGGGACGGTTGGAGAGCCATCGAAACTCCCCTCTCCTTGTCTCTGGTGGAGTGGCCACTCTACCACCCGGGGGGTTCTTGGTGCCTAATGGCGGGCTCGCTGGGGCCGCGGCCGCGGCTGGTCCGGGACCACGTGTCTGTGACGTGATGGGCCCAAGATGGCGTCGGGCCTGGAATGAGGGTCCGGGGTGGGCACCGGACCGTTAATGCTGGGGCGGCCCGAGGGTGCCGTGTCAGTGGTTGTGGGCCGCCGGGTGGCGGATCTGGTGGTTTGGAGGGCGTGCAGAGGTGTGCCCGAGGCCGACCCGGGCTGGATGGAGGGCCGATGTCGTCCGGGGCCCGCCATGCGGGAGGGGTAGGACCACGCCACGAGGCCGGGTTCAACACGCGTCCCCCCCAGCTGAAGGCAGGGGAGAGTCACTCATCTTCTTGGAGATTCTCCTCGCCAAGGCGGAAGAATCTGGAGAGGCCGTCAGCGTTGGCGTGGTCGTTGCCAGGGCGATGCTCCACGGTGAAGTTCATCCCTTGGAGGGAGATGGACCAACGTAGCAACTTCGGGTTCTCGCCCCGCATCTGCATCAACCACCGCAGGGGCCGGTCGTCGGTCTGTACTCGGAAGTGGGTGCCGAAGAGGTAGGGCCGGAGCTTCTTTAGGGCCCATACGACGGCGAATGCTTCCCTCACGATGGTGCTCCATCGTTGTTCTCGGCCAGCAGGCGCCGGCTGATGAAGGCCACAGGAAGGTCAACTCCGTCAGAGTTCATTTGGAACAGTACGGCCCCAATGCCGTGTTCCGAGGCGTCAGTTTGGACGATGAACTCTCGGCTGTAGTCGGGGGCCTGGAGCACCGGGGCGGTGCACATGGCAGTCTTTAGTGTCTCAAAGGCTACTTGGCACTCGGGGGTCCAGTGCACCTTCGGGGGTAGTCTCTTGGAGGTTAGTTCTGTGAGGGGCGCCACAATGCTCCCATAGTCCTTTATGAACCGCCGATAGTATCCAGTGAGCCCCAGGAAGGCTAGGACGGCGGTCTGGGTGACGGGGGGCTCCCAGGCCTGGATGGCGTCGATCTTGGAATGAAGGGGAGCCACTTGGCCGCTCCCCACTTGGTGTCCCAGATAGGTCACGGACCCTTGACCGATCTGGCACTTGCTGGCTTTTATTGTTGGTCCGGCCCGTTGGAGGGCCGTCAGGACCTTCCAGAGGTGGGTCAGGTGCTCGTCCCAACAGAGGCTGTACACCGCAATATCGTCCAGATAGGCGGCACTGAACTCTTCCAGCCCTGCCAGCACCCGATTCACTAGTCTCTGGAAGGTGGCCGGAGCATTCTTCATGCCGAAGGGCATCACGTTGAAGTGGAAGTGGCCATCGGGGGTCGAGAAAGCGAATCGTTCTTGTGCCCCTGGCGTGAGGCCGATTTGCCAGTATCCGGCCGTGAGGTCGAAGGTGCTGAGGTACCTGGCGGCTCCCAGGCGATCGATCAGTTCATCCGCTCGGGAAATGGGATGGGCGTCGGTCCTGGTGACGGCATTCAGTCCCCGGTAGTCGACACAGAACCGCAGCTCTGGGGGCACCCCGGGGGCGGCGGCCTTAGGGACCAGGACGACGGGACTGGCCCATGGACTGTCTGAGGGCTCGACTACCCCTAGGGCTAGCATCTTGGAAACTTCGGCTTGGATGCAGGCCCGGACTCGGTCGGGGACTCGGTAGGCTCGGTGCCGCACGGGCGGACTGTCCCCGGTGTCGACATCGTGAACACACCACTGGGTGACTCCGGGGGTGAGGGAAAATAAAGTCGCAAATTGACCCAGCAGTTTCTGGCAGTCTTGGCGCTGTTTGGGTGTCAGCGCGGGAGAGAGGGAGACTCCCTCGACGGAGCCATCTTTCTCGGAGGTGCCCAGGAGGTCTGGTAGAGGCTCGGAGTCGTCCTCTGCTCCGTCATCGGTAGCCAACAACAGGCTCAGTTCGGTGCGGACAAAGTAGGGCTTGAGCCGGTTGGCGTGTAGGACCCGGAGGAGGTTCCAGGGGGACTCCATGTCCACTAGGTAGGTGACGGGGCTCTTGCGCTCCACCACTTTGAAGGGCCCCGTCCATTTGTCCTGGAGGGCGCCGGGGTCGACCGGGGACATGACCCAGACCTGCTGGCCCGGCTTGAATTCAATGGACGAGGCATTTTCATCATACCAGCGCTTCATCTCCTCTTGACTGGCCTTCAGGTTGGTTGCGGAGAGTCAAGAGGTATCGGAAAACATCGGGCGGAGTATCGGAGGCGGCCAGCTCCCAGCCTTCCTTGACCAGGCTGAGGGGGCCTCGCACCGGGTGTCCATATATTAGTTCAAAGGGGCTGAACCCAAGGGACTTCTGGGGTACCTCCGGGTAGGTGAACAGGAGGCATGGCAGCAGAACGTCCCATTTGCGCCGGAGGGACTCTTCTAGGCCCTTGATCATTCCTTTCAGGGTCCTATTAAATCGCTCCACTAGTCCATTCCCTTGAGGGTGATACGGGGTGGTGAACTTATACGCGACCCCGCACTGTTGCCACAGGGACCGCATATATTTCGATATAAAGTTTGTGCCTCGATCACGGACGACCTCTCGGGGGAAGCCGACTCTGGAGAAGATCCCCATTAGCGCCCGACCCACTACGGGGGCTGTGATAGTCCGGAGGGGGATAGCTTCTGGGTAGCGGGTGGCAGGGTCCACCAGGACGAGGATTAAGCGGTGCCCCTGAGAGGTGGGAGGATCCAGGGGCCCCACGATGTCGATCCCTACTCGCTCGAAGGGAGTGGTCACCACGGGAAACGGTTGGAGGGGGGCCTTGATTTTCCCCCCACTCTTTCCGCTGGCTTGGCAGGTCGGACAGGTTCGGCAGTGGTTGTACACATCGCGGCGCATCTTCGGCCAATAAAAGTGGGTCACCAAGCGGCTGTAGGTTTTGTCCTGCCCCAGGTGCCCGGCGAGGGGCACGTCATGTGCCAGGTTTAAGAGAAAGTCTCTGAAGTGGAGGGGGACAACTAGCACCCGGCCGGCCCCCAGCTCGGCGATCTTTTGTTCACTGTACAGGAGGTCCTGGTCCCAATAGATCCAGTGGAACCCCGAGTAGTCTCCTGTGGCTTGCGTGGCGGCTTGTTGTCGGAGTCCCTCAAGGGAAGGACATGCCTTTTGTTCCAGACGGAACTGCTCGCGGGTGGGGCCCCCTTCTTGGCGCCACTGGGCTAGTTCGGGAAGGGGCCCGAGCTCGGGAAGTTCTTCATGGCTGGGGCCCTGCGGCCCCAGTTCGGGTTCGGCCGTGGCAGTGGCGGGTGGCGGAGGTGCCGGCCATTCAGGTTCTTCGGGCAGATTGTCTTCGGTTGGGACGGTGTCCCGGGTGGACATGGATCGGGTCGTTACGCAAACCCAGTCAGGAAGGCATAGCATCCCCAGATGCTCTCTTCGCTCGATCTGTGCCCAGGGGGAACTTTCCAGGTCGTTCCCTAAGAGGCAGTCCACCGGGGCATCGTCTCGGACGGTGACTTTCAGCATGCCGGACACTCCTCCCCACTCGAAGGGGATGCGGGCCATCTGGCACAGGCTCTCGGAAATGTCCGCTGACCGGACAGGGCACAGAACGTGGGGCAAGATTTGTTCTGGGGTCACCAGATGGCAGCGGACGGCGGTTATGCTGGCCCCCGTGTCACGGAGAGCCTCGGCCCGGCGTCCGTTGATGGTGACCCACTGGCGGTACTTCTGGGTGTTGATCGGAATCTGGTCTCGGGGGATCAGGTCTTTGTCGCCCAGGGAGGCGAGGCACATGGCCGCGGACTCCCATTCTTCTGGTTCCATAGGGACCTCTTCTTCTTCATCCTTTTCTTCGCTCAGAGCAGCTGCAGTGATTTGTCGACCGGGGGGCCCGGTGGTGCCGGGCCGCTGGTTCATGGGGCAGAGAGGATCATTGGCATAGTGACCCAGCCGCTGGCATCTGTGGCACGTAACGTTGGGGCGTGGCCCCGGTCGGGCTGGATGGGCCCCCCTCGGGCTGAAGGCTGGTGTAGAGGAGGCGGGCGAAGACCCCGGCGGAAGGTCTCGGCCTCGGCTGATGCCAGACCCGCCACCTCGCGGCCGGTGGTTCCCCGGGGACCCTCGTCCGTATTCTCCTGTGGTGTTCCGGTGGACGCGGTTGCTCGCCCACCGATCTGCTTCAACCGCTAGTTTTCGTGGCTCGGTCAACTTGCTGTCGAGGAGGTGCTGTCGTAGTTCAATGAAGCAGTTGTTGGAGAGGTGCTCCCATAACATAAGGTCGACCAACTGCTGGTAGGTAGTGACCTGACTGCCTTTGACCCACCCCTCGAAGGCTCTGCTAAAAAAGTTCACATATTCTACCCAAGTGGTACCGGGGATTTTTTTACAGTCTCGGAACCTCTGCCGGTACATTTCGGGGGTGAGTCCGTAGCGCGTGAGTAGGGCTGTTTTCATGTGTTCATAGGAGGTCATTTCGGTGTCAGGGAGTTCCAGCAGGGCGCCCCTCCCTTCGTTGATGAACTTTCCCCACAGGCCGGCGCCCCAATCCTTTAGGGGCACCCGATGGGCGGTCATGGCCACCTCGTAGGCTTTGAACCATTGCTGGATATCATCGTTCTTGTAGTATTCTTTGACTACATCTTTCGGTAGGTGAACCTTGGTGTCCACGGGAAGGGCCGAGGTCTTGGCCCCGGCCGCGCTATCTTTGTTGCTCTTGGCCTTGATTTCTAGTTCTCTCAGGCCTCGTTCGTGTTCATATGCTAGTCGTTTTTCTTCGAGGTCACGTTGTCTCCGTTTCTCTTCTAGATCCCCCTCCAGCCGTAGTTGCTCGAGGGCTATCTTTCTCTCCGCTAGCTGGAGTTCTCTGTCTAGCCGGAGTCGTGCAAGCTCCAATTCGTGTAGCCGGTTGCGCTCTCGTTCTCGAGCGTCTTCATAGATGAGGTCCGCGTTGAGTGTTGCGGTTCTTTCCCCCGTCGGGGGTGCGCTGGTTTCCGGTTGCCCATTCGGGCTATTCTCCTCTTGGGGTGGTCTGTCTCGGGTTTCCACCCAGGCTTGTAGGGCCGATTTGAAGTCCTGTTTTGTGCTCAGGCCAGTGGTAGCGATACCCATGTCTTTACAGAATTGTTTTAGTTCTTTGTGGCTGTATTCTTCTATCTTCTCTTTCTGGAATTCGGCAGGTAGGTTGGTTCCTTGGGTCGTCATGGTCTCTGTGTGGTTTTCCGTTGTAGCGGGTAGATCACTCTCTGTACGATTTTGCGTTGGCTCGGATCGCAGCGCCTGCCACCAATGTTAGAAAGGTGAACCCGGGGGAGGCAGAAGGTGTCTGACTGACCACCCCTAGGTCTACCCCTCCTTCAGAGAAGGGACCGAGCGAGGTCGAGAGGCCGCCGACGGGAGGGCCCTCTCCTAGAATCGTACAGCAGAGTAACCACACCACTACAAATATACACCACACGTAGATAGAGTTTTCAATCTTTATCTGGCAAGAAGTATCGTTTCAATATATACAGCAGATCCCGAGATCTGGAAAGTCTCGTGACAAAGGGGCAAGGTAGCGGGACAGTCTTATAGATGGTCGGTTGCAAGGAGACTCTACGCACAGCTCTCAATCCTCGAGCTGGGGAGTTCCGGGAGGTTGGGCCGCGGCAGCGCCAGCAGGCTCCAAGATGGTTCAGCGAGTGTGGACCGCGGCAGCGCCAGCAGGTTCCAAGATGGTTCAGCGAGTGGACCGCGGCAGCGCCAGCAGGTTGCAAGATGGTTCAGCGAGTGTGGACCGCGGCAGCGCCAGCAGGCTCCAAGATGGTTCAGCGAGTGTGGACCGCGGCAGCGCCAGCAGGCTCCAAGATTGTTCAGAGAGTGTGGACCGCGGCAGCGCCAGCAGGCTCCAAGATGGTTACAGCAAAGATGGACCGCGGTAGCGCCAGCAGGCTCCAAAGTGGTTACAGCGAAGATGGACCGCGGCAGCGCCAGCAGGTTCCAGGTAGAACAGCAAGGGGAGTTCGTCTCAGGGTGAGCCGCGACAGCACCAGCAGGGCTTCTCGACTCCAGGATACAACTGCCGTCCTACTCCGGGGCTGGCCCAGATATAGGTCTGGAGTCCTTTGATGTCCGGACCCTCTCGCCTGGGGGTCAGAGGGGCCGGGATAATGGTGTCCAGACACCCAGCAGGGGGGTGGAGCCAGAGCCCAGGGAGGCCGGAGGGCGATCGAAACCAGGCATCCGGGGACGGTTGGAGAGCCATCGAAACTCCCCTCTCCTTGTCTCTGGTGGAGTGGCCACTCTACCACCCGGGGGGTTCTTGGTGCCTCGATGGCGGGCTCGCTGGGGCCGTGGCCGGTCCGGGACCACGTGTCTGTGACGTGATGGGCCCAAGATGGCGTCGGGCCTGGAATGAGGGTCCGGGGTGGGCACCGGACCGGTAATGCTGGGGCGGCCCGAGGGTGCCGTGTCAGTGGTTGTGGGCCGCCGGGTGGCTGATCTGGTGGTTTGGAGGGCGTGCAGAGGTGTGCCTGAGGCAGACCCGGGCTGGATGGAGGGCCGATGTCGTCCGGGGCCCGCCATGCGGGAGGGGTAGGACCACGCCACGAGGCCGGGTCCAACATAAACCATGATGTGTAAGGCCCGGACCTCTTCCTGAAGGGTTCCTTGAAGTCATAAGAAGCAATCAGTTTGTTTCGTCGTCATGGGAAAATCAAAGCTCTTTGCGCCTCTGTCCAGGAGATTATGGAAACCTATATCTTCAGGGGGTGAATCTGTGGGTGGTGGTGGTGTTGGGGATGATGGTGCTGGAATGAGGTAATCATTCTACTCAGTATGGACATCATGAAGCTCCCTCTCTTCCTTGAGGTCATCTGAAGACTAGGTATAACGCACAGGTACCGTTGTAAACTGTTGGGTATGCCTTGCAGAGGTGGCTGCTGGTAAATTTCTCAGGGTTTGCCGATCAAAGGGTTGTACTGGAGAAGTCTTCAAAGGCAGAATCCCCTACCTGGTTGAAGACGTTGAAGGCAGAAAAAGTTTGTGAAGCCCACCAGCATCAGTTGCAAGTCTGTAACCAATGCCTGTGGTACGTATAAAGCATCCTCCTGATACTGTTGTTGATGAGGTTGAAACTGTTCCTGGTAATGTAAACCCTCTTGTTGGGGGGGGAATAATATTCTTGGCCATAGTAGCCTTTTTGCTCTTCATCATCGTCCTGCTGGTATTTTACAAGCACTTCTGATGGACTGCATGCGACCCAAAAAGGACTATCATCCTCTGAATCATACTCTTCCAGGAGATGTCTGGGTGGTAGGGGCGAGACTTTGATGGGAGATGTATGTTCTGGCATTAGACATGTTGTTTTCCCTCCATCTCTTTTGGTATCTCCTGAAATTTTTCCCTAGTTGACGATGTTGTTAAGGTTGCAAACACAAGGAGATGAACGGAGAGATTAAACTTTTCAGACGCTCACCCCGGTCACAGATCGGAGTTGAATCCATCATTATTTTTTAGCTCACTTCGCCACCTCAGTTCAGACCCAGCTATATGCAAATCAGTTTTGACCCTGTGCCTCACGGGAACAATCCAGCCCAACTGCCAAGCCAGGTCTTCCCTTAACCGGAAACAAGCATCCTGGGACCGGTTTCTGGGTAACACCCTTCATCAGCCAGGCTAGCTTGAATCCAGTGGCAAAGTTAGCAAGGGACCCACGTCTGGGCTTGATGTCGTCAAGGTAGTCAAAGACGGTTTTACCGCACTGCTACTAGTATCGATTTCGCTAGACAATGGTGTCATCATCTATGGAGCAGAGACTAGTTTGACTGTCGACAGAATGAGTGCAATAGACTGTATGATCGACGATGTGGTGATCATCAACGGTGATCCGATCACAATCACCGTTGTCACAGTCGCTGTGGTCGTAGATACGGCCATAATTGTTTTAGTCGTTGACAGCATAGTAGACTATTTCTACATTGATTGGGTCGTCGACAATCTCTAAGTCGACAGTGCAGACAGCATTTTTAATTTGTGGGAAACTAGGGTTAAGGTATAGGAGGCTCAGACCTTTCAGACGAGAAAATATGTCCTTTATGAGTTTTAGAATGTTCTTCTGAGGGACTACGTTCTCTATGAATTTTTTCTGAAGGACTTCGCTCCTTGGGAGACCCTTGGTGTGTTTTTTTTTTTAAGACTTTCTGGGAGGCTCATGAGGAGAATGAACTTCTAACCTCTCCCTTTTATGAACTTTCCTGGAGGATGAGGGAGAATCCTCTGAAACAAGGTCCTTCTTAGCCTTAAGCTTTTGGAGCCCATCAGTAACTTCCCCTCTCTGTCCTTTAGGGTTTTAGAAGAAAAGGTACGACATACCTTACAATCATTCACTCTGTGGGATTGGTAGAGGCAGTAAATGCAATCTTAGTGCTGATCTTCTGAATTAAATATGTTCTTGCCACAGGTCCCACATGGTCTAAAAAGACCTTTCTTTGTTTGCTCGGACATTGTAGAGTCAGATCTGAAGCGGCAGGTAATTAGTAGCATAAAGTAGATGGAAATAACTCTAGATACTGGAAATAGCTAAACTGAGCAGAGCTGAGTGGGGACTCCGTCACACAATGTGCGGTAGAAAATCCAAGAGACAGAGGCTTCTGAAAGGAGTGTTCTAGAGGGTGATACAACTTGAATGGTTGAAGCTTATACGGTTAGTCTCTTTTCTTTAAAATGATAAAGATGTGTTACTAAATGTAACGGTTTTATGGCCTTTCCAGACTATATTTAAAATTGCACTGCTTTCTAATGGTACTGTGGGAATCCCACTTCGACGACTGGGAATAATTCAAGCATGTGCATCTATGAAAGATCCAATATTGGAGTAAACATACCAAAAGCGCTCAAAACCCATTAGTAACACAGCAAATGAGAGTGACAGTGAAACCAATCAATGGTAAGTAGTCAGTGGCTTCTAAGACCCCTGTAAGGTAACAAAGAGTCTTGCATGAGACAGCGCATCGCAAGTTAAAAAAAAAAACCAGTAATAAATCCCAGTATTTCTAAGGCTTCCTCCTGGCATCCTTTCTAAGGAAGAGGTCTCTATCTATTTAGAAACCTCAAAAATTAGCCTCTACTTAGCACCCCACTACTGTGGGCTCACTCTTTGACGCTATCCATGGTTCTTGTTCCTTTCTTCTTTCTCCCGGGCCATTACTCTAAGGCTCAAATAGGTCCAGACGATCATAGTGCTCCATATGAAAGCAACCTTGCTGGACTCCTCCCTGCCGCCCCCTTGACTCACCTGAAAAAGCATGTGAACAGTGGTTGAAGTGGATGGGCTCAATAGGAACTGACATTTATACCAGTTCCCGTACTTTGTTAAAATACACTGGTGGGTGGTTTGTGGGTAGAGGCAGGGCAGTGCTTAATGTTAGTCAGTAGATTCCCGTGCTCGGCACTGGCTGTTAATTGTCAACACCCCACTTAGGTCAGTCTGCCACATGTAGGTGCTGCTAATCTAATTTAGAGATAACATAACAAGGGTAGTTTATGAATACAACATACATTAAACATTGCTAACACCTGATCCCAAGCCATTCCTTTAGCTTTGTGGACCTGGAATAATCTGATCAGTTGCACTTGCAGGCGAGAGAGATGGTTAGTACGCCATGCCACTTTCTTTCGAAAACTTTATTTCGATTCATTAAAACAGAATCATAAAAGTATGACATAAACAAAATACACAATGTAAAAGAATCATGCACTTATCTCTAAGCATTATAATATCATCATTACATGATTTACAGATGAATATAAAAGAAATCGAATAAGTTAAAAAGACAATTTTTCCAATACAAATACAATACGATAAATAATGGGCAATGATGCCAACTTTAAACAAAATCACATAAGTGGGAAACAGCAATCCCTGTCAGTAGTTAATATCGCTTTCTAATGCTAAGTGCTACTCTAATAAAACTAAGAACAGCATTACATATTGCTGGGGTTGATAATGAGAGTAAGTGTTCATATCCCTCTTTATAAAAGCGGGATCCAAATGATGACAAAATTGGTTTAATGAATCTGCTCCTTGGATCTTTGTACAGGGAACAAAAAAGTATGAGATGGAGAGTATTTTGAGAAACTTTGTTGTTACAAGCACACAAGGGTAGACTCTCACACCAGCCCACCTGCTGTGGAAATGCAAATAGAAAATGTAATGTGTTCAAACGGAACCTGGTTAAGTAAAAGCGCCATTGTGTCTGCCCTATGTATGATAGGTAAGGTTGATGAAGCAACCTTCCCCTATGGTAGACCGCGCTCTGACTATTTCGCAGCATGCCTAATTCTGAACGATAAGCCTCTTTAATTA
Source organism: Lissotriton helveticus (assembly GCF_964261635.1). NCBI lineage: Eukaryota > Metazoa > Chordata > Amphibia > Caudata > Salamandridae > Lissotriton > Lissotriton helveticus. Next base: position 174,327,821 of record NC_136061.1, read on the forward strand.
AATGCTTTGTATCAGCACCGATAGTCTCAACTTTCAAAAAGATATGGCCCAGACCTATCTTAAAAAGGGTATCCCTAACATATAGTAGCCATGGGATTTTATCAAAATGCTCAAGTTTAAGACAATCTTGTAATATTTCCTTGGTAAGTTTTAGGTCATCAGAGCACCAAACCTTAGACCAAAGCAGCAAGGGGGAGACATGTATGGTGTCATTAACAAATTCAAGTCCCGCCTCAGTGTGGCAAAAGATGTTAGGAGTGCTTGTTGGAACACATAAGAGGCGTTTTATGAACTTGTTATTCATAATTTGGATGTTATTGCAGGATTGTGTACCCCATACACCCGCGCCATATGTTGCAACCGGGATACATTTAGCTTTATATAGGGATTTTAATTCTGCAACCGGCCTCTGACCCAATTTGCTGGAAAAACGAAAGATGGCCTCAGCAGTTTGGGTAGCTTTTTGCACACGCGCTGATATTAACAAATCCCAACATAAGGTTTTATTAAATAGGTTCCCCAGGTAATTAAAATTATCAACTTTCGCTATAATCGAGTCCCTCACCATGAGCCTGCGAGATTTTACCCCTTTCGGGCCACAGACCATGGCGAATGACTTAGCGAAATTGACCCTCAGATCTAACCCCTGCATAAAGGCGTCAAAAGCATTTAAGCAGGTTTGCATACTATTTGCAGTTAGGGTCATTAAAACCGTGTCATCCGCGTACGATAACATCGGTATACATTTACCATTTACCCGGGGGAAATCAGCACAGCTTTTCAACAAAAAGGCTTCCAACCCATTGGTGTACACCAGAAACAGAAAAGGGGCCAGTATACACCCCTGACGAACCCACTCAGTTGATGGTATGGGTTTTGTCATCTCCCCTGTAGGCCCAAATCTAATCTTTACTGCAGTGGCAGCGTGTAGTCTACGAAGTAATGTGACCAATGGCTCCTCAAACCCCATAGACTCCATCATTTTCCATAATTTATTCCTACAAACAGTATCAAAGGCACTGGATAAATCCATGAAAGCCAGGTGGATACACCCACGCTTGGCTCTCATTTACTTACCCATGATCAGCGCCAGATTTAGGGACTGCTCAGTGGTCCCCTTACCCCGCCTAAAACCGTATTGGGATTCAACAATAATATCATTAGATTCGGCCCAGGTTTCTAAACGAGCCAGAATCACTCTGCCCATTAGTTTACAAGACTCATCTATTAGCGATATTGGCCTATAACAACAAGGGTCACATTTGTTGCCTTTTTTAAATATCGGGACCCATACCGCCTCTTGCCATGATGTCGGAATGCGACCTACTACAACTGCCTTAAACAATAATAATAAAAGGGGGGCCCACACCTCCATGTTATGTTTAAAAAAAGTCCAAGGGCACCGCATCCGGCCCTGGGGCTTTCAGTGCTATGCCCTTTTTGAGTGCGGTCTCTACCTCAGGAAGAGTCAAAGAGAGGCTAAGCGCCTTTGCAGATTCCCACTTAATATCGGGCGGCCCCTCGAAGCTAGTTACGAGTGGAGCCCCCTTAGGATTAAAGATACCCCCGTAATGTACCTTCCATATATCCCCTGGGATGTGTATCTGGAGGGAGTCCTTATCTTCACTTTTTAGGAAGGGGCGGTTTATAACCTCCCAAAAGAGTCGACTATCCTTTAATTCCGACGCTCTGCCCAGATCATCCCATGCCTGAATTTTTAAGTCATTTTTAGGTCTCGCCTGTCAATGCGCATGCGCATTGAGCTTGCGAGACTATGGGGGCTTAAAAAGACTTTAACCAACTTGCAAGGAATCGATGGCGATTCCTTGCAGTGCCCGTGAAATTCAAGCTCAATGCGCATGCGCATTGACATTAAAAGCGCGTGCACATGCCCCCAGCCGCCTGCCTTGCATGTCTTTTCCCTCAGCCGCACTCCTCCCACACCCCCGCTCCGCCCCCTCCCCTGCCTGCCGTGTCGCATTTCTTCAGGGCACCTCCCCTCATCAGTTCCCCAGCAGCATCTGTTCCCCAGCCTGCCGAGAGCAGCTCTTCCTGCTCCGCCCTCTCCCCACTCTCTCTCCCCTCACGACGCTCCTCCCGCTCCGCCCCCTCCCCACTCTCTCTCCCAGCACACCTCCCCCCTCCAGCATACAGCACGGAATTCAGGCATCAGCTGGACATGCGGAAAATTCCCCAGATTCTTATATCGCAACTTGTAGAGATTGCATAAACTGCTCGCTAAAGAAAGAAAGTTACACACTATTTTGTTCTGCAGCTCTTCCCGCTCCGCCCCTTGCTCTCCGCCCCCTGCCTCCCCAGCCGCCAGCACCTCCCCTCATCCGTTCCCCAGCAGCATCTGTTCCCCAGCCTGCCGACTCTTAGTCGATCAGCCTATAATCCACTTTACTGCTTGTCTTCCGTGAAACTGTCTGTTCTGCCTCGAGCGGAAGGAGGCTCAAGACGCAGCTTGCCTCTTGTGTCATACACCTATGCATCACCGCTTACAGTGCGGCTTCTTTGGTTGCAAGTCGCCTCCAGCACAGACCCTGCCCGATAGCTTTCAGTCTCTCCTACCCATCTGTTGGCGGAAGTCTCTGCTCTCCACACCGATTCCTCTCACAGAACGGGGCATGTTTCCGAGGGCGCCCATAACAAGGATGCTCCGCCAGCAGCTCTTCCCCTCCCCACTCTCTCTCCCAGCACACCTCCCCCTCGCTCCGCCCCCTGCCTCCCCAGCCGCCAGCATTCCACACTGACACAACCTGCCGAGAGCAGCTCTTCCTGCTCCGCCCTCTCCCCACTCTCTCTCCCCTCACGACGCTCTTCCCGCTCCGCCACCTCCCCCCCAGCACTCTAGCATACAGCACGGAATTCAGGCATCAGCTGGACATGCGGAAAATTTCCCAGATTTTTATAGCGCAACTTGTAGAGATTGCATAAACTGCTCGGTAAAGAAAGAAAGTTACACACTATTTTGTTCTGCAGCTCTTCCCGCTCCGCCCCTTGCTCTCCGCCCCCTGCTTCCCCAGCCGCCAGCACCTCCCCTCATCCGTTCCCCATCAGCATCTGTTCCCCAGCCTGCCGACTCTTAGTCGATCAGCCTATAATCCACTTTACAGCAACACATCGCCCATAACAAGGATGCTCCGCCAGCAGCTCTTCCCCTCCCCACTCTCTCTCCCAGCACAACTCCCCCTCGCTCTGCCCCTTGTTTAAAGCTTGAAAATACATCCCGCCTCTCCTCCCCCTTCCTTCCCTCCCCCCGGCTTCTTCCCACCCTCCTCCCTTTGCCCGAGGACATCACGAGAGCCGCTAACCCTCCTCCAGGAGCCAGATGATGAGGGAGGAGACGCACAACTGCGGACCTCTCCTGCTGGCACACGAACAACGTCACCTTCTTCACTCTTCAGCACACCAGCCATATTTTTGGGGGGCTAGCCAGAGTTGTTAAAGTTGAGCTATATGTACTGTGAAGCCAATGCAGACAGCGGCAAAGTGGCTTTGAACGAAACTCAAAACAAGTCACTCTCACTAGGGTCCGCAAGGCTTTAATGTCGAGAAAGAGTGCACGCTCTAAGAGCTGAAAAAATAGACAACGTTCGCGTTCACTCAAATTCTGTGATGCTTCTATCCACAGCTCGAAAAGTTATTTATAAAGAAAGAGACATCTCTCACTTTCCTCTCGTTCCTGCCAGCTGTCACCTCCACATTCCATATCCTCCGTACTTTTAATTTTGAATCATTATGTTGCCCTCCTTCTCCGTAACTCATTCTTTCTCCCGACTTTTCTTCCCTTTACTCCTTTGTTATCTACTCCCAACGTACTTCTCTCTTCTAATTTCATTTAATAGGTCGAGCCTGGTCAGCCCATGCACTGCTATGCAAGGTGTGCTGTATTGGAGTATGGACTTGAAGCCCTGCCCACTCTCTCCCCACCACCACATCCACCACCACCACCGCATCCACCACCACCGCATCCACCACCACATCCACCACCGCCACATCCACCACATCCACCACCACCACATCCACCACCACCACCACCACCACATCCAACACCACCACCACATCCACCATCACCACCACATCCACCACCACCACATCCACCATCACATCCACATCCACCATGATATCCACCGCCACATCCACCACCGCATCCACCACCACATCCACCACCACCACATCCACCACCGCCACATCCACCACCGCCACATCCACCACATCCACCACCACCACATCCACCACCGCCACATCCGCCACCACATCCACCACCACCACATCCACCACCACCACCACATCCACCGCATCCACATCCACCACCACCGCATCCACCACCGCATCCACCACCACATCCACCACCGCATCCACATCCACCACATCCACCAGCACATCCGCCACCTCATCCACCACCGCATCCACCACCACCACATCCACCGCATCCACATCCACCACCACATCCACCACCGCATCCACCACCGCATCCACATCCACCACCACATCCACCACCGCATCCACCACCGCATCCACCACCGCATCCACCACCACCACCACATCCACCACCGCATCCACCACCACCACATCCACCAGCACATCCGCCACCTCATCCACCACCACCACATCCACCACACCCACCACCAGCACTTCCACCACCACATCCACAACCACCACATCCACCACATCACCACCACATCCACCACCACATCCACCATCACCACCACCACCACATCCACCACCACCATATCCCCCAGATCCACCACCACCACATCTATATGTGTGTGGCTCTGTGTGTGTGTAGGTGCAAATGCAATGTTCTTGGATTTTTGTCACAATAAAATACACTGAACATAATCTTCACAAAAGTTATTTACAAACGTTTAAGCTATTGCCATTATAAATTAAATAAATTATTTAAGTATTAATTATTTACAAAAATTAAAAGCCATTGTTATTTGTAATATCAATACATCTAAGTCACGTAAATACAAAACATGTTGCATTACAAATGCTATAGGTGTCACATTTGCAAAAGTTATAACTATTGGCATTGTAAATGACAAAGCTATTAATTTAGCTATTTTCAAAAACAACACATAAATACAAGACCAATAGCTCCAACTTTTCTAATGCGAGACCTATTGCATTTCCAATGCTGGTTTCGTTTGGTGATCGCATCTCTAAGTTTTCCTTGCAGTTCTAACCAAACCCCTGTCAAGAGGCACTTGACGTAATGCCTTCGTTAGGCTAGATTGTGCTCTGGAACATTCTGAGTCGAACCATTTATGGATATTACCCGTGTTTCCTCTTGTAGGTCTCAGAAGATGGGATGCCACGTTTTCTAAAAGAGCTTCGAAGTTATCAATTATAACCTCTGGCTCGTTTGAAGGCATTAAGCAGGCTTCTAGCCTTTGTTTATTTGTCCTAAATATCTCCCGCTCTAGGAGTTTTGCATCCACCTTATCCCATCTTCTGGTAATCCCCTGGTTCTGACTAAATTTAATTGGATCTTCCACAACCTGCATTCTCTTAAAGGTAGGGCACAGACTCAAAATGAGTGGATTGTGATCACTCGCTGGGTTAGCCTGGATCTGAAAATCATTAATGAGGTGCATATATTTTCTTGAGACTAAAGCAAAATCAATAACACTCATCTGACCTCCCACGCCATGAAAAGTAGGGATACTTGGAGTTCTTGAAAAACTGGAAATATCTAGAACAGTTATTATGATGTTATTTAATGCCTCGCCTTGTTTTGAATGCTTAAAATGTGCAAGCGGCTCATCATTTAGGTCAACCAAGCCACAGACTCTTGAGCCACTGAACGTACACAAACAATAGTTAAAATCGCCAACCCACATAATAAACAAAGGAAATATGCTATTTGTTACTTTAACTAATTTGTCCTGTAATTTTTGTATAACCACAGTATTTTGGGCATCGAATATATTATAGTACCAATTGATTAAAAGCAAGGGGACCAAGAATAAATCCTTGATCACAAGCAATTGGAACCAAGGGCATGTCACCAGTGAATCAGTTTTTATTCTATCATGTTTTACAGAAATGGCTGTCATAAGGCCACCCTTAGCTCTTCCGGATTGTGAGGGTTCCGCAGGAACATTAAACGATTGGTAACCATCCAAACCGGGAGAACCCCTGCTCCATGTCTCCTGGAGACAGACTATATCGAAGGATCCCACAAATTTTAACCATGCCGGGTCCTCTAGTCTCCGTAAGAATCCGGCTATGTTCCATGAAATCAAGCGAAATAAATTGCCGCGAGTCATGCTATCTGAATCCTCCGTATAGGTTATTGTTTGTACCTGGGTTACCACATCAGCTCTAGTGGATTCTACCAATGGAATAGTACCTGGTACTGATGGGATAGGTTGTACGACCCGAGAGATGATTCTTTCGCCCAGTGGCAAGGTGGAATCAGTGGACGTCCAGTCACCATTCTGACACCCAATTGACATTGGTGGTCAGTCCACCATCTCTAAACAGCTATATCTATTCAGGGTGGGGATACCTCTCCAGTTATCTCTAAAAGATGGTTCTTGAGGAGGGTATCTAGTGGGGTTACCTCCCCAATCGACCCTGGTGGGGTATCTGTTGGAATTACCACCCCAATCCTCCCACTCTCTATCTAGCACTCGGTGGCCTACTCTATGCCAATTCTGTTCATCAGCTAAGTCATTGTAGGTCCCAGAAGGATAAAAGAAGGAAAGACGTTTTGTATCTATACCTTCAATCAAGTTTCGGGGGCCCCAAGAACAAATATGATTCACTGTGCGGGGATCCTTGAAGTTGACCAGAATGCGTCACCCTGAGTCAACTTCTTACCATTTCCCACCCAAGGGACTCTGCGAACCGTTAAAATCTGGCTCGACCAATAGGATGGTAGAGGGCGATTCTTGTTGAGCCAGTATCGGACCTTATTCATTAATGCCCAAGGAGGTTCGTCTGTGGGATCGGACAACTCCGGAACACCGGTCAGCACTACCACAAAGGGACTAGCCTCAGGGGGGAGATTAGCGGGAAATCTGCTGTAAGGCTTTGTCCTATGCGCATCCCTGTTGTCATTCCTCATGGGCGCTGCGATGGTATTATTAATCGCTCTATCCTGCACAGCCTGGTCTTTGGATTTTTCTGTAGTTTTCTTCTCTGTTACTACTACTGCAGCAGGGGAATTCGATGTTACAGTTTGCCCTTCAGCCACTGCTTTTGTTATCTGTGGGGCCACGGGTTTCTTAGTGGGTAATTTGGGTCCCCCCTGGCTTTAGTGTTCCCGGTATTAGTGGATTCCCCTTTGAAGCACTTACTAATTCAGCTAGCTGTTTTTCAATGCGTAGCAAACTCGTTTCTAAAGGCAAGAGGTATGATTTAATTAGCTCACCCACTTTGGTTAGAAATTGATTATCTGCCCCTATCTCAATCTCATTTCCTCCCCCAACTGGAATAATTGGAACATCGATGGTCATGTTTCCCGGTGGCTTATTTGTTACGGGTTCTAATGAATTTTTTGTTCTATTTTCCCCCTTCTTCTGTGCAAGGTTATTTAGGTTATTTCCCTTTTGCTTAAATAACTCCTGTGTTTTCTTGCCCTTTTTAGATTTCTGTTGATTCCTTCTTTTCTTAACAGCACCCTCCCTTTTACCCCTCAGCTGTCTTGTGACCTCTGGTGTAGTGTCCAAAGATAAATCTGGGGTTTTTTCGAGCTCCAGGCTAATCTGTGAGTCGGACAGAAGTTCCGATGCCGATAAGTCCACCACATTGGGTAGACTGTGCACGTCAGCGCAAACTTCTATCGAGGGGAGTATCCTAGTCAGATCAGGGGTTTTGGCGGTGGCAAAGTGGCCCAGAGAAGATCTTTTTTGAAGGGCGACAGCTAGATCTTGAGAAACTCTGCGTTCTAGGTCAGCAATTCCTTGATCAATAAAAGAGTTCGCCTTTATAAGAAAATTGTCTATGGGACCTACTATCTGACCCCCCTCAGCAGCAGTTTTACTCCTGCTTCCTCGTGTAGACATTTTCCTAGATAGGGATATAAAAGTTCCAGCCAAACGCTTGACACTTATGTGGGAACAGTATACATATACTTGGTACTAAAAACATAAATCATACAAAAATAGGCTTTGTAGCATAAAATAGAGGGGCTTAGGGGGTGAGCCCAGTCCGGTCTTAATCGGTCTATGCCGGGCTAAAACTGGCCCGCCCTTGGCCCGGGCTTAGCCCCGGGCTTGGACCCGGGCTTGGACCCGCGCGCGTCCCACGTGCGCGTAGGGGGTTGCTCCTATTACCGGATGAAGGACTAGGAGGGAGTGGAGCAAAGGGGCAGAGCGAGAAGAGAACCCAGGTGCGGCCGATGAGCTGGTACTTGGCCCCCTGGTCCTCGCAATCCCGCTACACGCCCGTGCAATATCCTCACACCGTGATCCCAAGTCAGTCTTGAAAACGGCAATGTCCCAGGGCTTGCGGCAGGCAAACAGCGTCTCTAGCCTCGAGCGGCACCAGCAGAGCGGGGCCGCGAGGCGCTGATAAGGGCGAAGGGGCGGAGCGAGAAGAGAACCCAGGTGCGGCCGATGAGCTGGTACTTGGCCCCCTGGTCCTCGCAGTCCCGCTACACGCCCGTGCAATATCCTCACACCGTGATCCCAAAGTCAGTCTTGAAAACGGCAATGTCCCAGGGCTTGCGGCAGGCAAACAGCGTCTCTATGCTCGAGTCAAGGGGAGTCAAGAAGTTATTCAATCCACGTCAAAAAAAAAAAAAAAGAAGAGGGTAAATAGAGGGTAAGTTGAGATAGGTCAGAAGGAGTAGTACTGCGCTATATGTGGGTACTATATACTAGCCTCCTTTAAATCCTTCAGTCCCTTCACGCTTTTGGACTGCGAGACTCAGCACAGACCTTGTTTGTGGAAACAGCCTGGAAGCTACCTGTTAAGGGCTAAGGAGGAGGGTGGGGCCGGGGAGCTTCGCAGAACTTGGTTAAAAACCCTGATTGCCCCCTCACTCCTCCACTCCTCTCACCACCACAATCACAATCACAGCTTCCGGGTCAGTCTCACCTCAAGGTCTGTCACTGACTATTTGTCAACTGTGTCCTGTGTCCTGCTCTGTTCCAGTCGCCTGTCCATCTCGCCTCTCGCCTCTCCTCGCCTCGGCAGCTCAGGGACCGGGCCTCAAACCATGACCATGTCAGTATCCAATCCAGCCCAGCGGAGCCTAGCAGACCCCTGATGTCGGAGGCAACACCCAGCAGAAACCGGCAATGAGCAGGAGTGGCGGTAATTATGGCAATTCGCGATAACTGCAATCGCAACTCGATACCCCCCTACAGTAGCTCACAATGAGGTGGTTTCTGTGGCACACAACGCGGCACACAGCACGGCGTTTCCCTGTAGCTCCCTGCAGTACACAGCGCGGCGTTTCCCTGCAGCTCCTCGCGGCTCCGGCGCTTCCGTCGCTTCCGTCGCTCCGCCCCGGAGTCAATCAATAAAGCAACAATGCAGCAATGGCATTGAGTGGTCAAAGTATGGCCATACCACTTGTTTTCGCCGCCATTTGCCTACTTGTCTCTCTGCTGGGCTTCAGTCCCCCAGCGGTCACTGCTCTACCGAGGAGATAGGGGGAGGGCGGGATTTGGGGGGGAGCCTCCTCCACCTGAAAGGTGGAGACAGTTTCCCACAGCGTGGGACGCCTTGACACTTTTTTTCACCGCTGTTTGCCTGCTGATCACTCTACTGGGCTCTGCTGGAGTGTGACTCAGTACCCCAGCCGTCACTGTTCTACCGAGGAGGAGAGAGGAGCCTCCTCCCCCTGAAAGGCGTGGACAGTCTCCCTCGGTGCAGGACGCGTGCGGGAGCACCCAGGCCGTGCCCGGGTGAAGCCCTGGCCATGGGCTGGCCGGTCTGCGCCCATCCCTGGCTGGATGTGGCTTGGCTGGGCTGGGCTGGGCCCCCACCCCTCTTTTTAGAGTCTGGCTTTGTATATGGAAGATCAACGGCCTCTGGTTCCTGAACGAGAGGGGAGACGGCAGACAAAAGCATTGGACAGGTCTGTCTTTCTCACCCTTCTCTGCTTTAAATCTAAAAATATATAAATTAGAAACTCTAATGAGATACAGGAATGGGCAAACAAAAATCAGTCCAGACAACTGGGAAAGGGCCTTTAAAACAAGTGGCCGCTATCAAAGCCATTACCAGTTATCTAACCAATGCAATGGGCTTATTAAACAATTAAATTACTAATGCAGAGGAAAAACTGGCCGGGACTAAGTCTGCCCTACACAATGCTATGGATAAAGCCACTCGGAGATATTTCAATAGGGCCAACGATTAGCACTAATAAGAAAATATCTACTGCACCCTGTGTTTTAATGACTCATTTCAGAAGTGTGCCAAAACTGCGACTAAATGTGCCAGAAACCTGGGAGGAGCTTAAAAACAAGGTGATACATTGGCTGGCAAAATAATCCAGGAGTATAAACTGTCTTGCTCAAGAAATAATAATGGTCAGTAGAATAAAATGGATAGGTCATTCAAAAAACAAGCATTTGCAATGCAATAGGTCTCGCATTAGGAAAGTTTGAGCTATTGGTATTGTAAATGACAAACTTTTTATTTAGGTGTTGGTTTTGAAAATAGCTAAATTAATAGCTTTGTCATTTACAATGCCAATAGTTATAACTTTCGCAAATGTGACACCTATAGTATTTGTAATGCAATATGTGTTGTATTTACGTGACTTAGATGTATTGATATTACAAATAACAATGGCTTTTAATTTTTTTAAATAATTAATACTCAAATAAAATGTATTTGTGGGACCCGGCCTCGTGGCGTGGTCCTACTCCTCCCCCATGACGGGCCCGGGGCGACATCGGCTCTCCATCGACCCGCGGCAGCCCCCCTGGCAGCCCACGGCTCTCCCCCCTGGAACCCGACAAACCCTGCTCGCCCCAACCCTGCCGGTCCGGCCACCACCCCGGGCCGCCCTTCCAAGCCCGACTCCATCTTGGGCCCATCACGTCCCGAGCATGTGGCCTCGGCCCGACCCCGGCCGCGGCCCCCAGCAAAGCCCTGACATCGAGGCACCAAGATCCGCCCAGGTGGTAGAGTGGCCACTTGACGAATCCAGGAGGAGGGGAGTTCTGATGGCCCTCCAGTCGTCCCCGGACGCCTGGTATCGATCGCCCTCCGGCCTCCCTGGTCGCTGGCTCCACCCCCCTGCTGGGTGTCTGGACCCTCTCATCCCGGCCCCTCTGACCCCCAGGCGCAAGGGTCCGGACATCAAAGGACTCCAGTCCTATATCTGGGCCAGCCCTGGATAAGGACTCCAGTTGTATCTTGGAGTCGAAGCCCTGCTGACCTCGTCGCGGCTGATCCTAATAAGAACTCTTGTACTTGGAACCTAGAACCTCGGAGCCCTGCTGACGCTGACGCGGCCCGACCACGCTGAACCATCCTCGGAGCCCTGCTGACGCCGTCGCGGCCCAACCACGCTGAACCATCCTCGGAGCCCTGCTGACGCCGTCGCGGCCCGACCACGCTGAACCATCCTCCGAGCCCTGCTGACGACTCCTTGCACCCCCCAGGCTCGAGGATTGAGAGCTGTGCGCCGGGTATCCTAGTACCAGTTGGTACCCAGACTGTCCCGCTACCCCTTTCCCCGGATACCGAGACTTTACGGATCCCTCGATCCCCCTGTACATATTGCTGCGAGAACTTGCCTTTATTCTTTATATAAAGACTCCTAAGAATCTACTCTCGTGTGGTGTCCCTTTGTAGTGGTGTGATTGCTCGGCTGTTACGATTGTAGGATAGGAGCCTCGCCAAGGAGGCCTCTCGACGGCGCTCGGCCAATTCCATACGGAGAGGTGGGTCTCGGGGTGGTCAGTCAGACATCTTCTGTCTCCCCTGGGATCGCCTTTCTAACAGTATTGTAATTTAGTGAGGCTGTGGTGGCGCATAGTGATGCTGTGGTGGCGCATAGTGATGCTGTGGTGGCGCATAGTGATGCTGTGGTGCCCTCCCTCGCCCTGAGTGATGCTGTGGTGCCCTCCCTCGCCCTGAGTGATGCTGTGGTGCCCTCCCTCGCCCTGAGTGATGCTGTGGTGCCCTCCCTCGCCCTGACTGATGCTGTGGTGCCCTCCCTCGCCCTGACTGATGCTGTGGTGCCCTCCCTCGCCCTGACTGATGCTGTGGTGCCCTCCCTCGCCCTGACTGATGCTGTGGGCGTGCCAGGGCGATAGACCGATAGAGCCAGGGTGATAGACCGATAGAGCCAGGGCGATAGACCGATAGAGCCAGGGCGATAGACCGATAGAGCCAGGGCGATAGACCGATAGAGCCAGGGCGATAGACCGATAGAGCCAGGGCGATAGACCGATCGAGCCAGGGCGATAGACCGATAGAGCCAGGGCGATAGACCGAGCCAGGGCGATAGACAGAGCCAGGGCGATAGACAGAGCCAGGGCGATAGACAGAGCCAGGGCGATAGACAGAGCCAGGGCGATAGACAGAGCCAGGGCGATAGACAGAGCCAGGGCGATAGATAGATAGAGGGCAATAGATAGATAGAGGGCGGGCGATAGATAGATAGAGGGCGGGCGATAGATAGAGTGAGGGCGGGCGATAGATAGAGTGAGGGCGGGCGATAGATAGAGTGAGGGCGGGCGATAGATAGAGTGAGGGCGGGCGATAGATAGAGTGAGGGCGGGCGATAGAGTGAGGGCGGGCGATAGATAGAGTGAGGGCGGGCGATAGATAGAGTGAGGGCGATAGATAGAGTGAGGGCGATAGATAGAGTGAGGGCGATAGATAGAGTGAGGGCGATAGATAGAGTGAGGGCGGGCGATAGATAGAGGGCGGGCGGGCGATAGATAGAGGGCGGGCGGCGATAGATAGAGGGCGGGCGGGCGATAGATAGAGGGCGGGCGGGCGATAGATAGAGGGCGGGCGGGCGATAGATAGAGGGCGGGCGGGCGATAGATAGAGGGCGGGCGGGCGATAGATAGAGGGCGGGCGGGCGATAGATAGAGGGCGGGCGGGCGATAGATAGATAGAGGGCGGGCGATAGATAGAGTGAGGGCGATAGATAGATGGTTGTGTGTGGGGTTGAGTGTGTGTGCCTGGTTGTGTGTGTGCCTAGTTGTGTGTGTGCCTGGTTGTGTGTGTGTGTGGGGTTGTGTGTGTGTGGGGTTGTGTTTGTGTGGGGTTGTGTGGGTGTGTGGTTGTGTGGTTGTGTGTGTGTGTGGTTGTGTATGCGGTTATGTGTGCTATGCTTTGTTTTGCTATGCTATGTTTTGTATTGCAATGTTGTGTTATGCTATGCTATGTTTTGCTATTCTATGATATGTTTTGCTATGCTTTGTTGGGTTTTGTTAAGCTATGCTATGTTTTGTTGTGTTTTGCTATGTTTTGTTATGCTGTGTTGTTGTGTTTTGTTATGCTATGTTTTGTTATGTTAGGTTATGCTATGTTTTGTTATCCCTTTAACTGCTGCCGTCGGCCGTTGCGAGCACAACCTCGCTGGTGATGCGAACGTCCAACGGCCGACGCGGCCCCGCTGCAAAAAACCGGCTGTGGCTAAGTGTTATGCTATGCTATGTTTTGTTTTGCTATCCTAGGTTTTGCTATGCTATGCTATGCTTTGTTATGCTATGCTATGTTTTGTCGTTATGCTATGTTTTGTTATGCTATGCTTTGTTTTGCTATGCTATGTTTTGTTATGCTATTGTAGGCTTTGCTTTGTTATGCTATGCTTTATGCTATATTTTGTTATACTATGTTTTGCTATGTTTTGCTACGCTATGTTTTGTTATACTATGCTTTGTTATGCTATGCTATGTTTTGTTGTATTTTGTTATGCTATGTTTTGTTATGTTATGTTCTGCTATGTTTTGTTGTATTTTGTTATGCTATGTTTTGTTATGTTATGTTCTGCTATGTTTTGTTGTATTTTGTTATGCTATGTTTTGTTATGTTATGTTCTGCTATGTTTTGTTGGGTTTTGTTATGCAATGCTAGGTTTTGTTATACTATGCTAGGTTTTGTTTTGCTATGCTTTCTTATGTTATGTAATGCTACACTATGTTTTGTTTTGTTATGCTATGCTATGCTTTGCTATCCAATTCTTCGTTTTGTTATGCTACGCTTTCTTATGCTATGTTTTGTTACGCTATGCTTTGTTTTGTTGTGTTTGGTATGCTATGCTGTTTTGCAATGCTATAAGTTGTGTTATGCTATGCTATGTTTTGTTTTGTTATGCTGTTTTGTTGTGTTTGGTATGCTATGCTTTGCTATGCTATGTTTTGTTTTGCTATGCTATGTTTTGCTATCCTGGGGTGGGGTTGTGTGTGGGTGGGGTTGTGTGGGGGTGGGGTTGTGTGTGGGTGGGGTTGTGTGTGGGTGGGGTTGTGGGTGTGTGGGTGGGGTTGTGGGTGTGTGGGTGGGGTTGTGGGTGGGGTTGTGGGTGTGTGGGTGGGGTTGTGGGTGTGTGGGTGGGGTTGTGGGTGTGTGGGGTTGGGTGTGTGTGTGTGTGGGGTTCGGGGTGTGTGTGGGGTTGGGGGGTGTGTGAAGTTGGGGGTGTGTGTGGGGTTGGGGGTGTGTGTGGGGTTGGGGGGGGGTGGGGTTGTGTGTGTGTGTGTGTGTGGGGTTGTGTGTGTGTGTGTGTGTGTGGGGTTGTGTGTGGGGTTGTGTGTGGGGTTGTGTGTGGGGTTGTGTGTGTGGGGTTGTGTGTGTGGGGTTGTGTGTGTGGGGTTGTGTGTGTGGGGTTGTGTGTGTGGGGTTGTGTGTGTGGGGTTGTGTGTGTGGGGTTGTGTGTGTGGGGTTGTGTGTGGGGTTGTGTGTGGGGTTGTGTGTGCGTGGGGGGTTGTGTGTGTGTGTGGGGTTGTGTGTGTGGGGTTGTGTGTGTGTGTGGGGTTGTGTGTGTGTGTGGGGTTGTGTGTGTGTGTGTGGGGTTGTGTGTGTGTGTGGGGTTGTGTGTGTGTGTGGGGTTGTGTGTGTGTGTGTGGGGTTGTGTGTGTGTGTGTGGGGTTGTGTGTGTGTGGGGTTGTGTGTGGGGGGTTGTGTGTGGGGGGTTGTGTGTGTGGGGGGTTGTGTGTGGGGGGTTGTGTGTGTGTGTGGGGTTGTGTGTGTGGGGGGTTGTGTGTGTGTGTGGGGTTGTGTGTGTGTGGGGGGTTGTGTGTGTGTGTGTGGGGTTGTGTGTGTGTGTGGGGGGTTGTGTGTGTGTGTGGGGGGTTGTGTGTGGGGGGTTGTGTGTGGGGGGTTGTGTGTGGGGGGTTGTGTGTGGGGGGTTGTGTGTGGGGGGTTGTGTGTGTGGGGGGTTGTGTGTGGGGGATTTTGCGTGTGTGTGGTTGTGTGTTTGTGTGGGGGTTGTGTGGGGGGGTAGTATGTGTGGGGGGTAGTATGTGTGGGGGGTTGTATGTGTAGGGGGTTGTATGTGTGGGGGGTTGTATGTGTGGGGGGTTGTATGTGTGGGGGGTGTATGTGTGGGGGGTTGTATGTGTGGGGGGTTGTGTGTGGGGGGTTGTGTGTGGGGGGTTGTGTGTGGGGGGTTGTGTGTGTGTGGGGGGTTGTGTGTGTGTGTGCGGGGTTGTGTGTGTGCGGGGTTGTGTGTGTGCGGGGTTGTGTGTGTGTGTGCGGGGTTGTGTGTGTGTGCGGGGTTGTGTGTGTGTGCGGGGGTGTGTGTGCGGGGTTGTGTGTGTGCGGGGTTGTGTGTGTGCGGGGTTGTGTGTGTGCGGGGTTGTGTGTGTGCGGGGTTGTGTGTGCGGGGTTGTGTGCGCGGGGTTGTGTGCGCGGGGTTGTGTGCGCGGGGTTGTGTGCGCGGGGTTGTGTGCGCAGGGTTGTGTGCGCAGGGTTGTGTGCGCAGGGTTGTGTGCGCAGGGTTGTGTGTGCATTTTTTTATAAATGTAAATGAAGTACGGAATGTAAATGTGAGATCTGTGTGTGTGGTAACACAAAGACTGTTTTAAATCAGCCAAGTTTAGACCGACCACAGAAGGCCTTTTAACTGAAGTCTTCTCATTCTTTCAACACAGTGTGAGGGTTATGCAAATGACTGCACAAATAGCTGCTTCCTAACATTAAAGTCCGATAACTTTTCTATTGCAGGCCAACCTTGTAAATGATAAATGAAAAGGTAAATGTAAGCAAGGGACAACCTTTAACATCGAACATTCTGCAAGTATATGAAACAAATATAAATGTGCTGGGAGATTATCCTCGGAGCACGCGGCAATGTCATTTGCATTGCAGACAGCTGGCGTGAGAAGATGTGCCTTCCAGCCTTAGCTCGGCTGCGCCACCAGCATTAGTGATGCAGCAGCAGAAACAGAGGCGTTCTCGTCAGCATGCACGCCGCGGCCAATCCTGATGCCCAGACCAGTGCGCAGCCGCTGCACGCTCTGTTCAGACTGGAAGGGGCGGGGCTGCTCCTTTGGGAGAACAAATGGGATCTTGCATGATTAACTTGGCAGTTAAATAATAGTGTTGGTATCTAAGGGGAGAACAGGGGTCCAAGAGGCGTCCTGCAAGCTTATGGTGTATATCGCATCTCACACTTGTGTTCCTTTGTGCAAATACATCTATAAATCAACACCTCTGATAAAGCTGTACTCCTCGCCACGTCATCATCTGTGTAGGCTGCCTAGTTTAAGTTATTATTTCTCGGACTTCCTAAACTAGTCTTTGTCAGGGTTTACAGTTAAGAGGCATGGAGGCCAGTACTAGATTTGGAATAAAGGCGCTGAAGTATGCCACGAATCCAGAATCTATGGAAAGCACTTTAATGCCCTTTGAGATTTCTAGATAAATTGCTACGCCATTACAGACATATGTTTAGCAGGATAGCAACGGTATACCTGCTTCACACTGTAACACTGTTGGGCTGGAGAATTACAAATCAACCCATTTAACAAGCAGCTCTCGGCATTGCTGTGGCGGGGGAGCGATTTAGCCAAATCCCCTTCTCACGTCGCACAGCCATTAATTGTTAGTGTGGGATTATTACAGAGGGCGCATCCTTTTCAGTCTTGGCGGGAGCCAACAGGTCTTGCAGGGAGGAGGTGAAGTGGGCTTGGGGCGGTTTGTGTGTGTTTTTAAAACCAAAGTGTATATATATATAAAATAAGAAAACCCAGGGGTGCATTGCGGTAAGGGATAGAGACCTGGGGCACAAGAAGAGAGAAGCGAAATGGAAACAAGCTCTCGGCATTGCGTGGTGGGGGCAGGGGAGCGTCATTGCGAGGCCGGGGAGTGGCTTCCTTTGAAGTCTGATGCCGAGGCTCAGACAAATGGTGTGGGATGCGGCTGGCGATGTGCACGCGCCTGGCTCACATGAACTGTACCAGATCCGCAGTTTTAGGTAGACTTTTGAAAGCCTTACTATAATCTCGACAAACAAGCTTTGCTAAAGCAATGCTTTAGTCGAGACCTAAAAAAAAAAAAACTGCGAGGGCAATTTCGTGGTTAACAACTTTCACTCCCCCCAGCTGGTTAGAACTTTACTCTTTGGACTGGGACGCAGTCGAAATTTTGAGATCACAAAAGCGAATATACAAGCTGAACACTGGGCTTTTTCTATGGGCCAGAAATGCCTTTAGAAAAGGTTAATACTCATGCACAATCAGTTACTGGTCGAGCATAATTTTACCCAGCACCTACCTATGCCAATTACCAAACCATGCATAACAATTCAGAATTATGGTGGACAGGATTGGCAATCAGGAGCGGAAGTAAGGAAGGATATAAACCCCACTGATGCACACCATGTAGGCTGTGAAATTCGGTATTTAAAATAGGGGCAACTCGACCCGTACAAACCTAGTAATCAAGACTTGTATGTAGCGGGAGTAAAAAACAAACTAGTAAATACAGAATGGTTGGAGGCAATTAGTCAATCCCATCTAGTCTGGATGCAAGAGATGAGAGTAATAGATTAGTTTCATGTAGAGGGTTTTAGTTCATATCTAACCCCCGCAACCCCTCAGAGGGAGGGCGGACAAAGGGAGGCCTGGCAGTTTTAATATCAATAACTTCATCACTGAAATTACTTAGGTCTTTTATGTCCTCTCCTTATTTTCAATGTTTCTATTTACAAACAAAAGGGAAAATAATTGTTGTTCTTAATTAATTTTCAGAACTATGTTTTTGATAGTAAATGTTATTATGGATTTAAGTAACAAGATGGAATCATTTCTAACCTATATGAACAAGTTACTTACCTTCGGTAACGATATATCTGTAAGAAACAGTAGTTAGTATTAGATTCCTTACCTTAGAATATCCCCAGGCGTCAGTCTGGATCCGGAAACTTTTGCGTAGCAGTACCCCTGCGCGTCGGTAGGCGTCGTCTGCAGGCGTCCCCTGCGGCTCCGCGTCGTCGGCGTCGTGCGCCGTGATGACGTCGCTGGAGTATATAGACGCCGCCTCCGCGCGCTGACGTCAGTTCTTTGCACACAGCTTTTCCGCGCCAGAACACGCAGAGCCATGTGAGAACCAACACTGGTGCCATTTGAAACTAGGGCCCTGAAAGGGATGTCCCTAACCCTAGGTATCAGTTCGCAGAACGGGGAGGATGGGCGGGGCGGTAAGGAATCTAATACTAACTACTGTTTCTTACAGATATATCGTTACCGAAGGTAAGTAACTTGTTCATCTGAAAGAAACAGGTTAGTATTAGATTCCTTACCTTAGAATAGATACCCCAGCAATACCAACCCCGGTGGTGGGTCTGCGAACCAATACAACCTACACCAGAAAGTCCTGGAGGACCGAACGGCCAAAGAAGCCATCCCTCCGGACTTGACTGTCCAGGCAGTAGTGCCTCGCAAAGGTGTGCAGCGAGGCCCACGTGGCCGCCTGGCAAATGTCCTGCAAAGGGACTCCCCGGCCCAGGGCAGTAGTAGCCGCCGTGGCCCGAGTGGAATGGGCCCTCAGCCCAACAGGAGGCTCCTTCCGAGCCAAAGAGTAGCATGCTTTGATGCACAGGACGACCCACCGAGAGATGGTCCGTTTCTGTACCGCCCTTCCCTTCTTCTCACCCACGTAGCCAACAAACAGTTGGTCATCCACCCGGAACTGGCGTGTGCGATCCATATAGAATGAAAGCGCACGTTTTGGGTCCAGACGATGGAGCCGCTCTTCATCCTTTGAAGGATGCGGAGGCGGGAAGAAGGAGGGCAAGGTGATGGACTGCCCAATGTGAAAAGCAGAGACTACCTTGGGCAGGAAAGAAGGTCTGGTCCGAAGAACCACCTTACCAGGATGAACAGACAAGAAAGGAGGTTGAACAGAAAGAGCCTGGAGCTCACTCACTCTCCTGGCAGAGGTGATGGCTACCAGGAAGGCCGTCTTTAAGGTGAGAAGACGGAGAGGACAGGAATGAAGGGGCTCAAAGGGAGCGCACATCAGGAAAGTCAAAACCAGGTTCAAGTCCCACTGAGGCATCACGAACGGAGCTGGAGGATACATGTGCGTGATGCCCTTTAAGAATCTTAACACAATAGGGGACTTGAACAAAGATGGCTGATCAGGTAGCCTCAAGAAGGCGGAAAGGGCAGAAAGATAGCCCTTGATAGTGCCCAGAGCAGAGCCCTGCTGGGCAAGGGAAAGGAGGAAGAGGAGAACCTCAGATAGAGGGGCAGAAAGGGGATCCACAGCCTTTGCTGTGCACCATGCCACAAATCTGTTCCACCGGCAGGCGTATACCGACTTTGTGGAGGGACGCCTGGCTGCCAGAATGACATCACAGACTTCAGGAGGCAAGTCAAATGGCCTCAACTGTCGCCGCTCAATCTCCACGCATGGAGGTGGAGACTGGACAGGTTCGGGTGGAGGACCGTCCCCTGCTGCTGCGACAGAAGGTCCTCCTGAAGGGGCAGGCGGATCGAGGGACCGACTGTCATGCTGAGTAGCTCGGGATACCAGTACCTTCGAGCCCAGTCCGGAGCCACAAGGATAACTTGGGCCCGGTCGCGCCTGATCTTCTTCAGCACTCTGGGCAGAAGTGGTATAGGCGGAAAGGCGTACAACAGACCGCAACTCCACTCGCGCCGAAAGGCGTCGCCGAGCGAGTGCCGTCTTGGAAACTCCAACGCGCAGAACTGATGACATTGCGCGTTCTCTTCTGTGGCGAATAGATCTAACCAAGGCTCTCCCCATTGCTGAAAGAGGCCTCTCGCCACATCCGAGTTCAGACGCCATTCGTGATCCACCGAGCACCGACGGCTGAGTTCGTCCGCCCTGGCGTTCAGAGAACCTGCCAGGTGTTGAACCGTCAGAGTCACGCCCTGACGTTCCAGCCATTGCCAGAGGCGCAGAGCCTCTTGGCAAAGGGTCCACGACCCCACACCGCCCTGTTTGTTGCAGTACCACATGGCGGTGGTGTTGTCCGTGAACACCTGCACTACACTCCCGTTGACAAAGGGGAGGAATGCCTTCAGTGCCAGGCGAATCGCCCGCAGCTCCAACATGTTGATATGGAGCCGGGACTCCGCCGGAGACCAGAGGCCTCTGATCTCCGCCTCTCCCAAGTGGCCACCCCAGCCTTGGAGGGACGCGTCCGTCACAACCACGTGCTCCGGCTGGGGAAGGGAGAGGGATCTGCCCCTGACCCAATCGCGGTCTGTAAGCCACCACTGCAACTGTCTCGCAGTGCCCTCCGAGATCAGGACATGGTCGGATAGGTTGCCCTGATGCTGGGCCCACTGAAACTTCAGGTCCCACTGCAGAGCCCGCATCCGCCATCTGGCGTGATGCACCAGAAGGATGCAGGAGGCCATCAGCCCCAGAAGCCGCAGCGTCAACCTGACCGAAACCCGGGATAACGGCTGAAAGATGGGAATCAGAGCCTGAATATCCCGGACCCGCCGTTCCGGGGGATAAACCCGAAACTGCGCCGAGTCGAGAACCGCTCCGATGAAAAGGAGCTTTTGAGAGGGACACAGGTGTGATTTCGGCACATTGACGGAAAACCCCAACTCGTGCAGGAGGTCTGCCGTCATCTGAAGGTGGTGGACGACTGTTTGGGGCGAGCCCGCCTTCAACAGCCAGTCGTCGAGGTAGGGGAAGACTGAAACCCCTAACCGGCGCAGATGAGCTGCGACCACCGCCATCACTTTCGTGAACACCCGTGGGGCGCTGGTAAGGCCGAATGGGAGCACGATAAACTGAAAATGCTCGTGGCCTACCGTGAACCGCAGGTAACGCCGGTGGGCCGGCAGGACGGGGATGTGAAAGTACGCATCCTGCAAGTCCAACGCTACCATCCAGTCTTGTGGGTCTAGAGCAGCCAAGACCTGAGCCAAAGTCAACATCTTGAACTTCTCCTTCCGGAGGAAGCCGTTGACGTTCCGTAGATCCAAGATAGGACGCAGGCCTCCCTTGTCCTTCTTGGGTACCAGAAAGTAGTGGGAGTAGCAACCACACCCTACTTCTGGCCCAGGAACGCGCTCGATGGCCCCCTTGGCCAAGAGGGCCGTAACTTCCTCCTGCAGAAGTGTCAAGTGGTCCCCCGACACACGGTTGTTCTGCGGTGGCATGGCTGGAGGAGTGGACTCGAAGGGGAGGGCATAGCCCCTTCGGACAAGCTGCAGCACCCACCTGTCCGATGTTATCGCGCGCCAGCGGGAGTGGTGATGGCGAACCCTGCCACCCACTGGCGTCACGTGAGCCCGAAAGCTCGGACTAGGAAGGCTTGGATGCCGCAGCGGAGGGAGGCGTGGACTGACCACGACGCTGGCCTCTACCGCCACCACGGCGGAAACCACGGGCGCCACCGCGCTGGGGAGCGCTCTGCGCCGCGTGGCTGGCAGCACGTGTGGGACCTCCTCTCCCTTGGCCACGAAAGGGCCGAAACGAACCCGTCTGCTGGCGCTGGGTCTGGGTCGAGAGACCCAAGGACTTGGCCGTGACCCTGGAGTCCTTGAAGCGCTCCAGCGCGTGGTCCGCTTTGTCACCAAATAGGCGACTGCCATCAAATGGCATGTCCATAAGCGTATTTTGGACGTCTGGTGAGAAGTTGGCAGATCTCAGCCAGGCATGGCGACGAATCGCCACCGTAGTGGACATGGCCCGTCCCAGTGAGTCCGTGGTGTCCAGACCACAACGGATCGAGTACCGCGCCGCATCCCGGCCTTCAACAAAGGCCCGGGTGAGCTTGTCCCGCACTTCCTGGGGGCATTGCGGCAAACACTCCTCGACCGTATCCCACAGGGAGTGGGTGTAGCGGCCCAAGAGGCACGCGGTGTTACAAGACCGCAGCCCAGCACTCAAAGAGGAAAACACTTTCTTTCCGAATTGGTCGTACCTCTTTGATTCCCGGTCGGGCGGAGCCGACGGAAATGCGGACTGCGAAGTGGAGGCCTGGATCACCAGACTCTCCGGGGAGGGATGGGTGGACAGGAAGGCAGGGTCGTCCGCGCAGGGACGGTGACGCCTGGCAACGTTCCGGTCAACCGGCGCACCAGAGGCGGGCCTGGACCAGGTGCCCAGAAGGACATCCGTCAGGGCCTCATTAAACGGCAGCAGAGGCTCCTGGGGGCATGACTGCGGTTTAAAAACTTCCGTCAGGATATTCGGTTTGACCTTCGCGACGGGGAGCTCAAGGTGTAAGGCCTTGGCAGCCCTCATCAGGACCACCGAATAGGCAGCACCCGCCTCGGACGCCACAGGGGACGGAGAGACAAACCCAGGGTTGGGCGACTCGTCCAGGCCACTGGCATCACCCAGATCACCTACCCAGTCCACATCGTACTGGCAGGCACGGGATAGAGGGTCCTCAGACCCCTCCCAACCCTCTCCATACTCCTCCTCGTCATACCCATATTCTGGGTCGACGATATAGACATCGGGGTCAACGGGCCCCATCGGCGTCGGGTCCGGCGTCGGCCGACGCCGGTCCGGCTCCGAGTCCGGAGTCGGGGAGGAAAGGGGGGTGGCGCCGCGCGGCGTCGGTGCCGGGGACCCGACGCCGGCCGGAGCCGACGGCGGAGTCGCTGCACCACGCGGGGGCGGTACCATGGGCTGGCCCACAGGAACCGACGCCGGAGAGGCCGGGAGACCAGCCGGCGACGAACCAGAGGGAACCAGCGGCGCCGGGGCCGGAGCCACCGGCGGCGCCGGGGCAGGAGCACCCGAACCGCTCGGGCCCCCAGACGGGACCGACGGGCCCGCAGGCGCCGAAGGCCCCGCCGGAGAAGACCTCGCCCTCATAGCAATGAGGAAGGCCTCGATCTCCTCACGCGACGCGCCTTCCCCAGGGACCGACAGGTGTGGGGTAGACGGCGTCGGCGACCCATGCGGGACCGCGGGGGTGGGGTCACCCGAGCCCCCGGCCGCAGCACGCGGGCGTCGGGGGGAGTCGGGGGTGCGATGGCGACGCCCCGACTTCTTGTGCTTACCTGACGAGCCGGAGGAATGGTGGCGACTCCCGGAGCGCCCATGGCGGCTCCGCGACCGCTCCCTCGACCGCTCCCTCGACCTCCGACCGGACCGGGACCGCTCTCGACGCGGGGCCGACAACCGGAGTTCGAGAAGCTTGCGGGACCGCTCCCGCCTAGCTTTTCCAGTCAAGGCCCGACAGTCGACGCAGGACTCCACGTCGTGGTCCGCGCCCAGACACCGGAGGCAGAGTCGATGGTGGTCGGTGACCGACATCATGCGGTCGCACTCGTCACAACTCTTGAAACCGGGCATCCTACCGGCACCGTAAAGATCAATCAGTTAACAAAAAACTTGGTCAAAAGACCGGAGTACTGCTCTTCGGATCTGCGCTAACTGGCGCGGAAAAAAGAAGAACTGACGTCAGCGCGCGGAGGCGGCGTCTATATACTCCAGCGACGTCATCACGGCGCACGACGCCGACGACGCGGAGCCGCAGGGGACGCCTGCAGACGACGCCTACCGACGCGCAGGGGTACTGCTACGCAAAAGTTTCCGGATCCAGACTGACGCCTGGGGATATTCTAAGGTAAGGAATCTAATACTAACCTGTTTCTTTCAGATTAAGTATGATTATATACTAATATGACTAGGGGATTTTAATCTGAGTGTATGTAGTAGGAGGGGGAAACGAAAGGGTGCAGCTAATTAAAAACAGATGGGGAAGGAATTACGCATTTTTTGCACACCCATATGCAGAGGCAAAAAATGAACTTATTTTTAAATATAGTTTGGATTTGCTGAACCATTGTAAAGGGGAAGATCGATTAATAGTTCCATCCTATTATGGAAATGGTATAAGCTCCTCAATTGATCATATTTTGATGACTGAAAACAGACAGCGACTAACTGAATGTGTTGTTATTGGCCCAAATGTTCTCAGTGATCAGGTGATCCTGACAGCGGTCCTTAAAATAAATATTGCAAGCTTTAATGGACCGCAAAATATAAATCAAATTGAAATCAAGGGCTTAAATGGAATTAGCTTTAAATGGGCAAATATAGATAGTATAGCTATTACAGGGAAAATTAGAGAAAACCTTGGATTTTTATATATGTACGGATCTGGAGTCCCTACCAGAATAAATTATGATATCCTTCTGCAAAAATATGGTAGAAATTTCAGAGTAATTAAGATGCCCCCCTAGAAATCAAGGAAATAATAAGAGGGGATAAGAGGGGATGGTTTAATAAGGACTGTTCGGCTGTAAATAGAGATCTGAGGAAAGCCTGACGGGACACCCCGAGAGACAGGGAAAAAATCTGCAAACTAAGAGTCATGTATAAACTTGCCCTAGAAAAAAGAAAAAGGGCGTTGAAAGATATTTGGGATGACTTACTGTAGGCTGCTGATTTAAAAGACAAGTCCCTTTTCTGGAAAATAATAAACCAACCCCTTTTGAAGGGCAGAGTTGAACCTGGGGTGGAGTCAAACATGCAACAAAGGGATCGGTTACAACCCTTTGGTATTATTTTCAGTCCAGAAAATTGTTAGAGTTGGCAGCGTCATTCGTGTTTTTTAATTGACGCTGTCGATATCCCATCTATAAGTTTAGAAGAGGTCACTACTGCCTTAATGAAAGCTGCGAATGGTAAGGCCTGGATAGGGTCCCAATAGATACCTTTAAGACACATGCCCCTCTATGGGCTCCTTTGCTGACACAAGTATGCAATTCTACAGTCAAGGGTTTCCTCCCTCAAAGGAGGTCGCTCCCTCGCAGCTCCCCAGCCTTAACCTGGTATCGTAGCGCTGCTCGCGCTGTTTCTGCTGAACTCGTTTTGGATTAAGCTGCTCTGCCATCACTTAATTGAAAGACTGCGCATTGTTTGCCGATTGATTGGACATTGCTGCCTCTGCCTTAGATTTCATTGCCACGCTGCGCCGCTAGACTGCTCATTAATTATTTAATAATTTGACATTGCTGCCTGTGCCTGCTTGCAGAATCGCGCCTGATTGTGCCGATCTCACTGGTGTTGTTGTGACCTCCATTACCTGTACCCCAAGCTCGTCCCAGCCGCCTTTTGGCTTGCAGCCATTTCGTGTTGTTGTGACCCCCAGCCCGGCTCTCCGCCCCGCTCCCCGCCTCCCAGCTGATCCTCCCACCCACTGGAAGCATTGAGCCCGCTCCCTCGCACCAAGCGCTGTGATCGGCCTGAGACCCTCAAAGGAGGTCGCTACCCTCGCAGCTCCTCAGCCTTAACCTGGTATCGTAGCGCTGCTCGCGCTGTTTCTGCTGAACTCGTTTTGGATTAAGCTGCTCTGCCATCACTTAATTGAAAGACTGCGCATGGTTTGCTGATTGATTGGACATTGCTGCCTCTGCCTTAGATTTCATTGCCACGCTGTGCCGCTAGACTGCTCATTAATTATTTAATAATTTGACATTGCTGCCTGTGCCTGCTTGCAGAATCGCGCCTGATTGTGCCGATCTCACTGGTGTTGTTGTGACCTCCATTACCTGTACCGGTACCCCAAGCTCGTCCCGGCCGCCTTTTGGCTTGCAGCCATTTTGTGTTGTTGTTGTGACCCCCAGCCCGGCTCTCCGCCCCGCTCCCCGCCTCCCAGCTGATCCTCCCTCGCCCCTCCCCCTCCCACTATCCACATATTACTGATGCATTTACGCGCAGCGTTCACACCCTATGCGCGCCGAAGGTGCGCCAAAGGTAAGCCCGTCTACGCCCATCCGCGCCTGGACCGCGCCCAGCGCCAGACCCACTGGCCCCCGCTTTTCCCAATCTGCCCGCATTACTTATGACGCCGCAACCCTCTCCGCCCTTAACCCTGGCCGACTCCTAAACTGCTATCAAGCCACCCCTGGACACCTCCATAGTCCCTTCACCTGCCTCCCCTGCAAATTCGACTGCATCAGGACCCACACCAAATCCACAAACTCCAAACAGAAATCCAATACTAACCACCTAAAGTGCATCCTGATCAACACCCGCTCAGTCCACAGACACTCCATCGAACTCTGGAACCTACTCGACACTACATCGCCAGACGTCGCCTTCCTCACAGAAACATGGATGAACGCCTCATCAGCGCCCGATATCGCCATAGCCATCCCAGAAACCTACAAGATCATCCGAAAGGATCGTACCAACCAAACAGAAGGAGGCATAGCCATCGTCCATAAGAACACCATCCGCATCACGACCAGTTCCGACGACTACCTCGCTTCCGCCGAACACCTTCACTTCCAGATTCACACCGACCACAATACCACACTCAGAGGCACACTCATCTACAGACCCCCTGGCCCCCGCACGCAATTCAGCGAAGACATCACTGACTTCATCAGCCCACACGCCCTCTCCTCCGAAAACTACATTCTTCTGGGAGACCTCAACTTCCACCTGGAAAAGAAAAACAACAACAACACCACCACCCTTCTGGATAACATGACCAATCTAGGACTCACACAACTGGTAGACACCCCCACCCACTCTGCCGGACATACGCTTGACCCTATCTTCACCTCCAGCAAGCACATCTCCTTCGATCACACCACAGCTCTCCATTGGACAGACCACAGCTGCGTTCACTTCAATTACAAAAAGCCCACGACACACAACCCCCCCAACCCATCCTCGAAGAAATTGGAACAAAATCACCACCGACCAGCTCTTCGCATCGCTTCACCAAAATCCCCCTGCCAATTAATCGGACCCTAACCAAGCAGCCACCAACTTCACACAGTGGATCACCCACAGCGCTGACGAACTAGCACCCCTCAAAAACCATCTAATCAAGCAAGGCAGCAAAAAAGCCCCCTGGTTCAATGATGACCTTAAAAAATCCAAGAAGTTCTGCCGTTCTCTCGAGAAAACCTGGAGAAAAAACCCAACCAATGACAACCTAACCACCCTCAAGAACGCCACCCGCAAACACCATCAACTGATCCCATCCACCAAGAAATCTGCTTTCAAGGATCGACTTGACAACAATGCCCAAAACAGCAAGGAACTATTCAACATTGTCAAAGAATTCACCAACCCCACAGCCGGCACAAACGATATTTCCCCCTCCCAAGACCTCTGCGACTCTTTATCCTCATTCTTCCACAATAAAATCGCCAATATACATAACAGCTTCAACAACCAGTCTGACGACATGCCCACCTCGTCCATTTCCGAACCAACACCGCCCTCCAACACCCTCTACGCCTGGAACACAATCACCACCGAAGATACCATCCGCCTGATGAATTCCATCCACTCAGGATCACCCACCGACCCATGCCCCCACCACATTTTCAACAAAGCAGACTCCATCATCGCACCCCATTTCCGCGACGTCATCAACAGTTCTTTCAACTCCGCTACCTTCCCGGAAAGCTGGAAACATGCCGAACTCAGCGCCCTCTTGAAGAAACCCACAGCAGACCCCACTGAACTTAAGAACTACCGTACCATCTCGCTCCTCCCATTCCCTGCCAAAGTCATTGAGAAAGCCGTCAATAATCAGCTCGCCACCTTCCTCGAATCCAACAAATCCCTCGACCCTTCACAATCCGGCTTCCGAGCCAAACACAGCACCGAAACCGCCCTCATCGCAGCAACAGACGACATCCGAACACTACTGGACAACGGAGAAACAGTTGCCCTCATCTTACTTGACCTCTCCGCAGCCTTCGACACAGTCTGTCATAACACCCTAATACAACGCCTCAGCAACATCGGAATACAAGGAATTGCTTTGGACTGGATCATCTCATTCCTCGCCGGAAGAACCCAGAGAGTTCGCCTTCCTCCCTTCAAATCAGAAGCCAAAGAAGTCTTCTGTGGCGTACCACAAGGATCATCACTCAGTCCAACCCTCTTCAACATCTACATGAGTCCCCTCGCAGCCATTGCGCGCCAACACAACCTTAACATCATCTCCTACGCAGACGACACCCAGCTGATCCTCTCCCTCACCAAAGACCCGAACACAGCCAAAACCAACCTCCACGACGGAATGAAAGATGTAGCCGAGTGGATGAAGAACAGCAGTTTAAAACTGAACTCGGACAAAACGGAAGTCCTCATCTTAGGGTCATCCCCTTCGGCCTGGGATGACTCCTGGTGGCCACCGCCCCCATTCCAACGGATAACGCACGTAACCTGGGCTTCATCCTGGACTCCTCCCTCTCGATGACCAGACAAGCCAAGCCAATGCCGTCACATCATCCTGCTTCAACATCCTACGCATGCTCAAAAAAATCTTCAGCTGGATCCCCACTGAAACAAGAAAGACGGTCACTCACGCACTGGTCACCAACCGACTGGATTACGGAAACACCCTCTATGCCGGAACCACAGCCAAACTACAGAAAAAACTCCAACGCATGCAAAACGCATCAGCAAGACTCGTATTGGACATCCCTCGGCAAGCTCACATTTCCGGCCACCTGAAAGACCTCCACTGGCTCCCCGTCAACAAGAGAATAACGTTCCGTCTCCTCACCCACGCACACAAAGCCCTCTACAACCTAGGACCCGAATGCCTCAACACGAGACTGTCCTTCTACACCCCCACCCGCCAACTTCGTTCATCCAACCAAGCCCTCGCCGTCATTCCTCGCATCCACAGATCCACCATGGGGGGGAAGATCCTTCTCCTACCTAGCGGCCAAGACCTGGAATTCTCTCCCCACCCACCTCCGCCTAACTCAGAACCACCTCTCCTTCAGAAAGCAACTAAAAACTTGGATATTCGATAAGTAATTACTCCCGCCTACTCAAGCGCATTGAGACCCTCTGGGTGAGTAGTGCGCTATATAAATTTTTGAACTTGAACTTGAACTCCCTGTCCCTTGGACAGAAAGTATAATCGTCCCAATTTTTATAAAAGGTTCTAGAGGGTGTAGTAACCAAGTCCACGCTGGTGGTGGTAGTATTTCAGGTAGATTTATTGAGGTTGGTTACAGCTTAGAAGTACAGTAGATATAAGCTAGTACAAAACCCCACCAGGAGCACCCAGCTAGACACTCAGCCCTTCTCCAACTGTAAGTTCCCACTCCCAACATTCCATCTTGCATCACTCAGGCAGGGTTCCACTGACACAGCATAAATCATAACCACCCAGGATACTACATATCCTCCCTTGTTCCAAAAATAAACAAAAAGGAACGTCCACATAAGAAACAATACAATGTCAAAAGGAGAAGAAATGGACGCAGACTAGAGGAACAAGGAAAAATGAAAAACCAGAGGAAAAATAGAATACAAGTGAAGATGTGACAAGAACAAGAACGCAAGTGGAGAGGAAAGAAGATAAAGTAGAACACACGTGAAGGTGTGACCAGAACACGAACGCAAGAGGAGCGGAAAGAATCATAGTACATATCCTCTATCGTTCCAAAAGAAACAAAAAGAAGAACCCTAGTAGGAACAATAAAATGTTAAAAGGAGAACAAAATACAAATTAATAACAGCAAGAAATAAACCAAAATAGTAGAAAACACACATAAACACACATCGTCCTTTCCAAATAAGAAAACAAACGAAAGGACAAAGAATACAAAGAGAAACCATCAATGGCAGTCCTTCGCAGACCCACTGGCCAGGTAAGTAAGCAAAGAGACAACTCGCATCAGGAGAAATGAAGACGACAGAGAAGAATAGGAGTGAATAAACTCAAACTTCCTCATCAGAATTTAAGAATACATAACAAATTGAAAAAACAACTGGGCTACAGTGTAAGAAAACAGAAAAAAAATCATAAATAGGAACGCCCAGAGTAGAACAGTCCATGTACTTTGGTAATTAAAATCATACACCCTTTAGGGTAAATAATGTATACATGGGTAAATGTTGTGCACAGTACAGAAGGGACGACACCCAGGGAACAGACCCCATGTGCAAAGCTAATGACGGTCACACTGCGGCGCTGATATTACTGGACCTGAGTGCGGCTTTTGACACCGTGTCGCACTCGGGTCTCCTTGTACGCCTGAGTGAGATGGGAATAGCTGGCCAAGCCTATGACTCGATGAGCTCTTTTTTGGCTGACAGGAAATTTCAAGTTCACTGCCCCCCATGTAAATCCAAACCTAGATTTCTTAGACAAGGGGTTCCGCAGGGCTCCATATTGAGCCCCACGTTGTTCAATCTACATATGGAACCCCTTGCAAGGTTGGTGGAATCTTATGGGGTGGATATTGTCTCGTATGCAGACGATACCCAACTGGTGATTACTATATCTCATAACCCAGTTGCGGCAGCAGAGAACTTCTCCTCCTGTCTTGTGGCACTTGCTGGCTGGATGAAGAGTAACTGTCTGCGCCTCAACTGCAATAAGACGGAATCCTGGTTATCGGTCTGTCTCCCTCCGTCTGGACTTCAGCCTGGTGGCCAGCTGATTTGGGTACTATGCCCACTCCATCCGCTACGGTGAAAAATCTGGGGGTTGTTTTAGATTCTAATCTCTCTTATTCCCAACATGTGAGGATAGTAGCCGGGAAATGCTACGGCACACTTAAGGTCCTCCGTAAGATCTTAGATCTTCCTCCTTTTAAAGCTAGGAAAATCCTAGTGCATGCCCTAGTCACCCCACATCTTGATTATGGGAATTCATTGCTCTGTGGGCTTAGTAAAAAGGGCCTGAATCAACTTCAATGTGTCCAGAATGCGGCGGCCAGGTTAGTTTTAAAAATGCCTAGGATGTCATCTGGAAAGCGTGCACTTCATATTCCGCACTGGCTTCCCATGCAAGAACGCATTCGGTTTAAAACCTTGTGCATTACCCACCGCATCGCTCAGGGACGTGGCCCTACATACCTCCAGAAGATGATGACCATATATCGCCCTAGACGGTCGTTGAGATCTATGGGGAGTATGCAGATGATGGTCCCCCGCATCCGTAGAGTTCGGATGGGAGGGCGATCCTTTAGGTTCCTTGCCAGTAAATATTGGAATGAACTCCCACTCGAACTTTGGATGGAGCCTTTGGAACTGCGCTTTAGGCTGAAACTGAAAACACACTTATTCCCTAAGGCCTAGTTGTAACTGCTGCCTGCTGCTCTTTCCTCCCTGGGTTGCGGGGCCTTCGTCCGGAGTTCTGTCGGTATGCATCCACAGCGCGGGGACGCACTGTTCTCCTGTGTAACCAGGCGCTTGATAAATGTTTTTATTATTATTATGTGAACATGGAAAACTAGTGCACTGGATAAGAATTTAAGTACCTTGAACAAAACCAAATGACCAAACAAAAATCTATCACTCCGGAGAGATCAAGATAGGTACTTAAAAGGCGCGGGACACACGTTCACGCAACACACCTCTAGTGGAAGTCACTTGAAATACACATGACATTGGGGTATACCCCAAATACACCTCACGGAGAGGAAAAATACACCTTGCGGGGAGGTCAAGAGACTATGTGCATAATACATGCGGGAAAAACCTCGCAACATGAGACACATGAAATAGGGGAAGACCCCACACCACACCTCACGGAGAGGTGACTAAGTTGTGTCAATGTGAGTGGGACACTAGTCCACACAACACTTCTTGAACTTAATAAAAACAATATGTGTCGACAATATACTGCAGAAACCAATAACGCACCTCAGTAGAGGTAGTAACGTTGTGCACTGGCAAGTAAAACAATAGACAGTGCAATGTGAGAGAAGGTACACTTCGTGAAGTACAATGTGAGAGGTAACAAACAGACATATTATGCACTATGTGAAAACAAATTGCACAGTCTATTGTTTTACTTGCCAGTGCACAACGTTACTACCTCTACTGAGGTGCGTTATTGGTTTCTGCAGAGATGTTATCGAACAATATCCCTTCTGGACTCCAGTGCTAAAACAATGGGCAGAATTCTCCTGGGAAGATTGCAATAATGGGTGGAGGAGAAACATGCTCTTACTCATACTCCATATGTGTTCAGGAGTGATATCGGTACAATAGAACAATGCGTTAATCTGCACCCCTTAATTAACAAATATACGTTCTCCTATGTTTCGCAGACCTAAGTAGCGTGTTCGATCTGATGAATCACAATAAGCTATGGGCAACCCTCTCGGATAAGGGTGCACCAATGGGTTTGGTAAATTATCTGTCCCATTGGTTCTCCCACCTGACTGCATGGGTGTGCATGTACTGAAAGCTTTAAGGTTGCCATGGGGATCATACAGGGGTGTGTCCTTGCCCCTCTACTTTTTTCACTTTATATAAAAAAGGTGGATGAATGTTTACAAAAAGTAAAGGTGGATAGTTCTATGGCTGGACCTCGCCCTGTGTCAATTTTATTAGACAATGCTGCCCTCCTATCCAGAACATCAAATGGTCTTCAGCTCAGGTATAATATATGGACCAAAGTAGGGACTGAGTTTACAAAGGTGATAATATTGGACTGTCTAATGTTAGATGCTTGGAAGAAAACAAAACGGTTGGCATATATAGACAGTAAACTAAAAAAGGTGGTTAATGGCATTGTAGTCAAGGATACAGATAAAGGCCTTGAATACACCAAACTGGATATTAAATGTCTACTTAAGGGAAAGAGAGACTTAGAACGAGACACACATGAAAGGAAAAAATCTATGGTGTATAGATATCTCTCAGGCCCAGTACAGGCGGGAAGGTAAAGAACAGTCAACGTAAGTTTTATCTTACAAGACTTCGTATAGGAACAATGCATTTAAGGGTTGCCTTCCCACACATTGGGACACGGAATACTATCTTACCAAACTGCCCATGTGATGGTAGAACTAGACAAAGCACAATGCACTTCATCCTATTTTGCAGTTTTTACAGGGATTTTAGGAAGCGTTTTTTAACACCAATTTTTTTTAACTAGCAGCTATATTTATTATCAGGATGCTTTTTCTTATTTATGTGCTCTTTAAAATGGAGATATTTGCTCCCGCGTTATAGCTTTCCTCATATTTGCCCTTGAGAGAAGGAAAAATCTTCAACACTTGGAAGCTTTAACCTACGAGCCCATTTTGTGAACGTGACTCCCACAAATTGCCTTTTATGATAAATGACACTTGTGGATTTGATTAATTTGTGCGAGTAGGGGAAGACCCTGGAGACTGATTATATTATTACAACTAGTTTGTTATATAGGATTTCGCTCTGCTCTTAAACGGATGGTTTTCATTATGTACTAATATAAATGTCCTTATTTGGACCAGTATGCCACGAGACAGCGGACTCAGCTGAATAGTTACGGGGGCATATTTCAGCCCTGAGTTGACAAATAGACTTATGAAAGGACGTCTCACTGCCCTTGAATTGCCCATTGCGTCTACCTCTACTTTTTTAATCACGCAACTTACAGGCATACAACGTATTTTGACGACAACCTTGCACAGATTAGGAATTGAGGACTACCTATTTGGAGAATCAACTCATGAATTGTGATGAGTTCATGCCCATATCCTATACTGTCTCTGACTAGCTCTTTAATACTCTAGACCAAATGAACTGCTGAAATACTTTCTCCCTTTCACGACGTTTGAAAAACATCAACAGATTTCAAACCGCACATATAAGGAATTATTTCTTGCCTACCGTACATTGAGGATCCCCCCCTTACGTAGCTAAGCCTTGAAGAAGTTACGAATGTAACGAAACATGTGTCTGCTGTCATGCCTCTATTTCACCATCCTATTCTGTTCTTCCAGCAACCAGAACTGGACCTTCATGAAATGTTTTGAAAAAATATTTTTCTTGTCTGAATATATGTACAGTATGTATTAACAATATGTCACACTGATTATTAAATTTGAGAGAACCCCAGTACAAATCCAAATATTGTCATATCCTGTGATTTGAGCAATCAATAGAATACATAGATCTTGTGTTTCAATTAAAAAAAAATCAATGTTGTAGTAATATTGTTGAGCGCTGGGGTACATCTGTCTAGCTAAAGTTTAGCACAGCAATCATTACGGAGAACCTTGCATTAACAACCAAGGTAATGGTGTGTTTCTGTTACCGTGATTGGCACCTAAATGAATTATTTTTCATACTTTGAATTTACCAACACGCTGCCCACATTTACACTTCTTTGTTCTTTTGATGCGCGACTGCCTGTGCCACCACTACCCCCTGCCTATTTTATAAATGTCACAGGCTTCGGACTATGGAAACAGACATTCATATAGGAGTCTCTGCCTTTTTAAGCTATTTATTAACTCTGATAAGTTTTAATGTTTTTTTGTTATTGTGTACTTTTATGGTTTTATTTTTATCAACTGAATAAAGTGATTTAATTTGAGATGGTTAGTAGTTGTTTTGGCAGCGATGACAGGGGTGATGGGTGGAGCAAGCTGCAGTGGCCTCCTGGTCAGGGCCCTGGCAGTTATTTTAAAACTTAAGTACTGAGGTAGGGGCTCCATCTGTGCTTTAAAGTCTAAGGATGGACTAAGAAAAGAAATGGAACAGGCTGCCTGCACGAAAGTTAAATGTGTGCAACTGGCTAATCACCAATGCACAGGCTGATTGGGAACCAGTATAGGCTTCATGGAGTCACTTGAAGCTTCATGGAGTCACTTGACGCTTCTTGATGACAAAGATGTATTCTTTTTGGCAGGTAATGTAAGAGTGTTATCAGTTAATTTAATGGACACTTATAAAAAAAAGTTTGCATTTGGTACGGTGGGGTTATCTGCTGCGCCACTCGGATTTTAATTCAATGACCCTCTGATCTCACACCCAGACATCTGCAGTGATCACATTAACCAACTGGGGTTTCAGAACGTAAAAGCCTTTTCCACTGATAAGTATAACTTGCATTTATTGTAAATTTAAGGAGTGTGTGTCAGTTGTGTATGCATATCTGAATGTTAAAAAAAAAAAAGAAAAGTAAATACTCTTACAGAATATGTTTTTCTTTTTAGCCACGTCTTCGGACACCAATGCAGCATTCAGGATCACAGTTCCCATACTTTATGCACTTTAACTCCTGCATGCAAATCAATACAGCCTTGAAAGGCAGCAAATAAACAAAGTTGCACTTCCAGGCTATCTTTATTCAGCAGTACTTTTTGAGGCATTTCTCTCTCCCTCCCTCCCCCCCCCTCCCGCCACCCACCTCCCTCCCCACCCACACGGTATACAGCGAAGGTTTAAAGATCCCTTGATTAGAGAGTTGCTCAGTTATATGGGCTTGCCTAAAACTGGGACCAAGGCACTGCTTCTGTGGCAGCAAAAAACAATAGAACAGGTGTTAAGCACAGTAGGAAAATACTGGACACAGGGTAGGACAGTGCAAGCGTCTAAGACTAATTTACATAACTGTCAAACTGACAGAGCTGTAACCACACAATGGAAATAGCAGTGGTTAGATGCTTAAAAGTATACAGAAATACAGTGAAGCCATTCCAATGCCCCCACTTCCCAAACCACTTTTGCTACAGACTATACAAACTTCAGCCTTTCTCCTTATTCCGAAATACAGTCTCATCTAGAGGCCCACAACCAATGTCCATCAACTGCAGGCAACGTAACCATTTTCATTAGATCATTCAGACCTGGGGGTCCAGCACTTACCTAAAAGGCAACCCAACAGACAGAAAAACAAACAAGAAATAGTACAAACATGGTTCAATGACATGAACCTTGTTGGCTTTGAATCTCAATTTCCACAGAATGCCAAGACTGGTCTCTTCTTAACATTGCTTCTCGGCACAGCCGAGACACCATAGGACTCCAGACTAAGAAGTGTAAAAAAGAAAAAACAAGAAAGCAGGCCTTTTCCATCTATGCACCCAGGAAGTCGAACATCTCTGCATCCATTAGGACTGCCCCAACATTGCTCAAATTTAGAAAACAGATGAAGACTTGCCTCTCCAAACACTACACCACAAACCAGCTACCTCTTCCATCAGTTGTTCAGGTTATGCTGGCCTTTGACAAGGTATAGTGTTCTGCTGTCTTTTGGCTAGCTATGCCATAAAGAAATACCACATGCATACAACTCGAATCTTCCTAGGTGAATCTGTAATTACCTCGCCATTTAGCAAACTAGGTTCTGAACAAATTAATGTTACCTCTAGTCTACTGAAAAGCAGCTGACAAGCTTGCACAATATCAATATTTCTCAGTCGACCAAATGCCACAAGCTCTAAGTTACTAAAGCTTACCTGCCCTACAATACGTTATTGAAACTTTTAGATTTTCTTTTTTTCCAGCAACCTGTTACACATGTCCACTTTCATGAAAGACAACAGCCATGTTCTATATATTACAAGAAGTGGAGT
The DNA here is from genome assembly GCF_964261635.1 of Lissotriton helveticus. Lineage (NCBI taxonomy): Eukaryota > Metazoa > Chordata > Amphibia > Caudata > Salamandridae > Lissotriton > Lissotriton helveticus. The sequence goes on from NC_136061.1 coordinate 174,364,468, forward strand.
TCTCAGTTCATGATGGATTTAACACACTGAATACCTCAGTCAGTATTCCGCAGAATGAGAATTACAGAGAAAGGGATACTATAGACGATGGAATTGCCATATTATATACCACGGAGCTTTATCACAGACTGACTGAGACCAACCCGGAATAAAAATTTGCTCACGTTTGAGGACATAGTCTTATCAGTTTTGGGTCACTTTGTGAGGGGGCACGGAATTTTCAACCTTTGCTCTTAGTTTGGGGAACTCAATAACTGAAAGTACTAACAAAATAAAACCAATTTAGAGCCCATAGCCCTTTGTCAAAACGATAGGTCGATTATATTGTCATAATTTGGTCTGGAACATAGGTCAATGTGTTTGATCCATAGGAGAAATCTGAAAGTGCTTTGCTAGATCACTAACTAGGAGCTCTATGAAGATGACTAGGGAAATAAATAGGCTGAGAAGTAGCGACAGGATGGGTGCAGCAATACCAGGTAATGGATAAAATAACAAAGAAGCACCCATGAAATGGCTTTAAAGAGGATGTGGTCTGGACACAGAGGAGACCCGCCAAATCCATGGCACATTTTCACATTATGTGAATTCAAAAAAGGAATAAATCATTAACATTCAATAATGTTATCCTTAGAAAAATCCAATGTCTGGGCGTTGTCATTTTTTTTTTATTGTCAGACCATTAACCAGTTGCAGGTCTGCAGTATTAAAACACTCTTTTATAGCTAAAGCACAAGTTCCGATTCCTGAACAACAAAAAGCTGGAACTAGTAAAAATCGTCTTTCACAAAGAAGACTATAACAAGATAGGGCATGAGGCAGGCTTCAGTAACAAGATCTGCATACACCCAATGTTCTTGGTTCTTTCCAAGATAAATGCATCTCCCTGATGTCTAATAGAGCAAAACGGGGTCTGTCATATTAGTTTTAGGCAGTAGAAGGAGGGCGCTTCCTCAATTTAAAAATGGGGATAAAATGTTCAACGGCAAAATTAACCATAAAGTGCCAGTAATCACACCTTACAGACGTCAATGCTCACTTCGACCATAAGAACCACATAAAAGATTTTCCCTTACCTAAGGAGAGGTGCTTTGTTGAGAATTCGTGCAGCGACTCGTGTCATATAGCAAATCACTGAGCAGATGAAGATACTTTAGCCTAACAGATATGGATTTAGCCAACATGGAGAGCAGAGTAATGCGGAGTCATTGTAGCACATTCTCTCGTCTACAGGGCAGTGCCTCCTCTCATACACGGAAACAGAAATTAAGACTAAGGCTGACAGTTTACACAGTATGTTGTCTTTTCTGTTTAAAAAACATAGTATCATCCAATAGTCATTAGATATAATAGTGCTCATTGTATTAAATTGGAAAAGATGAAAATCTGAAAAGCTCTGCTTGGACTTCATCATTTTCCTACGGGTGACTTGTATTTTGGCCGAGGGTGGACTCAAAGCATCCCCTCTGAATAGGAGTGTAACAAAGTAACCCAATGTTGCCAGGCAAAAAGGTCACAGGGCAAATCTCTAGTCTATAAAATATCACTGTAGCAAGCCTCCGGTCCTCACACAGCGTACTCCTCCAATCATCATGCCAAATCATCTAATGCATCCCTTCCTTTAAAGCAGAAGGCAGCCACGGAGGGGCTTACTCCTCCCCAGAGACAGGACCACAAATGCAACATGTACATTATTAGTCAGAGCATCCCCGCTGGGCAATTTTGGCACCAAGCAAGCTCTCATCAGAGGAAGTGCAGCAAAACAAACGGCGCACGTGAGGTTACAAGCCGGGCCTCGAGCACGACGTAGCATAAAGCAACTGCTACCTCCACAGAGTATTACACAGACCCTCCCTGCCAAAAGCACTAGGGGAGGCGGAGGAGGAATCTTACCAAGATCAAGCTCCACAACGGGCTGAATGGAGCATGGCAGGATCAGAAATGAAAGGGTCCGCTCAGAAGAAGACCGCTTGAGTACCAGGAGTTTAACAACCATGCTCTCCGCCAACATAGCGCCTCGTTGACAGCTTCTCTCCACCTGCGAATGGCAAAGGACGGGGGCTGGAAAACCAATCCGAACAAGCCAGTCACTCAGCAGGACGAGAGATGCTGCTAATGCGGCGCGCCAACAAAAACAAAAGGCGGAAAGAGGAACACTCAATCTCATCCTTGCAAAAACTAGGGCACACTGCACCCACCCGCCTGCCACACCTCGGAAAGCAGTAAAAGACTCACAAAGCAGCTGAGCATGGAGCAGGAGACGCGGGAGGAGAGAGTCATGGTGAGATGCAGAGAGGCGCGGCCGCGGGGAGGGGCAGCGGGAGCGGCGCTGCAGCGACCTTCATGGTTCCCCTCTCAGCGGGGCCTGGTGCCGCGGCCGCAGCAGCCGCTGCCCGCACCGGAGCCTGCACAGTGCCAGCGCCCCGTCCACAGAGGAGCGACGAGAGCTGGCCATCTGCAAGCGGCCCCAGCAGGTGCACCGGCTGCTACAGCCACGCACAATGGAGGAGGCAGGAAAGGAAGGGAAGCAGGCGGGGGCGTGGGCAGCAAAGGGAGTGTGGGCTCCACCCACAAGCAGAAGAGGAACCCTCGGCTGCAGACGGTCTGTCGTCACTCGTGGACCCATCCACACACACCGTCACCGAGGATGGGACCGCTGACATCTGCTAAAACCGATCAGGATCTACGCACTCTGTCGTCACTCGTGAGATCTATCCCAAGTACACACCCTGCCGTCACAATTCCCGTACACATACTGCTGCTAGAGATGGGATCTGTATTCACGTTGTAGAATTACCGATAGTTCTCCATCTGAATTAATACAGCGCTTTCTCTACACTTGCAGGCCTAAAGCGCCTTCAGAGTTGGCAAGTTTCAACTCCGTTTGGCACGCAAGGCTGAGGTCTGCGAATTCCCAGCACAATGGACGAAAGAGCAAAAAACAAGACCGAAACAACGTACATATATAACATATAGTAGTTTATTTCCCGATCTTCACGATGGAGGCAATTTCTAAGTTAATTACTTTTTATGTAGCACTAAACGCTACACGAGCAGTTTCTAAATGTAAAAATAACCGACGTCGTTAATATCAATTTTGGTACATTATTTACCCGCTTCAAAGGATGGCAGGCTGAGTCGGTCTAAACAAAAAGTAAACAAAAGAATGATCGGATTAAAGAGAGCACTTTCTATGGATAACGCGGGTTAACTCCAGCGATCTTCATGGATGCACAGATACGGAAATATACTTTAATTGTGTCTTCTGCAATAAACTACAAGTAATGTGTAGGACACTGGTATGATTCCCAGCAAGAGCATCTCAGCATTTCACCCTCTGAGACCTATCAAATGGATAGGACTGAATGTACTAACAGAAACATTTGCCAGTCAGTGTTACAAAGCGGCAAGAGATGCTGAAACGGGTGGCAGGTAAACACAAATTATGTTATCAGAATTTAATGATAAAAGATTCGATGAAAATTAGTTACAACAGCTAGAATACATAAGAAAACAAGTCCCAAAACTAACGTGTCATCAGTTAAGACACTTTTCAAAAGAAATCTGAATAAGGAAAGCTGTCTTGGAATAGTAACGATCATTTTTTTTTAACGCGTATCAGATTTTTTATTTCACTACCTTTGAGATATATTTTACAAGGGTTCAAGTCTCCAAACACGGTACCCTTTACTCCTCTTGAAAACTCTACGTTTAGTGAAAGACCGTGATTAAGCAGAGCTATATAGCAAACGAGTATGGTAACGAGTTGTCCAGTCTAAGTATTTGTAAGGAAAAGCCTCTTTGCATGATCACCCCCAGAGTTCTGGAATGATGCAGCTGGTTTTTCTACTCAGAGTGCACGGAGGCCTGCTAACAAGACCTCCTTAGTGCCAGCGCTCAAACGTGTATGTTTAATTGGTTTATCCCCAATTGGCATTAGTAAACGTAGTTATAAGTCCTTAGTATATGGTAGGAGGGGTAACTAGGACGGGTATGTTAAAGTGTCCCTCATGAAGAGTGAAGCACATAAGTGTGCCACTACGTGTGTGATAAAGTAAACCACTCCCAGCCTGCCACTGCAGACTTGTAGAGCCGTTTTAAGCTGCTAATTCGACTTTGACATTTAAAGCTAATGACTAAGTCATCATTGAGGTAGGTCCCTTGAGGACTGTATATTAAAAGTAGTGGTTACAACAAACGGGGGAAGCCCTGTAACCCAAACCTGGGGCTAATTAACAGTATGAATGGTACAATGGTTCAGATTTCTACTTATTAAGAAAAGAGACATTTATAACTTCAAAAGAAACATTTTGAAAAATCAAATAACAGAACAACAAAATACCTTTAAACAATTATCAAAAAAGTTTTTCTTTAGTTGTAGTATATATAATTAAACCAGGTGCTCACAGGGTTACACAAACAAGGTTAACAAGGGAGAAACTATAAAGTAAACAAAAATGGAATAATAAATACAACAGGTTTTTCTGAGATCACAAAGACAATACACTTGATGTTTCCTCTTATTTTTTTGCCAGGAAGGCGTCAATGACGTTTCAACCTTATTAATGTAGCAAGTCATCATCAGGACAAAGATAATTAAAGAGCAACCATCAATTTTTCAGACTGAAATGGGAATTTTTAAGAACACTTGCTGCTACTTATAACTATCTTGAATTTAAGAATGAAATAATTCATGATCAACTAATAGAAAATCCAGGAAGTACCCAACAGAAGATCTTGATGTGGAGTCAGCTTTGACTTTAGCTAAATTCATTTAACACTTTCAGCAGTGAATGAGGGACACACACAGATCCCCCACCACACACACACAGATCCCCCCCACACACACACAGATCCCCCCCCACACACATAGATCCCCCCACACACACACAGATCCCCCCACACACACAGAGATCCCCCCACACACACAGAGATCCCCCCCACACACACAGAGATCCCCCCCACACACACACACAGATCCCCCCCACACACACAGAGCCCCACACACACAGAGCCCCACACACACAGAGCACCACACACACAGAGCCCCACACACAGAGCCCCACTAACACAGAGCCCCCCCACACACACACAGAGCCCCCCCACACACACACACAGAGCCCCCCCACACACACACAAACAGAGCCCCCCCCCACACACACAAACAGAGCCCCCCCACACACACAGCCCCCCACACACAAACACAGAGCCCCCCACACACAAACACAGAGCCCCCCAGACACACACACACACACAGAGCCCCCCCCACACACACACAGAGCCCCCACACACACACAGAGCCCCACACACACAGAGCCCCACACACACAGAGCCCCACCCACACAGAGCCACACACACACACACAGAGCCCCACACACACACACAGAGCCCCACACACACACACAGAGCCACACACACACACAGAGCCCCACACACACACAGAGCCCCACACACACACAGACAGCCCCACACACACACACAGACAGCCCCACACACACACACAGACAGCCCCACACACACACACAGACAGCCCCACACACACACACAGACAGCCCCACACACACACACAGACAGCCCCACACACACACACAGACAGCCCCCCCACACACACACAGACAGCCCCCACACACACACAGACAGCCCCCCACACACACAGACAGCCCCCCCACACACACAGACAGCCCCCACACACACAGACAGCCCCACACACAGACAGCCCCCCCCACACACACACACAGACAGCCCCACACACACACACAGACAGCCCCACACACACACACACACACAGCCCCACACACACACACACACACACAGACAGCCCCACACACACACACACAGACAGCCCCACACACACACACACACACACAGACAGCCCCACACACACACACACACAGCCCCACACACACACACAGACAGCCCCACACACACACACAGACAGCCCCACACACACACACAGACAGCCCCACACACACACACAGACAGCCCCACACACACACACAGACAGCCCCACACACACACACACACACACACAGCCCCCACACACACACACACAGCCCCCACACACACACACACAGCCCCCACACACACACACAGCCCCGCGCACACACACAGCCCCGCGCACACACACAGCCCCGCGCACACACACACAGCCCCGCGCGCACACACACACAGCCCCGCGCGCACACACACACAGCCCCGCGCGCACACACACACAGCCCCGCACACACACACACAGCCCCGCACACACACACACAGCCCCGCACACACACACACAGCCCCGCGCACACACACAGCCCCGCGCACACACACAGCCCCGCGCACACACACAGCCCCGCGCACACACACAGCCCCGCGCACACACACAGCCCCGCGCACACACACAGCCCCGCGCACACACACACAGCCCCGCGCACACACACACAGCCCCGCGCACACACACACAGCCCCGCACACACACACAGCCCCGCACACACACACAGCCCCGCACACACACACAGCCCCGCACACACACACAGCCCCGCACACACACACAGCCCCGCACACACACACAGCCCCGCACACACACACAGCCCCGCACACACACACAGCCCCGCACACACACACAGCCCCGCACACACACACAGCCCCGCACACACACACAGCCCCGCACACACACACAGCCCAGCACACACACACAGCCCAGCACACACACACAGCCCAGCACACACAGCCCAGCACACACACACAGCCCAGCACACACACACAGCCCAGCACACACACCCCAGCCCAGCACACACAGCCCAGCACACACAGCCCAGCACACACACAGACAGCCCCACACACACACACAGACAGCCCCACACACACACACAGACAGCCCCACACACACACACAGACAGCCCCACACACACACAGACAGCCCCACACACACACAGACAGCCCCACACACACACACAGACAGCCCCACACACACACAGACAGCCCCACACACACAGAGCCCCCCCCCACACACACACAGAGCCCCCACACACACAGACAGCCCCACACACACAGACAGCCCCACACACACAGACAGCCCCACACACACAGACAGCCCCACACACACAGACAGCCCCACACACACAGACAGCCCCACACACACAGACAGCCCCACACACACAGACAGCCCCACACACACAGACAGCCCCACACACACAGACAGCCCCACACACACACACAGACAGCCCCACACACACACACAGACAGCCCCACACACACACACAGACAGCCCCACACACACAAACAGACAGCCCCACACACACACAGAGCCCCCACACACACACACAGAGCCCCCACACACACACACAGACAGCCCCACGCACACACACACAGACAGCCCCACACACACACACACACAGCCCCACGCACACACACACAGCCCCGCACACACACACAGCCCCGCACACACACACAGCCCCGCACACACACACAGCCCCGCACACACACACAGCCCCGCACACACACAGCCCCGCACACACACACAGCCCCGCACACACACACAGCCCCGCACACACACACAGCCCCGCACACACACACAGCCCCGCACACACACACAGCCCCACACACACACAGAGCCCCCCCCCCCACACACACACAGAGCCCCCACACACACACACAGAGCCCCCACACACACAGACAGCCCCACACACACACAGACAGCCCCACACACACAGACAGCCCCACACACAGACAGCCCCACACACACACAGACAGCCCCACACACACAGACAGCCCCACACACACAGACAGCCCCACACACACAGACAGCCCCACACACACAGACAGCCCCACACACAGACAGCCCCACACACACAGACAGCCCCACACACACAGCCCCACACACACAGACAGCCCCACACACACACACAGACAGCCCCACACACACACACAGACAGCCCCACACACACACACAGACAGCCCCCACACACACACAGAGCCCCCACACACACACACAGAGCCCCCACACACACACAGAGCCCCCCCACACACACACAGAGCCCCCACACACACACACAGAGCCCCCACACACACAGACAGCCCCACACACACAGACAGCCCCAAACACACAGACAGCCCCACACACACAGACAGCCCCACACACACAGACAGCCCCACACACACAGACAGCCCCACACACACAGACAGCCCCACACACACAGACAGCCCCACACACACAGAGCCCCACACACACAGAGCCCCACACACACAGAGCCCCACACACACAGAGCCCCACACACACAGAGCCCCACACACAGAGCCCCACTAACACAGAGCCCCCCCACACACACACAGAGCCCCCCCACACACACACACAGAGCCCCCCCACACACACACAAACAGAGCCCCCCCCCACACACACAAACAGAGCCCCCCCACACACACAGCCCCCCCACACACACACACAGCCCCCCACACACAAACACAGAGCCCCCCACACACAAACACAGAGCCCCCCACACACACACACACACACAGAGCCCCCCCCACACACACACAGAGCCCCCACACACACACAGAGCCGCACACACACAGAGCCCCACACACACAGAGCCCCACACACACAGAGCCCCACCCACACACACAGAGCCACACACACACACACAGAGCCCCACACACACACAGAGCCACACACACACACAGAGCCCCACACACACACAGAGCCCCACACACACACAGACAGCCCCACACACACACATACAGCCCCACACACACACACAGACAGCCCCACACACACACACAGACAGCCCCACACACACACACAGACAGCCCCCCACACACACACAGACAGCCCCCCCACACACACACAGACAGCCCCCACACACACACAGACAGCCCCCCCACACACACAGACAGCCCCCCCACACACACAGACAGCCCCCACACACACAGACAGCCCCACACACAGACAGCCCCACACACAGACAGCCCCCCCCACACACACACAGACAGCCCCACACACACACACAGACAGCCCCACACACACACACACACACACAGCCCCACACACACACACACACACAGACAGCCCCACACACACACACACACAGACAGCCCCACACACACACACACAGACAGCCCCACACACACACACAGACAGCCCCACACACACACACAGACAGCCCCACACACACACACAGACAGCCCCACACACACACACAGACAGCCCCACACACACACACACACAGCCCCCACACACACACACACAGCCCCCACACACACACACACAGCCCCCACACACACACACACAGCCTCCACACACACACACACAGCCCCCACACACACACACAGCCCCGCGCACACACACAGCCCCGCACACACACACAGCCCCGCACACACACACAGCCCCGCGCGCACACACACACAGCCCCGCGCGCACACACACACAGCCCCGCACACACACACAGCCCCGCGCACACACACAGCCCCGCGCACACACACAGCCCCGCGCACACACACAGCCCCGCGCACACACACAGCCCCGCGCACACACACAGCCCCGCGCACACACACAGCCCCGCGCACACACACAGCCCCGCGCACACACACAGCCCCGCGCACACACACAGCCCCGCGCACACACACAGCCCCGCGCACACACACACAGCCCCGCGCACACACACACAGCCCCGCGCACACACACACAGCCCCGCACACACACACACAGCCCCGCACACACACACAGCCCCGCACACACACACAGCCCCGCACACACACACAGCCCCGCACACACACACAGCCCCGCACACACACACAGCCCCGCACACACACACAGCCCCGCACACACACACAGCCCAGCACACACACACAGCCCAGCACACACACACAGCCCAGCACACACACACAGCCCAGCACACACAGCCCAGCACACACAGCCCAGCACACACAGCCCAGCACACACACAGACAGCCCCACACACACACAGACAGCCCCACACACACACAGACAGCCCCACACACACACACAGACAGCCCCACACACACACACAGACAGCCCCACACACACACAGACAGCCCCACACACACACAGACAGCCCCACACACACACAGACAGCCCCACACACACACAGACAGCCCCACACACACAGAGCCCCCCCCCCCCCACACACACACAGAGCCCCCACACACACAGACAGCCCCACACACAGACAGCCCCACACACAGACAGCCCCACACACACAGACAGCCCCACACACACAGACAGCCCCACACACACAGACAGCCCCACACACACAGACAGCCCCACACACACAGACAGCCCCACACACACAGACAGCCCCACACACACAGACAGCCCCACACACACAGACAGCCCCACACACAGACAGCCCCACACACACAGACAGCCCCACACACACAGACAGCCCCACACACACACACAGACAGCCCCACACACACACACAGACAGCCCCACACACACAAACAGACAGCCCCACACACACACACAGAGCCCCCACACACACACACAGAGCCCCCACACACACACACAGAGCCCCCACACACACAGACAGCCCCACACACAGACAGCCCCACACACACAGACAGCCCCACACACACAGACAGCCCCGCACACACACACACAGCCCCGCACACACACACACACAGCCCCACACACACACACAGAGCCCCCACACACACACACAGAGCCCCCACACACACACACAGAGCCCCCACACACACAGACAGCCCCACACACAGACAGCCCCACACACACAGACAGCCCCACACACACAGACAGCCCCGCACACACACACACAGCCCCGCACACACACACACACAGCCCCACGCACACACACACACAGCCCCACACACACACACACACACAGCCCCACGCACACACACACAGCCCCGCACACACACACAGCCCCGCACACACACACAGCCCCGCACACACACACAGCCCCGCACACACACACAGCCCCGCACACACACACAGCCCCGCACACACACAGCCCCGCACACACACACAGCCCCGCACACACACACAGCCCCGCACACACACACAGCCCCGCACACACACACAGCCCCGCACACACACACAGCCCCGCACACACACACAGCCCCGCACACACACACAGCCCCGCACACACACACAGCCCCGCACACACACACAGCCCCGCACACACACACAGCCCCGCACACACACACAGCCCCGCACACACACACAGCCCCGCACACACACACAGCCCCGCACACACACACACAGCCCAGCACACACACAGCCCAGCACACACACACAGCCCAGCACACACAGACAGCCCCACACACAGCCCAGCACACACACAGACAGCCCCACACACACACAGACAGCCCCACACACACACAGACAGCCACACACACACACAGACAGCCCCACACACACACAGACAGCCCCACACACACACAGACAGCCCCACACACACACAGACAGCCCCACACACACACAGACAGCCCCACACACACACAGAGCCCCCCCCACACACACACAGAGCCCCCACACACACACACAGAGCCCCCACACACACAGACAGCCCCACACACACACAGACAGCCCCACACACACAGACAGCCCCACACACACAGACAGCCCCACACACACAGACAGCCCCACACACACAGACAGCCCCACACACACAGACAGCCCCACACACACAGACAGCCCCACACACACAGACAGCCCCACACACACAGACAGCCCCACACACACAGCCCCACACACACAGACAGCCCCACACACACAGACAGCCCCACACACACACACAGACAGCCCCACACACACACACAGACAGCCCCACACACACACACAGACAGCCCCACACACACACACAGAGCCCCCACACACACACAGAGCCCCCACACACACACAGAGCCCCCACACACACACACAGAGCCCCCACACACACACACAGAGCCCCCACACACACAGACAGCCCCACACACACAGACAGCCCCAAACACACAGACAGCCCCACACACACAGACAGCCCCACACACACAGACAGCCCCACACACACAGACAGCCCCACACACACAGACAGCCCCACACACACAGACAGCCCCACACACACAGAGCCCCACACACACAGAGCCCCACACACACAGAGCCCCACACACACAGAGCCCCACACACACAGAGCCCCACACACACAGAGCCCCACACACACAGAGCCCCACACACACAGAGCCCCACACACACAGAGCCCCACACACACAGAGCAACATTTTTATTTAGGTGTTGCTTTTGAAAACAGATAAATAAATGGCATGGTCATTGTTGGACAGGCCACATGAGGGGCTCGCTCCCTCCCCGCAGGACAGGGCCCGGGCCACCGTCAGCACCATTGCCCGGCCCAGCCGCCATCTTGGACACGGCACCACGCGGCCGTGCGGCCTCAGCCCGACCCCAACCCTGGGCCTGGCCAGGCCCCGACATCCCGGCACCACCCTCCACCCAGGAGGTGAACGGCCCACTTGGCAGGTCAATGGGAGTACGAAGTGTCGATGGCTCTTCCCCGCCAGGTGCCGAGCACCCCCAGCCTCCTCGGGCGCTGGCTCCACCCCCCTGCTGGGTGTCTGGACTCCCTCATCCCAGACCTCCCGACCTCCAAGAGCGAGGGTCCGGACATCAAAGGGCGCCAGACCTATAACTGAGGCAGCCCCAGGACAGGAGGGCAGTTGTATCCTGGAGTCGAGAGACACCGCGACGAACTCATCCTTGACGGACTGCTGGCGCTGCCACAGCCCTGCCTTGTGAACTATTGTCCTGCCTGCTGGCGCTGCCGCGGCCCGTTGTAACCTTCATCCTCGTTGGGACCTGCTGGCGCTGCCGCGGCCCGTTGTAACCTTCATCCTCGTGGGACCTGCTGGCGCTGCCGCGGCCCGTTGTAACCTTCATCCTCGTGGGACCTGCTGGCGCTGCCGCGGCCCGTTGCAACCTGCATTCTCGTGGGACCTGCTGGCGCTGCCGCGGCCCGTTGTAACCTTCATCCTCGTTGGGACCTGCTGGCGCTGCCGCGGCCCGTTGCCACCTACGACCTCTTCGGGACCTGCCGGCGCTGCCGCGGTCTGACCTTATGTGGTGTCCATCTGTGGGGGGGAAGTTACCTGTCTGTGCGATCACTGTGCTCGGCCGACCCTCCAGGTCCCCGTCTAACAGTCATTTACAATGCCAATAGCTTAATCTCTCGCAAATGCCACATACAAACACACAGACAAACACACACAGAGCCCCCCACACACACAGAGCCCCCCACACACACAGAGCCCCCCACACACACAGAGCCCCCCACACACACAGAGCCACACACACACACAGAGCCACACACACACAGAGCCCCACACACACACACAGAGCCCCACACACACACACAGAGCCCCCCACACACACACAGAGCCCCCCCACACACACACAGAGCCCCCCACACACACACAGAGCCCCCCACACACACAGAGCCCCCCCCACACACACAGAGCCCCCCACACACACACACAGAGCCCCCCACACACACAGAGCCCCCCCACACACACAGAGCCCCCCCTACACACACAGAGCCCCCCCACACACACAGAGCCCCCCCCACACACACAGAGCCCCCCACACACACACAGAGCCCCCCACACACACACACAGCCCCCCCCCCACACACAGCCCCCCCCACACACAGAGCCCCCCCACACACAGAGCCCCCCCACACACACACAGCCCCCCCCACACACACACAGCCCCCCCCACACACACACAGCCCCCCCACACACACACAGCCCCCCCACACACACACAGCCACCCACACACACACAGAGCCACCCACACACACACAGAGCCCCCCCACACACACAGAGCCCCCCACACACACACAGAGCCCCCCACACACACACAGAGCCCCCCACACACAGAGCCCCCCCACACACACAGAGAGCCCCCCACACACACACAGAGCCCCACACACACACACAGAGCCCCCCACACACACACAGAGCCCCACACACAGAGCCCCACACACACACACACACACACAGAGCCCCACACACACACAGAGCCCCACACACACACAGAGAGCCCCACACACACACAGAGAGCCCCACACACACACAGAGAGCCCCACACACACACAGAGAGCCCCACACACACACAGAGAGCCCCACACACACACACAGAGCCCCACACACACACACAGAGCCCCACACACACACACAGAGCCCCACACACACACACAGAGCCCCACACACACACAGAGCCCCACACACACACAGAGCCCCACACACAGAGCCCTACACACACACACACAGAGCCCCACACACAGAGCCCCACACACACACAGAGCCCCACACACACACAGAGCCCCACACACACACAGAGCCCACACACACACACAGAGCCCCCACACACACACACAGAGCCCCCACACACACACACACAGAGCCCCCACACACACACAGAGCCCACACACACACACACAGAGCCCACACACACACAGACAGCCCCCCCACACACACAAACACACAGCCCCCCCCACACACACAAACACAGAGCCCCCCCCCCACACACAAACACAGAGCCCCACACACACACAAACAGAGCCCCACACACACAGACCCACACCCAGACAGCCCCACACACACACACAGACCCACACACACACAGACCCACACACAGACAGCCCCACACACACACACACAGCCCCACACACAGACAGCCCCACACACACACAGACAGCCCCCACACACACACAGACAGCCCCCACACACACACACAGACAGCCCCCACACACACACACAGACAGCCCCACACACACACACACACAGACAGCCCCACACACACACACAGACAGCCCCACACACACACACACAGACAGCCCCACACACACACACAGACAGCCCCACACACACACACAGACAGCCCCACACACACACAGACAGCCCCACACACACACAGACAGCCCCACACACACACAGACAGCCCCACACACACACAGACAGCCCCGCACACACACAGACAGCCCCGCACACACACAGACAGCCCCGCACACACACACAGCCCAGCACACACACACAGCCCAGCACACACACACAGCCCAGCACACACACACAGCCCAGCACACACACACAGCCCAGCACACACACACAGCCCAGCACACACACACAGCCCCACACACACACACAGACCCACACACAGACAGCCCCACACACACACACACAGCCCCACACACACACAGACAGCCCCACACACACACAGACAGCCCCCACACACACACAGACAGCCCCCACACACACACACAGACAGCCCCCACACACACACACAGACAGCCCCACACACACACACACAGACAGCCCCACACACACACACAGACAGCCCCACACACACACACACAGACAGCCCCACACACACACACAGACAGCCCCACACACACACACAGACAGCCCCACACACACACAGACAGCCCCACACACACACAGACAGCCCCACACACACACAGACAGCCCCACACACACACAGACAGCCCCGCACACACACAGACAGCCCCGCACACACACAGACAGCCCAGCACACACACACAGCCCAGCACACACACACAGCCCAGCACACACACACAGCCCAGCACACACACACAGCCCAGCACACACACACAGCCCAGCACACACACACAGCCCAGCACACACACACAGCCCAGCACACACACACAGCCCAGCACACACACACAGCCCCACACACAGACAGCCCCACACACAGACAGCCCCACACACAGACAGCCCCACACACACACACAGACAGCCCCACACACACACAGACAGCCCCACACACACACAGACAGCCCCACACACACACAGACAGCCCACACACACACACACAGACAGCCCCACACACACACACACAGACAGCCCCACACACACACACACAGACAGCCCCACACACACACACACAGACAGCCCCACACACACACACACAGACAGCCCCACACACACACACACAGACAGCCCCACACACACACAGACAGCCCCACACACACACAGACAGCCCCACACACACACAGACAGCCCCACACACACACAGACAGCCCCACACACACACAGACAGCCCCACACACACACAGACAGCCCCACACACACACAGACAGCCCCACACACACACAGACAGCCCCACACACACACAGACAGCCCCACACACACAGACAGCCCCACACACACAGACAGCCCCACACACACAGACAGCCCCACACACACAGACAGCCCCACACACACAGACAGCCTCACACACACAGACAGCCCCACACACACAGACAGCCCCACACACACAGACAGCCCCACACACACAGAGCCCCACACACACAGAGCCCCACACACACAGAGCCCCCCACACACAGAGCCCCACACACACACAGAGCCCCACACACACACAGAGCCCCACACACACACAGAGCCCCACACACACACAGAGCCCCACACACACACAGAGCCCCACACACACAGAGCCCCACACACACAGAGCCCCACACACACAGAGCCCCACACACACACAGAGCCCCACACACACACAGAGCCCCACACACACAGAGCCCCCCACACACACAGAGCCCCCCACACACACAGAGCCCCACACACACACAGAGCCCCACACACACACAGAGCCCCACACACACACAGAGCCCCACACACACACAGAGCCCCACACACACACAGAGCCCCACACACACACAGAGCCCCACACACACACAGAGCCCCACACACACAGAGCCCCACACACACAGAGCCCCACACACACAGAGCCCCACACACACAGAGCCCCACACACACAGACAGCCCCACACACACACAGACAGCCCCACACACACACAGACAGCCCCACACACACAGACAGCCCCACACACACAGACAGCCCCACACACACAGACAGCCCCACACACACAGACAGCCCCACACACACAGACAGCCCCACACACACAGACAGCCCCCCACACACACACAGCCCACACACACACAGAGCCCCCCACACACACACACACAGCCCCCCACACACACAGAGCCCCACACACACAGAGCCCCACACACACAGAGCCCCACACACACAGAGCCCCACACACACAGAGCAACATTTTTATTTAGGTGTTGCTTTTGAAAACAGATAAATAAATGGCATGGTCATTTACAATGCCAATAGCTTAATCTCTCGCAAATGCCACATACAAACACACAGACAAACACACACATAGCCCCACACACAGACACAGAGCCCCCCACACACACAGAGCCCCCCACACACACAGAGCCCCCCACACACACAGAGCCCCCACACACACAGAGCCCCCCACACACACAGAGCCCCCCACACACACAGAGCCCCCCACACACACAGAGCCCCCCACACACACAGAGCCCCCCACACACACACACACAGCCCCCCACACACACAGCCCCCCACACACACAGAGCCCCACACACACAGAGCCCCCCACACACACACAGAGCCCCCCCCACACACACAGAGCCCCCCACACACACACAGAGCCCCCCCCACACACACACAGAGCCCCCCCACACACACAGAGCCCCCCCCACACACACAGAGCCCCCCCCCACACACAGAGCCCCCCCACACACACAGAGCCCCCCCCCACACACAGCCCCCCACACACACAGAGCCCCCCCACACACACAGAGCCCCCCCACACACACAGAGCCCCCCCACACACACAGAGCCCCCCACACACACAGCCCCCCCCACACACACACAGCCCCCCACACACACACACAGCCCCCCCACACACACACAGCCCCCCCCCACACACAGAGCCCCCCCACACACACAGAGCCACCCACACACACACACAGAGCCCCCCTGTTGGACAGGCCGCATGGTCGGGCTGCCCCCCCTCCCCGCAGTAGGACCTGGACCCTGGCTCTCCCTGCATCCCCAGCCAGAGTCCCTAAACGACCACCCGAAGTACCCTGCAATCCCTCCACTACAAGACACCAGCCCCGGACCCAGCTGGCCCGGGTCACCATCCACACCCCGACATCGAACCGGCCGCCATCTTGGGGCACTGCAGCACGAGGCCGCGTGGCCTCAACTCGACCCTAACCCTGGGCCCGGCCGGCCCCGACATCGGGGCACCAACCTCCCCCCAGGAGGCAGCGCGACCACTTGGCAAATCAATGGGAGAAGGAATCGTCAACGGCTCCCCTCCGCCAGGTGTCGATCACCCCCGGCCGCCCTGGGCGCTGGCTCCACCCCCCTGCTGGGTGTCTGGACTCCCTCATCCCGGACCTCCCGGCCCCCAGGCGCGAGGGTCCGGACATCAAAGGGGACCAGACCTATAACTGGGGCAGCGCCAGACCAGGAAGGCAGTTGTATCCTGGAGTCGAGAGACCCGAGAAGAACTCATCCGTAACTGGCCTGCTGGCGCTGCCGCGGCCCTCTGCCTCGTGAAACCATCGTCTTGGCCTGCTGGCGCTGCCGCGGCCCTCTGCCTCGTGAAACCATCGTCTTGGCCTGCTGGCGCTGCCGCGGCCCTCTGCCTCGTGAAACCATCGTCTTGGCCTGCTGGCGCTGCCGCGGCCCTCTGCCTCGTGAAACCATCGTCTTGGCCTGCTGGCGCTGCCGCGGCCCTCTGCCTCGTGAAACCATTGTCTTGGCCTGCTGGCGCTGCCGCGGCCCTCTGCCTTGTGAGACTACCATCTTGGCCTGCTGGCGCTGCCGCGGCCCTCTGCCTTGTGAGACTACCATCTTGGCCTGCTGGCGCTGCCGCGGCCCGATCCACAGACCCTCCAGCTCGAGGATTGTGAGCTCGCCCCTTACCACTACCTGTACCGATCCGGTACCAAGACTGTCCCGCTACCCCCTTTCCCTACAGAGACTAGAAGTGAGAGGACCCCCGGGTCCGAGATATCCTGTATCGCTGATATCCTTGCCTTAAGAACCTTATATAAAGTATTGAACTCGACTTGGTGTGGTGCCTGTTTGTGGGGAGGGAGGTAACTTGTCTGTACGATCACCGGAGACGGTCCCCCGCGGGGATCTCTCCCTCAGTATCCGGCCGACCCTCAGGGTCCCCGTCTAACATTGGTGGCCAGCGACGGGATCCGAACCTACGCATAATCGTACAGAAAGTCACCCGACCCACGACACACGACCACCATGACAACAGAGAGCGGAACAACGGAGAAATTCCAGATGGAAAAATTGGAAGACTACAACCACCGAGAACTGAAGCAATATTGCATGGAACTTGGTCTCCCAACCACGGGTCTGAGTACGAAGGAAGACTTCAAACGAGCCCTAGAAGCCTGGGCGGAAACGGGTACAGCCGTACCCCGAACACAAACGACCGAAACGAGCCCCGCACCAACTAAAGAAAGAGCGGGTCTCTCCCTGGAAGAGATCCGAGAAAGAGAAAAAACCAGACTCCACGAATTAGAACTAGCCCGACTTCGCTTGGATGGAGAACTCAAGCTGGCCGAACAAAAAATAACCCTGGAACACTTACGGCTCAAGGAAGAGCGAGAAGACAAGCAAAGACAGAGAGAGCTAGAGGAAAAGAAACTAGAGTACGAACATGAGCGCGATCTCAAAGCACTGGAGATCCAGAAACAGAATAAAGACCTCGGGCTCCCCGAACGACCAACCCCGTCTGCCTCGACCGAACCCAAGGTTCACATCCCCAAAGATGTCATCCGGGAATACCACAAGAACGATGATATACAGCAGTGGTTTAAAGCCTATGAGGTGGCAATGACCTCCCACCGGATTCCCCGAAGCGATTGGGGAGCCGGATTATGGGGGAGGTTTGTCAACGAAGGGCGGGACGCCCTGCTGCAACTCCCGGACCAGCTGATGATCTCCTACGACCACATGAAGGCCGCCCTCCTCACTCGATACGGGCTCACACCTGAGATGTACCGCCAACGGTTCCGCGACTGCAAACGGATTCCGGGTACAACTTGGGTGGAGTACGTGAACTTTTTTAGCCGAGCCTTCGAGGGGTGGATCAAGGGCAACAAAGTAACCACCTACGAACAACTCTTTGACCTTATCGTATGGGAACACCTGTCGAACAACTGCTTCGTGGAGCTCCGGCAACACCTCCTGGACAGTAAGCTAACCGACCCTCGACAACTCGCCGTCGAAGCCGACCGGTGGGAAAGCACCCGAGTTGGCCGGAACGCACCCAGCGAATTATCCAGACCGTATCGCCCCCGAGGGGGAGGAGGGAGTCAGGGTCGGGGGAGAGACCCCGGCCCCTCGTCACCCCCCAGAAACCCCTCGACCCCGGTTGGCCGAGGAAGCCCTGCCGTCCGGGCCGGTTTCCGGGCCAACATTACGTGCCACAGGTGCCAGCGACCCGGCCACTACGCCAGTGATCCCAACTGCCCAAAGAATCCGAACACTACCCCCCGCCAAGTTGCAGCGGCGGCCCTAGGGGAAGAACTAATCCCGGAAGACCAAGAAGAGTACGAGACCGATTCCTCTGAATGGGCGCCCGCCGCCATGGCACTGGTCTGCTTAGGGGAGAGAGACATGATTCCGCGGGCCCCCCTTCCCGCCAACACCCAGAAGTACGGTCAATGGGTCAACATTAATGGCCGCCGGGCGGAAGCCCTCCGCGACACCGGGGCCAGTGTAACGGCGGTCCGACGCCACCTCGTCACTCCCGACCAAATCTTGCCGAACATTCTTTGCCCTGTCCGATCAGCCGACAACTCCGAAAGCCTATGCCACATGGCCTGCGTCCCCTTCGAGTGGGGAGGAGTAACAGGGATGTTAAAAGTAACTGTCCGCGATGATGCCCCCGTGGACTGCCTCCTAGGAAACGACCTTGAAAGCTCTCCATGGGCAGCTGTCGAACGGAGGGAGCACCTGGGGATGCTTGGCCTCCCCGAATGGGTCTGCGTCACGACCCGGTCCATGACCGCCCGCGCGGTCCCCAGCCCAGAAGAGCCCGAGTGGCCAGAACCTCCTCCCGCGCTCATCCCAGAGGAGGCCGCCCCAGGAGCCAGTCCATTGACCCAAACCGAAGAAGGATCCGACCAGCTTCGGGACATCCCTGACCTGGCACAATGGCGGCAGGAGGGAGGCCCCACGCAGGAACAATTCCGGGCCGAACAGAAAACCTGTCCCTCTCTCGAAGGACTCCGGCAGCAAGCCCTGGCCCAGAGCACCGGGGATACCTCGGGGGCCCACTGGATCTACTGGGACCAAGACCTGCTCTACAGCGAGCAGAAAGTGGCGGAACTAGGGGCCAGTCGGGTGCTGGTGGTGCCCCTTCGCTTCCGAGACTTCCTCCTGAACTTAGCCCACGATGTCCCCCTTGCCGGACACCTGGGGCAGGATAAAACCTACGACCGCCTGGTGACCCATTTTTTCTGGCCCCACATGCGAAAGGATGTCACCAACCACTGCAAGGCCTGCCCCACCTGCCAGGCCAGCGGAAAAAGTGGCCGAAAAATCAAAGCACCATTGCAACCCTTTCCTGTCGTCACCACCCCGTTCGAACGAGTGGGAATAGACATTGTGGGGCCCCTCGACCCTCGAACAGCCCAAGGACACCGGTTCATCCTGGTCCTCGTAGACCACGCCACTCGCTATCCCGAGGCCATCCCTCTTCGGACGGTGACGGCCCCCGTGGTGGGCCGGGCCCTGATGGGGATCTTCTCCCGGGTGGGGTTCCCCCGGGAGGTCGTCAGTGACAGGGGCACGAACTTTATCTCCAGATATATGAAGTCTCTTTGGCAACAATGCGGGGTCACCTACAAATTCACGACCCCCTATCACCCGCAAG
This sequence comes from Lissotriton helveticus, assembly GCF_964261635.1. Lineage (NCBI taxonomy): Eukaryota > Metazoa > Chordata > Amphibia > Caudata > Salamandridae > Lissotriton > Lissotriton helveticus. Next base: position 174,386,231 of record NC_136061.1, read on the forward strand.
GAAACGGACTGGTCGAGAGGTTCAACCGCACCCTCAAGGGGATGATTATGGGCCTAGAAGAACCCCTTCGACGCCAGTGGGACGTGCTACTTCCCTGCCTCCTGTTTGCCTATCGGGAGGTCCCGCAGAAGTCCCTCGGCTTCAGCCCATTTGAACTCCTGTACGGGCACCCCGTCCGGGGCCCCCTCAGCCTAGTCAAGGAAGGTTGGGAGCAGCCTCCCCAGAAAACTCCCCCGGACATCTACAGGTACCTCCTAGCTCTCCGCAACCAGACCCGGCAGTTCCGAGACACCGCCAAAGCCAATCTCGAGGCCAGTCAGGAGGACATGAAGAGGTGGTACGATCAGCACGCGTCCTCCATTGAGTTCGAACCGGGACAACAGGTCTGGGTGATGTCCCCGGTTGAACCCTGTGCACTCCAAGACCGATGGTCCGGGCCCTTCAAGGTAATCGAACGCAAAGGGCCCGTCACCTATTTAATCGACATGGAGACTGCCCGGAACCCCCTACGGGTCCTCCATGCCAACAGGCTAAAACCCCATTTTGTGCGATCCGAGCTCAGCCTCCTGATGGCTACCGATAATGGGACAGAAGAAGACTCCGAACCCCTTCCGGACTTACTGAGGGCCTTCGAGCAGGATGGCTCAGTGGAAGGGGTCCAGCTCTCCGAGGCCCTGTCCCCGGAGCAACGCCAAGACTGCCAAACGCTCCTGAGGCGGTTCGCCTCCCTGTTCTCCCTCACCCCCGGAGTCACCCCCTGGTGCCTCCACGATGTGGACACCGGGGACAGCCCTCCTATCCGACACCGGGCCTACCGCGTACCAGACCGGGTACGAGTCTGCATCCAGACCGAGGTGTCCAAAATGCTGACCCTGGGAGTGATCGAACCCTCAGACAGCCCCTGGGCAAGCCCAGTCGTCCTGGTTCCCAAGGCGGCCGCCCCGGGCGTTGCCCCTGAGCTCCGGTTCTGCGTGGACTATCGGGGGCTGAATGCAGTTACCAGGACCGACGCTCATCCCATCCCCCGGGCCGACGAGCTAATTGACCGGATGGGGGCCGCCCGCTACCTGAGCATCTTCGACCTAACAGCGGGCTACTGGCAGATCGGCCTCACCCCTCGGGCCCAAGAACGATCCGCCTTCTCTACCCCAGACGGGCACTACCACTTTAAAGTCATGCCCTTCGGCATGAAAAACGCCCCGGCCACGTTCCAACGGCTGGTAAACCAGGTACTGGCGGGCCTGGAAGACTTCAGCGCCGCCTACCTGGACGACATTGCTGTGTACAGCCACCAGTGGACCGACCACCTCCGCCACCTGCGGGAGGTTCTACACGCCCTCCAGCAAGCCGGGCTCACCATCAAGGCCAGCAAGTGTCAGGTTGGCCAAGGGTCCGTGACCTACCTGGGACACCAAGTGGGAAGCGGGCTAGTGGCTCCTCTCCAACTCAAGATTGCTGCCATCCAGGCCTGGCAACCCCCTACGACCCAGACGGAGGTCCGGGCCTTCCTGGGGCTCACCGGATACTACCGGCGGTTCGTGAAGGACTATGGCAGCATCGTGGGGCCCCTCACAGAGCTCACCTCCAAAAAGGGCCCCAAAACCGTCAACTGGACCCTGGACTGCCAATCGGCCTTCGAGAAACTAAAGACCGCCATGTGCACGGCCCCCGTGCTCCAGGCTCCCGACTACAGCCGGGAATTCATTGTGCAGACGGACGCCTCCGATCATGGTGTGGGGGCCGTCCTCTCCCAACTCAACGCCGAAGGGGTCGACCATCCGGTGGTCTTCATCAGCAGACGCCTCTTGCCCCGAGAACAGCGCTGGAGCACCATTGAGAGAGAGGCCTTCGCCGTAGTCTGGGCACTCAAGAAGCTCCGGCCATACCTCTTCGGCACCCACTTCCGGGTGCAAACAGACCACCGACCCCTGCAATGGCTGATGCAAATGCGGGGGGAAAACCCGAAGCTGTTGCGCTGGTCCATCTCCCTGCAGGGGATGGACTTCACGGTGGAACATCGTCCAGGCCAGGACCACGCCAACGCCGACGGCCTGTCACGCTTTTTCCGCCTCAGCGAGGAGAGTCCCCAGGAAGATGGCTGACTCTCCCCGCCTTCAGCTGGGGGGGACGCATGTTGGACAGGCCGCATGGTCGGGCTGCCCCCCCTCCCCGCAGTAGGACCTGGACCCTGGCTCTCCCTGCATCCCCAGCCAGAGTCCCTAAACGACCACCCGAAGTACCCTGCAATCCCTCCACTACAAGACACCAGCCCCGGACCCAGCTGGCCCGGGTCACCATCCACACCCCGACATCGAACCGGCCGCCATCTTGGGGCACTGCAGCACGAGGCCGCGTGGCCTCAACTCGACCCTAACCCTGGGCCCGGCCGGCCCCGACATCGGGGCACCAACCTCCCCCCAGGAGGCAGCACGACCACTTGGCAAATCAATGGGAGAAGGAATCGTCAACGGCTCCCCTCCGCCAGGTGTCGATCACCCCCGGCCGCCCTGGGCGCTGGCTCCACCCCCCTGCTGGGTGTCTGGACTCCCTCATCCCGGACCTCCCGGCCCCCAGGCGCGAGGGTCCGGACATCAAAGGGGACCAGACCTATAACTGGGGCAGCGCCAGACCAGGAAGGCAGTTGTATCCTGGAGTCGAGAGACCCGAGAAGAACTCATCCGTAACTGGCCTGCTGGCGCTGCCGCGGCCCTCTGCCTCGTGAAACCATCGTCTTGGCCTGCTGGCGCTGCCGCGGCCCTCTGCCTCGTGAAACCATCGTCTTGGCCTGCTGGCGCTGCCGCGGCCCTCTGCCTCGTGAAACCATCGTCTTGGCCTGCTGGCGCTGCCGCGGCCCTCTGCCTCGTGAAACCATCGTCTTGGCCTGCTGGCGCTGCCGCGGCCCTCTGCCTCGTGAAACCATCGTCTTGGCCTGCTGGCGCTGCCGCGGCCCTCTGCCTTGTGAGACTACCATCTTGGCCTGCTGGCGCTGCCGCGGCCCTCTGCCTTGTGAGACTACCATCTTGGCCTGCTGGCGCTGCCGCGGCCCGATCCACAGACCCTCCAGCTCGAGGATTGTGAGCTCGCCCCTTACCACTACCTGTACCGATCCGGTACCAAGACTGTCCCGCTACCCCCTTTCCCTACAGAGACTAGAAGTGAGAGGACCCCCGGGTCCGAGATATACTGTATCGCTGATATCCTTGCCTTAAGAACCTTATATAAAGTATTGAACTCGACTTGGTGTGGTGCCTGTTTGTGGGGAGGGAGGTAACTTGTCTGTACGATCACCGGAGACGGTCCCCCGCGGGGATCTCTCCCTCAGTATCCGGCCGACCCTCAGGGTCCCCGTCTAACACCCCCACACACACACAGAGCCCCACACACACAGAGCCCCCCCACACACACAGAGCCCCCCCACACACACAGAGCCCCCCACACACACACACACAGAGAGCCCACACACACACAGAGCCCCCCACACACACACACACACAGAGCCCCCCACACACACACAGAGCCCCCCCACACACACAGAGCCCCCCACACACACACAGAGCCCCACACACACACACAGAGCCCCACACACACACACAGAGCCCCACACACACACACAGAGCCCCACACACACACAGAGCCCCACACACACACACAGAGCCCACACACACACACAGAGCCCACACACACAGAGCCCACACACACAGAGCCCACACACACACACACACAGAGCCCCCACACACACACACAGAGCCCACACACACACACACAGAGCCCACACACACACACACAGAGCCCCCACACACACACACACAGAGCCCACACACACACACAGAGCCCACACACACACACAGACAGCCCCACACACACACACAGACAGCCCCACACACACACAGACAGCCCCACACACACACACAGACAGCCCCACACACACACAGAGCCCCCCCCACACACACAGAGCCCCCACACACAGAGCCCCCACACACACACAGAGCCCCCACACACACACAGAGCCCCCCACACACACACAGAGCCCCCCCCACACACACAGAGCCCCCCCCACACACACACAGCCCCCCCCCCACACACAGAGCCCCCCCACACACACAGAGCCCCCCCCCACACACACAGAGCCCCCCCCACACACACAGAGCCCCCCCCACACACAGAGCCCCCCCACACACACAGAGCCCCCCCACACACACAGAGCCCCCCCCACACACACACACACAGCCCCCCCCACACACACACAGCCCCCCACACACACAGCCCCCCCACACACACACAGCCCCCCAACACACAGAGCCCCCCCCCACACACACAGAGCCCCCCACACACACAGAGCCCCCCCACACACACAGAGCCACCCACACACACACAGAGCCCCCCACACACAGAGCCCCCCACACACACAGAGCCCCCCACACACACAGAGCCCCCCACACACACACACAGAGCCCACACACACACAGAGCCCCACACACACACACACACACAGAGCCCCCCACACACACAGAGCCCCCCACACACAGAGCCCCCCACACACACACAGAGCCCCACACACACACACAGAGCCCCCCACACACAGAGCCCCCCCACACACAGAGCCCCCCCACACACACAGAGCCCCCCACACACACACAGAGCCCACACACACACAGAGCCCCACACACACAGAGCCCCCCACACACAGAGCCACCCACACACACACAGAGCCACCCACACACACACAGAGCCCCCCACACACACACAGAGCCCCCCACACACACACAGAGCCCCACACACACACAGAGCCCCCCACACACAGAGCCCCCCACACACACAGAGCCCCCCACACACACAGAGCCCCCCACACACACACACAGAGCCCACACACACACAGAGCCCACACACACACAGAGCCCCACACACACACAGAGCCCCCCCCACACACACAGAGCCCCCCCCACACACACAGAGCCCCACACACACACAGAGCCCCACACACACACAGAGCCCCACACACACACAGAGCCCTACACACACAGAGCCCCACACACAGAGCCCCACACACACACAGAGCCCCACACACACACACAGAGCCCACACACACACACAGAGCCCACACACACAGAGCCCACACACACACACACAGAGCCCCCACACACACACACACAGAGCCCACACACACACAGAGCCCACACACACACAGAGCCCACACACACACAGAGCCCACACACACACACACAGAGCCCCCACACACACACACACACAGAGCCCACACACACACACACACACAGAGCTCACACAGAGCCCACACACACACACAGAGCCCACACACACAGACAGCCCCACACACACACACAGACAGCCCCACACACACACACAGACAGCCCCACACACACACACAGACAGCCCCACACACACACACAGACAGCCCCACACACACACACAGACAGCCCCACACACACACAGAGCCCCCCCACACACACACACACACACAGAGCCCCCCCACACACACACAGAGCCCCCACACACACACACAGAGCCCCCACACACACAGACAGCCCCACACACACACACAGACAGCCCCACACACACACACAGACAGCCCCACACACACACACAGACAGCCCCACACACACACACACAGCCCCACACACACAGACAGCCCCACACACACAGACAGCCCCACACACACAGACAGCCCCACACACACAGACAGCCCCACACACACAGAGCCCCACACACACAGAGCCCCACACACACAGAGCCCCACACACACAGAGCCCCACACACACAGAGCCCCACACACACAGAGCCCCACACACACAGAGCCCCACACACACAGAGCCCCACACACACAGAGCCCCACACACACAGAGCCCCACACACACAGAGCCCCACACACACACAGAGCCCCACACACACACAGAGCCCCACACACACACAGAGCCCCACACACACACAGAGCCCCACACACACACAGAGCCCCACACACACACAGAGCCCCACACACACACAGAGCCCCACACACACACAGAGCCCCACACACACACAGAGCCCCACACACACACAGAGCCCCACACACACAGAGCCCCACACACACAGAGCCCCACACACACACAGAGCCCCACACACACAGAGCAACATTTTTATTTAGGTGTTGCTTTTGAAAACAGATAAATAAATGGCATGGTCATTTACAATGCCAATAGCTTAATCTCTCGCAAATGCCACATACAAACACACAGACAAACACACACATAGCCCCACACACAGACACAGAGCCCCCCACACACACAGAGCCCCCCACACACACAGAGCCCCCCACACACAGAGCCACACACACACACACACAGAGCCCCCCACACACACAGAGCCCCCCACACACACAGAGCCCCACACACACACACACAGCCCCCCACACACACAGAGCCCCACACACACAGAGCCCCACACACACACACAGAGCCCCCCCACACACACACAGAGCCCCCCCACACACACACAGAGCCCCCCCACACACAGAGCCCCCACACACACACAGAGCCCCCCCCCACACACACAGAGCCCCCCACACACACACAGAGCCCCCCCACACACACAGAGCCCCCCCACACACACAGAGCCCCCCCCACACACACAGAGCCCCCCCACACACACAGAGCCCCCCCACACACACAGAGCCCCCCCACACACACAAAGCCCCCCCACACACACAGAGCCCCCCCACACACACAGAGCCCCCCACACACACACACAGCCCCCCACACACACACACAGCCCCCCACACACACACACAGCCCCCCACACACACACACAGCCCCCCCACACACACACACAGCCCCCCCACACACACACACAGCCCCCCCACACACACAGAGCCCCCCCACACACACAGAGCCCCCCCACACACACAGAGCCCCCCCCACACACACAGAGCCACCCACACACACACAGAGCCCCCCACACACAGAGCCCCCCACACACAGAGCCCCCCCACACACACAGAGCCCCCCACACACACAGAGCCCCCCACACACACAGAGCCCCCCACACACACAGAGCCCCCCACACACACAGAGCCCCCCACACACACAGAGCCCCACACACACACAGAGCCCCACACACACACAGAGCCCCACACACACACAGAGCCCTACACACACACACACAGAGCCCCACACAGAGCCCCACACACACACAGAGCCCCCCACACACACAGAGCCCCCCACACACACAGAGCCCCCCACACACACAGAGCCCCCCACACACACACAGAGCCCCCCACACACACACAGAGCCCCCCACACACACACAGAGCCCCACACACACACACAGAGCCCCACACACACACACAGAGCCCCACACACACACAGAGCCCCACACACACACAGAGCCCCACACACACACAGAGCCCTACACACACACAGAGCCCTACACACACACACAGAGCCCCACACAGAGCCCCACACACACACAGAGCCCCACACACACACACAGAGCCCACACACACACACAGAGCCCACACACACAGAGCCCACACACACACACACAGAGCCCCCACACACACACACACAGAGCCCCCACACACACAGAGCCCCCACACACACAGAGCCCCCACACACACAGAGCCCCCACACACACAGAGCCCCCACACACACACACACACAGAGCCCACACACACACACACAGAGCCCACGCACACACACACACAGAGTCCACACACAGAGCCCACACACACACACAGAGCCCACGCACACACACAGAGCCCACACAGAGCCCACACACACACAGAGCCCCCACACACACAGAGCCCCCCACACACAGACACAGAGCCCCCCCCACACACACACAGAGCCCCCCACACACACACACAGAGCCCCCCACACACACACAGCCCCCCACACACACACACAGCCCCCCACACACACACACACAGCCCCCCCCACACACAGAGCCCCCCCACACACAGAGCCCCCCACACACACACAGCCACCCACACACACACACAGAGCCACCCACACACACACACAGAGCCACCCACACACACACACAGAGCCCCCCCCACACACACACAGAGCCCCACACACACACACACAGAGCCCCCCCCCACACACACACAGAGCCCCACACACACACACACAGAGCCCCACACACACACACACAGAGCCCCACACACACACACACAGAGCCCCACACACACACACACAGAGCCCCACACACACACACACAGAGCCCCACACACACACACACAGAGCCCCACACACACACAGAGCCCCACACACACACAGAGCCCCACACACACACAGAGCCCCACACACACACACAGAGCCCCACACACACACAGAGCCCCACACACACACACAGAGCCCCCCCCCACACACACAGAGCCCCACACACACACACAGAGCCCCACACACACACAGAGCCCCCACACACACAGAGCCCCACACACACACAGAGCCCCCCACACACAGAGCCCCACACACACACAGAGCCCCACACACACACAGAGCCCCACACACACACAGAGCCCCACACACACACAGAGCCCCACACACACACAGAGCCCCACACACACACAGAGCCCCACACACACACAGAGCCCCACACACACACAGAGCCCCACACACACACAGAGCCCCACACACACACAGAGCCCCACACACACACAGAGCCCCACACACACACAGAGCCCCACACACACACAGAGCCCCACACACACACACACAGAGCCCCACACACACACACACAGAGCCCCACACACACACAGAGCCCCACACACACACAGAGCCCCACACACACAGAGCCCCACACACACACAGAGCGTCACACACACAGAGCCCCACACACACACACACAGAGCCCCACACACACACACACAGAGCCCCACACACACACACACAGAGCCCCACACACACACACACAGAGCCCCACACACACACACACAGAGCCCCACACACACACACACAGAGCCCCACACACACACACACAGAGCCCCACACACACACAGAGCCCCACACACACACAGAGCCCCACACACACACAGAGCCCCACACACACACAGAGCCCCACACACACACAGAGCCCCACACACACACAGAGCCCCCCACACACACAGAGCCCCACACACACAGAGCCCCACACACACAGAGCCCCACACACACAGAGCCCCACACACACAGAGCCCCACACACACAGAGCCCCACACACACAGAGCCCCACACACACAGAGCCCCACACACACAGAGCCCCACACACACAGAGCCCCACACACACAGAGCCCCACACACACAGAGCCCCACACACACAGAGCCCCACACACACAGAGCCCCACACACACAGAGCCGTACTGTAGCAATTGCACTGATCACATCAAGGATAGATTACTGTAATAGTCTGTACGATCGGGTGGCAAAATCTACCCAACATAAATTACAGATGGTACAGAATTCAGTGGCGCGGCTGGTTCTAAGATGGCCCAGAAAATCATCAGCATCGGCCGCTTTGGACATGCTGCACTGGCTCCCTATTCAGAAGCGCATTCTGTTTAAAGTCCTCGTGATCACCTCTAGGGCTTTTCACAAGCGTGGCCCACAATATCTGTATAATAAATTTAACAGAAACCATCCTACAAGAGAACTTAGGTCAGCTACTGCCAACTTGATGACTGTCCCTAATTTCAGACTGGCCACAAAGGGAGGAAAATCTCTGGCAGTTATAGGATCCAAAGCATGGATCAAAATGCCCTCACATCTTCGCACAATTACCTCTGAACAAACATTTTTAAAAATCCCTTAAAACATGGATCTACGGGCTAGCCGACTCAGTTTGCAAATCACTTGTCTGATCATTCTATTTTACAAAGCATCGACAAACAAGAAAAACAAAATCATACCATTTAATCAGTAATGGAGTCTGAGCGCCGGGATGCTCCTTGGAGCGACAGTGCGCTATACAAGTACTCTCACATAACATAACATAGCCCACACACACACAGAGCCCACACACACACACAGAGCCCACACACACACACAGAGCCCACACACACACACAGAGCCCACACACAGAGCCCCACACACACAGACAGCCCCACACACACACAGACAGCCCCACACACACAGACAGCCCCACACACACAGACAGCCCCACACACACAGACAGCCCCACACACACAGACAGCCCCACACACACAGACAGCCCCACACACACAGACAGCCCCACACACACAGACAGCCCCACACACAGACAGCCCCCCACACACAGACAGCCCCACACACACAGACAGCCCCACACACACAGAGCCCCACACACACAGAGCCACACACACACAGAGCCCCACACACACACAGAGCCCCACACACACACAGAGCCCCACACACACACAGAGCCCCACACACACACAGAGCCCCACACACACACAGAGCCCCACACACACACAGAGCCCCACACACACACAGCCCCACACACACAGAGCCCCACACACACAGAGCAACATTTTTATTTAGGTGTTGCTTTTGAAAACAGATAAATAAATGGCATGGTCATTTACAAAGCCAATAGCTTAATCTCTCGCAAATGCCACATACAAACACACAGACAAACACACACATAGCCCCACACACAGACACATAGCCCCACACACAGACACAGAGCCCCCCACACACACAGAGCCCCCCACACACACAGAGCCCCCCACACACACAGAGCCACACACACAGAGCCACACACACACAGAGCCCCCCACACACACAGAGCCACACACACAGAGCCCCCCACACACACAGAGCCCCCCACACACACAGAGCCCCCCACACACACACACACACAGCCCCCCACACACACAGAGCCCCCCACACACACAGAGCCCCACACACACACAGAGCCCCACACACACAGAGCCCCACACACACACACAGCCCCCCCACACACACACAGAGCCCCCCCCCCACACACACAGAGCCCCCCCACACACAGAGCCCCCACACACACACAGAGCCCCCCCCCACACACACAGAGCCCCCCCCACACACACAGAGCCCCCCACACACACACAGAGCCCCCCACACACACAGAGCCCCCCCACACACACAGAGCCCCCCCACACACGCAGAGCCCCCCCCACACACACAGAGCCCCCCCACACACACAGAGCCCCCCCACACACACACAGCCCCCCCACACACACACAGAGCCCCCACACACACACACAGCCCCCCACACACACACACAGCCCCCCACACACACACACAGCCCCCCCACACACACACACAGCCCCCCACACACACACACAGCCCCCCACACACACACACAGCCCCCCCACACAGAGCCCCCCCCACACACACACAGAGCCCCACACACACAGAGCCCACACACACACACACAGAGCCCCCCCCCCACACACACACACAGAGCCCCCCACACACACACAGAGCCATCCACACACACAGAGCCACCCACACACACACAGAGCCCCCCACACACAGAGCCCCCCCACACACACAGAGCCCCCCACACACACAGAGCCCCCCACACACACAGAGCCCCACACACACACAGAGCCCCACACACACACAGAGCCCCACACACACACAGAGCCCCACACACACACAGAGCCCCACACAGACACACACACACAGAGCCCCACACACACAGAGCCCCCCACACACACAGAGCCCCCCACACACACACAGAGCCCCACACACACACACAGAGCCCCCCACACACACACAGAGCCCCACACACACACAGAGCCCCACACACACACAGAGCCCCACACACACACAGCCCTACACACACACACACAGAGCCCCACACAGAGCCCCACACAGAGCCCCACACACACACACAGAGCCCACACACACAGAGCCCACACACACACACACAGAGCCCCCCCCACACACACAGAGCCCACACACACACACACAGAGCCCACACACACACACACAGAGCCCCCACACACACACAGAGCCCACACACACACACAGAGCCCACACACACACACACACACACACAGAGTCCACACACAGAGCCCACACACACACACAGAGCCCACGCACACACACACAGAGCCCACGCACACACACACAGAGCCCACACAGAGCCCACACACACAGACACAGAGCCCACACACACACAGAGCCCCCCACACACACACACAGAGCCCCCCCCACACACACAGAGCCCCCCACACACACACACAGAGCCCCCCCCCACACACACACAGCCCCCCACACACACACACAGCCCCCCACACACACACAGAGCCCCCCACACACACACAGAGCCCCCCCACACACACAGAGCCCCCCCACACACACAGAGCCCCCCCACACACACAGCCCCCCACACACACACAGAGCCCCCCACACACACACAGAGCCCCCCACACACACAGCCACCCACACACAGAGCCACCCACACACACACAGAGCCCCCCACACAGAGCCCCCCCACACACACACAGAGCCCCACACACACAGAGCCCACACACACACACACAGAGCCCCCCCCCCACACACACACACAGAGCCCCCACACACACACACAGAGCCCCCACACACACACACAGAGCCCACGCACACACACACACACACACAGAGTCCACACACACACACAGAGCCCCACACACACACACACAGAGCCCCACACACACACAGAGCCCCACACACACACAGAGCCCCACACACACAGAGCCCCACACACACACACAGAGCCCCACACACACACACAGAGCCCCACACACACACACAGAGCCCCCCACATACACACAGAGCCCCACACACACACAGAGCCCCACACACACACAGAGCCCCACACACACACAGAGCCCCACACACACACAGAGCCCCACACACACACAGAGCCCCACACACACACAGAGCCCCACACACAGAGCCCCACACACACACAGAGCCCCACACACACACAGAGCCACACACACACACAGAGCCCCACACACACACAGAGCCCCACACACACACAGAGCCCCACACACACACAGAGCCCCACACACACACAGAGCCCCACACACACACAGAGCCCCACACACACACAGAGCCCCACACACACACAGAGCCCCCCACACACACAGAGCGTCACACACACAGAGCCCCACACACACACAGAGCCCCACACACACACAGAGCCCCACACACACACAGAGCCCCACACACACACACAGAGCCCCACACACACACACAGAGCCCCACACACACACACAGAACCCCACACACACACACAGAGCCCCACACACACACACAGAGCCCCACACACACACAGAGCCCCACACACACACACAGAGCCCCACACACACAGAGCCCCCCACACACACAGAGCCCCACACACACAGAGCCCCACACACACAGAGCCCCACACACACAGAGCCCCACACACACAGAGCCCCACACACACAGAGCCGTACTGTAGCAATTGCACTGATCACATCAAGGATAGATTACTGTAATAGTCTGTACGATCGGGTGGCAAAATCTACCCAACATAAATTACAGATGGTACAGAATTCAGTGGCGCGGCTGGTTCTAAGATGGCCCAGAAAATCATCAGCATCGGCCGCTTTGGACATGCTGCACTGGCTCCCTATTCAGAAGCGCATTCTGTTTAAAGTCCTCGTGATCACCTCTAGGGCTTTTCACAAGCGTGGCCCACAATATCTGTATAATAAATTTAACAGAAACCATCCTACAAGAGAACTTAGGTCAGCTACTGCCAACTTGATGACTGTCCCTAATTTCAGACTGGCCACAAAGGGAGGAAAATCTCTGGCAGTTATAGGATCCAAAGCATGGAACAAAATGCCCTCACATCTTCGCACAATTACCTCTGAACAAACATTTTTAAAAATCCCTTAAAACATGGATCTACGGGCTAGCCGCTCAGTTTGCAAATCACTTGTCTGATCATTCTATTTTACAAAGCATCGACAAACAAGAAAAACAAAATCATACCATCTAATCAGTAATGGAGTCTGAGCGCCAGGATGCTCCTTGGAGCGACAGTGCGCTATACAAGTACTCTCACATAACATAACATAGCCCACACACACACAGAGCCCACACACACACACAGAGCCCACACACACACACAGAGCCCACACACACACACAGAGCCCACACACACACACACAGAGCCCACACACACACACACACAGAGCCCACACACACAGAGCCCACACACACACACACACAGAGCCCACACACACACACACACAGAGCCCACACACACACAGAGCCCACACACACACAGAGCCCCCACACACACACACAGAGCCCACACACACACAGAGCCCACACACACACAGAGCCCACACACACAGAGCCCACACACACACACACACACACACACACACACACACACACAGAGTCCACACACAGAGCCCACACACACACACAGAGCCCACACACACACACACAGAGCCCACACAGAGCCCACACACACAGACACAGAGCCCACACACACAGACACAGAGCCACACACACAGACACAGAGCCACACACACACAGAAAAGGATAATCCATCCCATATATTAGATGTCTTGTGAATTTATGGGAAAGCCTAAGTTACTAATACTGGGACACAAAGGAAACTACCACCCATAGCTGCCAAGTAGAAATGTGGCAGAGGTGACACTGAGAGCTAGCCCTGGCTCAGGAGCTTGCAAAACAGCATTCTGGAACTTGCAGTTTAGCTGAGGGACCCACATAGTGAGGCCTTTTGGTCTGCAGGTATGGCTACCGGATTATATTTTGGGCCGGTGATGATTTCCCACATGTACTCTGAACACGGTTACAATACAGGTTTATGCCATGTAGTTTTGGGGGCTATCCTCAAGCCCCTGGTGGGCTCTTTGTCTTGCTTGTGGCTTGTTAGCAGGATTAATGACAAGCTGGTCTTAAGTCCACACTCACCTGGGTGGGACATGGTGGTGACGCTGTTTCCAGGCTCGGTATTGAACACCACCACCCCTATAGCGCCCTTGCTGGCTGCATTCTCAATCTTCTCCCAGAAGGTGCAGTAGCCCCGCTGGACTAGCGCTATCCAGGCGCCCTCTGGGGGCGCCGTGAAGTTGGCGCCGGGTAAGCAGGCAGTGTAGCCCTCGTCCTCAGGCACCGCCACCACCCCCTGCACCCGCGTCCTCGGCGAGTGCTGGCCGAACATCCCCGGCTCACCCACGTCGGAGCGGGTGTGGTTGTTTTTGGTGTAGGTGCAGTTCACGTAGGCCATCCAGATGGAGGTGTCCGCCCGGGAGCCCGGCAGGGTCCAGGCCGCCAGTACCAGCAGGAGAATCTTCCACATCCCCGTCGGGTGCATCCTACCCAGCGGCCTCTCGCTGCCCCGGGAACCAGCTCAAACCAAGAGGGCGGGCAGGGTCACACGAGTATAGCCTGAAAAGGCACTTTATCCTTCGGCTGGAGCTCTTCACACTCCGCGCACTCCCTCCCCTGAGGCATGGGACTTTGCATCTAGACTGAAAAACAATCCTTCCTACAGTGCACCCCCTCTTTAGAAGATACGCAATGGTACACATACGTATTTTATTTTTTACAGCTCAACAGGTAAATTACTGTGAATGTTGCGATTTTTCATTATAAAGGAAGGGTTGCGATTTTTCATTATAAAAAGAAGGGTTGCTATGTGTTTGTCTCCCGATTTTTTCGTCTTCTTTTCTGTAAAAGTTAAAGGTTTGTAAACTAAGCACCAGAAAAACAAAACCCACCAACTACAGGGGCAAACCAAAGATTAAAACAAATATTACAGAGCTACTACTAAAATAAGTGATGCCACATAAAACAAGTGCTCGCCGTTTGTCTCTAAGCCCCGTCCTTTTCAGATTGGGGGGCGTGTTTTTTACTTTCTTTCTATGATGTAAACAACAGTCAAAAACACGCCCCCCAGTCTGAAAAGGACGGGCTTACAGACAAATGGTTCTTCTTTCTATTAGCCCCGTCCTTTTCAGACTGGGGGGCGTGTTTTTGACTGTTGTTTACAGCCTAGAAAGAATGTCAAAAACACACCCCCCAATCCGAAAAGGACGGGGCTTAGACCCAAAGAAGAACTTCACTGGGACCTCTTCTCCAATGGCTGGCCACCGTTTAGGAAGTGGCCAATGGAGAAGAGGGGCGGGGTTAACCTCGCTACTCAAAGTCATTAAATCTCGCGAGCTCGAGTGCGCATGTGCGCACCAGACGCCACGCGAGACCTAAAAATGAGACCTCTACTAGTAAGAGCATGCAGAAGATAAATTAGTTAGCATGCTTTCGTTTTGGCAGCAAATCTCATTTGAGATGGTCCATTTCTGCACAGCTTTTCCTTTCTTTGCTCCGACATACCCTACAAAGTGTGGATTGTCCACCTGGAACTCTTGTGCGGTCAAGGTAGAACAACAACGTCTCTTTTTTAGAAAGGTGAGATAGAGCATAAAAGGTAGGCAGAGTGAGTGATGGGCCTAGGTGAAAAGGAGTTTTTTTACCTTCGGTAGAAAGGGTGCTCTATAAGGCCCAGCTTGTCTGGGTAGATATTGAGGTACGTAGAATGTGCCTGTAACTCACTGACCCTCCGGGCAGATGTTATTGCCACTAGGAAAGTGTTTTTTTATTGCAAGAAGTCTAAATGGACAGGTATGTAGTGGCTTAAAGGGAGCACACATCAAAAATGTAAGAACTAGGTAGAGGTCCCACTGCAGCATAATGAAATGTGGGGTTGATCTGGTAACCACAGAAATGCCAAAATGGCAGAAAGATAACCTTTTAATGTGTCTAAAGCTGAGCCCTGCTGAACCAAGAAAAAAATAAACAAAAAGAACCTGAGAAAGTGGTGCAGATAGAGGGTCAACTTTTTTTATCTATTCCCCACGCCACAAACTTGCTCAGACGGCAGACTTATGCCGTCTTGGCAGAGGGATGCCTGACTGCCAAGAGAACATTGCACACTTCGGGCGGAAGGTCGAAAGCTGTTAACTGTTGCCGCTCAATCTCCATGCATGAAGGAAAAACGTTTTCAGGTTCGAGTGCAGAACCGTGCCCTGCTTTTGCAACAAGATCTTCCCGAAGAGGCAGCCTGATCAGAGGACCAGTGCTCATGCTCAACAGCTTGGGATACCAGCCTCTCTATGCCCAATGGGGAGCCAGAAGGATGACTTTGGCCCCATCATTTCTGATCTTCTTGAGAACTTGGGCAGAAGTGGTATTAGCAGAAAGGCGTACAGGAGGTCGGAGCTCTACTTGAGACAAAAATCGTCTGAGTAAGAGCAGCCTTCCAAAACACCAGCGTGCTAAACTGCTGACATTGCGAGTTCTCGGCAGAGCCAAACAGATCTAACCAAGGCTCTGCCAACTCTCGGAAGAGACATTTCTCCACCTCCGATGGAGACGCCGTGCGTGCACTAGGCATCGATGACCAAGTTCATCCGCTCTGGCATTCAGCGAGCCCACCAGGTTTTAAGGCACTAGGGACTACAAACGCCAGCATACACCACCGGCATCAGAGAGGAGGGGGAGTGCAGGGGGACTGCAAGCCCCAGAATCCTCAGCGCCAGGAGGCGCCGTCGCTGCTTTCCCGCGCCCAGAGGTGCGTAAATTCATCCCGCTGCTCCGGTGGCTCCTGCAGCACAGAGGCCGCAAACGCCAGCACACACCACCGGCATCAGAGAGGAGGGGGGCGATCAGGGGGACTGCAAGCCCCAGCCTCCTCAGCGCCAGGAGGCACCGTCGCTGCTTTCCCGTGCCCGGAGGCACGTAAATTCATCCCCCGGCTCCCGCAGCGCGGGGGCCGCCAATGCCAGCACACACCATCCATCAGTGAGATGGGGGAATGCAAGCCCCAGTATTCTTAGCAGCAGGAGGCGCGATCGCTGCTTTCCGGTTCCCGGAGGTGCGTAAATTCATCCTGCTGCTCCCGCAGCGCGGGACACGCGTGAGCCAAGGCCGGGGCACCTCGGCACCCGGAAGAGGCTGGGCTGGGCCACCCCCCTGTCAGCTCCAGTTCGGAGCTGCACACTGCTGCTTCCTTAAGGTATTTTTCAGAACTTTAAATGTTAAGACATCTATGATTATTGACTCCACCTTAGCTGGTTTGTAAATATCCTAAACCAGCAGCTCTGATCTACAGCCTTACTGCTATTGTTGAATCGACCACTGGACATGGGGAAGCGGAAAGGGACTGAATCTGGACTGGGGGGTACCCTTAAAAAGAGATCTAAGAAACGGAGCCAGGTTTTATGCCGCGCCACTGAGCATGAAGGAGTGCATGGGCAGAATGTATTAGATCGTATAGAAGATATTTTTTGCAGAGTGTGAGGGGCTGCTCACGACATCCGCTCCAACAACTAACACCGCTGTTCCAACCCCCACACCTGTCACTTTGGTCCTACATTCACACACCACTACCAGGCCCATTGGAAAAGGGTATGGCAACATACCCAATCTATTCAAGCAAGCGGGTATTACAAATCACACAATGCTACCTCAGGAAGCTCCTGATGAACGTATGTGTAGCTACTCGGGCCCTACCACTGAAGCCTGTACCCCTGCTTGTGCTATCCAAACAGACATCCCCCTGAGCAACCGTTTTGCCCCTCTTGTAGAGAATGTGTCTGCCAGAGATACACATAGTGAATCGTAGTATCTTGGTGTATTAGAAAGTGAGCTAAATACAATTCCCTCACAGGGAGAAAAGACGGCTGCTAACAATCCATCAATCTCGACCTTAGATATCCAGAGGGAAATAGTAATTTTAAAAGAGTCAGTCGAGGCTTTGACTGCCTCAGTGACAAAACTTTATCTTAAATTAGAAAAATGTTGCAGACTTCAACCTCTAACACCCCTGACCCCTAATACACATGTTAACCCGAGGAAGGCAAACGTATCCAATGCCCGCATGCAAACAGGTCATATTGTCATGAATGTCAGTTCAATGCCTCAGCCTGGCCCACTTGGATGTAAGGATAGGGCATTTGGCACACCCCTGTCTGCCCACGGTAGGCATCAGAAGGTCAAAGAAAGGGAACAAGAGGATGCATCACGGGACGCCATTGGACATGATACACGGAATGAACGCATACCCCAGAAATTGAACACAGGGTGGAAGAGGGCACCTGCACAACTCCCGTTAGTCTACAATAAGCACACTACGCCTCTGTCTACAACTACACCTATAATCTATACGACATATCCCTAAGGTCCATAACAACTGTTATAAATAGGAGGATGGGGAAGCCCTAAAAAATAAAGCCATACACTGGCTGAGACATGTTAGGGGCTGCAGATCGATAATAAGGGATGATATAGTGCAGGCCATAAGATGCATCCTTCAATACAGCACCGTTGATGCAATAGAGCTCACTCTAGTTAGTAACTATCTGGTACACAATTTAGTTGCTTTAGAAGCTAGGACCTATCCACCTTCCACTACTAACATCATGTTGAAGCTAAGCATCCCCATTATGTCTGAAAAGGCTAAAACTGCGTCCCAACCTCAAGGGGACCATTCCATCTCAGCTCTTTTCTCAGAATGACTGACTGTATCTATCTTCTGATAGCAAAACCCTCCATAGATCGAGATTAGAACATCCTCACACTCCTCTATTAATATAGCCTTAGAAAGAGGATCTCCCCCAAGACATTGAGAGCATGACATCTAATCCACAGTTAGTCCTAGCTTCATTAACACTGCTTGAGACTAGAGCCCACCAGCAAGTTAGTGGCCAAGATGTACCTAGACAACTACCATCAAATCTAGCAGTTCCAAATGTTTTAGTAACTTATCTGGCTTTTGGCCAGTTAACAACTAGCGGGACGATGAGAATAGTGTCATGGAACGTGGCAGGCATAAGGGGGAAGGTGGAGCACGCCCACTGGCTAGAGTTCATCAATCAGCACAATATCTGCCTGCTACAGGAAACATGGAGTTTATGTCCTGTATTTATTCCTGGGTTTAAAACATTCCAGCTATCCCTTCAAAATATGGCCGGCCATCAGGTGGGCTTCTCAAATTAACAAACATCTCAATAAATTGTAATATCAAGAAACTGGCCTCCGATAGCCCAAATATCCTTGGGGTAATGCTGGGCAATGGAAAGGGCACGTTTATTGATATGTATAATGTCTATGCCAGAAGCACTAAAGGAGGAAGCTCTCGCACTCTTCATGCCATGGACAGTTTGCTGGAGGCCAGGCATGATAGTCACCCTCTAATAGTTGGAGGTAACTTTAATGTCACCTTTGAGCCACTTGACTGGGTTGATTCTATTGAGGTGAGCGAGGAGGATAAAGTATGGATGGTACCGCCCCTAGAGCTCCCTCCAAACAAAAAATGGTCGCAAGCAGCACTACAGCTCAATGCTATAACCTTGGAGTATAGGTTAAGGGCCACCAAAGGGAGACCTAGCTCTGACAAAGGGTTTGGGGGGGGGGGGGGGGGGGGGGGTGACTTTCAAAGGTCCAAATGGGGCAAGCAGGATTGATTATCTACTTGTGGACCTTACCCTATGGTCCATAGTCAAGGACATGGCCAACGTCCCGTCCAGCAACAGTGATCATGAACCCCTTTAGTATGATTATTGAGCATCCATGAAGCGAAAAGTTGAGTATCTTCTCAACTCCTCTAAGAACCAAGGAGGTAATCCCAACAAATGCCGACTCAAATGGCCTGCTATTATGGTAGATGATTCAAAGACCAATTGAATTAAAATCAATATAGGAAGGCATTTGGAGTCCGTGTCTGTAGTCAACGTGGATCTGACTACTCGACCCAGTAGTTCCATGCACAAAGGTTTTTTTGAGCACCTGGCCAGCGCCTATTTTGTTACTAGCAACAAGAGTAGACCAAAGCAGGGGAGAATAATTGGAACAAACCTGTGGTTCAACAAAGAGTGCAGGGCACTGAGAGGGAGACTATTAGTGGTTATCAAAAACAGGGATACTTCTATGATACGTGAAGTAAGAAAGGAATACAAGCAGGCACAACATAAAGCTAGAGGGAATGGGACGAGAGGAGATGGGAAGATCTTGGGGAGGCTAGTCGACATCCTGACAGCAGGATGTTCTGGTCACTTGTGGCCAAGGGCAACTCTGAAAGATCACCTCCCCTGGTCAACAACATCCCAGGTGTGAAATGGCATAAAAACCTCAGTGATCTGTATTCCATCATAAATACCCAAGTTCGACCCAAATACCCATTGACTTAGGCAACCCAGCAGTTAGCTTTTCGTTCACAAGGGAGGAGATCCTGTTCTCTCTAGACGCAATTTCACCTGTCAAAGCCACGGGCCCGGACGGTATCTCTGGTGATCTCTTTTGCTCGGATAGGGAAACTGGGCTTTATACTTCATGTCATTAGCGAACGACATAGCTGAAGGGGGAGGATTCCAGACTCATGGAAGGGAGCCGAAGTGATGCCGATCTTTAAGAAAGGGGACAGGTCGAAGCCCTCAAACTACAGCCTGATTGGCTGTACCCAAAAGGTCTTCTGCCGCTCCCTCCTAACTAAGATCCAGGATTAGATGGATGAGAACCACAACCTCTCTCCACTCCAAGCGGGGTTCCGGCGGAAGACTGGCTCTATAGACCAGGTGTTCCGTCTGGTTTTACTGTATTGGAAGGTAGTTGTGCTGGGCAAGGGCAGCCTATATCTTATCTTTATAGATTTTAAAACAGCCTTCGACCTTGTACCCAGGGACTCACTTTGGCGGGTGCTTGGGGATTTGAGGATGCCCTTGTCAATTCTCGAACTCCTGATCAGGCTACATGAAGATGACTTTGCCTTTGTGAGATGTGGGGGGCGGGGAGGAAGAGAAGAGGAGGATCAGGGACAAAATACAGAGCCCTTCAGAAACCAGCAGGGGGTCCGTCAGGTCTGCGTTCTAGACCCTACACTCTTCTCCCTATATGTTAACCAAGTAGCCGAGCTATTGTGTTCCATCCCAGCAGACGTCCAGTCATTAGCAAACCACAAATTCCCTACACTCCTATTTGCTGAGGACACATTCCTGGTCGCAAAAACACCAATGGGCCTCCAGAAACTATTAAATCATTTTAAAGCTTTCTGCGGTGAAAAGGGTCTGGTCATCGATACTGATAAAACCAAGCAAATGATGATGAACCCACACAAGTCCTTCAAAGGGAAACTGTTCTTGGATAATATTCCGCTCGATAGGGTGAACTCTTTCGACTACTTGGGCATTAAGTTATCTGAGGGAATGGCTTGGACGAACCACTTGAAGGCATCCTTGAAATTCCCTCAGATTACTGGAGCACTAAGACAGGAGCATTGTCTGTCATACACCAAACCGGTAGCACCTGCCCTTAAACTGTACACCTGTAAGGCAGTGAGTAGTGATCTCTATGGGGCGGAGCTATGGGGCGCAACAAATTTAAGTGACCCTATAGTAGTGGAAAATAAGTTCCTCAGGAGCTTGGCATCGCTCCCCCAAAGTGCCCCCCTGCTTCCTCTTAAACTCGACCTGGGTATAAAGCTGATTAATGACCCTGTGAGACTAC
Organism: Lissotriton helveticus; assembly: GCF_964261635.1. NCBI lineage: Eukaryota > Metazoa > Chordata > Amphibia > Caudata > Salamandridae > Lissotriton > Lissotriton helveticus. Next base: position 174,408,724 of record NC_136061.1, read on the forward strand.
GCTGATTGCTTTTTTTTGCATAGATTGGCCTCCATCCCAGAATTAGCATTGTATGCCGCAGCCTTCAGTGAGGTTATAGCCTTAGACACCAGCAATAAGATTAGCTGGATCAAGCATGTAGACAACCTTTGGACTAGTATTGGCTTGCCGCAACAGGTTATAGGCCATCCACCAACCTATACCAGGGACCATGTGAAGCAACTTTATTGGGCATGGGTTGACAGGAACAAATTTGCACAATCCAAATTGGGCTCCTTAGCGGATACCTTTATGGATTAGAAACCCAATTGTTCCCCAGAATTTTTTTTGAGGTCATCAAGGTCCCAGCAGATAGGAAATTGTACATCCAGTTTAGGTATGGTAGTCTCCATATTAATGCCTTTATTAACTCTTGGATGAACAATAAAACTCGATCCAAGGGTTGTCTTTCTTGCGCTTGTCCATACAAATCAATTGGCCATGTCCTTTTTGCCTGTCCAGCTTATGTGAAACCAAGGAGTAAATGGCTAGCTCCTGTGTGCGGACAACTAGGGAATCTAAACTCTGAGGAGGCCATGTGCATTTTAAAATCAAATGCCAGATCTCTGTTTGCCTGTGCAACAGCGCAAGTTTTAGGCCACTGCTGGACAATTAAAAGGAAGGCACAGTTGAAATCCTGCTCTGGCCGGGATAGATAAAATAGCAATTGTGATGACCCGGCAACGAGGACTCATTTGTAATCTGAAATGTACGTTTTTTAAAATTGTATATATTTGTTTTTTATGGAATTATATTATGTACTGTAATAGGAGACTGCTGGATTTTGTAGAAGGGTGCTGCTAAGGGGCGATAATGCATCTTTTGGGATAATAATCGGACGACTGTTTTAGGCAATTGCTGGCAATGCATTAGCACTTTATTTATGTGGCCCCATTTCCCAGTCCTATCTCGTCGGCAACTGCATAATTATGATAGACAATTTTAACCATGTATACTAGAGTACCCTCCATCATGCACTGTGTTTTAACTTGCTCTGTGTGGCTGTACCCTTTTATGGTTTCACAAACCGAAATAAAGTGAATTTAATGATGACATGCCCTGGTGTTTCAGCCAAGTACAGGGGTGCAAACCCTGTCGACATAGGGTCCACAATCTCACCATCACCTGATTGTTCCAATACCACATAATGGTGGTGTTATCCGTCAACACCTGTACCAGCCTTCCCTTGATTGAAGGAAGAAAGGCTTTCAACGCCAATGGAATCACCCAAAGCTCCAACACTTTGATGTGAAGCCCAGATTCCACTGGAGACCATAGTACTCTGATCTCCACCTCTCTCAGATGGCCGTCCGTGTATGAGTGACGCATCTACCATTACAGTCAGCTCGTTGATAGTGAATCGAAGCGAATGCAGAAAGTTCGCAGCAGTCTGGAGGTAGTAGACGACTGCCAGTGGCGACCCTTGTTTCAACAGTCTTTAGTCGAAGTAGGGAAGACTGGATCCCTGGCCTCCAGAGGTGAGCTGCGACCACTTCAACACTTTCGTGAACACCTGAGTAGTGCTGGTAAGACCAACGGGTAGCACAGCAATAAAAGTGCTCTTGGCCAACCCTGAACGGAAGAGGACACCTGTGGGCAGGAAGGATATGTGTCCTGCAAGTTCAACAATACCATCTAGTCTACTGGGTGCAGGACAGACAGGACTTGCACATGTGTGAGAATCTTGAATGTATCCTTTTGGAAGAGATTGATAAGGTGCGGGTCGAGGATAGGACAAAGGGCTCGGTCGTTCTTGTACATTAGAAAGTAGCGGGAATAGAAACCATGACCTACTTCTGATGCAACTTCTCTATAGCACCCTTGGCCAAGACAGCTAACACATCCTGACGGAGAAAGGAGAGATGGTCCTCTGTCAGCTTGTAAGTAGGTGACGTGGGAGGGGGGTGGTCACAAAGGGGAGAGACTAGCCCCTTTTGACGAGTAGCAAAACCCAACAGTCAGATGTGATTGACCTCAAGTGGTGCAGGTGATGGAGTATGCTGCCCCGCACTGGACGTCCATGATGGTCAGGGGGAAAACTAAAGGGATTTGGAGACTGTGGTTAACAGGGTGGTGGTGGACTGGCTCATTTGTGGCAAAATTTCCCACTTGGCCTGTGGGAACCGCGTTATTGGCCACAAAATGATTGTGTGATTTTGTAGCCGGGGTGGCTGGTAGTTTAAGACACAATTGGGTGGCCATGAAAGGGGCGGTAGGTAGATAGGGGTTGGCGAGGGGCCTGGAAATGCCCAACTGCCTGGCCATAGCCATGCTGACCTTAAAGCACTCCATCGATGAGCATAGCTGCTCTCCAAACAAACAAGAGCCATCAAAGGGCATGTCGATATGCGAAACTAGAGGTTCTCAACCAGGTGCAGTGCCTAAGGGCCACTGAGGAAATCAGTCTACCCAGCAAGTCTGTTGTGTCCAGCCCACATTTTATGTTGAAATTGGCTGCATCTCTCCGGTCAGCAATTGTTTGAGAGAGTATGGCTCGGGCCTCCTCCAAGACCATGGGTAGCACTTGCACAACCGTTTCCCAGTTCTTATGGGAGAAAAAGCCCAAGAAGTATGTGGTGTACAGCGACCACAGTGCCAGGCATGCCGAAAATAACATCCCCTTCCCAAAGGCCAGCATTTTGTATTCCTGATCCAGTGGAGTGTTAGGGAATGTGCCACAGTTAACTTTGGAGGTGGAGGCCTGGACAACCAACTTCTCTGGGTGGGGTGCTGGGTGAGAAAACTGGGGCCCTTAGGGGTTTGGGGGGGGTTGGGTTGGTGGGCAATTGTCTTTTGCACAGGATCCCCTATGCAGGGATTTGACCAGGCCCCAAGTAGAACGTCAGTTAGGGTTTCATTAAATGGGAGTAATGGCACAGTGGAGGCAATTCCCGGCTGAAGCACCTCCGTCAAGACATTTGTCTTGACTGACATGGAGTGTAGCATAAGGTCCAGGACCTTAGCCACCCTACTCATCACCATTGTAAATGTGGCACGCTCCTCCGCAGCCACGGTAGAGACCAAGCCAGTATTACAGGCGGTATCCAGTCCACTGGCATTTACCAGATCCTCATATCAGTTGTCCTCGGAGTCAGGAATGATGGGGGCAATGCCACCACTGGGTGACGGTAACGCCGGGGGCGTCGGCACTCAAGCAGATGTCGGGGGAAGGCCAAGGTCACTCACCAATGCCACTCCAGATCCATCAATGGATTTTTGGTGCCCGACTGGCACTAAGAGCGTATCAGCCGGCAGAAGACCAGTAGGTGCTACTTCCGGACTTGTGGCCACTCCAGAGGGGTCGGCTCCTCAAAGGTGCATGGCCTTGTAAAATCCCTTAAGTCGGGTGGCGGTTGCCCTGTCAAATTTTGGGTTGCTCCGTCAAATTCTGGGAAGCACGCAGGCAGCCCAGGCGCAGGATCCACCAGAGAGCTAGGCATTGAAGGCAGACTGCCTACGAATCGCCTTAGGACTTGCACAGTGATGTCGAAGACCTCTGACTTTTTTTTTGTGGGACACACCCGACTTCCTGATGATTTGGAGTGAAAAGACAATCGCTGGGTATGACTTCACAAATGATCTTGGATCCTTCCTGAATCTGAGACCTGGAACGTTGCAAAATCAATTTACGTCAGGCCGCGAGACGCTTGAGGGAGCACTTCCTCAGCGCCTTGGGGTTGAATATCGTGGAGGTCCTCGCATGTCTTTGCGTCGTGGTCTCACTCAAGACATCAGAGACAAACCAAATTCGGGGCAGTCACCGACACCTGCCAATGACAGGCATCACATGGCTTAAAACCTGCCTTTCTGGTGGACATCCTTGACATCAGAAGACAAAGTCTCATAAATTCGTCAACAAAGGGTTATCCGGATCTACACGGACAGGTTTGGAAACAACCTGACAGTACACCTATATAGAAACTGCGCACCTCACCTCCAGTGCACACAGCGCCAGCTGGAGCCAATCGACGCCACTTATTAACACGCATTGGTACTGCTCACCCAAAAATTTCCAGAACTAGTCTAATACCTGAGGAATAGTCTAAGCTAAGGAAACTGCAGCTTGAAGTCTCAATCAGGCTGATGCCTGCAATTTGAAGACATGTGACCTCTCCAAAGCAGGAAGATAAACAGGGTGTAGGTCCAAAAGGCAAGCTTCAAAGGGGAACCCATCTTTGGAGGGCAAACGGTGACACACAAAAGAGGGGCTTCTCTTTTGTTCTTGTGGACATGCTGGCGTCTGGGACAGAGAAGGCAAAACAGTTGCCAAGCTAATTTTCCTGTGGGCGTGTAGCCCTCAGGTAGCCACACCTCTAGTGCGGACTACCAAGCTCCATACACGGAGAGAAGGGTGCTGCCATCTTAGGAGTGGTAATTGCAAACACAACAATGATGGACAGAATGTGGATCAATGTCACACATTCACCCCAGTCCAAAGATCTGGGCCCAAATCCATCGTTTTTCCACTCCACACCACCCTGGGTTAGACAATGGCGATATGCAAATCAGCGCTGACCCTGTGCCCCATGGGAACAGTCCACAAAAGCCATGTCCTTCCCAGAACGGAAACAAGCATCCGAGGACCGGCCCGGTTTCGAGGTAACACCTCATCAGCCCGGCTAGCTTGATTCCAGTGGTGTGGAGTGCCTGGGACTCACGCCTGAGCATCCCCAGTACACTTAGAGCGGTAATTGCAAACACAACAATTATGCTTGTTTCCGTTCTGGGAAGGACATGGCTTTTGTAGTTCGGACTGGACTGTTCCCATGGGGCACAGGGTCAGCGCTGATTTGCATATCGCCATTGTCTCACCCAGGGTGGTGTGGAGTGGAAAAACGATGGATTTGGGCCCAGATCTTTGGACTGGGGTGAATGTGTGACATTGATCCACATTCTGTCCATCATTGTTGTGTTTGCAGTTACCGCTCTAAGTGTACTGGGGATGCTCAGACGTGAGTCCCAGGCACTCCACACCACTGGAATCAAGCTAGCCGGGCTGAAGAGAGGTGTTACCTCGAAACCGGGCCGGTCCTCGGATGCTTGTTTCCGTTCTGGGAAGGACATGGCTTTTGTAGTTCGGACTGGACTGTTCCCATGGGGCACAGGGTCAGCGCTGATTTGCATATCGCCATTGTCTAACCCAGGGTGGTGTGGAGTGGAAAAACGATGGATTTGGGCCCAGATCTTTGGACTGGGGTGAATGTGTGACATTGATCCACATTCTGTCTATCATTGTTGTGTTTGCAGTTACCGCTCTAAGTGTACTGGGGATGCTCAGACGTGAGTCCCAGGCACTCCACACCACTGGAATCAAGCTAGCCGGGCTGAAGAGAGGTGTTACCTCGAAACCGGGCCGGTCCTCGGATGCTTGTTTCCGTTCTGGGAAGGACATGGCTTTTGTAGTTCGGACTGGACTGTTCCCATGGGGCACCGGGTCAGTGCTGATTTGCATATCGCCATTGTCTAACCCAGGGTGGTGTGGAGTGGAAAAACGATGGATTTGGGCCCAGATCTTTGGACTGGGGTGAATGTGTGACATTGATCCACATTCTGTCCATCATTGTTGTGTTTGCAGTTACCGCTCTAAGTGTACTGGGGATGCTCAGACGTGAGTCCCAGGCACTCCACACCACTGGAATCAAGCTAGCCGGGCTGAAGAGAGGTGTTACCTCGAAACCGGGCCGGTCCTCGAAATCTTGTTTCCGTTCTGGGAAGGACATGGCTTTTGTAGTTCGGACTGGACTGTTCCCATGGGGCACCGGGTCAGCGCTGATTTGCATATCGCCATTGTCTAACCCAGGGTGGTGTGGAGTGGAAAACGATGGATTTGGGCCCAGATCTTTGGACTGGGGTGAATGTGTGACATTGATCCACATTCTGTCCATCATTGTTGTGTTTGCAGTTGCCATCTTAGGAGTGGGCAGAATATTGCACTTTTGGATGGCTAGATGCAACACATTGAAGGAAGTCGTCAGATGGGAGGGGAACTGGTAGTCCACTGGCTAATGGTCACCACATCAATCGAGGGAAAGTTGTGAGTAACAGTGGCACCCAGACTTCAGATCATATCTGCACTGGAGAGAGGACCAAAGGAGTGCCATGCAGTTCCCTGGACCTGGAAAAGATGCTACGCCAAAGACTGGACTGCACCTGCTGATTCTGGGCTAGCAAAGAGATAATGGTGCCTGTATTTCCTGCTTGAGGAAAATTGCCGCAGACCGCAACTCCTAGAGTCAGTTGACTGACTTCCTGTTACTGCTCCAGAGCCACAAAAGCACAAGGATCCTATCTCTGCAAGTTGGTAGCCACAATAGCTTGATCGCCACTGACCGCTGAAGAACAGCCAAAGTGCTCAAAAGTTGAACCCGAGTGTGCTATACCCGGAAGAGTCAGAGTGCAATTTAGTCACCCACGATGGACACTATTCTCAGTTAAAGGAAACTGCTGGTTTTGCTGTGACTGGAGACCAGTAGTCCAATTTGAACTTTGAAGGGACTTTACCTTATTTTTATACTTTTGTTGCAAGATAGCTTTAAAACCACTTTAATTTTTAAAGACAAGTGGTGCAGGACAGCTTCTGAGCTTCTTTTGTTTTACTTCAGTTCAACTGTAAATAAATGCTTCTCATGTATTTGATATATTTGAAAGTATTAGTGCTTTGTAAAGTAAACAGCAGTCTAGTGCGGCTGTTCAACCAGGGGCCACATGTAAAGGTCAGGAAGGTCGCACGCACCCCTAGGCTGTACTTTGAGTATCACATGGTCTAAGGTTTTTCAAACAACCCTGACTGGACCCAAGACGGATTACATAGTTTAATGCAAGGTGAGGCCTCACAGACACCATATAATAAACCACTTTCCTCAAAGTATTTTTTCCCTGCCTATTTAGTAGATGGCACAGAATGTGCATTACCATGTTCCTAACAAGTTTTCTTGTAGTGAAAGTTTACTTGATACATGTTAAGCTGAATCCTATAAATGCAATGTTGTGCATGTACCATACCAATGAATTTTTGTTTTTGCAAATGTACACATAGTACTAGACGTACATTCTCTGGTGCGATTGCATAGTTGCAGTTTTTAATTCAGGTATACTCTTGATTTAGTTGTACATTTGTTATAGTGAATCTACACTTGCCGCTCTGAATTTATATTCATTGCATTTTTTCAGTTGTACATTTGATATGTTCTAAATCACTAGTGAAATTAAATTTATACCAGCTTTTTCAAGGAATGCCCACATAAGTTAGACCAAATAGTAAAAGAATTTGAAGAACTCGCATTGGTAAATGGGCTCTGGAAAGTGTCCACGAAGTTTGTAAGAAAATCACTGACCAAGTTTTTGTTTCCTTCTGTACAACTCAAGCTATACACAGTTTTGAACACATTTAACGTGTTTTCCCTCAAACATAAGAGGTAGTTTTTACTATTTATTAAGGTAGAAGTGGTTCAAATCGATTATAAATATGGATGTCTAATTGGCAGCAACTTTGAGAAATTGGTGCTTTAAGATTATCTATGAATTAATGTAATTCATTTAAATTTACTGAGCGCAAAGCTACCAATGGTATTCTGGCGCTGGAACTCTCAGTCTGACATCGAAGACCAAATTACAAAGACATAGGTTTTCAGTTCCTTGGAAAATTTGACCAGAGCTTGATTTTGGCACCAAGACAGTGAGAGGGACCTCCACAAAACTGTGCCTTCATACAATTAGGAGCAGCCACGTAAACAGGAGTGTCTGAAAAGCAGAACTTTGGGATAGGACTGCCAGAGGTCCTAGGAGATTGTATTGTAGAAAAGAGAGAATGCATTCTGCAAATTTTATTATCCAGTTTCATAGCTGGCTAAGTGAATCATAAAAATGGCTGCTCTGAAAGAGGGACTTTTGGCTACTAAGAGTGAATGCATCTTTGCCAGATGAGAGAATATAGATTACGTTTTTCTCAGACCCAAAAGTAGTCAACCATATTTGAAGTCTAGTCCTCTAAGATCTGTGCAAGCCCAGAAAATGGGCATTTTCAGAATCTGAACCAGCTGAGAAAGTCACTTGTACAACAAGTCTGACTATTCATGTAGAAAATGTATTTTCCTCAATATTCTCAGGACCTTTGGCAATTCCTCTGTAAGGGAGTGTCCTACCATTTAAGTGACATCCCATTAGTGTTAAGTGAACAGTGCAGCAACTGGCTGCGCTGTTTACTCAACACTATTGGACGGTCCGTCTCTCACTCTCTCTTGACACTCCCTACAATTTTCAAAGACTGGAGCAGAGCGAACCTCTGTGCATGTTTGGGGATGTGGCTTGATCACCCCTAACTCACTGCTACAGGAGCACAGAAAGAACACAGAGAAGGGACTAAAATGTTAAAACCTGATTCAGGTGCGGGACTTCAGCCCAGTAAGAAGGAGGGGACCTGCCTACCCTCCTCCGACTCTACCTTTGTCACAGGCTAGGATGGGTCAAGAAGTGCGCTGACCTCACCCTAGCCTGTGACAAGGTATCAAAGGAGAAGTTAGAGGCAGATTCTTCAGCTCCACCCTCCCCTGACCTAAGATAATGTCTGATGGATCTCCAGGGTGTGGATGTTTCCCTGAAAATACAGTCAGTCAGTCAAGTAACTTTATTTCGGCCATATAAGTATCACATACAAACAATAAAAGACAAACATACTAAAACAGTCAAAATGGAATAGCAGTCTATACTAGCATATATATTTTCACTCTTGTGGTCAAATTTTCATAAGAGTTCACAAAGACGCATATATCTTTGGTATAATAGGTGAACAATCTTCTCATAGAGCAAGATGCATAGTTAACAAAATCTATCTTGTCCCCCAAGGATTCATTTTCCTGGGCTTTCTAAAGTGCAATTGCCTAAGGTACAGAAAAATCATAATGGTTTCCAAAAACCAAAGGATGGTTCATCTCAGACTAATTAATACAATATTACAAAAGAATATGAAGAACAATAATATCAATTTAAAATCTAAACCAGAAACGATATTAGCAAAAGCCTATGCCGCATAATTTAACGGCATGACCCATCATGCAGTACAGTTCATGGTTAATACAATACTATTATATAAATTAATATATTTAAAACTTGTTCTAAAAAATTAAAACCACAGAGGCTATAACAATGGACACCGAGTACCTCAACTGATCCACATTTTGCCTACAAATTTGGCAACAGCACAGACAATTGGCGTGCTGGCGTTGGTTTTATAATAAGCAGTGCAACGCCGTGACTGCCACTGAGCCCCATGCTGTCCCTAGCCTTTCTGCCTCTCTTAATGTAGGTCAGGTGTTCAAAGCTATGAACCACTCTATCTCCAAAGGCGTGGGGAGATCTAACACTACAAGGTCTATGCTACCTTCCACTGTTCCCAGCTGCACTATGATAAAACTGTAAGAAAAGGGTATATTCACTGCTGCCACCCAGTAAATAATGGGGTTGAGGGTGTACACAGTGTGTGGGGAACAGAGAAAGTGCTGTTGTCCATCTCAACATGTGCGGTTTAGTGTAGTGGTTCTGGGGGCTACATACTGCTTTATGCTGCATTTCAAAGAGCTCTCAAGTTTCCTCAGCTCCTTGCACAAGCATTCAAGTTTATGCTTTGCATTCTGGGAGAAGTACTTTTGTCTTGCACTTGAGACTACAAGTCCTGAAATGCACATCATACTCCGGGACTGAACAAGTTACTCGCACATGGACTAGAGAAACTTGAGAATCTTGCTTCCACTTTCCCACTCAAATTTCTACTGCCTTCAGTTAAAGAAGTACCCCAAGTACCGATCACTAGCTATCTGCTACTCTACACCTGCTGTCCTCGGGTGGCCCTGTACCTAAAATACTTTCTTCTAGAGATTCAACACGATTGTTTTCCATAACAAACTTCTCTGGCAAGAATCACAAAACAAACTTGTATGTGTTTGAACTGTACGGTGCATATTTGCCATTTTGTCATATTTGCCATATTGTCAATCGGTGGGGACTGTACTTAAAGGTGAGAGATGCAGCTTTTAATCTCATTTTATGCTGTCCATCCATTTATCTGATGTTGTTTTTAATCTCATTTTATGCTGCCTGTCAATTTATCTAGGATATGGCTAAATTTGAATAATTTCATTCCGCCTGACTGTGCATTGAGCAGGTGTTGGGTCTGGGTTCTAGAGTGTAGAATGCAAATGTGAAGAGGCTGGAATTCTCCCATGTTCGTGTAATTGCAGTTGCTGTTTGGACATGGAGACCGACGCTTTTGATAGAATAAACTCATGTACTTACCAGATCCTGTGTGTTCCTTTCAGTGGCGACGATTACAGCCAGTTCCTGGTCATCCGTGTCTGCATGGCATGCAGTCTCCGAGCCGCCCTGGTCTGTTCCATCTGTGCCCATGCTCTGTCTGCCTGTCTTGTGGCTGTGATTCCCAGCGTCTCCGCCGCAGTCTCGATGATCGGTGGATGTGGGATCAATTGCCATTAGTCGTGCAGGTCCGTTTGTCTCCTGCTTTAGTTGCGTGGAGTGATAATTAGCGGCCATTCCCAACATTCTGTTGGAAGAAGGGAGAAAAGCACTTTTCGAATTGAAATAATATTGGAAAATTTGGTCCCTTAAGGGGGAAGTGTAAACCTCAACTTCCTCGGAGAATAGTAAATAACCTTCAACTGATGTGTCTACTGGAAACAAGAAAAAGAAAAATTAATTAGGCTTTCTTATTTAAGGCATATAAGCAGGAAATGGTACTCCCAAACGACGCAACAGTACAGTGAAAGTGAGGTGCGGGAGTACAAGGAGCAATAGTGTTAACCAGTATATGAACATGAATAGTGACCGAGTAAGGAAGCAGTGGTGTTTGATACACACTCTGACAGAGTGAAAGGTTCCAAAGTCAGATAAAAACAGTACACTATTATTGTGTCAACATCTCGAACCAATAGGATTATTTCTGCTGGGTCATCATCAGGACGAAGATTGGAAAGCACTGATGGAGGAGAACCCATATCAGTTGGCTTATGATACCTTATCTATAATAAATATTGTGATGGAATTTAGAGTGTGTATCAAACACCAGTGCATCCCTAATCTGACACTATTGATGTACATATACTGTACAGCACTATCGTACTTTATACTCCCCTGACATTCACTGCGCCATGGCATCGTTTGGGAGTACCATTTAATCTTTATATGCATTAAATTCGAAGGCCTAATGAGTTTTTCTCTTGATGTTGGGTCTGGTGACTCAGTGAACTAATGCGTCTACTGCAGTGGCCTATGTTCGACCTAATGGTCACAGGTTCAAATTCCGGCGCATCCACTTAGCCTTTCATCCATCTGAGGTCGATAAAATGAGTACCATTGAGTTGGGTAACAACAAACATCTGTTATTCAGCGCCAAGATACCCGTAGTGGTGAACGTGCGCTTCACAAATACACGTTATGTTATGTGATCTTAATGTTGAACAACTGTTGTTTCCAGTAAGAACAATCAGTTGATGGTTATTTAATGTTTTCTGAGGACGTTAAGGTTTACACTTCCCCTTAAGGGACCACTGTTTTCTTTATTACTGTATTACCCAGGTCCTTGGGTTACTGGATCGCCCCTTGTTCTTTTAATACTATTTCCCATTGAAGCCATGCAGCATCAGCCTTTTTGTTTTTGTACTTTAGTTGGAAGAAGTGGAACAAGCTCTATTTGCCATCGAAAGCACGTTGCTTGCTATGTCATCGACGACTATTTCGATACTTTTGGGGGAAGGTTGGATTGGAAGTTGAGAACAAACAGTTCATTGAGCGTAGCCAATTTTCCATCGAAAGTACTACATTGCTGGCAGCCATTTTGGCACTTTGGCCAGAATCTTTTAGAAATCTAAAGGGATAACATACTTAATCGGCACTAGTGTGTATGTGTATATAGTGTTACAAACATCTCTCCAGTCTTGAATGGAACCTAGAATTACGTGCAGTCCTAGCAACAGCAGTGACAGGAATACCCAATTCTAATGAATATTTGTGCGTTCACGGTTTGCAACATCGGTGACAGGCAAAACAGAACAAAAACTCTGAACACATGCAGTCTTTAGTCCAAATGAAGGTACTCCAGTAGTCTTCAAATCCATCATATCGTCTCTCTAATAGCAAATTTCACACCAGCCTCGCACCAGCCAACACGTGTTTTGTCTTCTGGTTTAGTCACCCTATGACTTCCTCAGGGCTGTAGTATACTTCTTTATTATCTCACAAGGTAGGTCACGGACTACACTGTGTCAAATCCTTACCAGTTGAGACCAACATATCATTAACATTTACAGTATCTGAGCATCAAGATGTCCAAAGAAGAATACCGCCTCCAGAGTGCGGGCCGGCGTTTCCGAAATCTTAGCACAGCGTATCGCTCCATGTCAGTTACTGGAAATCAGAGTAATTTCGAGTAACTGACACAGACCGATACGCACAATTACATAGAGAATCTACTGAGGATTTTGTAGCGTTAAGAACACTTGCTCCTACTTCTAACTATCTTGAATTTAAGAATGAAATAATTCATGATAAGCGAATAGAAAATCCAGGAAGGACCCAACAGAAGATCTTGATGTGGAGTCAGCTTTGACTTTAGTTAAATTCATTGAACACACTTAGCAGTGAACGAGGGAGATTCATTTTACCTCAAGGTGAAATGAGATAAAGTGGATTACCAAACAACCAGAAATATGTTTTATAAAAACTGGTAGTGACGGAAGTAAAAATGAGACCTCTACTACTAAGAGCATGCAGAAGAGAAATTAGTTAGCATGCTTTCGTTGTGGCAGCAAGTCACTGAGTAATTAGAAGTTATGTGTTGAATTTAAACAATTGTGTTTCCAGTGTAGGAAACACACAGGTTTGCAAGGGTACAGTGGTTCAGAAGACACTTGTTTCTTCTTTTATCAAAACTCTTAAGGATAGCTTGTTCACTACTGACTGTAGGGAGGATGGAGTGTTTGAAATAAACATGGATGTCAAAAGAAAGAAAAGAAAGCCATTGTATGGTGTCATTTCCATTAACAATAACTTTGTCAGTATTAGCGTGGACTCTGGATCTACGTTCCCACTATTTAGTGAATGTGAACTTCCTGGTCGTGATGGTTTACATCTTCCTGACTCTTGCCAAAAATTGTTTTACATATGGTGGGAAGAGAATAGAGGTGTTGTGAAAAATAGATGCAATCTTAACGTTTGAGAAGTGTGTTTCTTCTACACAAGTATATGCTGTAAAAAAAATGGTACAAACTTTATGGAGTGGAACTATCAAAGGGAACTTGAACTAATTTTACACCCCAATCATCCCAAAATGGTTGTGTCAAGATGGTGGTTCATCGATTCAACTTTTGGTGACATTAATCAGGTGAAGGAGTACCAGTGAGTGGATGAGTTTTTGAAGGTATTTATAAGTAGTTTGGGAAATTTAAAGGGTTCTAACACTGCAACATCTTGAAAGGGGGGCTAACCATGCGAAAAGTCCCAATAGGGTTAAGTGTTAATTATTAGTTTTAAGTAGAGTGACTTCAAAAGCTTGCTTTACTAAGTATTATTTTTACATGTAATTTGAACATTATGCTATTGTAGTTAGCCCACTAGGAGGGAAAAATATCCCAGAGTGCCAGACGTGCTGTGCAGTCAGAGGTGAGGGTTCACAGAACTTTGCAGCTGAAAGTATATTATGTGGTGTGCCTCACTGGGTCGTCGCCTAGAAGTAAGTGGTTCACATTGCCACAAACAGCCATGCTGTGGATCTAATGGCTTACAGTTTAAAAAAAAAGGTACAAATTTCTCGGTTCTTAGACTTTTTTCTTTCCACTGCTGTTTTTGCTTAGATTACCCCGAGAAACGAAAATCTGCAAGCAACCATCAGTTATTTGTTTCATGAGTGGTGTGGCTCACTGGTTAGAGGTGGCAGATCCGGAAGCAGAGGTCGACTCGGGACCAGGGTTAGATTCCCGACGCGGCAGGGTCTTGGGCCATGGTCAGCGGACTCGATAATTCTCCCCTCGGTGCCTACTCCAACCATGGGTCCCACTCAGCAACTCTGGGCAATAGCTTGCTTAATCTCTACTAACGGCCCCATCAGCGCCGGGGATGCTGGTCTTCACCTTGGAGATGCCCAGGAGGGACCATCTCATAGGGAAAGCCAGGATAGGTTCCCCAGCGGTATACAGCGCCGGGACACCCCTTTGCTGGGGCAGCTGTGTGCTCTACAAGTATACGACATTTAACATAAAGTGCCAAGAAGCACACAGAAATGCAGTGCTACATGCTGAAACCTATATCTAGAACTTACTCCATATGATTCAGGATTTGCTCCGGACCACGTGAGTTATGTCAACCAGTGAGAATCAGCAAGATGACCCGAATATAACTTTTAAACCAGCCCAGCCAGGGCCCGCGGAAGGAGCCCCGCTGCCGCTGCGAGCTGTAAGAGGGCCGCCCCAGGGCAGGTAGGCAGAGGCGGCGCCACCCGCCCCACCACAGTTCAGCCTTCTGAAAATCACTGTTGCGGCCCGGGGTCGAAACCAAGAAGTCAGGCATCCTTGCCCGTGACATGGGCAGGCCTGTGATGCGGCCAGAAGAGGCTGGTTTGGCTCGTTGAAGAGGGGCTCCCATGAGGAAGGGAGAGCCCCGTGGTACCGGTTGAAGTCCTCAGAAGTCCAGGGTCGGGCCCAGGTGAAGTGGAGAGGAGAGGTCTGTTTCTGCAGGGCTCCCGTATGCTGAGGGAGCCCCTGCAGGGCGTCGCATGGGAACCCCGCAAACGGGGGCATATTTTATTTTAAGCGCCAGTGTGCTGCACCGTCTTGGGCATTTGGTATATTTGACGCCGTGAGGAAGGGGAACAAGAGATGTGCACATCGCGTGACTGTACGTGGTGAACGCGTGCGCTCACATTTCCAGTCCGTCCTGCGCATGTCCATCTCGTCTCCCTTGGGAGGCAAGTCTACGACAATAGATCTCGCTGGCAACAGCGCTTCGCGCTGCGTCGCCAGGTACGAGACCTAAAAATGAATGTTATTGGGCGTGGATTGGGTTATCCAAGCATGCAAGAGAATGGGACACTTTAACCCCTTCGCTGCTGGCCCGTTTCCGCGGTAAACAAACGAACAGGGCGGGGCCGTGACGAACCCCAGCCGTCATCAGCACACGAGCACCGTGGAGCGTGACGGCTGGGGTTCGTCACCAGCATGCGAAGGGTTAAAGATAAAGTTCAGAGAAAGCAAGCAGGGATGGCACAAAAAGGAAACAAGGCAGGTAGTTAACCTTTGCAACAGTGAATATATCACTAATACTTCAGACAGTCTCTTGCAAGGCAGCCAGGTTGTAGAACAAAAAGTGTGTGTGCCCACTTAACAAGCTGGTGTGAGCAGAATGAAAGAGAAAAAGCAAGTCAGCACCGTTCACCTAGGCAAAGTAGATGCTGGATGCGAGGTTTTTAACACTGGGAAAGATGGGCATGGAGGCGCCCCAGAAATGGAGGGAATCAATAAATGAATAGCCCGAACCCAAACCTGGATAGGTCGAAAATATTCTCGCCTTCACGACATACAGCTTTGGAAAACAGAAAAACATTGAATAAGATATGGTCCACGAGGACAGATGCAGCCCGGCGTGTCTCTAGGCACAGGAAAATGAAGTCACCAAAGAATGATTTAAAGCTGACCATTAAGTATCTTTTCGGAAACAGCTGGCAGAACCTACACCAAGAAAATTACATATAATAGAGAGCCTGTTTAACACTAAAACTGCGCATTAGTTTACAGGGCAGGGGTAACGGGATGGGCACAAACTCACTGGAGCGTTGCAGATGTATTAACAACAGACGATCTACCAATGCCGGGACCTAATAAAAAGAAATAGCGTTTCAGATCGGGTCAAAAAGCTAGTCACCGGACAACTGCTGCTTAAGTAGTAAATGAAGAGAAAAAAAGCTGCTGCGATTTTTCATTCGCACCACAGCAATGCATTGGTTTTTCAACCATATGGTAAGCATGTGGCAAGACAAAAACTGCGCTAGAAGGGCGATGCATTGATTTTCAGTTTGTGAAACACCAAACTACCTCCAAGGGTGCAGAACTGGAATTGCCACCACTTACCGGGTTCTTTTGCTCACCATGCCATCCCAGTTTAGACCCAGGCATATGCAAATCAGTCTTGACCCCTGTGCCTCATGGGAACAGTCCAGACCGAACTGCCAAGCCAGGTCCTCCCTAGACCAGAAACAAGAATCCTGGGACCGGTTCCGGGGCATCACCCCTCATCAGCCAAGCTAGCTTGAATCCAGTAGCACAGTGAGTCCGGGACCCACGTCTGGCGATACCCAGCGCACTTAGGAGAAGAAAGCAAAAGACACAGAGGTGATGGACGGAATGCACAGCAAATCAAACATTCACCTCCAGTCAATAGATCCGGGTTAATTCCATCGTTCTTTTGTTCACCTTGCCACCCCAGTTTAGACCCAGCAAAAGAAACAGAGATGATGGAAGCTATCCTGGCTGATGAGGGGTGAAACCCCAAAACTGGTCCTACGATGCTTGTGTCCAGTCTAGGGAGGACCTGACCTGGGCTGGCAGTTCGGGGTGGACTGTTCCCATGGGGCACAGGGTCAAGACTGGGTTCAAACTGGAATGGCATGGGGAGCAAAAAAGCGATGGATTTAAGCCCAGATCCTTGTACTGGGGAGAATGCATGACATTGTTCTGCATTATGTTAATCAATTGTTCTTTTTGCATTTGTCACCCAGAGTAGGACAGTTAAGCCCAGACGTGGTTCCTGTGCTCTCCATGCCACTGGAGTCAAACTGTCCTAGCTGATGAGGGATGTAACCCCGAAACCGGTCCTAGGATTCTTGTTTCCAGTCCAGGGAGGGCCTGGCAGTTCGGACTGGACTGTTCCTATTGAGCGCAGGGTCAAGACTGATTTGCATATGGCTGGGTTCAAACTAGAATGGCACGGGGAGAAAACAAATGATGGATTTAGGCCAGATCTCTGTACTGGGGTGAATGCATGACATTGTTCTGTCCATCAATTGTTCTTTTTACTTTCTAAAAGTGGCATTATAAAACACACAATTTAAAAACCAACTCCACTAAAAGATGCATTTTTAAATTCTGAGCTTAGGGAGCCCAAACTCTTAATCCCCATCCCTTCCCAATTGCAAGTTACACTTGTAAGATGTTACAAGTTACTACCTTAGGGGTGCCTTACATGTAGAAAACAGGAAGGTTTGGGCATGGCATGTGACTAAACAGCTCAAACACTTGGAATTCATATGCCGGAGAAAATTGAATCAAAGATTGCATGCATCTACATTGATTCAATACCATAAACACAAAAGAATTCCCTGCAGCTTACGGCTAGCCATTAAATCTATGCCGTTCCGGTTTCAGTTCAACAAATCATTCATGGATCGTTGGCATGCTGTGCTTAATAAATGTTCATTAGACCTGATCCTATTAATCGTGGAGGAACTCTCCAAAACTATCAAAGAATTGGAAGAGGAGATATATACTGTTAGACAAGATCTATCTACTTGTATGGCCGCAGAAGATTGGTTCAACACCCTGGAACAAATTAATATCAAATTGGACAACTATGGGAAAGAATTACAAGAACGCAAACTGCGCAAATTTAAGAGGGAAACTATCGATTACCGCTTAAACAAAGTATACACATGGGCAGAAATGTACTCTCAACGGAGATCCAACAAAGCTCCCTATTAATCTTCAGAAGAAAGTGTAGTCTCTGACCGTGACATTCAACCAACCAGACCACCTTTAAAAGTTGAAGCTTCCAGAGGAGCAGGCACAACCACCGGTTTCACAGAAACTGCGATCAGTGATGTTCGATCTCTCAGTTCTACAGTATCTTTTTTATCCACAGGCCACCAATTGAGTCAGCCTCCAGATCTAACAACATCCAAAACCGGTGTAATATCTTCAAAACCAGCCGAGGAAAAAGAAAAAACAAAGGAGAAAGCGCGACAAAACTTGCGGAGCTGGGCTGCACACCATTGACCTGTATTTCTACAACACTTCATCTATATTTGCAATACAAGGAACATGGATTTATTGTTCGTACATGAATAATGTACTATAATTGTAATCATTGTACTATGCATTGGTAATTGCATGGAATCATTATCTTTTCTTTCAACAGAGATGTCATTTGTTTGAAATCAATTGCGGTATGAGTATTTTATTGCAAAAATTATGGGTTTCATTTTGAAAAAAAATGCAAAAAAGTGAATATACATTGTGTTTATCTATAATTTGTAGTGCACACAGTGCTTCAAGCAAATTCTGTGCTTGAGTTTTTTCACAAGTGGCTAAACTTGCCAGGTTGACATGGCAGTTTAAAACTGCCTTTGCAGACACTGCGGTGGCAGGCCCAAGACATGTTTACAGGGCTACTAATGATTGTGGCACAATCAGTGCTGCAGGCCCAGTAGTAGCATTTGATTTACAGGACCTGGGCGCGCACACAGTGCACATTACTAGGGACTTACCAGTAAATTAAATATGCCAATTAAATATGCCAAATCATAGATAACCAATCAGAAATCACAATTTATACAGGGAGTAATTGCACTTTAGCACTGTTCAGCAGTGGTAAAGTGCCCAGAGTACACAAAGCAGCAAAAGCGAAGGCCAGCATACATTACAAAAATACAAGAGTAGAAGCATTAAAACAGGGAAAACCATGCCAAGAATGCCAGGTCTAACAGATCCCAAAGCCAGACTCCATTTTGAGCATGATAAGTTTGCCCATAGGCAGCACGTCATTATCTTTCGCAGAACTTGCAAAAGTGTTAATTAATCCAAACAATGATTTTGACACCTAAAACACCACAGGTCTGCAACAAGTTTCCCGATATCTAAATTTCAATGTTTGACAATGAATTTGCAAAATAAGCATGTGGTCTGAATTGACATTTTTGTCATGCTAAGGTCATACCGGTTTTGTCTCGGACTAAGTGGAAAGTCCCACAATGTAGGGTAAAAGTCAGTAATAAACACTATACAAAACCCTTGAATTTATCACTGAGGTAGAGAGGTCTTTAATCCAGATTATTGCAAGAAGTCCTGCCAAACTACCATAGCATCTAGTCCTATGCTGAGATTCGAAACAGGGAGGAAAGTAGCCGAGCCCCAATGATGTGCATTTTCTGTGGTTTATTTTTATAATTCTTTCTATTGAAGAATAGCGGTCAGCACATTAGCAATAATAGGCTGACATTGTGCACATGAGAGTAAGCAACAAGTAGACATAATATTCAGCATGGTATGAGTTAAGCAGAGTGCAGCAACACAGTGAACTTTACAGTTAGGGAGACGACAAGTCAGCAGTAGGAGGAGCCTATGGCAGGGTGCAGATCTCACCTTGGAAGGAATTCCTATCCCCCCATATCAGTAACCATTTCTTTGGGCAGCACCTGGCGAGGTGAACTGTCTTTTCACGAAACATGCACCAATCCATGTGTTTTTCCCAGTCCGCAACGGTTGGTGGGATCGTGGCTCCCCATAGCTGGGCTATGTTTCGTTTTGCTACCGTAAGGCCAAGGGCGCCCCACATCTTACCCATACTGCTCATGTCTGTGGCTCCCACACCTTTAGGAGGCACCTCTTCGCCTCCAATCGGATATCCATTTCAAGCACCTCACTAAGAACAGTGCGTCTCCCCCTCCAATATGATTGAATGTGTGCACACTCCCATATGATGTGCATGAAAGAACCTTCACCACCGCACTGCCTTCTACATTCTCCTCTCTGTGCCCTCCCCATACGAACTAGAAAAGGCCCGGTGACATATATCCTGTGTAGTATCTTCAACTGAACAAGCCTCAGCCTAGCCGATATAGCTACCTCTCTCGGGTAAGAGGGGGCCTCCCTGCCATTCCTCATCGTCCAATTCGAGGCCATCTCTCTCCGACTGCCAGGAGGGAGCATTTTCAGTGTTATGTTATAAAAAAGCCTGACATCTTACAGCCTTTCATTTAACATGGTTTGCACAGTTCAGTTATCGCACAGTTCACTTTACAAACTTTTCTAACTTAAGTCACAGAAAGAATAAATGTAAAAAGATCAGCTGACTTTTGACCTCTGTCAAATGTGACAAAATAACAAGATTTAATGGCATTTGTATTGCTCTTACACTTTGTGAGCAATAAAGAGTACTATAAATAGTGTTATCGGGTCACATTTGCTCTGCTTTCAGAGGTCAAAAGTCAGTTTGTCTTCCCTGAAGTTAGAGGATTTTCAACTCGCAAGGAAGGGAGAGTAGTCCCTAAAAATAGCTCGTCCTGAATAAACCTTGCTCGATAATGAGAGTGGATTTTTCAAGCCTTGCAGTTAGTACTAAGGTACTAAGCAACAGGATTGGACTGTTGAAATAAACACTTAGTTATACAGTATCTTTTATTAGTGCAGAATTTGTCTGTGCCATTTGAGAAAGAAATTATGTTTGAATTACCACCGCTCCGTTCCGGACCCCTTTACAAGACTGTTAGTAACTCGGAAAGCACAAATTACACACCAATTAGTAAGTCACCAATAAGTAAGTCAAGTGGAGTTGTGTGGGGCTACATTAAGCGCGACTTTCATGCTCAAGCGTGGTGCACTGAACTAAGTTCAGGCATCTGTGAGCGGTATAGACAAACCCTGCAGAACTAGATCAGAGCTGTAGTTTACTCAAAGGTCTAAAGAAATCTGAATGCCTCACTTTGGGTACCATGTTGCGAAGTCTTTGAATATGCACAAAAAGAGAAGAACAATCATTACAAATACACAGTGACATCCGTAGTAATCATGGTCATCCCACAGACAGATCTTACGAATCTGCTGTGTCTATTTCATTACAGTCTGGGATGAGTCTATTGCTAATGTGGGGCGGGGGAGGGGTACTGTGAGGCACCTAATTTTGACTGGGAATGTGCCCCGAAGAAATTCAAATCTATTGTGGCAGCATGTGTTGCTCTATTGGTGAACAGGATCCATAGCCAAGAAGACACTATTCTGCAATTACTTGCTAAGCACAAAGACCTGTTGGCGCAGCGGGTCCTCACTGAGCCACTCACTACCAGCCTGACCAGGTCCAGAGATACAAGTCATGCCCCGATCCTTACCACCCAATGGAGTACCTTCTACTATCAACAGCCGGCCCTTATTTTCACAGGGTGAGAGAGCCCAGAGTTGTGGGCCAAATAGTGATGGCCGACAGGGGCAAGGAGATTTTGCTAGTACTGTGACTAGCTTGCACATACAAGAATTTACTTTACAGCCCGTCTTGCCAGCAACCAGCCTCATTTGAGCCTTCCCCATGATTGCTGACCTTATGTGGGAATCCTGACTGGAGTACCGTCTTTTTGCTCTTCTGTGAAGGAATCCTTTTTGCAGCTTGAAAATGAAGTGTGCCCTTGGTTGACATAGAATACTATTTCACCACTTCTGATTATAAGGACTATTCATGAGGGCGGTTGGTCCTTCAGCCAAGTATATAGGAGGGGACTGAGTCGTTATAAATTGTAAACATCCGGAACGGGCCCATCGCCTAGTCCATCCTGGTACCAAGGATAATTAGCGGGGAGCCGCCATCATTCTAAGCAATTCTTCTAAGCAATTAAAAAAAAAAAGTTTTACAAACTTGTTTCTCCTAGGCTGATGGGTGGCCGCGGGTTTTCCTCTGCTTGGATTAACAAACTCGGGGATTTTTCTATTTCCACCTCAAATAGATACCTTCCCCAGTCTGGTTTGGACAGCATCGATGGACGCCCATCCTCCCAGGATATTCATAGGGTGTCGCAGAAGGGGCTACGAAAGTGGGTACCCACTTTAATCCTATGTTACACCCTAGAGTTGCTGGTCCCACGCCCTCACTGTGTGCAGCACCTAGATTAACACCTATTAACAATTCTACGACCCACTACTACTCCCCCCACAAAGGTAGCCTTCTGGGATCTTGCTGGCATTGTGTCCAAATGATCCTGCCCATACTGGTGCGAGTTTGACAAATTTGACATTTGCCTTTTCAGGAGACCTGGGCCATGTCCCCACAGTTCCATTCTGGGTTTGTCAATTTTGATCAGGCTGCAACTTCTTCAGGGAAAGATCAACCGTCTTGGGGGCTTGCAAATTAGATTAAAACTACTTTGCTGTGTTCGATTCGGACATCAAGTGGCAGGAGTGGGTACTGAATGGTTTGTTCCCAGATCTGGGTGGGACGGCTGAAGGTACGGTACAGCTGTTAGAAGAATGGCAGAAATTGGTTGTATAGGTGAAACGTTTCACACGGTAGGACTAAAAGGTCTACATTGCACCGGCTCATGAGGAGAGAGAAATAACATTGCAGAGCATGCTGGCTTGGCTCCTCCATAAGAAAACCAGGGACTTACGATACTCCAGGTCCGCAATCGCGCTTGACAAGATGTAAACTCCCAGGAGCAGATCAACGGTGTCTTTGCTTAGTATTACCAGGTGTTGCATGCCCCGGACATGGCAGCAGCGGAGGAGGACCTTCTGCAGTATGTTGCAGATTCCTCGCTTCCTGTTTTGGATCCGGAAACGAGGATGAGGATCAGTGCCAAAATCACTGTTCATGAGGTGAGGGGTGCAATCAAAGAGCTGGCACAGGGTAAGGCAATGGGATCAGACTGGTTACCTATTGAGTTCTATGACACCTATGCTGCTGTCCTGGCCGATAAACTAGTGGACATCTTCAATGGGGTGTTAGCACGGGGCATGCTCCTGCCCTCTACGAGGGATGCTGTGATCATGTCCTTGCTTAAGAAGCACAAGGATCAGGGCATGGTGGATTCCCATCACTTCCTCTCTATGCTTAACGCAGACTACAAGATTCTGAGCAAGATTGAAGCGAACCACATTTTACCTCTGGTTGGTGAGCTAAAACTCCCTGATTAGGCAGGGCGTGCTCACACCCGGAGAACCATGCCCAACATACGTCAACTCACTCATGTTCTGGATATCCATTGGTTTCCCTAGTGCTGTTGGTAAACATCAGGAAGGTGTTCGACTCCATCCACTGGAAATTCTTATACGATACAATGCTTTGGAAGGGGCTCACACTATAATTTGTTGAATGGACCCGAATATTGTATGCAACACAAAAAGATGGACGGAATTTGAACACTGTCAAACATTCACCCCATGTCACAGATCTGGGTTTAATACATTGTTATTTTGCTCACCACACTATTCCAGTTTGGACCTAGCCATATGTAAATCAGCCTTGACACTGGTCCCCATGGGAACAGTCCACTCCGAACTGTCAGGCCAGGTCCTCCCTGGACCGGAAAACAAGCATCCTGGGACCGATTTCAGGGAATCACCCCTCATCCAGGCTAGCTTGAAACCTGTGGTGCAGCGAGCACGGGACCCACATCTGGGCATACCCTTCCCACTTACAGTGAAAATGCAGAACAAAATAGTGGGGGGGTTTTGAGGAGGGGAGTGTCTGAAAAACTTTCAGCGCTCCGTCCATAATCTCCTTGTGTTTACTTTGTTCACCCTAAGTTGGCAGGGTATGCCCAGATGTGGGTCCCTTGCTCACTTTGCCACTGAATTCAAGCTCATTTTAGAACACAAGGGAACCCTAAACAGGACCTTTGGACCATGGGTTATTTTGATTATTATAGGCAACAGGGGTCCTAGGAAGTTATAATGCAATAAGGAATACTCATATAGACCACAATCAGTACTATATTGTTTTCGACGCCCAGCCGGGCGTGAATTCATTTATTTAGGAATAACATAGAATTGTGTTGACCTGAAGGGGGTCAAAGAATACACAGTAAGATAGGGTACAGTCCTGTACCTATCCCGCAAGATGGGAAACCAATAGAGTCAAAAGAGGTAGAAGGGGGGAAAAAAGTTTTTCAGGCAAGAAAAAAGGAAATTTTGTAGAGCCAAGGGTGGCTTGCGATTTCAATAGTAAGTTTCGCAAAATACACCCAACAGTGTCAACAATTGATTATACATATTAGGTTATATATAACACTGTTTAGAGCGTCGACGTTTCGATCCCTAGGGGCTCTTAATAAAATGGGATCATCATCAGGACAATTTACAGCTGGGGGTCACGGGAAACCTCACCCGGCCCGGACACGGAAAGGATTGACAGATTGATAGCTCTTTCTCGATTCTGTGGGTGGTGGTGCATGGCCGTTCTTAGTTGGTGGAGCGATTTGTCTGGTTAATTCCGATAACGAACGAGACTCCTCCATGCTAACTAGTTACGCGACCCCCAGCTGTAAATTGTCCTGATGATGATCCCATTTTATTAAGAGCCCCTAGGGATCGAAACGTCGACGCTCTAAACAGTGTTATATATAACCTAATATGTATAATCAATTGTTGACACTGTTGGGTGTATTTTGCGAAACTTACTATTGAAATCGCAAGCCACCCTTGGCTCTACAAAATTTCCTTTTTTCTTGCCTGAAAAACTTTTTTCCCCCCTTCTACCTCTTTTGACTCTATTGGTTTCCCATCTTGCGGGATAGGTACAGGACTGTACCCTATCTTACTGTGTATTCTTTGACCCCCTTCAGGTCAACACAATTCTATGTTATTCCTAAATAAATGAATTCACGCCCGGCTGGGCGTCGAAAACAATATAGTACTGATTGTGGTCTATATGAGTATTCCTTATTGCATTATAACTTCCTAGGACCCCTGTTGCCTATAATAACTGAATTCAAGCTAGCAGTTACCCCCGAAACCGGTCCCAGGATGCTCGTTTGCGGTCCAGGAAGACATGGCTTGGCTGTTTGGGCTGGACTGTTCTCATGAGGAAAAGGGTCAAGACTGATTTGCACATGGCTGTGTCTGAACTGGGGTGGTGAAGTGAGCTAAAGAACGATGATAGATTCAACCCAGATCTGTGACTGGGGGCGAGATTCAGCTCTCAGTCCATCATCTCCTTGTGTTTGTCCGAATAATATATACCATGACAGTAGTGAGGATCAGGATGTGATCGGTGATATCAGATTCCTTCCCGGTGGAGCAGGGCAACAGGCAGGGCTGCCCACTATTCCTGCTATTGTTCGCCTTGGCAACAGAGCTCTTTTCACTGACTGTGAAGCAGGGGAGGCACTACAGAGGACTGCAGATTGAGACGGATTGTCTGTATATTTCGCTATATGTGGATGATATACTTTTATATATGAGGGGGAGACGCCTGACCTAGATGGGGTGCTTACGGCCCTTTCCGCATTCAGGGAGATATCAGGCCTCGAAATTAATTAGCAGAAATCTAGTGCCTATCCGCTACACCAAAACATTGAGGGGCCTCTAACCGCTAGGACCGCACTGGCACTTCTGTAGGAGCAATATACCTCCTGGTACCTGGGGGTAGTTATATGTAGATCAGCAGAGCAGCACGTTGAGCGTAACTATGGTTGGACTATCTGCGTAACAACAATCGGTTGCCTTTTGGAGCAGCCTCCCTCTCTCAGTGAGCAGCCGGATATTGGTATCGAAAATGTTGATACTACCATGGATTCTTTATATTTGCTGGTCTGCCGGCAGAACACTCAAGGAGTTTTTTTCAGGAATTGGTTAACAGCCTTTTGATTTTGTACTGGGGCTCTTCCAGACAGCAAGTGGCACTGCAGAAGCGTAAGCCTCCCCATGGATGAGGGGGGGGAATGGCAGCGCCAGACCTTGTACTTTATTATTTAGCAGCGCAGCTACAGTGGGTGGCATTCTCATCTAGGGGATGATCTGGGCCACAGAGAGCATGGCTTGCTTCAGCAGGTCTTTTGATCGGCTCTTGCTGAAACCAACCCGTGTTGATAGTTCGAGGTGAGAATATACTGAGGAAAAGTATTTTTCGATCGACAATCATTTTTAACAGGACTCCATTGGTTTTTGCATTGCCATCTCGTGGCAAACACTTCCACAGGACCCACCTGGTCGTTTTTCCTGATGTACAAGGAAAATTCTATCAGCACGACAAAAATCTATTTTTACAGGCCTGCATTTCTGCCCAGGAACTGTCACCCGCCCAACCCCCTGTTCTCTGCAGTTCATCAGAAAGCCACATGGCCCTCACCCCGAGTGAATGATTCATTTTTCCTCTCCTGCTCCCAGCCTGATAAAACATCCTTGACACCATGATCAGGTTATCTGGAAAATAGTCTGACTGCTGTACTTTCATCCAGACAATCGGAGAATGGCTCGTAAAGCAAGGGCTTTTGACCAAGGCAACTGGGCAAAGAAACCAGAGGAAACCAAGCCCCGATCAAAGCAGAACTAACATTTAACTGTGTACCTTGCCTTGACCAAGTCACTAACTGCAAACACCACCTGGATCGGGCTAATCAACAACAAACACTGCCCTGATTGAACAATGGTCTGGCAGCCAAAAGGCTGGAATAAGAAATGTATAAAAAGGCTTGTTAGCTACGGATTTAAGTAGCAGCCTCCTCTGTCTTGTCTTTGACTAGCTTGGGACTCTGTTCCATAGCCCGGGCTATTGAAATAAATCTGGATTCCTCCTGCAGACGAAGGCTCCTGTGTCTCCCTTTACTACGTATGAAGGATATGGAAGATTTGGGCGGTTCCCCCACCGCCGAGACCCTGTAAGTGGGTTATTCCGGTTCTTCAAATGGCAACCGGATAGGGACTCCACGAGTACGGAGGTCAGGCCCGGTGGACGTGAGGAGGTGCACGGAGAGACTCCGACGGAGGCGCCCTACCCAAGGATTCTTGTATTCCGGTAGACCGAACGACTCAACCGGTCTGGGCCACTTGACCGCCTTCTCGCTGGAGTCCCCTAGCAAATAATTTCTGGAGCAGGACACAGCCCTACGTCTGCAGAAGAGAACTACCCCTGTAAGGTAAGGGTGGACTGATCATCCACCAAGTCTGTCTGTTATTGACTTTAGGAAAAGCCAAGTTGTTATTGACTTTTGCAAAAGACAAGCAAGCGAGGTGAGTTTTAGGAACCCGCTGGTGTCTGTTATCTGTTTGTAAGCATGCCGGTCAGTAGCAAGTTCAAGAGATTATGTTGTTGTATGTGTACACAGGACTCCCAGCTGGAGGAAGCCTGCCCGCTCCCTCCAGAAGGGACCCCTGGCCATACCATGTATATTAATATATGGCCCTTCCGCCATAATGTTTTCCTCGTTTTGGGTGAAATACACCAAGAAAAGTAACAGAGTTACAGTGGCCACTTTATGGCTCCTTTGACTCCGAAGTCCTCGCCAACTTAGAGGAACAATTAATTAAAAGAAAAACGCGCCCGTCCATGTTTGAATCTGTCCGATTTTGGAGGAAAGAGATAGAACAGGAGCTAGAAAACAGAAGGCGCAAGAAAGAAAACAAGAACGTATGTCAATGGCCGACCATGCCAGAGAAAATTTACAAAATCGAATAACAAAATCTGTAGAAATAGCTGATAGGGAGCATGGGGCCCGAGTACAGAAATGTTATCCAGCCCGTGAGGAAAAAGGAAAGGTCCATATAGAGGGAGGAGAAGAAAGTGATTCCTTGCTTGATACCATGCTAGAAAGTCCTCCTGCATATGCCCCATGTACCCTGCCCTGACACCTCACACCCCGCATGCCCCCCTACCACCACCCACTCCTGCCCCCACTGCCCCTCCTACTGTTCCCCCTGTTACACCAGCCCTCCCGACCTTTCCCATGACACCGACCACACATGTTAACTCTATCCTTGCCGAGGGAAAGACAGCAAGTCTCCATCCGTCCAACCCTAGCGGCTTTACCCCTACCCGTCCTTTTCTTGCTTTCCCGTGGGCTACAGTTAAGCAAGACTTATGTAAATTATTGAATTCCCCCCGATTGGCCTCCTTGCGCTCAGCAGTCAGCTTTTCGTCCCTTCAAGAGAAAGACCTACAAAGGCAACAGTGTGAATGTTGGATGAATAATACAAATATTTATTCCTTTAAAGAAATATGGTCCACCTTTTCTCAATGGACAATTATGGAACAAACCACCTGGGCTGAATACATGTGTGCTTTGGTCATACAAAAAATTGAGAATGTGTCTGTGCAGATACCCACCGGACTGATGGACCTTAGGTCACAAATAAAAAGAGGCGATGTTCAGGGAGAGGGGATGTTTGGTGCTATATCCGTTTTAGTGGCTTACCGTGACATGACTGCCTTTTCAAATGCCCCTTTTTGAAACAGCTATGCCAATGAGAGAAGCAGCCCCTGTCTTTGTTAGTGCACTTACCGATGCCCAAAATAATGGCCGAGGGGCTGTTGAAGCACACTGGCGCAGGCTTTGGGTTCATGTTCCTTGGAAAAGGTCAGAAGTAATGCAGTTAAAAGGACAGTTACCAGATCCCCGGAAGAATCTGGCTGCCTTTTACAGAGAATTAGGTCAGATTATATCTGCAGGTACTCTTGTTCTTGAGGATATAGATTTACCTTTTGGTGCGGTTGTACCCACTGAAATATGGGACAAGATTCGGCATACTGATCATGAAGTGGCATTGGGAGGTAAATGGGCTGACCTAGAGGCTATGGAAGAAGCAAGGGTAGGAGGAACTAAACCAGAAGCTACCATCCTGACTTTGCCCGGTAAAATAATGACGTTTATGAAAACACTTTTACCGGTAACTGTCATTAACTGGGATAAAATAAACACCTGTAGACAGCGAAAAGATGAAAATGTGGCTGACTTCTTTATCCGTTTTGAGACCGAATACAAGGGGCATAGTGGTTTGGATCCCCGGACCCCAGGTTCTGGCCCAGTGTTTGTCGATAAATTTGTCAGCAACTTACTTCCTGAGATCTCTGCCAGGCTTAAGAAGGTTGAAAGTACATGGTCTGCCCAAACTATGACTGGTATCTTGGCTATGGCACAATATCACGAGAATAGGGAGAACGAAGATAAAGATAAAGAAAGTAAGAAGGGTAGGGATCTTAAGACTAAGGCACTTCTACAGCAAGCTTATCCTCCCCGAGGTCTTGATGCCCGTGGGAATTTCAGACCGCAACCCCAAACCCCTCCAACGGTTCGCCAGTCTACCCATTCCAGCCCTTAAGGTACAGGAGCCCTCCAAACAGATCAGTGTGCTTATTGTAAAGGGTATGGCCATTGGATAGATGAGTGTCCCGTATTAGCTGAAAACATAAGAACAGAGAAGACTCGGCCTCGCGCTCCCAGGGAAGTGAGGCCGACTCGGGACCATGGCCCGCCCCATCCACAGGATAAAGAATGTAGGCCCAGGGATGACGCTCCCATTCGGCAGCGCCCGGCCAATAGGTTTGATGGGTACGAAGCAACACGCACTTATTACAATGATGATTATGACGAAGTTGATGATACAGGATCCTACCAAGCATAGGACAGCCAGGAAAGGGGTATTACCAGAGTGCAAATTC
This sequence comes from Lissotriton helveticus, assembly GCF_964261635.1. Classification (NCBI taxonomy): domain Eukaryota; kingdom Metazoa; phylum Chordata; class Amphibia; order Caudata; family Salamandridae; genus Lissotriton; species Lissotriton helveticus. The sequence goes on from NC_136061.1 coordinate 174,438,145, forward strand.
CACTGCATCAAAGGGGCCCGTATGTTCAAATGTCAGTTGTGAGGAATGATAAGAATTTTCTTTTGGATACTGGGGCCACCAGGTCTTCTACTGCACGTCTGTCAGTTCCGGAGGCACCCCTTTCTGGCAATATGAATGTCTCCGTGGGTTTTGCAGGGACGCCCGTGACCAGTCCTGTCTCTGAACCCCTCCCTCTCGATACTGGTCCTGCACATATTGACGATCCCTTGGTCCTTACTACAGGTTGCAGTGAGAATTTGCTAGGCTTGGATTTACTGAAAGCCCTGTATGCGACCATATCATGTAGTCCCCAAGGTGTATCCCTAACAATATCTCAGACTGCAGCTTCCTCCATGTATTTGTCCGGTCCCCTCCCACCAGAGGTGCAGTCTTTACCTTCCTCCCTCTGGGCATCATCAGACACAGATGTAGGGTGTCTCAACATACCCCCTCATGTGGTACGCATCCAGCCAGGTGCACTTCTCCCCAGCCTTCGGCAGTATCGACTGCCCACGGAAGGAGAAATGGCCCTATTGACAATAATATCTGAATTGATGGACAAGGGCTTAGTGGAGGAGACACGTGGCAATATCTGTAGCAGTCCCATTATTCCTGTTCTTAAAAAGACTAACGTAGAAGCTCTCTCCCCTAAAATATACAGATTTGTGATTGACCTGAGAGCCCTTAACAAAATAACAATATCAAAAATATCCTGTTGTCCCCGACATCACTGCCCTCTTAACGATGGTTCCCTCTGATGCCACACACTTCTCGGTCATTGACCTAAAGAACGCCTTTTTCAGCATACCTATACATCCTGACAGCAGACAATTTTTTGGTTTCTCCCTTGGTGGGCGGAGTTTTAGATTCTGCCGCGCCCCTCAAGGTTTTACCGAGAGTCCCTGTATCTACAGCCAAGCCCTAAAAAGCCAATTAGATTCCTTGTAACTTCCTGACAATTCCACGCTCTTGCAATATGTATACGACCTCCTCATTGCTGCAAATTCTGCCCCAACATGTAAAAAAGCTACTCTCTGTCTGTTACGCCACCTTGCCCTCCATAACCACAAGTCTCTTTAAAAAAAGCTTCAGTTTTGTCAAGAGAAGGTGACATTTAGGTCATCTACTCTCGAAGGAGGGAAGGCAACTCACTGCTGATCTTGTAGCCGTCATTAATGCTATGACGGCCCCACGGACTCAAAAGCAGGTACGAGCTTTCATAGGCCTAACCTCATACTGCAGACAGTGGATTTCCAATTTTTCGCCCATGGTCAAACCCCTTCTTGCCCTCACCACCAAGGATATATCAGACAGTTCCTTTCCATGGGCTACAGAGCATGCGCAGGCCTTCGAAGATTTGAAGAGGGCCCTGTGCACTGCTCCAGTCCTCGGTACCCCTGACTATAGCAAATAATTTTTTCTTTTTGTACATGAGACAGATGGTTGTGCATGCGCAGTCCTGACCCAGATGTTTGGAGGTCACCAACGGCCATGTGCCTATTTTTCAGCCACCTTAGATCCTGTTGCGAGGGCTCTCCCAGGATGCCTACGGGCGACAGTTGCGGCCACCCTCATGGTCCGTCAGAGTGCGGGAATTGGCATGAACTCCCCTCTAACTCTGATGGTCCCCCATTCTGTAGATACCCTCCTTAACAACACCAAGACACAGTACCTCACTAGCGCACGACTTACAGGGTATGAAGTGACACTCTTTGCAGCCATATTAACATCAAAAGATGCACTGCACTAAACCCCGCCACATTACTTCCACTGAACACTCAGGATGCCCGCTTAGACCCACATGAGTGCATATTAAGGACAGAGGAAGAGACAAAGGGACGGGTTGACTTACAGGATACCCCGATAGCAGAACCAGAAGGTACACTGTATGTGGACGGATCATGTCTCGGAAGGCCAGATGGTAACACCTCAGCTGCCTACGCACTCACGACATTGGGAAAGGTAGTAGAAACAGCTCAGACTCCGCAGTGCTCTGCTCAGGCAGCAGAACTAGTGGCCCTCACTAGACCCTGTGAGTTAAGCAAGGGTATAACAGTAAATATCTACACCGACAGTCAGTATGCCTTCGGGGTGGCCCACTACTTCGGGAGGTTATGGAAAGACAGGAATTTCCTTAATTCCCATGGGACCAAGATCCAACATGGCCCTCTAATTCACCGACTGTTCGACTCTCTGACACTCCCCAGAAAGGTGGCCATTATAAAATGTAAAGCCCATAAGAAAGTGACAGACGATGTCGGGAAAGGCAATGCTCTGGCTGACCAGACGGCCAGACAAACAGCGCTTAGGAAAAGGGAAGGAATGTATGTAGGAGGTCATGCTAGATGGGTGGCAGAAGGGGGCATGGTTGAAAATACAGTACAGAGTGTGCTTGACATTCAGTCCCATACTACCCCTGAAGAACTAAGAGTGTGGGAAGATCACTTATCAAAGGAGGGAAGTGATGGTTGCTGGGTCCGTACGACTATGGAAAGACAATGGATGTTGCCCGACAGTCATGTGCTGGCAGTAGTTATAATGGCCCATGGTCCTGCCCACATTAGCGCAAAAGGAATTTGCAAACTGTTGGAACCTACATGGTACAACTCCAAAATACCAGCATATGCTGAAAAGCTGGTTAAAACATGTATGATTTTGTGGTAAATAAATAAATAATACCCTATTTTTGACTAGACAAATATCATAACAGATAGCTCAATAAATAAGAGTCAAGATTCGAGGTAGTAGGAGTTTTGCAGGTTTATTACAGCATAAGGACAGGAACAGGATAACCTGCATAGACAGGGGCCCGGCAGCTGCCGGGGCTAGATCTGGGATGAGCGCGCTAACTTTTGATAACAATACACGAGCATATATACATAGCGCAAACACATAGCATTACATTGCAGTAGGCGTAGCAGTGGGTGGAACAGAAGGCGTGACGCGTAGCAGTCGCGAAAGATAAGAGTAAAAGTAGGTGTAACTGGGCGTATACATAGACATGTGGTGCAGACGTAACAGAATATGTCATGAATGGGCGGAAACATAGGAGGGGGCTACCTAAGGAGCCGGGACCTCTAACCTGATGGTGCGCGCAAACTGGCAATGACGTGTTACTAGGAGAAGCTGGGGGCTATGAACTCTGTGCTAGGAGCAGAGACTAAAGTCTGGAGGGTCGGAGCGACATGTACCTAAACTCTATCTAGTATCTGATGTTTAGGGAACATGTTGATATAAACTAGAAGTCAAGAGGGGAAAGGCTAACTTGATTCTAAGACTGGACCATGCATTATTCTACATGTAGTGCGTGATGAAGGATATTAAATGACCATTAAATACAGTATTTCTCTTAACATGGAGACGTGAAGGCTAGACAATGACGGAAACTATTGATGCAGTTCAGTAGCTTAGGAATGCAGAGAAGGAGGACTGAACTGATAACTGGAATTATAACATACTTTTGGCAGACTCAGAGGCAGAGCCAAGCTGCACCGGGCACTGCGAGGCAGGAAGTAAGTGAAAGGTCGAGGATACAGGTGGGGGCTGTATCGCTCCTCAGCGAGGCTTCAGGAGACAGGAGCGGAATCTGATGTCCAGGCCCTTTTGAGGCCTGGAAACGGGGACTTTATAATGGAATAACGTGCATACTGAGAAACGTGGCAACATAACTTTACATAGGCCTCATATTCGTAGTATTCACGAGGCCTGGAAACTGGCATACTAGAGGTGGACACAACTGTAATTGCGTCATTAATCGGACATGGGGAATAACATATGCATATTGGTCATGCACACATAACATATGATGGATGACACGTAGGGACACAGAACATGACAAAATTTACTTTTCCACATTCCCTCCTTGTCACTACGTTTCCATCAGGAAACATCAATATTCATGATACCATCTATCATTTCATATAGTATCATTTGCTCGTCTCGAATTATCTTGGAACGGGATTTAGAACGGGGCTTGGGACTAGGAATACAAGAGGTAGCACAAATGCCGCAAATCGCAGGGCCACATTGTATACAGAGGCAGCAGCTGAATATGATCGCTACTGCAATACCTAGAAAGGACAGGACTTTCCATCCCCATGCGGAAATTATATTCCAGAACCAACCGGACCATGTCCAGGTGCCTGGATCTTGGTGTAACAGATGGGCAATTTTATGGAGTCTGGTTATAGCTGAATAAACAGACGGCGCGTTATTTGGAATGAAAATGCAACAACTAGATCCGATGAGTCTACAGGCCCCGCCCCTATCGGCCAGTATGACGTCAAGGACGAGACGATTCTGGAGCACAACAATTCTCATAAAGGATTGCTCTTCGGTTAAGTTACCTAGAGCAGAGGCAGTCTCATCTACTACAGCTTCAAGGGTTCTTGTTAACCTACGGATTAACTTACTGTTTACAACTGTACCTAAATAAGGGAACACACCTTTATCAATATCAATGAATTGCTCTGCAGCAGTTTCAGTATAATCGACAATCGGGAGATTTCTCTTGTGTCTAGTATGTACTAGGAAGGAATTCCTATGGTAGTCAGGTGGGGCTAGAAAAACAGGTGGCAGTAGGAAGGCAATGTAACAGGTTCCCTCCCAATCGAGGGGCAGACGAACATATGCAGTTTGACCACAAACAAAATAAGAATGACGTGAAGCTTTGAAAATAGATTTCCCACTGTCACTATACTTGATAATAGTAGTACAATCACTATGTCCTACATGTACGGAACCTTTATTTCGGACACATAATTCGCCTTTAACTGGTAGTACTGAAATAGCAGGTGAGTCTGGAGTAGTATCAGACTGAACATTCAGGACCATGAAATTCGACGAATAATTACCTAAATTATACACTTCATTTTCTAGATCTAAACCTGTTCTGTGGGGGAAATCTTGTTTGTCTGGGAAACATGTGCTGTTAAGAAAAGACATATCTGTTAAGGATGACGTTAACGTGGACCATGCTCCACACGAACCATTATGTGAGAATGGATAAGGAAAAAGTGGCAGAACTCCCTTCGGTGTCTGGAAAGGGGGGAGTCGACCACACACCCAACAATTAGTGGCATTGCTGGTCTGGTGTGAGTAATGTAACATGCGGATAAATGAGTTATTACGCATAGCGAGGCGGTATGAATATTCGTGAGGAGGCAGATCACTAAACGTGTGCTCTGCTGTAACATTAGCAGACTTATTTACATGAAGAACTGGAAAATACAGGAAAAATGCGTAACTGGTGCAGGAAATCATTATGCTGATGAATAATATGAAACTTAGAAAAACGATACATTGAATTGAGTTTTGACTAACTCTCTCACTATGGGGGTCTATTTTATACATGTCAGAAACAGTCTAACCGTTTCACCTAGGGGAGGACTTATACAATCAAACTGACTGACTTAATTTACTAGACCTTAACTTTTGCTTATACTCCTGCTGCGGAGTTTTCTCTAACAGGGGAGGGGTTGTAGCAATGTCTTTTGCGGGACAGTCCTTGAAAACAATATTCTGGCAGTCCTTCGAATCCTGGAAAATGTTCTTTAAGGCGGGTTTCAGTCCTTTAAAAAGTTTAACGTGAGAAAGGTGTATCCATCCTTTTCGGCCTTCCAATTTCACGGCTGTACGGGTGGTGAGGAGGACCTGACGGGGCTCTTTCCATCGAGGCTCCAGCGGACTTGATCTGTCAAAGTTTCGGACCATCACCATGGAACCTGGAACGATTTCATGCGGTGCCACCTCGGTATTGTCTGGAAATGCGGCGGCAACCTGTGAACGACATGAGTTGAGGGCAGACATCAAGGAAGCTAGGTAATCTGTCAGCATATTACATGAAACATCAGTAATACTTCGGGGTCTAGGAGTACCCCACATATTAGGGGGGCGGCCGAATACGACCTCATACGGGGACAGACCTGATCTGGAATGTGCGACCATGCGCATATAAAACAAAGCGACTGGCAGAGCTACTAGCCAGTCCACACCTTTTTCTTTGCATACTTTGGCGATTCGAATTTTCAGGGTCTGATTATGTCTCTCAACGAGACCGGCTGCTTCAGGATGGCGTACACAATGGAACTTCCACTGGTACCCTAACAACAGGGAAACGTGCTTCATGAGTTCGGATGAGAATGGCTGACCGTTATCAGAATATACGACTCTAGGGAGTCCATATCTAGGGAAAAACTCACGAACCAACTGTTTGGCAGTGGTCGCGGCTGTGTAATCTGGGACTGGATATGCTTCTGTCCATCTGGACAAAGCGCATACAACTACAAGGACATACTTGAAACCTCGACATCGCTCCATCTGAATATAATCCATCTGGAGGACTTCAAAAGGGTGGTCAGGGGGCTGGAAACCTCCTTGTTCCACCGGGACACTTTTACCTGGATTAAACTGACAACATATCATACAGGTACGGACTTTCTGCTTGGCTGCAGCTCGTAAATGCTTGTTGAACCAAATGTTCTGGATACTGTCTAACATAGCTTTTTCTCCTAAATGTGCCGGACTATGTGCGGTATTAATGATGACTTGAACCATAGAGTCGGGGAGAAACCATGTGGCTCTACCCTTCGTTAACCATCCTTGATCTGTCTGGACCCCTCCTTGTTCGGACCATTTCTTGATTTCATCGGGAGTAGCATGTAACTGGATATCTATGACATCTTGTGTAGGGTCCTTAACTGTCATACATGTAATCGGATCTGGAGTATGTGTCTGTGTCGGATTAGCTTGAATGTCTGGAGTCTGAGCTGTAAGCTTGGCTGTGCGATCTGCTAGATCATTACCTTGGGAAATAATGTCAGTAACTTTCGTATGTGCTTTGCACTTCATGATAGCTATAGATGTCGGTAAATGTATGGCATCTAACAGAGCCTGAATAAGGAGACCATGCTGAATCTTGGTTCCATGAGAAGTCATGAAACCTCTCTCCTGCCAGAGCACTCCGAAGTCGTGTACAACTCCAAATGCGTAACGTGAATCTGTGTAAACATTGACTTTCAGGTTCTTGGCGTGTATACAGGCTTGTGTCAGAGCAACTAGCTCTGCTGCTTGAGCGGACAGGGTATCAATACGGTGTGTTTCAATAACTTCAGTGTCAGTAGTTACTGCATACGCGGCAACTAAATCTCCTGTACTAGTTCTCATACATGAACCATCCACATAAAGTGTCAGGTCAGGATCTGGTAACGGAATGTCTGTCAGGTCTTGTCTTGGCTTTGTCGTAATGTTAACTACTTCCACACAGTCGTGTGTGGCAGGATTTGAACTAACTGATGGTAACAGTGTAGCAGGATTCAGGATGTTGCAGCGTCTAATATCTATGTGTGGCTGGAACAGTGTCAATTCATAACCTGTTAAACGTGCAATTGTCAAGTGCTGAGTTTGTGTTCGGTTTAGAAGAACTTCCACGGAATGTGGAACTTGTACTGTCAGGGAGTGTCCTAAAACTATGGAATCACTTTGTCTGATAGCTAGTGCTGTGGCTGCAACTGACTTGAGGCACGCAGGCAACGCCTGGGCGACTGGATCTAATGTGCTCGAGAAATAAGCACAGGGCTTGTATTGTCCTGCTTGATCTTGTGTAAGAACAGATAATGCTGTACCTTCACGTTCAGTGACAAAAAGTGTAAAAGGCTTACTGTAGTTCGGTGTAGCTAGAACTGGAGCTTGGCATAGGGCTTTCTTTAACTCGTTGAAACTAAGTGTATGTTCAGATGTCCAAGGGAGGACAGTCGATACGGCTGCCTCCTGTGTCGTTAACTGTATCAGTGGCTTCGCTAGAAATGCATACTGGGGAATCCATTGTCGGCAATAAGAAGTAAGGCCAATAAAGGCACGTACCTCCTTCTGGGTTCTGGGCTGGGGAAGACTCGCTATTAACTGGATACGGTCTGGTGTCAACTGCCTACCCCTCTTGGACAGTAAGTGTCCTAAGTAGACCACTTGCTGGACACAGAATTGAAGCTTCGAAGGGGACACCTTGTGCCCCATCTCGGCTAGAAAATACAAAACTGTAAGGGATGCTCGCTCGCAATCACGTTCAGAACGGGCTGTGATCAGTAGATCATCGACATACTGGAGCAGGGCAGTGTCAGTTGGCATGTGAATATTATCTAGTTGTCTCTTAAGTGCTTGACTGTAAATACTAGGGCTTTCTGTGAAACCTTGAGGAGCGCGTGTGAACATATAGCTCCTTCCATTTAAACAAAATCCGAAAAGAAACTGGCTGTCTGGATGAATTGGAACACTAAAAAATGCGTTCTTGAGGTCTATGACAGTAAAGAACGTGGCTTCGGAATCAATGGCTGTCAATAGGGAAGAGATGTCTGGGACAACTGGGTACTGCGGAATAATACATTTATTAAGCTCTCGTAAATCAATCACTAATCGATATACTGGGGGTGCATTTGGATCTGTACGTTTCATGACTGGAATGATCGGAGAATTACATACATTGGAGTCAGTTTCTACAACTACTCCTTGAGCGATGAGCTCGTCAATAATTCTGGACAAGGCTGCTACAGCCTCGGGTGGCAATCTGTACTGTCTGATTCGTGGTAACACTACACCTGGTTTGAGAGTCACACGATAGGGTGTGATTTGCATGTAACCTACATCAGTTGGACCTTGCGCCCATAGATGCTGCGGGACATTAGACAGTCTGGGATCAAAATCTCGTAATACATAGTGACCCTTGAAGTCACGTAGGAACAGACGTATCCCCTCTGGGGAACAGCATATAACGGCACCTAACTCTTTCAGTGTTTTAATGCCTAATAGATTTTCTGGACATGACTTAGTAAGTAACAGATCAGTAGTGCGGGACAATGGGCCTACTTCTAAAGTAACTGGCTTTGATATTTCATTTATAATGGGTTTTCCTGAAAATCCAAGGGAAACATTTCTTGAGCCTGAGAGCGGAGCCCCTGGAACTTCGGCATGACTAATTGTGGTCCTACTTGCCCCTGTATCAATCAAAAACTTTCTGTCTTTCCCTAATACTTGACTGTGAACATAGGGACCTTCTTGATCTACAGGTATCTCGATGAGAGGCAAGCCTACCTCCCTCTCTAGGCTGTTTCATGAATATGGCTGATACTCTGGATACTCAGACTGTGCATACTGGTACATCTGCGATGTAACGTGCTGTGTTGCAGCGATAGGCTGCGGTACTGTAACTGTCTGTGGTGCATTCTGTGGCTGAGGAGTCTGTGAAACTTGTTCTTGTCTAGGCGGACGTGGTCTTTCTTTAGTCTTACCAGTAGCTATGTTGTGTTTCAGAACTGCACACTCGTTTATAAAATGACCTGGCTGTTTACAGTAATTGCAGTTCCCTTTAACGGGAGCTGCAGGATGACTGGCTTGATTCGGACCCCTCTTCTGACTGTCTTGAGGAACAGATTGTGCAACTAGTACTTTCATTTTCGTGTCTTTCATACGTTTTCTTTCGTGTTCTTGCTCTTCCCTGATTCTATTCTGGTGGTACTGGAGCATCTGGGACGGAGTATTAGCTTGCCAGGTGCTTTCGACTTTCAGAACTCGATTTTTAATTTGTGGGCTTGAATTCTCGACTAATTTAGTAACGAAAAGGTGAGGGTATGACTCACTACTTGTCTTGAGACCACTGTTGATACTGAAACATTTTTCAAATCTAGAATAAAAATCACTAATATCTTCATCTTGCTTCTGTTTACAGGCTGAGATTGCATCCCAGTCTTCTTTTCTAGTTGTCAATAATCTGGGTAAAACTTGAATCAATAATTCTGGTAATTCTTTACATTTATCTCCAAGACCGGTACCTGGTACTCGTGCCTTGTCTTCAGCTTCTAGAGCTGTCCAATCGATCTTTTTCTCTCCCACCTCCCATTCTTTTTCCTTTAGCTTTTCATACACCCCTGCGGGCAACAGGACCTTTAACATTTTAATGATATCTGGGTAAGTGTATTCTCCCATACGGAGCATGTCTTTTAATTCTCTATGGAACCCTGCTGGATCTTTGTCATGACAGGGAATTAATTTCTTCATCTCGAGGAGTTCCATCTTTGTTATCGGAGTGTATACAAACACTCGCTGCATTTCGCCACCCGTTCCTTTGACTGGGTGGACTTCTCGTAACGGATTCTGTCTGTCTATGTAGAATGATTTACTTTCTGGGGGTGAGACATGAACAAAATGCGGGTTCAAGAATGTTCTATATTTATGACGCTGTTCTAAAATGACACTAATTAAATCGGTACCTAGACCTCTCCATCTATACTGGAGTAACTCGTTCAGGATATCGTGTAACGGGCCTGGATCAGAGTGCTGACCCTCATACAGAGTAATGAGGTACTGAATCATATACATACCCACCAGTCGCTGCTCGGCTGGGGGCAATTTCAGAAACATTTGTGCCACTATTTCGTCTGGAAAAGTGGTAGAATCAGTAATCCATCGGACTGCTGATCGGACTAGTTCCTGTTCATGCATGGTACTTAACTCACTGTAACCGATTCGTGATTTCAGAATGTGATCGGTAGCTTGAAATACTTGTTCTAGGGAACCTTGTTCTGGTGCTGAATGATGGAAAATAGACTTGTGTTCTAGACGTAAATGGCGATCTGGAAATCTGGGTTTTCCTACATACGCTATTCTGGCAGTATTCTCATCGTCTTCCTCTTCAGGATCGGAGGTACTTTCTTTCTCGCTTACTTGTGCTGCTTTACGCTGTTCGTGTATCTTTATTATCTCTCTACGGATTTTCTTGTACATACTTTCCATGGCACCAATGGTATTGTGCTTTCCTTCGGCTATATTATCACTCCACTTTGTCAGGAGTTTCATTTCGGCCTGATCTTTAGACGGGTAATCTTGTTCTCTTATTAGACAATTAATTAAGAACTTTAATATCATGCGCTGAATCTCGGCTTTCCTTTGAGACATGGCATCACTAATACTTTGTGGGTCATCCCCTGTACGGATGAAACGATATATCCTGTCTAGATCTTCTTTCATATTCGGCAAGGTGACTAGATACTCGGTCACCCTCCTTACGCGTACGGAATATAAAACCATATTAAATTCGCCTGGAACTGGGTCATAGACACATTCGCCAAGGGTTTGCCTGATTTCTGCAACAGACTTATTACTTTTAGGAGTACGCTGTGATGCTTGAGCATGTAATTCGAGTGCTGATAAACGCTTGTATGGCGGCGGGGTTTGAGGAAGACCTCCCCCTGCGGTCCCTAAACTGGAATCATCAACTGATGCTTTCCGTCCTGGCAGGGTCGGTAATTGTAACGTGGGCTGGACTTGTATGGCGGGCTGACCCGGGGGGGCTGTTAAGGGCACCCCGGTGTCTGGAGGAGCAGGAATTACCTGATTTACAGGGACTGGCGGAGCGTGAACAGGATTTGCATATTCGGGGACTGTGTCGTCCAAATAGGACGAAATAAAAATATCAGCTGCGGTCGGTTTGTGACGTAGCTTGGTCGGAACTAATGGTGGCGGGAAATTACTGGATGCCTCCGGGGTCGCTTTTGGCAAGCCCTCAGCAAGAAGAGGATACATACCCTTAATGAGGGCATGCCTCTGTCTGTCTGACTGTTCGGCTTTGACTCGTTCACCTATCTCGATTAATTCTCTTTCTTGGGCTCGTTCTTGGGATTCTCTACTTAGTTCTGTCTTTCTGATTTCTTTTTCGGTTCTCTTATGAGCTTCTTTGCGCCATAACTCGATGGCATCTTTCTGTGACTGTCTGGCTTTCTTTTTCCATAATGCTTCTTCTACTCGCATGATGCATTCGGCATCCCATGTACCCGATACGGGCCATCTATACTTTTCTTCTAACTGTTTGGTATAATCTACCCATAAATCTAGATATAATATGGCGCTTATGCCATGTTTCTGATACATAAAGTGACCTGGACTGTCCCTAGGCGGGACAGGAACTGCTTCTTCTAACAAACCCTTTCTAGTTTTTAACTGACGTAATCTCGAAAAGAGAGACATTGTAAACTTGAATCGGAACACAATACAATAGACGAGGAACAATAACAATTGGGAGAACAATTCAGGCATACCACGACATTGGAAATACATTGAACAACATCATAACATTACAGTTCGGACAGAATATTACCTGGAATACTGAGAACAGAAACACAAGAATTTCTCGAGAACGGAACAGACTAGAGTTACTGGATGCACTGCTGAAACAGTACGGAACATACCGGTCCCATAAAGGGACGCATCAAGACCCGTATCCACCTAGGTGAACACTTCGTTTGTGGGCCTGGGTACCACCTACCCACGGACCAGAGTCAATTTAGATTGACCCTGTCTAGATACTACCCCAGTAATGGTACTCACCGGGCAGCAAGAACGGAAGCTTCGGACTGGACTGGACTGCTACGACGACGGACGACGAACTTCGGACTTCAGTTACGGGTGGGCCTCCGGATACCTCGGACCTTGGACTCTCGGCTTGGGCTCTGGTCGGGACTCGCCGCGTTCCTCCACCGTCTCGTTTGGATGCTGGACCGCCTCCTCCGTCTCCTCCGTGGGCCTGAGGGATACTTGAAGCAGAAATATCTGCACGTGGCCGGTATGGTTCCGTCACGGCTGCAGAGGGTCGGCGTGGCTTCACCGACGCGTGGGGAAAGGGCAAGTCCCTATTCGGGCGCCATTATGTGGTAAATAAATAAATAATACCCTATTTTTGACTAGACAAATATCATAACAGATAGCTCAATAAATAAGAGTCAAGATTCGAGGTAGTAGGAGTTTTGCAGGTTTATTACAGCATAAGGACAGGAACAGGATAACCTGCATAGACAGGGGCCCGGCAGCTGCCGGGGCTAGATCTGGGATGAGCGCGCTAACTTTTGATAACAATACACGAGCATATATACATAGCGCAAACACATAGCATTACATTGCAGTAGGCGTAGCAGTGGGTGGAACAGAAGGCGTGACGCGTAGCAGTCGCGAAAGATAAGAGTAAAAGTAGGTGTAACTGGGCGTATACATAGACATGTGGTGCAGACGTAACAGAATATGTCATGAATGGGCGGAAACATAGGAGGGGGCTACCTAAGGAGCCGGGACCTCTAACCTGATGGTGCGCGCAAACTGGCAATGACGTGTTACTAGGAGAAGCTGGGGGCTATGAACTCTGTGCTAGGAGCAGAGACTAAAGTCTGGAGGGTCGGAGCGACATGTACCTAAACTCTATCTAGTATCTGATGTTTAGGGAACATGTTGATATAAACTAGAAGTCAAGAGGGGAAAGGCTAACTTGATTCTAAGACTGGACCATGCATTATTCTACATGTAGTGCGTGATGAAGGATATTAAATGACCATTAAATACAGTATTTCTCTTAACATGGAGACGTGAAGGCTAGACAATGACGGAAACTATTGATGCAGTTCAGTAGCTTAGGAATGCAGAGAAGGAGGACTGAACTGATAACTGGAATTATAACATACTTTTGGCAGACTCAGAGGCAGAGCCAAGCTGCACCGGGCACTGCGAGGCAGGAAGTAAGTGAAAGGTCGAGGATACAGGTGGGGGCTGTATCGCTCCTCAGCGAGGCTTCAGGAGACAGGAGCTGAATCTGATGTCCAGGCCCTTTTGAGGCCTGGAAACGGGGACTTTATAATGGAATAACGTGCATACTGAGAAACGTGGCAACATAACTTTACATAGGCCTCATATTCGTAGTATTCACGAGGCCTGGAAACTGGCATACTAGAGGTGGACACAACTGTAATTGCGTCATTAATCGGACATGGGGAATAACATATGCATATTGGTCATGCACACATAACATATGATGGATGACACGTAGGGACACAGAACATGACAAAATTTACTTTTCCACAATTTGCCTAATGTACAACCCAGGAAAAGGCACCGTTACTCCCAAGGGAGGATTCTCTCTTCCTACATTCCCGTTTGACGTCCTCCAAATGGACTACATCCAGATGGACAGGTGCAATATTTTAAAATATGTCCTGGTAGTGGTCTGTGCATTCAGTGGATGGGTGGAAGCCTACCCCGTCAAAGACTGCACTGCTATCACTACCGCCAAAGTGCTACTCAAGGAGTACCTCCCACGCTTTGCTTTGCCCCGCTTGGTCTGGAGTGACAACGGGACACACTTTACAGCTCAAATAATGGATTACGTCTGTACAGCATTAGGCACAGAAACAAAAATTTCACACTGCCAACCACCCCCAGTCAGCAGGTCTAGTGGAGGTATACAATGGCATCCTAAAAACCAAAACGGCCAAAATAGTAGCCGAGACAGGTGTCACTTGGGTTGATGCTCTGCCCTTGGCCCTACTGTCCACAAGGAGAACGGCCCACACCTGGATAGGATTATCCCCCCATGAAATTGTGTTCGGGAGGCCTGCCAATGTCTGGGGTGTCCCTCGACCTAAGAAACTGTCCGATGTTGAATACCCTGTATTGACTGATTACCTATACACTATAACCAACACCTTTCGTACTCTTTATCACCAGGTGCACGAGGCCATACCCGACAAAAGCGATGGCCCAGGACACGTCATCCAACCTGGCGACTGGGTCCTGGTGAGGAACTTCCAGTGGACCAAGAGTCTCGAGCCCTGCTGGACACAACCCTGTCAAGTGCTGTTAGCCACCCGCGCTGCTGTGAAAGGGGATGGTCGAAAGAACTGGGTACACTCTACCCACTGCCGGCTTGTCCCTCTGCCTCTCCCCTATGAATTTGAATTTGAATTTAATTTGAATTTGAATTTGAATTTGAAAAGCTTATATAGAGCAACGTACACCATTGCGGTTTCTTGGCGCTTTTGACGGCTTGCAATAACCTAAAAATGGAACATTTAGAGTGGGAAGGCCTGAGCAAACAAAAAGGTTTTCAGGCCCTTGCGGAAGGCTGAATATTGTTTAGAGCTTCGGAGGTGGTCCGGCAAAGAGTTCCAAAATACCGGTGCCAGGAAGGAGAAATTCGAACCTCCCCATTTTTTTCTGGTGAAGCGAGGGACTTGAAGTAAGGACTGATCTGACGAACGAAGTTGTCTGGCGGGAACATAGTTGATTAGAAGGGATGAAATAAAGGCCGGGGCCTTTCCCTGTCTCGCCTGAAAAACCATGCACCCCATCTTAAAAAGTGAGCGTTGCCGGACAGGCAGCCAGTGTAGTTCCTTCAAGAGAGGTGTAGAATGATGGAACCGGGGAAGGCCATATACCAGCCGGGCAGCTTGGTTCTGCACCAGCTGGAGTCTGTGGAGGCTGTATGCCGGAATGCCGTTGTAAAGGGCATTGGCATAGTCTAGGCGGGAGATAACCAGGGCAGACATAATGAGTTTGAGTGCCAACGGGGAAAAGAAACGAGAAACCATACGGATAGTTCGGAGCATAAGAAAGCAAGAGGAAACAACAGCAGCAACCTGTGAGTGAAGGGTGAGCTGGTGATTAATTTTTATACCCAATGTTTTTACTGTAGAAGAAGGAATAGGGGGGGGTACCAAGAGTGAGGGGCCAAAAGGAAGAATTCCAGGGGCTGGAGGAGCCACCAGTAAGCACCAACTCGGTTTTATCCGGATTGAGCTTCAGATGGTTGTGGCTCATCCAGTCCCTGATAAAAATCATAATAGACTGAAAATTGGAAATAGCATGAGAGGAGGAAGACAGATCAAAGACCAGCTGGAGGTCATCCGCATAATTATACACCGCGACCTCCAGCTGTTGTAAAGCAAAAATTAAAGGGTAGATGTAAAGATTAAACAATAATGTTCCCCTATGATCAGTGGGTGAGGGAAGGACTGGGAGACACAGAGACAGTTCCAACCTTTGTCCCATTCAGCGATGCCAGACTGCATTCTACATCCACTGAAGCAGAGAGTGACAACATACTAAGAGGAAGGGTGGATCCCTCCCTTAACACTGCTCAGCATCAAGAACAATTGTTTTGGGGCGTGGCTAGCGGCCGGAGTAGATGGCTGCAGCCTAACGAGGCTCCCGACCCCTCGCCAAGTGATCCTTAAAATATATCCTATTCCTGACCTGGGATCCCCGTGAAACTCCGGGCGATCCCAGGTAATACGATAGCGCCTGCTCCGGTCTGTTCAGCGCGTCGATGGACGCACTGCAGAGCGCCCGACCGGGGAGAAGGAAACGAGGGTCCGGAGCGGAGAAGATGGCGGCGTCCGTCCTCCCAACAAAGAGCTGAAGGCTGTGCCCCTGGCCCTATCACCCGGCTGCGGCGAACCGCCTGATGCCCGGACATCGCAGTAAACAGGACCGACTGCTGTGAGCCCCGTCTCCTCCTGCCGACGGCGCTGGGAACGCGCCCTGCATTTGGGTGCTCCCGGCGAGGCTCCCGGTGAGGCCCCTCCCTGCTATGCTAAATCGACCCCCCGGCTTCTGGAGGCCTTTCCTGCCGGGGGAGCTGAGTGGTGCGTCGGGGCTTGCTCCGCGATCCGCCCGGACTGGAGGCAGTGCGGAGCCTCCTACGACTGTGGCCGCAGTGGGTGACGACCCCAGAGCCCCCTGGGGTGGCCTCCATTATAGACAATGACCCTGGCGGGGGCGGCCATCTTACCCTGCCTCACACTGGAGAGGACTTTCGTGGCTTGAGGCCGGGGGTAACAAAGGTCCTGCCGGGCCCCCCTACGCGGCATATTGCCCTGCACTGCAGCCCATACTTCGAGGAACACCCTGTCTCGCCCGGGGGGCTCATCAACGCGGCCCCCCGACTTGGGACCTTCGGCGGGCACGGGCGCTTCGGACCACCGGTGCCCCGTGAAGCCTCGACAACATCCCTTGCCGGGACAGCGGAGCCGACGTCGAGGCCCTGGTTCTTCTCCGGGGCCCTGCTCTGGATCCGCAGGTAGGGCTCCCGGCTGTGCAACTCCGACCCCCAAAGTTGTCGGGCCCGATGCGCTGACCAGGGAATACTGGTCCACGTCTCGGTTCCCGGATGGCGGCATCGATTCCCTAACTCCGGACTGGGAGAACCCCTGCTAGCGCAACTGCAGTTTGGAGGTCACAGATAGCGGGAAGGAGCGGGAACCTGCGCACAAGCTCCATAGCGCCACAATCACTGCAAGTGACGGGGACAACGCTCCACTTCCTCAGATAAGGCAAGTGCAACCGGAGAACTGTGGGGCGGCAGGCCAGTCACCAGGTCCAAGCAATATCCACGGGGAGGGTCAGCTGGGGGCCCCCACACCGCAGAAACTCCTGATGCCAGACTTTAACATGGGAGCCAAGCTGGGTCAGGCACACCGCTAAAAGCTCCCCAGCAGCGCTTTGTGGTGGGCCGGGGGACGGCCCTGTTAACAGGAAGCAGTCCGAGACGATCTGGATTTACAACACACCGAGGTCGATAGCACAGCTGCTGGTCAATACAGTGGACTGGTCTCGCGACAGCAGGGCCTGGGGCCAGAGAGGACCCCCTGCATGAGAGGATAAGAGGCCTGGGGTCTACCAGAGACCTCAATCACTCGGCTGTCGCTCTGAGAAACAGGAGAGGTGGTCAGACACGGACCAGGAAGCGGCCCCCCCTTATGCCACCCAAAAAGACCCCCAACAATAAGGTCTCCAACTACTTTGCAAAAGCAGGTTCTAGTGTGGCAGGCGAGGAGGCAACGTCGTCATCGGGGACCATGGCGCTAAGTAGAGAGGACCTCCTGTCCTCCCTGCGGGATTTCAAATAGGAACTAAGGGCAGACATCAAGTCTGATATGGACGCTTCCTTTGAATCTTTGCGCCGAAATGAGAGAAAATGGTGACCCTACAAGCAGATGTGGTCTCAGTGGGTACTAGAACCCAAAATCCCGAAGCAAAATACCAGGAGCTGGCTAACCGTCTCACGCCCTTGGAGAAAAACGCGGCGGACCCGCGTGGACAACTGCGTGCCTCCCTGCTTAAATGCGAAGACTTAGAAAATCGCTCACACCGCGACAGCATCCGAGCAAGAGGCCTAGGGGAAGATTGTGAGGGTCCAGACTTGAAGGCGTTCATGGTAGACCTCTTCTCCTCGGTTGAGGGAGGAGGGGCCTGAGGTTCGGCTTAAGAGAGTCCACGGAGTTGGTCCGCGCCTGGCGGGAAAGAATCAAAAGCCCCGTGATGTGCTGGCGATGTTTAGCTCATTTAAAGGCAAAGAATTGGTCCTCCAAAAAGCAAGAGCCACCGATAAAGATACCTTCCAAAACGCCTCATGCGCACTCTTTCAAGATGTGGCGCAGGCCACATTCCTGCGACGCCAACAACTCCGTCTGTTAAAGGAATTCCTGAGAGAAAAAAAGACCAGATATCGATGGACTTACCTCTTTGGCATCGCCTTCCAATGGGAAAACAAATATTACCATTGCACGGAGCTCAGCGAGGCTGTAGATCTGCTGGGGATCGAGATCCACACCACCCACGACAAGACCCCTCCGCCAGATGCAGAGGGTGAGCAGCTGCGCAGGCGGCAGGGTGGAAATCAGTGGCGGACAATGGGCTCCACGGGGTGAAGATATGTCCTGGAATACCTTGTATAGCACCACAAGAGGCAACTAGGAGACAGAAATACCCGAACTGTTTTGCTGACATTAAGAGTACATGATGGAGCTACCTATGAACACTTTCCTTGACT
Source organism: Lissotriton helveticus (assembly GCF_964261635.1). NCBI lineage: Eukaryota > Metazoa > Chordata > Amphibia > Caudata > Salamandridae > Lissotriton > Lissotriton helveticus. Next base: position 174,456,779 of record NC_136061.1, read on the forward strand.
AAGTCAGGCTCGTGCCCGGCCTCTTCCCTTGGAGACGCCCTGAAGTTGCTATGGTGCGACGGGTGGTGCGGAGGACTTGCAATCCACGTATCAGTGGAGGGCCCAGAGGTCTAATCGCTACTCGAAAGCCTGGGACTCAGAACTTGTCGACTGAGCCTTGAGGGAGCTTGTGTCCTGCTCAGAGAGATTAAGGGAACTGTTCCATCTCAGCAGCGGTAAGGGGTATCAGTCTGGAGGGTGGTGGACTTGCATCATCCTGGTGATCTCCGAGAATCTCTATTAAGTATATTTGTTGCATCCCATCTCAGCTAATTGTTATTCTGTTAAGTCGCTGCACTGTGTCACAAAGCCTATGCCTTGAATTTTGCTACTTTTGGGGCAGGGGGAACGGAAATGGTAATGTTCCTCGAGTGCATCTTGGTTAGGGGATTCCTCTCTGGGATGGGGTTTCATCACACTCATGTTTAATGTTTGCTTTGGTTAGTTAATTTAGTTCGATGTCATGGTGCCCCCTTTTTTTTTTTAATATTCATGGGCCGAAGGGGGAGGGGGCTGAGGAGCGCCACCTGGGCGTAGACTTTAGCAGGGAGGGTACACTGCCAGCCACGTGACAATGGCGGTCAGGACTATATCCTGGAATGCACAGGGTTTGAATTCCCCTAACAAGCGCCAACGCTTCTGGAAATACCTGTCGGATCACAATGTCCAGATGGCGGCGCTTCAAGAGACGCACATTTAAAAAATAAAAAAAAATTAAATCAGAGGAACACCGATAACACCATAAAGCTTATCCACTTATATTTAGATCTTCACACTCCTCCAAGAAAAAAGGGGTGGCGTTGATCTTTCACACGGGGATCCCGTTCCAAGCACAAGACACCAAAACAGACACAAAAAAAATGGGAGGTTCATTATGGTGCGGGGGACCTTAGGGGTCGACAATACACATTTGCAGTCATTTATGCGCCAAATGCATGCCAGCAGGATTTTATTCTCTCCTTCCTTATGACCCTGGAGAATTTTGCACAGGGGGATATACTACTTTTGGGAGATTTGAGTCTAGTTTGGGATCAGGGGATGGACTCAACACACTCACAGAGGGCATCGGGGGGGGGGGGGGGGGGTTCAGTTTGCGTGTCCGAACCCACGTCCAAAACATGCACACTGTTATTTCCCCAACTTTCTTTGCAGGGAGAGACTGCACCGTGATGACCTCCGGAAAACTATTAAGGAGTACTTTGAACGAACGACCCGGAGGCTACATCCCATGCAGTCACCTGGGACGCCCTCAAAGCAGTGGTCAGAGGTAAATGCACCGAATTGGCCACTACCCTAAGATCACAGCAAGGCGCGAAGTGTATTAAGTGAGAAGGGGACTTAGTGGAAGCAGAGAAGGCCCATAAGACCAGCCTCTCCATCCAGGCACTGCAGAAAGTCACGGCCCTTGAGGGGAAACTTCAGGCTATTTATACTAATAGAGCAGAAAAAACCATCCTGCGCCTGTGGACCAGGGGATATGAGGGAAGGAATAAAGTAGGGTCTTTACTGGCTCGCCAACTACAGGCTAAGCAGGAAAACTAATATAGCAAACTCATAACAGATGGGCAAGGAGTCTCTCCTAAATCAGAGGAGGGGAAGGCAAAGGCCTTTGTCGAATACTACTGGAATCTATACACCTCAGAATCCCCACGTTCGCAGGATCAGTTGGGGTACTTAGATTCTTTTGACCTCCCCATGTCGCGGCTAGTTCCAATGAAAACCTAGCAAAACCCATAACTACTGAACAAGAACAGAAGGCGATCGACTCACTCAAACATCAGAAAGCACCAGGGCCGGACAGGTTTTCTGCACATTTTTATCGCACCTTCGCGCCGGAGTTGGTTCCCTTCTTAACTCTTCTATTTAACGTCATTGCCTCTACGCAGCAAGTCACCCCCTCCATGAGCGAGGCGATTGTGGCAGTGCTTCCTAAGCCAGGCAAGGACCCCACAGCCTGCTCTTCTTACCGCCCGATAGCGCTGCTGAACCTAGATGCGAAGATCAACTTCAAAATATTGGCCGCCCGTCTCGAGTCAATACTCCCCGGTCTCATAGACCCGGACCAATCAGGATTCATTAAGGGTCGCCAGACCCATGATAACCTGCGTTGCATCATCCACCTAATTGAAAAGGTTCAGAAGAAGGACATCCCAGCGGCACTTCTCTCGCTGGACACAGAGAAAGCATTTGACAGCGTGGAATGGTCCTTCTTGTTTAGAGTGCTTTAGCACTTTGACTTCAACAAGACTTTTATCGGGAAGATTCGCGCCAACTATCACTCTCCTAACTCTCGGGTCTTGGTCAATGGAGTTTCTTCCCGTCCTTTTGCTCTGGCTCGCGGGACCAGACAGGGTTGCGCTTTGTCCCCTCTCCTTTTCGCTCTGAGAATAGAACCCTTGGCTCACAGGATCAGAAGAAACCAGGACATACAGGAGATACGCTTCAGCACAGATGATCATAAGATTTTGCTTTTCGCCAATGACGAACTCCTCTGCGTCACAGAACCTCTAATCTCTCTATCGGTTATCCAAGAAGAACTTGCACGGTTCGAACAGGTCGCGGTTTTTAAGATTAATCTGTCTAAATCCTTCTTATTGAATATAAATCTCCCCAAAGAAGAATGGCGGCAGGTGGAGGATGTGCCCCCCTTTTTCTGTACCACTAAAGAAATCACCTATCTAGGAGTCAAACTCACCCCCGCATATGAGATCTTTATAAAGCTTTATAAAGCTTATCCCCCCCCCTTCTCCGCCAATTGAAAACTGATCTAGGGAAATGGAGCGTGGCATATATCATCTGGCTGGGCGGGATTAATGCCATTACAATTAATGTTCTCCCGCGCTTACTTTACCACTTTCAAGGGCAGCCTATTCCAGTGGAGGAAGGTCTCTTTAGGGAATTGCAACACATGATTACCAAATTTATATGGCAGGGGAGAGGGCGCGGCTGCCCTATGGCCTGCTCACAAGACCGCTGAAGGTGGATGGTCTGGCGCTCCCAGACTTCCAAGCATATTACCGAGCGACTCAATTGCGGGTGATCACGGAATGGTCGTTACGAGCCTCAGAAAAGCATTGGCTTCACATAGACAGACCATTCAATGCCTACATTAGTACACCCAGCTCCAGCTTACGACCTTTCGTTCCCCCTACACACCTATACACTTTAATGCTGCATTCCCCCCTGCACAACTGGAAGGTCCCTTTGAAGCCTGGAGAGTGGGAGGGTGCCATATAATCTCATCTATATGATGGCGGGGAGCTCCTCACATTTCAAGCATGCAAAACACAATTTGCACTGACTGCCAAAGAAGAATTCCACTATTTGCAGCTGAAACATTGGGTACAGCAGCCCCTGGTGCGGCTGGCCGCCACCAGGGCCTTACTCCCCGTTGCTCAATCTGGGTCTACCTCTAAGGGATGTATCTCCTTCCTATACGCCCAGCTACAAGCCCTAAGCCCCAGACCGACCCCGTGTTTTACACGCTTCTGGGATGGCATATTGGAATCTCCCATGGAAGATAAACAATGGGAACATGTCAATAGGGATATAGTGAAATACAATTTATCCATGTTCTTAATGGAGGAGCATTATAAGATTATGTATGACTGGTACTTGTACCCTCAGAAACTTCACAAGATTTTCCCCACCGTGACGGACAAATGCTGGACGGGCTGTGATCTATTAAGCGACTTCAGGCACATCTGGTGGGACTGTCCCTCCATGCTCCCTTTCTGGAAAGAAATATTGTCCCAAATCAAACTTATCCTGGGCTATCCTATTCCCTGCTCTCTGGAACATACGTTGCTTGGAGTTCGTGATCCCTCCCTGAAACGCCAAACACAGGGTGATAGGTCAGTGATGTGGTTGTGTCTGGGAGCAGCCAAAATTGCAGTTGATGTTGCATGGAAGAAACAAGAGGCACCTTCTCTGACACAATGGCATGCAAGATTGTGGAGGGTGCTGGCGATGGAGCGCATGGCCGACATAGTGGATGATGCCAGAAAAAGTTTCGATTATATTTGGTCTCCGCTGGTAAGCTCTCTCTCGGAGAGGCTTCCATTGATGGCCTGCCCCACACAGATTCGGGCCATACACTTGTTCCACATCTAAATACCCCATACTCACAGGGATACCGTGCAGTACACGAAACACCTGCGTGGGGAACCCAGTGGACCCTTCACAAGGATTGTTCCCTTTTCCTTTTTATTTTGTGCACCACAACATCATAGTTTTGTTTGTTTTTCTGTATTTTTTTTTTATATATGTTCATGATATGTTTGGATTTTCTTCTCAGATCTTGAGAGGGTTGAGTGATGCTCTTAGCCAATGGTCGGATTGCAACAGGTTATGAATGTGCTGTTTTTTTTCTTACAGTTGATTATCCTCCGCCCTTGTGAAGAAGCTGTAACCTACATCTGAGATCTGTTATTCTGGGCCGATTTGTTGATCAATGTTGCACATGTAACGCGCTATGTCTCTCACTCAAAGAAAATTCTATTAAACAGAGTTTGAAACAAAACAGCGATGGGTGTCAGATCTCGGGCCTTCCTTTGATGACACAGCTTTGAGGAAGACATCGGCCTGCACCCCCAAAGTATGCCGCAATGCGAGGCTTAAGTGGCTTCAGTTTTTTTTTTGCACACCATGACGAATCGTGGCCATGTCATGTTCCCAGAGGCTTCGTCGGCGTGCCCCGCTGTTAGGCAGAGGACACAGACTTTACTCGCATGGTCTGGAGCTGCTCCGTGCCTGACCCCAACTGGGACGTGGTGCTTCAGGTTATCCATAGAGCCACAGATCGGTCCTTCGAGAGCACCTCACAATTGCGCTTGCTAGGCTCACACAGAGCAGCTCAGCTCTCAGACCGGCGCGAGGACACTGTTGCCTTAACAGGAGATGTCACTATGCTACCACAGATATATTCTTCCTGGCAATGCAGGTGCAAACCACATGAAGATTTGTGAATATACTATGACAAGTGTCTCATTGCTTTTACTGTGCACACGCGCAGCCCGATTGCAAGTCTAATTTTATTAAGGCAAGTGCCTAGCAGTCACACAACATATTTACTATGCTAACACCCCATCATTTGAATGTCCGGCAAGTGCCAGAACAATATATATATATATATATATATATATATATATATATATATACATATATACACATACATATATATACATACACACACACACACATTTACACACACACACATTTACACACACACGCACACACACACACATACACATATATAGCTCCGCAAGTGTAGACTTTCACCCATCTTCGGGAAGGCCTTCAGAGACACTTATGAATGAGACTGATTATGCAGCCTAGATACAATGGCCGGATTCTTCATAATGATGATAAAAAAGGACCAGACAAAGTATTTGTGTATAATTTCAAGATGTTTTAGCAAACAGCTGAAGGAGGGCAGTGTAGCTTCATAGGCTGTCATTATAAGGTTAAAACTGTGCCTTTAAGAACCCAGAAACCACCAGCATCCCATCATGCACAGCAGGTGGCAGTTGTATCACTTCTTTTTTCCGGCTCCTGCTGACAGGACCCTGGAGCATTAAACTCTGCCTTTTTCTCTCAAAAATGTCTACAGAAATTGGTGACAACACGTTTATTCGACGTCTCATCTCTCCCCGCCTTTTTCTGTTTTCTGACAGAAAAGTGAGTTTTTTTGTCAAATAAAATGCCTTCATCATTTGACAAGTGCCCAAGATTTAGGAGGCAAAAGTTCGAAACAGACCCTCATGAGGTCTGTATCATCGGTCTTATTGTAGAACCTTTCTTGGGAGCAAGTTATCAATTATGAACTTTAAGTTAATCATTTCTACCTGCAGGCACATTGGTTAGTGTAGTAAGGTGAATGTTCCTCTCCTTAGTTCTCTTTCTTCCCCTTGCTGTTCAGCCCGAGTACGAGTAGAATGTTGTATATGTCATGGAATGTTGAATGGGTGAAGTGAATCAGTTGGTTTCTGCAGGCTGAGCAGCTAGGAGGCTGCTCCTGGTGGGGCAGAATTACAGAGATACTTACAGGCCTACTCACCATTCTGGCTACATCATCCTACCTCTGTAACTTGTACTTCAATAAAGCTTCTTGGAACTACAATTTGGCTTCCCGTGAACTTCTACTTTACAACATATTTTGGCGCCGAGGTGGTCTTCCCAGTGTGATTTCAAACTAAATGTACATACTTTTCAAAGAAATTCTTCCACTTCTACCATGAAGTCTCTTTACAGCATCTAAGGATTCAATACTGCGAATACATCAAAGAACCCAAGCTTGTAACATCTCAGCAATACCTTCTTGCAGTCCCAGCCCCACCAGTGACAAATTACACCGTCAGCCTCAACTCGGACATGCCAGTACTTTTTTCAAGCTTGGGGAGTCTTCTTTTATGTTACTTCTCTGTATTGGCTTAACTTCACTATTCAACAAGTGACTACTCTGTGTTAGTGGATCTCCTTCTCTTCAAGTGCCCCTGCCATACTATATCCTGTCTCTTCAGATATACTTATCACACAGTTTATATCTGGGTCAGTGACTTTCAAATACTTACAGAATTTTTCTTCACCATTCTGTCTAAGTTCTGTGGCACTTTTGATGAACATATTTACCTAAGGACAGAGTTTCTACTCTTTTATTCAAGAGCAGTCTTCATCTAATGTAGTGTAGTTCCTATTATCCCAATAGGCTCTGCGCATTGGAATAATACCTTCAATAGTATAGGCCTAGACCAGACGTTAACTAGGTCTACTACTGTCGATATTAGACTTAAAGTTTTGGGTTTGCCAGCTAGCTCAGAGTTCACTAGAAACTTTCTCGAATAGGCAAGGAGGAGTTGAACCTCCCTGGATAGACAAGAAGGGATTTAGTTTCTGACAACCATAGAACATGACAACTTTGCTCTCCCCTAATCAAGAGTGTATCTCTAGAGTCGTGTGAAAACAAAAGACGACTTATTTTACTCAGTCAGTACGTGCATTCTTAGTCTCACCAGATTGTAGAGAAAAGGAAGAGACGGGCGTGTTCAATAAAAGATGTTATTTATTGATCAGTCTCTTTTCTCATACAAGAGAAATGGATCGATATTATTGCAATACTTATGGTTAAGTAAAGTGCATACATTAAAAGCAGAAGTATAAAATAATACTGTAAAAACATTGATATGGTTTCTAAGCCATATGATGGTTTAAAATGGATAAAATAGATACATACACATATACATTTGACTAATCGTACTCAACTGGTGTTTCTAACTACGCCTACCCCAGATGTACCTGACCTAAGCCTAATACGTGGGCGGGAGTAGAAAGTAGCAGTTTAAGTTAAGTTTGTTTTGCCAAGTGACTGACTAAAGAATTCTCTGCAAGGGGTTATTCAGTTCTGTACCTGGAATCTAGGATGAATGAGGGATGGTATCTCTCGTCTCTGGTCTCGATATTCCAGGCTGCCTGCGAGGGCTACCCGGAAGCGCCGGAGCTGGATTTCTCGGCAGGAGAAAGCAGCGTCTCGTTCTCAGCGCGTCAGGAAGGCGGGGCTGCGCCAGCGGGGTCTGCTCTGCTCTGGGCTTCGGCAAGTCTGGCTGCTCCGATCTCGTCACCACCGCGTGTGTTTGCATAGGGCAATATCGGTAATATTTATACCTTTAAGGTGCCGAGATTGACGTAAGGATGGACATAGATACGTCAATAAGGATGTCATACGACCTGGTCGTTAGCACATTCTTTTGCTGAAGTTCTCGGTGAAATCAAAACAATGGCCGCAGGGTTTTTCCCAGGTCTGTCATAGGTTTGATTTGTTTTGAGAACTCCGTATGCCTTATCAGGGGCTGGAGGAATATCGCTTGTCTAATTAGATGGCAAGCGTTATGACCTAATCAGATAACACGTTCCTGTGCCGTAGTGTGGCTTAATCAGATAACGGTTTCTGCATCATGGGGGTTTTCTGCCTCATGGGATGGCTGCTAGTTAACTTGTTAACCAGAATAGGGTCAGGAATAAGGGGATCGATACAGAACCTATAGGAATACATCACACCCACTCCACGCTAACTATGGACATATTTACGAATCTATGCATAGTAAAACATACTGTAGAGTATCGTGTATACCTTACCACCCCAAAATACATAAATGCATTTTGAAATTATCAAATATACGGAAAAAACAGTCACATGTAATATATGCACTCAAGCTGTAGAATAATGCTAAAGTAATCACGCATATCTATACATTATCACTAATTTGTATATGAGAATTTACACATGAAATGGCTCTTAATACAGAAAAAAGTTTCGAGACCATTCCATCACAGAATAAAATAATTATGAACATACCAGCGGGCAGCTAATGTCTATAAAGTATCTAAAAATAGAAATTTTAGTTCTCTAAGAATAGTTCTTACTTTAAGCAGAAAATAAGTGTCCCGAAAAATTCGTAAAAATATTTTGGGGCTGCTGAAAAAAATTGCTGTCCATGAACTGGAGGGAAAATTGTTCATGGTATTTTGCTATTCTAGTTGAAGGCCAAATTCAGGGAACGCCGTGTGCGAGCTTGCTCAAAAGTCTCTATTTCTGCTCTGGTGAGAACATCATATCATTTAGACTGTCGAAAAAGCTGTCAACAGCTTCCTGGGAGAGTTCCACTAACTCGGAAAAAGATGTAACCATGCATTCGTGCGCATGATTGTCTCCATTGACGTTTTCATTAGAATTGCTGACAGAAGGTCGTACCTGATCAATGCTGCTTTCATCTTGAACTTCACTACCCCTTAATCGTAGTGGTGAAGCTTCCACGAATGCCGTCATCAGGATTGGTAGCCGTTGAGGGCAGCACAAAGCATGAGCCTTTATTGGACTCAACAATGTTTCTGCATCCATTGGCGCATCTCATTGTAGCGTCAGACAGGTGTCTAACACGCATTCTTCTCCGCATAGCAAGCACCTTAATACAGGTAAAACACATCGTTGCCACATTGGTCGAAATGAAAGAAACCAAGTCATGTTCAGGTCTCTAAGCCGGGATAGTCCCAGGATTTTTGATATCCGGTCCCGGTATCCAATGGCTAGGATTGTTTCTTCCCTTGTCGCAGGTGTTTTGTCTGTGACATGGTTTGCCATAACGAAATATAAGGACTAGGAATAGGATTCCTGCAATTAGTCCCAAAATGAGGGGAAGTCCGCCAAAAATCGAATGGACGAAATCTGGAAAAATACCCAGTATGGCTTTGAATGGTGTTAATGCCATCGAAAATACTGTCTTAAATACTTTTGAGACTCCACTGGTATCAGAAATATTTAAGATTTCATTCAGGATTTCTGCGAAATGTATGGGGGAATTAGTTGATAACAATGAGTGAATCTCTGCAGTCGTCCTTGCGACTAGGAGATCATACGTTTCTTTTGATGACCTGAGCCTGGTCGGCGTCTGAAGAAGCACTGTTTTCATTCTGCTTAAAGTATCTATTCGAATAGAAGTAATTTTCAAGTTAGGCCATGCCCTTGCCTCCCTGTCTGGAAAGGAGCTGGGGAACAATGAGTGTCCACAGCACTTGACCTTCGCAGTTACGAGATAAGGAGTCCCGGGCATAAGACTACAACATCTGCGATCCACAATTAGAACGTAACTCCCATTATAGAGTCTTTGAAAGAATGGTTCTATCTCTGTTGCAGGTGCGCCTAGTTGGTGACATGAAAGGTTATTTGAGTTCCCTTCACAGGCTCCATGCAAACTAATTCCATTACACAGAAGTGTACCGCTCAGTGACATCGCACAATTATTGCCACTAAGAAACACTTTCTGTCCTTTATTACTGACACATGCATGTGAATAGGGCAAGTTCCATGTTGTTTTAATGTACCCTTTTCCCAATTTTTCGTACATGCCAGCCTGTATATATTTTTGGCAGTATTGAAACCTGAAGGTAGATATTGGAATATTAATTATCCCATGTATTATCCATTCACTGACAGGTCGTTCTGACATTGTCACTGGTAATCTCTCGAGTTTCTCAATGCTCAGGATTGTATAATCAGCACCCTTTTGTGCCATACTGATTTGTTTATCAGTAAGGTTAAAGATATTGAATAGCGACGTTGTGTTGATTAAACGCCAAGGCACATAGCCTGAACGCAGATTTTGTAACGTCCAGCCTAGCTGTACAATAGAACGCAATTGAGACTGACCGTGTTGTAACAACAGTAAGTCTTGCGATAATATGTCGATTGCTGAAGACACAATGCTGTCCAGAGAAAACATTCTGGAGGACAGAGTCATTAACCCATTGTCCACTACAGAAAGTGATTTTTCCAAATTAATACGGTCAATTTCCCGTATTCTTTCTGCTGTCTCAATTTGAGTCACCTTCCAGGCCTCGTTGTATGCTGCATATACAGAGGCTGCTATGAAACGTTTCTGACGCTGTTTGCACGGTCCCATAATGAAATCACGCAAGTCAGCACCATCAGTAAGTAAAGTTAGGTGTTGCTTAATTTCTGCCAGTGTGGAAGTTTGTAGCCACTGAAGGCATAATTTGCCCACACTGTAGGTGGTTATTATCCCTGGGTGTTGTCTTTGGGAATATCTAGGGTCTGGCCTGGTCATTTTGAACCCCTGTGTTTTGTTCAGGAATCTGTCTTGACAGTTATTAGTATCTGTGGGCCAGATCAACCACTTTTTCCAATCAGGATGTGTTCTGTTTTGGTTTAATACATAATTTACGTCTATCTCTTCATCTGTAGAGTTATTGCTGTTCATTGTTGGTTTTGGAATAGACGTTTTATTTAAGTCTTTGATTTTGGCTAGGCCAAGACAGGTAGTTTGTTGAACAGTGTCATTTAAAAATATAATTTGTTCTGGGATCATGCAGGCTCTAAACAAAGATTCTATACCCTGTACTTGCCATTCTTTTGTACCCCAAACACTCTTTACTTCAACGTTTTTGTCCCAATAATCAAAACCAAAAGTATTCATTTGTTCAAAGAATGAGTCTGAATATATCAATTTCGTGTTTGTTATCATGGTCTTTGTCCCTGTCTTATTTGACAATTTGAAATAAAATGTTTCAGCATTACTTGTGTTAAAACCTGAAAAGTATGAATGTTTGTCATAAACGGTTCTTGAGCTTCCTTGTGGAGGGGTTGCACAATGCTCCCATTGATTATAATTTAAAACATTTCTAGGTTGTGCAGATCTATGTAGAAAATGGTTACCATAGTGGTTATAACAGTACATACTATCATAATTTGTCGAACCCTGCAAATAATCATGTTTGGTAAATTTAGCAGACATCACTAAGTCAGACATCATATTATTTATACTTTCAAAGTCCCAATCATCAGCAAATGAGCTTGGTTTTACAAAGTCACTCAACGAGATCTTAATTTGGTGTGGATATTTCAGGATTTCAACCGGACCATAAATTTCGTAGTCAGTGTTGTCCCATGCTACCCCACCCGGTATAGGATTGGCTGTGATGTTGACTGAAGAAAGTTCTCTTTTCTCGACGTGTGAAGATGTGTGTGGTTTGAGGATCAAGTTGATTTTCTGACTTGCTGTGTCCATTTTAGCATATTTTCCCTCAATGAAGCGTCCCAAAGTTAGTACCATGATGAGCCAAAGTATGAGGATAAATGCACCAAAACCCACTCAAAATTCAATCCATGGAGAAATCAGATATGTTTCTTTCAGTTGTTTCAAAAGTACTTTAACTTTATCTTTAAAGGTTTTTGTTGATGGCTGTGTTTTTGATTCAGTGAAGCCTTCAGAGGAATCATCGAAGTTTATGAAGTAGCCGGATGCAGTTCTGTCAATTGTTCCGATTGCTTCAGGATTACTGTTTCTTGCATAGTCGTTTGTTACTTCATTATAGATTGGTGTGTCTCTGCTAAATGTTTTTATTTGGGTTTTCAGAGGTCTAAGTTCCATTGCATTGTTGCATAGTCCTTGTTGTAGTTCTGTAGGCGTTTCGAATGTGATTAGCCTCTTAGATTGAACCTCTGTGTTTGTAGCAAATCTTGGTGTTCTACTACTTTTCGGGAGTCCACTTGGCCTACTATTTGTTATCGGCCATATGATTGTGGTTTTACCAGGTCGATGGATACAACTCGGTTCTCCTTTTTACCAGCAAGCGGCGGTAGTACAACTGATCTTGTCCCGTTGATAGACAAGACAGGAACTGCTTTTCTGTAAGAAGGCCCAAATTCCTTCTTTACCGCGATCTTTTCTCTGACTAGATCCCCGACTTTTGGAATCCAGACAGGTCTTGCTGGGACAGGTGGTGGTTCTTCAGTGGTTGTTGGCTGCTGTTTCAACTTTATGTTGCTCAGGTCTTTTCTTGTTTCGTTTAAGTCCTGCAAAATAGCCAAACGATCTTTGATATCAAAGCATTTTTCCTTCACCACTGAAGTCTGACTGTCGAGGTCTAAGACTAACATCCTAGTTCCAAATAATAATTCGTACGGACTGAATCCCTTGAGAGAATTTCTTGGCAGGTTATTTAGACTACATTGGACACTTATTAGATGTTTGACCCACCCAGCCCCCGAACCTAATATCCTTTCTGTTATAGATAGCTTTATGCCTCGGTTTTTTCTTTACACCATCCCGTATCCCTCAGGAAGGAAGTGAGAAGAGTCCCGCTGTGCTATGCTCATTTGGCCATGTTTCCCCTCAGGCTGGAGGGCTAGAGTGAAAACAATGGTCAAACGTAGCATGCTTCTAGCGTATATGCCATTTAGACTCGCAAATCTTTGTATAACAGTCCAGACGTCAGCCGCGTGCTGGTGATCTACATTATAAGTGGAAACTAGCCTGTATATGTTAATCGGACGCTTTGCTTTTTACTGTTGATTTTTTCTGGAGTGAAACGACACGGTATTACACCGTTTCTCTCACCACTGCGATTTCTGTTACAGTTTGGGCAGTTCTTTACAAACATGGTATGATGCAGGCTCATGCCTGGCCACCAGTACCTTGATTGTAATTCTTCCAGAGAATCTTTTAGTTTGAGGTGTCTGAGACCCTCGCCCATATGTGCGTCTGCTATTAACAAGGTTCTCCTGTCCATGTTTGGAATCACTCTATCCCCCACTCCAGGGATTCGAGCAAAAGGGACGGAGTTTGCATCGATTATGTATGTATAATTGAGTGGATAGTTGATCGGTAGCGCTGAGCAGTCGCCTTTTGATGACGTTTTCACCGCCAGCACTGTTTCACCGTCAATATACTTCACTGTACGCTTTTTTTCGAGCTACGGAAGCCGATTTAGTTGCTACCGCTGTGGCGGTCTCAGCCAATGAATTCCCTGCAACGTGAACGCCATCACGCTGATGACTCAGTGAGTGCGTCACGTGAGTCTTTGGTAGTTCTTTTTGTAAAAGAACTACTTGTTCCCAGAGCATCTTATGCTTGATTGTGCCTCCTTTTGCATCCTTAAAGCCATTCTGAAGCCAGATCTGCAAGTATTCATTGTAAGACTGAACGCAGTAATACGAATCGCACACTATGAGTGTGGGGAATTCTCGATCGGTATTTTCAAGCGCCATCTTGAACGCCAGTAGTTCAGCTCGCTGAGCTGTACAATCTCCTAGAGATTGTGTCTTAGTAATAGCTGGTTTGAATTTTCCTTCGTGCCAGCGACCTTTAACAATCGCGCACGCAGCACTGTAAGCTTGTTTACCCCCTACTGCGGGTTGTGCTGATCCGTCTGTATATATTATACAGCCGTAATGTTCTAGAGGCAGAATTTCGGTCGGCGGAGGACATTCAAATTCATATTGGAGAAATTCTTGTGTTTTTAAGTTAGGATCAAATTCGTATGCCACGTCTGTTGCAGCAAGAGAATTAGCCCATTGTATCCATCTCGGATGGAGCGCTTTAGCATTTGGAATGCTTGCTTTTGTTACAGCCTCTAGGGCAGGTATCGGCGTCACGATTATTATTCGTTTAACTTGTGCCAGGGCTCGTTCTTTTGCTATAGCGGTCTGTGTTGCAGTAAGAATTTTTTCCGTTGGGCTAAATTTCATTTCAGCCTTAGTGTACAAGTGTGATTTGAATGCAATTGGTACCTTTTCTCCCTCATTAGAGGTCAGGTATGTGAATCCGCATCTTCCTGGGATGACTCGAATCACAAGATTGCGTGTGTTATCACGTGTTTCTAATTTTGTTTTAATTAACATGTCTGTTTGTAAGGATCTCAAAATTTCTGTGTGTATTTGAGTCCAATTGGTTCTTTTAAAATCTGGTTTTATTAGATCATAAAGGGGTTTGACCCTTTCTGCGTAATTTGCAATGTATGTTCTTCCGAAATTTAGGAAGCCTAGAATTGACTGTAGGTTTTTTTGTGTTCTAGGTGCTTGGAGTACGGCACATTTCTCTAGGAAATTGTCAGCCAGGCTTTTGCCTTCACTTGATAATTCATATCCTAAGAACAGGACTGTTAGATGGGCAATTCTCGATTTTTTAAAGTTGAATTTGTAACCCTCTGCTGCGAACCCAAGTATTATGGTGTTCACTCTCTTCAAGTGAGTATCCAAGTCATCATCTGTTAGGTATATGTCATCGACATAAGATAATGCTTCGTCATCATATGTTTGTAGTAACTCTGTTACTCTCGCTGAGAATACCCCTGGGCTATTCTTGTACCCCTGGGCTAACCGACAGAATTGTTTTTGAGTGCCATTTATTGAGAACGCAGACAAATATCTGCTCTCTGGTGCTATGTTTTGACAAAAGAATCCATTAGAGATGTCTAATGTTGTTTTGTATTTTTTGCGCACTATGTTATTCATTAGTGCAGCACTATGCGAGTTTTGCACTGCAAAAGTTTTGCAACATGAGTTAAGGTGTCGGTAATCCAAAACTAGACGATATGAATTGTCTGGTTTGGAGACCGGAAACAAAGGGTTGTTCATTTGTGAGGTGCAAGTTTCAATCACCCCCTGGTATTCTAATTGATCTAGGATTTCTTTTACCTGTTTTTTAGCTTCTTGCTTAATTGGGCACTGTCTTTGTGCAGTAGGTTGTGATTTTAACTGGATTTTGTGGGGAGGAGAGTCCTCATCCCATCCTACATGATTTTTATATAAAGCAGGAGCTTGAGCTACTGCCCACTTTCTGGCAAGTGTGTATTTTTTATGAATTGGGATATGATTTGAGAAGGCAGGCATAATTCTTTCTTCGCCATGAGGGCACTCCCTGACAAACTCCGGTGGCCAGTCTTTTTCAGCTAGAAGGATGTCATAGCCCTTGGAGAGATTATCCCAAAATAGTCCCCTTATTTTTCTAGTCTTATCCCCTTCTATACGTAAAGTTATTTCATATATTTTGTGAGGTTTGCTAACTCTGGTGTCTGCAGTTTCCACTTGAAGATATTCATTCGTGTCCACTGTCTCCAGATGATTCATAAGGACTTTGCAAGCTATGCTCACTTCTGCTGCGCTGTCCAGCATTGTCTGAGCCCATTCTCCGTTTTTCAGTTGTGTCCTCAGTATTCTCGGCATTGTTTACTACCTTGATACTGGCTACCTTCTTTTTTGGAAATTGTAGTTTCTTTTTTAGATGAGCAGATTCCTTGTCTTTGGACTTGGCGTGCTCTTCTCTTTGTTCTGATCGTCCTCTTCTTTCCGATTTCTGCGAGGAAGTCTGAAAAGATTGAGAGGGACGTGTATCAATGTCTTGATATCTATCAGGCTTCTTTATATTATCCCTATTTCTAAGGTTATATCTTTTCCCAGAGGGGTCACTTTGGGGTGACCTGTGTCTCTGGTTCGGAGATTTTTTTCTCCGCCGAGGAGACCTTCCTCTGGACTGGAATTTCTTTTCTTTAGGATTGGATTGTTTGTTTCCATCCCAGCTCTTTTTTTGTGATGTTGAATTATTATTAAAAAATATTTTTCCAGGACTTTCAATCAGTTGTGGTTTTACTGGTATTCCACCTAAACTATCTCTATCTAGTTCCTCATAGGATTTTTCTATAATTCTGGCAATTTCAGCTGGTTGGTCTGCTATATCTGTCTCCTTTAACCTCTGGCGGATCGCCACGTTTGCTGCTTCTCCCTTTATGTTGGCTAATAATATAGCCGAGACCTGCTTGAAGTCTTTTAGTAATTTCATACCAAGAGTTAAAGCGGGTTCTGGACCGTATTCGTCTTG
This sequence comes from Lissotriton helveticus, assembly GCF_964261635.1. Classification (NCBI taxonomy): domain Eukaryota; kingdom Metazoa; phylum Chordata; class Amphibia; order Caudata; family Salamandridae; genus Lissotriton; species Lissotriton helveticus. The sequence continues at coordinate 174,472,984 of NC_136061.1, forward strand.
AATTTGTTTTAGCACATCTGGTATTACCGAAATGGATGGAACACCGTGCGTTTTTGTGTAGATGGAAGCAAAGACTGTACCCCAAGTGTCACAGTCCTCCACGTGTGGTGCGATTCCCATTGGAAGACAGATAGTCAGAATCCTGTGTTTTTCTAACGGGGTGGTGTCTGGAAACACCGCCTCTATTTGGGTGATTTTTTGTGCTAACCAGAATGGTATTTGTTCCCGTTTAGCTGGTATCTTACCTAGGCAGGATTGTATGTTCTGTGGTGTAATTTTATTTGTGTTCCCCTGATGAGGGGTCAGCTGTGGAATTTTAATTGCTGGTTGGATTGTTGAAGTCCGCATTACATATTGGACTAATTGTCTATGTATTTTTATTAATTGTTTTAGTTGTATTAAAAGGTTTGCTGCAGACATCCCATCGATGTCTGGATGTGGTGTGTATCCGGCTAGAACCGGCCACGTTGCTCCTGGTCTACCTAATGGACCGAGCCTGGTGATGTGATTATTATGTTTTAGGGCGCCATTAAATAAGAGCAGATGCTCTTGAAATTTAAGTGGTACTTCCACCTCCTCGAAAGGAGTGTACTTATTAGGAGGTTCCTCTGTTTTGTAATAGTGGAAGACCTTTGCTACAGCATTTGCTGCTGGAAAATGTATCCATGAATAGAATACCTCTGTCTGCCGATATTCGTGTGCCTCAATTACGAATATGACCGTGCCACCTCTAGGTGTCAGTCCATTTTCTATAAGTTTTAAAGTTATAGATTTTCTTGTGTTGACCGCGATGAGTATTATCTCCGGGTCAGCGTCTTGCATAGTATTATCAGCTGCTACTAGTTCAGCTGCTAATCTAGCTGTCTCTCTTTCTTCATCACTGTCTACCATTTTACCGACAGGAAGGTTTTTCCGTTTGTTTGCAGATCAGGTTCTTATGGAAACAAAGATTAGATGCACAATATTTTGGAACAGTGTATCCTTCAACGTTGACTAAACCAAGGACCATACATAGGAGTTTCCTCCTGCGAGGTTTGGCGGATATTACCTTTCACCCACTCCAGACGTCTTTGGAGTATTATGGGAAAAAGGGGTCTGAGTGAAAAAGCACGACTGAGTTACTCTAAATGTCTTACGTTAGTTTTATCGCCTATCCAAACGCGTTTGGCGCCATGTAGTGTAGTTCCTATTATCCCAATAGGCTCTGCGCATTGGAATAATACCTTCAATAGTATAGGCCTAGACCAGACGTTAACTAGGTCTACTACTGTCGATATTAGACTTAAAGTTTTGGGTTTGCCAGCTAGCTCAGAGTTCACTAGAAACTTTCTCGAATAGGCAAGGAGGAGTTGAACCTCCCTGGATAGACAAGAAGGGATTTAGTTTCTGACAACCATAGAACATGACAACTTTGCTCTCCCCTAATCAAGAGTGTATCTCTAGAGTCGTGTGAAAACAAAAGACGACTTATTTTACTCAGTCAGTACGTGCATTCTTAGTCTCACCAGATTGTAGAGAAAAGGAAGAGACGGGCGTGTTCAATAAAAGATGTTATTTATTGATCAGTCTCTTTTCTCATACAAGAGAAATGGATCGATATTATTGCAATACTTATGGTTAAGTAAAGTGCATACATTAAAAGCAGAAGTATAAAATAATACTGTAAAAACATTGATATGGTTTCTAAGCCATATGATGGTTTAAAATGGATAAAATAGATACATACACATATACATTTGACTAATCGTACTCAACTGGTGTTTCTAACTACGCCTACCCCAGATGTACCTGACCTAAGCCTAATACGTGGGCGGGAGTAGAAAGTAGCAGTTTAAGTTAAGTTTGTTTTGCCAAGTGACTGACTAAAGAATTCTCTGCAAGGGGTTATTCAGTTCTGTACCTGGAATCTAGGATGAATGAGGGATGGTATCTCTCGTCTCTGGTCTCGATATTCCAGGCTGCCTGCGAGGGCTACCCGGAAGCGCCGGAGCTGGATTTCTCGGCAGGAGAAAGCAGCGTCTCGTTCTCAGCGCGTCAGGAAGGCGGGGCTGCGCCAGCGGGGTCTGCTCTGCTCTGGGCTTCGGGAAGTCTGGCTGCTCCGATCTCGTCACCACCGCCTGTGTTTGCATAGGGCAATATCGGTAATATTTATACCTTTAAGGTGCCGAGATTGACGTAAGAATGGACATAGATACGTCAATAAGGATGTCATACGACCTGGTCGTTAGCACATTCTTTTGCTGAAGTTCTCGGTGAAATCAAAACAATGGCCGCAGGGTTTTTCCCAGGTCTGTCATAGGTTTGATTTGTTTTGAGAACTCCGTATGCCTTATCAGGGGCTGGAGGAATATCGCTTGTCTTATTAGATGGCAAGCGTTATGACCTAATCAGATAACACGTTCCTGTGCCGTAGTGTGGCTTAATCAGATAACGGTTTCTGCATCATGGGGGTTTTCTGCCTCATGGGATGGCTGCTAGTTAACTTGTTAACCAGAATAGGGTCAGGAATAGGGGGATCGATACAGAACCTATAGGAATACATCACACTAACAGATAATGTTTCTGAACTGTGGCTGCATTTCATTTTGGGCTAATTTTCATTGTTTTCCCACAATGTTTCTTTATTCAAAAGGAGCGACACTATGCGGTGTATTCCTCCGTGTTGTTGGGCAAGTAATGACTGTATTTTATTTTCATAAATTATCTTATTTCTCTTCGTGTTGCCCACTGAGGAAAATTAACGGCAGCTCTTCATTCAAATATATTCACGCGCATCTTACCTGTTTGAGGAGCCTTTGATGACGCCATGGAATCCTGGAATCTCTCTGCTGCGATGTTTCATGCACGCTCTCGCCGGCAGCCACCCGGCACTGCGTCACAGAGCGTCCCGCCATCTTGTGGTTGACGCCTACATGTAAACCTCAATCTTGCTGTATTTTCCCTTACTGTCCAACCATCGTTTTTATCGGCTATGTTGGAGTTTCTTTGTCATTATGAGCACTGATGGTACACTCCAGCTTCTGTCACTGTTCAAGTTCGGTAGAACAATCTCCTATTCGTGGATGTTTAAGAAGTATGTCTGACTCTGCAAATATTTCATTCTCCGTGGCAATCCCTCCTCAACATATGCAAGTCGTTTCATTTCTGTACTTGTAATTGCTGCATTGATTTAACTAGTTCTATGCAGTTAAGAATGTGTCATTCTTCTAATATGTTTCTTCTTCGTGATTTCTCATTATTATAATATCGATGTTTCCGTATTTTGGTGTACATTCTACTTTTGTTGAGCTCATTGCACCATCTCCTGGGCTCATACTGTATCTGCTCACTGTTTTATTTTGAACAGGTTTCTTCTCATTTTAATCCATACTCGAGTACTAAGTCGAATACTGGTGTTTTTTGTCACTTTTTGTGTTAGATGTTTTTCTGCTAGTATTTGCATAAGTGACTCTGTATATATTTAATTTTTATACTGCCATACTTTGTTGCTCACTTTTGAGAGTTCTGATTTATTCTGCAAATCTATTGGTTTGTTATTTTGATGCTTAGCCTTATTCAATTCTTAGAGGGAGGTTACTTTTATTCTACCAGTTCTGTTATTTTGTACCTTTATCTCCTTTTCTAATATGTACTGTGTTTTCTGAGGCTATGAATTCATATGTATGTTCTTTCTCTTTTATATTCTGTACTAGGCCTGGTTTCTAACCTATTGATATTCTTATTGCCTGGTTTCTAAAATATTGATATTCTTATTGCCTGGATTAAAATATTTTGATATGCTCATTGCCTTTTTCTGATATTCTGTCTACATTTCCTTGATTTTCTTGACAGACAGTCATGCATGCACGATTCGTTTTCTTGTATTTCTTCTTCACTTTAACATGGTATTCTACTGCGGTGTAGACGTTCTTTCAGCTTTTTGTTTTTCTTTCCACTTTGCCTACGTACTACATTTCACATACCTTCATTATTTCTCGTTTTGTGTTATGGCTAATTTGGTTTGCAGCGCTGGCTCGCTGTTATCGTCATCCCACTTTACGTTTTTGTTGCCTTGACGTCAGGCGTTCACATTGTTATGGGTTTTGTTACTTAGGTTTGTGGCACATCTTTGGATTTTGCTGTTCTCTTGTGAGAAAGGGGGATGGTGTACGTGCCTTTGTTTGCTGTTGGATTTTTTTTCCTTTTGAAATGTTGTTATATCTTTACATTTCTCTGTTCTATGTAATCTGAGTCATTCTGCTTTTTATCTTTTACTGCAATAATTTGCTCAAGTGTTGTATTCATTTCTTGGTTCATCCTCTTTCATTGTTTTTAAGTGTAAAGAAAGCGGATATGTAGTAAGGTGAATGTTCCTCTCCTTAGTTCTCTTTCTTCCCCTTGCTGTTCAGCCTAAGTATGAGTGGAATGTTGTATAGGTCATGGAATGTTGAATGGGTGAAATGAATCAGTTGGTTTCTGCAGGCTGCTCCTGGTGTGGCGTATTTACAGAGATACTTACAGGCCTACTCACCATTCTGGCTACATCATCCTACCTCTGTAACTTGTACTTCAATAAAGCTTCTTGGAACTACAATTTGGCTTCCTGTGAACTTCTACTTTACAACAGTTAGCAGAAGACGAGGGCCTCTTCAAGGAAGAAAACATTTCTTACCTTCAATAAAAATATTTATTATGGATTTCTAATCTTACCACATATTCCTCACCTAAAATCCCTCCAGTTGCCAGGCTTTTTCCCAGAAATAATTCTCGAACACCAGTAGGCGGCACCATACTGCTTTGGCCAGATGCAACAACGGAGGTGATCTTCACTCCGAATGGCCAGTCACCATCAAAGGACAGGTCCATGAGGGTTGGCCTAACATGTCCCGAGCAGTCAATGGAACACATGAAAGCTTGGTGGTGCAGTCTGATGCTGTGTCCATGGACCAAGCCACAGTGTCTGCAGAATCCAGCCTCCACCAAGGATCTGTCTGGTGGCATTCCAAACATCACTGGCTAAATCTCGAAAAAAGTTATGTATGCTACGTAACTATCTTTTTGGTGGATACTCTACCTGCAGATGCCTCACTTTTTGAGCATCCCAGGTGCTGAATTGGATCTTGAAACTTTTCCAGTAGAGCTGGCTACACATTACCACCAGAAGCAATTCCATTGTTATGTCACTGGAGCCATGAAGCACCCAGCTTTGCACCAGACTTCAGTTTCCCATAAATCTTTCCTGCACCAAGAAGGCTGAAGGACTAGAACGGCAGAAAATGCGATGCAAGCAAATGATCTGGAACCTTCAAAACCTGGCATAATACCATCCAAGAATATGCAGGCATAGTTTTCTTCAGAAAGATAGTTACTGAAGGTAATTAACATTTTGTGACAGCTACATCTACTTGCAGATTCCTCGCCATTTGAATACATTACCAAGCAATACAAAACACAATAAGTGGAGAAGTGTGGCTCAATGGTTAGAGCGGCAGACCCTGATGCAGACGTCTAGCCCGGGACCAGAGTTCAATTCCCCGCCTCGGCGGGTCTTGGGCTCAAAAATTCCACGGACCTGATAATTCTCGCCTCGGTGCCTATTCCAATCATGGAGTCCCACTCTGCAACTCTGGGCAATAGCTTGCTTAATCTCCACAACGGCCCCCACAACATTAAGGATGCCTGGCCTCCACCTTGGGGGTGCCCAGGAGTGGACACCTCACGGGGAAAGCCAGGACGGGTTCCACACCGGTATTCGTACAAGCGCCTTGAGACCCTTGCGGGTGAGTAGTGCGCTATACAAGTATCAATTTACAACCGGGAGGAGGGGCTTAAAGGTATGGTCTGACAAGTCAGTCCTGAAGGACAGAAAAAGCAAGATTGCTTTCCCATCACTCTTCCAAATCTATGCACTAGTGCTTAGAAAAAAATATGAAGGTATGCTCATATTATCGCTCTGCAGATTCAGACACAGGAATGAGGACATGGAAGACTTCGCCATCGTAGAATGAGCCCTAATGGCCTCGGTGGTTCTTTATGTGCCAGAGTACAGCACATTTTAATGCAGAAGAAGTTTCACCTCAACAAGATTCTTTCTTGAACAGCTTTTCACTTCCCGTTACCTGCGTACCATATAAAGCTTTGGTCATCAAAGCAGAGATCCTTGGTGTACACTAACCACCACTTTTGAATGCATCCTTCCCACCTTGGTGTGATGTGCAGTCGGGTGAAGGATGGAATGATGATGGATTGAACCAGATGGAATAGAGTCACTACCTTGGGAAGGAAAACAACTCTGGTTTGAAAGACCAATTGGTCACAATCAGTGCTTGCAACTTGCAGACACTTCTTACCCAGGTAATGGCAACTAGAAAAAACTAAAATGTTTAAAGGCAAGTATGAAGTGGCTCAAATGCAGACCATGTCCAAAAAAATAGTCCTTTATTTATGAGACTATATGAAGAGCCATGGGAATAGCATTTAGGTTCTGATTTTAAGAGGAAGCTTGAGCCTCAGACTTTCTGGCGAAGAGAACAATGACAGAAAGTGTGACTTACCAATGGAAAGACTGTTGCATGGTTAGTTACCCATAGACTGCTGGGCCCAATAAAGGCTTTTCCCAAGCAGCCAGAAGAGGTGCTAGAGGAGTCCCATAAAAGTAGACCAAGTCCTTTGTAACGGAGGAAGATGGTTGCAAGATTAGTCAAAATATTAGATTTTGCCTTGAAAGAGGGCAGGGTCAAAGCCAAATCTCTTGCTGCTTCTCATAGCATCATAGTAAAGAAAGACTTAAAACTGAGGTGTCAGAAGGGATGGGGATATACTTTTATGTTCAAGTATAGCTGCAACTTTTGCAAATCAATATAAAAAAAACGTATCAGTATTATTAGAGGGAAGGAGGTCATTAGCCTCCGTGTCATCGTCTCTGTGCAGATATCTAAGCCACACCAGGCTCGGCAAAGGCCTTGCAGTCAACATAAATCTGAACCCATCCAGGCAAATCTTTGTACCCTGTGGAGATGTTCTGTCATGGGTATATGTCAAAATATGATTTAATCTTTTCATCACAGAAATTGTTTCAGAAGACTTCAGAAAGCAACACCGGAGTCAGTTTCAAGGGCAGCGCCTGCGTCCTTCAAAGGTGGCAGTGGCTGAACAGGTGACTGTTTATTGGCAGGTTTCAACTTCTTGAGTGCCACAGCTGTGCAGTGAGGGAGTCAAATGGTGCCTCTGATGAAGACACCATAGTCGCCAAGCCCATAGGATCAAACACAATCTTTGGGAGTGGCTTGAGGGCTCAAGAACAATCCTTAACAAATCCAGCATTTTTTGTCAGAAGGTGTTGACCGGAGTTGGAAACTCCAGCTTCACCTTTTTCAATATCATGTTGTTTTCCCCGTTGAGTCCAGTATCGTGGAATAGCATTGAGTCTCCAGTCTCCCACAGAGACAGGACAGTTTCCTCGCATAAGAACCAGATTCATCCACCCTATAATGCTTTTTTGTGGGAAGATCTTTAAAAGATCATAAACTGCCAAGACACTTACCGAAGAGCAAAACAGAATGCACTAGCATATCTTTGCAGATAATGGCAAAAAACTGCAGGGCTCCCTTCGTTTTGATGGCTTACAGTGTATCAATGAACAGGAATGGCAGGCTCGAACGCAGTTTTCGGAGCACAATCACAATATGCTTATGTCAGGTGGGTCTGACAAGGTCATTTCCCTGTGGTATCTGCGACACATTAAATTCTGCAGCATTTGGACAGCGGCTATGAGCATGGTCTTAGTACCCAGGGAACTCTGGACCCGCATTAATGAGGAGTGGAAAAATAGGAGCCGAGGTAAGCACAGTGTCTGGCCCATAGTATGTTGTTAAGATGTCACAGAGTCAGATGCAGCATGGCGACACCTGCCGGTACCAGAGAACTGACACCTGGAGGAATATCCATATAGTGAGGAAACTGCTGGAAGATGTATCCATTAAAAGTGCACTTTTTATAATCCGTGACAATGTTGGCATATCATACAGCAGCTGCCGTTAACAGCCCTCTTTGGATCAGTACCGTATATGCAGGCAACAAGCAACAGCCAATGCAGCAAAATGTCCATTCACTTCAAGGCATGCTGACACCGTTCATAAGGGAGGGATGTATACCATCATCTTTAAATGTCGACCTCGCAATTAAATGCTCATGATTAACACCATCAGCTTCCTAAATTACTAGAAACATGTTTGATTAAAAAAATCAATAATATAAAAGCTTGGTAGCCTCAAACGTATAAATAGGACTTACCATTGTTCTGCTTGGTCACTGCTGGAGCGTGGGGTCGGTCTAATCCCTCACTTGCCTGTAAAAGAGCATCACATCAGTTAAGAGAATCGCTCTATCTTGTTCAGCTCAATTACTACCGAGACTCACTACAAATTATAGTATGTCCAAACAAATAGTATCAGTAAAGTTAAGGTACTTAATATAGTATCGCCAGTGATCCCTGTCCATTAAAGCCTTCTTACGACTAATTCTAACAAGTACTGGCAAAGCCAATACGCAAGGTAAGCTGGTGCAATGTTTTATTTCATTGTTATTGGCAAACATTTGCTGAAAAAAGAAAAAAAGTTGCTGCCTAAAAGTGGGAGCCATACGCTTAAAATAAGTTTGATTTAAACTGAATTAGCCATTACATACAGTATTAATAGAAAAGTGCAGGTGCTTCCAGGCAGTTAGATGTACTCAAAAGGTTACTGAAACCCTTTTTAGTTTTAATTCATATCACAGATAATAGGATACTTACTGGTGCAAATGAAATGTACCAGTGACTTTGAATTACTGTAAATTGAAGGCAAACATATGGATGTCTAAAAAATAAAAGATGTAAACAGGATAAAGAATGGAAAGGAAATAAAGGAGATTGTAAATTAAAGTAACAGCATAAGTCTTGGCCCTGAAGTCCACTTGTTACGTGGATACGCACTCGTGAGCAAACAGGATGCCATCACTATCCAGCCAAGAAAGATAATGGATGAAGGGGGCATACCCCAAACCCTCTACGTACGTATGTATATATGCAGTATTTATTAATTTTCTGTTATAACACGAGTCTAGTGAGACTGCTAATGCCTACAGCTATACATAGTCTAGACATAAACATGAAGGCTAGCAGTGTATAACCAAATCTATAATATAGCTTTTACGAACAAGGGACTCTATGCACCACCCTTCCACATAGGCCTGACTACACTGCTCTAGATCGCCATCAGTGGTCAGTCGGTCTTAAAGATAGCCTTACACTAATAAGTGGAGAATGGAACTATTTTCATCTTTCTACTTTAACTTCTCTCTCTGCAGCAGTGCATACAAACTCCCAGGACTAAAAAGAAGCAACTAAATGTGAGGATCAAGTAACTGGGACACCTCAGTCATCAATCGTCTTAGACGTGCCTCCAAATCTGCAGCTATTTGATGTCCAAAAACCCCATAATATCCTAACCAGCTGGCCTCCAAACGTGTGAAAAACACGATTCTAATGCTACACCTCCCTTGTAATTAAGTAAATACTTTACTGATTAATTAAACTCATTTCAATTTAGTAAAACATCTGAAACACATAATTTAGTTAAAAGCGACGAGCTATTAAACTGTACGAGTCAAAGTGCATTGTACATATTAAATTACGAGTCGAATATTTCATTTAAGACTGCTCCGACATTTGTCTCATATCAATTAAGCATTGGAACTGCATAACTGAGTTCCTGATGAAATTAGTTTAAGTGCTTTTGTACTCACCAAGTATTGTATTTTTTTATGATCTTCTGGCAGCAGATCATTTGAGGTGGGCAATACAGATTAGTAAGCTTGTGACTTAGTTGGATAGTGCTGTTATTTAGAACCCAGCTGCCTTTCTTATATCTCGATTGCTATTGTACTCGGACAAACTCTAAGAGTATTTAACGTATAGATTTTAAAGCGGCATTTTCTTGTGGCCCTAATGATTGCCGAGCAATTTTTGCTCCTGGCACATACATATATTCTAATACGCCAGGGCGATAGAGTCCCCGCTCAGCCAACAAATTACAGCTTGCCTGAAGGTGGACACCAAAAAGAATTTACTATTCCACCTCCAATCCACGATTATTTGTAGAAAGAGTTTTTGTGGGCCTGGTTTGTCAGTTTCTATGCTAGTGCTACTCTTTCTATTTTATAAAAAATAAAAAAAAGATAAAAACAGACACACATACAGTTGCTTATTACTTTAGAAACGGTCCCCGAAAAGTATAAACTAATCAAATAAGTTACATTTGGTAACACCTTTTCAAGTAAACACTACCTAACCACGGATTCCTCACCTTAAAATATTCCCCAGACATTTAGGGTAGATCTTAAAAATTCAAAGTAGTACCCCTGTGAGCCTGCAGGTGGCGCCAGTGGCTTCGCACCATAAGTGATGTGTGCAGATGCGCGGACATCAGTTAATTCTGGACTAATCTCTGCCTGCACGCACACAAAGCCAAAATCAGAATGGTTGTACCCACTGTGCAGATTACTAAATTGGGGTATTTTTGGGTGAAAAAGAGTCCAGTTCACAGAATGGCAAAAAAAAGATAATACTGGTAAATAATGTGTTCTTCCGATAAAGACTTGTAGCAAGAGATTTCTCAGAATAGAAACCAAAGCAAAACCTCCAAGTAAGTCGGTCTGTGAACTGGCTTACACCAAACAGCAGTGTCGGATAAGTAACGGGGGTACTGGGTCAATGCCCGAGGAGCCTGGGTCCGAATTCCAGCTGTGGGCTGCTTTTGGGCAGCCTGGTGGCCGATGTGGGCGATGTCTCTGTTGTTCGAATACCGCCAGCAGCCCAGTGGGTGTCTGAGTGGAAGACACAATCTAAAGAAGAGCCAATCTGTGGTCACTGAATTATTATTATTATTTATTGGATTTGTAGGGCGCACAGCTACCCAAAAAGGGGTTCCCGGCGCCATAGCGGACCAAGAGCTAAAAACGAGGCAGTAAGCTGGAGTTATTGATCAAAAAGCCAGGTTTTAAGAGTTTTGCGGAAATGGGTGTAGTTAGTTTCTTTGCGAATGCTAGAAGGTAAAGTATTCCAAAGGGAAGGGCCAATGTAGGAGAAAGATCTCTCACCGATTCGGTAAAGTTTCACCCTAGGTACAACAAAGTTGCCCTTGGTTTTAGAGCGTAAGTGTCTGGAGGGAACATAGGGACAGACAAGTGCTTGAAGATATTGAGGGGCAGTACCTGCCTTAATTCTAAACATATAGCTCAGGGCTTTGAACTTGATCCGGTTCTCCACCCTGAGCCAATGTAAATCCCTCAAGTGTCCAGAAATGGGGGAGGCCCTGGGGATTCTGCATAGGAGTCTTGCTGCAGAATTCTGAACAAGTTGAAGTCTGCGGATCACGACCTTATTGGAGCCCAGATATAAGATGTTGCCGTAGTCGAGCCGCGAAGTAACGAGGGCATGGACCACAGTTTTATGAGTGGAGATAGGCAACATCCAAAGAATTTTCTTGAGCCACTTCAAGATGGTAAAACAAAGCGGTCAATTTAACGGTTTGCTGGTGCATGGACAGAGTCGTCAACAATGACGCCCAGGTTCCGAACATGTCTAGTTGGCTTAGGGAGGTTACCCATCTCATTCGGCCAGTGAGATGAACACCAAAGGTCTTTCTGCTTACCCAAGATAAGCACCTCAATCTTCTCACCATTCAACTTCAGATGATTTTGGGTCATCCAAGTTGAAATGTTACTGAGGCCCTGTTTGAGACAGGAGGGTGCTAAAGGGTTGGAATTAGAGAGGGGAAAGATAATCTGAGAATCATCTGCGTATGTGAAAAGGGTAAGCCCAGCCTGGTGCGCAATATCGGCCAAAGGTCTGACATATAGGTTGAATAGCAGTGGGCTCGGGATCGAGCCCTGAGGCACCCTGTGAGGTGATGCGTAGGTTTTGGAGCAGGATGTGGCTGAAAAGATTTGAAATGTACGAGTGTCCAGAAAGGAGATCAGCCAGTCCAGGGCAGAGCCGCATATGCCAAAGGATTTTAAAGTGCGGATGAGCTGTGTGTGAGAGATGGTATCAAAAGCCGCACTAAGGTCCAGCAAAATGAGTGTGACTGTCTGCCCTTGGCCGAGATACTGGTGTAGCCTCTCAGTGACACCTAAAAGTGCGGTCTCTGTGGAAAAACCGGAGCGGAAACCTGATTGAGAAGGGTGGAGACAGTTGTTGGTTTGGACAAACTGTGAAAAAAAGAGAATGGACATGTCTTTCAAGTATTTTGGAAAAGACTGTTAGGAGGGAGATGGGTCCATAGTTAGCAGAAACTTCAGGGTCAGCTGTAGGTTTTTTCAAAAGGGGGGTGACCATTGCACGTGCAGGTACAATGGATTCCCGCAGTGAAGCATTCAGGGAGTTGAGAATCACCTGCAAAGGGTTGATGTCTAATTATTTCATGATGGTAAGGGGTCTTAACACCTTAGGAGCTTCGTAAATAAACCTCCCCAGTGCTGCGCTGTCCATTATCCAGTGCTGAACTGGACGTCCAGCGGTCGCACGCAGCACTGGGGAGGTAGTGCCCGTGACGACCGTTGGCCGACGGCAGCACTTAAAGGGTTAAGGCGAGCCAGACTTTTCTCTATTTAGAATAGTTTTGAGTTCTTCAATATTAAGGAGTGGCCAACAATCTAGGTGAGCTGTAGGAGTAGTGGACTTTATGGTGACCTCCTGATCTGAGGCGGTAGTGGTTACTGACGAGGGTAAGATCAAGGTCGAAGTTCCACTATGGTCCAGTAGAGGACTGCTTGAGTTAGTTCCACTGCTTGAGTTAGTTCCACTATGGGCCTGTAGAGGACTGCTTAAGTTAGAGTTAGCCATTTCCATGTAGATGTTTTCGATTTTTTCTGTGAAAGATTGTGCAAGATTGTCACATTGTTGATCATTTAATGGCAGAGGATTTGCAACTATTTTGGAACCTGCCAATTCTTTCACCACTCCAAAAAGAGTTTTAGAACGATTGACGGCACCAGTGATGGTTTTGGAGATAAAGGTGTCTTTAGCCGTTTTACATAAGTTATGATCATTATTTCTGGCCTTAATGTAGATGAGTTTCAGATCGGGTGCATAGTTTTTTCGCCATTTGCGCTCTAGTGATTTACATTTAGATTTCTCTATTTTAAGCGAGTCATTGTACCATGGCGCTGGGGGACGGTGGTTGTAAATGTAAATGTATTGCGACTTATATAGCGCACGTATCACCCGAAGGCATCAAGGCGCTTGCTTAGGGAACTCGTCCTGGTATTCCCCTGTGAGATACCCCGGCAGGGTATCCACAAGGTGAAAGCCAGGCATCCCGCCGCGAGGGGCCGTAGTGGAGATTAAGCAAGCAATTGCCCAGAGTCGCAGAGTGTGACCCCGTGAGTCGAGTAGGCACCGGAGTGAGAATTGTCGAGTCCGTGGAATTTTTGAGCACGAGACCCGCCAAGGCGGGGAATCGAACCCTGGTCCACGGCCGATCTCAGCTTCCGGGTCTGCCGCCTCTAACCACTGAGCCACGCTTCTCCACTGGTTAGAGAGAGGGAGACAACGATCAATGGCATTGAGAAGCCAGTGCTAAGTATTTAAGGCAAGAGCGTCAGTTTGTTGGTCCGCAGACGGGATGTTGGAACATAGAGCGTTGTTAAGTGCAACAAGGACGAGTTTTTTCCAGTTCCTTTTCGGAGTCATCAGAGGAGAAGATCGCGGAGTGGCAGGGGTAGGTAAAGAGAGACTAAATTGGGAGAAAAAATGGTCCGACCAACAAATGGGGATTGAAGGATAGCAAATAATTTCAGGGAGACTGGAGAAAATTGGGTCCAACAGATGGCCAGCTTTATGTGTGGGGCCAGAATTAAGTAAGATGATATTGAGGGCATCTAAATCAGCAATAAAGTTGCTATATGTAGAATAGGATAGGTCCTCTAGATGTAGGTTAAGGTCACCAATAAGGGAAAATTTTTGGAACTCAGGTGCACAGAGGTAATGTGGCTAGGAAAGGAAGTAGCCCAGGGTATCGGGTTACCGGGAGGGCGGTAGACAAGTAAACCAGAGAGAGTAAAATATGGATTAAGTGCTAATTTAAAAAGGGCAGCTTCGCAATTTGGAATATCGAGAGGATCAAATCTGCATTGCAGATGGTTTTTGAAAATAATGGCTATGCCACCTCCTGTTTTCAGTAATCTGTCTTTACGGGTGATGGCATAGTTGGATGGGAGAGCATCAGCTATGTCAGGTCCGGCGCTCTCATGAAGCCAAGTTTCGGTAAGGAAAAGCGCAACAGGCTGTTCATCATAAAGGAGGTTAAAAATGTCCAGTTTATGTTTAGGGATTGAACGGCAGTTTAGACTGATGAACAAAAAGTACTCAGTGACGGTAACTGTATGTGAAATGTGCGCGGTATGGCTGTTAATAGAAGGGGGGTGAGGCTTGAGGTTGAGAAGGGAGAAGTTGCAGTTAAGACATATATTGTTACCTATGTGCTTGGTAGAAAGTAGTTTACATCCTTTTGAGGTGGGGAGACGAAGCGCTAGAATCTGCACAGGTGATAGAATTGTGCTATCTGGGGCCCGTTGGCCAGAGGTCGTGGCCCCTGGTGCCGGTCGGGCGCAGACGGGCTTGCCTTTGGCGCGCCTTAGGCGCGCCCGCTGGGCGGGTTGCCAGTCATCTGCTTCAAGTAGAGGACGGGCTCTAGGTCATGTGACCGTTGGGGCTCCGCCTTTACTTGATGGCTGCTTCCGCCCAACACCCTCCACAACAATCAAGCCTAGAGCCTGCGGTGGACCGGGGTGAGTCTAATTTAAAAACAGAGCTGCCAATGAATTCAGTGCAAAGTATTGATAAAAACGAAGTTGCTGGTGCAATTTAAAACGAGTAATAACAGTGAGGCAAGACCACTTGCAGAGTGCACTGCCAAGGTTAAAGCGTGCGAATATAGGTGGTTTGACCATACTAGCACCAGAGCCCATCAAAATCTGCTTATTGCCTTAAAAAAAACTCCATGCAACAGAAAGGAAGTGGCACTATGCAGAAAAACTTACAAGACTGCAGTGGCCACTAGAAAAAAGAACCACCTGTGAGGAGGCATGAGATCAACTTCTTCAGGTCAACGTCTTTAAGAATAGTCCAAAATTTTGGGAGATAGTAAAGTACCCTTTCTTCGGAGGGGACGTTAATGGCAGGTTGTAGTGCTATATTTCCCCTGAAGCCTGGGTGGTGCATTTTCAGGGGATTTATGGGTATGATTTTGCTGAAGTAGAGTCCAACATGATGAGAGTGGTGGGTAAATCAAAGGTAATTTTTATAGAAGGGGGACTTAAGGCGGCTATCGATGGCATGTCTAAAAATAAAGCCCCTAGGCTCGAATGGGGTTCGAGACGATCTTTTTAAAACTGATCCAATGAAATGGGCCAAAATATTGACAAAAGTTCTGAATGCTGCAGTGACAGATAACCCCTCACTCATGGTTCAGGTCTATTATTCCTACCTATTTTTAACAAGTATTGGCATAGCCAATAGGTCTCGCCTTTGGGACCTTATAAGTATTTAGCCATACAACAGTTGATGTTGTTGCACCAAGGATATTGTGCTGCATAACTAAATACTTATAAGGTCCCTAAAGCGAGACCTATTGGCTATGCCAATATCTACTTGCTCAATTCACATGCACTTTATATTGAAACTCAAGGTGGGAAAGAGGTACCACAAAGCTCAACGCGGCTCCTCTCGTCCTAAGTCAACGGAAGATAGAAGTGGGGTTTTCGACGTACAAAAATACATTTATCCCAGAAACTTCCTCATCAGAAATGCAGAGTTATACATGTTCATAAACACACTGATACTTTAAAATAGTAATCTTAAGTCACTGACTTTAAAGCAATTTGGAGAGCAAGCAATCAAAATGTAGATATTTGATGTTCAAATAAAGCCTACATTTCAGAAGTCACAAGAGTATGATTCGGTATGGCTTGGAGCTTAAATTGAACTGAAAAATGTGTTTCGATGGGGAAATTACAAACTCTTTTGAATGGTATCTCATGCATCTATGCTACATCTTTGACTACTGAGGGTGAGATAAAAATAAAATGCAACACTTGGGCATAAAATAATGTCTTCCGAATGGGTCGGGGCTTAATCAGCCCTGTGTGAAATATTCCACAGAAATATTTTTCCCCTCAGTGTTGTGCCCCATAGGAGGTGTGGATACAGGATCTCTAATTATCTAATGTATGGGACCATGTCCTCAATGACCCACTCGCAAGAAGCGTGCACAACCCACTGCCATGTGCTTGAAACAGGAGGAGCTTGGTGCGGACACACGTACAGCTGGTGAACTGACAGGTGCTGGTTGTGATGGCTTTGTAAATGATGTAACTGGCTTTGAACATTATGCGGGCTGGCCAAGGGAATTCCAACAGGGTGGGAATGATGTGATCATATTTACTCAGGCCTTGAGTGAGACGTACAGCTTGTAGGATGTGGATGCAATTGTTACAGAGATCTGTGCGGTTAATCTACTGCTTACAAGTTTAAATAATCATAAAACATCTCAGCTGGTTTACATACATGCTGCAAAACATGGCATTTAATCTGTTGGAACATTTTTGAATCCGATAAATGGCACAGTGGCATAAAGCTCTGAGGGAGGCAGAAAAGAATCAAACTGGTACCAGGAATGAAAAAAATGAGGGATCAAGACTGAGAAAATAAGTACGGGAGAAAAGCAAGGATAATCAAACCTTACACTTTTTTGATAGGGCAGACAGAGTGAATTAGCGCTTAGCTTCTGTTTGATGCGATGCTTTGTGGCAGGCAGACTTGCCGGTGAGATGTGGTTAGTGAGTGCATGGGTGAGTGGCTATCGGCTCTGCTTTCTACTGGGCACTGGTGGTGCCTGAGAGGATGGGGCGAAGCCGGGCCAGTAAGTTTAACATTTTATTTTAAATCACACCATTAGTCTCCCTAGGGACAGACTCCGAGGCACGTTTACTTGTGTTCAGTGAAACAAAAGCCTAATTCCTCCAGATTCTTACACCGCGTGAGTGCGCAGAGGGAGTGCTGCACCCTTAAGGAAGATTATCGTGAAGGATTTTGTCACGAAGATACCGCAGATATTCGGGAATACGGGCGCTCATGGAGAGAAGGCCACCGGTCTGAAACGCAGAGGAGTGGAAGCAGGGTGAGAACGAGCAGCAAAGGCGAGGGAAATGGCGCGAGCATGCAAGGGACCACTAGGAGTCTTCGCACGAAGGTGGTATTTTATTCCATACACATGATTATGCTTCACTTTCACCGAGGAGTTCCACATATAAAGGATAACATCTTTGCATGACTCCTTAAAAAGCATTTGCATTCCTTGGTTTAGGTTTATTGTGTGGCAAGTGCGGCTGAATTGTCTTCTTGCGTGTATTGCATGAACGTATTATGTATTGCATTTAACATAAAATGCTTTGCAGTATGGTTGAGGACCATGCCAGTGTGTTTCACATACGAAAACAAAAATCTTAGCTACAACTGCAAATGAGGGCCTGAAAGTTATGTAAGGGCAGGGTGGCTGGCGCTACGCAAAATGAAGAGCTGGGTTGTTTCCTCGCAGTTCTCTAAAAGGCAAACCTGGGCTGCCATGTTTATGTATGGTTCCCATCTTCAAGTAAGAGCCTACCCAGTCCCCTGTGGGGAGTTAGCCAGGGGGAGGTAAGGGAGGGAGGGGGAAAGCAGTTTAAGGAGCAGACTCTAGAGAAGTGTGAAAAGCCTGCCCAATGGGCAGTGAAATGCCTGAACTGAAGGGAAGTATGAGATGATGTCACTGGATAGCAGCGGTCAGAGCTGGCAGTGGGATAGGGTGAGAGCAATTACCACTGGGGTAGACTGAGAAGCATCCAGAGTGGGAAGGGGTAGGGGCAAGTGCACTCGCAGCCTGAGAAGTTACGGCTGTGTGTGTAGGGGAATAATGTGAAATCAGCACCATAGACTGTGCAAGTTACGGACGCGGCTGGTGGAGGATTCGGAAGAAACTGCAAAGATTTGTGGTGGCGGTGCAGTACTATAATGTACGTACATAACGCCTACCACCCATGACGCGGCATTAAAGCCACATATTAAATCTGAGGAGTGTACTATATACTGAGTTATTATATACTGCTAGTTTCACAATGTAAGTGTTTCAGTTAGTTGCATAGTATCTAAACTTATTAGAGATGTTAAATCAAGTGTAACAAGCAGGTAGTGGGATAAGGGAGGGGTGGCAAATGGTGAGCACTTTTGCTGCCGCTTTGATGTTCTCAGTGGCCGCGCAGCTCATTGAGAACATCAAAGTGGCCGCAAAAGTGCTCCCAAAGGCTGCAGGCTGACAAATGGTGCGCGCGCCCGGCGCACATGCACTGTACCCGATCCGCATGCAGCCTTTGGGAGCACTTTTGAAAGCCCCTTACTTATTATCTCGCCAAAGTATCGCTGACGCGATGGCTTAGGCGAGACCTAACAAGAGGTGTTCACAGAAGGCAGTGTGTGAGGTGGTGGCTCTGCAATGCCGTCGGCATGATGGAGTGCCCCTGGACACACCATAAAGCTGGCAGCTGAGCAAACAGCACTCTCGAGATGGCCAGACTAGCGCCCCGTCAGCGCCTCACCGGCCTCAATGAGCTATCCTTCTGCCATCGCTGATCAACGGCCTTGTGCCTGCTGGGCAAGCGTCACCAGCCCTTGCACATAACAAAGCCCTTCAGCCATGTATGTAAAGGATTCCTACGATAAAACACAGCACACCCATTCCAGGTTCTGCGAGATGTACACAAGTTGCCCAGGGTGACACATGCAACGCGAGGAGCAGCCTGGAGCCCTCTCGGTGCAGACAGTGCACACAGCGTTTGATTTTCTTTGCCGCAGCGCCTTCTCGCCCTACAACCTTTCTGAAAATGCAGCCAGATGCTGCCCTGCTGTGCCGCCTCCTTGTATTCCCCCTACCTTTGCCATGCCAAAGATTGCCCAGCCAGAGCCAGGCTCACCGAGCCATGAGCACTCCGGTCCCACACCGGCCCGCGTCATACGGCCACTGCCAGCAGGCTGCAATGCAGTAATATTTACATAACTGTAAACAGCACTGTGGAGACACAGCGAGAATCACAGGATACTTTTAATTTGAAGTTTAAGGAACCGGAAACTGCAACAAATAAACGAGTGGGGAGACAGCACATGGAATAAACGCTCGCTGCTGACATCCGAGCTGATCTGTGAGTCAGTCATGTGTGAACCCCAGGAAGGCTAACTAAGCCTGCCATTCCTCCAAGGAGGCCAGAGCTGCCCTTTGTTTAGACAGCGCCCTGGGCGGAGATAATGGAAACCACGTTAGGCAACATTTTCGTAAAGTATTCAGGCAGGGAGGATACTCCTTCCAACTCCACTGAGGAGCAGGGTCAGTCTTTCTTGCTATGCTCATTCAGTGGAAGTACGGATATGTATATTCTCCCCACAGTTTTAAAGTTCACCAACCGGCACGGGAGGGCACAATGCAAAACAGCCGCAGGTTAAGTAACTACCTAGACAAGCATTGGCATAGCCAATAGGTCTCGCTTTTGGGACCTTATAAGTATTTAGTCATGCAGCACAATATCCTTGGTGCAGCAACATTAACTGTTGCATGGTTAAACACTTATAAGGTCCCAAAGGCGAGACCTATTAGCTAGCGGCCAAACAAGGGGGGTTCCCTATCCAGATCTTCAGTGGGAATTTGCCAGACAATTTACATTAAGATGTTTTATACTTCATGGACATTTTCAGGGTTGTCTTTGCTTTGTTGTGAAAACTAAAGGGCAGACCGAAACGAAGATCTGAACCCATCTACCCTTGAACAACCAACATAGTACTATGGCACTCGTGCACTGCAATGCTTGCACCAAAATCTGCACAGAATGATCAATGCAAACACATTTGCACCGATTGCTGCAGAAGCCCGTTTTGTGCAGCCATCCATCTGTGAAAATATTATATTTGCACTTAGAAGGTCGGTGCAAAAAAAGCTCAGGCAAAATTCACTGCACTTGTACAAAGTTTGCATAGTCTGGCCACACTCAGAAGTTTTTCGTTGTCCAGGCTGCAGTTACACGTGTGCTTACAAGCATCTTTCTGAGCGTGTACGTGTGTGTTTGAGAGAGAAAAACAGAGCGAGAGAGAGAGAGGGGCATAATATGAGAGAGAAACAGAGACAGTCATGGAGACAGATAGGCTGCGGAAAGAGTGACTGAAAGAGAAAGAGTAAAAGAAGGGGAACAGCAGAGAGAGTCATGAAAGCTGAGAGCAAAAAATGTGCATGCAAAAGGGAGAACGAGAGTGCCACGGAGGCTAAGAGTAAATGTGTGTGTGTTTGAGCGTGCGAGTGAGAGAATACAAGGGACGAGTGATAGCTATGAAAGGCAGATAGAGCGTGCACTTGGGAGAATTAAAAACAAGCATTTACAATGCAACGGTTTCGCCTTTGGAAAAGTTAGAGCTATTGGCAATGTAAATGACAATGCCATTTATTTATCTGTTTTCAAAACCAACACATAAATAAAATGTTGTCATTTACAACCGTTGCATTGTAAATGCTTGTTCTTAAGAGAAATGGATTCTGGCCTTTATTTTCTGTTGTAATATAACCCTTGAAGGCTTTGATAACTATGTATATATTTTTGTCTTTAGATGTTTTATTGAAATCGGTACGAACGCTCATAGAATTATCGTTTGTCCTGATGATGACCATTTAGTTTTACTAGGGTCAAAACGCCGTTGATGCACAGATGTGGCCGAAAATTGAAGAGGACGCGTTGTTTGCTTTGTGTTGTTTCAGTTTTGTCCAGAACTTCAGATTTTTGTAAACCTTTTTCCTCAGCCACTGGTTTGTCTACTCCTGGCACTGTTTATAGGTCTTGTTTTGTGTATTATGTTGAGCGCCTTTTTGTCATATATGTTTACAGATTGAACTATTTATTATTGTTAATAAAAACCTTTTACATGAATTATATGCATTCACACTTAGGTTTCTTTCTTTTTCTCTTTATCTTCTGATTCGTCAATGAAAATGTTTTTTGTGGGGATTTTTTTTCTCATATCTTTTCATATTTCTCACATTAGAATGTTTTTGTTAGGCCTTAAAAATTGGATGAATGTATTATGTCAACTTGAACCCTGGTTAGGATTCCAGTATTAACTATGCCACCGGCAGTGGTGTGTAGGCATGGTACCCAGGAAGGTGTGCCATGTTGACTCTTAGTTTAGCCACACCATAACATATAGCCTGCAATGGCAGTGTGTATGTGTTAGATGTGGGGTCCTTTAGAGAGGCTGGTTTAGTATATGGTGCACACGTATTTAAGAGATGCACTTGCACTAATCCAGGCAACCCTTATGGTGGTTTTAGTAGTCCTTGATAACCATAAAAAGCTCTCAAAGTGGTAGAAGTGGAGAGTAGCCTTCAGGCGTATCTTGAAGGAGTGTTAAGCAGCTTATTTCACTAGAAGAACCCTTCTCAGAGAACCCCGAAGAATTCCCTTGGAGGCTGGAAGGTTGGAGAGCCAACCCACTCGTGGATATCCCGTAGACAAGGTAACCTACACCAGGGAAGCCAGGTGCATAGAGGTAAAGAGACGCAGGAAACCTCCATAGACGACAATGGTAGACATGAAGAAAAGCGTTTCTGGAGAAGCCCCACGACGAATCTGAGAACCCACCCACATGTAATTCCTTATGCACCCTAAGGGAAGGGTTGGAACAACTCAAAGGCCCCTCCAAGAGGAGGAGCTAAAAAGAGGGGAGGATACTTCCATGTCGTTTGTCCAGTTTCGTGCTGGAGCTAAGGGCTCCCTGAACTGGCTCAAGCTGGAGTATGCCAAGAGGGCACCTAATGTGCCCTTCAAAGCAGTCTGGTGGCCCTGGCAAGCGCCCCCACCCCAGGCAAATACACTAAGTCCTGTCTGGGAGGTGGTCACGTCTCCCTGTGACAGGAAACTATTCTTCTACCTTCCACTGCTCGAGCTTGGCTCAGAAGCAGAAGGCCAAAATTGGGTTTGTGGTCAGCATCAGCACTAGCTTGCTGTCAGACCTTGAAAGGCTATAACAGGGAGTACAGATGGGTTCCCCACGGGACCCCCCCTAGTACATGGAATCATACTTCCAACACCGGAATCGGTGTTGTGGTATGCTTCCAACATGTTTGAATCCAAACATGCCTGGGTTCAGTGCAGCCACTAAATAGGGAGGCATATCGTAATGACTGATGTCCATTATATGTATTAAAATGGCTGACCACACTTACAAAGCCTTGAGAATCCATGATGGTGTTTGTAGGGGTGTCCTGCTCATTAAGGGGCACCCTCACACTTATAATCAAACATCCTGCCCTCAGGACTGAAGAGCCTGCCAAAGGGTGACTTATAGGTTTTAAGTGTAGTGACCTCAGCTATAAGGGAGCACATCTGTTGTGAGTGGTGCTAGCACAAACTCACACAGGATGCAATGGCAGGCCTGTGGTTAGAGTTTGCATGGACTTCCAAGGTTGGCACAACACATGCTGCACCCCATGGGAGACCCCTGGTGTACCTATGCCCTGGGTACCATAGCACCATATGCTAGGGACTTACATGGGTATACACCAGTAGCCAATTGTGGATGTCCATAAGTACTTATCAGGGTCAATTTAAGGAGGAAGCAGTGCCTGGGATCCTGATTTTCAGGATCCCAGTCAGACTAGGTCAAAATTAGACTGATATCAAGGAAAAAGTGAGATTAACCATGAAAGTAGATCCTACTTCTCTACAGTGGTACAATGCATTCTGCAGCCCTAAGGGATGCTCTCTGGTCACGAGGCACTCGGTACCACCACTTACAAGGGAATTATAAGTGGCCCAGAGGTGTACCAATTGTGGAAACAATGGTACAGTTATGGGAAAGAACATAGGTGCTGGGGCCTGGTTAGGAGATTGCCAGCACACACTCAAAGTACAGTAACCCCCACCTTTTTGCCAGATTTCGGATGCAACATTAACCCACTTTCCTACACGGTTGCTCACAGTGCCCTATGCTATAATGGGCAGAAGAAACGTGTAAATGCCACAGTAACAGACCAATGAATGAAAATGTCTGGCTGAAAGCCCATACAGGTATATATAACATATAATGTTGGCAGAATCAAAAGGTCCTGCCTACTGCCAAACCTAAAAAGACGTGCCCTGCTGCACTAGTTATCGAACTACCATCAGCTATCAGTCTCTCTGTTAGATGCCTTGAAAGAGTTGTATTGTAGTCAAACATTACTGTGGCCAGCAGAACCTGCAGCTCAGTTTTGTGCAAAAGAAAACACTGAGCAACCTTGGTAGACTAACAGATTGACGGTATCAGTAACTGCAACACAGCACCTCAAATGTGGGGGTGGGTCAGGCCAGTATGGCGTAGTGGTCTATCTGGACGGCCTCGACTAAAAGCTTCTAGCGTGGAAAATTCCATAGACCGCCAAATTGCATTTCGAACGAGGCATTTCATAAGAGCAATACCAAACTTTGCTTCACCCCCACGGGAAACTGAAATATGCCAAGTACAGAAAAAAAAAATCCTTTAAAGGTTTCCACCCGAAAGCTGTATTTCCATTAGTTTATGCTGCCAAATCCGTGTTGTTATTCCATGGAAGTTAAAAGGGTATTAATCCCTCCTATAAACTACATTATTTCGGATGAACACACAATTGTAAAAAACGCTGAAAGAATCACAGCACTTCCCTTGAATTAGGAGCAGCACATCCTGTACTGAGTGAGCTAGGGCCGCCTCCCCAGATTCATGGAGAAAGAGTGATAACGTAAACCACGTAGTGATGCCGCGATAGAGCAAAATGAAGGACAGGGCCCCTCCTTAAAATAAAGATAAGTATGGGCGCCCTCCAGATTTAAGCAGCTATCCTTTCGGCGAAAAACCCCCCAGAAAATTCAGCGCAAGAAAAACTTGATCAAAACTAATCTACACAGATTCAAGGTAATTTCGAAACACACTGGGTGGGCCCTTGGTATTTGATGAAGCAGGATACTTCATAAACTAAAAGTTCGCCGCTGACAAATGCAGTGTTACTTACATATACATTGTTTCCAATATCGGCAAATCTAAGCTTTTCACTGAAACTCATCCTTTTATCTTACATGGGTGGAGACATTGATTAGGAATATCCTCCGCTAATTGCACTGGTTAGAAACCACTTTCAAGTGCCATACTTAGCGATGTACGAAAACTATTTAGTACTACTTCTCACTCCAAATAACTGACTAAATATCCACCACTGTCAACAACAGCTATATAAATACAAACCTTTTTCTTCCTCTACCGTTCTGCAATCATCCCAAATAACTGACTAACCTATCCACCACTTAAAATGCACTTGCATGTTTCACTATACTAATTCAACACTAATCCTCTGTGGGTCCCGGAGTAGCGTGCTACTCGCCGAAAAAGCGCTTCGACGCCTCGTCAGAGGTAGTAAGCGCTATATAATTACAATACAATACTTACACGAGTCACTACACACTCCTCATTAGAGACTCTGATTCGCCTCAGAAAGTGACACTTGTTGTGTCCCGAGGTAAACACTTCACAAGCTTTGTATAGTCTGTCTGGCAGCACGTCATCATGTATTATCATAACAAAGATAACTTTCAGACCGCACGTACAGTACATCCCTCTTGGAAGCTCCGAACTGACCTTCCTGCTCCCAGCTCGCCAGGGACTCGGGGTCGCTGCGGCGGACACTGCCCAGGAGCTCGGGAGGCAGGGGCTCCATTTTCCGCGTCCCCTGGTGGGCCCCGTCCCCGCGGGCCCCCGCCTCGGCTGCCCCCCGGCAGTGCTCTCGCAGCTCCCGCGGATCCAGCGCGGACAGCTCCGCCAGCAGCGCCGCACGCCCCTCCCGACCGAGCTCCAGCCAGAAGCGCAGGAGCTGCGGCTGCCCGGCCTCCTCCAGCCGGCGGCGGACCTGCTCCAGCGAGGCCATGGTCCGCGGGGTGGGTCACTCGAGGGGTACCGGTAGGTGAGAGGAGAGACCGTCTCTTAATGGGAGCCTGCAGACAGTTTCAAGAGGAGGGAAGTGATCCAGGGCCTGGGCGGGGCCTCGCCTCGGCCGGGCAGCACGAAGCAGTCACGCGCCCCGGCACGCGTCACCGCCCCCTTTCCCGCTGCTGCTCAGGGAAGTTAAGTTTATTTATTTATTTTATTTAATGCGATTTTATATGGCGCGAAAATTACCCGGTGTCAGAGCGCTTTTCAAAAGTACCAGTTGCGTTACATAAGGACTTTGGATCACATGAGTTACATAAGAGATACAAACAGAAAACAAGTCAGGTCCCGGGCCGCGCTGTGATTGGCTGCCGGCCCGGGACACCCCCGTGACGTCAGCCAATCACAGCGCGGCCCGGGAATGACGTCACGGGGGTGTCCCGGGCCGGCAGCCAATCGCAGCGCGGCCCGGGACAAAGGGGCGGGGCTTAAAAAAATGCACCAGAAACGCCCCCGAATCGCGTTTTCAAGAGAAAGCACGATTGACAGCCTCTGTCTCCCAATGGCTAGTCTCCATTCATGGAGCTAGCCAATTGGAAACAGAGGCGGTCCGAACATCCCTACTGTAGACAATAGTTTTTGATCTGGGAGGGGCTTTGCCCCTCGCCAGGTCGAAACCTAAAAAAAGGATGCGGAAAGAGTGAATGAAAGAGAAAGAGTTAAAGAAGGGAACAGCAGAGAGTGTCGTGGAAGCTGACAGCAAAAAATGTGCGTGCAAAAGGGAGGACGAGAGTGCCACGGAGGCTATGAGTAAATGTGTGTGTGTTTGAGGTACAAAGTTTACGTAGTCTAGCCACACTCAGATGTTTTTCGTTGTCCGGGCTGCAGTTAGACGTGTGCTTACAAGCATCTTTCTGAGCGTGTATGTGTGTGTGTTTGAGAGAGAAAAACAGAGCGAGAGAGAGAGGGGCAAAATATGAGAGAGAAACTGAGACAGCCGTGGAGACAGATAGGCTGCGGAAAGAGTGACTGAAAGAGAAAGCGTAAAAGAAGGAGAGCAGCAGAGAGAGTCATGAAAGCTAAGAGTAAATGTGTGTGTGTGTTTGAGAGTGCGAGAGAGAATACAAGAGACGAGTGAAATGTGCGTGCAAAAGGGAGGACGAGAGTGCCACGGAGGCTAAGAGTAAATGTGTGTGTGTTTGAGGTACAAAGTTTATGTAGTCTAGCCACACTCAGATGTTTTTCGTTGTCCGGGCTGCAGTTAGACGTGTGCTTACAAGCATCTTTCTGAGCGTGTATGGAACTCCCAAACAAGTTTAAAAAAAAAAAAAACACTGGGAGGGGGGAGGAGAAACACGAGAGACGGCCTGCGGCCGTCAAAGTGCAAGTACGGCCGGCATTGCTGTGGGGAGGGGGGAGGAGAAATGCGGGGGCCTTTGAAGTGAAGCTTCACTTGTGTGTGAGAGGTGTGGGAGGAGTGCGGCTCGGCTGAGCCAGAGCGCACGCTGGGGGAAGCTTGTGGGGCGGAGCTGCTGGGGAACAGATGGCAGATGGCTGGCGATTTGATGCTGTGCACGAGCATTTCACGGGCACAGCACCAAATCGCCAGCTAGTTAAACCTCTGTTTAAGCCCCTTTATATCGAGCTCCCGCTCAATGCGCATGCGCATTGAGATAGGTCGCTCGACCTAAAAAATTATTCTGTTGATATCAGTTTCACTATTCCTTCCAACAACTTCAAAGTGATGCGAATAAAAAAGAAACACAGAAAAAAGCTTCCTGTGAGCTTAGTGGATCAAAAATATATTTTCCCGAAAATGTACGCGTCGCACAGCTGTAATATATCACGGACTTGGAGAGTTGTAAGCGAGATAAACTACGCCACAGGCACGTGACAAATGCTATGTCACACTAGTACAACAGCCTAATTCTGCCCCAACCAACATCAGTCATCTTCCCTTGTAACTCACAATCACGCGTGCTATCTCCCAAACACATGCACACACTATCACACACACACAAACATACACAAAAAGATATTCACACCCGTCCGACAGCACAGGTCTTCAAACTGTCACCTTATCACACACCATCATCACACCCATTAACATACCAACGCCAAAGGGACACCCTTGCATACTGTTACACACAACACACACCAACAGAAGCACAATTACGCCACACACCCTGAGAGGAAATATTGCAGTCTGTTTTAGAGATGGTTATACAACAGTGGCGCCTTTGGGTCTCGTTCTAGGAAAATGGCCCCTTGCCTAAAAAGGAGACGGGAAATTCGGTTGTTTAACTTAACCGGGGACGTTCACAGGTGTTGGAGCAAAAGCTTAGATGAGGCGGTATACCTCGCGCTTATTTAAGTCACATGGTAAAAAAAGAAACATTTTCTTCATTTTTGATTCTTTCGCACAGAGGAGTTTTGTATACTCATAAGAATATATATTTTTTAAAGTGGGTTAGCCGCGAGTTTAAAATGCAAATTTTTGCGAGGTGAGGAGGAAGGCGCTAAATATAATAAAGTATACCTTGATTGGAAAAGCTCGCGAGGGGGTGGGGGCAGAGGGGGGGGTCTGCGTAAAAAGGGGGAAAGCAGCATCTCCAGTTGCTATAGATCTATTTCTTTAATAGATTCTGTGGTTAAAATCATGGGGCAGGCCATCATCGTTAGGATGGCTGCTTGGCTGGACGAAAAAGCCCCAAGTGATCTGCAATACGTACGGTTTTAGAGCAGGAAGAAGCACTCTGGACCAAGGTTTAAATCTTTAGTTGATCATAGCTGAACTCACTATTGCAAAGAAGGGCCAATTACACTTGACATTTATGGACCTCATGTCAGCCTTCGACAAGGTCAACAGAAGCAAACTATGGTCTATACTGTTAAATATGGGTCGGGGCAAAGATATTGTGTATTTGCTGTATGATTTGCATAAGAACCTGGAGTGGTTATAAGATATAATCATGATGGAAATATCACTGTACATTTTTAAGTTCTCCGTGGTGTCAGAAAGGGTTGTATACTGGCCCAACTTTTATTTACCCTTTATATAAATGACTGGGGGGGAGACACTACGATCAGCCTGTTTAGATATGCCACGCTGGTTTATTCTGTATTCCCGCTCTACTGTATGCCGACACGGTCCTTTATTTAAGACTGCGGTCGGACTCAAATAAATGCTTAACACATGTCAGTTAATGACTAGGCTGAACTTCTGTACCAATTTTAGCAAATACCATAACATGGTGGTGGGGAGAGATGGTAAGGGATGGAGAGACAATTCTCTGTTGCGGCTAAATCTGTAGGGTTCTTGGGCACCTCTCCTTACGCCAAAAGGCAACAATGGCCAGGGCAGTGGCTTCATTGTTTGATTTTGCTAGTCAGCAGAGGGTTAAACCCATCAAAGCACGGATTCAGATTTACCCGTCGAAATGAATTGCTATGGCCTCATAGCACAGTGAATGTTGGGGTTATAAATTGGCCCCTGATATCTAGGTAATCGAGAACAAGTTCCTGAGATGCCTACTTGCGGTGCCCCAATTTGTAGCCTTTTTGTTTCATGAGGAATTAGTTGTGGGTTATATTTCAGATTTGTAAAATATTTTTTTTAAATACATTTAAAAAAAAGAAGAAAAAAAAAAGAGTTGAAATGTCTTTGAATTGGTTATCACCTACTCCAAATGACTAATGAACAGCAGGTATGTGAAATTGATCTATGAACTGTTGAGGATGATAAAATATATATACAATTTATTGCTGGTTACGCAAACAAATGATGTTACAACTCTGGACTGTGTGTCCTTTTATAGTATTTTTGAAAGGATCGCATAACTGCAGCTCACAAAACAATAAGATTGCAGTAAATTAACATGCAGTATGTACGGAATATATAAAAAGGTCAGTTTGCTCAACAGGTGTTTGGATGTAGCTTCTTTATAAATTCATCACAAGTAATCTTAACTGCTTGAATTAGGTGAAAACAGTGGAAATGTAAACATTTAGAGAGTTGCGTGAATTGATAAGCATTCCAACCATGGAAATGATTAAACCCTATAAAGAATTTGGGTGAGGAGCCACCTCCCTCTCAGAACAAGAGCCATCACAGCAAGTGCTGAACTAGGAAGGTGCCTTTGTCAATAGAAACCTTCAGTAAAACGTTGCAGGTTTCTCCAATTCCAAACAGAAAGAAGTTTACCAGAGGTACAGCAGGAGAAAGAGTACACAAAACATTTTGTTAAGTGAACTATAGGTTACCTGTGTTTTGTGTTTGGAGGAGGAGCACAAGAAAAAAGATTGTGTCAATTATGCAAGATCAAATGAATCCAATGACAAGCATACCACAATGGAAGACGACAGAGGAAAGGCAAAATCCAACAGTTGCTGGCATCAAACCCAGAGTAAAACTCAGCCAAGAAGATATAAAAATTGATTTATCAGATATTATCTACAAGCACTAGATGACCTGCAGTTACCAGAAGATAAGTGCAACACAAGACCTACAATAAACCCAGGTGCACTGGTAAAAACAATCCATTATCTCACTGCAGAGGGAAACTAAAAGTATAAACAAGGACTGTGCTGTCCAGGGGCAGATCAAGGTACAAAGATATCAATACCATATGTATTTTTTTTTTTTTTTTAAAACAAGCCCAATAGCGCACTTAGATCATAAAAAACACTTTATATCTACCACACAGCTTTAACTTAGGAAAAAATGTAAAAAACATATGAACAACAGTTTGCACTCAGAAAAGCTGCAGCAAGAGAGTTGAAGAAAGCCATGGCTGACCGCAGTATAAAATACACAAAAAGTAATCTTTTTTAATGTTCTTTTGCTCCCTGATTGTTACAAGATACTTTTGTAAGCTCTAGGGAGATTTTGGGCCTCTTTTCAAAGCTAATTGACCATATTTAGATTAACAACCTAACAGTATCGGATGCCACAGAAGGACTACCACATTGAAAACCTGCAGCAAGAACCAGGGCAAAAGTGTGGAGGAATACTAGGTTAACAATACAACTGATTCGTTGCAGTTAGACATGGGAAATACATGTTTTTCAAAGTCAGCCACCATGGTAGCCCACAAGTCCATGACAGGGGTGTGGAATTTAATAAAAGATCTACTTGTCCATGGGGCAGGTTGCTTCATATATCTACTTGTCCTGTAACAAAATCCACTTGTCCCTTTGGTGCCACGTAGTGCGGTGACAAATTATGGCAGCAGTCTCATTATATAAGAGCTCTGATATAGCCTCTCTGATTATGCCAGGGCTCATACCATAGTAGTGTTTGAATACTTGCAATCCCTCATGTTGCCACGTTTCTACACCTCTACATACTATGGCGGAAGGTAGGGGTAAGCAATAATTCCAGGGTTAGAATGCCCTTTCGAGTCTGTGCAAACTTACTAACTTGCATGTTTTAAGGGTTTTCAACAACTCTTCTCTAATCTTTTCCCATTCTGAGAAATGTTGGAAATTTACTTCTGACAATAGCAGACATAAACCTTCTCCAGAGTTGAAAAAAATGGCTGGAGGGAAAGTAAACTTGCAAACAATCATATTTTCGCATGAGCAAATCTACACAAACAAAATAAACGTGAAAACTTGTTACCCTTGACCTCAAACAATATGTCCTGGGCGTAGGGCTATAGGAATTCCACATCCCTGCAATGAGAGGAGTTACTTTGTGTATGGATGCGCTCTGTGTGAGAGGGCAGAACGCTTTCACTCATGCTCAAGTTAGCCAATGGCTGAAGTGGACAGACCTACTGCCCTCTGCTGTAGTGAGTGTAAGAAAAATGAAATTGACAAAAATTTTATTCTTTCCATACATACCCAACTTAAACTGTACATATATTAAAGTTAAAACTTAAATTTATCATTTACGCACCATCTTAAATTTACTATAAGACTGCATATCCTTACAAAATCTTGTCACCTTACTCACTACACCACATTAATTATAATTCACCTCTCTACAATGCAATATGTTTTTAGAAATTATGTCATTTCAGATGTCATAAATGTTGCTATCGTTTCACGTGCTATAACGCATGTAATATGCAAGGTTATAACCATGCATAGAGAAGGCATGAGTTATAGTCAATGTAGTGGGATGATGGAGGGGACAAGACTGTAAGGAAGTGGTGCATAAATTATAAAATTAAGTTGTAACTACAACTTTAGAATTTTTAAAGTTTGTATAGTTTAAGTTAGGTTTATATGGAAAGTATAGCATTTTCCTAATTATACCATCCTTAATCTTTGAGGGGGGGATTTCCATTGACTTTCAATGTTTTAGTTTTTAATAAATATGTGTTTCAAATCATACAGTCTAGTGTAGTCAAGTAGAGTCTCGTTATCTGGAGTGGGGTGTGGTAGAGTGACAGACTGGATTACAGAGTTTTGCAGTGGAATAGTATACAATGGTGTAAAGTTTGGTAGAGTGGAGTAAAGAGTCGCAGAGTGGCACAGCACGTCATGGCATGCAGTGAAGTTCACTGGCATAGCATAGTGGAGGGGCATACAGTAGAATGGCACAGTGGAATAGACTAGAGTGGCATCCAATGAAATAGTGTGGAGTGGAGTACACTTAAGTGGCATGGAGTTGCATACAGTGGAGTTCCATATAGCAGAGTAGTGTAGAGTGGCCTAGCATAGAGAGGCATACAATGAAATAGCAGAGTGGCGCGGCGTACAGAGGAATAGAATTAAGTGGATGGCTGTAGAGTGGAATAGTGTACAATGGAGTGGTGTACAGTTGAATAGTATAAAGCGGAGTTGAGTGGCGTACAGTGGAATCGCGCGGAGTGGCGTACAGTGGAATCGCGCGGAGTGGCGTGAAGTAGCATACAATTGAACCGCACTGACTGGACTGGGGAAGAGCGGAATAGCATTCAGTGTAGTGTCTTTGGGTAAAGTACCGTGGAGTGGCACTGAAAATGCATTGGGGGAAAACTCATTTCGGGACCAGTTCTCCCCCCGCCACCTCCACTCCACTGACGAATCAGTGCTTCATACGCTTCGAAAGCCTCATGCCATTGTATCCAGTTCAATAGAGGGAAACCAGGATTTGCCAGAAAAGGAGGTGGCGGAGATATTCCCTCCATGACTCTTTATATGCACGCAAAGTGAGTTGCTACCAAACTAAATACCTACTTGATAGGATTAGTCACTGACTGCACAATATATGAAAGATTCCACAAAGTCACAGAAAATGAAATTTATATGAAAAAATAAACTGTGCGCACCGGCAAGAAATGCAGGTGCACTAAAAGCAAACAGGAAATACCTACGGAACAATGATGCGCATAAGTAATGAAAAATAACCAACATACGTCTTCCAGAAATGTATTAAGCTGTGCACATCATCGAAGAAACAGTGTTAAATTGCATAATGAGCACAGGGGTAAGCTGTGCGCATCAGTGTAAAAGCCACACAAATAGGAAGGAAAGAAGCAACCGTTGCTAAGGTTACTTCAATCAAACTGCCAAAAATGGCTGCCCCCATTGTGTTCATGCATTGTAGAAGAGCTGTGCGCATATCTGCGTGATGAGCAACAATTGTGTTGCTATGGAAACAGCTGATAACCCAGTGCAGCCAATAAGACAGGTTATTATTTAGAGTGTGCCGGAAAAAAATATAGTTTCAATATGGCCACCGCACATACTGCGCGGCATCTTGACCGCAGACGTAATCATACTTTCCAGAACGGCTGACGTAGGAGCAAAGTGCGCACAGCAGTGCTAACACCCTCTGCCGCATGAGCTAGATCGCCTGCCATCCACGCAAGCTCAAAGATGTACCCACAAATCTTGCTGAGTCCCCCAATGGCTCACAAATTCCTCGGCCACGGACACAGTAGGAAACACAGCCAGGAACCTTGCGGAACAGGAAAAGACCAGATTGGAAATGCCAAAACAGCAGCACAACACACCAGCGCAGATAAATCGACACTCCGAGAAAACAGAAAACAGGTTCCAGGAAGGGAGCAGGCAGCATAGAGGAGGTGGACAGACTGACGGTCACTCGTTGCCACTGAAAGAATGCAACGGAGCCTGTCGTTTTAGTAAGTAAGTGATTTACTGACCGTCAGCCATTCCCCTCAGGCAGCAACTGCTGCCCACAGAATCCACTGTCCCAAACATTGCGAATTCCATTCCAGACCCCACACATATCCCTTCTTACACAATAAAGAAAGATTAAGAACAACCACACATAGAAACAATTATACAACAACTGTTAAGAAAACAAAACAAAAGAAAATAAAGAAAAATGCAAAGTACATGTGCATTACAATGAAACAAAGGAAACCATTACCTGGGTAATTAGATAAAAGCACAGAAACATAGCAAAGATTAGTGCATGACATAATCATCATAACGTGCTGGAGGTTTCCTGCTCCTAGCAGTACTCTCAGCCAAAGTACCACCGCTATTCCCTCTCGGAACAATGGCATCATTGACAAGATAACCATAAGGCTGAGACCCGCCATCCTTCAACATAGCATACTGGCAAGCACCAAACCCGTCACGCACGACAGAGGTTTTGTTTTTGGGAATAACAGAAACCATACTCTTACTACACACTTTACCACCAGCGACCACAATCACCAACCATCCTCTTGGGAGAAGAAAATTTGGAAAAATCCTTCCTCACAAAACCGTTTTTTTCAAGCAAACCCAATCACCAGGCCTGACCGACAAGGTACTCTCAGGAGTTTTCACACCTGCTTTACCAGACAAAGCCTTTCCCACATCCAACACTTTTCCAAGAATATCACTGTTCATCATTTTTCGATCCTTCCAACCTTTGTTCAAATTAGTTCCAGCTACTCTTCCTCTCAAAGTGAAAGAGGACACTTCAGTTACACTATGTGGAGTAGTTATGTACGCCCACAACATGTCCATCAATACCTTTTTCCAATTCAGATTATTCACTTAAGCTAAACTGCAACTGATCTTTTACCACTCGATTACATTTCTCCACCAAACCATTACTCCTGGGATGATAAAGAGACGTCCTGATGTGGCGAATACTATTCCTTTGCAAAAATGCAGTCTTTCCACAGATACAAATTGGGTACCATTATCAGTGATCAATTCCTCAGGATGCCCTTCTCTGGCAAAAACCTCGCCAAGGAAATCCAACACAACAGAAGTGGAGATACACTCAACCATCTTTATTTCAGGCCACCTGGACAAATAATCAATAAGCACTAAAGCAAATTTGGGTGTGCCACCTAACACTGCAAACGGTCCAGAAATATCCAAAGCCAATTTGTTCCAAGGCATGTACGGTGGTTCCACAGATACAACAGGAGATGGAACGGTGATCTGCAATTTGTTACTAACGACACAAGCATTACGATCTGTGACAAATTGTTCTGCCATTCTGTCAACCCCTGGCCACCAGAAGTCTTTTCTGATACCCTGATACCAGCTTGGCCAATATGTGCAAGGTATTGAAATGTTCTCCTGAGACCCTCTGGAACAACCAGTAGACTACCTCTACGCAAAAAACCATTGCTAAAAGATAATTAATCACTCACCCTCCCAAAGGCAACAAGACTCATGTAAATCCTTAATTTTAGTCCATCCCTGGATTATGTACCTTTTTTCACTTGTCAAAACATCATCTTTTTCCACTGCATCCAACCACTCTTTTTCACATAATGCCCCATCCAAGACCGTATCCAAGGAATTCATCACACAAACCATAATCAAAACCTCATCATCGCAGGTGTCCATGTTACAATAGCCCAGAACAGAAAACCTTGACAAACAGTCGGCTGCAAAATTTATTTTTCCTGACACATGCTCTGAGTTGTACTAAAATTCTTGCCTACAATACTGCCATTTGGCAGTACGGGGAGTATTTCTTCCACCACGATGGGTACAAAATAAATCCACCAAAGGTTTATGGTCTGTGCAAACAACAAATTCTCTTCCCCACAAGTAAGTGTTGAAATACTCAGTTTCTCAACACATGGCTAGGGCCTCCCTCTCGACAGTAGAGTAAGTAGCTTCAGCGCCACTTAAAGTTCGGGACGCAAAAGCTATTATCTCTTCACTCCAATTTGAGCGCTTCTGTATTAGTACTGCCCCCAAACCCACACTGCTAGCATCAGTCATTAAAATACTAAGATCTTCAGTGTTAAAAGACTTTAAGGGATATGCAGAAACTATGCATTTCTTAATTTCTTAAAAAACACACTCACATTGACTTGTCCATTCGTATCTAGCATTCATTTTTAGAAGAAGATTACGTAACACTGCAGTCTTAGTGGCGAATTGAGTTACAAATTTGGCATAAAGCTCAGCCAAACCTAAAAAGGATCTGAGTTGATCCTTATCACAGGGTGATGGTGTATCCTCAATGGCTTTCAAGATTTTCAATTTCGGTTTAACCTCATCGGCAGATACCTGGTGTCCCAAATAGTCAACACTAGACTGGGCAAATTTACACTTGTCTCTCCTCAAAGTCATGCCATTTTTCCTCAAAATTTCAAAACACATTTTTACTCTAACATCATGCTTTTCATTATCTTTGCCACATATGAAAATATTGTCGTGAAAACAGTTAACTCCTTTCATACTTTTGAACAAAATGTCGATGACCCTTCGAACCAAAGAACAGGCAGACCCCAACCCGAAGGGCATGCGATTATAGCAGAAGGCACCTTCTAGTGTGATAAACAAGGTTAAATGTCTCGAATAATGGTTCATCTCCACTTGGTGGTATGCTGCTGACATGTTAAGAGACGTAAATACCGCAGCATGGTCTAAAGAGGCCAATATTTCATTAATATTCGGGAAAGGTTGGCGAGCTACTCAAATATTACGATGACGATCGCGAAGATCCACACATAAACGCAAAGATTTGTCAGCCTTACTGGCCAAAACGATCAGGGACAACCATTCTGAACCTTCAATGGGTTAGATGATCGACATGGCACACAATTTATCAAGCTCTTTCTTCAGCTCCTGTCTGAGATACAATAGTACCTTCCTGGCTTTGTGAACCACGGGAATGGCATAACTCTTTAGGATTATGTGATGTTTGAAATTGCACGGTCACAAAACACCTCCTTGAATTCACTGATCCGTTTTGAGCCATCAACATTCTGCAACCCTCCAACAGCCAGCAAATAAACTTGGATTTATTAAAACGATCTTAATACGAAGTCAGGACGGTTGGGATCCAAAATTATTTTGAGATCACCTTGGTCGTCCCAACCTAATAAATTGGATCCATTTTTTTCTCAAACACTGGTATTGATAGAATTGTCACTAAACTTTAGATCAGCCTTGAACTTGCCCAAAACTTCCTCTTTTTTGCCACCATAAGCAAACATCTTAATATCAGATGACTCTGGCACATCATCATGGGATTTGGCAAATTCACTTTCACAAAGAAGAGTAACAGGAGAACCAGAATCCGCCATAATATTTACATTATGGCTGTTAATTAAAAGGTTACAGAACTGAGGTTCTCTTTTATCAACTTGTTTGATAACTACAAAATTCTCACCAGACGGACCCGACTCCTCTTCACTAAACATTAAGCGATAACCTTCACCACACATACTTCCAGTAGCAACATCAACGTCATCGTCGCACACAGTACTAATGGCTTGTTTCCTTAGATTACTTGCTCTACAAAAGGCAAGAAAAATGACCTCTACGGCCACATTTAAAGCAAGGTTCATTTAAAGCAGGACATTGTTTAAAATTTTCTATATGCGATCTACTACCACACCTGTAGCAAACAAAATCCTTATTGGTATTCAATGAGGACCCCCCACTGTTTTTTTTTTATGAACTTAAAATTCGGACTTTTAGGTTGCTCATCCCCACTTTTTTGTATAACATTAACTTCCTTGGATTCTGATTTAGAGTGGCGAGCAGCCAACTCTTTCAAACAAATATCAGATTGTTCAATACTTCTTGCAATTCTCCACACAAGGTCCCAAATCAGGACCTCACTAGCCAATAAGCACTCTTGGATTCTTCAATTACACGTTTTTTCAATTAGTTGATCACTAATTATTTCTACCTTCAAGTCGCGATAATTACAGTTCAAGGACAAAGTACGTAAACAAGGATGTGGAATTCCTATAGCCCGAGGCCCAGGACATATTGCTTGGGGTCAAGGGCAACAAGTTTATATGTGTATTTTGTCCTTGGGACAAGTAGGCCTATCCTCCTGCATCACAAACTCTCTGGCTGCCAGTTGCAGCACCACATTATGGATCAGGGAAGAGCACTGTTTGCAGTTAAGGTAATATGTGTGCCGATATGTTAATGCTGCTCAAAGCTGTAGTTATGGTTCATTAATTGAAAGCCTTTATTATTAGAGTGAGCGCTCTAAGTAAATGTAAGCTTGGACTGCATTATTGACAGTGGTTTCAGTAAATAAATGTGGACATGCTTTCAAAGTTCAGCAATATGAGGCTATGTATAACGCTCCCAGAATGCTCTCCGATTTGATGCAAATATTCGCATAAGCTTGAAAGCAAGATTGATGATTGTTTGCTTTCAAAATAAAATGTTCATAAAAAATGAAAGCAGGAAAAATAAAATGTTGCTAAACTACTGTAAAATGGCAAGTACCATTTCTTTGCAGCATCATTTAGTAACATGTGTTGATGCAGACTAGTATTTCCCAAAAATATTCATAATGGAAAAATCAGTGTAACCAGTTTCAATTAGATTATGGGAAATAAAACTAAACAAGCCTTGGCAAAGCCATTGTGTCTGAAATTGGTGGTCAGCTTTTTAGTTATGTCAGAGTGTGACTTGTTTTGGCATGGTTTTTGTAAAACCGTATTGGTGTGGGAGCTGCCAGCCCTCACTATCATAACAAACATTGGTAAAAGCAAAACTTGTTTTTTGGCCTAAAAAAAAAAAACACACTGCCACAGTAGTTACGGACACTGAACAAAATGACTTTCTGTTCCAATATGCTCCTTGTGAAAGAGCAGAATGCGGTCACTCACAGTGAAGTAAGGGGGGGGAGAGAGAGCAAAAGAGAGGGAGAAAGAGAGAGGGAGAAAGAGAGAGAGAGGGAGAAAGAGAGAGGGAGAAAGAGAGAGGGAGAAAGAGAGAGGGAGAAAGAGAGAGGGAGAAAGAGAGAGGGAGAAAGAGAGAGGGAGAGAGAGAGAGAGGGAGAAAGAGAGAGGGAGAGAGAGAGAGAGGGAGAAAGAGAGAGGGAGAAAGAGAGAGGGAGAAAGAGAGAGGGAGAAAGAGAGAAAAAGAGAAAAAAAAAATTGTCACTGCACTACACGGTACCAAAGGGACAAGTGGATTTTGTTGCAGAACAAGTAGATTTACAAAGCAACCTGCCCCATGGACAAATAGATATTTTATTAAATTCCACACCCCTGCGTAAAGCTAAGACAAAATCGTCAATAGACTCTCCAGGAAGTTGTGCTCGTCGCAAAAACCTGTGTCTTTCCGAAGCAACATTCTTTATAGGAGAAAATCTTTTACCCAAGGTTTGGATTAACGATGCATATACATCAACAATTGGCTCAGCATCTTCACACCACTAGGAAGAATGTGTACAGTTTCAATGTGCAGCGTTTTTAAAATTTACCTGCCCTCATGACCTAAGTTGTAAACCAATAGTGCTTTCTTTTTCTTGGATGTGAAAGTATCGACATCTATTGTGTCAAGATATGCTTCAAAAGACCCACACCATTGTGTCCAGTCAATGGAGGGGAACCAGGATTTCCCTGGAAAGGGGGTGGCGAATATTTCCTCCATGACTCTTTATTTGCACGCAAAGTGAGTTGCTTCCAAAATAAATACCACAAAGTCACAGAAAATGAAATATATATATATATATATATATATATATACTTGCTCCCAGAACACCAGCCTGCTGCACTCCCAAAGCGGGTGCTACTTCAGCGGGGGTGTACCCGCTCGAAAATCTCTGCTCCCAAGTTCCACCAGATCTCGCTCATCCGGTAAAGAAACAGCACTCACAAGGGGGGTTCAATCGATTTATTGGAACCCAACGCACACAAGACGCGTTTCGGCAATCAGCCTTTGTCAATTGTAAAACAGAGCCCCTGGCGTTCGCGCAATTTTTTAAACCATTCGGCACAAAACGTGTCATAGTGTCATCATCATAGAAATAGGACTATTCGTTTTCATATTCCTCGCCATTTTGTAACGTGCAAATGGTGATGAGTGTACTATTATGTATTTACATTGTACTGACCATTTGCACGTTACAAAATGGCGAGGAATATGAAAACGAATAGTCCTCTATATATCGAAAACAGAGCACAGTACCACAAAAAGTAACAACTGACCATTAGAAGTCAGTAATGCATTAAATTACGTTAGTACATCGTAAATCACATCAATCTATATGGCAAGAACATAAAAGAGTGTACAATAGTTTTTAGAAACGTTGACACGTAGTTATTGTACATTAACAGCAGACATGTTTTGTCGATGAACGACTTTCTCAAGGCTGTTGAAAAAGCATATGTGACAAATTGTTTGATTTCTAAAAACAATACAGGAGGAAATTCTT
Source organism: Lissotriton helveticus (assembly GCF_964261635.1). NCBI lineage: Eukaryota > Metazoa > Chordata > Amphibia > Caudata > Salamandridae > Lissotriton > Lissotriton helveticus. The sequence goes on from NC_136061.1 coordinate 174,512,568, forward strand.
ACTGCATCCTACCATACCGAAAAATCATAAAGCAGGAGCCTTTCCTCCTGGTAGACCAATAATCTAGGGCATCGGCTCCCCCACAGAACACATTTCTGAGTACATCGATCAATTCTTACAACCATTCACCAGGAATTTGCCTTTGTTTATCCTAGATATGAAGGATTTACCAACTTAGCAACTTCAACTGGACGAAGGACTGTTGTTTTGTGACATTAGACATTAGTTCCCTCTATACCTCTATTCCCATTACAATGGGGATGGAAGCTGTCAAATACTATCTGGCAAAGAGATGCCTCCCCATGGGAACATACGTCAATGCTATTAGACATGGTCACTTTGGTCCTTGAGAACGATGTTTTCCTACACAATGGTACTTGGTACAGACAACACCGAGGGGTAGCCATGGGATCAAAATGTTCTCCCTCTTTTGCAAATCTGTTCGTAGGTTGGATGAAGAAATGTTACATCTGGTCTAAATGTCCAGATTTGTTGCTGAACCATGTAATATTTTGGGGTCGCTACATAGACGATGTGTTGCTAATATGGACGGGTGCATCGCATCTCTACATGAGTTCTGCTCTTTTCTTAATTCTAACATGTACAATATCCAGTTCACCTACCATCTACATAAGGAAGAGATTAGTTACGTTGATCTCAGATTGTATATCAAAGACTGTTCGACTTTGTCTGCACTACATAGAAAACCAACTGCGTTCAATTCGGTCTTGAACGCAGACACCTCACATCCTAGATTGCAAGTTAATTCCATACCATTCGGGGAACTCACACATCTAAGGCGTAACTGTAGTGAGGATGAGCTATACAAGAAAGAACTACATGAGACTATCACCAGATTTAAAGCTAGAGGATATGATGGGAAAGTACTGGAGAAAGCTGAAAGAAAGGCACCTGGTTTGAATTGCAATCAGTTGATGACCTACAAACCAAAGACAAAAAAGAATAGCAAACACAAAGAAAAAGTATCTCTGGTAACCACCTATAACTCAGACAGTAATAGACTCTATGAAATTCTAAAACACTGGCATGTCTTACGGCTAGATACAGATATCAACAAGGCTATAAGCGAGACACCCAACATCATTTACAAGCGAGGACAAACTTTGGGGAACATTCTCAGTCCGAGTGTTTATAATCCCAAAAATCACAGCAGTGGCACAACATGGTTAGGTGCTCCACCACTTCGATTTCATAAATGTGGACACTGTTCTGCCTGCCCTCATGCAATGGACAGGACTAAGCCTTTTAAGTACAATACACCAACAGAGCATAGGATTAAATCCTTCATGAATTGCAACACCAAATTCATGATATATTGTATTGTCTGCGTATGTAAGGAAAATTATGTGGGCAGTACAATTAGACCGGTGAAAAAGGATACAGGAGCACATACAGGCCATCAGAAATGGAAACACAAGTTATCCACTAGCAGTACATTTCAATGCTAAACATGGCCCAGCTGAATTACCGAATGTGAAATTTCATGGGCTTGAGAACATTGTTGATAATCCAAGAGGGGGGGATAAAGTTCAGTGCTTAGGCAAACTAGAGGCCTCTTGGATTTGTAAATTGAGAACTGTGAATCGGGGTCTCAACATCGATAGAGAAATGATTGTATGTATTCCTTAGGGATTGAGCCCTATGTACAGATTACCTGTATTTTCCCATAATAGTTTAACAGCATATGATTCTTGGGTAGTAAAACAAGCATTTGGAACATTTGTTATTATTACCGGTCACTCTGTGTGGTTTATTTTATATATTTAAGATCAGAGACATATAATTTGCTTTCTATGTGCCGTAATGATACATCCATTAGTCGCTCATTAGGTATCTAGTTGAATGTGTAAAACAACTGCATTGGCATTGTGTATGTATATAAGATCAGGGGCACTCCATTTGCTAACAATGTGCTGTGATGTACCCTACATATTCCATTTTGCTTAAAAGATATTATGCCTAGCTGGTTCTTGTAAGGATATAAGACCAGTGGTTTGTAATTGGTTTACACCCGTGGTTTGTAATTGGTTTATAATGTGCTTATTTGTGCCATATTTCATTGCTGCTTGTCTACAAGATTCTATGTACAGGCATATATACTGTTTTACATAGACCAATGTTTGTTTAACAATGTAACTTCAGAATATATAATCAGCAGCATGTCTATACTCTTTTTCTGGGATTATCTATCTCCTATATTCTTTAACACCTTTTACACGACTGTTAGTTCTCATTGAGGGTGCGGTGTAGAGTTTGTATCTAGATCCTGCCAACTGTAGCTTTATAATAGATTCATTAGACATGGTTAGGATGTTGTTGTTAAATTCACCCCCATACTTCTTTATGAAAGAGCTTTTAACTTGTTTACATTTACCAATATTGCTTTTACCTTCAGAGCATTTTTTGGCACACGTATATCTTGCTTGTGTGTCACGTCCGACCTCTTCTGGAATTTCAAATACGATTGAAGGTAGTGACATCAAGTGGGTTTTATTGCGAACGGATGCTTTGTTTAAAGTTGACATCATATTTTTCACAACGGTTTAGCGACATGTCGTCACACGTGTCTTGTAGTTCATTATAACTTTATGAAACTACAACCATGGGAAATGCGCTCGTGTTGCGCACATTTCACGTCATGATTGCGTCCTTAAGTCTTCTGACGCTTGGTAAATGCATCTTGTTACACATATGCCGCTTTTCAGTGAATGGTTGCACCCATCTCTCACGTTGTGAGCTGGATTCCACGCACTTCGGGTAGGTTTCAGGAAATGGGGTGGTAATGGGTTGCTTTTGGACACTGATGGGTAGTGTGGACCATTTGATTTTTGATTTACAATGATGCTTTCTTAACTATTTCTGTCGATGTCGGCGAAAACCGATAATGTCTCTTTGAAGCCCTGCACGCTGGCTTCCACCCGTTTATCATAACGGGGACCTTTAAACTAATTTTGACCTAGCCAAGTAAGTTTAATATATATTGTAAAAGTATTTAAATGTATGTGCTCCTTAAGCGGGTCGCATCTGGCTAGATCGTTCGAAAAGGACGTATTCTGTCAGTACACTTACACTTATTACCGTATCTCCATTGTAGAGATTACTGTGGGTGGGTCTTCATTATATTTCATGTCTCAACTGAATGGGCTGCTAACATTGTTTCCCTTTTCTATCAAGAACGATGATTAACTACTTAGTTTTTTCAAGATGTATATTGTTATAATTTATGACAAATTCCTCAGACACTAGAGGGCTTGTCCTATATGGTATTGAGAAATGTGGTAGCATTGTTGACTGCTTTATGTATAACGAGATTGATTACTATTAGTAAGGGGCACTCGAAAGCAGCAATATTATATTCACTTTTTGTTATTTTTAAGCTCACCTTTAGGTCGTACTCCCACAGATTGATACAGCTATTTCTAATTTTCTGGTGATACCTTGAATGGAAAAGGGCGTTTTGGTGGCATTCTTGGCAAACATATATTGCTTGAAGGTATACATAGACTACATTTTGTGACTGCCATTAAATAAGGGATGCCCAACTGTTGGGTTACTTACCGGCCTCTCTTTTTAACCTTTACCATCATTACCAGGTCATTGCGCGTACGGACTTGTAGTTATTCAAGTATTACTGAGTAACCTCAATCGGGAATAAGCCTAACTTGGTGGACCCTACGATATACTGATATATCTTTTGAGGTACACATAGAAAAGTTTGTATCTCTTTTAATTGACTACTTCTTCCTCTCCTTTTTAACCTACACAAATATGGGTGTTGGATTTTATGCGGGGATGCGATTCGACAGTGGTCATCTCCGTTTACGTCGCAATTGCACAAATCTTTTTACAAATCATGAGTTTCTATCAGGATGGGTCATGGCAGTCTTTTTAAGTTGTTCCATCTCTCATCATTGTAGTCGATTCTTCCTCACTGGGTTACCTGGTTCTTATTTTCCTCTCCTGTTTTTGGCACGGTTTCGCGGAGAAAAACCAAAACAAATTTTCCTGCTTTGCACTGAATGTCGGTAGAATGCAGTAAGAATTTCCTCCTGTATTGTTTTTAGAAATCAAACAATCTGTCACATATGCTTTTTCAACAAATGACCTTCTTGCCCAAGCTACTTTATTTGTTTGTTAAAATTCTCATTCGCCTGAATGTTGCGTTATTTAGTACGCTGCAGTCGATCATACTGACGTTTGTGTGGGGAGGCCAAAAGCCCCGTTGCAGCTGTAGTGTGCTGGTCCAACCGTTTGAACGTGGTGGATTTGAAGCCCCTGATTTGAGGCTATACTATTTATGCGCTCAGGCACAGTAAGCTCACTTTTGGTATTTCCCTCAGAAATTTCAGCCACATACGGCTTTTGAGGTCGATTTGGTGCATCAGATGTCTCCGACTACGGCGGCCCTGTCTGGTGGAGCAGGAGGCTCAAGCGGGGAGATCAGCCTGATGCACTGTACAGCCTGGGCATGGAAAACTCTAGCTAAAAGGACGAATCTGGAATATTTATAAGCCCCAACGCTTCCCCCTTGCTGCACATCCGGGTTTATCTGTGGCCCTGAAGGTGCTTAGTGACGTAGGGATTAGGCATTTGGGAGACTTGTATGACCAGGGTCGCTTCCGCTCGCTGTCAGACATCCAGGGAGAGCGAGATGCCGGACTGATGCTGCGTTTCACGTATGTACAGGTGCGAAGGACGATTCATGCTGTATACCCGGCATATCCAGAGGAGCCGCGCACTCTGCTAGCAGTGCGGGCATTGCTGGCTAGCACGGAACATAGTGGTCTTATTACCAAGTTATACAATGCATCCCTGAGAGAAACTGAACTTAACGACTCCCCTTCCTATAATAAATGGAAAACAATCCTAGACTACGCTTTTTCCGTAGACTACTGGATACTCTGTTGTAAATTAACTGGGCGCCTGATGGCGAACTGTAACATTCGCATGATCCATTTCAAATACATACACCAGCTTTACTATACACCGATACAGCTGCAAAGGTTTGGGTTGCGCGACAATGCAAATTGTGTGCGCTGTGGTCAGGCGGATGCAGATTTTATGCATCTAGCCTGGGGTTGCATGGGGTACACAACTTCTGGGTGAGGGTCATGCGCATACTTACAGCTGTAGTCATGGAAACTGTTGAGTGTGTTCCGGAGGTGAGTCTGTTGGGATGGGTACAGAAGATTAAGCCCTGCAATAGACGGCTCGTGACCCTCTCTACTTTGTTTGCTAAATGGGCCGTTGCACAATGTTGGGGAGCAAAAACTGTTCCAACTTTACAGAGGTGGATTCGCGATTTGATATATTGCAAGGATCAGCTGGGTATATATGCTGAAGAGCTGCATGAGGCCTCACGTCTAAAGGACTTGTGGGCCCCCTGACGGGGTATCTCCTTGGGAATCCTGACTTGCAGTGAGGCATTGTGTATCCTAGGCTGTCAGGTATGATAGGGCTATTAGACTAGGATGAGAGACTTGATTTCTTAAACGATGTACTGTCAGTAGATGTAGAATTCTGTGCAACCATGCCTGAGATCTGGGGGAAGTTTCGTGGTGGGTTGATTGTTGGGACAAACAGAGCTTGTGTGTGTATGGGTTTTATAGGCGCTCATATAGCCATAAGCACTAATTAGCCTTTCTAGATCAGAAACATTTTAACAACAACAGCGAGGCACCTAAACGCTATAGAAGCTAAGCCCTGTCGAAGCCGCAGGTTGCATGACCACGGCGAAACGCGTTGGCACAAGGGATTGGATTGATTTGAAAATAAAGACAAGAATTACCAGAGCTCTACTGTATTGCTAAATAATTCTGCTTTGTGTTTTCTGTGACTTTACACAATTGAGATTTTATTTCCGGTTGATTGTTGGGGTCCAATGTTTGCTTGAGTTGTGATTCCGAGGAAAAATGTCAGCTTGTATTACACTACTAAAGTCAATGCCTTGACTCCCCTGTGTTCGGGGTGATGTATGATCTCAATGAGCAAGCTTTTTAATAAACAGTAAAAAAAAAAAAAAATGTTAATTTACTAATAAATGGCCAGAAATGTTTTTAAAAATTGAAATATCCTATGGCAAACCATTTCGTTTGGTGGAGACAAGACAAAAGATCGAGCTTCCTGAGCAGAATGAATATTAAAATTTAATGAATGAAGGTCTTAAAAACATGCGCCTAGCCCTTTGAAGTTCCGGGCACACAAATAGCATGTGATTCAGATCCTGCATTTGTAAAAAACACAATTCACAGATTTTCTCCCCTCTAGGAATTTTTTCCCAAATGCCAGTCACTTCTCTCAAGGGCAACAGGTTGGTTCTCAAACGTAGTATCAACTTTCTAATCCCATGTGGGAAATTAGGGCTGAGGTCTACTCCCCACAACACTCCCACAAACCAACTCATTGCGGGCTTTAGATTGACTTAAGGCTGTGTCTCTCACAGTACTAATCGAGCTTACGGACTTCCTTAAGAATGACTTAAAAAAAGGGATTGGCATGGGTGAATCACAATTTGAACTGCGCACGAATGAATCATTTGCATAAGCAAATGATCTGAAAATAGCAGATTTAGCTTTTAGTTTAACAAAGATTTCCATTCTCAAAGCAGCCTTAAGGGTGCCTTCATCCTTCCAGAAGAGGGAGATACCCCACCTCAGGAACGCTGCCAAGGATGAAGTATATGAAGAGACTACATGGAATTCCGAGCGTAAAACACGTGGGGCGGCCAAAGAGTTTAAATTACAAATTTGAAGGAAAAACCAGCCTTCAGCCTGATCAAAAGTGAGCCGATAGTTCCTATCCAATACTTCTGCAGCGTACATTAATGAAGGGGGAATTTTAACCTTAAATACTGACAGAGCATGATTAAAATGGCGTCTCCCACAGGTTTTGTAAAATCTGTTTAAAGCTCCAGCCTGGGTGGCAGCCTTACCAACACACGGTTTAATATGCTCTGTGTCTCGCCTGTTTTTTGAGAAAACCTTCCCCAGATACAAGTCAACCGATTCAAGTTCTTCATGCTTTTACAACCACTTAAGCAGTTCTAAAGCAGAATGGAAACCCCCCGCTAGCATGTCCTCTTTCGGAGTGCTTAGTGTGACAGGAGAAGATAAAAAAGCCATAACAATAAAAGCCTTTGCACAATCAGGTTTCTTGTAAGCATATAAATCAGAGGATTTAAGGAATTTAAAAATTAAATTTTTCCTCTTTATAACCCAAGCCAGCCATAGTCCAAGACAGAAGTATCCCCTCCTGGCGACCTCAGAGGAGAGTTTCTCTCTACCTCCGGACAGTTGGTATTTAGGGCGTTTACTACCCATCTCCACTGGGCCAAATCATCTTCTATATCAGTTGCTTGACGGGCAACTAGGGGATATTGTTGGCGCTACCCAAAGGGTGCTCAAAGTCAGGGCCCATAGCATCTAACACCACAGAATTACCAGCCCTCAGCGCTTTTGGACGCTGAATTGTAAGATGCATGGTAAGATATTCCTCAAAGTCTGATACAGGCAGTATATCTAGTCCTCGTTTTAAAAAGTGCTCTCAATTCAGTAGAGCAAATTGGCCACTAACAGAGAGAAAGGTAACTCTGGAGTAGGAGAAATTCTCATGCTGAATAATATTCACATTTAAAATATCCCTGCTTTCTATCAACTTCAGCGCCTCTATTTCGGAAATAAGTTTGAGAATGAATCCTCTGTTTATCGGAGAGGATTCATTATCAAATAACCAAATGAGATCCACAATGCGCCACAATGTCTTTCTTTACAGCATCTCTTTAGGGGATCCATAAAGGCACCCTATCACCACGGTTGACCGCCTGTAACTCCTCATTGGACTTGATTTTTAGATGCGACATATTAGAAGAGGTTGGGACTTCTAACTTTCTATTATCCGATGCTATTGACCCTATAAGTATTATATTCGACCCCATCTGTAAGTTGCCCAGCATTTGAGGCCCCACCGCTAGGTTGCCATCTGCTCTGGACCATGTGTGGTGTATAGGAGCCCCACCTCCCAATAGCATTCCCCTTCCAGAAGGATCGCCCGCCTCACTAAGCTGGAGAGAATGAGGTACTTGAGGAGACTGAAGCAGAAGACTTAATGAAGTTGCTGCTGTTCAAGTAGCCCCCACGCTCTCAACAGGAGACGGATGCACAGTAATGGGATTCCTGGGTACACCCTCCTTAACTGGCAGTTTGGGACCACCCTCCTCTATTATAATATTGAAATTACTCTGGCAATCTGGGATCTGTGGAAAATACAATTTTGACACTTTTCGCTTAGGGAGTCGCTGTGTCTTTTTAGGTTTCTTTTTCATGTTTTCCCCTTTGAGGTTTGATGCAAGACCTCCCCTCTTCCCTGCTTTTGATCCTTTTTTTACTGACGGATAGGGGAGTTGGGCCTGTAAGGCGGAAGGGGTAGAGACCTCCCTCTCTGTCTCTCCCCTGTCTTTTCGCCAAACATAACCCCTAATTTTATCTTCTTTCTCAATGGCTCCGCTGACCCCTTTTTTTCCCTTAATGAACAAAGGAAATGGTTTTAGTTTGACATTTCTAAAAGGGGAACCCACTTCAGCCTCCCCAAAAAGTGAGCTTAAACAAAGCTCTTAATTTTCAAGATTACATACAGGTTCAATGAAGGACAATGGGAAAGAGGAGTTCCTTCTTGCACAGACATCTCTCTGTTCTCCCCTGGGAACGAGTGAAACAGGCCTAACATCAGTCTGTTCTTCCAATTGCACAGGTATATTAGGAGAGGGTGTAATACTGTCCACTTTTTTTTTACATTTTGCACTTTGAACAACATTACAGAGATCATTTGCAGCATATGATCCGAGCTTAATACAGATTTCTCAAGTAAAGACAAAATGGAACTAAATAGTCTTTCAATACAGACAAAATATTCCAAAGGCACCCCATCCCACATTACCCAGCTTCGGTTGTGAACAAGGCAGGGATACATCATGAACATCATAAACAGACTCCAAAGAATTATCGTTCAGGTGACTTGTACTACAATATAATAGAGGCGAAGAGAGACACCTATGGGAGGAGCTTACCGGAGTGTTCCCCCTAAATCTACTCATTGGATAACCGTCCTTCACGGCATGATCGCAAGGGGCTCCCGAGCTCCTTGTTTGTGCTTCAATATCAATGTCTGGGAGTGTAAAGCCTTCCTTTGGATTACATTTTTCACAAACTGAGGCCTTTTCTACTATCGCAGAGATATCCCTCCCGGCGTCCTCTCCGATTCCTCTGGCACACCATAGCGCACCCTCATTACTGACATCAGTAACGCAATTAAATACACTACTGACTTCTAATAGTCAGTTGTTACTTTTTGTGGTGCTGTGCTCTGTTTTCGCATTATTCAAATTGATGTGTATGGAGGAAGTTCTCTCTGCAGTAAGTGACACTGTGGATGGCACAGTGTTGGCATTGAGCACACCAGATTATGTATGGGTATTTTCTTCTGCAAACTACAACAGAGGTGCTGACTGGTCTTTTTGTAACCACTGCCATAACTTACATATAGTACACACACACACACACACACACACATTATATATATATACACACACACACACACATATAAACTATGCGCAACAGCAAAGAAATGCAGGGGCACTAAAAACAAACAAGAAATACCTACTGAACAAGGATGCGCATAATTAATAAGAAATAGTCAAATTACTTGTTCCAGAAATGTAGTAAGCTGTGCACATCAGCGAAGATAACTGCGTGGAATTGCAAAAGAAGTACAGGGGTAAGCTGTGCGCATCAGCGTGGATCCACACATGTGAAGGAAAGAAGTAAGCGTTGCTAGATTACTTCAAACAAATTGTTGATAATGGCTGCCCGCATCGTGTTGACGCATAGTAGAAGAGCTGTGCGTATCAGCGTGATGAGCAATAATGCTGTTACTATGGAAACAGCTGATAAGCCAGTGCAGCCAATAAGACAGGCAATTATTTAGGGTGTGCCTGTCACTGTGAAAAAAATATAGCTTCAAGATGGCCGCTGCACGGCATCTTGACCACAGACTTAATCCTGCATTCCAGAACTGCTGACGTAGGAGCAAAGTGCACATAGCTGCGTTAACACCTGCTGCCGCACATGCTATATCGCGGTCCTTCCGCACAAGCTCAAGGATGCACCGCCAAATCTTGCTGAGGTCCCAAATGGCTGACAGAGGTTCCAGTATAAAAATGTGTACACGTTTTCAAAGTTTAGCAATGTTAATGTTATGTTAATGTTAACTGCATTTATAAAGCGCTGCTGTTACCAAGAAGGTGTCCTGGCGCTGGGGTGAAGAGCCTACTGACGAACATTAGGAGGATGGATTATATACTAAAGGCAAACCTAATTGGTAAAAAGCCATGTTTTTAAGGCCTGTCTGAATGCCATCAGGTTGGTCTGATGTCTTAGATGAGGAAGGAGGGAATTCCAAGCTGTGGCTGCGTTAGCAATAAAGCTTCTGCCGCCCCAGTTGGCTTTCTTCGTGTGAGGTGTAACCACCAATTTGGCATCCGACGAGCGAAGAGTTCTTTTAGGTGAGTACCAATGGAAATGTTTTAGGAGTTTTGGACCTATTCCATGCAGAGCTTTGAAAACCACACACAGGTCCTTAAACTTGGTACGCTTCCTCATCTGCAGCCAATGTAGCCTTCTGATTGCACCTGTGATAGATGCATATTTAGGTGTTCCAGCAAGAAGTCTGGCGGCTGCGTTCTGGAGAATCTGTAACTTATTCATTAGGCCTTCTTGTAGCTTGAGGTAGAGACTGTTGCAATAGTCTAATTCAGACATTACCAGTGCAGTTACCACAGTTTGTTGTGCTTCTTTAGGAATTAATGGCATAATTTTTTTGCATGCTCTGAGGGTGAATGAGGTAGAAGATGCTACTGAGTTCACCTGGTCCCTGAAGCTAAGGGTGTCACTGAGCCAGATTCCCAGGTTTTTCACCTTCCTGGTCGGGACTGGTAGTGGTCCTAGTGAGTTCGGCCACCAATCGGGTGTCCAGAAAGCAGGGTTGTTCCCGAATAGCACGACCTCGACTGGAATTTAGCTTCAAGCAGTTTTGTGCCATCCAGTTTCCTATCGCATACATGCAGTCATGAAATTTAGCCGCGGTGTCTTGAGGTCTTTCAGGTTGAATGGTTACTACGATTTGAGTGTCGTCCGCGTATGATGTTATATTAAAACCGTAGGATTCAATGAGGGGCGCAAGAGAGGACACAAACGTTAAAAAGTGTCGGGCTCAATGAAGACCCCTGCGGGTCTCCGCATGGCAGTGAGAAGGCGTCCATCTCCAATCTGTCTAGTTTAACAGTTTGGGTTCTTTTCAGGAGAAAGGATTTTAAAAGTTTTTGGGCATTGCCCCTAACTCCTATCTCATCTAATCGGTCCACCAGAACTGCATGGTGGACTGTATCAAATGCCGCCGATAGGTCCAACATGAGGGCGGCCCTGCCTCCTCTATCCAAAGTGGTTCTTATTTCCTCCGTGGATTTGATAAGAGCCGTTTCTGTGCTGTGGCCCTCTCTAAATAAGTATTGAGTGGGATCAAGTGCCTGAGTGCAATTAGGAAACTGATTAAGTTGCTTATTCATATTTTTCTCAATCAATTTTGCAGGGAGAGGAAGTCTGGATATGGACCTAAAGTTGTTTGGGTCGTTGGAATCCAGTTTAGGTTTTTTCAGTAGCGGCAGAATAGAGGCCTGTTTCCTTTCCCTAGGAAAGTAGCCTTCTTTATACATGAGGTTAAAGATGGAAGTAAGTTTGCATGCCACAGTATGATCAGCCAGTTTTAATACCTCTATCGGGCATGGGTCGTAAGGGGAATCAGATTTGGTTTTAACCAAAAGATTGTAGGTGTCCTTCGGAGAGAGGGCTAAATCCGGTAAGTCTAAGATTCGATTTTGTATTTGAGCCTGTGCTAGTGCAAGTAGCTGGATCGGCTGTCATTCCCTTGGGTGAATCTGAAAATGTTGAAAAGATGACGTTAACTTTGTCATAAAAAAACTTGCCTATTTTATTGCATAAGTCTTGGCTTGCTAGAATTACTGGGACTCTGGGGTGGGCCAAGGAGTTTACAGTTTTGAAGATAGTTTTAGGTGAGTTTTTATGTCCATATAGTATTTTTGTTTAGTATTTTGCAACATCTGTTTATATTGAACTAGACTTACTTTAGATTCCTTTTTGTCTTTGTCCTTATATCCCTTTCTCCAATTTCTTTCAAGATGTTTACATATAAGTTTCTGGTCTTTGAGTTCCTGTGAGTACCAAGGGGCAGAAATCTTGTTCTATGGAGGCGAACTTATTTTGAGGGGGCTAACTTCTTCCCTGCCTCTTCTAACCATTTTGAGTAGGCTTTGGTGGCGTTGTCACGGTTTGTTAATGTTAATAGGTATTTGTACGCGCTCGTACGCCCGGGGGCTTCATGGCGCTGTAGGAAGAAGGAGCTAGCGCAGGGTCACAGGGGAGGGGGAGCAGCTCAACAGTGCGCCTGAGTGAAAAGCCAGGTTTTCAAGGAATGTCTAAAACTGAGGATGTTGTCATTCAGTTTTAGATGGAGGGGAAGGGAGTTCCAAAAACCAGCTGCAAGAAGGTCAAAGCAGCTGCCTCCAAGACGCTTCCTCTTGTAAGATGGAACGTCAGAAGAGATTTATGAATAGAACGGAGATTGTGTGAGGGAGTATATCTCTTAAACATGTCTCTGATGAAAAGAGGGCCAGAGTCATGCAGAGATTTGAATACAATGCACCCTGTTTTAAACGCCACACGCTGCTCCACAGGCAGCCAGTGTAGCTGTTTCAGGCCGGATCTTACAGACTGCCTCTTCGAGAGGTTCAGGAGGAGTCTGGCGGCCTGATTCTGAACCAGCTGAAGGCGTTTGAGCTCTCCAGCTTGAATGCCAAGGTAAAGACTGTTGGAGAAGTCAAGTCTGGACAGAACCAGGGAGATGACTATCTGAGTGAGAGCGGCCGAGGAGAAGAAGCTGGCAATTTTCTTGATTTTCTTCAGCTGGAAGAAACTAGCTGAGACAACTGCTCCGACTTGTTTTTTAAGGGAGAGGTCTTCGCTGATATGTATTCCCAGACTCTTGACCGAACATGACTTAGATGGAGGAGTTCCCATACAGGAAGGCCAGAAGCTGGGGTTCCAGCTGAGGGCGCTCAGTCCCGGCAAGACCAATTCGGTCTTGCCAGGGTTAAGCTTCAGATGACTGCAGCTCATCCATTTTAAAATGTGGGACATAGTGTTTTGAAATTCAACCACAGCATCCTTGGTGTTTAGAGGGAAAATCAACTGCAGATCGTCTGCATAGTTGAATATCGTTACTTTGGCCCTCCTAAGGGAGTGCAAAAGGGGGCGTAGATATAAATTAAAAAGCAGGGGTGATAACGAAGAGCCCTGCGGGACTCCACAAGTAGAAGAAATGGTGGGGGCAGTGAAAGGTCCTAGTCTGACAGCCTGAGTGCGCCCAGTAATAAATGAGCGGATCCAGCTCAATGCCATGCCCCTGAGACCTGCCTGCTCGACACGGTCGACCAAGATGTTATAGTCGACCGTGTCGAAAGCGGCTGAGAGGTCCAGCAGCACCAGAGCCTGATGTATTCCCTCATCCGCATTCCGTCTCAGAGTATTCTGCACCGAGAGGATGACCGCCTCGGTGGAATGACATGGGCGGAAACCAGCCTGATTCGGTGCAAAATACTCTGATTCTTCCAAAAACTTGGAGATGCTGTTACAGACATGAGCCTCCAAAAGTTTGGCACAGTAAGGCAGCAGGGATATGGGCCTATAATTTTGCAGGTCCTGCGGATTAGCACCTACTTTTTTTAACAATGGAATAAGAAGGGCTTTTTTAAAATTTTCAGGGACTTTACCCTGAGAGAGCGTGCCATTCAGTAAAGAGAGTATACCCTCCGGAATACTGGCTCCCACTTCTTTCAGGATAAAAGGGGGGCAGATGTCGTCAGGAGAACCTGATGTAACTTTGGCGAGGAGTTTGAGCAGCGTGGTGCTGTCAACAGGGGGAAGCGAACTCAAGGTCGCAGTGTTGTGAAAATTGTCAGTTAGTAAAAGCGGGGACTGAGTAATAGGGATGCTTTGTTTGATAGCACTGATTTTATCCGAAAAAAAAGAATTTAGCGAGTTACACAGCTCCTGAGTAGGAGCTACCGGGAGAGACGTTCTATCACTAGCACTCAAGTTCTCAACGATGTTAAACAACTCTTTGGATTTGTTGTGAGCATTAAGGATCTTTTTAGAGAAGTAGTCAGTTTTATGTTCCTGAAGCAGTTTTTGGTAATCCTTTCGTGTTTTGCAATAGTTAACTCTGTCTATTTCTAAATAGTCTGTTCGCCACTTGCGCTCCATCTGACGAACTCCAAGTTTAAGACTTTTCAAAAGAGGTGTAAACCACCTATGAGCGTCATTGGGGCGAGAGCGGGAAAAGTTGGTGCAAGGAGCATAGACATCGGCTGCCTGAAGTAGCCACCTCGAAAATGCTGCTTCCATTTCTTCAGTGTCCTGATCTAAAAGAGGACAAGAAGATCTTAAAGTGCCAATAAAAGCCGAGGTATCAACATTCTTCCAGATTCTAGTTTTGCCTCCTGTCTGAGTAGGAGGTTTCCTGTTATTTTCAAAGGTCAAGGTGAATTTGATCATGAAGTGATCCGACCAGATACAAGGCAAGATGGAGTTAATGGCCAGAGGGATGTTCTGAGACCAAATTTGGTCAAGGCTATGACCTTTTATATGAGTAGGGAGGTGGATCTGCTGAGTGAGGTTCATATCTAGAAGGACATCTTTCAGTGCAGCTGCCTGGGTACCTAACTCCGCCGAGTCCAACCAAAGATTAAGATCACCTAGCAGCACTATTTTTTTTATGTGAAATTATTAAGGGGGCAAGCTGTTCTGCTAAAGCAGCCGCAAAACTGGGCATATTTTGAGGGGGGCGGTAAATGAGGATCATAAGTAGAGTGCCGCAATTGTTATCCAGTTTGATGATCAGGTTATCTGAACATATAAGGTTCAAAGATGGTAGAAGGGAGACATTATGAGACTTGCGTTTGATCGCGGCGACCCCCCCGCCCCTTTTGTCAGCGGGTCTATCCACATGCAGAATGTAATAATCTGAAGGGACCGCTGCCAAAATATCGGGTAGGGAGTCAGCATTCAGCCAAGTCTCAGTAAGGAATAAAATATCAGGCTGCTCAGTTTGAAGAAAAAGAAAAATGTCCAAATGGTGCTTAACCATGGACCTGGTGTTGAGGTATGAGCATTTGAGGATAGTTTTAGGGTTAGAAGGGGGTGGAAAACAATCGGGGAGGCTAGGCAGTGGAGTTTTAGCGATGGTAAACTCTGGTCTCAGGATACCATAGGTGGCAGCACGTTTCAAAACATAAGCAGGGAGGACGGATCCCATGCTAGTAGAGGGTCTAAGTGACAATAACTCAGTTGAGGAGTATTTCCGTATTTGACCAGGGGTTGTGGCCCCGCGCCCCGTCCGGCCGCGGACGGGCGCAGACGGGCTTGACTTTGGCTCGACTTCGGCGCACCCGCTGCGCCAGCCCGCTGCGCCGTTTGGTTGGATGACACATGATATAGGGAGGAGGAGGGTGGGAGGCCGGCCCGACTTGAGCGCTGACCTCGCCTTCCTCACCCAAGATGGCGCCCTCCGCCGAGTGAAATATCAAACAAAGCGGGTTGAGGCTCAAAATATCAGAGGTAAGGGTGTATAGAGTGTCAGTGTGCCTGCCAATTCAATTCCCCTTTCTAAAACAGCCCCCAGAATATAAATGCGATAAAATTCATAAAACACTTAAAAGCGCTCCAAATTAATTTTTTAAAAGGCTATAAGCAGTGCGCAAAGGTTCGTGCTTTCTCCTATCTCCTCAGCAGCTCGCAGCCCCAGTACCCTCGCTAGGGAGAGCTACTGTAGGGCGATGGGGAGTCGGTAGTTATAAGAAGGTTGTCTAAATCCTCCCCTACTATACTTTTCCAGGCTCTAGATTCAATGTATTTATTAGAGGGTTTAGTGCCTGACCGAATGGGAGGGCACTAGGAGGCTATGCATAATACTCCCAGACTGCTCTCTGATTTGATGCAAATATTTGCAGAAGCTTGATAGCAAGACTGGTGATTCTTTGCTTTCAAAATAAAATGTTGATTAAAAAAATGAAAGCAGGAAAAAAACATTTTGCTAAACAACTGTAAATTTTCAGGTACCATTTCTTTGCAGCATCATTTAGTAATGTGTTGATGCATGCTAGTATTTCCCAAAAATATTCATAATGGAAAATCAGTGTAAATAGTAAGATTATGGGAAACAAAAATAACCAAGCATTGGCAAAGCCAGTAGGTCTGAAATTGGTGGTCAGCTTTTTAGTTTTTTCAATGTGTGACTTGTTTTGGCATGGTTTTTGTAAAACCTTATTGGTGTGGGAGCTGCCAGGCCCTCACCATTATAACAAACATTGGCAAAAGCAAAAATTGTTTTTGGTCTTAAAAAGCACACACTGCCACAGTAGTTGCTGGCACTGAACAAAACTATTTTGGATCCCGATATGCTCCTTGTGAAAGAGCAGAATGCTGTCACTCACAAGGGAGAGGGAATTTTAATAAACGCAAAAAGTCATGGTCAACGCCAGACCAAATTAGGGCCCAATTATTAAAGAAAGTCTCAAAAGTGCACCCATGGTATATGTCCTTGCATTAAGTGAAGCTATACAGCTTTCGAGAATTCCCAAGAATTTACAGTAGTAGGACAAGAAATAGTACTCCTAAAAAATATATGTGATCTGCATTTTACCATGAGCAAACGTGCATGTGTAGATTTGCTCATGCGAAAATATGAGTGTTTCCAAGTTCACTTTCCCTCCAGCCACTTTTTCCCCCAACTCTGGAGATGATTTACGTCTGCAATTCTCATGAGTAAATTTCCAACATTTCTCAGTATGGCAAAAGATTAGAGAAGCGTTGTTGAAAACCCTTAAAACATACAAGCTAGTACGTTTGCAATGACTCATATGGGCATTCTAACCCTGGAACTATTGCTTATCAGCCCCAGTATGTAGAGCTACGGAAACGTGGCAACATAAGGGAATTGTAAGTATTTGAACCCTACTATGGTATGAGACCTGGCATAATCAGAGAGGCTATATCAGAGCTATGAGTAAATAATGAGACTGCGGCCATAATTTTTCACTGCACTACAAAGGGACAAGTGGATTTTGTTATAGGACAAGTAGATTTATGAAGCAACCTGCCTCATGGACAAGTAGATATTTTATTAAATTATACACCCCTGGACCTGCAGGTATAGTAAATTGAATAATCTACTTGACCTAACAGTAATGTAACTGACCCATAAACTGGTCTCAACTTGTGTGAACATACGCAAATATTTTATGGAGCTACCGTTTTCTTCATCATCACATACGAGAGCACCTTCAAATATGCGAGTTCAGCATTTCTGTTGTACACTTTTTTTGTAATAGACAATGTTTACTCCGTGTATAATAAGAATCTAGGTCACATATAAGGTACACATAACCCCTGACTTGCCTCTTACTTCCGGGGGCAGGAATACATCTTAGTTCATGTTTAAAAGCTCACCTTTAATAAATGTATTACTAAAGCATGATGTGGTAGTGCTCTGTCATTTGCAGACAGCACATTTTCCACTGAAATGGGCACAATCCTCTTATCATTTCCACACTGACAATGGCAGACATAAATCTTCTTCCAGAGTTGGGGAAAAAAGTGGTTGGAGGGAAAGTGAAAACTGAGCAAATCTACACATGCATATTTGCTCACGGTAAAACGCAGTTCACAAATATTTTCAAGGAGTACCACTGCTTGTCCTAATTCTGTAAATTCGTGGGAATTCACGAAAGCTGAATGGCTGAACTTCATGCAAGAACATATACCATGGGTGCACTTTTGACTTTATTTAATAATTGGGCCCCTAATTTGGTCTGGCATAGACCATGACCTTTTGTATTTATTAAAATGCTGTCTCTATCAACTTACTTCACTGTGAGTGACAGCATTCTGCTCTTTTATAAGAAACATATCGGAACACAAATTAGTTTTCTTCAGTGTCAGTAACTACTGTGGTAGTGTGTACTTTTTGAGGGCAAAAAAACTGTTTTTGCTTTTGCCAATGTTTGTTATAATAGTGAGGGCCTGGCAGCTCCCACACCAATAAGGTTTGTTGGTGGACATTTAGGCCTCTGTTCATGAATACCCTTTCTGGAGGTAACTGGCTGCATTTTATTATCAGTTAGGCAAATCAAAACTCATAAAAAAAAACTAAATAACGTATAAGTAACATAAATCACTCATCATAAAGCCATACTCATTCTTAAGAACCAGAACTCAATGTCACCACTTATTGGCGGAAATTCAGTCATCACACGGTATTTGACTGTATTGTGGGTTGAGCACAGTAGCTTCTAGGCTTCCCTTGCTACTGATGTCGGACTTCGTAGACTCTTCAGGTCATGGCCGGGCCACAAGTGCCATGTCTGCTTTGAGACTACCCCATTGCCTCCTCGAGCCCCAGAACTGCTAAGGTGGTTCCGGAGTCTCCAAGCACATTAGGCAGCCTCCGAGGGCTGGCTGCTCCGGTAAGGCCAGCAATCCATCCTTAAACAGCAGGGCAACAACGAGGGCTTCAAGTAGCAAATTTCGTAGAGCATCTATGCCCAATGCTGCAAAGAACTATCTGGCCTACTTACATTTATAATTTGGGCATAGTTTACAGGATGGATTTTCAATGTATCTTAACATCTTAAACGGAGTGCTGACAACAGAAGTACTGTTACTTAACGAACCAATTTAATCCAACCACAGTAGAAATTGTAAGCATGTGTCAGTATAGGACTGATTACCACATCCAGTTGCTGTAGATTTCAAGAATGCTTTATCTTTAGCACTCATTACTTTAAGCAGCAGCATTCTGCAGATGTAAGACTGAAGCGTATATGTGCTTTTTAGAATCATTGTCATATGGTACAACATCTCCTACCTCTCTCACTGACACTATCCCCGTGTTCTTTTACCACAGCGAACAGGTTAACGCTATCTGCCACACCTACCACTGCCAGTTTGCGCTCCTTTTTTGTAGGCAACACAGGACTAGTCGCACACACCCCTCTCTTTAGGCCACACGCCCACTTACGCACGCACACCTATCCTAAAGGCCGCACACTCCACACCTTAGCGCCCCCTCAGGTCACAACTGGCTTCCTACATGCAACGAATGGCCTGTGGCACCCCGGAGACCTCCCATTAACCAACGCGCTTCCTACTACCCCAAAAGGTACACTTACCAGCGGCCGCCTCCCTCAGACGGTGACTCAGGCCCCTTCACCCGCCGCCGTTTCCGCGTGCAGAGACCCTACCTCAGCCAATCCACGCCTTGCCCACGAAAGAATGCACGGAGAACCACCAATGATAATCTAGGAGTACCACAACCTGCCAATGGCTGTCCCGCCAGCTGTGAAAGGTCAACCAATCGGCGGCTGTGGAATTCGCCCCGCCTTTCTACTACAACCTCTGTAAAGCGTAGCCCGTGAGCGCGCGAGATGGTGGGTGTGGCACGAGAACGTTTAACAACAGATCGAGCTGCGCAACTTGTGCAGTTTAGGGCGTGCAACCTCTTGATGCGTAGAAGAGTACTGCAGAACAGACCAATCGGAAATCACAGCGCGTCCCTGAGGAGCCAATCCGTTTGCAGAAAGAGGCGCTAAGGGTGTGTTGGGCCCACGTGATAGAAGAAACAGAAAAAGGCTCAAGGTAGTGATATTATGAAGCGCCAGACATTTTCAGACGGGAGGATTCCTTCTGAGATCACCGTGTTTGCGTGACTGATTTGTCTTGGTCGTATCCTTGTCTAAGATGGCGGCCACGCGAGTTCTTGTTTGACAGACGAGTGACGCTTTCATCACACTGTATTAACTAAAACTTGCCAATTTAGGAACATGGGAATAAGGTTCGAGTCTTGGAGTCGGTTTAACATTGCGTGGTTCTGGACAAATCGCGTTAATCTCCCGTATCTAAAACATGAATGCGACCTTTTGTAATGTAGCTGGTGTTCATTTAAACCGCTCTAAGTAAAACGGTGAATCATCAGGGATAGTAAGAACCACATAAACGCAATCAGGGCTTTAAGTGGGATGAAAATATTGTGTGGGTTTCTCAAAGGGGCGTGGCAAGTGAAATTAGGGGCGAGGCTTTAAAACACACGCTAAAAATCTGTGTTTAGTATAGTGTGCCGCCCGACTTGTATTTTGCTGTTTCTGTCATTGCATCCAGATATGTGATACAAGTAACATCATACCTACAACAATTAAGGACTATTGGCTTTGTCAATGGTTATTAGTTGCCTAAGATAAATAAGCTGCAACTATGGATTTATTACATATAATATTGAAAAAGCTTCCAATTAAAGCCCTGGTGACCCTACCACAATGTTGCTGCATTTGCATTTCAGAAAGAGAAAGGAAATCCAGAAAGAAAATGCTCTCTAAAGGAATTCCCTTCCCCTACAACGCTCACCTGGCATGACGCTCATGTTGTAACTTCTCCACTAGTGAGAAGTGAGCAGTGTGGGCAGCGCACATGGATGTGCTTGCTGTCTCGAAACGGGTCTCTATCGGGATGTTTTGCGCCCTGGCACTTTTTTTCCAGACTGCAGTGACTCCGGAAGAAAAACGGACCGCCTGGCCAGGGCTCAAAACAGTGCCCGATAGAGACCCGTTTCGAGGCCCCATTAAAAAACTGCCTGAGCTCCGACCCATTGAGACCCGGCTCACTTAAGGCCCTGAACGCAATACAAATTACCCAGGCGATACTGTTAACAATAGCTTAAGTTTTCATGAAGTACCACCTGTGCTTTGGGAGTGCAAAGTGATGCTACTGATGGAAAATTGTGAATAATTAAAATTGTGAACTCGAAACAGCGCAGCTTGTTAGCCAAATTGTCATCAAACCCTCAAACTGCATTCTGAGTAAAGCAAAATCTGAAGGATCACGAAGAATCATTATAGATAATGGGGTAACCCAATAAGTCAAACCGGACCTGGGTACAAAACGAGAATTCAAAGATAGTCCTTGACTAATTTGTAGAAGTAAATTCAAATTTGAGACAATCTTGTGTTGTGTGAGATAGGAAAGCGTGTACTGTATACAAAGGATGGCCACCCAACCGCCGACAAGGCATGTATGAACTGTACTCGTCTAGAACGGCGGCTTTCCTTATTTTAGAGCTACACTTCGGTCTTGTTAAATTCAGGACAAGAGTCACCCTTGACTCTCCCATGACACTTGTATATATTGCACCTTCTTGCCAGCCATCCGGCTGACATTTCATCCACTTTTAATTTACAGAGGAGTGATCAAGTCACATTCCGACTACGATTTATTCCGAATGGGGCTGGAACCCTTGAACACCCCACTTTTTCATGGAGTTTGGCGATATTGAGCCATGCTTTTCGGCAATTTGACATCACACCTGAGTAGCCAGGCTTGGCATCAGGAATAGGTCAGTGTCCTTTAGATCTTTCACTACATTCTGACCCCACACACAGCGCCTCCTCTAATTAACATTTTTACCCCTAGTTTGCCCTATCCCGTCCTGATGAAGACTCGCAGCTGAGGCCCAAACTTCCCTCCATGCATCAGTTGGGTCGAAACGTCGACGCCCTCCATTTCAGAAGACCTGTACTCGTGTCCCACCTACCGTACACTAGAAATTGCATTTGGTGCAAGAGTAATTTACAGATTACATGTAAATAAGTGTTTTACTTCGGACAGGTATTCCGATACTGGTTTTGATTACCAGTAATGTTTGAAAGAATCCAATTGTACTCATCTGTATCACCATGATTTATCCTTTCACTACCCAGCACTACCACTTCCCTTAAACCTTCCCTCTTTCCTGCGCGCAACCTATTGCTTATACAACTACTTGTTTTGAATTCAATAAATGTATTTCAACTATTATTGGCTTTAGTGGCGCTTTTCTGTGTGGTTTTGCATTGCATGCATTTTGTAATTACAGTATGGGTTACATACATGAGAATTGTTCAGGAGGTATGTAGTACCAGTGTTGTAGTATCTCACACAACACATGATTGTCTCAAATTAGAATGTATTTCTACAAATTTGTCACGGATCACGAAGAATGCTTACTTGACTACTCCACACCTGCCCGCTACCTTGAAACAATATCATAGATCCTCAATTGAGGCGTACTGTATAACAGTATTTTCCTGTGCAATAAAATCACTTATTGACACTACCACTAGCCAAGATTAATGGACGGGTTCAGCGTGCAACCTCACGTTAAATAATCATGTCAGGGTGAATTCGACAAGATTTGGGGAACAATGCAGGGAGACATAAAGAAGGTGTCAGGAGATACTGGAGGGAAGGTAAAGTGTTGCTCCTTCTCAAATGTATTACTGGGAATGTCACCTTACATACTGTGCATGCTAGTTGGCCAAAGCCAACCATTGTTGCGTTGAAAAATGTAAAAGCATCGTGCGAGTGGCCTACTGTGCTTGTTTTTCATTTGAACGGAATTGTTGTGAATCTGAACAACTGCTTAATAAAAAGATTTATTTAAAAAAACAATCATGTCATTAGCACTCCAAAGGGTAGGACAAGGAGCTTTGAAGTCCCAGTACAGACTTTGGTACATCCCAATGGATGAGCTTCTAGCGCATTTAGAACAAGTTCAATATTCAGGACTGAAAGATTCTCAATAAGAATTACAGACACAAGTTAAAGTTTTGTAAGTTTATAATAGAAATTAATTGACAATATACAGGAAATACGCACTCTAAGGGTTTAGAAGCAAAGCAATACAATTCATAAGTACAAGAACGTAGTAAAGTTCTATATAAAACCAGGCATAGATTTGCCTTCTAAAGTTTGGGAATAGGAGTTCTGGGGTACAGTGGAACATACGTCCTTTATAGGACTACGGACAATGACTTTCATGCAGTTCTACATAGAGGCACTGTTCTCAGTGTTCACCAATGAAGAACAAGCAAGGAGGAACATTTTACTACATTTGAGAATTCTCTCACAGTGGTATTGAATTGGGTTTTGTTCTCCCAGTTTCTTTAAGCATGCTAGTAGATACATTGTACAGCGATAGCATGGGACAGTTGGTATGCCCCTGATTAGAAACAGTGTGGGTGAAGTCTCAGGGAACATTCTCACTTTATTAGTGTAAAGCTTGCAATTCTTTATTTAGAGCAGAGAAACAACAGTAGTCGTCATGTGGTGTGTTACGATGATAGCTGGAAAATGAATGAAGGACAGTGTAAACACAGCTTGTTAGCGTAAGGTTAGTTTCTAGTGCATTAAAAGAAAAACGTCTCTCACAACGGTGATGCAGCCTGTTCTAGCTTTCTTCCTTTTTCGGCATTGCCCCAAAGGAGATATTAAATAGGGCAGTGGCCATGAAAGAAAAGTACCAGCCACCTGCCCCTCCTCAGCTTGCCTTGCACATCATAAAATAAATCTTGCTGATCTTAAATTGTTTCCCAATCTTGGAACCATAGGTCCCTGATAACCCAATCTAAATCTGGCCAGCCAGAAACATTCTTCCCACATTAACGAGGATAGGCACCTTTTGGCATAGTCTTTGTTGGCTGCCCTTTCCTCTAGCTGTCTGCCATTGTCCATATGTAGACAGATGGCTAAAGCATTGCATGACCCTGTGTTTCCTCCCCTTATTTAGAACATTTGTGTTTAGAAACAAGACATTGCCCTGGAACAAAAACCCCTGTTGAAACTCCAGCATGCACCAACCACTCTTTCTCTTCTCGTACTAGCATACATGCCAGCATTTGTAAATATGAGAGAGATTTTTATATAATCTTAGGTCTTTATTTTCCTCTTTGACTTGCATCGAGGGGAGGGAGTTTTAGGTGGTAAAAAACTTGAACATAGTCAGTTGACTGTGTTCAAGTGTGGGCGCAAATTCCACAGTTAATAATTCTGCATCTTAATTAACACTAAAGAGTCGAAAATGCAATGTTTTTGTTGTGCTCTATGAAATGTGAATATTTAGTTTGACAAGAGTGAGGATTTTGGCCTACTCGTATTTTCAGTTAGCGCATTTTAAATGTTTCATGGTTACCCCCACTTTATGCTGGTGTCATTCTCTTTTCTGACTAGTCTGACTGGGATCCTGCCAATAAGGACCCCAGTCTCTGTGCTTCCCCCATAATTTGGACCATAGTGAGTACTTAGGTACCCCCAGAGTGGGTACTGATGTACGCTTGTAAGTCCCTAGCATATGGTACTAGGTACCCAGGGCATAGGTACACCAGGGGTCCCCCATGGGCTGTAGCATGTATTATGCCACCCATTCAAGACTACTCAAATTGTGACTACCAGCCTGCCATTGCAGCCTGTGAAAGCTAGCACCACTTACGACAGATATACGTTTTTCTTATATCTGAGGTGACTACACTTAAAAACTATAAGTCACCCCTAAGGCAGGCCTTTCAATCCTGAAGGCATGGTGCTGGGATATAAGTAGGAGGGTACCCCGGCATGGGCAGAACACCCCTACAAATGCCAGAGTCCATTCTCCAGGCGTTGTAAGTGCATCAGCCATTACGGTATATAGAGTGGCCATGCGTCATTACGGGATGGCTAACTAAACTGGCTGAAATGAAAGCTGTCATGTTTGGTATCAAACATGTTGGAATCATATCCCAACATCGTAAACAGTGTTGGAGGTATAATTCCATGCACTGTGGGGCTCCTCCGGGAAGCTCTTCGAGCTCCTGGTACCAGTCTTCCAGAGTCTGACCGCAAGCTATGGGTGTTGCCGACCACAGACACAATTCGGCCCTCCTGCTGCTGAGCCAAGCTCAAGCAGGGGAAGGTAGGACAATAGGTTTCCTGTCGATTCATCAATTTGACAAGCATAAATGAAGAGAGACACCATTGCACATTGAAATGATAAGTATGATTGTGTTAAGGTGTCAAGGAGTCGATGACATTTCAATCCCATACATTGATTTGCAGGATCATCATCAGAACCTTAAGTTACATGCCTGAGTGAATGCAAACTGCAAGGTAGATTAGGCCTGTAGTGGACCAGTGAATGGAATTGCGAACTAGCTGTCCAGCTTATTGTTAGAACCGAGAGTCCCTAGTTGGGGATGTATGACACTACAACGCATGCTTTTACCACGCATGCTGTTACAACGCAGTTTTTACAACGCATGCTGTTACAACGCATAGCGTTTTGGGGTGCTGGATAGTGAATAGTTTAATTTACTATTCCAACTCCAGTCCCCGTGGATAGTAGGGAAGGTGTTGGATAGTAAATTAAATCTATTCCCTATCCTAGAGCGCCCCCCAGTGCAATGCGTTGTAATGGTTTTCGTTGTAAAACCTGCGTTGTAATAGCACTTTGTTGTAAAAGTTTCGTTGTAAAGGATGTTTCCCCCTAGTTGGCTGAGGTAGGTACTTTAGGCCAAGTAGGGTCCCTCGCTTCCACGTCAGGGAAAGGAAGGACACCTTCTCAGATAACCCCTGCTCACACCTGTGGTAGCTTGGCATGAGCATCCAGGCTTATCTTCAAGGCAAATGTGTAAAGTAGTTGCAATCACGCTCCCAGTGAACCAATGGTGACACCACACAAGGACTCCACACGAGTTTTATATAAAAACAAGTATAAGTTTATATAAAAAGATATACGATGAGACCACACAATAAAAATCCAACATATGCGTATTTGTAATATACCTCCTGGCCAGTTATTTGGTCAGCCAGCTCTTGTAAGTTCTGGCGGTATTAATGAGCAATTCTAGGTGATCCTAAGCAGTCCTAATGCAAGGCTATGCAGTTCGTAATGCTAGAATCAGGCACTTAGCAATGTAATGTAAGGGACACTTTTATAGCGCGGCTGCCACCCAACGAGTATCCTGGCGCTGAGATTACAAAAAAACACTCTGTGTAACTGAGTTTAAAAAACAGGGCTGGAGATTAATCTCTGGGAAAGAGTCTAGTTTTCAATTCCTTCCTGAAGTGTGACAGAGTGTTAAATTATCTAAGCTCAGTTGGCAATGTATTCCAGAGTCAGGAAGCTACAAAATTAAATGATCTGCCACCCATTCGAACTTTGTTAACATGTGGAATGTATATCAGGCTGTCTGAGGAGGAATGCAGGCTTCTAGCTAGAGAATACCATAGGAATTTCCTTTGTAAAAGCTTAGGCCCCATTTTATGTACTGGCCTATAAACAATACAGAGTGCATTAAACTGGATTCTCTGCGCAATGGGCAACCAGTGAAGATTTTTTAGGGCAAGCGAGTCTGAGGCTCTACGTTGTCTGTTTAACGCAAGCTTAGCTGCAATATTCTGTATCCTTTGCAATTTTTTTAACAGGGAGGCTTTTTGCTCCTAGGAATAGGGGTTTTGCAGTATTCTAATCTGCTCATAATAGTGCTCCTTACCACTTGAGGTCTGGCTGAAGCAGTTAGAAAAGGGAGTATTTTTCGAAGAGCTCGGAGCAGAGACAGACAAGTGCTCACTGTTTTATTTACTTGAGAGTCCAATTGTAGATTATTGTCTAATAGTACTCCTAGATTACGAGCTGTCTTAACAGGCAGCGGAGGATTATTAGCAGAGACTGGCCAGAAATCTGCTGTTAGGGGGTGAGGGACTTTACTTGCTGCACAGCAAAGTACTTCCGTCTTATCACCATTAAATTGTAATGAATTATCTCTGAGCCAACCTGCTGTTATGGAATTTCTCCAGAGGAACTGCATTGTTGCCCTCGAAAGAGAAGACAAGTTGGGTGTCGTCTGTATAGTTTATAACATCAATGCCAAAGGTTTTATAAGGGAAATAAGTGGGCACAGGTAAAGATTAAAAATTATTGGACTGATCGCCGAGCCCTACGGAGCTTCGTGTCTTACGGGGCTATTCTGAGAGAGAAATGGCTTCAAGGTCAATGCCTGCTGTCTGTTTAAAAGATAGGACTGCAGCCAGCCCAGTGCCTTGCCCACAATACCAATCTCCTCAAGTCTCCTGATCAAGATCTTATGGTTGACCGTATCGAATGTGGCTGACATGTCCAATAGCACTAAAATGGCTGTTTGGCCACTGTCGGCCCGCATTCTTAGGCCATCCAGGACGGTCACCAAAGCAGTTTCGGTGCCATGTCCCGGCCGAAACCCAAATTGTACTTCATCCAAAATATTGTTTTCTTCTGCGAATTTTGAAAGAGATGTATTCACTACTCTTTCTAAAATCTTAATTGGATAGGGTAATAGGGAGATGGGTCTATAGTTAGAGGGGCAAAAGAGGATCCAGCGTAGCTTTCTTTAATAAGGGAGAAACAACTGCCTTTTTCCAGCAGTTAGGTACTGTACCCTTAGTTAGGGACTGGCAGCACATTTGGGAAAGATACAGAAAAAGCTTAGTATCAAAGACTTTCCACATCTTATGTGGAAGCGGGTCCAGGGGAGAGCCTGAGGAGATGCCAGCTGTGATTATATTGAACTCTTCTTGTGAAGGGACCTGGAAAAGCTCCAGAGACAACGTAAGTTCCCTGGTGGATACTACATAAGGAGTTCTGCTACTAGGTAATACATGCAGTTTATTCTGCTACTAGGTAATACTGCTCTTCGTGATGAAAACGAATGCAATGCGTAATACAACCATCAGGAAGTTCGTTATGCAGAAATAATGCATCGCGTAATGCAACAATCAGGTAGTTCGTTCTGCAAACTAATGCAATGCGTATTACAACAATCAGGTAGTTTTTTTTTTTTTCACAACTGTGTTTATTAACCCCTTCAGCGCTAATGACAAGGGTAACTCGTCATGGACTTTCCATTGATTTCAATGGAAAGTCAATGAAGCTCATCGACCACCCTTAGCAGCCAAGTGGTTAAGGTTTTCAGGCAAATCATACGTACAGTACTCCATAACCAGGAGGACACTGCCAGTGGAAACACATAATAGAATGCATGAACAGCCTAGACATTCAACTATCCCTCCACCCACGCTCCCGCCCCCCACCAACAACCCCAAAAACCCCCCGACTACCCACCCCTTATCCCATCCTAACCCGGTGCACGTGATCACTATCAGCTGCAGCATACGGTGTAAAGCACAATAGGCGTCCTGGAGCCACCTAGGCCCTGAGGTCACTGCTGGTAGGCAGTCCATCCTCCAGGTCAACGGGAGGTTCCAATGGCAAGTCTCTGTATTCTGCCCACTGCTTCCAGATCTTGTAATGTTTGCGGGGGCAGCCCCTAGCCTCAAACACTGGCAATTCCAATCCCATAAGAAAATCTAGTCCCGCCCTCCACGCGCTAAGTGGGGGGGCGCGGTCACTCTTCCACGCCCTTGCCAAATCCCGTTTGGCGACAGTCAGGCCCAACAGAAGGAGGTGACGCTTATAGACGTTACCCCTGTGAGAAGTTGGCCTGATGTGCAGTGCTCACTATTCTAGTGATCACTATATATCAGTCCAAACAACCCTTATTGATGATTGGTTGTAAGTCAACCTTATAGACCAGCTATCCTAGTAGCATGGATACGAGCAGTCTAAGGCTAAGACTCTAGAGGGCGTGTTAAGCCAGCTGTTTTACCATCACATTACCCCTTGAACACCCAGTGAAAGGACACCACACAAGTGTTATGAAAATAAACAATGTATTTATTAGAATCACAACAACCCTGTACTCTTTATGAGGACAGGGTGCTAAGCACACAACAAAACTCTTATGAAAATACTTAAGTTAGCACGTTATACACAAATGCCCGAGGGGCACGAAAAACCATATATTCTAAAAGTGGAATGCGAAATTACTAGCAGGTAAGTACAGTACTAATAGGCTTTGGAATCGCTAGGACTTGACTAGGGAATCGTTAGATTACTTCTAGGAGACCTAGGGGACTCGGGTGCAGAGTGTGCACTCTCACGCGGGATGCGGGACAAAGTCTATGGAAGCTAGTAAAGGCAAAGTTAGTGTTTACGGGCGAACCCGACCTGGTAGGGAGAAAACGACAGTGGATCCTGACCCTTGGATAGTGAGGCTATGCTGGGACACCGAAGTGCCGAAGTTACCTAGCCCAGGGGCTGCAGCTGCATAGGTCTGAAAAGACGTCGGGGATCTCGTTGCCGGACCAGGAGCCTGGAAGAAGGAAGTTGCTGGCAGGCGACCAGTGAAGGAAAGTTCGATGGATCCAAGCCTGGATCAAGGAAGAAGAAAACCTGAAAGCAGAGGGGACCAAGTTCTTGAATCACTAGCCAGTGATTAAGTGGGCACCAGGATGGCACCGGGCGAAGTCACCGCAGTCAGGTGAGTGGGCGCTGCTGGGCTCTGCAGTCTCTCGGACCAGGAGGCGTTTGTCGGCGACCAGGATGGAGGTGCGAGCTGTCCCACGAAGGTTCTTGCTGTCGACGTCGCTGGACCCAGGATTGGGCAACAAGTCTTGGCAAATGCAAGGCCCACGCGGTGGACCTAAAATGGCGTCTTGGGCGGACCAGGAGGGTCCAGGATACTTCTCCGATGGAGGGAAGCAAGGGCCAGTCTGGAGCAACCAGACCAGCAGCAGAAATGTTGTCGGGCGTCGTCAGGAAGGCCACAAGCCAGCGGGCTAGTAGCCAAACAACGCGGTGAGCAGTAAAAAGCAGAAGGGCCCCACGCAGATCGTGGAGATGCTGGGGGGCTGCTCTTCGGTGCTGGAGCTGCTCAGGGTGGGGGCTTCTCGGACCCCAAAGCACTCACCAGGAATTCACTCGGCGGGCTTGCTGTTCAGAAGTCGTGCAGTCTTGAAGATGGCCGGTCCCTCGAGGTCTCGTCACACCCACGAATCTCAGCGTGACTGATGATGTAGGTAGAGGTCAGAGGTGCCAGGGAAGCCGGTTCTCGTCGAGCTGGGCAGTCGGATTCCGGAGGAAGGACGTGCAGCAGACCGCAGTGTTCTTAGATGGTGCCTGCGGATGTAGGGTGACTACTCCTTAGTCACAAGGGAGAAATCTTAGGAAGAAGTCTTGAGTTCCTTTCGTGGAAAGTAGTTTCAGGATACAAAGATGATCTGATTTGGAAGGGGGCCAGTCTCTACCTTTATCTGGGAAAAGGGGGCTGGCACGCGACTAGGTCCTGCCCTATGGGTGGGACCAGGAGGGGGGTGGTTACACCCACTTCCTTGGCGGGCTTTCCCCAGGCCAGGGGCTGGAGTGCCCCTGGAACTGGTTTCAGCCGGCCTATGCACAGTGAGCACCGGGGTGCCACTTGCAGTCACCTTCCTCTAAAGCCCTGCCTACCTACAATACACAAAACCCTGTCTGGGACGGTGCTGGCACCGCCCCTGGCAGGAAACCCTTTGTCCTTATCTCCTGCTCTGGGAGGACTCCCAGCAGCAGGAGGGCAGACTTGTGTCTCGGTGGCAGCATCCATTTTGTGGATGCTAAGGCTCTGTCTGACTTTTAACCGGGTTATAGGTTACATGCATGTCGTGTCCCTCTAGAAGGGTGGAATGCTAACCCCGTCGCCAGAATTGGCGAGGGGTTAGTATTCCAATTCGTATGACACCTTACTCGACATGTTTTGATAAAGCGATACCAGAGTTGGCATATAACCGCGAGGATTATAATGCACTTAAGAGTATATGGTATGCGATATCATGGAAACGGCTAAGGGATGGGTCCCGAAAGCCGCAGACAGGCTCAGCTCATGCCAGAGCACCATCTCACACGATTCCAAGCACTCTGCCTTCAGGATTGTTAAGGCCTGCCATAGGAGTGACTGAAAGGAGATCTGTGTGTCCATTTTAGGGTTAGATATAGGTATACTATATCTAAAGCAAAGGGTGAGTACACCACCTTGCCCCAGCTGTCGTGCAGCCAGTTGTGTCAGTTTAGTTAGTCAGCCCAGGGGTGGCATAATACATGCTTCAGCCCCTGGGAGACTTCTGGGTGCACCTCAGCCCTGGGTACAGGGACTTGGAGAGGGCCCAGTGCCAATTCAGTACCTAAGTACAATTTGGATAGAGAGAACAGCTAGGCTGTGGGTCTGATTAGCAGGCCCACAGCCAGGGAAAGTCGTAAACCAGTGCAGCAAAAAGCAAAAAATCTGGGTGATCATAGGATTGCAGACCCTACTCTCCTACATGACCCCCCCCCCAAACTTTGGGACAATAAACTAACCTTGACCAGGTGAGTCTTCTTGCTCTAAGTGGAAATACCTGGAGAGCCCATCAGCATTGCTGTGATCAGTCCCAGGTCTATGCTCCACTGTAAAATCCATCCCCTGTAGGGAAATGGACCACCTAAGCAGTTTGGGGTTTTCACCCTTCATCTGATTTAGCCACAAGAGGGGCTTATGGTCTGTCTGAATGGTGAAGTGAGTGCCAAACAAGTAGGCCCTCAGCTTCTTCAGGGCCCAGACCACAGCAAAGGCCTCCCTCTCAATAGCTGACCAATTTTTCTCTCTGGGTGTCAACCTTCTACTAATGAAAGCAATAGGCTGATCATTACCATCAAAATTCAGTTGAGACAGAACAGCTCCCACACCCAACTCAGAAGCATCTGTTTGGACAATGAATGGCTTGGAGTAATCTGGACTCTTGAGGATAGGTGCTGTGCACATGGCCTGTTTTAGGTCATTGAATGCTTTCTGACAGCTTGCTGTCCACTGAACTTTCTTTGGCATCTTTTTGCTTGTCAGGTCATTAAGGGGGGTCACTATGGACCCATAATTTCTGACAAACTTCCTATAGTACCCAGTCAGGCCCAAGAAAGCTCGAACCTGAGTCTGGGTGATTGGAGGAGCCCAGTCCTTGATGGCCTGTATCTTACTCTCCAGTGGCTGAACCTGGCCTCCACCTACAAGGTGGCCCAGGTATACAACCTGTGTCTGCCCTATCTGGCACTTGGTGGCCTTGATAGTGAGGCCTGCCTTTTGCAGAGCCTCTAACACTTTCCTCAGGTGGACCAGGTGATCCTCCCAGGTGGAGCTAAAGACAGCAATATCGTCCAGATATGCTGCACAGAAGTCATCCAGCCCAGTGAGGACTTGATTCACCAACCTTTGGAAGGTGGCAGGTGCATTTTTCAGTCCAAAGGGCATTACCACAAATTGATAATGCCCTCCAGGGGTAGAAAATGCTGTCTTGGGTTTGGCTTCCTCAGCTAACCTGATTTGCCAATACCCAGCTGTCAAATCAAATGTGCTTAAGAAGTTGGCAGAAGCCAATCTATCTATAAGCTCATCTGCTCTTGGTATTGGGTGGGCATCAGTCTTAGTGACTGCATTGAGGCCTCTGTAGTCTACGCAAAACCTCATCTCTCTCTTACCACCCTGGGTGTGAGGCTTTGGCACTAGAACTACTGGGCTAGCCCAAGGGCTATCTGAGGGCTCAATGACTCCCAGTTCCAACATTTTCTGCACTTCAGTTTTGATGCAGTCTCTGACATGATCAGGCTGTCTGTAGATTTTACTCTTGACAGGCAGACTGTCTCCAGTGTCAACATCATGGGTGCACCAATCAGTTTGGCTGGGTGTCAGAGAGAACATATGTCTGAAGGATTGCAGAACTTGCCTGCAATCCTGTTGCTGATGTTCAGTGAGGCTGCCACAAAAGACAACACCATCAACTGACCCATCATCAGGATTCTGAGTGAGCAGGTCTGGGAGAGGGTCACTCTCTTCCTCCTGTCCCTCATCTGTGGCCATGAGCAAGCTCATGTCCTTCCTGTCAACATATGCCTTGAGCCTGTTAACATGGAGCACTCTGAGAGGGCTCCTGGGAGTTCCAAGGTCCACCAAGTAGGTAACCTCTCCCTTTTGCTCAATGATGGTGTGGGGCCCAGACCACTTGTCTTTCAGAGCTGCTGGGGCCACTGGCTCCAGCACCCACACCTTCTGTCCTGGCTGGTACACAGTCAGAACAGCCTTTTGGTCATGCCAAGCTTTTTGAAGTTCTTGGCTGGCCTCAAGGTTTTTGGATGCCTTTTCCATGTACTCAGCCATCCTGGAGCGGAGACCAAGTACATAGTCCACTATGTTGGTTGCAGGCTTTTTGAGAGGTCTCTCCCATCCTTCCTTCACCAAACACAGGGGTCCTCTTACAGGATGCCCATACAGAAGCTCAAAAGGGCTGTAGCCAACCCCCTTCTGTGGGACCTCTCTGTAAGCAAACAAGAGGCAGGGGATCAGGACATCCCATCTTCTCCTAAGAGGTTCAGGTAGTCCATGAATCATCCCTTTCAGGGTCCTGTTGAATCTCTCAACAAGCCCATTGCATTGTGGATGATAGGGTGTGGTGAACTTGTAGTTCACACCACACTCTTTCCACATGGCAGTCAGATATCCTGACATGAAGTTTGTACCTCTGTCAGAAACGACCTCCTTAGGGAAACCCACTCTGGAGAACACTCCAACTAGGGCTCTTGCCACTACAGGGGCTGTAGTGGTCCTAAGGGGAATAGCTTCAGGGTACCTGGTGGCATGGTCCACCACCACCAGTATAAACTTGTGCCCTGATGCTGTCTGGGGTTCCATTGGACCAACAATGTCAATCCCCACTCTTTCAAAGGGAACCCCCACCACAGGTAGTGGTATGAGGGGGGCCTTTGTTGTGCCACCTGACTTACCACTGGCTTGGCAAGTGACACAGGAGCGACAAAACTCCTTGGTATTCTCATTCATATGGGGCCAGTGAAAGTGTGAGACAAGCCTGTCCCAAGTCTTTGTCTGACCTAAGTGACCTGCAAGGGGAATCTCATGGGCCAAGGTGAGAAGGAAACCTCTCAGAGACAAGGGGATGACCAGCCTCCTGGTTGCACCAGGCTTGGGGTCTCTTGACTCAGAGTACAGGAGTCCATCTTCCCAGTATACCCTGTGGGCACCGGTGGCATTCCCTGCAGCCTCAGCAGCAGCCTGCTGTCTGAGGGGTTCAAGGGAAGGGCAGCTCAACTGTTCCTTCCCCAGGTCTGCTCTGGAGGGTCCCCCTGAGCCCAGAAACTCAACTTGATCAAGTTCAAGCTCTTTAGGCTCAGTTTCCCTCAGCTCTTCCAGATCAGCCTCCTCAGAGACTTGATCCTCAACCTGGGGCAAGGGGGAAGGCAAAGCCTTACCCTTACTGCTCTTCTTCTTGGAAGGTGTCTGGTCCATCATTTCAGGATCCAGCACCTGTTCAGTGGGGCATTTTCTGGCCTGTGACCTAGTCACAGCAAGCACATGTGCTGGCAAGCCTAACATTTCCATGTGAGTCCTCTGCTCCACTTCTGACCACTGTGATGACTCCAAATCATTGCCCAACAAACAATCAACTGGGAGGTCTGAACTGACTACAACTTTCTTTTGTCCCTTCACTCCACCCCAGGAGAAAGCCACAATTGCCACACTATGGCTAGTAGTGACATTGCTGGCATTGGTCACCAGGAAATCAGTACCTGGCATGATCTGTCCAGGGTCCACAAAGTTAGGTGTCACCATGGTGACACTGGCACAAGTGTCCCTATAGGCCTGAGCCATTTTGCCATTTATTAAAGGTGTCTGCCTGTATTTGCCCAAAGTATTGGGACTTATTTCAGGGGACATATCCATATCCCCTGTACAGACAAGGACAGCCTGAGTGAGTGTGCCAACTAAGTTGTCAGACCCCTCAGTACCCAAGGTTAACCCAACTAATGCCTTGGGAGGTACACTACCACTACTGACTGTACTAGGGGGTGCAGTTGCTTTAGGAGCTGTAGTGGCAGGAGTTTGTCCTCCTCTTTTGGTGCACTCACTAAACCAGTGAGATTTACTTTTGCAGTACTGGCACCACCTTTTTGACTGGCCTTCTTGAGTCTTCTTCTTCTGGGAAGCCTGACCCCCACCCTCTTTGGTTTGTTGGGGACCTGGTGAAGACTTCTGGTCATTTTGCTCATTCTTAACATTACCCTTCTGGTCTGCTTTCTTCTGACCACCCTGGTTCTGGTTCTGGTTCTGCTTGATCCTTGTCCTGACCCATTTGTCTGCCTTCTTTCCCAATTCTTGGGGAGAGGTCAGATCTGAATCAACAAGGTGCTGGTGCAACAACTGGTTCTGACAATTGTTTAAAATTTTGTTCTCTCATCATTAGATTATACAATCCTGTGTAATCTGTAACCTTGCTACCCAGCAACCAGCCCTCCAAAGCCTTAGTGGCACAATCCACAAAATCAGACCAGTCCTGAGACTGAGTTTTCTGGGTGTCTCTGAACAGCAACCTGTACTGCTCAGTGGTTAAACCAAACCCATCAACCAGTGTATTCTTCAGGACCTGGTAATTGTTAGCATCCTCTACTCTTGTAGTGAGGAGCTTATCTCTACCTTTACCATCAAAGGAGAGCCACAGTATAGCTGCCCACTGACTCTGGGGAATGCCCTGCACAGTGCAGGCCCTCTCCAGAGCAGCCATCCATTTCTGGATATCATCCCCTTGCTTAAAGGGGGGCACTATTTTAGTCAGGTGTTTAGTATCTAAACCCTTCTCTCTATCTCTTGGGAGATTGCTGCCACCAGTGGGAGCTAACCCACTCATCTGCTGCTCTCTTGCCAGGGCAAGCTTCTCTTTGGCCAGGGCAATTTCTTCCCTTTCAATCCTCAGTTCAGCTTGTCTCATCCTAGCTTCATGCTCCCTTCTCTGAGGGGAAGTAAATCTCCTCTGTGGAGGATTCCTTCTCCCCTGAGAAGAGGCATTAGAGTGCAGAGATCTATTGGAGTCCCTAGAAAGAGATCTATCTCTCCTAACTCCAAGGTTAGGCCCACTTCGGGTTAGTACTGGGGGTCCCCCAGATCCTAGCCCAAGTAAGTCTAAGTTGGCCCTGGTTAGCCTTCTGACTACCTCAAGACCTTTGTCTACCTCATCCCCAGAGAGTTCCTCTTGATCCTCCTCCTCAACTGCAGTAGCAATGTTGGGGAGATCTGGATCCCCAGAGGTTCCCTCTAAGGCTGGCATGTTCTCATGTAACTGAGAAAGCTTTCTGGCATCATATGTCTCTAAGAGACCTATCAGAAAGGGAATGGTGGGGTTAGACCCCTGCTTCAGTTTTCTGGAGACACAGATTTGTCTCATCTCCTGGAAACTGAGAGCTGCATATCTTGAAGTGACCTGTGGAGGGTCAACACTGACCAGGGGAGTCTCAGTAGAATCTCCCTGGGTAGACATGCTTTTCTAGTGAGGTGTAAGTGGTGCACTTACCTACACTATATGTTTGCCTACTGATCCCTTGCTAGAGTTGTAGTTTAGGGTGTGCTAAGCCCTAGGAGCTACAACAGCTGGTTCAGTAGAACTCAGAGTATTCTAAGCTAAGTTATATGTACCTTTAGTACTTATGTGATCTTTCACAAGATATTCTTAGGGCATGTGTGGTAAAACAACAGCAAGCTCAAATCCCAACCGCTGCTCACCAATGTGAGAAGTTGGCCTGATGTGCAGTGCTCACTATTCTAGTGATCACTATATATCAGTCCAAACAACCCTTATTGATGATTGGTTGTAAGTCAACCTTATAGACCAGCTATCCTAGTAGCATGGATACGAGCAGTCTAAGGCTAAGACTCTAGAGGGCGTGTTAAGCCAGCTGTTTTACCATCACATTACCCCTTGAACACCCAGTGAAAGGACACCACACAAGTGTTATGAAAATAAACAATGTATTTATTAGAATCACAACAACCCTGTACTCTTTATGAGGACAGGGTGCTAAGCACACAACAAAACTCTTATGAAAATACTTAAGTTAGTACGTTATACACAAATGCCCGAGGGGCACGAAAAACCATATATTCTAAAAGTGGAATGCGAAATTACTAGCAGGTAAGTACAGTACTAATAGGCTTTGGAATCGCTAGGACTTGACTAGGGAATCGTTAGATTACTTCTAGGAGACCTAGGGGACTCGGGTGCAGAGTGTGCACTCTCACGCGGGATGCGGGACAAAGTCTATGGAAGCTAGTAAAGGCAAAGTTAGTGTTTACGGGCGAACCCGACCTGGTAGGGAGAAAACGACAGTGGATCCTGACCCTTGGATAGTGAGGCTATGCTGGGACACCAAAGTGCCGAAGTTACCTAGCCCAGGGGCTGCAGCTGCATAGGTCTGAAAAGACGTCGGGGATCTCGTTGCCGGACCAGGAGCCTGGAAGAAGGAAGTTGCTGGCAGGCGACCAGTGAAGGAAAGTTCGATGGATCCAAGCCTGGATCAAGGAAGAAGAAAACCTGAAAGCAGAGGGGACCAAGTTCTTGAATCACTAGCCAGTGATTAAGTGGGCACCAGGATGGCACCGGGCGAAGTCACCGCAGTCAGGTGAGTGGGCGCTGCTGGGCTCTGCAGTCTCTCGGACCAGGAGGCGTTTGTCGGCGACCAGGATGGAGGTGCGAGCTGTCCCACGAAGGTTCTTGCTGTCGACGTCGCTGGACCCAGGATTGGGCAACAAGTCTTGGCAAATGCAAGGCCCACGCGGTGGACCTAAAATGGCGTCTTGGGCGGACCAGGAGGGTCCAGGATACTTCTCCGATGGAGGGAAGCAAGGGCCAGTCTGGAGCAACCAGACCAGCAGCAGAAATGTTGTCGGGCGTCGTCAGGAAGGCCACAAGCCAGCGGGCTAGTAGCCAAACAACGCGGTGAGCAGTAAAAAGCAGAAGGGCCCCACGCAGATCGTGGAGATGCTGGGGGGCTGCTCTTCGGTGCTGGAGCTGCTCAGGGTGGGGGCTTCTCGGACCCCAAAGCACTCACCAGGAATTCACTCGGCGGGCTTGCTGTTCAGAAGTCG
Source organism: Lissotriton helveticus (assembly GCF_964261635.1). NCBI lineage: Eukaryota > Metazoa > Chordata > Amphibia > Caudata > Salamandridae > Lissotriton > Lissotriton helveticus. The sequence continues at coordinate 174,550,408 of NC_136061.1, forward strand.
TGCAGTCTTGAAGATGGCCGGTCCCTCGAGGTCTCGTCACACCCACGAATCAGCGTGACTGATGATGTAGGTAGAGGTCAGAGGTGCCAGGGAAGCCGGTTCTCGTCGAGCTGGGCAGTCGGATTCCGGAGGAAGGACGTGCAGCAGACCGCAGTGTTCTTAGATGGTGCCTGCGGATGCAGGGTGACTACTCCTTAGTCACAAGGGAGAAATCTTAGGAAGAAGTCTTGAGTTCCTTTCGTGGAAAGTAGTTTCAGGATTCAAAGATGATCTGATTTGGAAGGGGGCCAGTCTCTACCTTTATCTGGGAAAAGGGGGCTGGCACGCGACTAGGTCCTGCCCTATGGGTGGGACCAGGAGGGGGGTGGTTACACCCACTTCCTTGGCGGGCTTTCCCCAGGCCAGGGGCTGGAGTGCCCCTGGAACTGGTTTCAGCCGGCCTATGCACAGTGAGCACCGGGGTGCCACTTGCAGTCACCTTCCTCTAAAGCCCTGCCTACCTACAATACACAAAACCCTGTCTGGGACGGTGCTGGCACCGCCCCTGGCAGGAAACCCTTTGTCCTTATCTCCTGCTCTGGGAGGACTCCCAGCAGCAGGAGGGCAGACTTGTGTCTCGGTGGCAGCATCCATTTTGTGGATGCTAAGGCTCTGTCTGACTTTTAACCGGGTTATAGGTTACATGCATGTCGTGTCCCTCTAGAAGGGTGGAATGCTAACCCCGTCGCCAGAATTGGCGAGGGGTTAGTATTCCAATTCGTATGACACCTTACTCGACATGTTTTGATAAAGCGATACCAGAGTTGGCATATAACCGCGAGGATTATAATGCACTTAAGAGTATATGGTATGCGATATCATGGAAACGGCTAAGGGATGGGTCCCGAAAGCCGCAGACAGGCTCAGCTCATGCCAGAGCACCATCTCACACGATTCCAAGCACTCTGCCTTCAGGATTGTTAAGGCCTGCCATAGGAGTGACTGATAGGAGATCTGTGTGTCCATTTTAGGGTTAGATATAGGTATACTATATCTAAAGCAAAGGGTGAGTACACCACCTTGCCCCAGCTGTCGTGCAGCCAGTTGTGTCAGTTTAGTTAGTCAGCCCAGGGGTGGCATAATACATGCTTCAGCCCCTGGGAGACTTCTGGGTGCACCTCAGCCCTGGGTACAGGGACTTGGAGAGGGCCCAGTGCCAATTCAGTACCTAAGTACAATTTGGATAGAGAGAACAGCTAGGCTGTGGGTCTGATTAGCAGGCCCACAGCCAGGGAAAGTCGTAAACCAGTGCAGCAAAAAGCAAAAAATCTGGGTGATCATAGGATTGCAGACCCTACTCTCCTACAACCCCCTACTTGATCCAGGATATGCAAAAGACCTAGTCTGGGCGTGCGAGGAAGGTCCCATTGCAGCACTTCCGACAAGCTAGTCCAAACCCCACTCCAGAACCGGGTCAGACCCACACACGACCATACAGTATGTAACATCGTACCGCTCTCCGTCCCACAGCGCAGGCATACAGGGGTAGCAATGAGGCCAGCCTTCCACAGTCTCTCCCTGGTGTAATAGGCCCGATGTAGGTATTTGAACTGTATAAATCGAAGACTCACAGCGATGGCCGCCCCACGGGGGGACTCCAGTGCCTCCCTCCAGTCATCCTCATCCAAGGGGCCAACATCCACCTCCCAGGAGGCCTTCAACGACAGAAGGGAAGAGGAGCAGTGAGTAATTAAGGTTTGATACATTTTGGAGACTTTTTTATCCCCAAGATCCCCCATGAAGAGCTTGGCTTCAACGGGGCTAAACTCCGGAAGTTGGTCCAACCCCACTAGGCTCGGCGCAAGAGCGTGACGGAGTTGTAAGTATTTAAAAAATTGGGTCTTGGGCATGTCGAATTCGGCGCTAAGGGCTTGAAAGGTTTTAAGAGTAGTCCCAGTAAGAACATGGCCTAGTGTCGAGATCCCAATAGAGTCCCATCCACCAAACCCCGACAGTGAGGCGAGCGCAGGGAGCCGGCCATTGTTCCAAAGTGGCGTTTCTGCTGTTAGGCGACCCCACCAGCCCATACGACGCAGCACCTGTCTCCAAAGCATGAAAACCACCTGAGTAGCCTGCGGCAGCCTCCTGCGCCGGCTGGCCGAGTATAGCAGCGTGTGAAGCGTGGCATCACCCATTAGAAAGCGTTCCAGGGCGTATGCCGGGTCATCACGCCCACCGTACCACCACTCATTCAGAACCAGCAAATGGGAGGCCTGGTAGTAGGATAGAATGTCTGATGTAGCGAGACCACCACAGTACGTGGATAGGAAACAAGTCCGCAGTGCCACTCTGGAGGCACCCCCAGCCCACAGGAAACGTCCCAGTACCGAATTCACGCGACGGAACCATTGTGGGTCGACCCTATATGGGTAGTTCTGAAGCTGGTAAAGGAGCCTAGGGAGAGCGACCATCTTAAAAATCGCCGACCTGCCATAGATGTTAAGGGGCATGCGAGACCAGGTCTTGACGTCCGATTGAACTCTGTCCCACACAGGCAGCACGTTGCGCTCCCATGCAATTGCGGCAGATTCAGACAGGAAGACTCCCAGGTATTTTAGACCACCAACCGCGACTTGCAGGGCCGAGGCCCAGGGGAACACCTCCGATCTCCCACCTAGTACCCATAAAGTCGATTTACGCGGGTTGAGGAAGAGACCCGACACCTCACCAAAAATACGCATTATGTCTAGGATCCGCGGGCCAGAACGATGAAGGTCTGTCAGAAAGAAGAGGACATCGTCGGCGTATAACGCAATCCTATCCGAGAGTCCAGCTCCCCACACAAAGCCCCAAAGCTGCGCATCAATGCGCACCCACGCGGCCAGTGGCTCCATGACCAATGCAAAAAGGTACGGGGAGAGGGGGCACCCCTGGCGGGTCCCCCTGGCTACCGGGAACTTCTCCGACACAGCCCCCGAAACACGCACCGAGGCGGTGATGTCTGTGTATAGAAGCCAGACATACGAGACAAAAACCGGACCTAGGTTGAGCCGCGGCAAAAGAGCGAAGAGGTAAGTCCAAGTGACCGAATCTAATGCCCTATCAATGTCTGCTAGTAGAAGCGCCGCTTGTTCTCCCGTCGCTCCCATCGCATCCACTGCCACCTGCGCGCGCCTGATATTGTGCCGCGTTGCCCTGCCAGGCATAAAGCCCGCTTGATCCGGGTGGACTAAATCTGCTATATACGGGAGGAGGCGGTTCGCCAATGCCTTGGCCAACAATTTGGCCTCAAAGTTGATCAAGGATATGGGGCGATATGACTCGTGTCTGTCGGGTGGCCTGCCCGGTTTCTGAAAAACTACGATTTCGGCCTGATGCCAGTCCATCGGCAAGCTACCACATTCCCGCGCCGCCTCCAATGCCCGCCTATAATGCGGCCCCAGCTGCAAGTGGAATTTCTTATAAAATTCGCTGGGAAATCCGCTCGGTCCGGGCGCCTTGCCAGTGTTGAGTTGACCCAACGCATCGCCTAGTTCCTCCGCCGTCAAGGGGAGATCAAGGGCGGTCCTGGCCTCGTCCGTTATCGCCCGAGGGGGAAGGTCCGCGATGAACCTGTCAATAGCCTCCGGCGGGAGACTGTCCCGAGGGGCATATTGGATCGCATAATAGCGAGCGAAGCTCGCCGCAATGGTAGCCGGATCCGTCATGGCCATCCCTTCCTCGTCCACTAGGCCCGGTATAGCAACCGGTTGCAGTGTTTGTTGACACAATCTGTGGAGCATGGTGCAAGATTTGTCGCCCCATTGGTAGACCCTGCTCCTCGTAGCCAGCCAGGCCTGTCGCGCCTCGTCAAGTAAGACTGAGGCGTAAGATTGCTGCGCCTGCAGGAGCAGTCTGAGAGCTACCCCATTACCGTCGGTCCGACATCGAGCTTCCAGTACCCCTACTCTATCGGACGCCGCTACGATAGTTTCTCGACGACGTCGACGGGCGGCAGCACACCAAGCTATGTCAACGCCTCGCAACGTGGGCTTCATGGCCTCCCAGACCATCACCCCCATCAATCTCCTCAGTCAGGTTCTCATGCCAGTAGTGGGCAATCGCTCCGCGCATGTGATTTGTATAGTCTGGTTGCTGGAGATGCCACGAGGACATCCGCCATCTTCAAGCGTGTAGGGGAGGCAGCCACCGCAGTCTCCTGGAGCCTCCGCCGATCCAGGCACACATCCACCACATCGTTCCAGTCACCCCCTATCACAGCCAAAGAGTCCGGAATCTCAGCCCACAATGCAAAGAGGCGCTCAGCCAGGGACCATTGCAAAGGAGGAGGGGCATACACACAGCCAAATACTACTGGCTCCACACCTTTGACAAAGACATACCGTCCTTGGGGATCCAGCCAATGACGCTCGTGTGTATATGACAGTCTCCTGTGCAAAAGGATGGCCACCCCTCTCGAACCCCTAGAAAATCCTGCATGGAACACCTGAGTGTAGCCAAAGCGCTGTAAGCTGAGCACCTTTGTTCCCAACATATGCGTCTCCTGCAATAGCATGACATCAGCTGAGTCTCTCTTGCCCCAGCGCAACACTGCCCCTCGCTTAATTTTGTCCAACATCCCCCTCACATTCCAGCTTAAAATTCTCATAGATCCACTAGTAGGTGTCACTTGTGTGGGATCAGCCATTGTCTTGATGGAAAAGTCTCAGAAAGCCCCAGGACCCAGCCCAGGCACCCTGTAGCATGCAAAGCACTGTAGCCAAAATCACGTGCATCCCACCCAACACCCCCCGCCCCCCCCAGCTCTCCCAACTAACACTACCCCACAAACTACCCAACACCCAACACTCCGCCTCCCCCCACCCCTATACCTCATGAAACCCTGAAGTATCTGTCGCGGCATGGGGAGCTTCGGGCCCAAAACATAGTGCCCAAAACCACCCATACCAATGGATCCCACTACACCCCCCAACTAACGGGATCTACCCTTCGGGGCCGCCTCCCAACGTGAGAGGACAAGGCTGCCCATATGTCAACACCCCGAGCCCCAACGAACCACTAGTGACCTGTAACATGGTCAGGGCGAGGCAATCAAGCCTCACCAACAGCGCCCCACCAGAGACAAACCAATGTCCGGGTCACACCACCCCTGGTGTTAGTCTCTCGGCCATCGCGGTAGCAGCTCCGGGCCTCTCGGATAGTCCAATGATGAAAAGATCAGACGCAGGAGATGAAGGTCTCATGGTCATTAAAGCCCTTTCCCGGACTGATCAGTGACGGATTGCACACTATCCCGCGGGGCGCCCCCGGAACGGGAGCGTCTCCGCGACCGAGACTTCCCGCGTCTTTTACCCCCGGTGGAGGAGTCACTCCTCTCCTGCGACGATCCACGTGATGGTCCTGGGTTCAGGCCCGGTTGGGCGTTCGGCCGGAGCCGGATAGTCTCATCAGTCCAACCATACACCGCCTCTGGAGTATCAAAAAAATGAGTCTTGGACTGGAAAACGACACGTAGACGGGCCGGGTAGAGCAGGGAATATGGAATCTTCAAACCCCGGAGCTTGGCTTTCGCATCCTGGAAAGAGCGACGCTGCTGCTGCACCTGTCTGGTATAGTCCGGGAAAATCATAATCTTATGATTATCGAACAGCAACGCGTCTTTGGCCCGTGCTTCTCGAAGTATAGTATCTCTATCGTGGAAGTTGAGGATTTTCGCGATGATAGGGCGCGGTCGTTCTCCCACTGGTGGCTTCTGCATCAGGGCTCTATGGGCACGTTCGATTACAAAACAGCTCGAGAGGACATCTGGAGGGAGCCAATCTTCTAGCCAACGCGTCAAGAACGCATCCATGGGCCCCTTCTCGCAATCCTCCGGAAAGCCAATGAAGCGTAGATTATTCCTGCGCGCTCGCCCTTCTGCGTCCTCAACTCGGAGCGCCAGACCCCTTTGAATCTTGTCCATTTCCGCCACTTTCTTTTTTAAGGCTCCCACATCATCCTCCACTCCCGTGATCCTGGTTTCGGCCTCCGTGATGCGAGCAACCACGTTGCGAAGGTCCTGGCGCAGGAGCATGACATCGGCCCCCACCGCCCCGATCTTGGCGTCCAGTGAGTCTCTGGATTGCGTGATGGCAGCCATCAGGGCCGCGTTGTCAGGTCCCGCGTTCTGACTGCCTCCCGAGGCCCCCGACCCCCCACTGGGTCCGGTAAACTTGTCGATCGGACCTTGCTTGTTGGGTCCAGCGCCGCCCCCACCTCTTGTCATGATCAGGGGAGGTCGGGCGACCCTCTCCGCACCCTCAGAAATCCAGACGTAGAATGCACTCGGGGGCCAAGCTGCACACCGCAGGTGGACACACCAAAACGGGGGGCACTCACAGTTCTCCTTGCGTCGCAGTCGGATCAGGCCTCAGTCCACTCCAGGGCAGCAGGCGCAATCCCCAGGGTGTCGGGGACAGGTAGCACTGGACTCTATCTGCCACCGATCCACTGCCCAGCCAGCACAGCCGCAGGATCTGTAGAAGTCTAGTCTCAAAGGGGCCCTCGACCCCACGTGCCTCTGACCACAGCGTCCGCTCCCCCGACAGAGAGCCAAGGATGGTCGTGCCAGGCGGGGACCGCCAAACTTAAGGTCCCGGCTTCCCAGAGGTCCAGCAGAGCACAGCACCACTCCAGTGTCCCCGGGGCCACAGCAAAGTCAGTCCGGGGATTCCCCCGTCACGTCCCCGGGAACAGGCAGCCCCAGATCCAGGCAAGGGAGCTGCACCACCGGACCCACGCCACCAGAGGGGTCCAACCCACAGTGTAGATGGGCCGTAGTCACGGGAGTCTCCCGTGGCACCCCCTCCTCACGACGGATGACGTCCGCTGGCAAACTCTCGGTCCCATCAACACAAGGGACACCCAGCACCGACTCTCCACCTCCCAGGCGCGGGGCAGCTCAGCGTCAGCAAACTCGAGGCCCCGGCTTCCCGGGGTCTGCACAGGCCGCGTCGGTCCCGGATCCTCCAGGGGTCACCCCGGCGTGGGAGTCCGCTCCACCGGACACCGCAGTAGCACCCACCACCTCCGGTGTCACAGGCTCCGATCAAGGAGGCGTCCGACCGGTCCGACCAGCGGCCGCCGGCCGATGCCTCGAAAATTGTGGTCCCGGCTCCGTCTGCTGGCCCCAGGCCGCACCACGCCACAGACGATATCAGTGCACCAGAGCGGCCGGGGGGATATCACGCCTCACCGGACAGATCAAGATGCTGCCAGGGACAATCGCCACTCAGGTAGGGCAGTTAGCGGGCTCGGGGGTCAGGATAAATTAAAGGATTATTTCAGGGCAGGCGGGAGCTCTACAACGCTGCGACCGCCATCTTCGCCCGGCAAGCCACGCCCCACAATCAGGTAGTTTGTTATGCAGAAATAATGCAATGCGTAATGCAACAAACAGGTAGTTCGTTCTGCAAACTAATGCATTGCGTAATACAACAATCAGGTAGTTCGTAATACAGAATTAATGCCATTCGTAATACACTCCATCACCGATCATGGTGCTTCAGACGATCTCTCCGTCCCTCTTACTGACTCACGGTCAGTTTCCGTCACCATATGCCCCAACACAGATCTGGTGTAAACCACAGTGCAGCTCCACGCTCCGGCCCCGGTACTGCCACTCCTTGGCACGTATGGGCCACAACACGAGCTGGGACAGAGGCTCGTGCTACCAGAAGGGGAGACGCCATGAGCATCTCTCACTGAGCCGCACCCTGCCCTAGGTGCTGACACACATTACCTGGGGGGTGCGACCTTGCTCTCCTCTCCGCCTCTCGCAACTTGGGCCTCCGATGCGACTGGGTTGATTCTGGGCCGATGACGATAACGAAGATCTCAGGCTGCAACAGGGCACACGCACACATCGTCGCTGAGACTCCATTGAGCCTCGGGTGTGCACGGTCACAGGCCAATCCTCACGATGGTCTCGGGTTGCACGAAGCACACGCTAACAGCATCGCTGAGTCTCCCTTGAGCCTCGGGTGCGCACGGTCTCAGGGCAATCCTCACGAAGATCTCAGACTGCACGAAGCACACGCACACAGCGACGCTGAGATTCACTTGGAATCCTGGCGCCCCAGATCACAGGGCAATTCTTCCGAGGGTCCCAGGCTGCAAAAAGCACACGCACAGCGTCGCTGAGACGCACCTGAACTTCCGGTGCCCAGGATCACAGGGCGATTCTTCTTAGGATCTCAGCCTGCAAAAAGCACACACACACAGCATCGCTGAGACACACTTGAACTTTTGGTGTGCACAGTCACAGGGCAATCAGTGAGACTCACTTGGACGCTAGGTGCACACGATCATAGGACAATCCTCACAAAGGGCTCAGGCTGCAAAAAGCACACGCACACAGCGTCGCTGAGACTCGATTGGACTCCAGGTGCCTACGATCACAGGGCACAGCTTACGAAGGTCTCAGGCTGCAAAAAGCACATGCACACAGCGTCGCTGAGACACTTCTGGAAACTTTTGTGTTCCTGAGTTTCCACAACAGGGAGCCAGCTCACCTCGGGGCCTTGGGGTTAAGTTACTTCAGGACACATCACAGCAAAGTCCCTTCAAGCACAGGGGCACAGCACCTAGCAAAGTCCCTTTAGCCTCTTCCTTGGTTAAAACAACAAACTGAAGGCCAGCCCCAGAACACATTGCAAGGGTCAGTCCTTTCCTTCAGTCTCTTCAGCTGTTTATTCCTTGGCAGAGGTTCCTCTTGACCACAAAGTAGTTTCAGTCCTTTTCAGTCTTGAACAATCCAATTCTTGTTCAGTCTTGATCAGTTCCATTCCAATTCCCCCGTTCAGGGGTTTCAGCTCTCATAGTTATACCCCTAAATGTCTTTGAAGTCTTTGTGTTCAGGGGGGCACTGACCCCTATCCAAACCAGGTCTGGGTGTCTCCCTGCCAGTGACACCTTCTTCCTTTGATAGAGGGGTTATGGATCCTTAATCACTCAGCAGGGGATGGAGCCTTTGTTTTATGGCTGCAGCCCAGGTCTCTTTACCTCTAGGGGCTACTCCCCCACTACACTCCAGGTGCAGGTCAGCCTGATGCTGTCTCACCTCCTCCCCTGGGTCAACACGTTCCCCAGATCCTATCACTTTCAGATCCAGACAGTCAATACACAACCTGGCAGAGACACACAGAAATGTTAGAGCACAAAACCCAGCCACTTCTAAAAGAGTGGTTTTTAAACACTCAATGCAAAACCACCTTCACAAAAAGATGTGTTATTGAATTGTGAGTTCAGGCAAACTAAACGCCCCCTCTCCATCTTAAGCCTTTGGGAAGATAGGCTGGAAACATATTACACAGCCCCCCATTCTATCCTATGGGCAAGATGGCCTTTCAACAGTGAAAAACGAAATTGAGATTATTTCACTGTCAGGACATGGTACACACCTCAGTACATGTCTTACCTTTCATATACACTGCACCATGCCCAGCGGGTACCTTGGACCTACCATAGGGGTGTCTGATGTGCATAGAAAGGGAAGGGTAAGGTCTGGCAAGTGGGTGCACTTGTCAGAACAACATGGCAGTTTACCAAACTGTGCACAGGCACTGCAGTGGCAGACCTGAGTACTCTCTTTTAAGGCTACTTGTGTGGGTGGCACAATTAGTGCTGCATGCCCACTAGTAGCATTTGCATTACCATCCCTGGCACACATAGTGCACTTTACTAGAGACTTTACTAGTAAAGCAAACATACCAATCATAGACAACAAATTACCATTACACTTTACACAGGGAGCACTTGCACTTTGACACTGATCAGCATTGGCAAAGTGCTCAAAACATCTATGGTGGCAACACTACGTCAGAAAACGGTCTAGGGGGAAAGCAAAAAGTTTAGGGAACTTTAGCCAAAAAGGGCCAAGTCCAACACTCGTCAACCGAGGTAGTAGGGGGCAACTGCGAGTAAGCACACGTAGGATCCACCCTCCCGCATCTCTTGCTACCAAGATCTTCGTCCTCAACGCATCCTCTACACCATGGGCCTGCATCATTGGTGAGCTGCTCGACGTCCTCTTGCGACTCCTGTGCCTTTGGCCTGTGGGTCATCTTGCGGGTCTTCTTTGGCTCCTGTGGGCTTCCCTGTTTGCTCGGGCCTGACTTACCTGCACCTGGTGAGTCCCTTGGACCATGCTGGTCCCGACACTGCACCTTTTTCATCTGCCTCATTTTTTGCCGCTGTTGGTGCTCCTGCCAGACACCTACCACCTGGCTCTTGACATCCAACGTGGGACAGCTCGTGAATGGCTTCTGGTCTTCCACAGCGTTGCCTAGTCCGCACAGCTACAGTACCATGGTCACCATCAACTCTCCTGCATCTTCCGACATCGGTGGGCATTGGTCTTCCGTGCCTCCTGGTCACTCTGCTTGCAGGTACCTCTCATCCTGAATCCACCCTTTGATTCCACCGGACTCTTTCAGCTTCTTCGCCAGCAGCATCTTTACTGAAGTCCTCCATTGTGGTCTACAGCGGTTTTCAACGTCACTTTGCACCTATGCACCCAGCTTCCCTGGTGTAGTTATCCTAGTTCCCAGGGTATCCACGGGTGGGGTGATTCTCCAACCTTCCATCTTCCACAGTGTTTCTTCAGAGTCCTCGGGGAAGGGTGCTTCTTCTTTAAAACTACAACCCCATCTTCCCCATTGACTTGTATTGAGCACGCGGTCGTATTTCTACTCTGCACAAGACCTCTGTGGGTTCCTTGGTACTTACCTTGGGTGGTTCCTTGGGTCCGTGGCTCTTCTAAGTTGGAGAAGCGTGGCTCAATGGTTAGAGCGGCAGACCCTGATGCAGCGGTCTGGCCCGGGACCAGGGTTCGATTCCCGCCTCGGCGGCTCTTGGACTCAATTTCCCCGGACTTGATAATTCTCGCCTCGGTGCCCAGTTTAATCATGGGTCCCACTCTGTGACTCTGGGCAATAGCTTGCTTAATCTCCACAACGGCCCCAGCAGCGCTTGGATGCCTGGCTTCACCTTGGGGGTGCCCAGGAGTGGACATTTCACAAGAAAGCCAGGATGGGTTCCACAGCGGTATGAATACAGCGCTACGAGACCTCTGGGTAGAAGTGCGCTATATAAATACAAAAACACACATTTACAAACACACACATTTCTAAGTCTTCTGGGTCCAGTCTCAACTTGGGTCGTATTCCACTTTATTAGTATATAGTTTGGTCTCCCACTGGAGACCACTGTGTATTTGTGCTACTTAAGTGTTCTATTACTGCACTGTCGTGTATTTCTATAGGTTCTGAATCGATCCCCCTATTCCTGACCCTATTCTGGTTAAACTAACTATCTAGTTAACTAACAGTCAGCCCATGAGGCAAGAAATCCCCCATGATGCAGATACCGTTATCTGACGCAGTCACACTACGGCACAGGAACGTGTTATCTGATTAGGTCATAACGCTTGAGATCTAATTAGACAAGCGACATTCCTCCAGCCCCTGATAAGGCATACGACGTTCTCATAACAAATCAAACCTATGACAACCTGGATAATCCGTGCGGCCATTGTTTTGATTTCACAGAGAACTTTAGTAAAGAATGTGCTAACGAGCAAGTCGTATGACATCTTTATTGACGTACCTATGTCCATCCTTACGTCAATCCCGGCACCTTTAAGGTATAAATATTGCCGACCTTGCCCTATGCAAACACACGCGTGGTGACAAGACGGAGCAGCCATACTTGCCGAAGCCGAGAGCAGAAGCAGACCCCGCTGGCAGCAGCCCCGCCTTCCTGACGCGCTGAGAGACGCGCTGCTATCTCAAGCCGAGAGACCCAGCACCGGCGCTTCCGGGTAGCCCTCGCAGGCAGCCTGGAATATCGAGAGCAGAGAAAGAGATACCATTCCTCATCCATCCTAAATTCCAGGTACAGAACTGAATAACCCCTCACAGAGAATTCTTTAGTTATTCACTTGGCAAAAACAAACTTAACTTAAACTGTAACTTTTTATTCCCGCCCACGCATTAGACTTAGGTCAGGTACACGGGGTAGGCGTATCTAGAAACACCAGTTGAGTACGTTTATTCAAATTTATATGTGTATGTAAATATATTTAATCATTTTAAAACATCATATGGCTCAGAAACCATATCAATGTTTTTACAGTATTATTTTATACTATTGCTTTTAATGTATGCACTTTACTTAACTATAAGTATTGCAATAATATCGATCCATTTCTCTTGTACGAGAAAAGAGACTGATCAATAAATAACACCTTTTTATTGAACACGCCCGTCTCTTCCTTTTCTCTACATTCTGATGAGACTAAGAATGCACGTACTGACTGAGTAAAATAATTGCCTTGTGCTCACACGACTCTTGAGATTGACTCTTGATTAGGGGAGAGCAAAGTTGTCATGTTCTATGGTTGTCAGAAACTAAATCCCTTCTTGTCTAATCAGGGGAGTTAATCCCTTCCTTGAACATTCGAGAAAGTTTCTAGCGAACTCTGAGCTTAGCTGGCAAACCCAAAAATTAAGTCTAGCATCGACAGTAGTAGACCTAGTTAACGTCTGGCCTAGGCCTTTACTGCTGTAGGTACTATTCCAATGCGCAGAGCCTATTGGGAAAATAGGAGCTACACTACATGGCGCCCAACGCGTTTGGAAAGGGCGATAAAACTAATGTAAGACATTTAGAGTAACTCAGTCGTGCTTTCTCACTCAGACCCCTTTTCCCGAATACTCCAAAGACGTCTGGAGTGGGTGAAAGGTTATATCCTCCAAAACCTCGCAGGAGGGAACTCCTATGTATGGTTCTTGGTCAAGTCAACGTTGAAGGATAAACAGTTCCAAAATATTGTACATCTAATCTCTGTTTCCATAAAGAAACCTGATCTGCAAACAAACATAATACCATCCTGTCTGTAAAATGGCAGAGAGTGATGATGAAAGAGAGGCAATTAGATTAGCTACTGAAATAGCAGATGCTGATGCTACCATGCAAACAGCAGACCCGGATATAATACTCATCCAGGTCGCCAAAAGGAGATCTATAACCTTAAAACTTATAGAAAATGGACTGACACCTAGAGGTGGCACAGTCATATTCGTAATTGAGGCACACGAATATCGGCAGACAGAGGTATACTATACATGGATACATTTTCCAGCAGCTAATGCTGTAACAAAGTACTTCCACTATTACAAAGTAGAGGAACCTCCTGAAAAATACACTCCTTTCGAGGAGGTGGAAGTACCACTCAAATTCCAAGAGCATTTGCTCTTATTTGATGGCGCCCTAAAACACAATAATCACATTACAAGGCTCGGTCCTTTAGGAAGACCAGGAGCAACGTGGCCGGTCCTAGCCGGATACACACCACATCCAGACATCGATAGGATGCCTGCAGCTGAATTATTAACACAGCTGAAACAATTACTAAAAATTCATAGACAATTAGTTCAGTATGTAATGCGGACTTCAACAATTCAGCCAGCGATTAAACTACCACAGCTGACCCCACACCAGGGGAACACAAATAAAATTACACCACAGAACATCCAATCCTGCCTAGGTAAGGTTCCAGCTAAACGGGAACAAATACCATTCTGGTTGGCACAGAAAATTACCCAAATAGAGGCGGTGTTTCCTGACACCATCCCGCTGGAAAAACACAGGATTCTGACTATATGTCTCCCAATGGGAATCGCACCACACATTGAGGACTGTGACACTTGGGGTACAGTCTTTGCTTCCATCTACACAAAAACGCACGGTGTTCCATCCATTTCGGTAATATCAGATGTGCTTAAACAAATTCAAGATGAATACGGTCCAGAACCTGCTTTAACTCTTGGTATGAAATTACTGAAAGACTTCAAGCAGGTCTCGGCTATATTACTAGCCAACATAAAGGGTGAAGCAGCAAACGTGGCGATCCGCCAGAGGTTAAAAGAGACAGATATAGCAGACCAACCAGCTGAAATTGCCAGAATCAGCAGAATCAGCCTTTGAGGCACTAACAACACCGTGTAATTTACCAACAACAACATTGAATCCGGAATGGATACAATGGGTGAATTCAATCACAACGGACAAAGTATACTACTACTTTGATCCAGAACTAGAAGAATTAAAAAATCTAAAATATGAAAAGACGTATCCTCTGCCAATCGACATTCTGCCTCTACGACATTACGCCTGTGTAATCTATACAGACGGACATGCTCAACCCTCCGTTTGGGGAGAACATGCATACAATCCCACATGTGAGATTACAAAAGAAGTGTGGCGCGGAGGTAAACTAAGACCTCTATTAACAAAATCGCACTCAGTAGAAACTAATTCAGAACTACAAACTGAAATAATAGCTTTGAAAATGGCGCTAGATAATGCGGATCGCGAATTCCCGACACTTATAGTGTCAGATTCATATTACTGCGTCAAAGCATATAACAAGGATTTGCAGACATGGATTCAGAACGGTTACAAAGATGACACAGATGCACCAATAAAGCAGAGACTGCTCTGGGAACAAGTAGCTCTTTTGAAAAAAGAACTACCAAAGACTCACGTGACACACTCACTGAGTCATCAGCGTGATGGCGTTCACGTTGTGGGGAATTCATTGGCTGAAGCAGCCGCAGCGGCAGCCACTAAATCGGCTCCCGTAGATCGAAAAAAGAGTACATTAAAATACATTGACGGTGAAACATTGCTGGCGGTGAAAACGTCATCAAAAGGCGACTGCTCAGCGTTACCGATCAACTATCCACTCAATTATACATACATAATCGATGCAAACTCCGTCCCTTTTGCTCGAATCCCTGGAGTGGGGGATAGAGTGATTCCAAACATGGACAGGAGAAATTTGTTAATCGCAGACGCACACATGGGCGAGGGTCTCAGACACCTTAAATTAAAAGATTATCTGGAAGAATTACAATCACGGTACTGGTGGCCAGGCATGAGCCTGCACTACACCATGTTTGTAAAAAACTGCCCAAACTGCAACAGAGATCGCAGAGGGGAGAGAAGCAGTTTAATACCTCGTCGAATCAAGGCAGATAATATTACCAGCAAAAAGAATGGCTTGCGATTAACATATACAGGCTAGTTTCCACTTATAATGTAGATCCACGGCACTCGGCTGACGTCCGGACTGTTATACAAGATTTGCGAGTCTTAATGGCATATACGCTAAGAGCATGCTACGTTCGACCATTGTTTTCACTCAGGCAAACCAGCCTGGGGGGGAAACATGGCCAAATGAGCACAGCCCAGCGGGAATCTTCTCACTTCCTTCCTGAGGGTATGGGATGGTGTAAAGAAAAAACCAAGGCAGAAAGCAATCTATAATAGAAAGGATATTAGGTTCGGGAGCTGGGTGGGTCAAACATCTAATAAGTGTCCAACGTAGTCTAAATAACTTGCCAAGAAATTCTCTGAAGGGATTCAGTCCGTACGAATTATTATTCGGAACTAGGATGTTGATCTCTGACCTTGATAGTCAGACTTCAGTGGTAATAGAAAAAACCTTTGATGTCAAAGACCGTTTGGCTATTTTGCAGGACTTAAACAAAACGAGAAAAGACCTGAGCAACATACAGTTGAAACAACAGCCAACGACCACTGAAGAATCACCACCTGTCCCAGCAAGACCTGTCTGGATTCCAAAAGTCGGGGATCTAGTCAGGGAGAAGATCGCGGTAAAGAAGGAATTTGGGCCTTCTTACAGAAAAGCAGTTCCTGTCTTGTCTGTCAACGGGACAAGATCAGTTGTACTACCGCCACTTGCTGGTAAAAAGGAGAACCGAGTTGTATCCATCGACCTGGTAAAACCACAACATGTGGCCGATAACAAACAGTAGGCCAAGTGGACTCCCAATAAGTAGCAGAACACCAAGGTTTGCTACCAGTACAGAGGTCCTAACAAAAAGGCTCATCACATTCGAAACGCCTACAGAAGAACAAGAAGGACTATGCAACAATGCAATAGAACTCAGACCTCTGAAAACCCAAATAAAGACATTTAGCAGAGACACACCAATCTATACTGAAGTACCAAGTGAAAATGCAAGGAACAAAAATCCTGAAGCAATTGGAACAATTGACAGAACTGCATCCGGGTACTTCATCAACTTCGATGATTCCTCTGAGGGCTTCAGTGAATCAAAGACACAGCCATCATCAAAATCCTTTAAAGACAAAGCTAAGGAACTTTTGAAACAACTGAAAGAAACATATCTGGTTTCTCCATGGATTGAATTTTGGGTGGGTTTTGGTGCATTTATCCTCATACTTTGGCTCATCATGGTATTTACTTTGGGACGCTTCATTGAGGGAAAATATGCTAAAATGGACACAGCAAGTCAAAACATCAACTTGGTCCTCAAACCACACACATCTTCACACGTCGAGAAAAGAGAACTTTCTTCAGAACTTTCTTCAGCCAACTTCACAGCAATTCCAATACCTGGTGGGGTAGCCTGGGACAACACTGACTATGAAATTTATGGTCCGGTCGAGATCCTTAAGTATCCACACCATATCAAGATCTCCTTGAGTGACTTTGCAAAACCAAACTCATTTGCTGATGATTGGGACT
Source organism: Lissotriton helveticus (assembly GCF_964261635.1). Taxonomy (NCBI): domain Eukaryota; kingdom Metazoa; phylum Chordata; class Amphibia; order Caudata; family Salamandridae; genus Lissotriton; species Lissotriton helveticus. The sequence continues at coordinate 174,567,008 of NC_136061.1, forward strand.
TTGAAAGTATAAACAATATGATGTCTGACTTAGTAATGTCTGCTAAATTTACAAAACATGATTATTTGCAAGGTTCTACAAATTATGATAGTATGTATTGCTATAACCATTATGGTAACAGTTTTTTGCATAAATCTGCACAACCAAGAAATGTTTTAAATTATAATCAATGGGAACATTGTGCTACACCTCCAAAAGGGAGCTCTAGAACCGTTTATGACAAATATTCATACTTTCAAGGTTTTAACACTAGTAATGCTGAAACATTTTATTATAAATTGTCAAACAAGACAGGGATGAAAACCATGATAACCAACACAAAATTGATATATTCAGACATATTCTTTGAAAAGATGAATACTTTTGGATTTGATTATTGGGACAAAAATGTTGATTTGAAAAGTGTTTGGGGTACAAAAGAATGGCAAGTACAGGGTTTAGAAGCTTTGTTTAGAGCCTGCATGATCCCAGAACAAATGATATTTTTAAATGACACTGTTCAACAAACCACCTGTCTTGGCTTAGCCAAAATCAAAGATTTAAATAACCTGTCTATTCCAAAGCCAACAATGTTTAGCAATAACTCTGATACAGATGAAGAAATAGACATAAACCATATACTTAACCAAAACAGAACACATCCTGATTGGAAACAATGGTTGATCTGGCCCACAGATACAAATCACTGTCAAGATAGATTCCTGAATAAAACACAGGGTTTCATAATGACAAGGCCAGACCCTAGATATCCCCAAAGACATCACCCAGGGATAATAACAACCTACAGTGTGGGCAAATTATGCCTTCAATGGCTACAAACTTCCACACTGCCTGAAATTAAGCAACACCTAACTTTACTTACTGATGGTGCTGACTTGCGTGATTTCATACTGGGACCACGCAAACAGCGTCATAAGCGTTTCATAGCAGCCTCTGTATATGCAGCATACAATGAGGCCTGGAAGGTTACTCAAATTGAAACAGCAGAAAGAATACGGGAAATTGACCGTATTAATTTGGAAAAATCACTTTCTGTAGTGGACAATGGGTTAATGACTCTGTCCTCCAGAATATTTTCATTGGACAGCATTGTGTCTTCAGCAATCGATATATTATCGCAAGACTTACTGTTATTACAACATGGTCAGTCACAATTGCGTTCTATTGTACAGCTTGGCTGGACGTTACAAAATCTGCGTTCAGGCTATGTGCCTTGGCGTTTAATCAACACAACGTCACTATTCCAAATCTTTAACCTTACTGATAGACAAATCGGTATGGCACAGAAGGGTGCTGATTATACAATCTTGAGCATTGAAAAACTAGAAAGATTACCGTTGACAATGTCAGAACGACCTGTCAGTGAATGGATAATCCACGGAATCATAAATATTCCAATCTCAACCTTCAGGTTTCAATACTGCCAAAAATATATACAGGCTGGCATGTACGAGAAATTGGGAAAGGGGTACCTTAAAACAACTTGGAACCTGCCCTATTCACATGCATGTGTCAGTAATAAAGGACAGAAAGTGTTTCTTAGTGGCAACAATTGTGCTATGTCACTAAGCGGCACACTTCTGTGTAACGGTATTAGTTTGCACGGAGCCTGTGAAGGGAATTCATACAACCTTTCATGTCACCAGCAAGGCGCACCTGCAACTGAAATAGAACCATTCTTTCAAAGACTCTATAATGGGAGTTACATTCTTATTGTAGACCGCAGATGTTGTAGTCTTATGCCCGGGACTCCTTATCTCGTCACTACGACGGCGAAGGTCAAGTGCTGTGGACGTGCTTTGTTCCCCAGCTCCTTTCCAGACAGGGAGGCGAGGGCATGGCCCAGTTTGAAAATTACTTCTATTCGAATAGACACTTTAAGCAGAATGAAAACAGTGCTTCTTCAGACGCCTACAAGGCTCACGTCATCAAAAGAAACGTATGATCTACAAGTCGCAAGGACGACTGCAGAGATACATACATTATTATCAACCAATTCCCCCGTACATTTCGCGGAAATCCTGAGCGAAATCTTAAATATTTCTGATACCACTGGGGTCTCAAAGGTATTTAAGACAGTATTTTCGATGGCATTAACACCATTCAAAGCCATACTGGGTATTTTTCCAGATTTCGTCCATTCGATTTTTGGCGGACTTCCCCTGATCCTGGGACTAATTGCAGGAATCCTATTCCTAGTCCTTATTTTTCGTTATGGCAACCCATGTCACAGATCAAACTCTCGCGACAATGGAAGATACGATCCTAGCCATTGGATACCGGGACCGGATATCAAAAATCCTGGGACTCTCCCGGCTTAGAGACCTAAACATGACTTGGTTTCTATCATTTCGACCAATGTGGCAAAGGTGTGTTTTACCTGTACTAAGGTGTCTGCTATGCAGAGAAGAATGCGTGTTAGACACCTGTCTGACGCTACAATCGGATGCGCCGGTGGATGCAGATACACTGTTGGTTCCTACCAAGGTTCACGCTTTGTGCTGCCCTCAAAGGCTGCCAATCCTGATGACGGCATTCCTGGAATCTTCACCACTGCGATTGAAGGGTAGTGAAGTTCAAGATGAAAGCAGCATCGAACAGGTACGACCTTCTGTCAGCAATGCAAATCAGAATGTCAATGCAGACAATCATGTGCATGAATGCATGGTTACACCTATTTCCGACTTAGTGGAACTTTCCCATGAAGCTGTTGACAGTTTTTTCGAAAGCCTGAATGATATGATGTTCTCTCCGGAACAGAAATAGAGACTTTTGAGTAAACTCGCACACGGCGTTCCCTGAATTCGGCCTTCAACTTTTAAAAAATAAAGTCACATGAACAATTACAATCCAGTTCACGGACAGCAACTTTTTTCAGCAAGCCCCTTAAAATATTTTTCTATATATTTTTTTCCGGGACACTGATCTTCTGCTTAAAGTAAGAAACTATTCCTAGAGAACTAAGATTTCTATTTTTAGATACTTTATATAGACTTTAGCTGCCCGCTGGTAGGTTCACAAATATTTTATTATGTGATGAAATGGTCTCGAACTTCCTTTCTGTATAGCCATATTAAGAGCCATTTCATGTGTACTACTCATATACCAAAGAGCAATATTACATAAAAATGCGTGTTTACTTTTGCATTTAATTCATAGCTTAAGTGCATACAATATATATGACTGCAATTTTTCAGTATATTTGAAAATTTCGAAATGCATTTATGTATTTTGGGGTGGTAAGGTATACACTATACTCTATAGTATGTTGTACTATGTTATACTATGCATAGATTAGTAGATATGACCATAGTTAGCGTGGAGTGGGTGTCGTGTATTTCTATAGGTTCTGAATCGATCCCCCTATTCCTGACCCTATTCTGGTTAAACTAACTATCTAGTTAACTAACAGTCAGCCCATGAGGCAAGAAATCCCCCATGATGCAGATACCGTTATCTGACGCAGTCACACTACGGCACAGGAACGTGTTATCTGATTAGGTCATAACGCTTGAGATCTAATTAGACAAGCGACATTCCTCCAGCCCCTGATAAGGCATACGACGTTCTCATAACAAATCAAACCTATGACAACCTGGATAATCCGTGCGGCCATTGTTTTGATTTCACAGAGAACTTTAGTAAAGAATGTGCTAACGAGCAAGTCGTATGACATCTTTATTGACGTACCTATGTCCATCCTTACGTCAATCCCGGCACCTTTAAGGTATAAATATTGCCGACCTTGCCCTATGCAAACACACGCGTGGTGACAAGACGGAGCAGCCATACTTGCCGAAGCCGAGAGCAGAAGCAGACCCCGCTGGCAGCAGCCCCGCCTTCCTGACGCGCTGAGAGACGCGCTGCTATCTCAAGCCGAGAGACCCAGCACCGGCGCTTCCGGGTAGCCCTCGCAGGCAGCCTGGAATATCGAGAGCAGAGAAAGAGATACCATTCCTCATCCATCCTAAATTCCAGGTACAGAACTGAATAACCCCTCACAGAGAATTCTTTAGTTATTCACTTGGCAAAAACAAACTTAACTTAAACTGTAACTTTCTATTCCCGCCCACGCATTAGACTTAGGTCAGGTACACGGGGTAGGCGTATCTAGAAACACCAGTTGAGTACGTTTAGTCAAATGTATATGTGTATGTAAATATATTTAATCATTTTAAAACATCATATGGCTCAGAAACCATATCAATGTTTTTACAGTATTATTTTATACTATTGCTTTTAATGTATGCACTTTACTTAACTATAAGTATTGCAATAATATCGATCCATTTCTCTTGTACGAGAAAAGAGACTGATCAATAAATAACACCTTTTTATTGAACACGCCTGTCTCTTCCTTTTCTCTACATTCTAATGAGACTAAGAATGCACGTACTGACTGAGTAAAATAATTGCCTTGTGCTCACACGACTCTTGAGATTGACTCTTGATTAGGGGAGAGCAAAGTTGTCATGTTCTATGGTTGTCAGAAACTAAATCCCTTCTTGTCTAATCAGGGGAGTTAATCCCTTCCTTGAACATTCGAGAAAGTTTCTAGCGAACTCTGAGCTTAGCTGGCAAACCCAAAAATTAAGTCTAGCATCGACAGTAGTAGACCTAGTTAACGTCTGGCCTAGGCCTTTACTGCTGTAGGTACTATTCCAATGCGCAGAGCCTATTGGGAAAATAGGAGCTACACTACAAAGTATTGCTTGTATTGTGATTATATCTCCAGGAAGGAGATATTGCAATGTGTTAGTGAGTGTTCATAATAAATACTTATTTTTATAACTACACTGTGTGGGACTTTTTCACTTATCTTGCACTACATGATTAGTACTGGTAAAACAAGCAGCTCCTTTTGGATTAAGCCTGAAGGTTGCTCTCCACTGCTACCACTTGTAGAGCTTTCTAAGGTTGTCTAAGACCCCTGAAATCACCATGGGGGTTGTCTGAATTAGTGCAGGGTGCTCTACTTACATACGTGAGTACCCTATACTAAGCCAGCCTCCTACATAACTCTATACAGATTGAAGGCTACTTCTTCAGCAAGCGGAGGTGCTGTTTATATTCTGAATGTAATATTGTTTTACATGTAAGCCATAGTGCAGTGTATCCAATAGAATTGGGGCAAATGTCAATACTACCACGTGATTTGTTTTTTGTTTACCTTTTGGTTCTAATATGTATTTTTCTCTGTCATACCGCACTTGCTGCACAGTTTTTCTGTGTAAAAAGGTAGAAAAACCCATAATTTTGGGTATCAGTCCGATTTCTTTCCCTATTCCCTTAGAGGCGGACTTCACGTCAAAGTCTTTATCACTCTAAATGTAGAATCATTTCCAGATTCTTTTCTGCTTTCTGAGCTACCCTTAAGATGAATTCTCCTTGATTCTTATTTGCCTTGTTCAAGACCAGTGCTGGCTATTAATTAGATAAGGCAGGTTCCACTGCCAAAGATATTTGCATTCATTTACATTTTTATATCATTTTACAAACGAATGGCTTTTTTCCTTCGGTATTGATTCTTAATTTTAAAATAAATCTTCATGGTTCATACTTTGAATTCAGTCTCATGTGGGTCTTTCTGAGTGCATTTTCTGTGTCCTTTTGTATTGTATTGTACCTGTAGTGCTCCATCAGCCTCACCCAATGGTTTGTCTGTGACAACACTAAGCTTCACCTATAATTCTTTGTCATATTGCAACCAAGCAACCCCCACAAAGTCCACATTAGCCTTCCTTATTACGTCCATATACATAGGCAGAGCAGCAGGTATGTACGAATGCTTCTGACAATAGACACATGCATACATAAAACAAGCATTAAAAATGCAATAGGCCTCCCCTTTTATTAAGTTAAAGTCATTTGCTTTGCTATACAATACTGTTAGACCTGGCACCATTGGCGTGGGTCTCCCTTCCATTTTTTGCTGTTGCCTCTTATGTTTTTACAGGTTTTAGTTGCTTTTGAGAACTGTGCCACTGCTGTTCAGTGCCATAGTGCAAGTGCTCCCTATGGTAAATTGATGTATGGATTAGTGACTCCATGATTGGCTTGTTTGGTGTACTTATCAGACTCTAGTACAGTGCACTGTGTGTGCCCGGGGCTTGTAAATCAAATGCTGCTGGTGGACTTGCAGCACTGATTGTGCCACCCCCCGGAGCAGCTTGTAAAGTGTGTCTCAGGTCTGCCATTGCAGAGCCTATGTGCAGTCTGGTACTTCCATGTTGACTGGGCAAGTGCACCCACTTGCCAGTCACTAAAACCTTCCTTTTTATACATATTAGTCACCCCTAAGGTAGGCCCAAGGGCAGGGTGTGTTGTAGGTAAAAGGTAGGACATGCCCTGATGTGCGTGGCATGTCCTGATAGTGAATTACAGCCATTTGTGTGTTTCACTATTGCAAGGCTACCGGTTCCCCATAGTCCAGAATGGGCAGTTTGATTATAACATCTTATAATCCTAACTGACTCAGGGAACTAGGTAGAAATTCGAGTTTAGTATGACTGAACTCAGAATGATAATATACATCTTTTATTGAAGTTGGATTTAACATTCTGTGTTTGAAAATACCACTTTTAGAAAGTAGGTATTTTCTTGCTTAACTGTCCAAGCCTGCCTTTGCTAGGTGGTGTATTCCTTGTCTGGAGTTTGAGTGACAAGGGCTGGAAGGATTCCAGGAGACAGGGTGAGTCAGCACAGGGCTGAATAAACCCTTCTGCATGTAGAGTGGGTTTAGGGGAGCACCTGGGACCTGAATAGGGCTGTGCCTGCCTTCCACAATGCTGGCTCCACCTCCTGTGGTACGTCTGATGTCCCTGGCCCACACTGTCAAAGGAAAGAAGGAGTATGGCCAACAAAGTGCTCCAATACTGTACAGAACTGGTTTGAACTGGGTACAGGAACCTCTGCCTTCAGAGGACAAAGGATTTGCTAGTATAAATATGGGGACCCAGACCCCAGAACTTTAGATCACTTCTGGGAAACAAGACAAACCTATGCTGAGGAGCAGAACCGGGAAACTGAAGGAGGAGACTACCCCTATGCTGCCTGTTGTTGGGGTTGGCCTGCAGTGGTTGCTTCATTGCCAAAGAAAAGAGAAAAAGGACTGAGTGTGCTTTCATCATCTTGAAGAAGATCTCCAAGGGCTTGAACTTGAGCTTGCCTCCTACCTGAAGTCTCAGGAATACAAGACCTCACCCCTTCTGCTTGTATGCATCTAGAACTGCGGTTTTAGCTGTGGCGGAAGGAACTTACAACACCGACGCGGCGAACGAAGACGTCTCCTGCACGAAGCCATGAGCGCTGCTCCGACTTGCACCGTAGACCCGACGCCAGCCGCCGTGCCATATCGTCGCCAGCGAGTGATGGTGTAACCTGCCCAAAGCTGTGAGAGCTTCTCCGACTTGTGCCGTGGTCTCTATGCCTACTACTACTCGACTCCGAAGCTGACATCGACATCGCGGAGCAGATCCTCGACGTGGGTGACCGAGAATTCATCGAGAGCACGACATTGTATGGAACTGTGGTTTCTGCGCCATCGTGACGTCACCTCCCTGACACAGTAAGAAACCGTTGTCTCACCTCCCCTGCGTTGCGGTAAGGAACCTAGTCTACACCTCCCCTGGGGTTATAAGGAATGGACGCTGCACAGCGCCAACGAAGCCGCAACTCTCAGACGCTGTTAGCTGTCTTTGTTTTTCATCGCTTTTCCAAGGTACTGTTCTTTGGGGGTCTGTTTGACTCCGGGCCTGATGCTGCGCACCTCCCGGTTGGTGCCATTCTTTGACATTTTTCCTGTCATGATGTCGTGATAACTCACGTTGGAGTTATCTGTTGCTAGAGACTGATTTTAATTGAACAACCTATTTTTTTAAGCATATCTTTAGTACAGTATATACGTCCTGGGGGCGTGGCCACGGAGCCGCCGAGCATGGATGCCTGAGCCCTGAGCTCCAGGCCGATCTCGGGGATTATCCTGATTGCAGACCCCCCCACCACCCGGGCTCGACAGCTGAGAGCCACGGGTTGCCCTAGCGCCGAGAGGGACTGCGCTGGGTCCCGCAGCAGCGGAGAGTCGCGCCCCTCGGCGGGCTCCGCGAGTGCGCCGGCTGGCCATCTTGCCTGGGCCTGTGCGTGACGGCCGATCCCTGGCCTGGATTTCTGAGGGCCGCCGGAGCTTCTCGGACGTGGGAGGCTGGCGGGCGGCGCGGACGTGCGCCTGAATCCTGGGAAAGGACAGCGACGCCCTGAGGCCCTGCAGACCGGACCTGACACACCGGGCATCGGCGGTGCGGACGTCTGGACACCGGCGCTGCAGAAGGTTAGAAGCGGCTGCTGGAGGCGGAGGTGCCCGACGTCGGAGGACGGTGCGGCAGCCGACTGGCGCCTTGCTCCTGTGGCTGCGTGAGTGGAGCGCCGCCGGCCTAGTGCCCGGGGGCACTGATTTGGGAGCGGAACTGTTGGACTTTGGTAGTGCTTGTCGGGACTAGTGGCCACAATCGTTGGGGGGGCCCTGGGATCACCAGAAGGAGCTCCCTTGTGTCCTGCGGCGACCGGCGGCGCCGGTGAACCTGTCCCTGTGAACTCCCTGGGACGACCGGCTGGTGCCGAGGAGGGCCTGGGCCTGTTCTACCCCCTTCGCGGACCTTGAGCAGCAGGCGACCGGCGGGGACGATTTGGGCGCAGTGCGGGATCCCTGGCAGCCTATGCTGTTGGCGCTGGGGGCCTGGGGCGCAGTGCACCACTTTGGAGATAGTGGGGCCGGGTCCTGGCTGTGCTGGCTGGTTGCCCTCCCTTCCTTCCTTTTTCGTCCCTGTGCTGGGTCCTGCTGACCCGATAGGCTTTTTGGCGGACTACCACATTTGGCCTTGCTGCGGACCCAGGTTGGGTGATCCTGCGGGGTTGGTGGCGCCGTGATCACCAGTTCGCCGCCATGGGAAAGCCACGGAAGGGAGTGGGTGCCGCGCAGCCGGACCAGGCGGAGGATTCGTCGGACCCCCTGGATCAGCAGCAAACTGCGGGTGATCGGACGGTGGGGTTACAGCAGCAACAGCTGGACCAGATTCTCCAGGCTATTGGGGACACGAGGGAGGCGCTGCGCCAGGACATCGCCCAGGTATCCACGAGCCTTGACCTTCTGAAGGCGGACCATGGAAAGCTTGCGGACCGGGTCAAAGCCACAGAACTGGCGATAGAAACGCTGGAACCAGCTCAGAAGGCGTCGGACGTTGCCCTGGAGGACCTAACTCGTAGGGTGCAAATGTTGGAACGGAGGGCGGCCGACGCAGAAGGGCGCAACAGACGCAACAACATCCGCGTGGTGGGATTGCCCGAAAATATCGAGGGGGATGATATGGTTGCGTACCTGGAGAACTGGCTGCGGGACGTGGTGGTCACTGAGGGCTTGACGCCCTTCTACACTTTGGAGAGAGCTCGTAGGGTCCCGGCGCGTCCCCTTGCCCCGGGCCGACCCCCGAGGCCGGTGATAGCCCGGCTGCTCCACTTCCGGGACCGGGACCTTATATTGCGACAGGCCAGACTAGCTGGCCCCTATAAGGTGGACAACGCCTCTGTATCGATATTCCCAGACTACTCCCAGGAGGTCCAACGCAGCCGCTATTCCTTTATCGCTGTCAAGAGAGCCCTCCGAGATGAAGGGGTTCAATACTCTCTGTTGTTTCCTGCCCGCCTGAAGGTGCTGGTGGACGGAGTAGCGACATTCTGTGATTCCCCGGACGACGCTTGGCAGTGGTTAGAGCGATACAGAGCGGGCAAGGATGGCTCGGGTACTTGGATGGAGAGTGCAGTGACCCGGCCGAGACCGCGCAGGAGCAGGCGCAATCGGAGGAGAGAGCAGGGCAGGAGGTCACCTTCAGCTTCTCAAACTGCACAGGAAAGGAGAGATGCCCTGCAAGCGGTGTCGGACATTTCTGGAGTGGTTCATCAGACTCAGGTGGCGGACCCGGGCTCGAGACAGGATTCGGATGAGGCGGAACCAGGGGGGTCGGATGAGGCTTCGGACAAGGACATAGGGGAGCGGCTCCGGATCACGCCGCAAACGGCGGATGGCCTACTGGATGAGTAACTGCGAGCCGTTGAGTACCAGACAGTAAGGGGATCTGCGGGCCCAGTGGGGTGAACATACTGAGGGCTCCAGAGGCCCTGTGCTCTGGGCGCCCAGAGGGGCACCTGTGCTCCGCATCTTATGGAGGGTGATGGGCCTCGGGCCTGATTGTTGTTGCGGGGTGGTGCTGCCGGGGGTGGGGTGGAGGGGGACTGTTAATGGCCGGGATCGGCACCTCTGGTGGGATGGGTTTTGGCTGTCCGGCGGGCTGGTGAGTGGACACCTCCTCGACCTCACGCACTTCGTGAGTCTCTGGTAATTACCAGAGTTTCCCTCGTATTCGGGGGTGGGGTTTGGATGGGTGACAACTGTTTGATGCCTGTTCTGGGGGTGGGTGGGAGGGGCGTTGGTTGGGGATGTTATGGGGCTGTTGAGTTGCTGGGTATTGTCAGTGTGCCGGTGAGACTGTGGGGGTTTGGACTGCGCTATGTGCCCATTGATGGCGGCTAGATTGGAGCTGAAGTGCATTACCTGGAATGTGCGGGGGCTTAACTCCATGAGGAAGAGGTATAAAGTACATGCATATTCGGTCCGGAGGGGGGTCCAGGTGGCTTTCTTGCAAGAGACGCATTTAACTCTGGCGGAGGGCCAAGCGCTGCAGCGGCGATGGAGAGGGCAACTCTTCTATACTACTTACTCTGCGCATGCTAGGGGGGTACTCATTTGGGTGAGGGCGGGTGTCCCCTTTCAACCGTTGATCACTAGAGTGGATCAGGACGGGAGGTTTGTGGCAGTGTTGGGGAGGCTGGATGGCAGGGAGGTGGCGTTCTGTAGCGTGTATGCCCCCAACTTTGATCAGGCAGCGTTCTTTTCCGTCTTGTCGAGTCGACTTTTGGATGTGCTCGTGAGTACGGTGTACATGGGTGGGGATTTTAACTCGGTGACAGACGTTGAGTTGGACCGTTCTCATCCGCCGCTGGCTCGATCGGTGGTGCGTAGAGTGGCTGCGGTCCGATGAGACTGGCAGGACCGCTGGGGACTGCAGGACGCGTGGCGGACACGTTCCTCTGCTCAAGTGGGGCCCAGGAGCTCACGCATGATTGCGAGTACTTGGCGCGGACCATATCGGACCATAACCCTTGCCTGCTTACGGTCATTTGGACCAGGCAGCGACAGCCGGTTCCTTCGTGGCGGCTGAATCCGTTGACGCTGGAGGACCCAATCTTTCACGCTGACTTGCAGAACTGCATTGAGCGCTATTTCCTTGAGAACTCGGGGACAGCGTCCACTCGGGCACTTGAGTGGGACGCCTTCAAGGTGGTGGTGCGAGGCGCGTGCCTCTCGTACACGTCGGGGGTTCGCCGGACGCTGTTAGCCGATATCACGCGGGAGGAGAATGCACTGCGCCTGGCGGAGAGGCAAAGTCACGCAGCGGGCAGTAATAAGGACGATGTGCTGGAGGCTCGGGAACGGGTGGCCGCCCAGGTGGAGAGGCTCCGCTGTCATGACTACAGGGAATACATGGTCCGGGCGCATGCGGAGCGAGATCGGGTCGGCACGCTGCTGGCCTGGCTGGCGACCCCTGATACCAGGGGTACACCGATTCTGTCGTTAGCTACATCGACCGGGGACGTGGTCCATTCGCAACTGGAGATTAACACCCAGTTCCGGGAGTATTATGCGGAACTCTATCGGAGTCGAATGACGGCTTGCCCTGCGGAGCTGGATGCCTTTCTTGAGGAGGTCCAGCTGCCACGGCTAGAACTAGAACAGGGCACTTCGCTTGGGGCGGCTATTACACAAGGGGAGATTAGGGCGGCGATTAAACATATAGCCAGGAAGAAGACACCGGGGGGGGATGGTCTCCCTGTGGAGTTTTACGCGGCGTATGTGGATTTGCTGGCATCTCGCCTCCACCAGGTGTATGAGGAGGCTTGCGAGCAGGGTACACTACCGACGTCGGCGCGAGAGGCGATTGTCATCCCGCTAGAACGGCGTATCGGCCGTTGTCGATGCTCACAGTAGACTATAAGGTGTTGAGCAGGATATTAGCGACGAGGCTCTCAACTCATATGTGCTCGTTGGTTCATCCAGACCAATCGGGATTTATCCCCACTAGGAACACCTCGACGTGCATACGACGCCTGATACGAATTATGGATGTAGAAGGGGAGGGTCCAGCGGGGGCGGCGGCGCTGTCGGTGGACATTGAAAAGGCCTTCAACAGCGTGGAATGGCCTTATTTGTACTGCGTGCTCCTTCGGTTCGGGCTGGGTGAGGGATTTGTCCGCTGGACGAGGCTACTCTATGAGTCGGCCACTGCTAGGGTCCGGACGGGCCGCTCCATATCGACGGCATGCGGGGTCGGGCGGGGCACTAGACAGGGTTGCTCCTTGTCCCTGCTCCTTTTCGCTTTGGCAATCGAGCCGCTGGCGGCTCGGGCCCGACAGGGTCGGTCCTTTGCCAGAGTACTATCCCGAGGTGACATGCATTATATCTCCCTGTATGCAGACGACCTCTTGCTGTTCCTGGCGGATGTAGATTCGTCCGTGACGGGGGCACGTGCCTTGCTTCGAGAATTCGGGGACCTATCGGGCCTTCGGGTTAATTGGTCCAAGACCTGCCTCTTCCCCTTAACCGCTCGATGTGTTCAACCGGCGGTGCTGGACGGCCTGCGCTGGGAACCGGATTGCCTGCAATATCTCGGAGTTCATATATATCACACCCATTCGCTACTGTACGAGGGGAATGTGGGAAGGGCCATGAGGGGCGTCAGAGGTAGTATGAGGTTTTGGCAGGTCCTCCCGTTATCTGTCGCGGGGCGGAAAGCCTTGTTAAAAATGGGGGTCCTACCGAGATTCCTTTATTTTTTCCGGACGTTGCCGGTGTGGATCCCATCCTCTTTCTTCCGCACTCTGAGGTCCGTGGTGATCGGCTTTATTTGGGGCACTGGCAGGCGACGGGTAGCCCTAAATACTTTGCTCCAGTCCCGGGATGAGGGTGGTATGGCCGTACCAGATTTCGAATGGTATTACTTGTCTGCTCAACTTCAATGGCTCACGCAGGCGGTGGCGCGAGAATTCAGAGGACCAGACGGCCCGCAGGGTCGGCTTGTGCAGCGCCATGTTTTGTCCTTTATTGTGCTCCAACAGGAATTACGGCTGGAGCAGCTGACCCTTGAGGAGCGTACTCTTCGCAAGTGCTGGTTGCGCTGCCACAGACAGGGGGGGTGCCGAACGTCCTATGCACCGGAGATACCACTTGGGATGTGTACTGCCATCCCGCACGGCGGAGATTGGTCGGCGCTTGCAGGCTGGGAGGACCTTGGGATCCACATGCTGGGTGACTTATATCGGGACGGTGCCTTGCTGCCGTTCGGTGCACTACAAGAGACATTCGGGCTCCCGCGGGGTGACTTCCTGTTGCACGCGGCTTTGGTTGCCGGGATTCAGAGGCGTTGGAAGATGGGGCTGGTGGAGCCGCCCACATCACTGGGCTGCCAGTACGTAGTGATGGCGGCTGGCACGCATAAGGCCATCACATGCTTATATAGGAGAATGGCGCTGGCTGAACCCCCTCCCCTTGATGGGCTGCGGGAGCGCTGGGAGGCTGACCTTGGACGGCAGATACCGGAGACGACTTGGCCCCAGCTAGTACGTAGGGCCTGGAAGGGCACCCGAAATGTCCGGTTCCAGCTGGTTCAATATTATACACTCCATAGGGCATATTGGACACCGGCCAGGATCCATCGAATCTTTGGAGGTGCGCAGTCGACCTGTCCACGCTGCGCTGTGGGGAACGCTGACTTTGCACATATGTTCTGGTCATGCACGGGGCTCGGCACGTACTGGATGGATGTTTTCGCTTGCCTGAACGCGGTCACGGGTCGGCAGATTGATGCAGACGCGGGTGCATGCCTGCTACTTTGGTTTCCCCATACTCCTGCCACTAAGATCACTAGTAAATTTGATGATTTGGGGTTCATAATGGCCAAAAGGGAACTTACCCTACACTGGAAATCTAGAGGGGGACCCAACTTCCTGAGGTGGCGGAGGTGTTTCCTGCAATGGGCCTCATCTGAGAGCACTCTCCGGTTGCAGTTAGCTAGGCGCGCAGCTAATGATAAGGCGATGGAGACGGCTAGGGCGTGGAGCGCACTAGTGATAGAGTTGCAGTCGCTAATGGAGGCTGATGATGGGGGGGAGACTGGTGAGCCGGCGAATAGGGCAGGGGACGTAGGTCGGGGCGGGGTGGCAGCCGCAGGGATGGAGGGAAGAAGTTAAACTGAGAGCCGGAGGCAGGGAGGGGGCGGATTGAGGGGGTTACCGGGCCCCGGGGTTGTGACGCTGGACTTTGACAATGCTGGATTATACCTGGAGCTCTATGTGGGCGGTGAATAAAGGGGAGTGCCACCTGCTGTTGTAATATTGGACCAATCGAACCGTACTTGGGGATGTGAGGCACACTGACAAGGGGGGGTGGGGGTAGAGAGGGAGGTGGGATGCTATGATTAGGATTTGTTGAATGGGTATGTGTGTACAAGGCGGGGAGAAACAGTATAAGAGTGGGATGATTTGAGAATTGGAATTGTCTGTTTTGTGCACAAAATTAATAAAAAACAGTTTAAAAAAAATAATAATAATAATCTTTAGTACAGTATCGTGGACTTTTGTTGTTTGGCCTTGTGTTAAGTCTATATAAAAATTCTTTTTTTTTGTAACACAACCTGGGTAGTGTCCATCTGTAGTGTTGTCACTGTATTACTGTATGTGTTCACAAAGGCTTTACACACTGCCTCTGAGATAAGCCTGCCTGCTCGTGCCAAGCTACCAAGGGGGTGAGCAGGGGTTATTTTAGGAGTGTAGCCCCTTACCCAGACTAGACACAAGGGTCCCTATTCGGTCAAAGGTACCTATCTCTGCCAACTAGAGACCCCAAATCTAACAAATAACATTAGCAAATCAAATGGCTTTAACTTAATCAAATGCGAGACCTATTGCATTTTCAATGCTTGTCTTAAAAATGCAGTCTATTTATTTTATCACATCAAACTCTCTCTTTCAAGCAAATGCCCTTAGTAGTGCTCTTGAATACCGGATCCAGCTAGAGTGATGCTATAAAAATGTTAATATTCAGTATTGAAATCCCTATTTGGAACTACATAATTTATCGTTTAATTCACTAAAGTTATATGGTTATGTTATGTTATGTTATATGGGATTTTATAGCGCGCGCAATTACTACTAGAGTATCCTGGGTGGGTGATAACAGATTTTATCTCAAACATGCAAGCTTCACTACTTCATTTAGTAACTTGCGGAAACTGTGTTAACCAAAACCCTGCTTTTAATTTGTGCCCACTCCATGTTAAAATGAATGGTTGGGATGTATTAGTTGTAGCGTTTGGTTTGCTGTGGTTTAAGATCCCACCACACACCCCGAAACATGGTACCCGCACATGATGCAGCCCACCCGGCACCTTGTGCTATCTCTTTATAGTGTGAACTTGCATAACCAGGGCAGTTCCTGCTGCCACGAGACACACAAACGATCCAATATATCATGACAAGGTAAGGAGTAAAACTGGCACACTCCATGAGGGCTTTTAGACCTCACAGCATCTTCAGCACTTGCGCATGGCCATTCTTTCACAGTCCAGGTGAGGCCGTAAACTTTTGAAGACAAGTCAAATTCTATAGACTGAACGTACCCAGGGACATGTTGATCTGCTTCATGGTTGCGTACTCACCATTGCTCTGTTCCATTACCTCGCCGCACTGACGGAATAAGCTAAAGCATTTTTTATGATAAACGATGCTCAACATGCACGCTATGATTTTGCTTTAATATTTACGGGATTTCAGTTCTTGAGGGGATCAAGACGTCTCTTCCGCATTCATTGGACGCCAAAGAATGTGTACTGGGAGGAAGTAATCAACTTTCCGGGAGCTGAGACTCACAAAATAGAGAGACGTCTCGATCTCCTCCTCAACGGGAACTGAAATCCCACAAATATTAGAGCAAAATCATAGCGTGCACACTGAGCCTACCGTCTTCCGAGACACAGCGCACATTGTAGATATTTGGGCATTGCCGATCCGGCATCATTTGTGAAAGATCACAGATAAATATATCGAATAGCCTGACATATCTCGAATTAGATCGCCAATAGCCTCTACACTTACCTCTTGTACACGAAAGAGTTCAACCGAGTCCTGGTCCTGATGAGAACCCTCCAATGACAATAGGGTTCCGAAACGCGTCGACCATATACAGCTAGACGAAACAATTAGGATTGCACTGATTGACACAGTGGGCAAACAAGGCATTATGCTTGTTGTACCTTTTCTATCGACAAGCTGTGTGTAGCAGGTGGCAGTAATGTAAATTGTAAATAAGTCTGCACCGTTTCAGCCTTTTTTCCATTTCAGGACTGGTCTCTTTTGTTATTCGTTGTCATTAATGTTTTATTGTCATGTAATTATCAAATGTCAAGTATTTTGTATTTTGTTTTTGATGTATTGTTGAATGTATATGTCTGTCCTTTTCCTATGGCATGAATTCAATGTCTTTCTTTATGCTAAAAACTAACAGTGAAAGTAAATAGGTGAAATAAAAACACCAAACCTTGTTTATTTGTTAAAAGAAGGTTTATTCTAAAGAAATGTAAGTTAATAATACGTCCAATCCCCTTTTCTTGTTACTAGTAATAACGTAAAAGGCACTGCCGGATGAGGATGGAAGGCTTTTATATGATGGCCCTCGTGTCAGCAGAAGCGCAGCATTGGTCAAGCGGTTGTCTCAGAGATAGCGTTTAGCGTTTCACTGCAGTGAGGCAGGGGAGTCAGAAACAGTTGAGGCTACAGGTCTATTGTAGCCCCGGGCCAGTAGGTGGGAGCCTGTACGACACTCAGCATCTGCCTTGGGTAGGTACAGGCCTCAATTAAAGGAGATAGCACTATGCATGTCATCATGGGAGGGGGGAAGCTTGCGTGTTCCGGTGATGAGCTTGGGCCAGCAGATGTCACCTAGCATGTCAGCTATGACGCAGAAGGCTGAGAGAGTTTGAGACACGGACAACAGGATGACAGGCATAGAAATAAAATCTGTCCAGACGCCTGTTAAAAGTAAAATAATGCAAATTATTTAAGAGCGATGGCTGAGGCTTTTTGGGCAGAAGTGGGGAAGATGGTGGTGTTTACAGATAGCAACTAAGTTTCAGTGGGAGGAGGGTAGACAGTGTCACGGGAGGCTACTGAAGAGGAGGACAACAATTTGAGAGGTATGCTGTGCATAGAAGAGGGGAAGAAGGCAGCCCGGCATGTGATAAGTGGGCAGAGTAGCAGGATGTCAGTAGATGGTCAGATGAACAGAAGTGTTGTTTGGTGTCCATACCTGGAGGGCGTGATAGTGGAGAGGGCTTATGGAAGCTTGCAGCGGCTTGAGGGGCCTTCTAGAGTGGAGACTTGCTAAGCATGAGCAACCTGGAGGGATGGCATCAAGAGATCCCCATAATGGCCAGAGAAGTCATCCAAACACCGGTGGAGCTTTGTGAGACTTCAGGGCACCAGTCTGAAGTGAGGAGGAGGTCCAGTACAGCCTTTCCGATGTCTTGGGACTATGAACATGTCATAGAAGAATTTCTACATTATAAAGCTGCAGATTGGCAATGGAATGGTGGTGTGGGAGGCAACGTGTTGCCTTGTACATGCAGGTGGGCAAGGAGCACCAGATGCAAATGTATGCATAACTGACTTGGATAATTATCAGGATGAATGTTTGAAGAAGGTGGGATGGGGCAGGGAAGGACAAGGTGGAACGTTACCTGAGGAGGAGCATGCAACGGCAGATTCGGGTAATATATAAGAGTGGGCACTTAAACAGATCAGTAGGGGTAGGTGACATATTGGAAAGGGAAGTAAGGTTTATGGAAATACAAAAAGGAAGTAAGTTTGAGAAGGCTATAGGTGGGGAGGAGGTGGAAATAATAGGGGATATGGAGGCTGATGTTGACACAAGGAGTAAAACAGTGGATGATAGTGCTAAGGAACACGAGAAGAAGGACAAGCCGGGAGGTGGTGACAAAGACAATGGTGCATAAAAGTGCAGGGACG
Source organism: Lissotriton helveticus (assembly GCF_964261635.1). Lineage (NCBI taxonomy): Eukaryota > Metazoa > Chordata > Amphibia > Caudata > Salamandridae > Lissotriton > Lissotriton helveticus. Next base: position 174,585,191 of record NC_136061.1, read on the forward strand.
GGAAGAAAGGCATTTATAACAAGAAGAAGTTACATTATATGGGACTGGTGAAACCACTGTGGGCTCAGTTGGCAAGTAAGTTCAACTAAGGAAAAGATTCGGGGAATTCAGAGGTGGGTACAATCTGTTACAAAGTTGATGCCCCAATTTTCTAAACCTTTTGGTATTGATTAAGCGAGAACCCTTGGTTGCTGGTGACGAAGATTCTGTAAGGTTGGCCGAGAGTATGAGTTTGTGAGCCTTCTTTAGGAGAGACTCTTCAACTCAGGGCTGGCTTACACATTCCATGCGTACCGAACAGGAAGCTTCTGAATATCCAAGTCTGATGAGAAAACCAATCCTCAGATTAGGAGGGATTCTATTGTCTGGGGTGCATAAGGATTAATGTTTGCATGTGACTCCATGTCATCAGGGCCATTATTTTCTGCTCCTGGACTATCACTCAACACTTCATGAAGGCACTGTCTGGTCCAGCCTAACTTACCTGTGCCCAATCCTTTGACCAGGCCCTTGCGGGCCCAGCTCTGTCGCTGACCCAAGGCTTCCTGCCTCACACTCATTCTTCTCTCCTCTGTCAGGTACTCCTCCTCTCTCAGCTCCTCTACTATCCGCTTTTTGCTCTCCATTATCTTTCTGCTTGGTTTTCTCTCTCACTCTCCGTACTCTCACTGTTGCTCTGCTCTTGTGCATTTTTGTTTCTCTGCTTTTTCTAGCCCCACCCAATAGTTACGCCCTCCCACTCCAACTTAATGGCAACCGCAGCGCAGTCCCGCACAGTGGGCAAGCCACTGGCACGACAAAGGCAAGACAATCTGCTTCCATCAACACCCCGCACCATTGGCCCTCCTCCATCCCATCACACCCCCAGATGTTACTCTGCCACAGAAACCCACTCCTTGAACCACAGACACTTCTCGCAGCGCTGCTGTCAGGCCTGCCAAGCCAACACCAAAGGTATGTTCTTCTGTGCCACCTACCACGTTGCTTCACTCACCTGTCTGCTCCCCCTACATCCACCTTTCCCTCCCCCAATGCATACCACTGCATCATCCCCCCATCACCACCCTAAACTCCCTTTGACTTGCACTACTCAACATCCGTTCGCTCATCAGGCACACAACCAAAGTCTAGGACCTCCTGTACGAACTCTCGCAAGATCAGCTTTTCCTGACTGAAACATGGCACATCCCATCATTGGCTCTCGATATCGCCCCCGGATACAAGATTGTAAGACAGGACCGAGTCTGCAGACCCAGAGGATGACTAACCATCCTCTTCAATTAAAACATACAGTGCTCCATTATGCCCAAAAAATCAAAAGCACTACCACAAAACAATTTTTTCTTTTCTACAGAGTTTTATATAGCGCGAACTTGACACGAATTGTGTATCAGAGCCCTTTACATAGCACCAGTTATGTTACATGAAGACGCACATTAATTTTTTTGTTAGGCACAGGGAGATTAAGTGATTTGCCCAGAATCACAGGATGTTCAGCGTCATTACCGAGACTCAAACCCAGTTCCCCTGTTCCAAGGTCGAGCGCTCTAGCCGTTAGGCCAACTCCTCTCCCCAACACTTACTATTTAAACTTCACAGACAGCTGCACGTGGGAAGGAGGGTTGCTGTCATCTGCCACGCCCCCCACCCCGGGCCTCGAGCCAACTTTGGTAACAGCATTGCAGACTTCATCACCCAACCTGTACTCAACTCCAGCTCCTTCATCGGTATCGGTGACCATAACTACTACCTGGAGGACCTCTCAGGTCTGAACACCAACAACCTCCTGGAGGGCCTAACCACACTTGGGCTCCCCCACTGAGTGAAATGTCTCTCCCACGCTGCCAGACACCTCCTGAATCCCCCTTCATAAACTTTAACAACATAGTGGACAAACCCACCCCCTCACATGGACCGATCATGCCCTTGGCCACTTCGACCTGCTCGTTTCCCACTGGCACATAACAGCTCTGATGAAACTGGAACCGGATCATGCAAGAAACATGGACCTCAGAACTCCATGCCTGTCAACCCTGAACAAGCTCTCATAATTCATCACCAACTTTGAATTCTGCATCACCTCCTGCGCAAATGCCCTGGACCCACTCAAGACCACCACCTCCAGGACAAGGTAGCAAGAAAGTTACACCACCTGGCCCACCATCACAACATTGGAAACCACAATGACCATTTGCTCCATCCACTCAGGAACACCATCAGACCCTTGCCCACATCACATCTTCACCAAGGGACTAGACCCCTTCAGCGCAGCTCTGACCCCAATACTCAACAGCTACATCAACACGGCAATTTCCAAACATGCCTGAAAACAAGCCATAATACTACCCCTTCTGAAGAAGGCGCCAGAGGACCCGAAGATGCTACCCAACTACTGACCGATCTTTCTGTCCTGCCCTGCTAAAGTTATGGAAGGAATCATCAACAAGTGACTTGCCGACCGCCTAAACAACAACTACCACCGTGACCTTGCCTAATCCAGACTCAGGCCCAACCACAGCACTATATCTGCCCTAATTGCTGCCACAGACAACATCCGACTGATCATGGACAGATGAGACTTGACTTATTCGCCAGTTTTGACATTTTCTCCTATCCCTATCCTCATTCAACACCTTCTCGGAGTCAGCATTCAAGGACCCGCTCTCAGATGCATCTGCTCCTTCCTTACCCTGCGCACCCAATTTGTCATCCTAGCCTCCCATACCTCAACCACCACCATTGTGATCTGCAGAGTACTCCACTAATCTTCCCTCAGCCCCACACTGTTCAACGCTTACAGGGCATTTCTCGCTAACATCACCCAAATCCAAAGAAGCAACATCATCTCCTATGCCAATGAAATTTAGCTCATTCTTTCCCTCTGACAAAACATCCAGCATCCGGACCATCGTCACTGTCTGCATGTCTGAAGTCACCAGCTAGATGAAGGCAAACTGTCTGCAACTCAACACAGACAAAACGTAATTGCTACCCTTCAGCAAGGGCACCACAATATGGAACTCGATCTGGTGGTCAGCAGATCTCGGACCCACACCTTGCCCAACCAGTGAAGAACCTAATAAAAGTGCTGGACAACCAAATTGGAATAACCTGCAAAGTCAACTCAGTCACATCCTTCTGTTTCTACACCCATAAGATCCTCAGAAAAATCTTTAAGTGGTCCTGATCAACACATGCAGAACTTTACCCAGGTCCACATCTCCAACAGGTTGGACTACGGCAATGCACTCTTTGTAAGCACCACCGGCAACTGACTAGAAGACTCCAGACCATATAAAACGTGACAGCTAGACGCACACTCATCCTCCTCCCTCCTCCCCCCACACATAAGTATACCCTCAAAACTCAGAGACCCCCATTGGCTCACTGTTCATAAACACACACTCAAACTCCTCACACACACAAAGCCTTGGACAGCCTTGGCACCTCCTACCTCAGGAGCTACATCAAATTCCACACACATACCAGAAATGTCTGCTCGGCCAGCTTCCTACTTGCACATGGAACGCCAGAGGTGGAGGTCGCACTTTCTCCTAAGTCTCTCCAAAAGTCTGTAAAAAACATCCCCCAACACATCTGGGCCATCTCATCAGGCCATAACTACTGCAAGAAACTGAAGACATGGCTCTCTACCTAGGCCCCAGGCACGGCCAGGAAGCCCCCATCTTCTCAGTGCCAGGATACCCTCCTGGGTGAATGATGCGCTCTGCAAGTAAACCTAACGTAACCTTAGTGCACTCTGGGAGTTGTAGTCGTAGCTCACTTCCAATTAACTTATTTGAGCTTGACTGCATTTTCATATAATAGGGGTTTGTAGAAGAAAAGACTGGAATCATGTGTCCATGATGAAATGGAGTTATCTGTAACTTTATTACGAAGAACCTGGCCCTGATTAGAGGGAGGGTCAGAAACCACTCTTAGTGGAATTGAACATTTACAGAAATAGGTGAATTCTTAAAGTTCGAATTTGAATTAAAAGTCCTGCTTCCCTAGGCAGTTCTGAAGTTCTCGCTTGTGTGTTCTTTGAAGCACTTGGGCAACAAAACATGGCAACTTATCACGTGCCCCTGCCCAGGAGACAGTCAACAGTAGACATCCCAGACAGGACGTGACAGATGCTGAGCGGTGTAGGTCAGAGGCCTCGGTGTCATCTGTCCGCGTGACTAGCGGTCAGAGGTAGATCAAAGGTCAGATGGTGGACGTGCTCAATGGAGGCTCTCACCACATATCGCAGTAAAGGCTACAGACCTGCTGCCTCAGCAACATTTAACTCAAATGTTTGGTAATAAATTGGCACTCACAGAGTCGGAACACAAACCATCCAAAAATATAAAACATTGAAACAGAATAGTTGCATAATATGAACACTATCACTCAGGTGAAAAGTGCGAAGTATTTCACGCAGTATCCGAGCTCTCGAGGGGGCCACAAGCTGGGAGCAGCATATTATATTACTCAGTGGCCCACACTCGAGAAAGCAGGCTCTGTTCTAATCGTCTGAATGCCTGTACCGCCTGGAATAGGCTTCCCGCCAAACTCCGAGAGGAGGTACAGAAATAGAACCAACTATTCGAGGAGAGCACGATTTGCTGTTCTAATTTACGTGTTCAAGCAATTGTGAATGACCAAATTGTGGAGAATGAACGCGGTTTCCAATTAGCTGAATAGGGGCGGCGCTGGTTTTAGTTAAGGGCGGGCAAGGGTGCCTGGATGGGGCATTAACAAACAACGGAATGCACGGCCGTTGACGCAGCAGCCTCTTTCTTTGGGAAGGATGGTACGCTTTTGAGACAATAGATTTGTCGCAATCTGTGTAAAGCGCTTGAAGACCAATGGGGGGTATAGTGTGTCATTGCAGCGACGGGCACAAATGACGATTAAGTTTTCTTTTATGCACAGAATAATTCCATCACTGTCTGTGGCGTTATATGTTTTACAATTCCTTTCTTGAGGAACAGTGTGGTACCTTATCATAAGAGGCCTGGCCACTGGGTCACAGGCAGCCTGTGAAGTGTGAGGGAAGCAGGACAAACAGATGCAGAGTTTTACAAATCAGCTGCAGGCACGCCAAACCATGGCAATGTTGCTGTAGGGTTGCCCAGTGGGCTTGGCGCCTGCTGCAGCTGTCGCTGTGGAACGTTCTAGGTTCGAACCCCAACTCCGTCTCTCATCCTGGCGAGTCTAATTAAGGGAATGGAAGAGCACGTGTCTCCAGAGTATGGTGGAGTGACACCGATTCCTCGTGGCATGAGTTTGTATGTTCCCCTGCCAGGCCGGAGCCCCCTCCCTGCCCACCTCTGTGCCCCCAGAGAGGCAGCAGATGGACACCACCTCCGTCCTTTCGGTCTGAGCTGAGTGAGTGCCTTCACGAACAAGCATTTGCAATGCAATAGGTCTCGCATTAGGAAAGTTTGAGCTATTGGTCTTGTAAATGACAAATATTTTATTTATGTGTTGGTTTTGAAAATAGCGAAATTAATAGCTTTGTCATTTACAATGCCAATACTGTTTACTTTTGCAAATGTGACACCTATAGCATTTGTAATGCAACATGTTTTGTATTTACGTGACTTAGATGTATTGATATTACAAATAACAAAGGCATTTAATTTTTTTAAATAATTAATATTTCAATAAAAGCTATTGTAATTTATAATGACAATAGGTTAAACTTTTGTAAATAACTTTTGTGAAGATTATGTTCAGTGTATGTTATTGTGACAAAAATCCAAGAACAGAAGTGAAATATTAACATATTTTTTGTGACATTTGTAATAAAGCTTGAAACATTGAGAGAACATATTTGAACCAGTTGTTGTTGAATGGTTGCACAGATTGATGCTGTGGTGGTGCTGAGTGATGCTGTGGCGTTCAGTGATGCTGTGGTAGCGCATAGTGATGTTGTGGTGGTGCTGAGTGATGCTGTGGTGATACGATAGAGTAAGTGCGATAGATAGAGTGAGTGGAAAAGATAGAGTGAGTGCGATAGATAGATAGAGTGAGGGCGATAGATAGATAGAGTGAGGGCGATAGATAGATAGAAGGAGGACGATAGATAGATAGAGGTGAAGGTGTGCAATAAAGAACTGCTTTACGGTGGCTCAGTGGAAATAAATAAATATCAGATGTATTTGGTTCTTTGAAAGTGAGAAGAGTGAACGGTGTCATGTGTAGCATCCTTGTTTTCTCCAGTGCTCTTGTGTGTCCACTGCGCCCTGGGCTCTCTGATTTTCATTGAGAAAAGGAGCTTACCCATAAGACTACCCTCATTGCTTTTTGCAAATGTCGAGAAACATTTTTAAACAAAATAGGTAAACTGCACGCTAATGGAAAGAAAAACTAGTGGTTAACTTTGTTAGCAGCAGGCAGTTTAACCCTGTGCGCTGCCTTAGGATGAGTCAAACTTTCCACTACAGAAACCTCCGGTCTGTTTCCAAGAAGCTGATTAATGACAGGGCTTCTCTTGACATATTAATTGATGTTTGGAAGTTGCTGGAGGGCTGGAACGAAACTGAAAGTGCCGTGGTTGCTCACGAGACCCCGTGAGCGTGCACATCGCCTGTATCGGTGTAAGCTGAGGATCGCCAGAGAAGAAACGCTGTCTATCCGCGCTAAGGATCCGAGTCCGAGGCCGAACAGTCCTTGAGCGGACGCCTGGGTAGAGATGTACACCGAGCACCCCGTGAGCTCTGAGGAAACGCTGCACGGCATTTCGCTGAAGTATGGCGTCACAGTAAGGAATGCAGGAGTAGCTGTATGGAGGGGCATGCACACAATACTTTTTATATGAAAATGCGTTTTCTTCTAGAACTGTCTCTTGACCTTAGATCACGTAAAAAATGCACCCACTTCTGGTCGGGATCAAGAGTGCTTAGCAAAATGTACTCCAGGGGGGAGTTGGGACTCGATGTGCCGTTCTGTGCATCTGGCGTTACTGGGGTGACTCTCAGGAGGTTTGAAATGGTTAAGGAAATGAGCCCCACAACGAGCATGAGTCGAAAACACAAGCGTGGACTCTGGGGTCCGAGACGGGCCCCCTCTGATGCACAGTACCTTTACAATTGCTGGGACGATGCAGGCAACAGGAGATGTTCTACGGCAGTGCCCTCGTGGAGATCCGGCAGTGGAGAAGCGCCGCGGTGCGGGGTATCTAGGCGGGACCTCGAGGGGGCGCTGCGGAGGGTCCGGCTCGTAGGTGATCCTTCGTGGTGGCCCAGGTACCCCAGAGGCAGCGGTGCGGCACGGAGCTGCCTGTACGTCTTCCAAGGTACAGTCCGGCTCTCAGTGAGGCACGGACTCGGGTGGGGAGAAACGGTACGGTGCAGTACGCCTTCACATGTACGCACCGGGCTGGGCAAATCAAAGGGCTGACATGTATGATGGCGGCCTACGAGCCGTATGTTCTTATTGCAGGCAGGATCCCCGGGGCGGCAGTGCGGCACGGAGCGGCCCAGTACAACTCGTACCGGGCAGCTTCCCTTGTGCGGCGCGGCACGGCCCCGGGAGGTGGGGACACAGTGCGCTGGAGTACGCTTCAGGCGTACGTGGCGTACAGCCAGGCACAGTGCGATTTAGTACGCTTCAGGCGTACAGGCAGTCACAGTGCGATTTAGTACGCTTCAGGCGTACGAGGCGTACCTTTGTGCCCTGAAGCGGTGGACGGCACGTTGGTAGCAAGCACGAGCCGTACTTGGAATCCTCACATGCAGAGCGTCTTTGGGGGCTGAAGAGTGCGGGCCGTACTTTGCAGGGTACAAGCTTGCCGGATTGTGGTGGCTTGGATGCGCTGGCAATGCGGCTCGAACAGGGATGTTTGCGCGTGTGTGTGTGCGCGCGTGTGTCTGTCTGTGTGTGTCTGTTTGTGTGTGTGTGTGTGTGTGTGTGCGCACACACGCGTGTGTGTTATGTGTTATCCGCTTCCTGGCAATGTGGGACAGGAGATGTGCACGACATGTGGGGAACGTGCACGCTCACATGGGAGAATCCCCTGCGCGTTCCCCTCCCCTGTCTCACATTCCCAGGAAGTGGACGACAAAAGATGCTTCGCTGGATGCAGTGCTTCGCACTGCTTACACCAGCTCGACCTAAAAAGGCTGTGTTGAATGTCTTTACCGAATCATAGCCCTGCAAAGGCACTGGCACGCAGTGACGTAGCCAGTGTATCATGGGCATAAAAACAGAGCCCCATAGGGACCATTTTCGATGCCCTCTTCTAATAACTGCCAGTGCTCAGCACCGGCAGGACCTAGCCCACATAAGACCATGGTTGGAAGGACTTTCACACTTAGGAAGACAAAGAAGCATCGACTAAACCGAGAGGATTGGCTTCAATGAGCTAATGTAAGCAAACACAGGCATGCACAAATGTTGTTTGTCAGTATTAGCACATTAACACCTTGGGAGCTTGTAAACATACCTCCCCAGTGCTGCGCCGTCCATTATCCAGTGCTGAACTGGACGTCCAGCGGTCGCACGCAGCACTGGGGAGGTAGTGCCCGTGACGACCGTTGGCCGACGGCAGCACCTAAAGGGTTAACAGAAGAACTATTGGCTATGCCAATGATTGCTTAGGTAATCTGTTCACACAATCCAAATTTATTCACAGGCATTACACTGATTTCACCACTGTGGCAATGACATTCAAGACGCATTCAAGAAGCTTCCTACCCCAAAGCTCTTTAGAGTTACATTTACAGGGCGCCTAACTCGGATCTATAGCTGGATGGATCCTTCAAGGAGAGAATGCACCCTCTCACCCTCCAATCTTAGATTGGCCAGGAGACCTTCGGTTACTAAGAGTGTCTGACAATCCAAAGGCAGTTCAAGTGGTTAAAAGGAGGAGTAATTCTGACTGAACCATCAGTCAATCCACAGATTGCAACGCTGTAAAAGAAAGGCTATTGGCTTGCATCCCTCTTGAGTTTTTGACATTCACCCATGATGCAGCGAGATTACCAGCTTGGGTTTATTCTAAAATACCATACTCACCTGGGCCTATAAAACATTCTTACAATAAGCTGGCAATCATGTGCTGGTGATCAGGACTTGTATTTACCTTACAGTGAATTATACCTCTACACCATTTCGTACCAATACCTATCACCTTAGTACTTAATTTTCCTCTGGTCGATAAATCAGGTGGTTAGCATAATAGGTATAAATGGGTAAATGACATTTACCTTTATTTTTGAATGACCACAGACTCGGGAGAGTTTTAAAAACGTTATCTATGCAATAATTTTGTGAGTCAAATACCAATACATGTCAAACACCAACTTTTAAAAGAGAATGATCAAAGCAAATCGTAATGACTTAGTAAAATCTCATGACGTTGGCACCTGGGAAGGGTGGAAAAGGGAAACGGTACAAGGACATACCACTCATATTTATATTTACCTAGAATGGTGTGAGGACCAACCCCTGGCCAAGGAGCTGGAAAGGCACTCCCGAATAGTCAGGAGGCAACAGTTCAGGACAGGTTCAGGACAGGGCAGGTAACCTCTTCTAAGTGTAACGCCAGCATTACACCCCTCTCTGGTGCTACTCTCCTCGATTCTTCCCCCTTCTGGATGGACAGATTCTTCTCCCTCAGCGATCTCTCCGGCTCTTCTTTCTCTCCTTTCCCGATTCTTCTGTCAGAGTGCTCGAGCAGCGTCTTTGACCTCCGTGGCCTCTGACTTCTTCTGCAGCAATGATGGGTTGGTGACAGGTCGTTGACAAGTCTGACAAACTAACTGTTTGAGCCTATCTTAGTTATACTATTCTCAGTGTATGTACCACCCCCAATGTTTCAATATTCGTGAAAACCCTACTGGTGATTGGACAATGGGATGGGGAGAGGTCATCACACCATTCTAATGTAATGTCAGCTTCTATAGTTCTTTGTTCAATATTCTTGTCCCTTAATTTCACTTTCCCATGCTTTATTCCCAAACCACACAGAATCAATTTCATCTACAATGTATTAAAAATTTGACTTCTTCTCCTTCCCCTCTCCGGGTCAAGAGGTGGTGTTCTCAGGCGCTTTTCTGGTTTAAGTGTCCTTGGTTGGGTTTCAATGTCACGGTGCAGAGTTTGACAGTGTCCAGCGCGCTTGCACATAATTCAGTCAAGATGGAAATTTCAGTCATCCTCCAGGCCCAAATCCGAACTAATAACAAAGTCAAAGAAAAACATGTTAAAATACGAAAATAAATGAATGCACTGTATACCCCTTATTCCTACTGTAATTCCCTAGCTATTGCATTAGCAGTTTAGTAAGACAAGCGAGGTTTAGTCTAAGCATAGCCATGTGCATTAGCATGTGAGATTGAAGCGGCCATTTTAAATACTACTGCGCAGCTTCAAAGATTTCCCACCAAAGCGAAAGACGTCATACTATGTAGATGCAGCAGACTCATCTACAGATCTACAGAGCCTCTTGGCATATCAAGATTCTAGATATGGACTCAGTCGTTGGGACTGAGTTGCTTGGCCTCTCTATTTACAGTCATACTGGGGCTACTTTTACGGTGGTCATCTGCTATAGACCACCGGGGGCCTTCAGCACCCAGCAACAAAAATCGCTACTCGATACCTTTTCCAACATGGCAACATCCCACAATAAACTGATTATCTTAGGCGATTTTAATCTATGGCCGAATGGCACTTTAGATACTGGGCTGCATAATCTTCTGCTTTCCTGTGAAAGTGTGGGTCTCCATCAATTAGTTAGGGAATCCACTCATAGAGCAGGGCATCGGCTTGATCTTATCTTCTCGGTCCCACAGCTAGTACACCTGGATGAAATCTTGCCCATGGGCTGGACTGATCATTCCCTTCTTAAATTCTATATTAACAGCAAGGGGGTTAGAACGCCAGTACTTGGCACTTCCTCTGAATTTAAGTACAGAGACTGGAGAGTGCTCGAGAGGCTAAGAACTACGGATGCTGTGTTCAAGGTGGATGACAGCTTTTCCCCGAACCGTCAAGTCGATGACAACTACGAGGCCTTATGTCTCAGGATTACCACGAGGGTTGACTCTATTGCTCCACTAAAAACACGTAAGCATAAGGGCAGAGTATCGTCCCCGTGGTTTAATGACTCTCTAAAGGCTCTCAAACTTGCCTGTAAACAGGCAGAAAGGAAATGGAGGCAGGGTTATTCCGATGCCAGCAGACTGCTCTGGAAAACTAAACTCTCTGAATACAAAGCCTTGATTCAGAAATCGAAATCTGATTATTTCTGTTCCACAATCTGTACCGCTGCAAATAGCTCCAAAAGCATTTTTCAGATTCTGAACAATCTTATTCACCCGGACTGCTCAAAAAAATTGACCCTCCCCACACAGGCCCTTTGCGACAATCTTGCTCTGTTTTTCAAGGAAAAAATAGAAGTCATCATTCGCAACTTGAGCACCTCCCCCACTCTGTTCTGCCCCCCTTGTTCGGGGGAAGGGGATATAGACATCGGTGCCGGGAACCCAGGATGGCAACCTGTGGACTGTCTGCTGGAGCTTCCTCCTATTACTGAGGCAGACTTCGACAGAATGGCTCGCGGTATCTCATCTGGATCGCCTCTGGACCCTATCCCCCATAAAATCTGGAAAGCTTCCGGAGAGGAACTCTTTCCTACTCTACGCAGGATTTGTAATCAATCCCTGCTTAGTGGCACAGTTCCTGCTTCTTGGAAACAGGCTCTTGTTTCTCCATTGCTAAAAAAACCTTCTTTAAACCCAGAGTGCCTACAGAACTATAGACCCATCTCCTTGCTACCGTTCCCTGCAAAAATTGCGGAACGTTGGGTGAGCTCATGTCTCTACAAACATTTGGAGCAGCATCGATTTCTGGATGAAATACAATTCGGCTTCCGCCCAGCCCACGGTACCGAAACTGCCCTACTTACTGCTATGGAGGACCTTCGAATGCGTGCAGACAGGGGTCAGGCAGTAGCTCTGATTCTGCTGGACCTGTCTGCCCCATTTGATACGGTAGATCATGGGATTCTATTGGAGAGACTGAGGGAGGCCGGGGAGGGGGGCACTGCCTTGCACTGGTTTTGCTCCTTTCTGCGGAATAGGAAGCAGGCTGTATCCCGTCCTCCGTTTCAATCTGCCTTTTCCCCAGTGTCTCATGGGGTGCCTCAAGGCTCGTCCATCAGCCCGATTTTATTTAAGGTTTATCTAAAACCATTGATTACGTTGATAAAGTCTCACAGGCTAAAGGCCATCAATTACGCAGATGACACTCAACTCATCCTATCCTGGGAGGGTGAGGAATCGATTCCGTTGGAATCCTTTCATGAGTGTCTACGAGACACGGCTGGCTGGCTACATAACAACTCACTACAGTTTAACGCCTCCAAAACTGAGGTTTGGTTCTGTGCCGGAAGTCGGATCCCTCGCCCTTTCCCAGTGGATTTTTGGCCCCCAGAATCCTCGGAAAAATCTCAGCCGGTTACCACTGTTCGCAATCTGGGTGTTATGATGGACAACAAACTGAGCATGGACGCCCAGGTTGCGAAAACAGTGCCCACCTGTTCAGCCCTCATTCGGTCCTTACGTAAGATCTTGCCACTACTTCCCTTACAGGCCCGGGCTTTAATAGTCAGGTGTACTATTCTAAGTCGCCTCGACTACTGTAATGCGCTGCTACTCGAGTCTCCAGCCATGCTGTTAGACAGACTCCAAAGAGTACAATCTGCCACTGCTAAACTGGCTCTTGGCTGGCCTAGGAGATCCTCGGCCACAGCTGCGATGGCCGAACTCCATTGGCTCCCGTTGAAACAACGTGTGGCCTTTAAATCCCTCTACCTCGTCTTCAAAGCTCTGCATGGATCTGGGCCCATCTCTCTGCAAGCCATGTTTGACTGGTACACCCATCCAGAGCACTTCGTTCGACAACGGCATGTCTTGTAAAAGTGCCGAGATTTAAAAAAGTTAGGACCGGAGGCAGATCTTTCGGAGTTGCGGCCGCTAAACTCTGGAACAGTATGCCCCTAGACATCCGTCAAACGAAAGAACTTCTTCCTTTTAGGAAACGGCATAAAACTTGGCTGTTTCCAAAGTGTTAACTCGATGGTCAACGCACTGTTTGCTCTTCCCCGTGCTCCCCCCCCCTCTGGTGATATCTCAGCGCCAGGATGCCTGTAAGGTGATAGCTGCGCTATACAAATGTTTCAAATAAATAAATAAATAAATCATGCGCAGAAGATTCCCGCGTTTTCCCGCGTTTAGACTCTCTAGTTACTTGTTAGTAAAGCACATTTATAAGCTTCACCTAGATAAATTAAATGTTGTTTAATGCAATTATTAGTGTTTACAAAACATGTTGGTTACATTATTACCTATTATTGAGAGGATTGAATCCGAGCAGGTTTCCTACGTACGCAACCTTGCTCCATCACCCAGACAGTCCAACCAACAATGACCTCTCTTATTTTGTACATAGTCTAAATCACAATTACAAAAATAGACTACCGAAGCTGAAAAAGACTGTTTTTAGTTTCCTGTAGGACCTGAGATTGAGTGTTTCTCACTCGAACACTTGCACACATGTTAGGGGCTTATTTGAAAGCCCATTGCGCTGCCCGTACGTCACGTTTTCGTATATTAAAAGTGACGCACCGGCGGCGCAAGGACTTGTAAATAAGCTCCTTAGTATTTAAGGTGCTGTACAATAACTATACGTAGTACTTTCAGTGACTTAATTATGGGGAATTGGCGCAGGGCAACGACCGCAAGTCTTTTTGCTGCGCTGCCCTAAGCCAATGTAAAAGGACAGGAATGCACCATATTGGATAAATATGGTGTAATCCACTTATTAATTCCAGTGTTTCAGGTGGACGTCTTGCACAGGTGGGTGCAGAGATGTCACTTTCTAGTGGCCCATCAGGGAACAGAATTGAATCATCTGCTGAAGTTTGTAGCAGCATTTTTCGTTTGTCTGTCATGGCGGTTAAAGAAGGCTTTGCTTCCTGCGTAGTTCTGAGATGATGAAATCTTCCAACTTGGTGGCTCTCTCACTGAGGGAGTGGGGAGAATATGTGACTCCCTGTGAGACCTTTTCTATTGACTCTGGGCAGTCAATGGTTACTAGGAAGTATCTGTCATGAGTACTGTCATCTACCACTGGTGACCCAGGTCTTCGGTTGCTACTGCTATTACATCGCAATGGCAGTGACCAAATCACTCCCTTTGTACACTGAGCTCGCCAGAGTCTCAAGACCGAACAGTGCAGGCTTACTCCAGGAGGGAGTAGAGGTTTTGAACTCAAGATGGTGCACGATGCACTGTCCAGTGAGTTACATCAATTACTAACAACAGATACCCCGCTTCACACTGCACACAAACAGAAGGTACTAGCCAGTCAATCAACCTTATTCTGAAAAATACAGTATAAGTTACATGAAAAGCACAACATTTCAGATCAGAAAACAGCTTATACTTACAAAAACACTACTTATACTTACAATACTAATAGCACAGGCAAAATATTTCAAATCGGGTCATATCGCATATCAAATTTTGTGATATCCAGGTAAATAAAATAGACATGCAAATATTAATCATGTCACTAATTTATACGTTTTCCTCACTGCTGTCACTGTGCATATCAAATTGAATACCGTGCATCTTATTTCATGTGTATATCATGCCTTCCTTATAGCATCTAATAGTGGATGCCAGCAGAATTGGGACTAAAAATTGTTTCCGTTAAATACTATATAAAATGCAAAATAATGTACGGTGAATAGTACCTTGCGGAGACCATTTGTCTCATGCACATTTTGTCAGGCATGCAAACCAGCCTCCCTGATAAAGGAAGGATACTAAAAACGTGCAAAATGCTAAGCCAAAAGCAAGTTAAATAAAAATTATAGTGTGAAGTAATTAAAGTAGCCAAGTAGGGTTCAATACTAGGGGAAGTTATGAGGGAACTATAGGAGCCAACGCTCTGCATCTATTGAGATTGATCTGCCCTCTTCTGAAAGACTTCTAATCCTTAATTTGCTATTTTTATCAATTGACTCAGGATTAGAGAAATATTCTGGGACACCAATGTCTGACATAGACTGTTTGATATAAGCGAGCCAAGGAGTTTTTAGCGAATTATTCAGCTCTAAGCAATCTTAATACTAGTCTCGAAAATGTCACCTCTGATGACAACCAACTTTAATCCAAACTAACAGAGGGGCTATTCGTATTGTATCTGATATATAATGTACCCCTAATTCAGTGTGACAAATGTGGGTAGCAGTACTCTTGGGTACCAAAAGGAGTCTTAGAAAAAAAATTCTGCTGCTTGGAGAGCATCAGAATTAACATGACCCCATTGTAGAGTGGTAAGGCCAGGCCTACCACGTGCACTCACACTCTGTATGGACAACACGGACAGCAGTATATACTTAGCCGGAAAGACCACGAGCGGTCTTCCGCTTGTTTATTTATACCTAGGGGCGAGTCCGCCCCGAGGCTGCGTGTGCGTGCGTGCATAGAAAGAGATACATTGTAGGTGAGAGCCCGGGTGACTCTCTACATCCCTCCTTTATTTTAGTCTCTTTCGGCAGACACGTTTGGAGGCTCTTGCTCATGGAGACGAACAGGCAAAGTCCAGCAACCGTTGACTCGGCCTTGGATTGGGCCGCAAGTTGTAGCGACGATCCTGAGTCCGAGGTAGTTCGACAACCCCGGCCGGGGTTGTCCTCGGACCTTCTCTCGCATCCTCAACCCTTGGCTGACTCCGCCCGACCTCGGGGCCTGGTGATACTGGCCTTGGCGGAGTAACCATTCGTGGCTGAGTAGGTGCTGGACCAGGATAGTTATCTAAGTCCATGTTTTCTTGGTCTTCAGGTTCCGTTCTCTCAGTTCTTTGACGTCCGTCAACAGTGTCCAGTATCTTCCTGAAACACGAGGCATTCCTCGTCACGGTTTGGCCATTTCTTTTAGCTGTAATCATAGTCCCTTGCACTCGCTCCACTGTCCACACTTCAGGCTCGAATGGAGTCCGAAACTTCCACCCAGGATGGCGATCCTTGACAACGACTGCATCCCCCTGCCGGAGGGCAGGTTCTTTGGCATGCCGGTGTACACTCGCTTTGATGTTGGTGGCCTGTCGCCGGGCTTGTATGGCCTCAGCGTCCCTTTCTCCCGGCACCCACGTGCTTGCAGTGGGGATGCCATCCCTTGGAGCTCGCTTGAACAGAACATGGGAGGGAGCACACTTTGTCGTTGAGTGAGGCGTCTGACGATAGGCTCCGAGGAAATCGTCCAGGGCGGTCTCCGGGTCTTCACCTCCATCCACCGCAATCCTAAGTGCTCTGTTTAATGTCCGCATCAGCCTTTCGACTTCCCCATTAGCTTGGGGCCACAGGGGTGTGATTTTCCGATGTTTGATCCGGAGAGCCTCCAAGTAGGCCTGGAACTCTCTCCCTTGAAAGGGGGGTCCGTTGTCGGACTTGATTTCTTCGGGGAGCCCCATCGTGGCGAACACTCGGTTTAGGACTTTCTTTACTTGCGGGAACGCAGTGGATGCGATGACTTCCACAACAGGGAATTTTGAAAAAGAATCGACCAGCACCAGCATGTGCCGACCGTCCGGAAAGCTGCCAAAGTCAATACTGAGTTGGGCCCACGGGGCCTGGGGTGCTTCTTCCGTGAGCACGGGTGCTGGGGCAGGGTCACTGCCCGTGATCGTGCATGCGTGGCAGGACCGTATCATAGCTTCCACCTGGCTGTCCATCGCAGGAAACCACACCTTACTCCTCAAACGGGCCTTGGTTTTAGCTATACCTTGGTGTCCCACATGGGCCAGGCTCAGGGCTCGTTGTTGAAGGCTCTCGGGCATGACGATGAGGTGCCCGCGCAGCACCACTCCCTCATCTCCGATGCTAAGTTCACTCCGTATTTGCCACAGCTGCTGTCTGGCGTGACTCACCTCCGGCCGGAGGCACGATGCACCATCAAGAAAATGGGCCCAGCGATTTCCTTCGAGCGCTTCTTTGACTTTCACCAGGGTTGCGTCCTTCGCCGTGGCGTCGCTAATGTCGTGAAGCGACATATTCTCGGGGCACGCCGCTTGGGTGATCAGATGTACCATCTCTTCCAGCTCCTCCCCGTCTTCTGTGAGGGCCGTTGGCGGGGTGACATCTGGATGGCGCGACAAGTAGTCAGCGGGATTGTGGGCTCCAGGCCTGAACACCACCTTGAACCGATACCCTTGCAGCTGGACAGCCCACCGCTCAATGCGAGGGGGAGCAAGCCGGGACGTTCCCGCAAAGAGGGGCAACAGGGGCTTGTGGTCTGTGACCACCGTGAATTCCTGCCCGCAGAGGTAGAGGTGAAAGTGCTGGCATGCCCATTTGATAGCCAACTCTTCCCTCTCAATTTGAGCATACCTGGTCTCCGTGTCGGACAGGGCCTTACTGGCATAGGCAACGGGCTTCCACTCATCCGGCCCGTACTCTTGCAGCAGAACAGCCCCTAACCCAACCGGGCTGGCATCAACAATCAACTCGGTCCGCCTCCGAGGCTGGAAGTACGCCATGGTGGTGTTGTCGAGTAGACTGGCCTTGATGGTCTGGAACGCCTTGTTTGCAGCAGCAGTCCAGTCCCACTTCTGATCAGCACGGGTGAGGGCACGGAGGGGCTCCGCTATGTCAGCTAGGTTCGGGATGAACCGGCCACAGTACGTGGCCATGCCCAGAAAACTTCGGACTTCGGTTTGACTCCGTGGAGTGCTTGCTGCTTTGATGGCTTCTGCCTTCTTAGGATCAACTTTCAGGCCTTCCCTCGTAAAGACATATCCAAAGAAATCCACCGATTCCTGATAAAAAGCACATTTGGCGCGGTGGAGAGTAAGGCCGCTGTCGGCGAGCCTCTGTAGGGTCGCCCTCAAGTTGGCGTGGTGCTCCTCGAGGGTCGTTGAGTATACTAGGATGTCATCACTCAGGTTGATCACCCCTCTTAGTCCGGAGAGCACCTCGCGAATGGCGTTCTGAAAGACCTCGGCCGCTGACGAGACCCCAAAACTGAGCCGAGTGTACCGACGCAGTCCCACATGCGTCGAAAATGTGGTGATGTACCTGCTAGCCGGCTCTAGCTCCAGCTGGTGATAGCCTGAGTTGAGGTCTAGTTTTGAAAACCATTTCGCCCCGTTGAGGTCAGCTATGATATCGTCCATTGTGGGGGTGATGTGCCGTTCGCGCTTGACAGCGGTGTTGGGGAGCCTCATGTCCACGCACAGACGTATGGCCCCCGGCTGCTTCGGTTTGGGGGCGACTACCAGTGGCGAGACCCAAGGTGTCGGACCCGACACTTTCTCGATCACTCCCAACTCTTCAAGTTTGCGGAGCTCTTCCTCGACTTGAGGCCTGAGGTTGAAAGGTACTCGCCGGTGTCTGAGAGCGACAGGTTGCACAGTTGCATCGATGTGTAGCTTAAACTTTTTGCCCTTGAGCTTGCCGAGGCCCTTGAACAGTCCTGGGAACTCTTTTAACATGAAGTCTGCGTGAGCCTGGTGTACTTGGTTGGCGAAAAACACCAGCCCCAAATCCTCGGCTGTGTGACAGCTCAGGAGGGTGCCCTTTTTGCCCTCAGTGATGTGGAACCTGGTCACGGTGGAGTATTCTCCGTTGATCACAGTGGTTTGAATGACTCCACGGAGGGGCATGGGTTCCGTCCCGCCATAGGTGTAGATGCGTGCCGCGGACGGTGCCAGCGTTGGTTTTGGGGACATGCGCTCATACTGGTCCGAGTCCATGACGTTCACGGACGCCCCTGTGTCTATCAGCGCATTGACACTCGTCCCATCCACTGAGACGGAACACATTGGAGGCGGTCGTCTTTTCGTGGATGCCCGGCTCACGTAGGAGATGACATACACCTCATCATCTTCGTCGTCCTCGTATCTGGGCCGGCGGTCTTGAGCCTCTGTGTCGGGAGGGGGTCCCTCCTGGTCAAGGGACAGTTGTCGGACACGCTGGGTCACAGTTCTGGCGCGCGGGCCTGCTGCTCTGAACTTCCCTCCCCGGCAGACAGCAGCGAAGTGATTCATGCGTCCACACTTGAGGCACGTCTTGCCTTTGGCACCACACGTGGCTGTTGAAGGGTGGTCCACACCACAGTATCCGCATTGGCTGCCTCGTGGCGGGCCACCTCGCGGCCTTGCCGGCGGGAATCGTCTGTGGATCGCTTCCACTCGTTCTTCCTTGATGGCCGGGGCTCTTGCCCCAGACGGGGCGATCACCGGGGTGCGCAGTGCGACCTCCATCTCTTCCGCCCGGGCATCCGACAATTCATGTGACCTCGCCAGGACAAGTATCTCGTCTAGGGTGATCCCTGGTTGTCTGAGGATCAGCTTCCTCAGTAGCTTTGATTTGCAGCCGACAATGATCTGGTCCCTGATTTCGTCGCGAGGGTTGGTGAAGGGACACGTGCTCGCGAGCCGTCGGAGTCGAGTGTAATACATGTCGACCGACTCGGAGTCCAACTGCCATGCGCGCTTGAATTTGAATTTTTCGAAATCATTGTTCAGCTGAGGGTCAAAGTGCGCGTTAAGGGCCGCGACAGCGGCGTCGTAGTTATCCTCGGCTCCGGTGTTCGGGAGCGATTCGAATAAGTCATAGATCTCCTGACCCCCATAGAGAATGAGGAGCGACCTTTTCACCACACCATCGGTCTCCCTCGTGCCCTTGAAATACAGATTGAGGCGTCCAACCCATGCCTTCCAGCGGACGACCGCCGTTGCCGGGTCAGCTGACTCGCTGAACGGTGGTATGGGTGCTGCGCCAGCGTGCTGATGCGCGTGGGGCGCGGGCGCTGGGGGTCCTGCTGGGGCACCCGCTCCAGCTTGGGCTTGAGCCTGTGGTTGAGCGGCGGGCGCAGCCGGTTGTTGCTGGGGAGCTTGCTGGGGGGGCTGGCCAGCCCCGTCTTGGGCCGCTCCTGGCGCGACTATGCTCATGGCGTGGCGTCACTCTGGCCTTGTAGGTGCTTTCCGGGGTGGTGGCCGCGTGAGGCGCAGGGCAGGGGCGTAGGCCGCGCTGCGTGTCGAGGCGTTGTAGGGCGTGGCGCAGGAAGGAGGCAGCAGTGGCGAGGATAAGGACCTCAGGGGCCAGCCGTGGTGGCAGAGTCTTTGATGCACGGCCTTAAGTGTACCACTGTGTATTGAGCTACCCTCTTGTGCGTGCCAATGCTTGTTTAATTGCCACTGTTTATTGAGCTTCCCTCTTGTGCGTGCCAATGCTTGTTTAATTGCCACTGATTATTGAGCTTCCCTCTTGTGCGTGCCAATGCTTGTTTAATTCTTTCCCCTCTAATTCCAGCCGACCTCCGCTCTCCCTCGATCGTCGTGAGGGCAGGAGCACTGCAGGGGGCTTAGCGCCGTGTCTCGCACGTGCCACAGCACAGGCGCCTCATGCGCGTCTTCGCCGAAGGGCGGGGGCGGACCCAGCGCGGGCCGTTCCGTGGTGCTCGCCTGGCTTCTCCTCAGGCCTGCAGCCAGCAGGCGCCCCTCCTCCGCGGTGACAGCGGAGAGCGGCAGGCAGGGGCCGCGCAAGCGGGGCAGACGATCACTCACCCGCAGGATCCGCAGCAGGCCGCACGTCGGCTCCCGCCGCCTCGAGTCCCGCCAGCTGAAGGCGCTCCCTCACGGGAGACGCGTGGGCGGGTCTCAAGCGCACGGGAGGCCGGGACAGTACAGCGGCATGCACCGCAGCGTGATGCAGGCGTCGGGCAGGCGACCCGGGGCCCCAGGCACACGTGGATACAGGAAACACCGGCCTCGTCGCCAATGTAGAGTGGTAAGGCCAGGCCTACCACGTGCACTCACACTCTGTATGGACAACACGGACAGCAGTATATACTTAGCCGGAAAGACCACGAGCGGTCTTCCGCTTGTTTATTTATACCTAGGGGCGAGTCCGCCCCGAGGCTGCGTGTGCGTGCGTGCATAGAAAGAGATACATTGTAGGTGAGAGCCCGGGTGGCTCTCTACATCCATATACCCGCCCGTATATAACTACTTGAATGCATTTACTACTATACAACTGTAGCATCACCCTTTGGGGTTTGTGCCGGAGCTTATTGGCAAAGTGAAAAATTGCCTCGGTCTCCCTTGCACATTGTTGCGATCTGGTATTTTTCAAATGCCCCACTGCAATGTGTCAAACATAATTCCCAAATACTTGAATGTAGGGACCTTACTGACCTCCGCCCCTCCTAATAAAATGCAACTTAGATTTCGTATTTCTCGGTCTACTCGTCATAATAAAAGATTTGCTAAAATATACCTTTAAATCATGATTACTCATAAAAGTCGTAAAAACATCTAATAAAATCTGGAGGGCGTTTTCAGTTCTGGCTGAAAGTACTGCATTGTCGGAATATAGCAAGGTTGGTTTCAGACACTTCCCAGCCTGGGGCACATCGGCACCATATTGCACAAGAAAAGATTCCACACCATTAATGTACAATAAAAACAAGAATGGGGCTAAGATACAACCCTGGTGTATGCCATGCTCGAAGTTCAGTGACAAAGTACATTCTGCATTTGGGCCACGTCTAATTATGACTACGGTATCTGTTTATCATTTCTTCAATAGGATAACCAGGGCCTCTTCCACTCCCATGGTTTCTAACTAAACCCATAGTTGGAGCGATTTACATTGTCAAAGGCACAAGAGAAGTCCATAACAGCTATTTGTAGTGAACCTCTCCCGGGTTTGACATACTGTCCAATTATTAAGAAGAGATTTAGGGACTATTCAACTGTACAGATACCCAACCGAAAGCCGTATTAGACCTCTGATAAACCAAAGTTTCTGTTAGCCCAATCCTCCAGTCTTGTAAGTCAAACTTGTCCCAAATCCTAAAGGTTGAATCAAGGAGGGAGATCGGTCGATAACAACTAGGGCTATTTATGTCCCCTTATTTAACCCCTTCACTGCGGCGGCTATTCCGCAGCAGTGCTAAGGGGGCGGGGCAGCCGCGCGGCGGGCGCATGCTGTTGACGGAACCGCTCCGTCACCAGCCGCGGTTGCGCTGTGCTCATGACGGAGCGGTTCCGTCACGGCCCTGCCCGCTCAATGGAACGCTCAGCGCAGACGCGGAATCCGCGCCGCGCAGGCGTGCCGAGCGGGCCGTGACGGAACCACTCCGTCATCAGCACAGCGCGACAGCAGCTGATGACGGAGTGGTTCCGTCACCAGCAGGGGAGGGGTTAAAATGGAGACTATGGCTGCTTCCCTCTATGATGCTATTGAGGCATCTTAAATTGCTGCATTCAGAACATTGGTGATAATTAGAGACCAAAGGGTGATGTCAGATTAAAAAATATCCACTGACACAATCAGGGCCTGGCACTTTCCCTGAAGAAGATATCTTAATTGCACGGGCTACTTTATCACCTTCAAAAGAACTACTAAAGGTAAAGAGAGCTATTGAGTTTACATCTCGGGTTTCAGTCTTTTCAACCAGATTAATCTCAGTGCTATAGGAGTTAAAAACATTAGCAAAATGTGGTGACCATCTTTCAGCTGGGATGTAATGCTCGATTTTGGAGGTGGAGTTATTAGTCAAGTAGGTGTGTTTATTATAGCCCAGATTCTCTTTTTGTCTCTTTTTAATGACCCTGATTTGAGATACTTCCATGCCACATTTTTAATATTGTCTTCAAGGGTCTTTATAACTGTTTTATAAGTTTAACATGCTTTTCGAACCCTGATGAAGTCGTGCAGGGACTGGTTAAGTGGCTCTAAAAGTTGTCTTTTAACTACAGAACATGCTCAATCAAACCATCACTATAATGGTATATCCTTTTTGTGAGATGTAATGGTAAGCATGTCCAAAATCTCTTGACTAATCGATTCATAGCTATTTACTACTAGTTGTACCCGCCCACGCGTTGCTGGGGCTCATTCTGGGTAAATGGAAGAGAAAGAAAAGAGTAAGCACACGTTTCTAATATGTTTAATTTCACAATGCTTGTGGGTATACAATATGTTTTTGTGACTATTGTCTGTATGCGTCCCTTGTAGTTGTTGCGCAGCAAGCAAATCGATAGGGTCTGTTCGGCCTTTCGATTAAAAACACATGCGTATTGTACACGCGCTATTCAAATCCAACGTTGGGTATATATATAAACACGCGATAATGTTGCAAAGTGAACCAACTCCTCCCCCTCCCTCCACCCACTTCCCGGTCTGCCATCCTGACACCAACTGTCCATCCTAATATATGTAAACTATTGTCTCTATACGTCGTTTCTTAATGTTGAAAAGTTAACCAACTCCTCCCCCCTCCCTCCATCCACTTCCCGGTCTGCCATCCTGACACCAACTGTCCATCCCAATATATGTAGACTATTGTCTCTATTCGTCCCTTGTGGTTGTTGCGCAGCAACCAAATCAATAGGGTCTGTTCGACTTTTCGATTAAAAACACGAGTGTATTGGCCACACGTGTATTGGAATCCAACGTTGTGTCAAAATTTCAAAGCAACCGGTGAAGAACTTTCGGAGATTTAAGATTTTGACCAAACGAACATTGAAATTTTTATGTGGCTGTTCGGGCTTTCGATTAAAAACACGCGCTTATTTGACATGCGCGTATTCGAATCCATCGTTGTGTATATAAAAACGCGCGTATTCGAATCCAACGTTGTGTCAAAATTTCAAAGCAATCGGTGAAGAACTTTCGGAGATTTACGTTTTTGAAGAAACGAACATTTACATTTTTATTTTTATAGATTAGGCTAGAGCCAGCTTCCAGTGTGAGGCAGATAATGATGGAGTCAAATTTGTTGATAACACAATCTTTCAAAAACGGGGGGTAACAATGTTATCTCACTTGATTCTCACATTCCGGTTTTCATTATAGACCAGCTCTCACTTCTGCATGTATTCAAAATCTGGCCTTAATTTTAAATCAAGGTACAAATTTATAGGGTTATGGTCACTGATGCAGTTTGCAATGACCCTAAGGGGTATATTTACAAGAACTGCTGCTAAGTAGTTTTCACGCTGCTTAGCAGCAATTTTTTTACTACTGCCGATCGCCAAATCCTAAGGCTATGTATGCAACATATTTACAATACTTGAGAACCAAAAGGGGATAGGCCCATAAACACGTAGTGGGGGCTAGGCCTTATATTTAAATTGCAAAAACACACAGTGCCCACACCACAATTACTCATTCAATATTCAAGAAGGGTAAGAAACCAGTTTATTGTAACCACCCTTAGACAGCATTACTCAGTGTCTATCATTTTATGCTTTTTTTCAAATTTTCAAAAAATCATAACAGAATAAAGGACTTCGTATTGGAATATTTACAAGACTAAATACACTTTGTACATACATCAAAATACAAACATTATTTACACACTAAAAAACGTTTCTGCATCAAACATTACAAATAATTATAATTACATCACAACCAACAAATATTACAATAAAAAACATGAAGAAAAATGATTTCTAACTTGTAAACGCTTAAATACTGGACCAGCCGGTCCTAGTGTCGTGAAGTTGACAATTTATTCCACCCAAGAAAGACTGCCGACGCGTTTCAAGAACCAGGCACAAAGTCACTGGTCTATCATCAGGGCTGTTTATTCTTTGTGTCTGAAAAGATGCAAAGACATTGTTTTACTTTAACAGGCAAATTCATAGTGAGTGCCTTTCTCCAATCCTGGGCAAGGAGTGATAATAAAGGATAGCTACATACCAAAATTGTTTTAAAAAGGGGCGTGATGGTTAATCTTCTTGTGGTCCAACTCGCTAGTTATTGTGGTGGCCAGACAGAGATGTCTAAAAAAGATGGGAAATTGGTTTTCAATTTAACCCACTCGGGTCTTTTAATTATCAAGCTCCAGTCAAAGATGTAAAAAAAGGGGAGAAGCGTACCTTATTTTTTGTGATCTGCCGTAGCACGGCGAATTTTGCTTGTACGACGTCACCATCAAGGTGTAATTCTACAACAGTAATGGCATAGGTTTCAATCATGTGGTTTTTTCAAAACATTCTAAGTGAGTGGATATAACCCACAGAAGAATTAGCCTACCTTACTGAAGTATCTTGTTCTTAAAGATTTAAAGGGAGAAACCGCAATCACCGTCCTGTAATAGAACGAAACGGCGATTTCAAAAAAAGATCTCTCAAAAATATTGAATGAACGCTCAGACCACGATAAGGCGGTGTTTGTAAATACCTGCTCCTCTGCCACAGCACGCCCGCGCTCGAGTCTGCTTTCTTTCAATAAAGATGGGCGCCGCACTTTTCTGTTTGTTTTATACTTCCTGGTGCAAAATTGCATTATGGGACTTGTTTTATACTTCCTGGTGCAAAATTGCATTATGGGACTTGTAGTCGCATTTAATCAAATCGCATATTCTAGGCGCCATGGAGACACATATATACACGACATGTTTGCCTATCCATTTTATCGTGCTAATGCAATCAAACTAATGAAATTTTTGGTGTATGCGCTGATAAATTATGAAGCGCATTGGAAATGTACCCCATGCTAATGGTACTTCTCAAGATTTGAAGTATATTGCAACTTGAGCATCATACGATGTTATTCTCAACACATCTCATGGCCATGGACCACCATTTTTAAAATTATCGAAATAGATCGAAAGGACCACAGGTCAAACCAGGGATGTCAAACCGATGTAGGTCAGCTCTGATGAATTTTACCAGACAAGTATTATATATGCGCTATCTCAGACAGGTTATTGAGGCCAGTCTGTGCGCTGTTGAACTTTAGAATAAGATATGCTTCTTTCTGTAATAGAACTCGCTCGACGTTATGGCATTTAGACTTGGGATTCATGGTGTACAGTACAGACCATTGGAGTTGTTGTTCGTTGTGGCCCTTTTCGCAGAAATGTTCTACCATTGGAGCAGACATTACCTGCTTCTTAATCCGGGATCGGTGCTGGCTGATTCTTTGATTCACTTGTTGGCTGGTTTTTCCTATATAAAGGGACTGGCACGGACATAATACCATGTAGACAACATTCTTAGTTCTGCAATTGGAGAAATCCTTGTGTCTCCACTTTATGCCTCGGTGAACAAACTCGTCACCTTCAATTGTACTGGAACAGGCGACGCAATTTCCACACTTGTGGTGGCCTTCAATTGGCTTAAGGTTCCATTGCGCAAGTAGATCGCTTTTAGGATTTGGAATAGCGATGTCCGCCCTAATGAGTTCTTCACCAATACTGCGATTTTTTCTGTAGGCAAAAATGGGTTTGGGAAACGGGCATTTCAACTCCTCCAATAAATGCCAGTTCTTTAAAACCGCTTGTCGTAGTTTGTGTGTGTCCGGACAGAAAGTTGTAACGCACACGAGTTTGTTCAACGGTGTGCGTTGTTTGGGTTGCAAAAGACATTCCCTAGGCGTATACTTGGCACGTTTGAGCGAATGCTTAAGGAGCTTCCTAGGGTAGCCTCTTTCTTGATATGCAACAACGCACACCGTTGAACAAACTCGTGTGCGTTACAACTTTCTGTCCGGACACACACAAACTACGACAAGCGGTTTTAAAGAACTGGCATTTATTGGAGGGGTTGAATTGCCCGTTTCTCAATCCCATTTTTGCCTACAGAAAAAATCGCAGTATTGGTGAAGAACTCATTAGGGCGGACATCGCTATTCCAAAGCCTAAAAGCGATCTACTTGCGCAATGGAACCTTAAGCCGATTAAAGGCCACCATAAGTGTGGAAATTGCGTCGCCTGTTCCAGTACAATTGAAGGTGACAAGTTTGTTCACCGAGGCATAAAGTGGAGACACAAGTATTTCTCCAATTGCAGAACTAAGGGCCAGATGTAGGAGCCTAAATACCGGTCGGTAATGGCCGATTTCGGCCGTTACCGACCGGTATTTAAGAATTGGCATGTAGGTGCATTTATTTTTACCGAATCGGTAAATTTACCGATTCTGTAAAATACCGAATCGGTAATTTTACCGATTCGGTAAATCCAAATGTAGGTGGGAATCTTCTGAGTCCCAAAGGCCTTACAGATTCGGTATTTTACCACCCAATTCAATTGGGTGGTAAAATACCGAATCCAGGTGTGCATGCACATGTGTGCATGCACATGTGCATGCACACCTATGCCATGTGACAGACAGACATGCCCTTAGGGCATGTCTGTGTGCCACATGGCACACATGCCTGTATTCGGGGTGCTAGAGGGTGTCAAAGTGACACCCCCCGCACCCTAGCAAAAATCGGTATTTACCGATTTTTACAGATTCGGTAATTCAATTACCGAATTTACCTACATCTCCCCCTTCTATTTTACCGATTCATAAATACAGAATCGGTAAAATTCGGTATTTATGAATCGGTAAAATAGAATTACCTACATCTGGCCCTAAGAATGTTGTCTACATGGTATTATGTCCGTGCCAGTCCCTTTATATAGGAAAAACCAGCCAACAAGTGAATCAAAGAATCAGCCAGCACCGATCCCAGATTAAGAAGCAGGCAATGTCTGCTCCAATGGTAGAACATTTCTGCGAAAAGGGCCACAACGAACAACAACTCCAATGGTCTGTACTGTACACCATGAATCCCAAGTCTAAATGCCATAACGTTGAGCGAGTTCTATTACAGAAAGAAGCATATCTTATTCTAAAGTTCAACAGCGCACAGACTGGCCTCAATAGCCTGTCTGAGATAGCGCATATATAATACTTGTCTGGTAAAATTCATCAGAGCTGACCTACATCGGTTTGACATCCCTGGTTTGACCTGTGGTCCTTTCGATCTATTTCGATAATTTTAAAAATGGTGGTCCATGGCCATGAGATGTGTTGAGAATAACATCGTATGATGCTCAAGTTGCAATATACTTCAAATCTTGAGAATGGGGTACAGTACCAATGCGCTTCATAATTTATCAGCGCATACACCAAAAATGTCATTAGTTTGATCGCATTAGCACGATAAAATGGATAGGCAAACATGTCGCGTATATATGTGTCTCCATGGCGCCTAGAATATGCGATTTGATTAAATGCGATTACAAGTCCCATAATGCAATTTTGCACCAGGAAGTATAAAACAAGTCCCATAATGCAATTTTGCACCAGGAAGTATAAAACAAACAGAAAAGTGCGGCGGCCATCTTTATTGAAAGAAAGCAGACTCGAGCGCGGGCGTGCTGTGGCAGAGGAGCAGGTATTTACAAACACCGCCTTATCGTGGTCTGAGCGTTCATTCAATATTTTTGAGAGATCTTTTTTTTAAATCAGCGTTTCGTTCTATTACAGGACGGTAACTGCAGTTTCTCCCTTTAAATCTTTAAGAACAAGATACTTCTGTAAGGTAGGCTAATTCTTCTGTGAGTTATATCCACTCACTTAGAATGTTTTGAAAAAACCACATGATTGAAACCTATGCCATTACTGTTGTAGAATTACACCTTGATGGTGACGTCGTACAAGCAAAATTCGCCGTGCTACGGCAGTTCACAAAAAATAAGGTACGCTTCTCCCCTTTTTTTACATCTTTGACTGGAACTTGATAATTAAAAGACCCGAGTGGGTTAAATTGAAAACCAATTTCCCATCTTTTTTAGACATCTCTGTCTGGCCACCACAATAACTAGCGAGTTGGACCACAAGAAGATTAACCATCACGCCCCTCTTTAAAACAATTTTGGTATGTAGCTATCCTTTATTATCACTCCTTGCCCACGATTGGAGAAAGGCACTCACTATGAATTTGCCTGTTAAAGTAAAACAATGTCTTTGCATCTTTTCAGATACAAAGAATAAACAGCCCTGATGATATACCAGTGACTTTGTGACTGGTTCTTGAAACGCGTCGGCAGTCTTTCTTGGGTGGAATAAATTGTCAACTTCACGACACTAGGACCGGCTGGTCCAGTATTTAAGCGTTTACAAGCTATTAAGTTGCTTATACCCCCTTGGAAATCATTTTTCTTCATGTTTTTTATTGTAATATTTGTTGGTTGTGATGTAATTATAATTTTTTGTAATGTTTGATGCAGAAACGTTTTTTAGTGTGTAAATAATGTTTGTCTTTTGATGTATGTACAAAGTGTATTTAGTCTTGTAAATATTCCAATACGAAGTCCTTTATTCTGTTATGATTTTTTGAAAATTTGAAAAAAAGCATAAAATGATAGACACTGAGTAATGCTGTCTAAGGGTGGTTACAATAAACTGGTTTCTTACCCTTCTTGAATATTGAATGAGTAATTGTGGTGTGGGCACTGTGTGTTTTTGCAACATATTTACAATACGTCACTACATGGCGTTAAGGTGATAGAAAAATAAACGTTAGCGTGAAAAAAGTGATGAGCAGCTAATTAGTGGCAAAAAATTCACGCTAGTCAGCGCAATGTCACTTTTCAGCTTTCTGCGGCAAAAAGACCTTACAAATACACCTCTAAGCAAAAACAAAAATAAAAACACTGGAATGCAGAGTGAAACAGACAGGACCAAGTTCAGCACAGGTCAACAACCCCCCCACCCCTCAACCCCACCAACAGCCATGATGACCAGCAAGAGTCCCAGAGGAAGAGGAAATGCATATTCAGGCCCTCATTTATGAAAAGTGGTGCATCGCTGGGGAAAAACAGTAATGCATTACTCTCTTTGCGCCATCCTTGGGGCGCCATATTTACACTACAGTGCTCTATGTCGCAGGGACTCAACATATACAACAGGAATCCTGACGTGTCTGGTTGAACAATAATGATGCTTTGCTGGAGTGTGTCGGATAACTAACAACTTCAGCAATGTGTCAATACACATGGTCAAGTCCCATATGAAAAAAACCTGCATCACTCCTTACGCCTGCTTGAAGCAGGTGTAAGGATTGTAACGCAGTCAAGTCGTAGGAGTGGTGCAGTGAAATCTCATAGATTCTACTAGGTTTTTTACGTGGGTATGCCCACCCTGCATACTGTATATCTGATGCAGGTATAATGTAGCGCAGAGCTTTACAAAGTGACGCATCTGCCTGGATGTGTCACTTTGTAAATCGGGCATAGTGTGGTGCATTGTTTACGCTGCCGCAGCATCACAAAAAAGTGACGCAAAGGAGGTACAAGCCCTCTTAATTAAGGGCCTCAGTCAGGAAGAGAATGAAATCCTGATTTCAGAGGTGGCAGAGCATCAACACCAGCTGGTCAGCTCAAAGGTGTCATTGGGGACCCAAAACGCTATATGACAGTGTGAGAAGTTAGCCTGGCATATGATGTCCACTATTCTAATGGGCACCTTGCACCAGTCTAAACGACCCTTATTGATGGTGGTTGTAAAGTCAACCTTATAGACAAGCTATCCTAGTGGTAGCATGGACCAGCAGTCTTAGGCTAAAACTTCAGAGAGCATGTGAAGCCAGCTGTTTTACCATATATAGGGCCCGATTATGATTGCGGTGAATCCGCATCCTCGGGGCCGGCGGAAGCCACCGCCAGCCCCGAGGATGCGGATTCACCGCTGCGGTGATTCACAAGACCCCCCGCCAGATTAGGATGGCAGGGGGGTCGGGAAGTCCGTACGCAGCTTTTCCGCCGCGGTACCGCGGCGGAAAAGCTCTAATACGGTGGCGGTGTCTATCAGACACCGCCAGCCATATTAGGATGCATGCGTAAACATGCTTTTCCACGACGGCTTTTCCGCCGTGGAAAAGCATGTGGTCTTTTCAGTTTGGGGGCCCGTTGCGGGCCCCCAGGGTGTCAGGGGGTGGGGGGTGCACATGGGGGGTACCTATGGTATCCCCCTGCCTTTACATGAACAAAGCGGCAGGCACCGCGCGGTGCCTGCCGCTTAGTACATGTAAAGGCTAAACATGCATTTTTAACATTGCGGCGGGTGCTGCTTCAAGCAGCACCCGCCGCAATGTTAAACATACAGGATGTCACCGCCAAGGTGGCGGTCACATCCTAATTCGCACGGAGGGACCGCCGCTGCCCCTGCTGACTGTCCCTCCACCTCTGGGATGGCGGACGGACGCAGGTCCGTCCGCCTTCCTAATAGGCCCCTTAATCCCTTGAATACCAAATGAAAGCACACCACACAAGGTATATATCAAATATGTATGTATTTATTACTAACTCAACCCCTCTGCACTTTTTATGAGGTCAGAGTTCGAGATACATTACAAGTTACTCATTAAGCATACTATAAGTTGCACAAATACAATTCTGCCCTAGGGGCTTCACGAACCATATACTAAGTAAGTGGTATAAGGACCACTTCAGGAATAGTGAATAGGCCTAGGGCCTAGGGAATCGCTGGGGCTACACTACAGACCCAAAGGTTAGGAAGTAGGAGACCCACGTGAGACGCGTGCTGTGTGGGAACACAGTCGCGACTTACCATAGAGTTATAATGGGAACGTAAATGTTACAAAGTAGTTGATTAAAGACACTTCTGGATGGACTACGGTAAAACCCTTTTAAACTAGGACACTTTGAGAGTTAACACCCACGGGCACCGGAGTCCTCGAATTACCTCTCCCAGGGAAGCTGGGTGCATAGGTGTCTTTTCGTGTTGGATTTCGTCGCTGTTTCCTATGGAGAGCTGCAAACAAGTGCTGCAGGCGACCAGGAGAAAAGTGTCTGGGTGGATCCAAGGGTGGATCGAAGATGAGAAGAACCTGAAAGCAGAGGGGACAGAGTCTGGGTCACTGGCCAGTGACCAGGAAGGAACATGTCGAGTGTTTCAGGTGAAGAAGGTGAAGCTTGTCTCTGCAGCCACGAGGACCAGGAGGCGTCGACGATGACCAGGAGCTGGATTCGAGCTGTCCCATAAAGGATCTAGTTGACTGCGGTGTCGGTATCCGGATTGGACCCAACAAGCCTTGGCCAACGCAATCCACGCAGGAAGGGAAGATTGGCTACATTTCAGACCAGCAAGGTCTGGGGAGCTTCTCCTTTGCAGGGAAGCTGGAGCAAGCCTGGAGCAACCAGGAAAATAGTGTAGTTTCAAATAGAAGTCTTCGGAGGGCTAACTAGCCAACGGGCTAGCAACCGGGAAGACGCATCGAGCTGAAATGCAAGAGCAGGCCCCACGCGGCACTCGTGGAGTGTGGAGGACTGAGCTTCAGTGCAAATGGTGCTCGGGTCTGGGGGTTCTCAAACCCCAATGCACAACTGCAAGGGTGCCTCGGTAGTTGCATTGTTAGCATAGTGCAGGTAGTCCAGGGTGTCCGGTCCCACGTCTCTCGTGTCCGCCATGGGTCTCAGCTGTGCTGTGGATGTGGGTCGAAGTCGGAGAAGTCTGGAAGTCTAGTTCCTGAGTCGCTGAGTCTTTGGGTTCTGGCACGAGCGTCGACAAAGCAAACCGGCAAGTTACTGGTGGTGCCTGTTTGCACAGGGTGGTCACTTCTTGACCACAAGGGAGATGTCTTCAGTCTTCTAGTCGGTATAGAACGTCGAAGGTCCAAGAGTTTCGTTTCAGAGTTTCAGTCCAGGATAATCTAATGTCTCTAGACACAGCTCCTATCTTTATACTGATTTTAGGGGCTGGAGTACCTGCTAGGTCCCTCCTATGGGTGGACCCTGAGAAGGTGGTGGTTACACCCCTTTCTCTTTGTTCAGTTTCGCGCCAGAGCGGGGCTGGAGTGCCGAAGCAACTGGTTTGAACCGGGCTATGCATGGAGCACCTTGTCTGCCCCAGGCAGTGTCTGGAAAAGCATCTTTTCATTCAACCCACCCTGCCCGAATACACTACAGGCTGTCTGGGGAGGCGCTAGCACCTCCCTCGACAGGAAACCTAATGTCCAGGCCTCCCTTGCCGGAGTTTCGTCCAGCTGCAGGAGGTCAGACTCATGTCTGTGGCAGCAGCATCCATTTTGTGATGCTGAAGCATCCATTTTGTGATGCTGAGGCTCTGTTTAACTTTAACCGGGTAAAGCAGTAACTACATGTCTTCTCCCTCTAGAAGGGTGGAATGCTACCCCCGCCGCCAGAACTGGTGGGGGGGGGGAGTAGTATTCCAAAGTGTTTGACACCTTACACGACATGTTTTGATAAAGCCAAACCAAAGTTAGCATTAACCGCGAGGATTATAATGCACTTAAGAATATATGGTATGGCTATATCATAGAACAGCTATGAGGACATGGTTCCAAAAGCTGCAGAGGGGCTCAGCTCATGCTAGGGAACCCTCTCACATAAAACCAAGCACTCTGCCTCCAGGATTGTTAAGGCCTGCCATAGGAGTGACTTATAGGTTACTATGTGTCTATATATAAGGTAGATATAGATATACTATAAGTAAGTAAGGGGTGATTACACCACCTTACCCAAGCTGAGTGATCAACCTGTGGTGTCAGTTTGGATGGCCAGCCAGGAGTGGCATAATACATGCTGCAGCCCCTGGTAGGCCTTGAATGCAGCTATGCCCTGGGTACCTATGGTATACTATACAGGGCCTCACAGAGGTGACCCAATTCCCAATTAGGTATGTACCTAAAGTACATGGAGTCCATTCTATAGGGAGAGCAGAAAGCCTGGGGCCCTGAATAGCAGGATCCCTGGCCAACTAAGTCAAAAACCAGCTAAACACTAGGAAAAAAGTTGTGGTAACCATATAGTCAGATAGCCACCTTACTACACAACCCCCTCCAAATGAAAGGAGATAAGGCTATCCTTCACCAGGTAACCCTATATTGCCTAAGTGGCCATATAAGGAAGTACCTGCACTAGCATGGTTACCCCCTGTCTCATGGTCCACTAAGCAATCCCTCACCCTAAGGGTATCAGAGGGTCTCCACCATAGGGAATCTCTACCTGTGGTGTGTTTTGGCAAAGTAAAAGGCTGGTGCTGAGATGGAGTACTGAAGTGAAGCTCCACGAATGTAGGGCTCAGCTTCCTCCAATCACTTTCCACCATGTATGCCTTTCTTTCCATGACTGAGTTGCACTGTGCTCTCAGGGTCAACCTCTGGCTACCTACAGCTGGAGGCTGGGTCCCTTTTGTTGGACCACTGGAGGGACAGGTCAGGTTTGGGGCCACTAGGTCCCAGGTTTGCCTGTGCCCAACAGAGTCCATCTGGGGGAGGTTCCTACCTAAGGGTAAGTGAGATCCCTCAGAAGTTTTAGGAATTTTCACCTGGCTAGGGCTGCTAGACTGGGGCCCCCTAATCTGCTGATGGGGGGTTCCTTTGGACAGGGGTCCCTTTGGTGTCCACTGGCCTCCCTGAGCTCTATAGCCCTAGGCTGACTGAGGCAGGGCAGAGAGGGGCAGGTTACCTGCTCCAGACTGGGTCCCACCTTGGAAGGGTCCACTGACATCAGGGACTCTGCCAGGCCAGGCCTGACTACCTCTGGGGCAGTTCCTTCACAAGGGGTAGGGTCAGTTCCCTGAGGAGGCTGACCCTCACCTAATGTCAGGTGGGAGGGAGACTTTTCTTCCTCCCCAATACTCGCTGTCTAAGTGGAGTGATCCATAGTTTCAGGCTTCACAACACAAAAATCTGTTTGAGTTTGGGCTGTGACCATCACAGCCCCACCAACCTTTTCAGGAAGGCCTACCATCTTGGAATGGGTTTCTTTTTCTGTCTCAGCCCAGGCTGAGATCTCTAGATCATTGCCCAGTAAGAAATCTACAGGCAAGTTTGTAGACACTGCCACTCTCTTTGGGCCAGTGACACCTCCCCAGCTGAGATTTACTACTGCCATGGCATGATCTTTCTGCACTCCATCAATATTGATCACCTGGTATCTGAACCCAGGTAAAAGCTGTTTTGAGGGGACTAGTCTCTTAGTCACCATAGTGATGCTAGCCCCTTTGTCCCTATAGGCCTCTGCGTTCTGACGATTGATGAGGGGCTCCTGTCTGTACTTGCCCAAGGTATTGGGACAAGCACTAACGTTGGCAAACCCCATGCCATTCTCACAGACTAGAGTTTCTATAGTAGGGGACCTGGTTAGGCCAGAGTCCACCTGAGTTCCCCAAGTATACCCAGCCACAGTTTTGGGGGTACTCCCACCACCTGGGGGATTACTACTAGTAGTAACAGGAGGTTTTGGAATATTACTTGGAGGACTATTTTCCTTATTGTTGGCTTTTGGGCAACTGCTGTCAGTTTTCAAATGGCCAGGTTGCTTACAGATATGACAATAAGGTTTCTTAATAATAGAGGAAGGAGTTTGGGACCCACCCCCCTCAGAGGAGTTTTGGGGCCCTGTAGTGGATTTGTCCTTAGATTTATCCCCACCTTTCTCTTGAGGTTTGGTAGAATCTTTCTTCTGGTCACCATCCTGATTTTTAGGTCTAATCCTGGTTCTGACCCATTTGTCTGCATTCTTACCCCAATTCTTGGGAAAAAGTCAGATCAGAGTCGACCAGGTGCTGGTGTAGAAGCTGGTTTTGACAATTATTAACGATCTGGTCCCTCAAAATCAAATTATACAATCCTGTATAGTAATGCACTTTGCTGCCCAGTAACCAGCCCTCCAGAGCCTTAGTAGCACTGTCTACAAAATCAGTCCAGTCCTGTGTCTGTGTCTTCTGGGTGTCTCTGAACAGCAAGCTATACTGCTCAGTGGTTAAGCCAAACCCATCTATTAGAGCACTCTTCAGGACAGTGTAGTTATCAGCATCCTTATCACTAACTGTGAGGAGCTTATCTCTGCCTTTATCTGAAAAGGAGAGCCATAGTATAGCTGCCCACTGACTCTGGGGTACCTGTTGTACTTTCCAGGCCCTCTCCAAAGCAGTTATCCACTTGTGGATGTCATCCCCACTTTTGTAGGGAGGGACAATCTTACTTAGGTTTCTATGGTCATATGACCTTTCCCTATCGCTAGGAATATTGCTGCCACCCTATTGAGTCACCAGAGTGGTTGGATTCCCTGGAAAGTGATCTCCTCCTTCTTTGCTCAGTGTTAAGCCTACTTGGGGGTCTGGATTGGATTCTCTCCCCTCCAACCCCATGTAGCCTTAGGTTGACCTGGTTCAGTTCTCCAACTTGGACCTGATCATCATCCTCTTCATCATCAGCACCCCCTAGATTGTGATCATGGGAATCTTCTGTTGAGGGATGGGTCCCCCCTCCACTACCTGTCTGTTCTCGGGTTGCTGCCTTTTCTGCATCATACTCAACTAACAGATCTATGATGTGTCTAAGGGTTGGAGTCTGTCCTTGTCTCAGTCTCCTGAGTGAACATAAACTTCTAAGTTCATTAAAAGTAAATGTATCATAGTCAGAAGGTGCCCTGGGAGGGTCAACGTCTGTGGGGAGAGACACACTAGGCTTTCCTCTTAAGGACATTTTCTAGGAATCACTGACATAACCTCAACAGACCGAATATCGAGTAGAAAAAATATCGATGCTTAATTATCGACTACACAAATATCGAATGCCTATACTTAAACAAGAAAATACATAAATATCGATTCCACAATATTGATAGTAAAACATATCGACTACAACAATATCGACCATCAATAATATCACATGTAAAAAATATCGACTCTCAAACCTTAACAAGAAACACAGCCAAAATATCGACCACCACAATATAGAATGCAAAAATATCGGAAATTAAATAAAATCGACTTTACAAAATACAGGCTAAATTCAGTTTCTAATAAATAAAACATGTTTTACACATCAGAAATAAACATAACATAATTTAAATAATTAATACAGCATAAAAAAATATTGCAACAATTTCTAAATAAACATTTCCGTCAAACACATAATTTAAAACACATAAACAACATTGCAAATAATAAAACATTTCTAAATACACATTATAAAGATTCTTTCACTTTAAAACAGAAAAAAGACCTTCCCCCTTAAAAAAAAAGTAATTGGGGCGTGGTCAAGATGGCGTCGGAGTAGGACGCTTCTCCTAACCTCTCCGGCGCCGATCCAGCAAAGCTTCTTACAGCACGGTGCTGGGTGAGCGGACTGGCTCCAGAACGGTGGCGGAGGTCTCCGACACACAGCGGAGTGGCCCTGAGCCGTCGGCGGGGCGAGGCGGCGCTTGTGGCGGCTGCGGGAGCGGCAGCGCTTTGGGGCCTGAGAATCCCCGGTCTGGCGTAGTTTGGGGGCCGGCTCAATAGATCGCGGAGCCCGCCGCAGAGGAGGAGAGCCCTGACCGCGTCCCGCCTGCAGTTCACCCTGCGCCGGCTACCGGAGGTGGAGCGCGCCTTGCCGGTGAGGGGCGGACCCGATTACCGGTGAGCTCCGGGGGTGCTTGGCTGTAGCGGCCCGAGGAGTGGAGGAGGCCCAGAGTCGGCGGAGCACGGAGGCGCCGCAGTGCACGTCCAGGGGGACGGAGGAGGCGCCTGGAGGACAGCGGAGGCTGAGCACACCGGGGGTCGCTGGGGGACCTGGATCCGGTGAGTGGGCCCCCGCCCTGGACGGGAGAGGAGACGGGTGGAGCCGGGCCAGCGGACATGGCCCGCCGGGAGAACTGCAAGGAGCGGCTGATTGCCCACAGCGTAGAGGCGGCCTGCTGATAGCTGCGGTGTATTGCCCCTGACCTCACCCTGCTGATCAACGCGGTGCCACCCGCGCAGGCATAGGGGGGTGCAGACACGTGGAGGCTGGACGTCAGTATTGCCTTGTGGGCCGCTTGAGCGGGTCGGACACGTCACGCAGCACACCGTGCGGCTTGGAGGGTGCGACGGACGGTCGCTGGAGCCGCAGATCCCGACTTGGGACCGGTGGTGGAACTAGCTACTATCACAGGAGGTCGGCACCAAGTGTCCTGGGTGCGTTCCTCGGTAGAGAACGCCGCGGGGCCATTTTATCTGGCTCCTCCTATGGGACTGGTTTGCACCCTGCGACCTTGAACTGCGGATCTCGAGAGACGCTGCATTGCTTGTCACCGAGGCACCTCTTGGCGGGAAGCTCCACCGACGCCATCCTGACAGGGTGGCTGCTGCCTGTATCGTACCTCGGCTGGGTCGGACGGGCTGAGCTGGCCTCTTGCTGCTCCGGAGACCCCATAACGGTGTTCCGCCTCTGGTTCCTGGAGTAGGGGGGATCGCCTTGACCCGCGCCTCTTTCGGAGCTCTGAGATGTCCAACGCCCTACGTAAGGGGAAGCCGGGGAAAGATGGCGCCTCTAAATCCTCGCAGCAGCCGGCCTCTCCCGGGGCGAGTGGATCGTCTCGGCAGTCGGATGATGAGGCGCCCGCCACCAAGGCCTTTATGACTGAGTTGTTCGCCGCTATCAAGGAGGACATCTCGGACCTCCGTGCTCAGTTGGCGTCGGACCTACGTGA
The DNA here is from genome assembly GCF_964261635.1 of Lissotriton helveticus. NCBI lineage: Eukaryota > Metazoa > Chordata > Amphibia > Caudata > Salamandridae > Lissotriton > Lissotriton helveticus. Next base: position 174,623,431 of record NC_136061.1, read on the forward strand.
GGTGCGGAGAGATGTGGATGGAATTGGCGACCGGGTGGCGACGCTGGAAGACCATGATCTGAATGTGGCGAACGACGTGCACCAGCTTCAGCAGGACATCATCCGCCTCACTGAACAGAATCTGGATCTGCAGGCCCACTCAGAGGACTTGGAGAACCGATCTAGGAGGAACAATATCCGAATTCGTGCGGTCCCTTGGGAGGGTGAGGATGGGGATCTGCGTGGCTATGTGCAGGCCCTGTTCTTACAGATCTTGGGCGAGGAGGATGTGCAGGAAATAAGAATGGATAGGGTGCATAGAGTCGGTTTACCTAGGAGAGGAGGGGGGCCTCCTCCGGACATCCTCGTCTGCGTGCACGACTTCCAGGTGAAGGAACGCATCCTGCGGAAGGCCAGGGCCATCTCCTCCTTGCAATTTAGGGACCACCATCCACAGCTTTACCAGGATCTGGCGGCGTCGACGCTTCAGAAGAGGAGGGAGGTCCGCCCGGTGACTGCCTTTCTGCGGGACCGCAACATCTCCTACTCGTGGGGGCACCCCTTCCGTATCATATTCCGCTGGCAGAACCGGCTGGAGCAAATTCGCTCTCTTCAGGTGGCTAAGGACCTGCTGGGCCTGGATGACGTTCCTCCTTCTCAAGAGGCACGTACCTCTGCATCGAGGAGACGGCATCGATCGTCCTCCTGGCATAGAGTTGGTGCGTCCCCGAACCGGCGGCGGCCGGACAGCGCTGCTAGCATGCAAGAACGAGGAGATGCGGTGGCATCGGTGGCCTCCGCCACGTTGGCTGATTCTCAGCGAAGCTCGGGAGCAGCGTGATCCTGGATCTATGGCAGATTGGCACCGGAGGGGATCTGGCCCTAAGGTCCCGGGGGTGCGTTTGTACTTTTGGAGAAGACACCCCGGACCGTGGCCCTGGGGGTCACCGAGTTGGTACCCCCTCCCCATTCCCGGTCCAGAAGGGTTCTTGTGACCTGTGATCTACTGGAACTGTTGAGGACATTGTTCAGGTTCAGTGCCTTCCGTTATTTTCTATTGTTGTTCTGTTTGCGGGTGTGGGGCGGGGGTGGAGGGTCCTGGGGACGAGGGTTGCGGGGGGGTGTTGGGATTTGGGGTGGGGGGAGATGGGAAGGTGGTGGCGTCCGGAAGCTGTGTGTGCGAGGTGCTGTTTACACTCGAGGTGTTCTCCTCTAGCGTCTGTTGCAGGGGCCCTTTCTCTGGAGCACTCTCTGCCTTATGCCTAATTGCGAGTTATTTCATTGTTACTGGCTGCTTGGTGATGAGAGACCTGGAATTCTTGGTTGGGCGGTGTGCTGTTTCCCGGGGAGGGACATTGGCCTGGTCATTAGTAGTGGTGTTTCTATCCAGTTGTCATCAGTATGGGCTGCTTTGCGGGACGCCGTGTGTGCCTGGCTCTGGGAGACCTGGGAGTGCGGATCTGGTGACGGAAGGGGGGTGGTGGGGGGGCGGGCAGGGGAAGCTTGGAGTTGGGCCTGGCCCGGGTGCATTTGAAGTAGAGGTAACACTGGTCGGAGAGTGGGAGCGGATCATGCTGATAGGCTTACAGAGCGGAGAATCCCAATATCACTATGCCTATTAGTGTAGGAACCTGGAATGTGAAAGGTCTCAACTCCCCGCAAAAGCGCCAAAAGCTCTGGAAGTACCTGTTGGATCACCATCTTGATGTGGTGGCCCTCCAGGAAACCCACCTAGCCAGGAAAGATGAACTTAGACTTCGACACCGACAATTTCCCCTCATTTATAGGGCGTCAGCGTCCACCAAACATAGGGGGGTGGCCCTCATGTTCAGGGCGTCCCTTCACTTTCAACCTCTGGGGGTGAGCGGTGATAAGGAAGGTCGATGGCTAATGGTGAAGGGGTCCTTGTATGGCCGACAATGTACTTTTGTGGTTGTGTATGCCCCTAATGCTGGACAGAATGGTTTTTTACAGGAGTTGCTGGACAGGGTGGGACACTTCGTGGAGGGGCACTTGTTCTTCTTGGGGGACTTTAACATGGTGTGGGACAGAGACATGGACCGTTCAGGAGCGCGCCGGGCAGACTCGGGTTTTTTTTTCGGTTGAAACGCAACGACAAATAGAGGCTTTGGGATTGGTGGACAGCTGGCGATTCTTACACCCACATACTAGGGATTATACATTTTTTTCTTCTGTCCATCGCTCTTACTCCCGTATAGATCATGTTTTTGTTAGTCAGGCCCTCAGGGGAGATACCCGATTCTCCAGTGTCTTTCCGATTTCGGTATCTGATCATAGCCTGGTGGTTCTTGGCCTGCAGTGGCATGTTGGGGGGGACGGTTGGCGAAAGTGGTACTTCCCGGCGGCGTTGACACGGGATGAGGTGTCTTGTAAAGAGCTGCGGAAGGCTATAGGAGATTTCATGGCACTTAACCCGCCTTCTGATACCTCAGTGTATGTCACTTGGGATGCGTGCAAGGCCTCCCTGCGGGGCACCTGCCTCGCCCTTAATGCCAACCTCAATAAGCTTAGGAGAAAGGAGAGGGAGGCCCTAGAAGCGGAGCTTGCTCTTTTGGAACAAGCACACAAATCAAACCCGTCTAGGGTGACCCTCCGTCCGTTGACGGCGGTGAGAGGGAAATTGAGGGCCCACTATAACAACCGGGCTGAGTTCACCCTCCTCCGCCTCCGACGCATCTCCTACTCTCAAGGGAACAAGGTAGGGCGGCACTTGGCCCGGCAACTTCGCGATAAACGCGAGAAGGACTACATTGGGGGAATAAGGGACCACGCGGGATCTGTGCAGCACGGTGATGCGGACAAAGCGGATCTTTTTGGCCGCTTTTACGCTGATCTCTATTCGGGTGACGCCCTTGACCCAGAGACTCAATCTGCATTTTTGAATGGTCTCCCGATACCGCAGGTCTCCAGAGAATGGAACGACTTGCTGGGTTCCCCCATCACTAGAGAAGAGGTACTAAACGCCATCAAGGCTTTGAAACTTCACAAGGCACCGGGCCCGGACGGCTACACTGCCCTGTTTTACAAGACGTTTGCGTCGGACCTCTGCGACTACCTGGTCTCCCTCTTTAATACCATGGCATCGGAGGGCAGAACATCTGAGACTATGGCCGAAGCCTTGATCACCGTCCTCCCCAAACCGGGGAAAGATCATACCGAGTGCGCTTCTTATCGGCCGATAGCGCTCCTCAACCTGGACGCTAAGTTGTATTCGTCTATAATCGCAGGGAGGTTACAGGACTTGATGCCGGCTCTGGTGCAGCCGGACCAGTCCGGATTTATAAAAGGACGGCAAACTCATGACAACTTGAGACGCATGGTCCACCTGATCGAGAAGGCTAATAGACTTCGTATCCCGGCGGTATTAGTGGGGCTCGACGCGGAGAAAGCTTTTGACCGCGTCGACTGGGGCTTTTTACATCGTACCCTGGAGGCCTTTGGGTTTTCACCCCGCTTCATAAGAATGATTGAGGCTAATTACAGCAACCCTCTGTCTAGAGTGATGGTTAATGGCCACAGATCCGGGCGCTTCCGTCACTCACTTTGAGATGGCGGCGGGTTTCAGAGTCAACCTCGCCAAATCGTATTTTCTGAACTTGACTCTTCCCCTCGAGGAGGTGCTCCGACTGCGAGCGCTTACCCCCTTGTCGTGGTCGACTTCATCCTTGCTGTATCTGGGAGTCCGTCTGACACCTGCTCTAGGCGCCTTATTTTCGGCCAACTTTACACCAATGTTGACGACGATACGCGCTGAACTTGAGCGGTGGAAGCCGAGGTACATTTCTTGGTTGGGTAGGATTCACGCACTCAAGAGGGTCCTCCTCCCGAAACTTTTGTATCTCTTCCAGGCGTTGCCCATACCGGTGGAGTTAGACTATTTCCGTCGGCTTAAGACTCTGATGTTGAAGTATGTGTGGCAAGGTGGCCGGGCACGACTTTCCTATGCAGTGCTTCGCCGTCCACGAACGGAGGGGGGGGTGGGGTTCCCGGACATGCACATGTATTATAAAGCGGCGCAATTGAGAATACTAGTTGAATGGTCACAACAGCTTTCCGAAAAGCATTGGCTCCATATGGATCGGTGTGTGGCCGGAAGATCCATTTGGGATCTGGCCTGGAAGCCCAAGGCTGACCGACCCAGGAATGCATATATTAGCACTCCAACCAGCACAGTGTTGAAGGTCTGGGACACACTCAGTGGTGACGACCGGTGGACTACCTTCCAATCTCCATTTACCCCTATTCATTTTAACCCGGCTTTTCCTCCGGCATTGACTGACGGATCCTTTGACGTTTGGAGGGAGGGTGGTTGCCGAGCTCTTACTCACCTGTTTCATGGGGCGACGCCTCTCACCTTTCAAAACTGTATGCGAGACTATGGGGTTCCGCCCACTGAACGCTTTCGACACCTTCAACTCTTACACTGGGCGACATCGACTGCAGTGGGGGACGCCGCTACTAGACCGCTGACGAAGTTTGAGGCTTTTATTCTCCGCACGTCTACAATGAAGGGAACGATTTCCTTCATATATGGGATGTTGCTGGATACCGCGGTTTCCCCCCGCCCTCGTTACATGGACCACTGGGAGGCTACCCTGGGTAGGGACATTTCTGACAGCGAGTGGAGGAGCCTTTGGCGGGATGTGGCGGCACATAATCACTCAACAGATCTTAGGGAGGCTCGCTTAAAACTTCTGTTTGACTGGTATCTATACCCCTCTAAGTTGCATCGGATCTTTTCGACTACCTCAGATAGGTGTTGGCGGGGCTGCGGTATGTTGGGGGATTTCCGCCACATTTGGTGGTACTGTCCCACCATCCGACCCTTTTGGTCCGAGATCCTGTCCACATTAAAGATGTGCTGGGTTATCCGGTTCCGAATTCAATAGAATATGTGCTACTGGGGCTTAGGGACCCGTTGTTGGAACATCAGACTAGAGCTGATAAACGCATGGTATGGCTGTGTTTAGGGGCGGCCAAGTTGACATTAGCAGCCGCCTGGAAGAACCCATCTGCACCGGCCATCTCGCTATGGCACGCGCGGCTGTGGCGACTGTTGAGTATGGAGAGAATGTCCGATATATTTTTGGGGAATTTTAAAAACTTCATGTTTACCTGGGGTCCCTTGGTTAGATTCTTATCCCGAGGTCTACCTTCTGCGGTCTGCCCCTCAGCGCTACGTGCATTGCACCTCTTTCAAATTTAACCACCTACATATGTGACGTTGTGCTGTATGGATGTTGGTCGCCACCACCGGGGGAGGGGTGGGGGTGGGGGGCTGGGGGGCTTGAGGGGTGTTGGGGTGGGGTTGTAGTTTACTCTTAGTTGCGACATACTTTGCATGTGGAAGTGACCTGTGTGGCATTCCTGTATAAATGTGCTCCTGGTTGGGGACCCCTTCCCTTGTGACCCTTTGGCCATTTGCTAAGGACTTGCCGCACCCTCCAAAAAAAAAAAAAAAAAGTCAAATTTTTTTATTTGTTATGGTACTCTATTGAGGACCACAAATTTGATAAAATATAAAAATACACTTAAGTTTCCATACAAATTAATACATTTTCAGTGAAATTTTCAAGAACTTAAAAATTCTGTAACAGACATATTCGTTAGGTGGATTTTTACATAATGTTAAAAAATCTTTAGTGTTAACAATCCTACAGGACCGATAGATGGGTTCAATACATGTTAACCTTGCATTTACAATTTTCTCATTTGGACATATGAAAAGAAGGTGTTCCAAGTTCTGTATGCCCCCCTGACAGAGGGTGCATAGCGCGGAGCTATCTAGACTCCAGGAAGAACTAAAGGTTAATACTGGGAGTATGCCTAGACGCAACATCATGATCACTCGCCTTGCGCCGTGTGCCAGAGTATATCCTAGGTACGGCTGTTTTTGTTTGTATTCCTGGAAGTCTGCATAGGTCCTATACACAGAGAGTTTTTTACAGTGAATATGATCAAGATCATAGCTCAATTTGGGGGAAAAGTTTTTTAAAAAAAGTTTTAGTTGTGCAGGTGTCCATGTTGACAAAATTTCCAAACTGATTTTTGCAAGCTGGAATGCCTCTTTCATGTTTATAGAAAAGGTGAGATGGACAGAATCTTTATTAAATGTCTCAACTTTTAACAAGTTTCGTAAAGTTCCTTCTTTTGAATGAAGAAGATTGTAAGCCCACCTGATGATGCTTGTTATCGCTGTGGCATATGCGCTCGTGATGGAACATTCTAGTCTCAACGCCTGTACTGGTGTAGATGTAGAAACTTTCATTAATTTTTTTAATATTTTGCCTTCTTGTAGGTCCATATATGCCCATTGTTTTAAAAGGATATATTCCGAGGCGTATGACAAAACCGGTGGAATCTTGGCTTTATAGACTTGTATTAGTGCAGAAAAGTGTCTGTTCCCAGCGGCTGAGTATAAGCGTGACAGGGCCCCAGCATGTAGATCACCTTTCTTTTTAAGATGTTCAATTTGTTTGGTATTATTCATTTTATGTGAAAAAATTCTGCCAAGGTATGTATATTCCTTTACCTGCTCTAATTTCTCACCTCCCAGCTTCCATTCATACCTTACACGTTTCTTCTTTTTTGAAAATACGACCACTTTGGTTTTATTTATGTTTGGGATAAGAAAGTTCTTCCTCGAGTAGTTATGTAAAATATCTAAAAGATTTTGAAGTCCGAACGGTGTTAGGTCAAACATGACTATATCGTCCGCGTACAACAGCGTATGAATGCATTCGGTGGCAATCTTTGGAGGAGTACATAATCCTAATTGAAGTTGGGATGGTAAGTCACTTAAATACAGGGAGAATAAAATTGGAGCCAGAAGACACCCTTGTTTTAGGCCATTAAATGTCCATATTTTCTTCGTCAGGCCCTTAGCTCGCCCCATTTGAACCCGGCACCAGGTGTTACTGTGTAAATTCACTATAAGTTGTAATAGTGATTCAGGAATGCCCATCCTTCTTAATTTTGACCACAGTGTCGGTCTATCGACACGGTCAAAGGCCGTAGAATAATCGATGAACGCTGCATATATGGGTTGTTTTTTCCCTGATGCGTATTTATCTAGAATTGTCTGGAAGATTGCTATGTTATCTGTAACAGAGTGGTTCGGACGAAATCCAGACTGAAACATAGGAATTTGTCCGGTTGTAAATGCCCAAGCTTTCAATCTATCCAGAATTTCTGCTGCAAATATCTTCCCGGCTGCGTCCATGAGCGCTATTTGTCTATAATTCCCTGGTGTAGATCTTTTTCCTTTTTTGTAAATCGGGATAATTATACTTCCCTTCCAGGAGTTTGGTATTTTGCCGGTGTCGAATATGTAATTAAATAGTGGTGAAAGCACCAGACCCCACTTTTTTTGTTCGAGTTGGTAGATCTTAATAGGGATCTGATCAGGGCCAGAGGCACCCGTGCTTCTTGCCGTTCTTATATTCATGGCGATAGATACTGCCGAAGTTTTGTTGATTTTAGAATCATTCATTTCCATAAATCGTTCATCTGCCTCTCTTGCCTTATTGATCTGATTTGGTTTATACAGCTCGCTGAGGTATGTATCCCAGTCTTCCTCTGAAACAGGAGTTGCTTCCAGCTTTTTTTTGGTTCCAGTAAATTTCGCAATCAAGGACCCGTATTTGCGTTGGTTATTTTGCTTGGCTGCTAGTTGGATATCTATCCAGTTAGCGTCCTGCTTCAGTTTTTTCTGTTTAATTTTTTCTCGTCGTATTTGGTTTTTTAATCTGTTAATTTCCGTTTTTGTTTCAGACGAGAAATTCAAATACTGGGCTCGAATCAACCGATTAAGTTTTTTTATATTGGGGTGATTCCAATTTTTATTTTTACTGCTACGTTTACTTTTTATCTGTGTATCTATGTGTAGCTTACTTTGTAAGGCAAGCTTAAGCTTGTCAATGATAAGTTCAAAGTTCACAATAGGGTCATCTGAATAGATGGTAGTCAATAAATGAGTATGAGAAAGTAGAGTATTCAAATGGTCTAGTTTTTCAGTGCTCCAATATATACGACACTTCTTTGTGTTTACTTCCGTATTGGGTTTGTGAAATATTAACTGGTTCTGAAAAGAAGACTGTGCATTCCATTTAGTTGTTAAATATGATAGTGCATGATCACTTTCCTCGTTAAATTTAATCGAGAGTTGGATAATTTGTTCTTTCTCTTCAATCCCACATATAAAATAATCAAGGATAGAGGGAGATCCATTTCCCCGCCTCGTGTAAGATGCCGGTTTGTCTCCGTTGGCGTTACCATTTAATATTGTCCCATTTATACTCGGAAGAATTGATAATAATGAGCGTCCTCTCTTATCTGATTTAACTCCTTTCGGTAACTCAGGAAGAGATATTTCCAGAGATTCCTCTTTAAATAAGAGTGCCCATTTCTTAAGTTCACTATTTGAAATTTTAGCATTTAAATCTCCCATAATGATATATGGCGTGTAAAGTTGATCTTCAATAATGTGCGTAATAGTCTCCATTAGATGGTCAAACAACAAGTCATAATTACTATTGGGGGGCGCATAAATATTGAAAAGTAGTACTTTTTCATAAGTAACTGATGTTTGAGTTTTAAGTGACACCTTTACACATTGCAGATTATCAGTATTAGTATTAATTATTTCTTGTGACCAGGAATATTCTTCTTTTAGTAAAATGGCCAGACCTCCCTTGGCATGTCCTCTTTTAGATTTTTTTGCCAGAGTTTCATAAACATAGTACCCTTTTTGTATAAAGGGATCAGTTGACCATGTTTCCTGAAGGGCTATAATATCTGGGAAATCCTTAATTGCATTTTTCATTTTTTTAACAGATTTCCCAGCCAGGTTCCAAGTTAATAACGACAAACCTTTGCTAAACCTGATGTTGTTGAGGTTTATCCATTTTTTTGCTGTTTAGAGTCTCTGATAACCATGCCCAAGATGTTATAGGGTTCTCTGTGTCACTTGATCTTGGTTCCCGAGACCAAACTGACCTTTCGCCATACGTTACTTGTATTTTGAGTGTGTCTTTTCTCATGGTATTTAATACAGCTTCTCCCCTTTTTAAGCCAAAGTTATCATTTCTTCTTTGAGTTTGTCCAATTATGCAATTAGTTTGTATGTTGGTTTTGAAGTCTGGTATTGAAATTACATCGTAGCCGTTTCTATGAAGAATTTCCTTCTCTCTAATTATTATTCTAGGAAGAACTGGAGAAAAAAAGGATACCTGTACTAATTTATTATTTTCTTTATTTGGAAAGAGTACTAGGTCAATTTCTTTGCTTGTGAGAGAGGTCAAGGATGGAATTTCGTGTAAAAGATTAATTATTCTACTGCGATTGAACGGCATTTTATCTGTTGGAAAGAGTTCTTCTATTATTATATGTTTAGATGTAATTTCTTCCCATTGTTGAGATTTCTTTTCATATGAATTATTTGTATCCATGGACTTTTGCGGAGTTGATCGGTTTTCTATCGTCGGACAATATTCTTCTGCTTTTGGATTCAATGAATTCGCCAGCGGAGTTTTTGCTTGAGGTGTTTTTTTAATTATTTGAGAGCTCACAGAACTTGCTGGTGTAGATTTTTGAAATTTAAGTTTATCCCCTTTTTTCTTCTGTATTCTTCTCAAAGGCTTTCTTCTCTTTTTCTTCCCTCTTGCTTTTTCCCGCTCATTACTTTTTTCGGTCTTTTCTATCTGACTGGATTCCTGATCGGTAATAACACTTGATGACTCTAATTTCGTATCCCGAGCTATCCGATCTGAATTGGTGTTGATTACTTTATTAGAAAAGATGGGATAGTACTTAATATCGTTTTCGGTGGTGTTTTCCGGTTCTTCTCTAAACAGTTTTTTAAGTGAATAGGTAATAGGATGTTTTTTCTTATTTTTTGTATCCTTAGTTTTGGTCTCGATTATTACCACATCAGTCGTTTGAGTGCTTGCTTCCAGTTGGTTTAGATTTTTTATTCCATTAGTATGGCAGTCTTCTTTTAGAGGCGTTTTGACTGATTCATGTTCATTAGGTGTTGCTTTGGTTAAATCTTTTTTCCTTTTTTCTTCGACCAAAAATTTTAGGATTCCTATTTGCACGTCTAATGTATCATCAGAATTAGCTAGAATTTGACCAAGATGGGTAAGTACTGATTCTAGGATTTCCTGCAGTGAAAATAATGCTTTTGACAAGGGAGGAACAGTGTTTACAGAGTTTAAATTTAAATTTGTAAAGGTAGGGTCAATGGAGTTAGCGTAATTGAAGAAGAGTTTGGGTGATTTTTCTGGTGAACTGGTTAATGGCTGGTTTTGACTAAGTAATATTTCTGATCTTTCGTGTTCTCCTTTCGTGATGTTGCTTACCGATACCTCCAAAGGTAGTGCATTATCTTGTAGTTTTGTTGGTGTTATGGACTTTATTTGGGACATATCTAGGAGCGATGTTTGGCGCTCTACAAGAAAAGAAGTCTTTGCCAAGCTGTTCTCTATAATTAAGGATTCTTGTTTGTGAAGTCTCTGATCGGAGGAAAGTAGCAATTCATGCTGTACCCTATCTATTGTAAGGTCTAACTTATCTTGTTCTTCTAATGTAAAAAAGGATGAATATTTTTTGGTGGAAAGGGTAGAAAAATATTTATTTATGGCTGGAGTATATGATAATTGACCCGGTTTCATTGATTTATCTGTTGATTTTCTAACAGCTGCGTCAGTACCCATGCGTTTCATGTAGATTGTACGTGAGCGTAATTGTTTTAGTGCCCTCATGTTGGGGCCGGGTATCAGCTGTTGATTATAGTCGTCACAGCTGGTTTTCAGATGTTTTGATCAATTTATTTCGGATGTTGATGTAAGGGATATTTAATATGGATGAAATTTTTGGTTTCCGGTGATTTTCCGTATATTGCTATGTAAGTTCCTCAGTTTTCGTCAGCTCCTATACATGAACATGTAATGAAGTTCTGGCTTACCTAGATTGTGTTGTTTCGAATCCTTTTTCTATTTCAAGTATTCGTGAATCCCTAGATTAAATGTAAGAGGGGTAGGCCGTCCCGTCCTCGGTCGTCCCCGGACGGCCACAGACGGCCCGCCCTTTGTCCGGGCTTAGTCCCGCGCTTGGTCCCGCGCGCGTCCCGCGTCGCGGAAGGCGATTTGATTTTTCTACGTTTCGTCAATGGGCGTGTCCGTGGGCGTGTCGCCTGGGGGAAGAGGAACCAGCTGACCCCAGCTGGGATTTCTGGTCCTCGCAGTCCTCCAGGCTTGGCGCGCTGTAGTTTTTCACCCTGGCCTCAACCCTTCTGACTCCAGCTGGGAGCGATGGGCAGAGCGTGCAGATTGCAGCTCAAGCTCACACCAGCGAGTCAAGGGGAGGCGCACCACGGAACAATGAAGAAAGAGAGCGTCAGCTCAGGCACTGCAAAACGGGATACAGTCAGCAAGTAAAGATAGAGATCCCTCGCCAGGCACAAGTAAGCAGCAGTTCACCAAATCCAAATACCGGTGAGTGGCGCCCGCGAAGCGGGTGTCACGAAGCTTTGTCCTGCCTCGTCAGTGGGCGTGTCCGTGGGCGTGTCGCCTGGGGGAAGAGGAACCAGCTGACCCCAGCTGGGATTTCTGGTCCTCGCAGTCCTCCAGGCTTGGCGCGCTGTAGTTTTTCACCCTGGCCTCAACCCTTCTGACTCCAGCTGGGAGCGATGGGCAGAGCGTGCAGATTGCAGCTCAAGCTCACACCAGCGAGTCAAGGGGAGGCGCACCACGGAACAATGAAGAAAGAGAGCGTCAGCTCAGGCACTGCAAAACGGGATACAGTCAGCAAGTAAAGATAGAGATCCCTCGCCAGGCACAAGTAAGCAGCAGTTCACCAAATCCAAATACCGGTGAGTGGCGCCCGCGAAGCGGGTGTCACGAAGCTTTGTCCTGCCTCGTCAGTGGGCGTGTCCGTGGGCGTGTCGCCTGGGGGAAGAGGAACCAGCTGACCCCAGCTGGGATTTCTGGTCCTCGCAGTCCTCCAGGCTTGGCGCGCTGTCGTTTTTCACCCTGGCCTCAACCCTTCTGACTCCAGCTGGGAGCGATGGGCAGAGCGTGCAGATTGCAGCTCAAGCTCACACCAGCGAGTCAAGGGGAGGCGCACCACGGAACAATGAAGAAAGAGAGCGTCAGCTCAGGCACTGCAAAACGGGATACAGTCAGCAAGTAAAGATAGAGATCCCTCGCCAGGCACAAGTAAGCAGCAGTTCACCAAATCCAAATACCGGTGAGTGGCGCCCGCGAAGCGGGTGTCACGAAGCTTTGTCCTGCCTCGTCAGTGGGCGTGTCCGTGGGCGTGTCGCCTGGGGGAAGAGGAACCAGCTGACCCCAGCTGGGATTTCTGGTCCTCGCAGTCCTCCAGGCTTGGCGCGCTGTAGTTTTTCACCCTGGCCTCAACCCTTCTGACTCCAGCTGGGAGCGATGGGCAGAGCGTGCAGATTGCAGCTCAAGCTCACACCAGCGAGTCAAGGGGAGGCACACCACGGAACAATGAAGAAAGAGAGCGTCAGCTCAGGCACTGCAAAACGGGATACAGTCAGCAAGTAAAGATAGAGATCCCTCGCCAGGCACAAGTAAGCAGCAGTTCACCAAATCCAAATACCGGTGAGTGGCGCCCGCGAAGCGGGTGTCACGAAGCTTTGTCCTGCCTCGTCAGTGGGCGTGTCCATGGGCGTGTCGCCTGGGGGAAGAGGAACCAGCTGACCCCAGCTGGGATTTCTGGTCCTCGCAGTCCTCCAGGCTTGGCGCGCTGTAGTTTTTCACCCTGGCCTCAACCCTTCTGACTCCAGCTGGGAGCGATGGGCAGAGCGTGCAGATTGCAGCTCAAGCTCACACCAGCGAGTCAAGGGGAGGCGCACCACGGAACAATGAAGAAAGAGAGCGTCAGCTCAGGCACTGCAAAACGGGATACAGTCAGCAAGTAAAGATAGAGATCCCTCGCCAGGCACAAGTAAGCAGCAGTTCACCAAATCCAAATACCGGTGAGTGGCGCCCGCGAAGCGGGTGTCACGAAGCTTTGTCCTGCCTCGTCAGTGGGCGTGTCCATGGGCGTGTCGCCTGGGGGAAGAGGAACCAGCTGACCCCAGCTGGGATTTCTGGTCCTCGCAGTCCTCCAGGCTTGGCGCGCTGTAGTTTTTCACCCTGGCCTCAACCCTTCTGACTCCAGCTGGGAGCGATGGGCAGAGCGTGCAGATTGCAGCTCAAGCTCACACCAGCGAGTCAAGGGGAGGCGCACCACGGAACAATGAAGAAAGAGAGCGTCAGCTCAGGCACTGCAAAACGGGATACAGTCAGCAAGTAAAGATAGAGATCCCTCGCCAGGCACAAGTAAGCAGCAGTTCACCAAATCCAAATACCGGTGAGTGGCGCCCGCGAAGCGGGTGTCACGAAGCTTTGTCCTGCCTCGTCAGTGGGCGTGTCCGTGGGCGTGTCGCCTGGGGGAAGAGGAACCAGCTGACCCCAGCTGGGATTTCTGGTCCTCGCAGTCCTCCAGGCTTGGCGCGCTGTAGTTTTTCACCCTGGCCTCAACCCTTCTGACTCCAGCTGGGAGCGATGGGCAGAGCGTGCAGATTGCAGCTCAAGCTCACACCAGCGAGTCAAGGGGAGGCGCACCACGGAACAATGAAGAAAGAGAGCGTCAGCTCAGGCACTGCAAAACGGGATACAGTCAGCAAGTAAAGATAGAGATCCCTCGCCATCCCTTGCCGCACCATCCAAATCGGTACTGGTTGGCGAACACGGACATTGACATGGGCATCGAACAACAAAATGTACCGTATATGACTTGGGGTTCTACAGCAATATTTTCGGCACCCCCTGTGTGGGGATATGTGGCGGTTTGTCGCCTGTTCCTTTATTCTTCTCCTCTTTCTCTTCTTCTTCTTCTTGCTCTTCCTCGCTTTTTCTACTTCAAATCTTGAATAAATAACAAATAAAAATTTAAAAAAATAAATTTAAAAAAAGTAATTGCCGTCATGCATGTAAGAAAACCAACTGACAAAACAATTAAAACAATTCAAATTAACAAATAAGAAAACGCTATCAATTTAAAACATCAATAACCTTGCAGAGACAATTTAACTAACGCTATAAAAAGAATAATCAAACCACCTAAAATTACTCTGCAAACTACCAAAGAAAAGGAGGGGAAAACTCTGCCGGATTGCTGAGAGAAAACTAATTAACTTCATCAGAAAACCAGCTACACCTATCTAAAGTAAGTACTACCAGCTTAATATATTTAAAAACGTAAATCTAAAACTTCTAACCTGTATTAGAAAACAAATAACTGAAACAACTCTTTTAATTTTACTCTATTTCCTACAGAGAGAAATAAAACAAAGAAGACCTGCACAACATCTGCACTTTAAAGATAAAATTAAGAAAGTAAATATATAATTTAGAACATGACTGAAAACCCTAATAAATGCAACAAAAGAGTAAAAACTAGCTAGCAGGGCACAACAAAAGAATCAAAAATATTTTTAAAATATGCTAACACATTTTATTCATCTCCACAGGTACTGTAGAAATACACAGAAAAGAAAACGTAAAATAAAATAAAGACCTCAATTCAACAAACAAAGAAACTGGTAAATAATGAATGTGCAAAACAGTGTTTTTTAAATACAACATGCATAATTTAAATACTTTCCTGATATTGTAATGTTTAATGTCTTCTAGCTTGAAAAACAAAGCATGACTGAAGGAGCTAAATTTGTGTCTTCTCAGAAAGGGAAAATGCTTCTTTGTTACATTGGATATGTTTATACTCAAGAGAAACAGAAAGATATGAAAGTTTTTGGGAAGTGCACTAAATACTATTCTTCAAAATGTTATGGTAGAGCTATAACTGAGGAAACTACTGTGACTTATACCAAGGAACATAACCACCCACCCAATGTAACAGAAATTGAGATTAGACAAATGCTTGATTCTCTTAAAGAAGATAGTACTAGTACTGATCGAGCAACAACTGCTATTCTAAAAAAGCATTTAAGTGTTCTGCCCCAACATGCCTCTAGCCAACTACCATCTATAGATTCACTAAAAAGAACAATAGCTAGACAAAAAAGAGCTACATCAGCTTCTCCTCCCACACCTACAACTTTTGAACAAGTACAAATTCCCCCTGAACTCTGTGTAACTCACAGTGATGACCCATTTATCCTATATGACAACAAATGTAAAGATAAAAGAGTAATAATATTTGCTACTGTAGACAACATGAGTAAACTACACCAATGCAGAACTTGGATGATGGACGGTACTTTTACAGTATGTTCTAAACCTTTTTACCAATTATATACCATCCATGGTCATTATCAAAATGCTAATATTCCATTCCTATATGCCCTTCTACCAAACAAACAGCAATCTACCTACCAACAACTCCTAACCTAAGTCAAACAGCAAACTAATGACTATTTTCCTGAAAGAATTATCATTGATTTTGAAAAAGCAATGATAAACAGTATCCTGAAAACATACCCTCACACAGCAATACAAGGTTGCTATTATCATTTTAATCAATGTATATGGCGCCATCTCCAAAAATCTACATTAAGGGGTCCATTAGGATGACGGGCAGACTTTGTCTGCCCACCATCCTATCGGGACCAGGGACCGCCCGCCATAAAGACGGGGGTCCAGTGTGCCTACCGCATTGCATATGCAAATGCAGGGGGGGTACCACAGGTACCCCCCGTGTGTACCCCTCACCCCTCCTTCACCTTGGGGGCCCGCAGGGGGCCCCCAAAGTGAAGACCGCATGCCTTTCCGTGGGGGCATTGCTGCCACGGAAAGGCATCACTTACACCCCATCATAATATGGCTGGCGGTGTCTCATAGACACCGCCACCATATTATTCCTTTTCCGCCCCGGCCGCAAGGCGACCGGGGCGGAAAAGCGGCAGACGGTCTTTCCGTCCGCCGTGGTCCCCCCCGCAATACTAATATGGCGGGGGGGGAAACGAGTGAGGATGTCTGGCGGATTGCCTCCGCCAGGCCGGCGGCGGCTACTGCCAGCCTGGCTGAGGCAATCCGCCCGACATCGTAATGGGCCCCTAAGTGTCCAATATGCCACAGACAGCACCTTTGCTTACCAAATTAAAAAACGAATTTCTCTGGCCTATGTTCGTTTGACAGAGATTGCAGAACACTATAATATTCTCATAGACAGCCGCTATTACAAAAGAAACGAAGAAAGACTGAGCCCTATGCTTGACTACTTTGAAGATACATGGGTAGGAAGGCTACACCGATCTGGACATAGAAGACAACCAAAATACCAAATTCCCTCGTGGAATGTGTACCTTAGCACCCTAAATAAGGAAGCCAAAACAAACAATACAGTTGAAGGATGGCATAATGCCTTCCAAGCAACCACAGGCAGAGGGACACCTACCCTTCACAAATTACTACAATCACTACAAAAAGAGCAGAGTTACCAAGAGCTCAGAATGGAGCAATCAGTAACCTTGGTTGGACCTAAATTAACTAAGCAAACCAAAAAAATGTATAACACACTCCAAAGCCAAGTTACCCTCTACCCAACTACCGGAGGACTAGAATATCTCTCAATGATAGCTAAAACGATTCTCTAAAATATATCATAAATTAACATCAAACAATTAACATTTCTGGGAGGCGCTAGGGGGCGCACAGCGTGAAGGCTGCTTAGCTGAGCGGCTCCGCAGGGCAGTTGGACTCATAGCGAAAATAATGGCATAAACAGATCGCCGACAGGAACGAAACATAAATTTGCTGATGGGAAGAAGTGCTGCATGCCAGGAGTATCGATCGGCGCTGATAAAGACGTGCTAACCACTACAATAACTACGGGGATGTGGCGGCTATGGCGGAGCAACATGGCGGTGGGAACCTCGGCCAGTTCGGGGAGGAGCGCAGTGACCTGCTGAGGCCGGTGAATAACGCACGAAGTGCGACTTTCGGAACTCCGATGCCGGACCGAAGGTACAGGTGATTGCTTGTCACAGCGTGTATTTGCTCTCGCTTGTGGAGCGGATTTGGGCAACTTTATGCGAGCGAGCTCCGTGACCCAAAATGGCGGCGCCCACATCGCCGAGGGGCTACTGACGGACTAACCCCTCACCCTCTATACCTGCCGTCCGGTGTGAAGACTGTTCCACCTGCTCCCTCGGCCTCCGTACCTGTACATACCGCATGCTGGGTGACATCTGCATTTCCCAGCCTTCTCGCTCCGGTTCTGAGCCACCAACTCACTAAGCCCGGGGATGGAGGGTCAAAATGGCGGCGCCCTCGCAACCGGGTATACGGACGCGTGGTGAGGTTGGTAACAGGTCGCCTAACATGCCAGCTCCATGCCACGGGTGAAGTACGCTTTTGCCACTGTCCTGCATCGAGGGTGGAGCACTGCGAATCCTTATTCTCCGACTCTCCTCTGCATTCGATCGCCCAAGTGACGTCCTACCGGCCAGTCGCGCAGTGCGCCGAAATCAATGTGCAGCGAGGGGGGAAGAGCTCCGAGGTGGCGAATCCATCCAGGGATCCTTGCAATGTCCACTGTGACTACATGCTGACTGTAATAGTCGATACCCGGGCAGACACCCCTCCACAGCTCACCAACAGGTTTCTATGCTAGTAATCACGCTGGCGCGTGTACTTACGGGTTTACCGCACTGAGGAACTGTGACCCACGACAACGAACTCAGGTCTCTTAGCCTCGGCACTACAGGGCCACGTGCGTTCTGGACGCCGCATTTTGGCGCTTTGTCAACACTTACACTCACTCCTGAACTACGGCTGCACATTTTTTTGGGGGGGGAATAAAACAGCTACTCTGCCAATAACCATGGGTAAACCAGACAGGCAACAGCCCAAAATCACGTTTGAAGCGCGTAAGCCGCCAAAGGGTCAGAGTGAGCCCACGGAAAATGACCAAACAGCCAACTCTGCGTCAGGTGGCAACCTGGAGAGCATTCTTACAGCCATACAAGCAAACCTGCAAGAAATTAATGGCAAACTTGACACCCTAACAGGGCGAATGGACAAAATGGCTGCCAAACTTGACAAACAGGGTGAGAGACTAGATACGGCTGAAATCCTAATATCCAATGTGGAGGATGAGTCTAAAACAACAACAGCCAAATGCGCAGGGCTGGAGAAGGTTCTGGATGTGATCAAAGCGAAGGCGGAGGAGTTGGAAGGACGATCGCGTCGCAATAATATACGCATAGCTGGCCTGCCGGAATCCACCAACACTGGCCACATGGAGATCTACGTTGAACAACTATGTAAGGATATATTTCGTGAGAATGCAGCTTCCCCCATCTTTATCATTGAAAGAGCGCATCGATCTTTGGCCCCGAGGCCGCCGCCTGGTGCTGCGCCGCGGCCGATAGTGGCACGGGTTCTAAACTATAGGGATCGCGATCAGATTCTGAGACTGGCACGTGAAAAGGGGGACATCCATCATAAAGGAAACAAACTGGAGTTCTACCCAGATTACACAGTCGCAGTGCAGCAGGCTAGAAGGGAATTTAACGATGTCAAAGCTAAGCTTCGTGATTTACACATACCCTATGCTATGCTGTACCCAGCACGTCTGAAAATAACATGGGAGGACAAACCGGTGTTCCTAACTACCCCCAAAGCTGCTCTGGATTTCATAAAGAAAATTGCGAACAAGGGTAAGAGGGGGGGAACGGAGAGACAGACAACCAGACTCGGACTGAAGGTAAGAGCCCTTAGCGCAAAATGCACCAATAATGTGTGCCTCGAGGACTCCGTGGGTCTATTCTGTCGCCAATTTGTCCTATGGCCTGGTCACTGGCAAGGCATCGTGCAATGACTGTTGGGGATATAAGGAGACCTTTTGTTGCTGCACTGTTGTGTTGCTGAGCCACTGCCTAGGCTACGATATACATCACATATCTTATAAGCAGGGTGTCACTCAATGCTCACATTGGTGCCAAATCTGGGAGGGTAGGGCCCAAGCTAAGCACTGTAAAAGGCGACTTGAACATGCACCGCTCCCTCCTGCTTTAAGACTGAACTCTTGAACTTTAATATGTGAAGGACTCCTTATTGGTCGCACTTCCTGCTACTAATCAAATCTGTTGCATGTGTGATCTGCAAATTACATATCCAGCTGCCCCCGTCCTTTCCACTGGGGCGGTGTAGTGTATCCTCGGCGACCTCTAAATGGGTGGTCCCCAAACAGTTATGTTCCTTGTTGACGTTCAAAGGGAGACATGGCTTCGGCAAAATTGGGATGCTGGAGTGGGTGGGATTGGGGTGAGTTGGGGTTTACGTTTTATGGTACTGCCAGGACACTTAAGATGCATTTGTGACCTCCATAGTGTGGTGCATATACATGGGTCAAAGTCTGCCAGGGCTATGTCGAACCTTACTAGATCATATGTGACCATGTGGAACTGTGACCAACTGTATATGGTGACCAGGGACAGGTACATCGTGTAAAGACAGTCTACACCTTTTAACGTGGAATGTGAGGGGATTTACAAATCCCAAGAAAATTAGACAAATATTCGCTAGCCTGGACAGGCATCATGTGGATATAGCGATGTTGCAGGAAACTCATATTGCTACACACACATGCAGGAACATCGGGGCGAGATGGGCGGAATCTAGGCACTCTGCTGAATATTTGTCTTTCTCAAGAGGTGTTATGATATTGATAAAGAAGGGCATCAATTACAAAATTGACCGCACAATCATGGACACGCAAGGTAGATATGTGATTGTGTCTGGTAAGCTGCGAGGACAGAGTATAACCTTGGTAAATGTGTATGAGCCGAATGAGTTTTTTCAAGAGATATGGTCACATTTGCTTGACTTCACAGACACGAATATCATTTGGGGTGGGGATTTCAACATAGCACTAAATAATGCTCTTGATCGCTCTACAGAGTCCTCAGAACCTCATAGGACAGCGAGGGGAAAAGTGTATGACATCATGGTGGAATTGTCTCTCAAGGATATATGGAGGGTAAAACATCCAGCTGTATCGGGTGCAATGCACGTTAACATGACACATGGCAGTTGGTCTAGGATAGATTTTTGGTTGGGATCAGACAACGTTGTATTATGGACCACGAAGATAAACACACTACCCAGAACTTTGTCTGACCACAATCCGATTCTATTAGCACTGCGACTACCTCATTACACACCCCCTCGTTTCAGTTCGAGATTTAATGTGAAGGCTCTCTTAGATCCGTTATATGCGGAGGCCATCTCGACAGCCATTATGGAGTTCTTCCAAATAAATGTTAATACAGTTGAAGACCCTGGTACACTTTGGGAGGCGTTCAAGGTCACGCTGAGAGGGGTGTGCATCAGTACCACTATAGGGATCCTGAGAGATATTAGAGCTCAGATTACTCGGCTAGAAAACAGAATGAAGGAGTTGGAAATGGAATATGAACGCACAGGCGATACTGCATTGCTGGAGGAGATCAGGCAGGTTTATACCGAACATCAGCCCTATGCGGCGGATGAACTGAAATATGAAACCAAAAGACCGATGGCCAGACAGTTTGATGAAGGGGGGAGGCCGGGTAGAGTGCTGGCACGGAAAATATGTGAAGGAAAAGGCCCTCAAACCATAATGCAAGTGCGTGATGAGACAGGTACACTACACACTCAACCTGAGGGAATACTGCGCAGTTTTGTAAATAACTATGAGACCCTATATAAATCCCAAAAGGCAGTGCCCCCACAAGACACTTTTCACTATCTACATGACATCGCCATCGCGTGGTTATCCGATCGCCAAAGGGAATACTTAGCACAACCCATAACGGTGGAGGAAGTGACTGAAATCATCCACTCCCTTCCTAATGGAAAAGCGCCTGGGCCTGATGGGTACACTTGCGAGTTCTACAAAACATATGCAGACCTCCTAGCCCCTCATCTTGTAGCCATGTACGGTGATGCATTCGATCAGGCAACACTACCCCCTTCAATGTGTGAGGCCATACTGATCACTCTCCTGAAACCTGGTAAAGATCTGGAATTATGCGAGTCATACCGGCCTTTATCTTTACTTAACGTAGACTCAAAAATACTGGCCAAACTCCTGGCGATGCGATTGCAACCATTGATGACAAATTTAATTCTACCTGACCAGGCTGAGTTCATACCAACGAGAGCCACATCACATAACACGAGAACCCTTTTTGCGCTTGCTCACTATCTGGATCCCCACACCAAGGCAGCGGCGGTGATGTTGGATGCAGCCAAAGCCTTCGATTCCATTGAGTGGTCATATCTGTAGACGATACTGCACCGCATGGGATTTCCTCTACGGTTCATAACTTGGGTAACATTATTATACACAAATCCAGTGGCGAGGGTTCGGATGAATGGCTACATATCAGAACCCTTTCACATAGCACGAGGCACGAGGCAAGGCTGCCCGCTGTCCCCGCTGCTATTTGCCCTTGCCCTTGAACGTCTGGCCTGCATCATTCGACAGACCCACAATCATTTAGCACTCCACTTCCCTGGGCGACCATTGCATATATCCCTATATGCAGACGATATGCTTTTATACGTCCGCGACCCTGACCAAACCCTAAGGCCGCTGCTGAGAAAGTATGTCAAATTTGGTCGACATTCTGAGCTACAAATTAATTGGGACAAATCCTTAATTATTCCCCTTACTGATACCACGACGCCCCATGTCCCGGACTTTCCACTAGGCTGGCAGACAGAACCCACTAGGTATCTGGGGATCTGGTACAGCCGAGACCCTGAGGAAGTTATACGTACTAACTATGGCAGGGTACTTTCTGAGCTAGAGGAGAAGGTCAGTCGATGGATCCAACTCCCATTATCGTTGGCAGACCGTATCGCAATAGTAAAGATGAATGTCCTCCCTAAATTCTTGTATTTATTTAATAACATACCGACACCACTGCCGAAGGCGGTATTCAAACACATAACCTCCTTGGTATTGAAATTAATTTGGGCAGGCGAACAAGCCCGCATAGAACTACGCACATTGATGTTACCCTACGAAAAGGGAGGATTTTGTGTCCCAGACTTCTTCCTCTACTATCTGTGCGCAACAGCGCAATATGCGGCACACTGGTACCATCCCACCCCCTATCTCACACATACAGCGGTCGAGGAGGGAGATGCTTTTCCGATACCATTAACTGCAATTATCACACACAAGCGACCCCCATTGCACTCAGCGGATATCAACACCATAGACACCACCGCACATGCAAGGCATACACTGGGACGACTGGCACACAAGTTGACACTGTATGTACCTGCACTCCCACTTCAACATCACCCGGAGATTTCAGTGACCACTGAAAAGGTCGGTATGGACCTTCTGAGACAAGTCGGGTGGACACATTCGGAGATCTATATAATGACGGGACATTTCGTCAACTGGATGAATTATCCTACATCAGCAACCCCACACTGCTGTTTCGTTTCACTTACTATAGGTTGCAGAGGGCGATCCAGGATTTGTACCCAGATTACCCAGCAGAACCGCCTGGCTTACACACGCTGCAACTAATTCTGACATCGTCCAACACTTCACACCTAGTATCGCGACTGTACACAGCAGCCCAGAGTGAAATCCCATATACCTCACTTAAAGCAATGCTGCGTTGGAATGCGATTCTTCCGGATGTGCTATCGGAGGTAGATTGGTCTGCAGCATGCACACTGCTCAAACTACTAACACCTAATGGCAACTTACGCATCACGCATTTAAAATATTTGCATCAAACGTACCATACTCCATTGAAACTACATAAATATGGGCTGTGGGAGGACGCCAACTGCAAGAGGTGCAGGGCCCAGGAGGCGGATTTTGCCCATTTAGCATGGCACTGCGTTAAAATTCAAGACTATTGGGTGAAAGTAACGGATACACTGAGTAATATGGTGCGTGTGGGCATCGATTGCTCCATGAAGGTGTGCCTCTTGGGTATATTATCGAATGTCAAGGCTGGGAAGCGTACATTTTGTGCAGTTGCCCTCTTAATCGCCAAACGGCAAGTATCTAAATGTTGGGGGGGGGCAAAACCGCACCGACTCCTAAGCAGTGGCTTACAGATATGGCCTATTGCAGGGATAGACTACTTACCTACGAAGAAGAACTGCCAGCCAAGTCACGTCCTAAAGATTACTGGTGCTATCTGACAGATTTCTTGCAAAACGCCGACACAGGCACAGAACACTAGTTGTTGATAGTTTCCTCCCCTGTCTACAGGTGTCCGTGTCTGGGCATATGCCTACAATGGTGTACCTAGGCAGACAAGACCAAATGTCACTATGGGTTTCATTGATCATGACACACACTCATGGATGAAGAATGCAGAAATGTTCTGGCTTTATTATCTTTTGTTGTGTTTGTTTTACCATTCCCACACAACCGTGGGATGTTTTGAAAATGAAGTTCTCTACCACTGCTTTATACTGGAAAGATACTGTTCTAGAGACATGCCTAATATGCTTAACTCGTAGTCGCCGCCGGACCCATGGGTTGTCGGCTGAAAGGCTGTGTAACTCCAGATATAGGTGAATGACAATACGCTGCCCCAGGATTGTAGGCGATTGGCTGTGTCTTTACGTATGTGTGCTAATAAAGATTTTTTGAACTTAAAAAAAAAACAAAAAAACAATTAACATTTCTAACTAAAACTGTTCCTTCTTTTTTTATATCTAACAATTTTTAATTAAATTATCAAATACATTTTAAATACATATATTAAATGTATTATGATAATTTATTTTCAAACTGTTACATATAAATTAGCAATATAACAAACAAAAACAACTTTCCCACCCACAAATATTTTTTGAAATACTTACAGTTTCTGTCGCTGCTCAAAGTAATCCAATGATGATAAATCCATACCAAAGTGTTAAAAATATCCATACAATGCAAGGAAACCCCCCAAAAAAAGAAAACATACAAGCAAATCCATGCCGAGTCCTCTCCAAAGTAATCCACTCGATATACCCTTCAAAACCCGAAAATAGGTATTTATTAAAAAAAACGCTCCAGGAAAACCCGAAAAACAAAGTAAGTGTGTAAAAACATGAGTATATAATACTCGTCACACTACTTTTAAAAAAAAACATTGCCTCCTCCAAAAACGTAAAGGTCTTCGACAACCTGAAAAATAGAAAAAAACATACCCACCCACACAAATACACCCATACACATATCTAAATACATTTTAGTACTCTAAACATATGTATGTAATAACTATTAAACATATTTCAACACCTCACACACCTAGACCTCAAACGCGGAAAAAACAAAATATCGGAAACTCTACCTAACACCTAAAACACAGTGTACGATCGATAATATAATCTTACTAAACCTAAATACACCACACATACACTCAAAATACCTTTATTAACTATTAAAATAATTTAAAATCAAACTTACCCTCTCAGACGCGGTGCAGCATCCAACCGCGAGCTCTTCCGGAACCAAATAACACAAAATAACACTACGCGGTTATAAAATAGTCCCTGTATATTAGAAAAGTCTATTTGTTTTCTATTTCTTAACACTTACAAATTAAAAAAGAAGTGTTACATTATGGGGCCGATTCCGATCCGGTAAAATGCGCTCCGAATCGTCGTACGGAGAGTTTTTTCCCCATACGAATCGTACCCATAGACGTCCCGTACGTACGACGAAGTACGATCCGTACCAGGTGCCAAACTCCGTACGAGTCGTACAGGACTCCGTATGACTCAAATCTCCGTACGAGTCTCACTCGGAACCGGCTGTACGCGACATCACTACGGTTCGCGGCTGGTTTTTACGACCCAGCAAGTACGATTCGTGTCGGGTACGCGCCGTACGACCCTTTTCCTACGGGAGCCGAAAACAGTCGTAAACGCAGAGTTCGCGCCGGAAAAGGTACGGAACGCCCCCCGGGTATGGCACGTACCCCCCATGATCGCAGGGGTACGCTTCGTACCCCTGTGATCATGCGGGGTACGTGACGTACACCCAGCGTACATGGGGTACGCACCGTACCCCATGTACCGTGGGTGTACGGCACGTACCCCATGTACGCTGGGTGTACGGCACGTACCCCCCATGATCACAGGGGTACGGCGCGTACCCCTGCGATCATGGGGGGTACGTGCCGTACGGTGTGTAGGTGATCGTGCGCTTTTCCGTACGAATCGACGTGTACCGTACGAATCGCGTCCGGGTTTTTCTGATCGGAATCGTCCGGTCGTACGGCGTCCGTACGAGTCGTACGGAAACGGCTCCGGATACGATTCGTACGAACGGGGATTTTACCGGATCGGAATCGACCCCTATATGTTAATGTTCATATAATTTTTTTTTATTAATGATAAAATTTTATTGCCTAAAAAAATTATTTACACTGTTATTTCACTAACTAATGAAGGGAAAATATTATTTATATGTACAGTTTATAATTAATTTAAATGTTGAAATTACTTCTACAATTAAGTTTGTGTTAAACAATTTTTTACAATATGTACATGTTATTAATACACTGACATATGTATTGAAATATGATTTTGATTATTTACCTCTGTAAGAATGTATATTATTAATATTTTCAATATTAATTTTATTAATTTCTAGGTTAACCTATTACCACTTTGTAAACAACAAAAATGTTACTATTTTATATATTTTTTAAAGATATATCTATCAATGTTCTCTACTTTAAATGACAAAAAGTAGTATGTACAAGAAATATTAAAATTATTTCCATCTTGTATATCCTTAAAGTATTTCTATTTTGTGTTTGATATACAATAAATATATTTTCAAATATGCTGTCTTTTTAATTATGTTTGTAATGTAAAAATAGATTGTACACATATGTGAATAAACATAACAATTTTTTTAATTAAATTTATCATTTTTTTCTCCAGCAAATATATACTTTCTATATCTATTTTGGAATAAAGACTATTTACTTATAAAATTATACTTCTAATAAATGATATTTCCTCTACTTTCCATTTCTTTACACCTTTAATAAACTATTTATATTTATCTCATTAACCATGTGTGTATGTACTTTATTAAATATTTATTTAAAATATAATATAAAAATTATTTTAATTATTTATTAACACATTTTTAAATGTATTAAATATTGTGATATATTTTTAAATGTATTAGTTGTCTAACAATATTTAAATTTACTACTGTAGTTATTATATTTTTAAAATGATAAACTCAGGGAAGGTGCTGGACAGTAAACCCATATGAATTACTATTCTAACTCCACTAAGGGGCCGATTCTGATCCTGGATTTTTATTTTCCATACAAATAGGATTTGTATTTTTTTCCATACAAATTGTAAAAGTCCCTTCCAACCCGTGTAGTACGATTCGTATGGGAAAAATACATACAGATCGGCCCGATCCTTACAAATCGGATCGGGAAAAGCTGTACGACACGGACTTGTAAAAAAGACCATACAATTTGTAAAAAGGCTGTCCAACCCGTCAAGTACGATTGGTACCGGGTTGTCAGCATACGATTTGTATGGAAAATGGCCTGTATACGGGGAATGACTCGTACCGGGCAACAAAGCGAACTCCTATACGCCTCGTACCCTGGTATGACTCGTTCTGGGGATACGACTCATACCGGGGTACGGGTCGTATAGGGGTATGAGGCGTACAGGGGTCCCCCCACATGCGAGGCGTGTGTATCGTGCGTACCCCAACATCGTGCATGTACACAAGGTACATACGCGATTTTAGGGGTACGGTGCGACATACGTGATTTTGGGGTACTGGTCATGTACGCACCGTACGAGCACCGTACCCCAAAATCGTGTATGTACGCACCGTACCCCAAAATCACGTATGTACGCACCATACCCCAAAATCGCGTACGTACGCACCGTACCCCAAAATCACGTGTGTACGCACCGTACCCCAAAATCGCGTACGTACGCACCGTACCCAAAAATCGCGTATGTACGCACCGTACCCCAAAATCACGTACGTACGCACTGTACCCCAAAATCATGTTTTTGGGGTACGGTGCGTACGTACGCGTTGTTGGGGTACGGTGCGCACATACATGATTTTGGGGTACGGTGCGCACATACGTGATTTTGGGGTACGGTGCGTACATACACGGTTTTGGGGCACGGTGCGTACATACGCGATTTTGGGGTACGGTGCTTGTACGGTGCGTACACGACCAGTACCCCTTCATTCTGTATGTACGCACCGTACCCCACTTTCTGTGCCATCCGTACGCACCGTACATACGCACCGTACCCCTGTATTCATGGGGTGTACGACGCGTACATGAGGGGGTCTCTCGTACTGTTTTAGGGGCGTACATGGTTTTTCCAGCACTCTTTGGCTCTTGTAAAAAAAGAGCTGTATGGAGTGCCGTTTGTACGAATCGTACTTGCCGGGTTGTAAACTGCTGCCGGGAATACATGGGAACGTCGTGTACAGAGCAATCCGAATCGGAATCTCTTGTATATACGAGTTGTATGGTCTTTTTTACAATTTGTATGGAGTGCGTCTATTTGTACGGATCGTACTTCCTAGGTTGTAGGGGCCTCCTTACAAGTACGAGTTGTATGGGGAAAACACTCCATACCACGATTTGTACAGCGTTTTTCCAGGATCGGAATCGGCCCCTAAGTATGTATACAGGGAAGGTGCTGGACTTTAAACCCATATAATTTACTATTCCCACTCCACCAAGTATAAACTCAAGGAAGGTGCTGGACATTAAACCCATTTAATTTACTATTCCCACTCCACCAAGTATAAACTCAGGGAAGGTGCTGGACATTAAACTCATTTAATTTACTATTCCCACTCCACCAAGTATAAACTCAGGGAAGGTGCTGGGCATTAAACCCATTTAATTTACTATTCCCACTCCACCAAGTATAAACTCGGGGAAGGTGCTGGGCATTAAACCCATTTAATTTACTATTCCCACTCCACCAAGTATAAACTCAGGGAAGGTGCTCGACATTAAACCCATTTAATTTACTATTCCCACTCCACCAAGTATAAACTCAGGAAAGGTGCTGGACATTAAACCCATTTAATTTACTATTTCCACTCCACCAAGTATAAACTCAGGGAAGGTCCTGGACATTAAACCCATATAATTTACTATTACCACTCCACCGAGTATAAACTCAGGGAAGCTCCTGGACACAAAACCCATATAAATTACTATTCAAACTCCACCAAGTATAAACTCAGGGAAGGTGTTGGACAGTAAACCCATGTGAATTAATATTCTAACTCCACTAAATATGTATTCAGGGAAGGTGCTGGACATTAAACCCATTGAATTTACTATTACCACTCCACCAAACATAGGGGTCCATTATGATGACGGGCGGATTTCCTCCGCCAGGCTGGCGGTGGCTGCCGCCAGCCTGGCGGAGGAAATCCGCCCGACATCATCAGCACAATTCCCCTCCGCCATATTAGGATGGCGGAGGGGACCGTGGCGGTGCGAAAAACCGCCCGCCTGTTTTCCGCCCCGGTCGCCTAGCGGCCGGTGCGGAAAACCTGTAACATGGTGGCGGTGTCTGTTAGACACCGCCCGCCATATTACAATTGGCTTTCACCAATGCATTTCCGTGGCGGTAATGCCGCCACGGAAAGGCATGCGGAGACTCCCTGCAGGGGCCCGTTGCGGGCCTCCTGGGAGTCCGTGGCTTGGGGGGTTGCACATGGGGGGTACCTATGGTACCCCCCGCATTTCAAAGTGCAACATGGCAGGCACCGCGCGGTGCCTGTCATGTTGCACTTTGAAACGCAAAACGTGCACTTTACACATGGCAGCGGGCGGAGATTTCTGCTCTGCCCGCCGCAATTGCACCCATACAGGATGCGCCCGCCTGTGTGGCGGGCGCATCCTAATGCCCTGATCGGGAACCCCGCCCTTAAGGCGGGCGGTCCCGAGTCCCGATGTGATGGCGGGCGGACTAAGTCCGCCCGTCATCATAATGGACCCCATAATCTCAGGGAACATGCTGGACACAAAACCCATATAAATTACTATTCCAACTCCACCAAGTAGAAACTCAAGGAAGGTGCTGGACATTAAACCCATTTAATTTACTATTACCACTTACCGAAGTATAAACTCAGGGAAGGTGCTGGACATTAAACCCATATGAATTACTATTCTAACTCCACTAAGTATGTATAGCGGGAAGGTGCTGGACTTTAAACCCATATAATTTACTATTTCCACTCCACCAAGTATAAACTCAGGGAAGCTGTTGGACAGTAAACCCATATGAATTACTATTCTAACTCCACTAAGTATGTATTCAAGGAAGGTGCTGGACATTAAACCCATATAAATTACTATTCCAACTCCACCAATCATAAACTCAGGGAAGGTGCTGGACATTAAACCCACTTAATTTACTATTACCAATTATCTAAATATAAATTCCGGGAAGGTGCAGGACAGTACACCCATATCAATTACTATTTTAACTCCACTAATTATGTATACAGGGAAGGTGCTGGACTTTACACCCATATAATTTACTAGTCCCACTCCACCAAATATAAACTCAGGGAAGATGCTGGACACAAAACCCATATAATTTAATATTCCAACTCCACCAATTATAAACTCCAGGATGGTGCTTAACATTAATACCATATATTATACTACTTACACTCAAATAAGCATAAACTCTAACAATATGCTTCATAATAAACCAATGTAATTAACATTAATAAATTGTACATACCTCTCTAAAATTTATTTAAATTATATATCAAACTTACTTCAATTTTACCATTTTTTTTTCATTTTTCCTTCCTTGAATTTAAATATTATTGGAAATCTATTTTAAATAATTTAACAATAATGTGTTATTCTTATTCACACATCTATTTAATAAATTAGAACATTGTTAATTTTTTTCCCCACAAAATTAATAATAATCTTTAATTTGTAGAATTTTTTTAAAATATTTAAAAAACAAAATCAAAATTTAAATAGTAAACTAAATTTTTATTTGTTTTCCTAACTTTCAAATTATAAATTTATTTTGAAATACATTTTGTTAAATTTCGAAAAAAAAATGTTTTCTAAATTATAGATAATTTTTTTATTATTAACAAATTCTAAAAACATTTTGTAATTTATTTCAGAATTAATATTAAATATTTTAAAACACTTCCCACCATATTCCCCTAAAAACCCACAACCCACCCATAAATAAACACATTTTTATAAAAATTCAATTTCAATTAAATAATTTTAAATTTTAAAAATTATAACATATTTTCTAAAATCAATTTTATTTATTATAAAAATCCACACATTTTCGAAAAATGTAAACTTTTAAATAAATTTTAAAAAATTATAAATTTTGAAAACATTTTCAAATTTAAAATATATATATTTTAAAAAAACTTCCCACCCTATTCCCCTAAAAACCCACAACCCACCCATAAATAAACAATTTTTTTAAAGAAATATTTAATTTAAATGACATTTTTTTAAATTTTAAAAATTATAACATATTTTCTGAAATCAATTTTATTTATTTTAAAAATCCACAACCCACCCCTAAAATTTCATTTTTTTTCCAAAATTTACATTTTGTAAATACATTTTACACAATTCTAAATTTTTAAAAGTTTTTTCAAAATTTTATTATATATATTTTAAAACACTTCTCACCCTATTCCCCTAAAAACCCACAACCCGCCCCTAAAAAATAACAATTTGTGTCAAAATTAAACAGCCGATATTTAACAAATAGATATTCTAACACTCTATATTTTGACATTCGATATTCTTCTGACACTCTATATTTTGACTTTCGATATTTTTCACTTACACTAAGAAACGACATTTTTAACAATCGATATAACCTACTCGATATTTTTAACTACGATATTTTTTTTAAAACTTCAAAATCGATAAAACTTACCTCGATATTACTCATCTCGATATTACTGCTATCTCGATATTCTGGAGTCGATATTATGTCCAGTCGAAATTAAAAACTCGATATTGAGACTGCACACCATTTTCTAGTGAGGTGTGTTGTGTGCACCTACCTACACTAAGGGGTCTATTAGGATGGCTGGCGGACTTTGTCCGCCCTCCACCCTAACGGATATCGGGACCGCCCACCATAAGGGCGGGGGTCCCGTTGGGGGTATTAGGATGTGCCCGCCACAGTGGCGGGCACATCCTATATGTTTTACATTGTGGCGGGCGGTGCTCTCTGCACCGCCCACTACAATGTAAAACATAAGTTGACGCATTCACACATGCAAAGCGGCAGGCACCGCGCGGTGCCTACCGCTTTGCATATGTAAATGTAAATGTGCCCCCCCGACAGTGGCGGCAACCTGGGGGCTCTGCAGGGGGCCCCCGCAGCAATCTCCGCCTGCCTTTCCATGGCGGCATTGCCGCCGCGGAAAGGCCCACACATTTTGCCATCGTAATATGGCTGGCGGTGTCCATTGGACACCGCCACCATATTAATCTATTACCGCCGCGGTCGCAAGACGACCGCGGCGGTAAAGCCACGGACGGTCTTTCTGTCCACCGCTGTCCCCTCCACCATCCTAATCTGGCGGAGGGGAAAACGAGAGTGGTTGTCGGTCGGATTGCCTCCGCCAGGGTGGCGGTGGCCACCGCCACTCTGGCGGAGGCAATCCGCCCGATATCCTAATGGATCCCAAAGTGTTATCTACTAGAACCTCTCTAGGAGTTGTAGTCAGGGTGTGCTAAGCCCTTTTCTCTACAACAACTAAGTTCAGTAGAACTTAAGTATTATAAGAACTTGATTTATATGTACCTTCAGGTACCTTAATGTGATCTTTCAAATGATATTTTAAGATTATATGGTAAAACAACAGCAAGCTCTTATCCCACCCGCTGCACACCAATGTGAGAAGTTAGCCGGGCATATGATGTCCACTATTCTAGTGGGCACCTTGCACCAGTCTAAACAACCGTTATTTATGGTGGTTGTAAAGTCAACCTTAAAGACAAGCTATCCTAGTGGTAGCATGGACCAGCAGTCTTAGGCTAAAACTTCAGAGAGCATGTGAAGCCAGCTGTTTTACCTTATATAATCCCTTGAATACCAAATGAAAGGACACCACACAAGGTATATATCAAATATATATGTATTTATTACTAACACAACCCCTCTGCACTCTTTATGAGGTAAGAGTTCGAGATACGCTACAAGTTACTCATTAAGCATACTATAAGTTGTACAAATACAATTCTGCCCTTAGGGGCCTCACGAACCATATACTAAGTAAGTGGTATAAGGACCACTTCAGGAATAGTGAATAAGCCTAGGGCCTAGGGAATCGCTGGGGCTACACTACAGAATCAAAGGTTAGGAAGTAGGATACCCACGGGAGACGCGTGCAGTGTGGGAACACAGTCCGAGTTACCATAGAATTATAATGGGAACGTAAAAGTTACTAAGTAGTTGATTAAAGACACTTCCGGATGGACTACGGTTAAACCCTTTTAAACTAGGACACTTAGAGAGTCAACAACCACGGTAGCACCGGAGTACTCGATTTACCTCACCCAGGGAAGCCAGGTGCATGGGTGTCTTTTCGTGTCGGGTTTCGTCGCTGTTTCCTATGGAGAACTGCAAAGAAGTGCTGCAGGCGACCAGGAGAAAAGTGTTCGGGTGGATCCAAGGGTGGATCGAAGATGAGAAGAACCTGAAAGCAGAGGGGACAGAGTCTGGGTCACTAGCCAGTGACCAGGAAGGAACCAGGCGATGTCGAGTGTTTCTGGTGAAGAAGGTGAAGCTTGTCTATGCAGCCAAAAGGACCAGGAGGTGTCGACGATGACCAGAAGCTGGATTCTAGCTGTCCCACAAAGCGTCTAGTTGACTGCGGTATCGGTATCCGGATTGGACCCAACAAGCCTTGGCAAACGCAATCCACGCAGGAAGGGAAGATTGGCTTCAGTTCAGACCAGCAAGATCTGGGGAGCTTCTCCTTTGCAGGGATGCTGAAGCAAGCCTGGAGCAACAAGGCAAGTGGAGTAGTTTCAAAAAGAAGTCTTCGGAGGGCTAACTAGCCAACGAGTTAGCAACTGGGAAGACGTGTCAAGCTGAAATGCAAGAGCAGGCCCCACGCGGCACTTGTGGAGTACAGAGGGCTGAGCATCTGTGCAAATGGCGCTCGGACTTGGGGCTTCTCAAACACCAATGCACAACTGCAAGTGTGCCTCGCTAGTTGCACTGTTAGCAAAATGTAGGTAGTCCAGGGTGTCCTGTCCCACGTCTCTCGTGTCCGCCACGGGTATCAGCTTTGCTGTGGATGTGGGTCAAAGTAGGAGAAGTCTGGAAGTCCAGTTCCTGAGTCGCTGCGTCTTCGGGTTCCAGCAGGAGCGACGACAAAGCAAACCGGCAAGTTACTGTTGGTGCCTGTTTGCACAGGGTAGTCACTCCTTGACCACAAGGGAGATGTCTTCAGTCTTCTAGTCGGTATAGAACGTCGAACGTCCAAGAGTTTCGTTCCAGAGTTTCAGTCCAGGATAATCTAATGTCTCTAGAAACAGCTCCTATCTTTATACTGATTTTAGGGGCTGGATTATGTGCTAGGTCCCTCCTATGGGTGGACCCTGAGAAGGGGGTGGTTACACCCCTTTCTCTTTGTCCAGTTTCACGCCAGAGCGGGTCTGGAGTGCCCCAGCAACTTGTTTGAACCCGACTATGCATGGAGCACCTTGTGTGCCCCAGGCAGTGCCTGGAAAAGCATCTTTCCATTCAACCCACCCTCCCTCAATACACTACAGGCTGTCTGGGGAGGTGTTAGCACCTCCCTCAACAGGAAACCTATTGTTCAGGCCTCCCTTGCCGTAGTTTCATCCAGCTGCAGGAGGTCAGACTCATGTCTGTGGCAGCAGCATCCATTTTGTGATGCTGAAGCATCCATTTTGTGATGCTGAGGCTCTGTTTAACTTTAACCGGGTAAAGCAGTAACTACATGTCTTCTCCCTCTAGAAGGGTGGAATGCTACTCACACCGCCAGAACTGGTGGTGGGGGGGGTAGTATTCCAAAGTTTTTGACACCTTACACAACATGTTTTGATAAAGCCAAACCAAAGTTAGCATTAACCGCAAGGATTATAATGCACCTAAGAGTATATGGTATGGCTATATCATAGAACAGCTATAAGGACATGGCTCCAAAAACTGCAGAGGGGCTCAGCTCATGCTAGGGCACCCTCTCACATAAAACCAAGTACTCTGCCTCCAGGATTGTTAAGGCCTGCCATAGGAGTGACTTATAGGTTACTATGTATCTATATATAAGGTAGATATAGATATACTATATCTAAGTAAGGGGGGATTACACCACCTTACCCAAGCTGAGTGATCAGCCTGTGGTGTCAGTTTGGATGGCCAGCCAGGGGTGGCATAATACATGCTGCAGCCCCTGCTAGGCCTTGGATGCACCTATGCCCTGGGTACCTATGGTACACTATACAGGGGCTTACAGAGGTGACCAAATTCTCAATTAGGTATGTACCTAAAGTACATGGAGTCCATTTTATAGGGATAGCCTGGGGCCCTGAATAGCAGGATCCCAGGCCAACTAAGTCAAAAACCAGCTAAACACTAGGCAAAAAGTTGGGGTAACCATATAGTCAGATATCCACCTTCCTATAGACAGTACATAGTCAACAAGGTGTACTCCATTGCAGAAGTCAAGAAAAGTGATGGACTGCAAGAAGTGTAGCATTATATATAGCGTAACACTAAGCAGAAACTGGCTACTAATTGACAGACTGCATTGCAGACTGGGGGTGGCAGTCCAGTGTAGTTTGTGTGAATTGTTTAGTATCTAACAGTGTAGATTTGATTTTCCATTGACACCTCATATACTTTGCTAGTTTTTTATTGCGGCTACGAAAACATTACGTTAACGCGTAATACGGTTAAAAAATTAACATTAAGTGGTATGTGACTTGTATTTGTACCATTCTTTTAGCTATTGCATGCCTAGCAACAGTCTAGACAACGTCATGTGACATATGTTGTGTATGTGGTTTTCATTGGTCAAATGTCTTTGGTTCAAAATGTGTCTGGGCTCTCAACATGCAAACCTTCACAGATGCATTGAGGTTCTGTGAATTCTGAACCCATGGGTTCCATTTTGTGTATGGCAGCCATTTTGTGGTTGCCCTCACATAGGCCATGATTGTGGCTGAAACAAGTCTTTTAAGGACATGTCGACCTTAGCTTGAGTTTGTGCTGACTCCTGTTTGACCTGAGTGAACTGACCCTGTTGCCTGAAGCTGACCTTGTTAAACCAGTTCCTGCCCTTTAGCTGATCAAGATTGAGGATCAAAGCACAGGACATTGTAGAGTTTGGTATGCACACACACACCCCTTATCTGTTTTCTGTTCCTTCTTTTATGGTCTGTTTATGATATGGGTTGTGGTCCTTTTATTATGGGTTTGTCCGGCTTGTGTAAGAAGGAATGTTAGGTATTTTGCATGCTTGCAAAAGCTAGGACTGCCCCATACTTGTATGCTGAAGTTTGTAACCATGAGAGCATATAAAAGGCCTCTGTTCTCTGTATTCCTCAGACTACCTCATTCAGTTGCTACGGCTTCTGTGTGACGTGGCCTCACTTATTAAATTTAATAAAGATGTATTTTCATATTTTCAGCTTCTGTGCCAAGTTCTTTTTATTAGTAAGTATTCCCTGAGAATGAAGATTTCAGTTCTTCAAATGGCGCGGCCAACGTGGGCTTCATCAGAGAAGTGACTTTCTGTGGGAGTGATCTGGTCAGAGGACTGAAATCTACTGAGGAGGACAGAACATGATTCTACTAAGGAGGTACTCTGTGCACAGGGATTCTGGAGATTCTTTGATCCTGCAGCCCAGTATATTTCTGATCTTCCTGATTTTGATCCTCCACATGATGTCACTCCTGACTGAGAACCTTTTTGGCGTGAGTATTCTTAAAAAGACAGTTAGGTCATGTAGAACTTGACAGTTAGAATTTGGATAACCTTTTGATTAGTAAGAATAAGAAGTACAAGTGGGTCACTCCCAAGACTTTGTTTGGTTTCTTGGTTTTGATTTGGTTATTGCAATTACCAAAGCCGAGGGGTTTGGTTTCTTGGTTTTTGATTTGGTTATTGCAAATTACCAAAGCCGAGGGGCTCGTATATTTGCGAGTGTATTGGTAGAGATAACCCCTTGAAGTTTGAAGCTAGATTAGTGAGCTATAAGATGCCTAATCTTAGCAAATTTGGGACTGTAGCTTTGGAACTTTGGAATTTGTGTTGGCCAACTTTGGATTTGTATAGGTTTGGATATGCGAATTGCAACTTGTGTAGGCAGGTAATGAGGAGATATTTCTCCATTTGGTTTAGTTGAACGGTGCACGCACGAAAAGTACCTTAAGCACCACTTTGATTATAATACTTGCGTATTCCGCAGTATTTTTTTGGCATGTCTGTTCTCAAGCTCACATGGAAAATTTGTTGCTTTTTTGGAAGGTACCATAGTGTGATGTGAAGTAAATTAGCCGGCCTCCCTAAAGGGAATATCTAAATAGGTTTAGATTTACAAACATATTTCTTCCTTGGTGATTTTGTATCCCCAGGGAATTAAAATATGGACATAATACATATAAGGATCCTTTGTTCTGCGCAATGTTATGAAGGAAGATATGCAGAGCGATTTTGTTTGGTGTTCTGCTAGCCAAAGCTAGTGAATTGAGTGTATTTTCGCTTCTTGGACATACATCAGTCTGTTGGGCTGTTTTTGCAGTCTTTTTGAAACACAATTGAGAAGCGTTTCTTGTAAATATGACTTATAACTAGTATTTACAAATGGTTTGGTTTAAGTACAGTCTGTGGGCTGTCCTTGGTTTCTGTCCTGAGTATTGATTTGTGGGTTAAATGTGTGTTTAAATGTCTATGTGGGTTTCCCATTAGTGCAACTTCTGTAAGTACATAGCGATGGCGCTATTCACGAGATGCATGGCTAAAGCGCGCTGTATTGTGTGTCCTGAGTGTTTTGACCCCTTTCTGTTTATGTCTGAAAGGAGCTCAATGTCTGTTCGTGGTTTTTCTTGATGTTTTCAGTCTATTAAGCAACATTTTGTAAGCATATTCTTGGGTCTGTTGCTAAATAAAATTGTCCTTTTTAGAAAGAAAAAAATGGCGCAAACATTTTGTCATGTTTCAAGTTAGGCGTCTGTGCTTGGGCTTATAAATGAATGCGTCTAAAAATGATAGGCAAGGGATGCAGCTTGCTCTTATATGTGGAATTATCAAAAATATATATATAAATATTTTTTAAATAATTATAAAAAAAAAGTGCTACAAAATTCGTTTTTTACTATTCATGAAGCTTAATGCTCATACTGTGACCTCCTAGCATTATAATTTAATTTGAGTTGTGTTGCACTGCATAATGAGGACATTAGCATATGACATCTTACCTAGCGCAGGCGTAAAAAACTAATTTTTCTAAGGATTTACATGGGATATGTCTAATGTCCAATCACTGTAATTTGTAAAGAACATTCTGAGGATGATTAATATGTTTCACAAGTATAGAATATTTATTTTTAAGTGCCCCAAACATCAAAGTCGAATTTGGGTAAAATAGACTATTTAAAACAGCATTCTTGCCATTTATGATAGCTTTAAAGTGCTTTAGGCTTCAGTAAATGCATACATTTAGGTGTAATACAAATTTGCAGACTGTCCCCATTTGGGGTTTGCTTTTAAATGGCCCAGTGAGATTCATTTAATGTTGCTGAAATGAGTACCATTGCATAGGGTAATAGCAAACATCTGTTCTAAAGATGGTATGTTATGTTATTATGTTTTGCGAATTAGTCACAGTAACTGTTTTAATAATCTAAGTATAGAAATAAATTGTAGCCCCTAACAGGAGTAATATATATATATCATGTGTTTTAAATAGGGTTGGTTATTGCAGGTTAGAAAGAGTTGGGAAGTTTTTTTTGTCTTTTTTCAGCCTTAAGAGTGAGGAAGAGATAGAGGGCTGAGGAGCCCGCAAGGCAGATTTTGACCTTAAGGTCAGTAAGGTGGGAGTTAGGAGTAAGTGTAAACAGATGGAGAAATGATTGCTTGGGAAAGCAGGGCCTCAAATGGTGTTGGTGCACGGGACACGCAGAGTGTCAGTGAAAGAATTTTACTTTTGGAAAGTTAAAAGGGCTTCATGTTGCAAGCTGACTGACAAGATGGTAACAGTTAAGTAATGGAAAAAAAATTTTTTGTGTCTGTTAATGTGTATCATGTTTTGTCTTCTGATTAAAAGTTATAATTGATGTCTGTTTATCATGAGAAATGTCTCTCTTTTGTGTGTTGTGTATTTTTTTCTTTTTGCTTCTGCTCACAGATCATTCATGGATTGTTCTGGGTGATTTTAAGGCTGACAAGACACGTGAGTTTGGTAGGTTGAAAAGAGATGTGTTTTTGCGTAATTTCTTTGAAAAGAAATGTTTGTGCATTTTACATATTCTTGCATTTTATCCTTTTATGAATTGTTCCTGCTGGTCATGTGTGTCAGAGGTGACACACAGTAAGTTGCAGTTGACAGCCAAATCTCCACTACCTGGTGATTTGCTGTCAAAAGGAGGGTGAGGATTTTAAACCTGACAAATTAAGCAGGCCCGAATATTGTTAGTACATGACCTGGTGTTGTGCGTCACCGCTCATTTATATATGCTATTGTTTTGTCTATGCTTTTTGTGCTTGATATACAGTGAGTATATCTGATGGCTTGACATGTCCGTTTTGTGCGTTTTTTTGCATGTTTTTGTTTTATGTTGCTGCTTATAATACTATTACAAGTTTACCTGTGTTGTGAAGGGATATACATGACGATGTGTATCCTGCAAACAGTTGGGTAGATTTGCTTTGACACTAAATTTCACAGAAAAACAGACAACACTTCATCAGTGTATGTCAAATTTGGCTTTAATGGTATTTGAAGGAAAATAAAAAAGAGATATACAGAACCAAAGTGTGTCACATGCTGTTAGTCACGTTCTGCCCCTCCCCTTAAGGAACAGGCAGCCCTAAAATTATGTATCCTGAATTGGACGTAAGGATAAATTATAGATGTGTGACTTTTGTGCATGGTGACCTAATTTGTATATTACATTAGTCAGTTTTGTTCTGCTTCCTAAGTAGTGTATGGCCTTGAAACCAGGTTTCATTTTTCCCTGAAGAAGGAACTGGAACATTAGCTGAGATTACCGTATATGGTGTAGCGGCAGTGGTAGAGTTTAAATTTGTGTATTATTTTGACCTTTTGTGTATCACCCATACTCTTGGTATTGTGTCACATGCCTGATTATCACCCAAGCGCATCGTGCCTAGTTATTGGGATTTTAGCTGTGTCCTAGTTCCATTTCCCTTTTCCATATTCTTTTCACCAGTTAGCCCATTTTTTTATTGTTGGTGAATTATTCAGGTTCACACTTTCAGATTGCAGTAATGTACTAGGAACCCCTATATTATGTATAATTCCCTTTTGTATGACTAGACTTTTTTTTAAAGAATTTTCTTTAGGCCTAACTCGATGTTTTCCAGTCTAACCGTCAAGGTAGTGATGGACTGGTTAACTGACTCAATGCTATTATAAGACAAGTTTCCACATTTTGATTATTAGCCTGTGTATTGCGTAGTGCACTTGGTGCACAGTTATTAAAAGGGAGGTATCTACATGTCCCTGATAATCTATATTATGCAATTTTTCTTTTGAGATGTTCTAGATAAGGAATTTAGGAATACCTAGACTTAACATGTTGCTATCTACCCTTAGATGGTGGAGGATATGCTCTCACACGGAAACCCAATTGAAGAGTCTAGAGGCACTGTTTTGCCTACTGCCTTTGTTTTTGTATTGCCTTTGAGAATGACAGTGTATTTCAACGCAGAATTGTCCCATGGCGTATGGACACTCCTTTGAAGATTGCAGGCCACCTGTTTTCAGTCCCCTTGTTATACAATGAACTGTTTAAATCATCGCACTTGCTCCATCAGACGGCATTGGACATCACAGAACCAGAATTTCAGTGCAAAAGAGCGCCTGTCATGTACTGGTAACCTCTGACAGTGTGCAGTCCCTTGGGTCCCTTGGCCTGAGTTTTGGCCACACCCCCCCCTTTTTCTTTGCTCCAACGGAAGTGCAGTGCACCGGAGGATCCAAGATTGGCAAAAGGCACTCCATTCTGGTGCCCATGAAAGAGCAGCCTGAGCGTCCTCTGACACTTAATGATGAGTGTTGGAGTCTGAGAATGGTCCCGGGTCTGCACGAGATGATTTGTGCCCTTGATCAATGAGGAGCACACTATCTGTAGTGCCTGCCGCAGAGGAGAGATATTGGTGCACTGCCTTGAGACATTGAGACTTTCAAATGAGCTGTGAGTGTTTGCCAGTAGGGCACTCCAACGGATACTGAAAAACACTATTTTTCATGGGAGGCCCGAATCAAGAGGCCCATGCAACAACTGGAGCAGATATGATGGACAATAGAAGCCTGCCAGAGAGGCTTTTGAACAGACTCTGAGCATAGTTGGTTTCACAAGTGGTTTCCGTGTGATTGCATAAAATGGGTTTGAGGAGACTGATCATTATTGTTTTACTGGCATTGTTTTAAAGTAGTATTCTGTTTAGTAAAAGCAGAATAAAATCCATTCTTTGTGGAAGAGTATCCCCTTTTCACCTCAGAGCATTGATGAGGATCACCACTGTTTATCCTGAACATATAATAAGTTACTGAAGTGCATAGGAGCCATAAAAATGTTACTAGATAATTTTAGGATTTGCTTTCTGCTTAGGGTTGTGAAAAATTATAATTTTGTTTATAATAGTGGTCATTACTTTCTCCTGTTGTCTATATGTTCTTAATAACGTGTTTTCTAGTGTTTTTTAAGCATGATGTTGTCTCTGATGGGTGGGATTGTTTTCACTACCCAATTGACTTCTGCACCCACCTCCCAACCTATGTCTTTTCCTACTACTACTTCTTTGCATTCTTTTCATATCTTACCTGAACACGAGCAGATTAGAATGTCGGAATTTGTGAATAATTCCTTTGTACAGCTTCTGCATCAACACCAGTTAGTAATGAACACCACAAATTGTTGGGTGTGTGGTTTTATGCCACATACTACAGATAGAGGTATTCCCTATTTGGTTCTGTCATTTAGTTACAATGGGTCTGTATGGGCATATCAGACGATGTTTATTTATGCCAACGAAGTCTATCCCTTCCGTTCCATGAAAGATAATTCGAGTAATAATGCCTTAGTGAAGGGAATAACTGATAATATTGACATCGATTCAGATACAGACTGAGTGATTGCCTATGTAAGGGCAAATGGAGGGTCTAAGGTTCTGTGAATTCTGAACCCGTGGGTTCCATTTTGTGTATGGCAGCCATTTTGTGGTTGCCCTCACATAGGCCATAATTGTGGCTGAAACAAGTCTTTTAGGGACATGTCGACCTTAGCTTGAGTTTGTGCTGACTCCTGTTTGACCTGAGTGAACTGACCCTGTTGCCTGAAGCTGACCTTGTTAAACCAGTTCCTGCCCTTTAGCTGATCAAGATTGAGGATCAAAGCACAGGACATTGTAGAGTTTGGTATGCACACACACACACACCCCTTATCTGTTTTCTGTTCCTTCTTTTATGGTCTGTTTATGATATGGGTTGTGGTCCTTTTATTATGGGTTTGTCCGGCTTGTGTAAGAAGGAATGTTAGGTATTTTGCATGCTTGCAAAAGCTAGGACTGCCCCTTACTTGTATGCTGAAGTTTGTAACCCTGAGAGCATATAAAAGGCCTCTGTTCTCTGTATTCCTCAGACTACCTCATTCAGTTGCTACGGCTTCTGTGTGACGTGGCCTCACTTATTAAATTTAATAAAGATGTCTTTTCATATTTTCAGCTTCTGTGCCAAGTTCTTTTTATTAGTAAGTATTCCCTGAGAATGAAGATTACAGTTCTTCAGCATGCTGCGCCATACTTCACAATGTTTGATTGGCAATGCATGCAATGGTACAAGTGACACTGTTTTGCGTTATATTGTATGTGTGACTACATATATGGCAAGTACTTACCCCATTCCAGAAAGGTGAATATCTACCACTGTTATGGGGTTGAGACACACACATATGTGCCAACTAAGCATGTACTACTTGTGTCAAAGATTTGGGGGCATGCATAAAATGCACAAACGCCAATAGGACATCCCTTTTGTTTATGTTTTTGTGGTGTTAAAAGCATCCCCATATTTACAGGGATGCGCAAAGCCAGTTAACCTTGATTTACGCCTCCTTGTTCATATTTGCCTTACCACAGCAGTCGGTTACAAGAAAAGGGGTGGGCGATTGCTGTTGGGTTGGACGTTCCACCACAACATCCATAGCTTTTGATGCGGCTCCAGATTCACAAATCTGGGGGGGTGTAAAATTTGATAGCTCGAAAAATGCGATGCTAGACAGGCAAAACTCGACATGTATTTAGTTTGTGTGTGTTTCAACTAATTCCATGTGTGTTGCGTGCTGCAGCATACATGGATGAGGCAAATCCCCTTTCTAGATTATTTTTGTGCTGGAAGGTGTCCCTTCATGCACAGAATAATTAACCATGCAGTGCAGTCACCCTTGCTACAAGGCACAAGTGTGGCAGCACTGGCACTGCCCAGAGTTTTGGCACCATTGCAAGGGCACGTACAGGGATGCACCATAAATATGGTACATATGCCTCCTCCCTGTGTGTTGAGAAAAGGCAAAGCGCTGTGCTACCATGTTTTGTACAACACCAGCCTCAGACCATTCATCATAGATTACCCCTAACATTTCTAACTGGGAATTTGCTGTTTCAATGTATATGGCATGGCCATGAAAGTGAATGTACATGACCCTGTGAGATGTTTTATGACACTTGGTGGTGCACAGTGTCCACTGTAGGGACACTATACAGACGTTAGTAGATGTGTTGTGCGGTTGCTCAGAACCATTGTATAATTATCCTGCGTAAACTGCAATGCAAGATACCTTGAGACCATTTTAGGCCACAGCTTTGACAGAATTTGGTTTCTATTCATTGTATTGTATTGTAATTGCATTTATATAGCACTTACTACCCTTGATGGGGTCAAATCGCTTTTCCGGCGCGTAGCACGCTACTCATTTATTTGGATTGAGAAGGATAGTGAAGGGATAGAAGAGGGAAAAAGGACTTCATTTATATAGTGCTTGCTACCTTTGAAAGGGTGTTGAAATGCTTTTTCGGCGAGTAGCACGCTATTTTGGAACCCAGAAAGGATTAGTTGTGAATTAGTATAGTGAAATTGGGAAAGTAATTTGAGTGGTGGATATGTTAGTCGGTTATTTATATTGAGAAGGGTAGTGGAGTAATAGAGAAGGGAAAAGGGTTTGCATTTATATAGAGCTTGCTACCCCCTAATGGGGGGGTTGAAGTGCTTTTTTTCGGCAAGTAGCACGCTACTCTAGAATCCATACTGTGTTAGTGGTGAATTAGTATAGTGAACTATAAAGTCATTTGAGTGGTGGATATGTTGGTCAGTTATTTGGATTGAGAAGGATAGCAAAAGG
This sequence comes from Lissotriton helveticus, assembly GCF_964261635.1. Classification (NCBI taxonomy): domain Eukaryota; kingdom Metazoa; phylum Chordata; class Amphibia; order Caudata; family Salamandridae; genus Lissotriton; species Lissotriton helveticus. The sequence continues at coordinate 174,667,116 of NC_136061.1, forward strand.
GTAGAAGAGGTAAAAAGGTTTGCATTTGTAAGCCCTCACTACCCCATATGAGGTGTTGAAGTGCCTTTTCGGCGAGTAGCACGCTACTCCGGAACCCATAAAGGATTACTGTTGAATTAGTATAATGAAACATGAAATTAATTTGAGTGGTGGACATGATAGTCTGTTAATTGGATTGAAAAGGATAGTGGAGGGATAGAAGGGAAGGATTTAGATTAATTTATTTTGTTTTGTAGCTCGCAGCAGTAGGAGGAGGCTTGGGATGAGTAAAAGGGAGGTGAAGGAGGAGGAGTAAAAGGGAGGTGGGATGAGTCAGAGGGAGGGTTTAGAAAGGCCTGTTTTGGGGGATCGGAATAGTAAAAAGAGGTATAAGATGATGCAAGGAGAGGTGGCGTAGGGAAGATGCTTGAAAGGGTTATTTTGTTGTAGGGTTTGGGATGCACACATGCTTGTCCAACCTGGAGTATAAATAGTACTAGTATTATGGAACTGTCCCACATGTTAGTAGTTTAACTGTCCCAATGTATCGTGTGTGCTACTTATCAAAGTAATCCCTGGTGGCAGTGGTTGTTCCATCAATGACATGTTTGTGCACTCTGGATATGTCCAAAAATGATTGTATACATTAGGAACATTAGTTACGCGAAAGACATTAAGCATGTTGCATTTGCAACCATGGCACGTGTCCACACAACCATAGACATGCTCACATGGCCTAATTTATGGTGACCCGTTGTCAGCACACCTCCACGTTTGGCAGCTCGAGTGCTAGGCTATAAAAGACGCCCAAACTATCTGCATGCCCTTTCCCTCATCAATGCTAGCTTACCTGAGCGCCTCCAATCTTTAGCGACAATCTTCCCGGCTGGGCATCATTGCTCCCCCAATCGTTTCTGATTGTGCGTCTCTCCTTCTTCCACAGTTCCCAACAGCTCCAGAGAGTCTCTGGCTTTTCACAGTTCCCTGTCTCCAACTTCCTGTTGCTGACATTCCAGTGGCGCAATGTGTCACTGCATATTTACAAGGCCACGTAAAACCTCTTTATGTGGCTCTTCATGGCCTTGTAAAAATCTGCCCCTTTCATGCAGAATACAGCATGAAAGGGGCGTTCAATGGGTGTTGCTACACCCATGGAATCGGAAGCATTCCCAGATTTACGAGAAATCATAAACCTGGGAATCCGTCAGAATATAACGCCTCCACAGGGATGACGTTATGGAGGCACATTGAGGAGAAATGTTTTCTCCTTGTTTTTTCCTTTTTCTATGTGTGCTGCATTTCGCAGCACACATAGAAAGAGGAAATCAGCTCTTGTGATTCACTTTGTATAGGAAGGTGTCCCTTCGTGCACAAAACCTATCATCCCCGCAACACAGACACCCTTGCACCATAGTGCAAGGATGCCTGCAGTGGTGCATGGCAGCCCAATTTTGTGCCAGCGCTGGGGAAAAGGGCAGGTATTCACAGTATCTTATAGATACAGTACATTCCTGCCCTTTTCTTTTGATGCAGGGCAAAGCAGCAAGATTCCTAGCAGTGCTGTTCCGCACCAAAACCTCATAAGTGAGACCCCTATTATGCAAGTTTATTAGCATCATTTTTAACCCTTTCGGTGTTCATGGCGGAATGGTTCCGTCATGAGCACCAGTGCTCCTGTGCTCATGACCGAACCATTCCGTCATGAGTGAATGGGCACCAAATCCCTCTGCTGCATTCAGCAGCGGGATCCCCATTTTTTTTTGTTGGCCTCTCGAGGTTGGGGAAGAGCTTCACCAACCTCCCGAGGTCGTTTTGCATTTGCTATGCAATGATGATCGCAAGAATGGCGCGCTGACGTCATTGCATTGAAAATGAAACTGAAACTTAGTTTCAGTTTCATTGGGGCTATCTCATTCCCCGAGCACCGAAACACTTGGCAGGGGTATCATTGGAAAAGGGAGAATCTTCCCTTTCCAATGGCACCTTTCCCTAGTGAATCGCTGTTTGCGGATCTCCCCAGGAGTGTGATCCCCAAGCAGTGATCCACCCACTAGCCACAAAGGAGGGGGAGCGGCCCTTTGGGCAAGGGCCTTTGCTCCCCCCAGTCTTTCTGCCCCCCCCCCCGAGGGGCAGATGATGGCAGTAGCCCCCAATCTGCCCGCCGGGTGGGGGGGCAGAAAGCACCCTAGACGCAGGGATTATTTTTTTATATGCTGGGGTGGGACTGCCTAGCTGCAGACTTTGGGGAATGCTGGGTTGGTGGATGTTTGTGGATTTCCACAGATTCCAGAACTTTCCATCACAGAAATGTGCGGAAAATGTTTATTTTTTATTTACAAAGTTTGAGGTTTGCAAGGGATTCTTGGTAACAGAACCTGGTGAGAACGAGACAAGTCACCCCCTGGGTGTCTGGTTGTCAAAAATTTATAGGTTTTCTAGGTTTCACCAGGTGCCAGCAGAGCTATGGTTCAAAATCTACAGCTAGGCACTTTGCAAAAAAAAAGGTCAGTTTTCACTGTAAAAATGTGGTGTATCCACGTTGCGTTTTGGGCAGTTTCCTGTCGCGGGCACTAGGCCAACCCACACAAGTGAGGTACCATTTTTATCGGGAGACTTAGAGGAACACAGAATTGTAGAGCAACTGTTATTACCTATTGACTTTCGATACATTTCTGCCTTCCAAATGTAAGACAATGTGTAAAAAAAAAGATATTCCCACAACCAGAAAGGTCCAGCAAATGTAAAAGTATATTGCTTTAAAAAATCTGTCATACTTAGAAGAAGGTACAGGTGAAAACGTTGCCACAAATGGCTGTTTTTTTCAACTCGTTCATTTTTTTGTTAGTTTCTATAAAAAAACCTTGAACGATGTACACAATTAGCCCCTTGTTGAATTCAAAATTGCATCTACTTTTCAGAAATCTATAGCTTTCCAGGATCCATTATTGCTTTCATACCCATTTTTACCATTAACTGGAAAGAGATTGAAAGCACAAAAAAATTGCAAAAATAGGCTACGTCCCAGTAAAATGCCAAAACCATGAATAAAAGTTTGGTTTTCTGACAAAAGTCAGGCATTCCCTGAAAGCTGGGAAAATGGTGCTTTCAGCACCACAAACCCTTTGTCTATACTATTTGTAGGGAAAAAAACAGAGGCTTTCATCTCCAGCACGTTTTTTCCATATTTACCCAAAAAAAACAGTTGCTGTATTTTGGCTAATTTCTGGGTGCCCTCCAGGGGAATCAACGAACCCTGGATATCTTTAAAATCCCCATGATGTTGGAAGAAAAGGACACAAATTTGGCGTGGATACCTTATGTGGTCTAGCAGCGAAGGGGTTAAGACCAGGTTATTCCTAGCGGTAAGAAACTGCTGCTAATGTGACTTAGCAGCAGTTTTTCTTTTTTAGAGATGTACAAGGAAATCCCTGTAAATATCGCGTTGTGTGTTTTACATTTGTTTTTTTGCGGGAACGCCTACTTGACATCTCCTTTCCGGTAAGTCATGCTAAGCGAAGTGGTGCTGTGAAAAATGGACGCTAGCGCTTAAATGCCACGCAACTGGGCTTTGCAGCAACTTGTAAATGTGGCGATTAAAAAAAAAAAAGCTGCATATCGTCAAAAAATTGATGCTACGGCGGCGTTAAATCTGTGTAAATATGCCCCTAAATTTTATAAATAGAGCACTAATATATGGGCTGATCAAGATAAAATCTATGGTACTTCCCTTATGGGAGCCTTTAAAAGTAGGGTTGTCCGTGACATCTTCAAGGCCTAGGCTACTAGCAATAACCAGGTTATACTTTTTGGTCAGCATATGTGGAATGTTTGAAATGCGATGTATCCTCCCCATGTGCATCTGTCAAGCCACAAGCTGGGGTTTTGCTGAATTTACAGATAACAGTGTTGAAATCGCCTACTCATCTCATTGGTGTTGCTTTTGACACTAGTTTCAAACTTAGACAGATTATTTTCCAGCATGTCTGTTACATCTGTCGACCGATTGTCAAAAGTGTTTTTACGAACATTAATAAGCAACAAGTCATACGTTCCTGAGAAAAAATAAATAAAGAACTTGAAGCCAGACAGAGCTGTTTACTGTAACAACACTAGAATATGCAATTTTAGTGGAGACAATGTTTGCCGGGTCCCCTTTATGCCTGCCCAGTGTAGATGATGTAGCGGGCTGGGTAGTAGGCATGCCAACCGCCAACCGTCTGTAACCCATGTCTCTTGACAACAAATAATATATCCTTTTTTTCAAAAATCCACCCATTCTGGATTTGATAATTCTGTTGAAATGCCAGCTAGATTCCATGAAAGCAAATTAAAGCCTTTACAATAGGTAGTACAATACTTTTCAGATGACAAGGATGGAAATTTAGCTATTTTAGGGAAAATGGCTAGTGTCCTGGGCGGAGTATCAGCCTGTGGATATTTTTTTTAACAGTTTTTATTATGGCAATTATCAAATACAATGCAGAGTTCTCTAACCCAGAGACAGACTGCCACATGTTACACATAACATATTGCATTGACTTTTAACATATACATTATGCAAAAACTGAAATAATAAAGAAACAAACACCCCCACCTCCCCATGCACTGTCTTTGCATCACACTGATAATAACACAGATTCGCCTGCACATGAAGAAGCATTTTGCACAGGACCTTAGAGGTCCAGAACCACAACTCCTGCCCCACTTAACCCTCAACTGCCACGTCCCTCACAGCAGGGGCCTCTAGGTCCAAACCCAATACATCGCCCACCTCTTCCAGATCTTAAAATGTTTCAACAGGCACCCTTGTGCCTGAAAGATAGGAACCTCCAGACCCATATTGAAATCTAAACCATTTTGCCAAGCCGAGAGCCGAGGTGGAGCCCCAGTCTTCCAATTACGGGCAATGTCCCGTTTAGCCAGCGTGAAGCCCAGTAGCATCAGAGGGCGCTTACAGATATTTTCCCCCACCCCCTCCATTATATGTAACTGCACCAATTTAGGGGAGTACAGGAGCTCCCACCCCAGGACCTCAGCAAGGCAGGTCAAAACCCCCGCCAGAACCTTTCAAGCACCGTACACTAACAAATTGTGTGAAACAGGGTACCATCCGCAGAGCCATATCGTAGGCACAGCGGGGATACTATCAAGCCCGCCTTCCACAACCTGATGCAAGTATAATATACACGGTGAAGATAACTAAATTGGATCAACCGAAGGCGCATGGCTATCGCCGCTCCTCGAGGGGACGCAAGCGCTTCCGTCCAGTCCTCCTCATCCAGGGGACCTAGGTCATCCTCCCACCTCGCCCTAAGTTTATCTAAAGTAGTGGGACAATTTGTCACCAGAGTTTGATATATCAATGGAAATTTTATGGTCTCGTAGGTCACCCATAAATACTTTAGCTTCAACAGGACTGAACTCGGAAAGAGACTCCAACTCCGCAATGCCGGGAAGGATGGCGTGTCTAAACTGCAAGTATTTAAAAAAATTGTGTTTTCGGCATCTGATATTCATGCTGGAGATCCTGGAAAGATTTTAAGACCGTGCCACGCATAACGTCTCCTAGGGTAGAGATCTCAATGTTATCCCAGTCTCGGAAACCACTCAAGGCCGCAAGTTGTGACAATCTACCATTGGACCAAAGAGGAGTCTCCCGTGTCAGCCTGCCACACCACCCCATCCTGCGCAGGCCTGCCTCCACACCTGGAAGACTACCCTTGTGGCGGACGGCAAAGTCTTGCGGATAGAAGCCGAATATAAGACCGTATGTAAGGAATAGCATCCCATCTGGCACCGCTCCACTGCATATGCAGGATCAGAGCGATCCCCATACCAACATTCGTTCAATATCAGGAGTTGCGAGGCGACATAGTAGGACTTGACATCCGAGGTGGAGCCTGTGGAGATTTTGAAGGCAAAACTTTTTTGATTTTAGTCATTCGACAGCCTGGACCGAATCAAGGAGAGGATATCTATTTGCTAGCTCAAGATTGAAGCCCGAAGATAACTGACAAAAAAGGAATACATATTGTATCATGGAATATCTCTGGAGCGAAAAAACTGTTGGAGGACGGAATAGCCCTAGATGAATGGGTGAATTGCGATATAATCGCTTTACAAGAGACTTGGCAGCAAGAAGAAATTGCATTGGTAGGCTTTACATACTACTGGGTAGCCGCAGAGAAATGTAAATCCTACGGTAGAGCGATTGGAGGCATCTCAGTTTACATATCATCTGCCCTACAAATTAACTCAGAGCAACTTGATTCTCCAGACCCTAGTATCCAAATAATCCAATTATCAGGACTAACTGCATATAATAAGGTGACAACCATTCTGATCAATTACTACACGCAGCCAAAAATACGAGTGAAAAATACAAAAAACACTTTATTATGCGAGGTAATAACGGACTTTCGTAGTACCGAGCCAGTGTGGAACGTTACAATAACCGGTGATTTTAACTCCAACTTGTTACACTCCCCGGAGGAGGACGACATCCTAACAGCGGAAAACATGCACTGGAGTGTTCCAGAACAGACTCAAGGTGGGGCCAGGACTAAAATCGACCGAACAGGAATAAAATTGGTTACAGAGTTAGAATATCTGGGCATGCTTGTCCTGAATGGCAGGACCGACGAGGATCGACCTCCCAAAAAAACCTTTTACGGCCCGCACTCCCAATCAACTCTGGATTACACAATTGCAAGTCTTTCGCTATTTCCTTTAATAAACAACTTCTATATTGAATACTCGACCATGAGTGACCACACAATGCAACACATTAAATTCAATCTGCGCGTAGAAAGATTTCAATCTTCACATACTATGGAAGGCAAACTAAGTTCATCTAACCAAAAACTAATAAATTGGTGTAATTCAAACAAACTCGAATGGTTTTCGATAATAGTGGACATGATGAACAATTTAGGTGATATTCCAAAGAATGCCATAGAAGCATGGTTTCTCTTTTTAGAGAGCCTAAAACTGAAAATGAAATCTCCAGCCACGAAGGTCAAAGGAATGTATTCATACAACACACTGCCGAAAGATTTGAGAGACTTGAGGAAGGAATTGAGAAAAACACATAAAAAGCTGCAAACGTATAATAAAGACTCTAGTCAAATGGACGTTTTTCTGGCCCTACGGAAGCGCTATAAAAAGAACATCTGGGAGCACAAAAAAGCTACAAAGGAAAAATTCTGGACCAAGTTGCTCCACAGCGCTAAAACCTCGAACGCAATTACATTCTGGAGAATTATAAACCAACTAACCAGACCGCTGAACATTCTTACATCAAACGTGCAGGAAACTGAATGGGTTACTTTCCTCCAGTTAAAATTGAAAGGAAATATATTAAACATTCCAGGGAATCAATCCTATGAGCAACATCATAAAAAAAAGACAAGCGAGGTGAAAAATAGTACCCAACAGTCGTCAATCAACCCAAGCAAAGCATCAACTTCGAATATATCAGTCGGGACCTATTCTTTGGAGGAAATTACAAAAGTAATTAGTAAGGGCAAGAGTAACGGGGCCCCAGGGCCAAACGGTATTCCTCAAGCGGTATTCAAACACGCACCTAAATACTGGAGCCTTTCTTTAGAGACCCTCTTTTCTGACGTTCAAACATTCAGTCAAGTACCTAGAAGCTGGCACGGTTCCATAATAACGCCTATTTACAAAGAAGGCGATAGATCCAACCCACTTAACTATCGACTAATAACACTGCAGGATGTGGAAGCAAAATATTTTGCATCTCTTTTATTAACAGACCTGGTTAACTGGTCAAGCGACAGAGATTTGATGCCACTCAATCAAACGGGGTTCAGAGCTGGCATCGGAACTATTTCAAATATACTATCAATAAGCCTGATAGCTGATAAATGCCAGCGTAACAAACAGGAGCTGAACTTATGTTTTATTGACCTGCAAGCGGCATTCGATAGCGTGGATCGGGACCTACTATGGGCTAAATTAAGATCATGGGACATACCAGAGAGCTTACTAAGGGGCCTGTTGCTATTTTATACTGATACATGGACACAAGTTAAACTAGGCGATGGCACGCGACTGTCCAGAAAAGTGTCCACAGAAACCGGATTAAAGCAAGAATGCATCCTGGCGCCTCACTTGTTCAACCTATTTCTTTCGGACCTTTCCGGCAAACTAAACACCTGTAATGCTCACCCTCCGAGACTAGGTAACCTGCAACTCTCACATCTTGCATATGCGGACGACATTATACTCATGAGCCTAACAAAAGTCGGCATGACTAGATTACTAACGGAACTTTCGCTTTTCTTGTCTGCTAACAAACTGACTTTGAATTTATCTAAAACCAAAATAATGTTAATTTCCAATCGGCGCTCAATAGATTACAATATCTGCATAGAAGGCAAAAGGCTTGAAAGGGTCTCAAATTATAAATATCTGGGATATTTTGTTGACGATAAGATGACTCTAAAAGCCCAGAAACATTACCTTACGCAACGAACTGGAGCCTTGATCTTCGCACTTAGCTCTTTGTACAAAAAACTAGAGGGCCCCTCGCTCAAACCACTGCTAACGGTGATTGCAGTTAAAGCCCTTCCCACCCTAACATACGCAAGCGCAGCAATGCACGGTAAGGATGGTGCCTTGTTGAATAGCCTGATTACCAAAATTTATAAGAAAGCCTTTCAACTTCCTCGCGATGCTTCACCAGCGCAAATGCGCTTAGAATTTGGTCTCATGAACGAGTCAGTGGGAAGACTATACATGTGCATTAAAACCTGGTACCGTATGAAAATGAACGCCACTGATAACAACTTAAACAAATTCTTGTGGCAAGAAGTCGAAATGGGAACAAGATCAGAGGCAACCAAATTCCTGATTAAAGCACTGGAATTAACACGTACCGCCCAGCTATGGGATAAAAATTTGCCATTTAAAACATTTAAACAGGTAATAAACAAAGCCGCTAAATTACATTCTCTACTTATTGATAAGGAAATCTTCTCCCATCGCTCACATTCTTGGGCTATAATTAACAGCTACAAACTACTTACTCCGGCGCTCTATTTGGACTCTACATACTCAGTTTTTACTAAAAAAAAGATTGATGGCTCTAAGATTCGGAAAATACCCAACGCTGGCTGATGCACCAGCCTGGAAACCCACGGGATCTATTGCCTGTCGGCTCTGCGATTACACCAAAGAGGATATAATCCACATTATTTGTCACTGTACAAAGTTGAAACAGGAGCGAATGCTTCTTTTAAAGAATCATTTTCTGACTAAGGGATTACGCACCTGCAGGTCAGCTATTATAGGCTGTTTGGACTCTACGGACACACAAATTAACTGTAGGATTGTAAAGTTTCTGCTTGCCTTTGAAAAACGCTTGTTAAATAACTAATACCTCTAACACTGTACTGTGACTTTCTGAAACTTCATTTTCTTTGTCCTTTTAAAATGATTATTTGAATTTAAACTTGATGTAAATTTTGAAGATGTATTTTAACTAATTTAAAATTTTAATATTGTGTCACAAGTGCAAAGGAAATTTTGTTATGGTTTTAATTAACTGAACAATAAAGTTTAAACAAACAAACAAACTCTGATTGAAGCCCGAGTGGGAGCAGGTGTGTCTGGATAATGTTTCATGGGGCAGCGCAAAGCCTCAAGAGAATGGGGCGCCGGCCTATAGAAATATTCGAAAGGGTGGGCATGAATTCTTCCGGGTGCATTGTAAAAGATTATTGACCAAAGTTGGTCTTTTAATTTTTATGACCACACAATCCCCAGATGATTGTTTAGATGTTTTGCCCTGGGGTTTAGTCTGAAAACCATATACAAGGTTACACAACTATGTCCCTTGTAATTCTTTCTGGCCAATCACTAGCAGCTAGACATAACACAAGAACACAGCTGCTGTTTATGGCACACATGTCCTATCATATAGATGAGTGCAAACAATACAGTTTTGAGAGAAGAGCACCATGTCTGCTGAAATGTAGAGCTTTCATCTGTTTATGCTAAGGTACTGGTCAGCCAGCAATTCCAGAGATCTTTGACATATAATAAGTTAGCTTCAGGAGCAAGGGGGGGAGGTTAGGTTCTCCTGTCCAATAAAGTGACAGGGCTGGGGGCGTGGTCTTACCAGCGATGTGGTGAGAGCTCCCGGCATCCGCCACCATTATAAGCTATTAAAGCGGAGCTGGGGGGCTAAACCTGATGCCCTGGGAGTGGACGCTGACCATAGCGATCTAGGGCACCTGCGGTGAAGCGGACTCGCGGCCGGCGGTGACGACACGGGCAGACGGCGTAGGGTGAGCGGAGGCCCAGGGGCGGGAGCCGCCATTTTGCGGAGCCCGCACTGAAGCCTGTCCTGCAGCTTGCCGGCCCCTGGGGGTCCCTGGATTCCTGAGGTGGGGTGCGATATCCCATCTGCGGCGGGGGAGTCAGCGGGGACCGGGCTGGTGCTCATTGGGGGCGAGTGACTGGGCTGCCGTCAGCGACCCTCCGGTTGCGGCGGAGACCTCGAGACCTGCGGAGGAGTGGTGATCCGGCTGGTCTCGAGGTCCGCCCGGCGTAGGCCCCGGGCGGAGTTAGCAGACTCCCTCCCACCCAGACGAGTTCTGGACGGAGCGGAGCAGTGGAAGCGGGGACCCTGCCCATCGGCGACTTCAGAAGCCTGTGGCTGGCGCACCGGCTGGTGGCCTGTGGGAGGCCCCGGTGACCCGTGTCTGGGCCGCCGGTGCAGACAGTGAGGCGATTGGGCTGATTCGGCCCTGTGGAGCTCTTGGAGGGGACCCCGGCGGTAGGGTCCCTGATTGCGGGGCAGGCGCAGGTGCCCCCTGAGACTACTGAGTCCCGAGGCAGCACAGGCGGACCATGAAGGTGAGCGGCAGATCTGGGCGCGCGCTCCCCCGCCATCTTGGCTCCTTGCACTGGACGGCCTGGCGGAACCGACCCCTGAGTGTTTCCGCCACTTGTGACTTGCACCCGACCTGGGGTCCCCGTCCTTCTGTGTGCTGCTGCCTGGGGGGTTTGAGGTGTGCCTGCGTGGGGCTGATCCGGACAGGCTGCTGTGTGGAAGCGAGGGGAGATATGCGCGGCGGCGCCTTTGGCCACCATTTTGTGACTGCAGTCCGGAGCGGCCTGGAGGTACTGGTTACCCTCCATCAGCGTAGCGGAGGGCTACATCCTGCCTCTGCATTACTGTTTAGAGGGTAGGCGGACTTTACCCTCGGGGACTCGTGTGCAGGGAGCAATACCGCCACCAGAGAGGAGCACAGTGAGGCAGGTACACCCTCTCCATTTCAGATCTCGTTCCCCCCGTGTGGCCCTAGAACACGGACTCTCCGGCACTGCTATGGTTTGGGGCCTTGCGCTCCTTGCAGTGCCTGTGCGAGCCCCACCCTTCAGTGCGAAAGGGGGAGGTTGCATTACACTTTGGGAGCTATTACTTGGGGTGCCCTGAGAACACTGTCGGGCTGAGAGTTGGGGAGTGGCAAGCTTGCATCTATATCACGGTTGAAGCCCTAGACACTGTCGGACAAGAAGCACAGCGGTGGGGAGCGAGGGGCTGACCTCCCTAGATACCTTGCATTTAGCCTATAAAGAACGCGCTGCCGGGCGGACTGCAGAACGCTTCGGGACTGGCGATGATGCGCTCCAGAAGGGGCAAGGCCGAAGCAGCAGCGGCCCCCAGGGACAACTCTGTTGTGGCAATGTGGGGAAAGGCGGGGCATCGGCTCCCCTGGAGGGGACATTGCAGGCCGCCGGGGACTCGATGCCGGTGACCCAGGCAATTTATGACTTCTTTCATGTCAGAGCTCAAGATGGAAATTGTCTCCCGATGCTCCGAGGCGCACACCTGCGTGCGGGAGCTCCGGAAGGAGGTTATGGACCTGGGAGACCGGATGGACGGGCTGGAGAAGACGGTGGATGCTCGTACGGAAGACCAAGAACATTTTTGGCAACGCCTGGGGGTGATGGAGGAGCAAAACATAGAACTACAGGTAAAATAGGAGGATTTGGAGAACCGGAGCCATCCGGGGGGTTCCTCTCGGGGAAGAGGGGAAAGACATCCTGACATACATGGCGAAACTCCGCCATGAAGTCTGGGGCGGTGATGATGCCTCTCCGCCGGCTTTGGATCGAGCCCACCGGGTCTCCGGGCCCGCAAGGAGGTCAGGGCTCATCCCAGCCATCTTGACAAGGGTCCACTTTTTTACAGAGAAAGAGGCCATCTTATGGGCAGCACGGGGAAAACCAGACCTTAGCTACAAGGGACATTAGATACAGGTCTTGCAAGACCTGGTGCCCAACACCCTGCGACGTAGACGGGCCTTTAAGCCAGTGACTGAGAAGCTGTGAGCCATGGGCATCCCCTACCAATGGGGCCATCCTTTCGCTCTTATTTTCCAGTGGGAAGCCAAGCGAAGAGTGATACGGACCTATACGGAGGCGGCACAGCTACTTCGCCTGCCGACGTCACCACCGACCAGCCCAACTCACCCGCGGAGACAGGAGCAGATCCCAGTCAAACCATCTGGACTACAGTCCAACACCACCAACGCTCACCTCGGATGGTTGAGCAGTCTGCTTCGCAGACCAAGCAGGACATCATTGCGCACATTAAGTCCCTTGAAGGAAACCGGGAGGAGATTATCTCGCACCCCTCGACTCCTTGACCATCTGGGCAGATACCCGCCATGCTCTAAGACGCACATCTCCGTAGCGCAAGCATTCCCCTCCCTAGGTTTGCTACCTGTTGCGATACTGTGATCCCCGCCCCAGCTCCCGGCCAGTGGGGTGGGGTGTGTCGGGACCTTCCCGATGGACAACGTAGGAACTTACTGAAGACCTCCCCCGGACTGCCCCAGAGGGAGTGACATCCCTGAGAGTATCCAAACCCTTGGGTGTAGGATGCCCTGTCAATGGGACAGAGTAATGCGCCCCCGTTGGCTGCTGCTCTTATACACTGATCTGTGGCCCACTTTGCCACCTTTGGGTTTCCTGATCTTTTCTCTTTCCCTTTGTCTCTCACTGGTTTTCTTCTCTTTCTTTCTTCCCTTCTCTGTGTGTGTTGGGTGGGGGGCTATGCGGCAGCGGCGCTTTGTGTGGGATGGGATGGATGACTTTCCCTGCGTCCATATGCTGCTGAAGGGATGGGGTGGAGGGGCGTGGATGAGCCCTGTCTGGATTTTACCATGACAGCTAACTTGCCTAGCCCCTTAAAGGTCTTAACGCTTAATGTCAAGGTCCTGAACTCCCCCAATAAACGGTGGCAACGTGGGGCTATCTTCTGCAGCAGAGCCCTGACATCATATTTTTACAGGAAACCCATCTTTTACAGGCTGATATAGGGCGCATGGCTCACCCTAAATACCCTCTCCAATTTTGGGCTGCGGCAGATACCAAGACAGCTGGTGTAGCGATTTTGTGTAGGACTGGCATCAGGCGGGGAGAGGCCCTTTCGGAGCGGGGATGGACGCTTTCTTAGAGTGAGTGTGGGGATTGGGCAGCGCATCTTCACTCTATGTAATGTTTATGCACCCAACCAGATGCTGGATCGTAACCTCCGGACACTCCTGAAAGAACATGTCCCGCAAGGAGACCCCTTGCTGATTTCGGGGGGGAATTTTAACTTAGGGGTCGATTAGGATGGCGGACGGAAATGGGTACTGTCCGCCATGGTCGGGGAAATTTTACTCCCGGCTGCGCCGCGGAGATTCCGCGGTTGGGATTAGGATAATCATGTCACGAAACTCCGACCGCGGCGGACGGATCATAACAAACACCGTCCGCTGTGGACGGAACACATCTAACTCCGTCCGCGGCGGACGGAGCCCAATGAACAACCACCGCCGCGGACGGAAATGACCGCGGAAAAAAACACATGTACCGCCATACCTGTGAATACTCCGTGTCCGCAATTAGGATAAATCCGCCTGTACCACGGAACGCACAGCCATCCACGTCCGCGGCGGAAAGAATGCAACGATAAACAGTGCATCACTGCGGAAGGCCAACACGCACAACATCCCTAACGTCAAACAAATGTCAGAAAGTGTACCGCAAGTAGAAAGCAAACATACGAACATAGACAAGGCCCCCCCCCCGATACACCAACACCAAGCACAAGGCCGCATGACACGCCCCAAGTACCCAATAATGCACACTAGTCAACACGTCCACCTACCACCTGACTGCCAACAACCATTGAGACACGACTATAAAATGACACCCACACACTACCACAATCCTTTGCATCACAGCATTGCTGCTAGCAAGAGGCCCTAATCGAGATACAGCTAACTCACATAGAAGACACACAACCACCACCCTACCACACCCACCACACAAACACCCACCATACAATTCCTACACATCACACACCACACACCTGCACCCCCCAACTCACTCAACCCACACACTGAGCACCACACACCATGGCACCCAAAAAAAACCTAAATTCACAGAGACCGAGTTGAAGGTAATGGTAGATGAAATCATCCGTGTTGAGCCCCACATCTTTGGGGCCCAAGTCCAGCAGACGTCCGTGGCGCAAAAGAACCACATGTGGGACAGGATCGTCACTCGGGTGAATGCGTCAGGGACCGTGCCGAGGACGAAGCATGACATTCAGAGGCGGTGGCATGACCTGAAGACCCGGGTGAAAGGCATCCACGCAAAAAACTATGCAAGAGCCAATCATACTGGCGGAGGAACACCCCCGGAGCCCATACCCTTCACCGATTGGGAGGAGAAGGTGCTGGTGATACTTCACCCAGAGAGTCTAGACGGACTTGATGAAGGAGAAGAGGCTGGTAAGTACAAACCAAGCCCCACGATCAGTACGACATGGTCAGGCTCACACAACTGAGAAGACACATCACCTACGCCCCAACCCATGCACGTCGGACACCTACTCACAAACATGTACATGGCTACCAACAGGCCCCCATGTTCACGGGGAGGGTGGTGGTGGTGGAGGGTGGGGTGTGTGAGAGGTCCAAACTACAACTCCCAACAGGCTCCCATGTTCACGGGGAGGGTGGTGGTGGTGGAGGGTGGGGTGTGTGAGAGGTCCAAACTACAACTCCCAACAGGCCCCCATGTTCACGGGGAGGGTGGTGGTGGTGGAGGGTGGGGTGTGTGAGAGGTCCAAACTACAACTCCCAACAGGCCCCCATGTTCATGGGGAGGGTGGTGGTGGTGGAGGGTGGGGTGTGTGGGGTGTGTGCGACAGGAAACAGAAATGTCTACAAATCCATATGAACATGTAATGTCCACATTACTGACCAGCTCTATCTTGTCCCTCAGGTGATCGTGAACTGACTGGGGAAACCAGTACCCGGCCGCAAGCCTCGCCTCCCACACATACCGGACTCTCTGGTGACGATGACACAGGCAGCTTCGGTGCGGAGGATGGAGCGGGACCAAGCACACAGCCAGGGCCATCTGGCTCACAGGGACTCCCGGGCCCGACAACCGTCGCATGTGTGACTCCAGCGACACCTGCCTCTGTGATCTGCAGAGTCCCCACCACCACCACCACCACCACCACCAGTACCACCAGTACCACCAGTACCACGACTCCTGCCTGTGCCACCCAGCCTAACCCAGCGCACGATGCAGGTCCATCGGCCTCACACCCAAGCAGGGTGAGTGGGCCACAAAGGAGAGAGGCGACGGGACATCAGGCAATCAGGCGACCCACACTCCGCCGTACAGAGGAAGGACAGCTACCCCATCCTGTGGCAGAGTCCCTACAAGCCCTTGCCAGGTGCCAGGCATCATACGACCGTTCCCAGGAACATGCAGATCGTGCACACCAGGACTCAGTGGACAACACCAACATGTTGCGCGAAATCTCGGGGTACCTTGGCCAGATCGTGCACATCATGGGCCAACAGACAACAATGTGGAGGGAATGGATTGCCCGGAACAATCCCCCCCCCTCCACCAATTGTCGTAGCGCCACCGTCACCTCCACCGCCACCTCCACCTCCACCGCCACCGTCACCTCCGCCTCCACCGCCGCCACCACCACCTGTGCCCCTGGCGACGGATGTGGCCCATGAACAACCTGCACCCCCAGCTGACTCTGTTCCACCTCAGAGACGGAGGGGCCGCCCGAGGCTGGAAGTGGGTGAGAGCAGTGTTGGAGCACCATTCACACGCTCCAAGAGGGGCCACCAATGACGTTGTCACTGCCTGTGCCAGACATTCACCCTGCAAAGTATCCTGTCCCACATAGACAATCATTGCCACTGGTCTGCTGGACTAGCCTGACACCCCCCAATGTGGTGTCAGCACGGACATTTCATCTGCCATTACCTTCAACTCCAACTCCCTCCCCACCCACTTACTTGTAAATATTCAGCAGCACAAAAGCACAACCTGTAAATAAATTTCACTTACACACTCAATGATGTTTTTCCTCCATGTTTATTCACATGATTGCCTTCAGAAACAGACGTAAACAGGTTCAGGGATCCTAGTCGTACATGATCATGGCGCTGCGGGAGTGACCTAGGGAAAATCAGAGACAGCAAACACACGTCAGGAAACAGATTCACACACATCACAACACACTGCACAGCAACATTACACAAACTACACTCATCACTAAAGCATGGGATGAGAGGACACACATCATGGAGACTTGTATGTCCAAAGAAATGAAGACACACATATGCAACCATCACAAACAAGAACACACAGCTGATGCACCCCACATCCACACAACACCAGCAAACATACATAAGGCATTGTCAACTGGCACAAGAGGTAGTTACTCACATTCAAGGGAAGTAGCGATCAATGAGCTGGCGCCTCTGGTCCACACCTTCCTCCTCACCACTATCCTCATCAGTCGACATGGGTGGGATGGTAGGCCGAGGAACTTCTTCGTCTTCAGAGTCCAAGAGCAGTTCAATGTCATTGCGCACTGCCAGGTTGTGGAGCATGCAGCAGGCAATCACGATCCTGCATACTTTTCCTGGTGAGTAAGGCAGGGCCCCTCCGGTCTTATCCAGGCACCGAAACCTAGACTTTAGCAGTCCAAAGGTACGTTCGGTCACTCTCCGTGTCCTTCCATGTGTATCATTGTAGCGCATTTCACCCGCTGTAGGAGGATTACGTATGGGACTGAGGAGCCAGGGCCGGTTTGGGTACGCCGAGTCGCCTATGTAGGGGGATGACAGACACAAACATCACAACAAGATATGGTGGGTACCCCATGCCACACAGAGATCACAAGAGTCCCCACTGCACACTCACCAACAAGCCACGCTTGACCGGGTCGCAGATTTGCCATCAGTTGGGGAACAATGCTGCTCCGCATGATGTGGGCGTCATGTGCGGAGCCAGGAAATCTTGCACACACATGGGAGATGATGTTGTTTGCCAGGCACACCACCTGCACGTTCAGCGAATGGAAGTGTTTGCGATTCCTAAAAACCTGCTCACGTGTCCGTGGTGGAATGATAGCGATATGTGTGCCATCAATTGAACCCACAACGTGTGGTATGTGGCCCAGTGCATAGAAGTCTGCTTTGACTGCTGCCAACTCTTCCGGCCGTGGGAAATGTATGTAGTCATTCTTGTACAGCATCATAGCTCTTAAAACATCCCGAAGTACCGTGCTGAACATGGACTGTGACATCCCCCCGGCATATCCAAGTGTGTACTGAAAGGTGCCAGTAGCAAAGAAATGTAGTGCCGCCATAACCTTTGCAGTGGGTGTAATCGAACCAGGATACGTCCTACGTGGCTGCAGATGAGGAGACAATTGTGCAACAAGCTCCATCAACCGACGTCGATCCAGCCGGAATTTCCTAATCACCTCCTCGTCAACCATATCCTCCAGCACAGTGTATGGCCGATGCACATTTGGAGCCCTCCTGTGTGGGAGAGAAATGTAACTTGGGTCAACTTACAAACGACGCATACGTGTGCAACTCCATCACATGTGAGGTAACATTAGCAACAACAAATTTTCTAGGGAGAATGGTCATATGTGTGACATCTCTGATAGTCTATACAATACGGAGTGCCCCTTTAACAAAGTGCAGCCACTTGCAACAGGAAGTGTGTCAACGCAACGTAGTCACATGTGAACCTTACTGACAATACGTGTGTCTTTACCCTAATGTTTAGTAGCCACATCACAGACACACATGCAAGTGCATGCACACAAACGATAATGATACACACACACCATGTCATCATGCACCAATGCCAACACCAATAATGTTGTGCATACGGTAATTACATGCATGGTGACACAACGTCCAAAACACATACACTAAATGCATGTGTACCACCACCACTGTAGTCACCTCGCCAGAACCACATACTGACAACAGATGCATAATTTGGCCATACAGCCGTGATGTACTGTGTAGTTGTGAAGATGTAATAACGTTTGTAGGGTCACACCCGACGTCAACACGTCCAAATGCACATCTGTTGCCCATTGTGTGCCCACCGATGGGCATAGTATGGACACACATGCAATAGTGTATGACATATGACCTTTCCCTATCACGCTCACAACCCTCATGACGCAACTGCACACAACACATCACGGTGCAGCGTCTGACAAGATAACATAATTTGCGCCGCCATGGCGGTGCACAACTTCCGCTACTTCCCAAAGGCCATACGCGGCCAGCGTCCCTCTTCCCATTGGCTGCATGTGCACGGACCGTCACGGGCACACATCGGCAACCGCACGTGCAAGCTTCAGGCACGGATGCTTCAGTTGCAACAATGTTCTATCACTGGCGCCACCATGGCGGTGCACGTACTCAGCGGGGGAGGTGCAGGCCTATACACCCTTTAGATGTACTCAATGGACATGCCAGTTCATGTCCCCTCTTACAGTCACATTGCATCATCCACCGTACACCGGCCGGAGCGGCCGGGCCAAGGCCGGCCGTGCCGGCCATGTACACAACCGCCGTGCCAGGCCATGTACACAACCGCCGTGCCAGGCCATGTACACAACCGCCGTGCCAGGCCATGTACACAACCGCCGTGCCAGGCCATGTACACAACCGCCGTGCCAGGCCATGTACACAACCGCCGTGCCAGGCCATGTACACAACCGCCGTGCCGGCCATGTACACAACCGCCGTGCCAGGCCATGTACACAACCGCCGTGCCGGCCATGTACACAACCGCCGTGCCAGGCCATGTACACAACCGCCGTGCCGGCCATGTACACAACCGCCGTGCCAGGCCATGTACACAACCGCCGTCCTAGGCCCGGCCTGGCACGGCGGTTGTGGACATGGCCGGCACGGCCGTCCTAGGCCCGGCCTGGCACGGCGGTTGTGTACATGGCCTGGCACGGCGGTTGTGTACATGGCCTGGCACGGCGGTTGTGTACATGGCCGGCACGGCGGTTGTGTTCATGGCCTGGCACGGCGGTTGTGTACATGGCCTGGCACGGCGGTTGTGTACATGGCCTGGCACGGCCGTTGTGTACATGGCCGGCACGGCGGTTGTGGACATGGCCGGCACGGCCGTCCTAGGCCCGGCCTGGCACGGCGGTTGTGTACATGGCCTTGCACGGCGGTTGTGTACATGGCCGGCACGGCGGTTGTGTACATGGCCTGGCACGGCGGTTGTGTACATGGCCTGGCACGGCGGTTGTGTACATGGCTGGCACGGCGGTTGTGGACATGGCCGGCACGGCCGTCCTAGGCCCGGCCTGGCACGGCGGTTGTGTACATGGCCTGGCAGGGCGCTTGTGTACATGGCCGGCACGGCGGTTGTGTACATGGCCGGCACGGCGGTTGTGTACATGGCCTGGCACGGCGGTTGTGGACATGGCCGGCACGGCCGGCCTAGGCCCGGCCGCTCCGGCCGGTGTACGGTGGATGATGCAATGTGACTGTAAGAGGGGACATGAACTTGCATGTCCATTGAGTACATCTAAAGGGTGGCGCCAGTGATAGAACATTGTTGCAACTGAAGCATCCGTGCCTGAAGCTTGCACGTGCGGTTGCCGATGTGTGCCCGTGACGGTCCGTGCACATGCAGCCAATGGGAAGAGGGCCGCTGGCCGCATATGCCCAATCGCAAGTAGCGGAAGCAGTGCACCGCAACAACAGGGCCAGTCATTGGCCCATTTCACGAACACGCTTCCAGGGCTGACCAATTGCTGGCGACGTATGCCACTGACACGTGCTGAGGGCCCTATATATGTGTGTTGGCCAAAATCACACATCCTACCCTGGGGACCAGCGCTGCCTGTTCACCTCGACCTGCTGCTGCTGCTGAGCTGACCACCGACTGCTGCCTGTGACCATCACCTCGACCTGCTGCTGCTGCTGAGCTGACCTCCGACTGCTGCCTGTGACCATCACCTCGACCTGCTGCTGCTGCTGAGCTGACCACCGACTGCTGCCTGTGACCATCACCTCGACCTGCTGCTGCTGCTGAGCTGACCACCGACTGCTGCCTGTGACCATCACCTCGACCTGCTGCTGCTGCTGAGCTGACCACCGACTGCTGCCTGTGACCATCACCTCGACCTGCTGCTGCTGCTGAGCTGACCACCGACTGCTGCCTGTGACCATCACCTCGACCTGCTGCTGCTGCTGAACTGACCACCGACTGCTGCCTGTGACCATCACCTCGACCTGCTGCTGCTGCTGAGCTGACCACCGACTGCTGCCTGTGACCATCACCTCGACCTGCTGCTGCTGCTGAGCTGACCACCGACTGCTGCCTGTGACCATCACCTCGACCTGCTGCTGCTGCTGAGCTGACCACCGACTGCTGCCTGTGACCATCACCTCGACCTGCTGCTGCTGCTGAGCTGACCACCGACTGCTGCTCTAGTGCCATACTCCGTGATCTTGCTATGTCGAGAGGCAAAGAGATCCGGTCTCGTCCCTTCACCGCCGCGGAGCTTGATGTACTCGTGGACGGTGTGCTCCGCAACTATGGACGCCTCTACGGCGCACCCGGACGGGTGGTAAGTGCAGTGTGGGACATGTTGGTGTGCATGAGGGGGCCAAATAATCCTGCCTACTGCAATCTTAGCTGTGTACTGTGGGCTCGACATATGTTCCGGATTGTGCATGGCTGCTGACAGATACGTGTTGCCCCTATGTGTGTGACAGGCCAACTGTCCACTGACTTACACCCTTTTGTCTCCCATCATGGTAGGTCAAGCTGCACCTTCGCAAGGACGTGTGGAGGAGCATTGCACGGGAAGTACGGGCATTGGGGGTGTGCAACAGACGACATACACACTGCCACAAACGCTGGGACGACATTTCCAGGCTGAGCAAGAATGTAGCGGAAGTGACACTGGGGATGATTCCAAGGACGCCCCGTCTGGCCCGACGCTCCATGACCCCTCTCATGCACCGTATCATTGCAGTGACGCATCCTGAACTGTCCGAACATCTGAGTGTCGATCAACAGCAAACTAGCGGTGAGCATACTGTCTGTGTAGGAAACTTGTGAGTGCAATGCATGTATTGGTGCACAGACACAGTATTGAGTTCCGTGTTGCGTATGTATCTCTGTGATGCCATGTTGGTCCCATTGGGTGGGTATCATTTGACATCCAGGTCCGCCATGTTGACACGCCAATTGCTTAGTAGTTGAGTGTTGAAGCACATCCCCTAGTGGTCCATGGCCCCATGGCAGGAAATGTGTGCAGATGTACGTGCTCCTGCCCTGTCCGCATACTGTACATGTGTCACGGCCACCAACGCTTATGTAATGTGAGGATGACTGGTAGAGGTGGGCCGTGTGCAGGATGGGGGCTACAATTACTTTGTCAGCTATGGAATTTGGCAATCCTTGTCCTTCTGTACGTGAGTGTGCCCATGACTTACACCTCTTTTATGTGCATTTCAGCTATGACAGAGGACACTCAGCCACAGACGGAGAAGATTAGTCGAGGGAATGAGTCCGGGTCAGACTTCGCACACACGCAGACTGACACAGAGGAGGGCAGCGCCGGAGAGGGGGACAGGACCGTCCCTGAGGACTCGCATGTGGAGACACCATCGTCCTCATCTTCGGAAACTCTTGGTGAGCCTGCACTGTTGTCACAGACTGGGAGTGGGCAATCATCACCTTCTGTCGGAAGACAGCACACAGGGCCCACACTTCCGCCAACTGCACCATGTACTGTTCGTGGCCGCAGGAGTAGGGGGAGCAGAGTGGCGTTCGGTGCAGGCACCGCTGCCCCTGCCACGGTGAGCCAAAATGCACTGTGTGCTGAGGCCGTTGATCTGCTGCGACAGCTGTGTGTGGGGCAGACCAATATGACAAATGCTTTCCAAGACCATGATAGGAAGTTGGGGCAGGTGGTGGCATTCATGGAAGGGATGCATGGCGATCTTGCTGGTCTACACAGGACAGTGCAGTCATTGGCAAGCAGTGTCTGCAATAGTACAGTCGCATGGACAGGGTGCTACTTCTGTTTCCCCATCTACACCACTAGATGTCTCAGGGGGTAGTGATTATTCTGAGCAGGACTCAAATACAGGTTATTGCACTAGAATCAGCGTCAGACAGCACGTCAGGGCACGCAGGGCACAGACCCCATCCCATAGATCAGCTAAATCTGTTCACGAAGACAACGTCAGATACACTGGAGTACACACACACGATCCACAAGTGTTGTTGGGGGACATGCCTTCAGGAGCTACACAGGCATTCAACACAAAAGGTACTCCCAAGGCAAGGGATACTCACAAGTCCATGGACAGTCCCTTGGACAAGGCCACTCAAAAGACAAAGGACCCTCCTAAGAGCAGGGAGACTCCCAAGGGCAGGCCCACAACAGAGGAAAGGGACCCTCCCAAGGACAAGGACAGTCAAAAGACAAAGGCACCTCCTAAGAGCAGGGAGACTCCCAAGGGCATGCCCACAACAGAGGAAAGGGACCCTCCCAAGGACAAGGACAGTCAAAATACAAAGGCACCTCCTAAGAGCAGGGAGACTCCCAAGGGCAGGCCCACAACAGAGGAAAGGGACCCTCCCAAGGACAAGGACAGTCAAAAGACAAAGGCACCTCCTAAGAGCAGGGAGACTCCCAAGGGCAGGCCCACAACAGAGGAAAGGGACCCTCCCAAGGACAAGGACAGTCAAAAGACAAAGGCACCTCCTAAGAGCAGGGAGACTCCCAAGGGCAGGCCCACAACAGAGGAAAGGGACCCTCCCAAGGACAAGGACAGTCAAAAGACAAAGGCACCTCCTAAGAGCAGGGAGACTCCCAAGGGCAGGCCCACAACAGAGGAAAGGGACCCTCCCAAGGACAAGGACAGTCAAAAGACAAAGGCACCTCCTAAGAGCAGGGAGACTCCCAAGGGCAGGCCCACAACAGAGGAAAGGGACCCTTCCAAAGACAAGGACAGCCAAAAGACAAAGGCACCTCCTAAGAGCAGGGAGACTCCCAAGGACAGGCACACAACAGAGCAAGGTCCATCTCCCAAGGCCAGGGACACACACAGAGAGCAGGTGTCTACTGGAGACAGGTGCACCACAGACGACAAGTCTGCTGGCAGGAACAGGGCGGTGACCAGGGCACAGGCAAAATCCAGAGACAACACTCCACCTAAGGATAAGGCACATCCTACGGACAAGGCTTCTAGCATGGACAATGGCGCAATTAAGGACAGGCATACTTCACCCCTGGCTGCACTGAGGCTGATGTTTTCAACTGAACGCCAAACAGATGTCTCCGCGGCGGAGTCCCCCCATACCTCCACTCCCATCCAGCCCAGTCAGAAGCAGAGGAGGGAGTCCCCTGTTGTTGCATCCCCCATTACACATGAATCTGAGTCCAGGCGGCAGGCACACAGCAAACGACAAGCAGGCTCCAGCACGTCCCCAGAAACCCGATCCCCGGCTGCAGATGCTCCACCTATGGTGGGTGATAATTCTTTAGAGTCCCCACCACTTGGCAGTCCTGTCCTGTCCAGGGTGCACTCACACATCCCTAAGAAATGCAGACACACACCATTGACACCTGCCCACCCCGATGTCGCTCAAGGTCAGCTATCCCCAGCTCCCAGGGCCACCCTGCCTCCTGGCCCATACAGCCCTGTGGCTCATCATTTCAGTGGTCCCAGTGGCGCAGGTGCAGTTGACTCTCATGTATCAGATAGTGGCACTGTGTCTGTTGTTGGCTGTCATGCATCATGTAGTGGCACAGTCTCTGTTGTGCCCTCTCCTGTTGCTGGTCCTGGCAGTGTATCTGGGTCTATGGCTCACGTGTCAGTGAGTAGATCTGTGGCTGTGTTGCACACTCCTGTTTCTGGTGCTGGCAGTCTGTCTGGGTCAGTGGGTCACGTGTCAGTGACTACATCTGTGGCTGTGTCTCACATTCCTGTTGCTGGTGCTGGCAGTGTGTCTGGGTGTGTGGCCCATGTGTCTGTCACTCAGGCTGTGGCTGTGTCTCACACTCCTGTTGCTGGTGCTGGCAGTGTGTCTGGGTCCGTGGCACATGTGTCTGTCACTCGGGCTGTGGCTGTGTCTCACACTCCTGTTGCTGATGCTGGCAGTGTGTCTGGGTCCGTGGCCCATGTGTGTGTCACTCGGGCTGTGGCTGTGTCTCACACTCCTGTTGCTGGTGCTGGCAGTGTGTCCGAGGCAGGTAGTTCACGCAGTCCCCCTGATTCTGTGATGTGAGGTGCTGATCACTTCACTCAAATGTTATTTCACATGGTGTGTACATTGAGAACTGCGTTGCACTCTTGTGGTCCCTGGGACGGGTTGGTTGGGACACGTACTTGTGCTGCCTCTGATGTAGCTGCTCTGTACTCCACAATGCCCTGTTGATGTTCTGATACTGCATTCTGCCCTCTCACATGCTGCCTCTGATGGACCTGCTCTGTACTCCACAATGCCCTGTTGATGTTCTGATACTGCATTCTGCCCTCTGATGTGCTGCCTCTGATGGACCTGTTCAGTGCTATGGACTGTTGTTGCACTTGGCCCCTCTCACGTGCTGCCTCTGATGGACCTGTTCAGTGCTATGGACTGTTGATGCACTTGGCCCCTCTCACGTGCTGCCTCTGATGGACCTGTTCAGTGCTATGGACTGTTGATGCACTTGGCCCCTCTCACGTGCTGCCTCTGATGGACCTGTTCAGTGCTATGGACTGTTGTTGCACTTGGCCCCTCTCACGTGCTGCCTCTAATGGACCTGTTCAGTGCTATGGACTGTTGATGCACTTGGCCCCTCTCACGTGCTGCCTCTGATGGACCTGTTCAGTGCTATGGACTGTTGATGCACTTGGCCCCTCTCACGTGCTGCCTCTGATGGACCTGTTCAGTGCTATGGACTGTTGATGCACTTGGCCCCTCTCACGTGCTGCCTCTGATGGACCTGTTCAGTGCTATGGACTGTTGTTGCACTTGGCCCCTCTCACGTGCTGCCTCTGATGTAGCTGCTCTGTACTCCACAATGCCCTGTTGATGTTCTGATACTGCATTCTGCCCTCTCACATGCTGCCTCTGATGTACCTGCTCTGTACTCCACAATGCCATGTTGATGTTCTGATACTGCATTCTGCCCTCTGATGTGCTGCCTCTGATGTACCTGCTCTGTACTCCACAATGCCCTGTTGATGTTCTGATACTGCATTCTGCCCTCTGATGTGCTGCCTCTGATGTACCTGCTCTGTACTCCACAATGCCCTGTTGATGCTATGATACTGCATTCTGCCCTCTGATGTGCTGCCTCTGATGTACCTGCTCTGTACTCCACAATGCCCTGTTGATGCTATGATACTGCATTCTGCCCTCTGATGTAGCTGCTCTGTACTCCACAATGCCCTGTTGATGTTCTGATACTGCATTCTGCCCTTTCACATGCTGCCTCTGATGGACCTGCTCTGTACTCCACAATGCCCTGTTGATGTTCTGATACTGCATTCTGCCCTCTCACATGCTGCCTCTGATGTAGCTGCTCTGGTGCCCACTTTGCCCATGCTCACGCATACACTGTGATTATACCCCTATTATGTGCAATAAAGGTAGTCTATCAAGTCTCGTGGTTTGTCGTTGTCATTCATGCTTGCGTACTACAAATGTGTATTTCTATTTGCTTCTCATCAGTGGTTTGGGTAACATGACACTCCCCCTCCCTACGTCACGACCCTTGCAGGTATTCCCCTCCATGCAGCCAATGGTCTGTGCCTTACCTGCGTCGGCGTCGATGGTGGGCCAAGACTAGGACGTAGTGGATCGCGAAGAGCATCGGGAAAGCGTGTAGCGCTGGGTCCATGGTGGCGAGCAGCTTGTGGTGGGTCTCTCTGCTATGTCTCTTTTCTTCGCTGTGGGGAATCCGCCGTGTTCAGACAGGTTGTATTTCCGCTGCGGTTTTATGTGTATTTTCCGCCATCTTGATTTGGGGGACGGTCTTAGACGTCAGTACGTACGGCGGAGCCTCTGGATGTGTTCCGAACGCCGCGTGGTCGTGTGTAGTTCGACGGCGGTGCGTGCTTTTCCGTCGCGGACGGAAATTTGACACGTTTTCCTATCCTGATATGGCGGACGGAGTGTCCGCGGCAGGCGGACACAGAAAAGGCTTTTTCCGCCTACTCCAGGGCCGCGGTGGCTCTTCCGTCCGCCATCCTAATGAGCCCCTTAGTCTGGGATCCGGAAAAGGATTGCAGTGATGCCTCGTTTAGGGGAGCTGGGGCCATGTCCTCAGCACTGCGTACACAGGTAACAGAACTGGGGCTGTTCGATGCGTGGTGCTACCATTCCCCGGGGTTGAGGGACAACTCGTTCTATTCACACGCCCATTGCTCGTACTCCCGTATTGATTATTTATTCATTTCCCACGCCCTGATACGGGACATGTTGGGAGTCTCTATGTCTGATATTTCGCTTTAGGATCATGCTCATGTTGAGCTGCTCCTGCAGGACCCGGCCGCTTGCCCTGCTCAAGAAGCGAAGTGGCGCCTGCCGCCGGGCATTCTCCGGGATGCGGCTGATGTAGAAAGCGTTAGAACTGCCATTGACTCATACTTTGCTAGTAACGATCTGCCGGAGATGCCCTTTCCCGTGATGTGGGACGCCTTCAAGGCAACGATTCGGGGTCATATCACCACTCTCTCGATTGCACAGGCGCGCGAGGCTCAGTCTCTGGAAGATAGCCTGGCGAAGGACATAAAGCTAGAGGAACAACGGGATCAGGGTCGCACTTCACTGGCATCCAGGCGGCGGCTCGCCAACCTTAGAGGGCAACTTCGGCTTCTGCGCACTAACAGGGCAGAAAAATCTTTGCTGGCCTTGTAGCAAAGATATTTCGAGGGGGGGACAAGGTGGGCAGGCTGCTGGCGGGGCGGCTGAGGGCGTGTGCGGCCAAGGCTCATATAGCCAATGTCCAGCTACCGGATGGGACGAGGGCCACCTTGGAGAGGGACAAGAGCGAGGCGTTCCGGGTTTACTATTCTACACTGTATAAGGAGGAGAAACCATCCCCGGATGTGGTGGCGGACGTCTTTAGTAAATATACGGAGACGACGCTACATCCGCACTATGCGAAGTCCCTGGAAGGTCTTATCACCCAAGATGAGGTAACGGCAGCCATGAGGGATCTCCCCCTTGGGAAGACCCTGGGGCCAGATGGTCTTCCTCTGTCTTTCTATCACAAGTTTCAGTCACAGCTTTGGCCTCATCTTCTAAAGCTGTATAATTCTTTTACTGACACAGAGGGAACGTCCTCCGATATGGGTATGGCGGAGATAGCATTGATCCTGAAGCCAGGGAAGGATCCAGCGATGTGTCCGTCATACCGTCCCATTGCCTTACTAAATACTGACTTTAAAATCTACACCAAACTCTTGGCGAAGCGTCTGGACCCCTACATGCTGGGTCTTGTGGATCCGGACCAGGTTGGCTTCATTCGCAACCGGCAGGGGGCGGACAACGTGCGCAAAATTGCACATCTAATGGGGAAAGCGCACCACTGGGGATTCCCGGCCTGCCTTCTGTCGCTGGATGGAGAAGGCGTTCGATCGGGTGGATTGGACTTTTCTGCGGGCGGTTCGATGTAAGATTGGGCTAGGTCAGAACATGATCACTCGGGTCATGGCACCATATCTTACCCCACTGGCTAGGATTCGGCTCAATGTGCAGCTCACGGCACCATTCACCATTCATAGAGGTACCAGGCAAGGGTGCCCCCTCTCACCTTTATTATTTGCCCTTGTGGTGGAACCACTGGCAGAGATGATTTGTCAGGCCACTGATATACATGGTACCCCCATGGGCGGACGTGAGAATCAGGTGGCGTTGTTCGCAGATGATCTCATCCTCACCCTAACACGCCCCCGGGAATCTCTCCCGGCACTGCATACAGAGCTGTCCCTTTTTGAGCGGGCCTCTGGCCTCAAGATCAACCATGACAAGTCCTGGGCCCTCAACCTCACCATCCCGAAGGAAGAGATCCCCCTCCGGGAGACACGTGTGCCATGCCAATGTCGGAGGGATGGTCGGAAGCAGAAGCGAGGAGGCCGTATGGGTTGAATATTGAGAGGTTTATTAGGGTTAAAGGTGGCTTATTACGGGGTAAATAATAGTCATAGGTGTCCTGTATAGAAGAAAAGTAAGGGAAAAATCCAAAAGTCCAGAAACAAGTAGCTTGACTCCAGGAGTGTAGGAACGTCCTCGATGTCGGGATGGACGCTTGGCTGACTCTTCAGTCCTGAGAAACCTATTAAGGGTTTCTGTTGGCTTGGGATCCCGGAGTGGCTCGAAATAAAGAGAGAGCAGACATTAGGATTTTGCTCTACCTATAAAAGGGGTTACCATCACCACAACCATGTGCTGTGTATAATAAAGGGACAGGTTTTGTGAGGGGGGTTCGGGAGCTTTTAAGCAGGAGGGGTGAGGGTTGTTGGGAACTTTTAAGTAAGAGGAAACTGCGGGGGTGCTCCAGGGTTCTAAAGCGGGAGAGTGCTTAGGTTAAAAAATATTTATACTCTTCCTCCCCCCCCCTTGGCTTGGCAAATGAGGCAGATAGATTGTGCAGTAGGATTTTGATTCACAGCCCACCGCCCATCTCAAACCCCCCTCCCCTTCCCTAACCCCCGCACCCCGACACGTACCAGCGCAGGCCACAACTCTCCTGAGTTGTGGTGGCTCTTGCGTCCTCCGGGACCCACCAATCCTCCGTCCAGGTCTCAAACTCGTCTTCTTCGAGCACGTCGGCTCCTTTGGTGTCGTTCGTCCTTAGAGGGACTTCTACTTCGGTGGTTACCGGGTCAGTGTTAGGGCTCTTGGTGTCTTCGGCGTCTTCGGCGTCCTCGTGGTCTCGGCAATCCACTTCCCGATTCGGCTCTGCTGACACACCTGCTTCTCCGGCTGTTCCGCTTTTCTTCCCATCCTGACCTCTCGTCCCGGCTTCTGATTGGCTGTTGTTGTTGTTGGTTCCGCCTTCGTAGGCACGAAGAACATCCGGGTTAATTCTGGCAGTCTGTGGGAGGGGAGAGTTTATTAGCTGTGCCGTCGGAAGGTCTTCATCTCTACCACGGTAAGGCACCCAGGTTGCAGTAGAATCAGCTGAATGTATCTCTACTGTACGTTCGGCTCCGGCCCCTTCCTCACATTCCCCTTCCCTAACTTTCTTGTTCACAAGAAATGGATCATAGGGATATCTGGACATGAAATCCGCATTTGCATGGTCTTTCCCTTTTCGGCGGAAAACAGTGTAACGGAAAGGCTGAAGAGCAAGGAACCACCTCAGGATTCGCTGATTCTGCCCTTTATTCCGGGAAAGCCACTCCAAGGGAGCATGATCAGTGTACAGCAGAAACTCTCTCCCATCAAGATAATAGCGTAGGGCTTCTACAGCCCATTTAATGGCTAGGGCCTCCTTCTCGATGACTGCATATCGAGTTTCTCTTGGGAAGAGCTTCCGACTAATAAACAGAATGGGGTGTTCCTGACCTGCTTCATCTTTTTGTGATAACACAGCGCCTATGCCCTGGTCGGAGGCATCTGTCTGTAGTATGAATGGTTCTTCATAGTTGGGATTGGCAAGAACTGGTCTGGAAGTGATGCACTGTTTTAACTTTTGAAATGCATCTAGTTCTACCGAGGAGGGATTTCTTAAACACTTTTCCGCCTGACTAGTTTTTCTTAAGAGGTTGGTAAGCGATCTAGCTATATCAGAAAAACAAGGGATGAATCTTCTATAATATCCCAGGAGACCTAGAAAGGCCCTGAGATCTCTCTTTGTTTTGGGGAAGGGAAATTGGGATATTGCTATAACCTTTTCCTCTTGTGGTCTCACACAACCTCCTCCTAAAAGAATCCCAGATACTTTACTGATTTTGAAGCCAAATGACTTTTGGCGGGATTAATGGTTAACCCTGCATCTCGCAACAACTGAATAACTTGGGTGAGATGAATAAGATGATCTTCTCATGAAATACTGTATATGATAATGTCATCTAAGTATGCCGCCGCATACTGTTGGTGAGGCTGTAGGACTTTATTCATTAAACGCTGAAATGTTGCAGGGGCACCACGTAATCCAAAAGGCAGAACTTTAAAATGGTACAAACCGCTTGGAGTGCTAAAGGCGGTCTTTTCCCTGTCTTGTGGTCGTAATGGGACCTGCCAGTATCCCTTACATAGGTCTAGGGTACTGACATATTGGGCTTTTGTGAGTTTTTCAACCATTTCGTCGACTCTAGGGAGGGGGTAAGCATCAAACTGTGATATCTTATTCACCTCCCTAAAGTCGTTACAGAATCGTTTAGATCCGTCTGGTTTTGGCACCAATACCACCGGTGAACACCACTCACTTTTAGAGGGTTCTATGATGCCCATTTGCAACATTTGTTGGATTTCGTGACTTATGGCTTCTCTTCAGGCTTCAGGGATACGATACGGTTTTAATCATATTGTTTTCCCGAGAGGTGTGTTTATCTCATGTTCTACTAGGTTGGTTTTTCCTGGTGTCAATGAAAAGACTTTCTGTAGGGGAATGAGGGTTTGTCCTAATTCCTCTTTCAATGACGTAGATAGATCGGGGTTGATGCTTTGATCTATCAGAGTCTCGGATGGTTCTGCGAGTAGTACAGGGGTAGGACCCTCCCATTTCTTTAAAAGATTTATGTGGAAAATTTGAGTAACAGCATTTTTGGGATCCATGGCTAACTTATAAGTAACTGGGGTCACTTTTTCCACTACTTTAAAGGGGCCCTGCCATTGACTAAGTAATTTGTGTTCTGAGGAAGGACGCAACAACAAAACATGATCTCCTATCTCTAACGTCCGTTCTTTAGCAGATTTGTCATACTGTTTCTTTTGGGACATTTGAGATTGTTCTAAGTTTACTCGTACAATCTCTCTCACCTGATTTAAGTGGGACTTCAGATTGGTCACATAATCTAGTAAAGGTTTAGAAGTGTCACTTTCTTCTTCCCACCCTTCTCGGGCCATATCCATCAGGGTACGTGGAGGTCTACCATACAGCAATTCGAAAGGGGAATAACCCAAGCTCTTTTGTTGACTGCATCTAATGGCAAAAAGGGCTAAAGGAAGCATGTCCTCCCATTTGCGTGGCTCAAGATTGAGGAGTTTCCTTAGGGTGGTTTTTAGAGCGGAATTGTAACGTTCCACTAGCCCATCAGTCTGGGGGTGGTAGGCTGCTGTGCGGATTTGTTTAATATGTAATTGATGACATACCTGTCTCGTGAGTCTTGAGGTAAAAGGAGTGCCTTGATCAGTCAATATTTCTTTCGGAAACCCAACCCTCGCAAAGATACTAATCATGGCTTTAGCAACCTGGGTGATATTAGGTTGTTGCAAAGCTACTGCTTCAGGGAACCTTGTGGCGTAATCTACCAGGACGAGTACATACCGACATCCGCTACGGGAGGGTAATAGAGGTCCTATGATGTCCATTCCTATCCTTGAAAAAGGTACGTCAATTATGGGCAGGGGTCTCAAAGGTACACGGGGGGAGGGAGTGACTGGTTTGTTGACACACTGCACACTCTTTGCAATACTTCCTGACTTGGTGATAAATCCCAGGCCAATAAAATCTCTCTAGTATTGCCTTCTCTGTTTTCTCCCCACCAAAATGTCCCCTCAATAAGTGACTATGGGCAAGGTATAGGACTTTTTCGCGAAAGGGTACGAGGACTAGTAGTTGAGAAGGAAGTGTCTTCCCCCCTTTCCGATATAATAATCCCTTCTTTGTGAAGAATTGGGGACCTACTTGGAGGTTGTCTTCCTCATCCTGGGCTTGTGTCCATGCTTCCTGCAAGGTACCGTCCTCTCTTAGGGCTGCGCAGATATCTCTATCATGTTCCCACAGAGTGGGTTCAGGGTTTGTAAGCAGAACAGGTTTCCCTTTCCTTTTTTCTCTTCTCTTTTGTTGTTTACTTTTTCTGTCTTTTCCTGGCACTCAATCAGGATGAGGCTCTGAGAAAAAAGGGGCTTCTTCTCTCCACTCTTTTCCTTCTGTTTCTTGTTCTGTTAACAAATTGTCAAAATGAGGATAGTCGGTTCCGAGTATCATAGGCTCAGGGAGTCGTGGAAGAAAACCGACCCTCATACGTATGGGACTCTGGATTGGCTGATGCTGTATAGAAACATCTGTCATAGGATATGTTTTACTGTCCCCATGTATGCACTGTATGTTCACCATTCCTGTCGGAAGGGGTGGTCCTCCTGGGACGATTTGGGGTCTCACAAGGGTTTGTTTACGTCCTGTGTCTATTAAGGCTTCTCTGGGTTCTCCATTTATCGCTATTTGTCTGTGGAATGCCTTAGGTTTGGTATCCTGACCACCATATAGTACCCGTGTGCACCCTACCTCCATTGGTTCTTCTCTCTATGGGCACACCCTGGCTATATGTCCAAAGGTACCACATTGGTAACACTGTGGTCCCGCGGGAGCAATAGGTCTAGGAGTGTTAGGGGAAGGAGTGGGAATTAGAGTTACAGTCTCTGTTTTCTTTGGGTAGAGAGAAGGTCGTGGTGCTCGGGCGGGGTTGTGACTCGGGTGTTTCCATGAACCTTCATCTTTCACTTTTTTCAATTCTTGGGCCCTAAAATATGCTGCTGCTACTTCTACAGCTTTTTCTAGTGTTAGATCAGTATGTTGTCTGACCCAATTTTGGATGGGTGGGTGTAACGACGTCAAGAACTGTTCTAAATAGATCTTTTCAAGAATTGCCTCTTTGGTAGTGGTCAAGGATTTTAACCATCGGTCAGCAGCGTCTCGAATGCGATAGCAGAGATCCCTGGGGTTTTCTTGTGGGCCTTCTTTGATCTGTCTGAGTCGTATTCGATAAGTCTCTTCATCTATCCCCATTCTCTCAAGAACACACCGCTTTATATCAACGTATGGTGTGGTTCCAAGGGGATTTGCAGCTTGATAGGCTGCTTGTAGGTCCCCGCATAGAAGAGGTCCCAAATAATGACCCCACAGGTCCTCGGGGCATTGAGCTGCCTGGGCCATCCTTTCAAAGTTAGCCCAAAAAAAATCGGGATCCTCTCTTTGTATATATTTTTGTACCACTACTGAGGGTGGGGCGGTATAACCGCGAGGCTGTCCTAATGTTTCTGCCAGTTTTCCTATGGCTGCTTCCTGAGTTTGTCCTTGACCCGTAATAGTCTTTTTCTAGTGTTAGATCAGAATGTTGTCTGACCCAATTTTGGATGGGTGGGTGTAACGACGTCAAGAACTTTTTCTAAATAGATCTTTTCAAGAATTGCCTCTTTGGTAGTGGTCAAGGGTTTTAACCATCGGTCAGCAGCGTCTCGAATGCGATAGCAGAGATCCCTGGGGTTTTCTTGTGGGCCTTCTTTGATCTGTCTGAGTCGTATTCGATAAGTCTCTTCATCTATCCCCATTCTCTCAAGAACACACCGCTTTATATCAACGTATGGTGTGGTTCCAAGGGGATTTGCAGCTTGATAGGCTGATTGTAGGTCCCCGCATAGAAGAGGTCCCAAATAATGACCCCACCTGTCCTCGGGGCATTGAGCAGCCTGGGCCATCCTTTCAAAGTTAGCCATAAAAAATCGGGATCCTCTCCTTGTATATATTTTTGTACCACTACTGAGGGTGGGGCGGTATAACCGTGAGGCTGTCCTAATGTTTCTGCCAGTTTTCCTATGGCTGCTTCCTGAGTTTGTCCTTGACCCGTAATAGTCTTTTTCTAGTGTTAGATCAGTATGTTGTCTGACTCAATTTTGGATGGGTGGGTGTAACGACGTCAAGAACTGTTCTAAATAGATCTTTTCAAGAATTGCCTCTTTGGTAGTGGTCAAGGGTTTTAACCATCGGTCAGCAGCGTCTCGAATGCGATAGCAGAGATCCCTGGGGTTTTCTTGTGGGCCTTCTTTGATCTGTCTGAGTCGTATTCGATAAGTCTCTTCATCTATCCCCATTCTCTCAAGAACACACCGCTTTATATCAACGTATGGTTTGGTTCCAAGGGGATTTGCAGCTTGATAGGCTGCTTGTAGGTCCCCGCATAGAAGAGGTCCCACATAATGACCCCACCTGTCCTCGGGGCATTGAGCAGCCTGGGCCATCCTTTCAAAGTTAGCCAAAAAAAAATTGGGATCCTCTCCTTGTATATATTTTTCTACCACTACTGAGGGTGGGGCGGTATAACCGCGAGGTTGTCCTAATGTTTCTGCCAGTTTTCCTATGGCTGCTTCCTGAGTTTGTCCTTGACCCGTAATAGTCTTATGTAGGGCTTTCCTGTCAGACTCTGCTGTTTCCAAAAATCGGGTCATAATTTTTTCGAGGCGGTCTTGTCCCTCCGCCATTTTTTTTACTACGGCCTCCATTTCCTCCGATCCCACTTCTGTCACCAAATGTCGGAGGGATGGTTGGAAGCAGAAGCGAGGAGGCCGTATGGGTTGAATATTGAGAGGTTTATTAGGGTTAAAGGTGGCTTATTACGGGGTAAATAATAGTCATAGGTGTCCGGTATAGAAGAACAGTAAGGGAAAAATCCGTAAGTCCAGAAACAAGTAACTTGACTCCAGGAGTGTAGGAACGTTCTCGATGTCGGGATGGCCGCTTGGTTGACTCTTCAGGCCTGAGAAACCTATTACGGGTTTCTGTTGGCTCGGGATCCCGGAGTGGCTTGAAATAAAGAGAGAGCAGACATTAGGATTTTGCTCTACCTATAAAAGGGGTTACCGTCACCACAACCATGTGCTGTGTATAATAAAGGGACAGGTTTTTTGAGGGGGGTTCGGGAGCTTTTAAACAGGAGGGGTGAGGATTGTCGGGAACTTTTAAGTATGAGGAAACTGCGGGGTGCTCCAGGGTTCTAAGGTGGGAGAGTGCTTAGGTTAAAAAAAATATATACTCTTCCTCTACCCCCCCCCTTTGCTTGGCAAATGAGGCAGATAGATTGTGCAGTAGGATTTTGATTCACAGCCCACCGCCCATCTCAAACCCCCCCTCCCCTTCCCTAATCCCCGCTCCCCGACACGTACCGGTGCTGGCCACAACTCTCCTGAGTTGTGGCGGCTCTTGCGTCCTCCGGGACCCACCAATCCTCCGTCCAGGTCTCAAACTCGTCTTCTTCGAGCACGTCGGCTCCTTTGGCGTCGTCCGTCCTTAGAGGGTCTTCTACTTCGGTGGTTACCGGGTCGGCGTTAGGGCTCTTGGTGTCTCCAGCGTCTTCGGCGTCCTCATGGTCTCGGCAATCCACTTCCCGATTCGGCTCTGCTGACACACCTGCTTCTCCGGCTGTTCCGCTTTTCTTCCCGTCCTGACCTCTCGTCCCGGCTTCTGATTGGCTGCTGTTGTTGTTGGTTCCGCCTTCGTAGGCACGAACAACATCCGGGTTAATTCTGGCAGTCTGTGGGAGGAGGGGAGAGTTTGTTAGCTGTGCCGTCGGAAGGTCTTCGTCTCTATCACGGTAAGGCACCCAGGTTGCAGTAGACTCGGGTATATGTATCTCTACTGTACATATGGCTCTGGCCCCTTCCTCACAGCCTCCCAACACATTCGCTACCTCGGCCTCCAGGTGACTCCC
Organism: Lissotriton helveticus; assembly: GCF_964261635.1. Taxonomy (NCBI): domain Eukaryota; kingdom Metazoa; phylum Chordata; class Amphibia; order Caudata; family Salamandridae; genus Lissotriton; species Lissotriton helveticus. The sequence goes on from NC_136061.1 coordinate 174,703,124, forward strand.
TCCCTAGACGCATGGACACAAGTAAATTGGCGGGAAAGTCGAAGGACGGTCCTCGAAGACTTACGGAGTTGGAGGCCCCTGGTATTGTCGTGGCTGGGCAGACATAATGCAAGAAACAAGAACAATGGAAAAAGGAGGAACAGATTCTACACTATTCGAAAATAGGAGACAATTAATTCACCTATTTCTATGCCAAATGTTCACTGTAAAATTAATTAAACATTCTGTACATCATCACTCGCACAAGGGGACATGATTACACATTTTATTTTTTGTAATCAGCATAAATTATTTTTATCTTATTTCTTATTCTCTTTTTTTCTTTTAACAAACACATTTTTTTTAACAATACTTAATACACCATATACCACTACATACATACCTATATACACACCTATATACAACAATAAACAACAAAACCACTTTCGACAAAAATCAAAAGAAAAACAAAAACCTAAATAATTTTTCACCCTCAAGAAAAAATTGTAGCAAAGGCTAAGTGCCCTCCCATTAGCTCTAGGGGGTGCACTAGGAGGTAGTCGGACACCACTGGTTCAATGCACAGATTTACAGAACCTAAATCAAAAAAGTGTGTCACAAGGCATTAATTTCCTAAATCAATTTTCATACAAGGACTCCTCCGTATGGAAAGTGTCGACGCGATCACGTTTCGGCCTTCCGATAAGTCTGGCCTCTTCAGGACAGGGCGGTAAAGAACAAACAAGCTCAATCCGGCAGCAGCAGGTAACCAGTCACTTGAGGTACAACAACTACTTCTTTTAGACACCTGGCTGTGGTGCGTTTACATTCGCATCCTAGTCAGTCTCTTCTCTATACTGTATACTTTCCAAGGGTCACTCCACTCCACGTGTGAATCCTCTAATCAACAACGCACGGGGCCGCCATCATGATCGGGATCACCGCAGACTTAATGCCATCAAGATGTCGATCCTCCCCAAAATGTTATATCCATTTCAATGCCTCCCCATGCCCATTCCGCTGCGTTGTATACGAGGCCTCCAACCCGTTCTCACAAATTTTATTTGGGGCGGGAAACAACCTCGGTTCTCACAGAAACTCCTGATGACGTTGCGAGATAGGGATTGGCCTGCCCCAACCTAGTGGACTATTACTGGGCCTCGCACCTCCGGTTTGTGGTGGAATGGGGGGTGACAGAGATTGAGAAGGGATGGCTGCATATGGACCAGGCAGTGGCGGGGCGAACCATCTGGGACCTTGCATGGCATCATCGGGCGGCACGCTCTAAGAGTGCCTATGTTGCTGTACCCACAAGAACCTTCCTGGACATATGGGATAAAGTAGCTGTATGCAGAGGCCTCACGACATTTCCCTCACCACATACCCCAATAGAGGGGAATCCGTCCTTCCCACCGGCACATCACACGCATGCCTTTGCCAAATGGACACAAGGGGACTGCAGGGTGGTCACTGATCTGTTTGAGGGGGGATGCTCAAGACCTTTGCTCAATGTAGGGAAGAGTTCCGTGTCCCGTCGGTAGCGGGGCTGCAATACGCCCAGCTGAGGCACTGGGTGTCTGAGGAGGAAATGTATCAGGCGGCTACACGCGCCTTCACCCCCTTTGAGCGACTGGCCCGATATCCTCTTGAATCAAAGGGGCTGATTTCCCGGATCTACCAGGTTTTGCAGCATCCAAAGACGCCGCCCTCTCCCCCATATCAACACAGATGGCAATCAGTATCAGACACGGACATTACTCCCGCACAGTGGTGTAGACTATGGCAGGATATCCCTAAAGTATACCGTAGCATCTCGCCGCGGGAAAACGCCTATAAACTTATGACTCAATGGTACTACATGCCCCAACGTCTCCACAACATGTTTCCTACATCCTCTCCTTTGTGCTGGAGGTTCAGGTCTTTATCGGGGGATCTTATTCATATTTGGTGGACATGCCCGTTGCTGACTCTATTCTGGAAAGAGGTCCCTAGCCACATCAAGGGCGTGTTGGGGTTCCCTTTGCCTGAGGCCACGAGTACAATCCTACTAGGTATTAAACCTGCTAGCCTGAAGGCGCTCACCTGGAGCGATTGGATCTTGACGCTGCAAATGTTAGGAGCGACCAAGCAGCTTATAGCCCTGTATTGGAAAAAAAAAACGAAGCTCCTCCAATCGCAGCCTGGTTTGTGCGTTTATGGCATATTGTCACAATGGAGCTCTTCACAGCGCGGCTGCAGGCACACGACACACGTTTTAAGACTGCTGGCAACCCTTAATTAAATACCTCGGAACTGTTGAACATGCGCGCCACATGCCCACCAAGCTCGGGACGCTGCGCCTTTTTGAAGATGCCGTTGTTCCCCCTAACCCGAGTAGATTGCTTACATAGTTGCCCTACTGCATTGCGACCCCATCGCCACTGACGCCGGATCAGACCTATTGCCCTTCGTTCCCCCCCCCATGCGCACACTACACCTACTCTCGCTGTGTTGTCCCTCCTTTTTTTTTCTTTTCTTTTTTCTCTTCGCTCATTTCTTCTCGTCTATCCTTTTCTTTCTTCTCTCAGCTACTCTTTGCGTTACTGGGCGCTGCTGGACCGATTGTCGAGTTTGGGCTGGCTGCCTGTTTGTTACGAAGGTGGACCTTTGGGGTCTAACCTTCCCACAGGAACAGATGGCATCACATTATGCAATATGGAACGCGGCCGGCCCCTCGGGGGTTGTAGGCGCAACGCTGTGTACAATCTAGCTTTCTACATAGACTCCTAACGATGTTAATGTATTGCCCAGTCACGCGGCCGACCCTCGACAGGGTTGTAGGCTTAACGCTGTGTATCAAATAGTCCTGTGGTATGTGTTTTCGTCAGAAAATAAAAAAAGATTTGAAACGAAATAACAGGGTTTTTTCATGCAGAGGCGTTTTAAGCCATGGGCAAACAGGGCTCTGGCCCAGGGCCCCAGCCTTTCAAGGAAGCCCCTGATAGAGTCAGCTCTGTTCTGATGAGAGTCATGCCATTATGAACTTGAATAATTCTTAAACAGACTGTTTTAAATCAGTGGCGGCATGGCTCGTCGGTTGTGAGGCGGGCGCAGGGGGTGGAGAGTGGGGGTAGTGCGCAAAGGGAAAAAAAGGATACTTACCTTGCCGCTGGGTCCCACATCTCTTCTCCACATTTCCTTGTCTTGACTCGAGGAACAGGAAGCACAGCCAAGCTCCCCTGACCAATCACAATGCTGCAATGCAGCATTGTGATTGGTCGGAGCATCTGGGTTCGCCTCTCAGCCAGCGAATGGGGGCCTGGGCATATTCTCCACGCAGGCTGTAATGCAGCCTGCATGGAGAACAGGGAAAGTGCGCATGACTGTTTTGGGCAACCCGAGAGGGCCAGCCAAACAGTCATGTTCACTTAGGAGTGGGCAAACCACTCCTCCTCTGTCCCGAGAGCATAGCGGCACCTCCTGTCCACACGCCCGCCCAAAAAGCATGACTGAAAGTTATTATCATTTTATGTTTTCTTTACTTTGCACAGCTTAAAAGCAGTAGGGCGATGCTCCTCCGCCATAGCGGGGGAGCCGCCACTGTTTTAAATGCCGTTTTCTTTTCATATACTTTTATAATGTGGCTGATGTGGGAGTCTATTACAGACATTTTGCAGAGAAATGTCTCTATATTTCATGCAACATTCATTAACAGCGCTACCTTTGGATCAAAACAGGACCTCACATATGAGAAATGAACAGTGTCACAGAGATTATTTGCAGTAATATTAGTGTGCTTCTGCTGTGTTACAATATTAAAAACACACATTACTATCGCTGAATATTAGGGCTCTCATTTATGGTATTTTGGCATAGGGCAGCGCAGTAAGTCACCTTGCTGCACTGCACAATGCCAAAGTGAAAGGGCAGGAATGCACCGTATTTATGCAATATGGTGCATTACTGTCCTTTTACCCTGTGCTGGCGCCATTTCGTTTTTCATGAAGAAGGAGCAACTTCCTGCACAGGAACAATCTTAAGAGGGGTTTTCCTCTTTCTATGTGTGCTGCAGAATGATATTTCGCCTTGTTACGCCTCACCTTGGGAGGCCTAAGCATTTGGCGCTTCTCCAGATTTACATGATTTTATAAATCAGGGGCAGCGTCAAAATCCATGGGTGTTGTGTGGAAACGCCCATGGAATTACTTCAGAGCACAGAGTAAGGCGACGCATCAATTTGCGCTGCATCGGCTCTCTTAAGATTTATGAGGCCACTCAAAGCCACGCAGGATGGCTTTGGGTGGCTTTAGTAAGCTGATCCAGAGCCCTACGTCACTCATGTACCACTTCATGTGGTGCAAAAGTGATGCAAGGCTCTCATAAATAACTCCTACATGTAAACACATTCAGAGTTCAGATGTGTGTTTCTGCACACTGTCAGTGACCTGGCCAAAGACAGCATGAAAGAGCTGCAATTGGATCATAAATTCAAAGCTGTTTGGAACTGGGGCCCCCCTAATATGTATGGCACAGGGCTCCCAAAATCCTTAAGATGTTCCTGTTTTCATGGTCTATGTACTACTAGCCATTCTAACAATATTTTCACTATGCATTAGTTGTCTAATTGTGTCACGTATACTGTATTTCAGAGCACAGTAGTTTAAATAAATATTCTAAACTTCCTTTGTGTCTCCTGGTTCTCTTATTGTGGAGTAACACGTGTGAAAGAGCGAAAGAGTGTGTCCTGTTACCACGATCCGTGAGATGGTTGAGGGTGTTGTGTCCTGGGGTGCCAATTCACTTGTTCCTCTGATAAGGTTAGGAGAGCAAGGGAGGCCCAATAGCTAGTCAGACTCGGACTCATAGATACTGAGGTAGTATGGTGATTCAGCCTCTACAGCATGGATCCACTAACGTTTAGTCTGGTACTTACTTGCAGAAATCCTGAGTAGTGTTTGTGCTTGTCCACAATACCCCCGCCCCTGTTCCCTGAGACATCCGTGGTGCTAGTGATTTCTTTTTTTAAACTTCAATATTAAAAGGTTTATAACCCTGATTGTGCTACGCTTTGAACCCCTTTTCACTTAGTTATGGCTCATCCCGTAGCTATTCCTGTTAATTGCCGGTCGGCGGTAACTCAACATTTATCTCAAGACAGAGTTCCTAATGCGGGGGATGCTGTGCATTTTGTCATTGAAGCGGGTGCTGAATTCCAATTTGTAGTATTCTTGGGTTACTTTCCCGGCTGCAGATCCTAATGATAATACTTTCCATGAATAGCAATCAATCTGGGGTTTGTAAAGTTTGGCTACTCACCCATGAGATCTCAAGGTGCTGAAAGGGGGGCTGCTGGTCTGTCTGGGTGTGGAAGTTCAATCGAAGAGCCAGGTCTTGAGGTCCTTCCTGTACTGTGTCAAAGACCAAGATTGCCTGAGGTGGAAGGGCATTGTCTTCCAGGTCTTGGCGGCGAGGTAGAAGGATCTTCATCCGGCTCTGGTCTTGTGGGACAGAGGCCAGGGCGAGTTGGGCGGAGCGGAGTTGTCTTGCGGGTATATGTTAGGCGAGGCAGTGTTTCAGATATTCTAGTCCTGTGTATTTGAAAGCTTTGTAGATATTTGTGAGGAACATTAAAGTGAATCTCTTGTTGATAGAGAGCCAGTGGAGTTGTCAGAGGTGTTATGTCATGTGGCTGCAGCGGGGGATGTCGGAGCTGTTTATGGGTGATGCCAGAGTAGAGTATATTGCTGTACTCCAGTCTACTGATGATGAGTGCCCGGGTGATGTCTTTTTGGATTCTGTCTTTCGAAGCAGGTGGAGTGTGTGGAAGCTGGATGAGGATACTGCGTGGATTTGGCAGGTTCATTGAGAGAGAGGAGTCCAGTGTGATCCCAAGGTTGCCTGCATGATCCGTAGGGATGGGAGGGGTTCCTAGTGCGGGGTGCCACCATGAGTCATCCCAGGCTGAGGGGGTGGGTCCCAGGATGAGTACTTCGGCTTTGTACGAGTTGAGCTTGAGGCACCTGTCTAGCATCCAGGTAGCGATTGCCTTCATTCCGTTGTGAAAGTTTATTCTGGCAGTTGTGAGTTCATTGGTGAGGGAGATGATCAGTAGGGTGTCATTGACATTTGAGACAATGTTGAGTCTATGGCTTCTGACGATGGCTGCTAGGAGAGCCATGTAGATGCTGAAGAGGGTGGGGCTCATAGAGAAGCCCTGGGGCACTCCACAGCTGATCTCTGTAGGTTCTGATAAGAACAGGGGCAGTCTGACTCGCTGTGTTAAACCGGTCAGGAAGGAGTGTATCCATTCCAGTGCCTTGTCGCGGATGCCGGCGTCGTGGAGTCTCGTGATTAGGGTGCAGTGGGAGACGGTTCAAAGGCGGCCGAGAGGTCCAGTAGGATGAGGGCTGTGGTTTAGTCCCTGTCGACGAGGCAGCGGATGTCATCGGTGGCAGCCTGGAGTGCAGTCTCACTGCTGTGGTTGCTTCGGAGGCTCAATTCGGAGGTGTCCAGTACGTGGTTCTTTTCGATGAACTCGGAGAAGACCTTGGCTGGGAAGGGGAGGAGGGATATGGGTCTGAAGTTCTTGAGGTCTTTTGGGTCGCCAGACGGTTTCTTCAGCAGGAGGTTGATCTCGGAATGTTTCCAGGTGTCTGGGTAGGTGGCGGTTTCGATGGAGCAGATGATGGTGTGGCGAAGGTGGGGACGATGCAGGGGGCTGCTCTGTGGAAGATGTGGTACAGTAAAGGATCCAAGGGGCTCCTTAGTGGATGCTCTTCGTGGTCTCCAGTTTGTCGTCTGTGGTGAGCGGAGTCCAGTGGAGCACGATCTGTTGGTGTGCGGCTTGGTTGCGTGCGGTGGTGGTGGGCGTAGTGGCAGGGTTTTGGGTGTCAAATCCATCATAGATCTTCCTGAACTTCTGGTGGTAGAAGATGCCGAGTTTGTTGCAGAAGTCTTGGGGGGGGACATCTATGGTCTCGCTGTTGGACCTGGCGAACGCCTTAACAATGGCAAAGTGTTCTTTGCTGTTGTGTGTGTTGACTTTTATTGTATCTTTTTTTTAACAATAGATTTTATTGATTCTCTGCAGTACCAAGTGGGCGGAGCCCGACAAGCATCATACATGTACATAACAGATTGTGAAGACTTGAGGTACTGAAAAGATTCCCCCCAGGAGGGCTGCACAACATCAGACCAAGAATAACCCCCAGCGACCCCAACCATGCACCATACATCCCATGAAGAGCAAAATATAAATACAGCAAATGAGTTTCCATCCACATCTGTAATGAGCTATCGCATTAAACTGGCGAGTCATTTACTATAGCCGTTCAAGAGGGTCCTGGTTTGCTGGCTGCGTTAGGAGAGCCAAGTCAATACCTCGATATTTAGCCCACCTGGCCCAAATCTTCCTGTGCTTCTGTGGACAGCCCCTCGCCTGAAACACGCAACCTCGGACGACATGCATTTGTCTAAGGCCTTTTTCCATGTCGCAATGCTGGGGGTTGGGGGAACAAAGCGATACAAAAGGGGATGATGGACGGAGCGTTTGAGCAAATCAAACACTCACCCCCAGTCAACTGATCTGGGTTTAATCCATCACCATTCTTTAGCCCACTAAGCCACCCCAGTTCAGACATGGCCATATGCAAATCAGTCTGACCCTGTGCCTCATGGGAACAGTCCAGCCCGAACTGCCAAGCCATGTCTTCCCCTGGACCGGAAACAAGCATCCTGGGACCGGTTTCGGATTCATAATCCTCATCAGCCAGGCTATCTTGAATCCAGTGGCCAAGTGAGCAAGGGACTCACGTCTGAGCATACCCTGCCAAACTTAGGGCGAACAAAGCGATACAAAAGGGGATGATGGACGAAGCGTTTGAGCAAATCAAACACTCACCCCCAGTCAACTGATCTGGGTTTAATCCATCACCATTCTTTAGCCCACTAAGCCACCCCAGTTCAGACATGGCCATATGCAAATCAGTCTGACCCTGTGCCTCATGGGAACAGTCCAGCCCGAACTGCCAAGCCATGTCTTCCCTGGACCGGAAACAAGCATCCTGGGACCGGTTTCGGATTCATAATCCTCATCAGCCAGGCTGTCTTGAATCCAGTGGCCAAGTGAGGAAGGGACTCACGTCTGAGCATACCCTGCCAAACTTAGGGCGAACAAAGCGATACAAAAGGGGATGATGGACGGAGCGTTTGAGCAAATCAAACACTCACCCCCAGTCCACTGATCTGGGTTTAATCCATCACCATTCTTTAGCCCACTAAGCCACCCCAGTTCAGACATGGCCATATGCAAATCAGTCTGACCCTGTGCCTCATGGGAACAGTCCAGCCCGAACTGCCGAGCCATGTCTTCCCTGGACCGGAAACAAGCATCCTGGGACCGGTTTCGGATTCATAATCCTCATCAGCCAGGCTATCTTGAATCCAGTGGCCAAGTGAGCAAGGGACTCACGTCTGAGCATACCCTGCCAAACTTAGGGCGAACAAAGCGATACAAAAGGGGATGATGGACGGAGCGTTTGAGCAAATCAAACACTCACCCCCAGTCAACTGATCTGGGTTTAATCCATCACCATTCTTTAGCCCACTAAGCCACCCCAGTTCAGACATGGCCATATGCAAATCAGTCTGACCCTGTGCCTCATGGGAACAGTCCAGCCGGAACTGCCAAGCCATGTCTTCCCTGGACCGGAAACAAGCATCCTGGGACCGGTTTCGGATTCATAATCCTCATCAGCCAGGCTATCTTGAATCCAGTGGCCAAGTGAACAAGGGACTCACGTCTGAGCATACTCTGCTAAACTTAGGGCGAACAATGCGATACAAAAGGGGATGATGGACGGAGCGTTTGAGCAAATCAAACACTCACCCCCAGTCAACTGATCTGGGTTTAATCCATCACAATTCTTTAGCTCACTAAGCCACCCCAGTTCAGACATGGCCATATGCAAATCAGTCTGACCCTGTGCCTCATGGGAACAGTCCAGCCCGAACTGCCAAGCCATGTCTTGCCTGGACCGGAAACAAGCATCCTGGGACCGGTTTCGGATTCATAATCCTCATCAGCCAGGCTATCTTGAATCCAGTGGCCAAGTGAGCAAGGGACTCACGTCTGAGCATACCCTGCCAAATTTAGGGCGAACAAAGCGATACAAAAGGGGATGATGGACGGACCGTTTGAGCAAATCAAACACTCACCCCCAGTCAACTGATCTAGGTTTAATCCATCACCATTCTTTAGCCCACTAAGCCACCCCAGTTCAGACATGGCCATATGCAAATCAGTCTGACCCTGTGCCTCATGGGAACAGTCCAGCCCGAACTGCCAAGCCATGTCTTCCCTGGACCGGAAACAAGCATCCTGGGACCGGTTTCGGATTCATAATCCTCATCAGCCAGGCTATCTTGAATCCAGTGGCCAAGTGAGCAAGGGACTCACGTCTGAGCATACCCAGCCAAACTTAGGACGAACAAAGCGATACAAAAAGGGGATGATGGACGGAGCGTTTGAGCAAATCAAACACTCACCCCCAGTCAACTGATCTGGGTTTAATCCATCACCATTCTTTAGCCCACTAAGCCACCCCAGTTCAGACATGGCCATATGCAAATCAGTCTGACCCTGTGCCTCATGGGAACAGTCCAGCCCGAACTGCCAAGCCATGTCTTCCCTAGACCGGAAACAAGCATCCTGGGACAGGTTTCGGATTCATAATCCTCATCAGCCAGGCTATCTTGAATCCAGTGGCCAAGTGAGCAAGGGACTCACGTCTGAGCATACCCTGCCAAACTTAGGGCGAACAAAGCGATACAAAAGGGGATGATGGACGGAGCGTTTGAGCAAATCAAACACTCACCCCCAGTCCACTGATCTGGGTTTAATCCATCACCATTCTTTAGCCCACTAAGCCACCCCAGTTCAGACATGGCCATATGCAAATCAGTCTGACCCTGTGCCTCATGGGAACAGTCCAGCCCGAACTGCCAAGCCATGTCTTCCCTGGACCGGAAACAAGCATCCTGGGACCGGTTTCGGATTCATAATCCTCATCAGCCAGGCTATCTTGAATCCAGTGGCCAAGTGAGCAAGGGACTCACGTCTGAGCATACCCTGCCAAACTTAGGGCGAACAAAGCGATACAAAAGGGGATGATGGACGGAGCGTTTGAGCAAATCAAACACTCACCCCCAGTCAACTGATCTGGGTTTAATCCATCACCATTCTTTAGCCCACTAAGCCACCCCAGTTCAGACATGGCCATATGCAAATCAGTCTGACCCTGTGCCTCATGGGAACAGTCCAGCCGGAACTGCCAAGCCATGTCTTCCCTGGACCGGAAACAAGCATCCTGGGACCGGTTTCGGATTCATAATCCTCATCAGCCAGGCTATCTTGAATCCAGTGGCCAAGTGAACAAGGGACTCACGTCTGAGCATACTCTGCTAAACTTAGGGCGAACAAAGCGATACAAAAGGGGATGATGGACGGAGCGTTTGAGCAAATCAAACACTCACCCCCAGTCAACTGATCTGGGTTTAATCCATCACAATTCTTTAGCTCACTAAGCCACCCCAGTTCAGACATGGCCATATGCAAATCAGTCTGACCCTGTGCCTCATGGGAACAGTCCAGCCCGAACTGCCAAGCCATGTCTTGCCTGGACCGGAAACAAGCATCCTGGGACCGGTTTCGGATTCATAATCCTCATCAGCCAGGCTATCTTGAATCCAGTGGCCAAGTGAGCAAGGGACTCACGTCTGAGCATACCCTGCCAAACTTAGGGCGAACAAAGCGATACAAAAGGGGATGATGGACGGACCGTTTGAGCAAATCAAACACTCACCCCCAGTCAACTGATCTAGGTTTAATCCATCACCATTCTTTAGCCCACTAAGCCACCCCAGTTCAGACATGGCCATATGCAAATCAGTCTGACCCTGTGCCTCATGGGAACAGTCCAGCCCGAACTGCCAAGCCATGTCTTCCCTGGACCGGAAACAAGCATCCTGGGACCGGTTTCGGATTCATAATCCTCATCAGCCAGGCTATCTTGGATCCAGTGGCCAAGTGAGCAAGGGACTCACGTCTGAGCATACCCAGCCAAACTTAGGACGAAAAAAGCGATACAAAAAGGGGATGATGGACGGAGCGTTTGAGCAAATCAAACACTCACCCCCAGTCAACTGATCTGGGTTTAATCCATCACCATTCTTTAGCCCACTAAGCCACCCCAGTTCAGACATGGCCATATGCAAATCAGTCTGACCCTGTGCCTCATGGGAACAGTCCAGCCCGAACTGCCAAGCCATGTCTTCCCTGGACCGGAAACAAGCATCCTGGGACAGGTTTCGGATTCATAATCCTCATCAGCCAGGCTATCTTGAATCCAGTGGCCAAGTGAGCAAGGGACTTACGTCTGAGCATACCCTGCCAAACTTAGGGCGAACAAAGCGATACAAAAGGGGATGATGGACGGAGCGTTTGAGCAAATCAAACACTCACCCCCAGTCAACTGATCTGGGTTTAATCCATCACAATTCTTTAGCCCACTAAGCCACCCCAGTTCAGACATGGCCATATGCAAATCAGTCTGACCCTGTGCCTCATGGGAACAGTCCAGCCCGAACTGCCAAGCCATGTCTTGCCTGGACCGGAAACAAGCATCCTGGGACCGGTTTCGGATTCATAATCCTCATCAGCCAGGCTATCTTGAATCCAGTGGCCAAGTGAGCAAGGGACTCACGTCTGAGCATACCCTGCCAAACTTAGGGCGAACAAAGCGATACAAAAGGGGATGATGGACGGACCGTTTGAGCAAATCAAACACTCACCCCCAGTCAACTGATCTAGGTTTAATCCATCACCATTCTTTAGCCCACTAAGCCACCCCAGTTCAGACATGGCCATATGCAAATCAGTCTGACCCTGTGCCTCATGGGAACAGTCCAGCCCGAACTGCCAAGCCATGTCTTCCCTGGACCGGAAACAAGCATCCTGGGACCGGTTTCGGATTCATAATCCTCATCAGCCAGGCTATCTTGAATCCAGTGGCCAAGTGAGCAAGGGACTCACGTCTGAGCATACCCTGCCAAACTTAGGACGAACAAAGCGATACAAAAAGGGGATGATGGACGGAGCGTTTGAGCAAATCAAACACTCACCCCCATTCAACTGATCTGGGTTTAATCCATCACCATTCTTTAGCCCACTAAGCCACCCCAGTTCAGACACGGCCATATGCAAATCAGTCTGACCCTGTGCCTCATGGGAACAGTCCAGCCCGAACTGCAAAGCCATGTCTTCCCTGGACCGGAAACAAGCATCCTGGGACCGGTTTCGGATTCATAATTCTCATCAGCCAGGCTATCTTGAATCCAATGGCCAAGTGAGCAAGGGACTCACGTCTGAGCATACACTGCCAAACTTAGGGCGAACAAAGCGATACAAAAGGGGATGATGGACAGAGCGTTTGAGCAAATCAAACACTCACCCCCAGTCAACTGATCTGGGTTTAATCCATCACCATTCTTTAGCCCACTAAGCCACCCCAGTTCAGACATGGCCATATGCAAATCAGTCTACCCTGTGCCTCATGGGAACAGTCCAGCCCGAACTGCAAAGCCATGTCTTCCCTGGACCGGAAACAAGCATCCTGGGACCGGTTTCGGACTCATAATCCTTATCAGCCAGGCTATCTTGAATCCAGTGGCCAAGTGAGCAAGGGACTCACGTCTGAGTATACCCTGCCAAACTTAGGGCAAACAAAGCGATACAAAAGGGGATGATGGACGGAGCGTTTGAGCAAATCAAACACTCACCCCCAGTCAACTGATCTGGGTTTAATCCATCACCATTCTTTAGCCCACTAAGCCACCCCAGTTCAGACATGGCCATATGCAAATCAGTCTGACCCTGTGCCTCATGGGAACAGTCCAGCCCGAACTGCCAAGCCATGTCTTCCCTGGACCGGAAACAAGCATCCTGGGACCGGTTTCGGATTCATAATCCTCATCAGCAAAGCTATCTTGAATCCAGTGGCCAAGTGAGCAAGGAACTCACGTCTGAGCATACCCTGCCAAACTTAGGGCGAACAAAGCGATACAAAAGGGGATGATGGA